>NC_133388.1:17378163-18578163 GCF_047511655.1 Castor canadensis | reverse complement strand
TGGTGCACGCTTGTTATCCTAGCTATGGCGAGAAGCATAAAATATAAGGATTGCAGTCCAGGCCAGCCTGGGCAAAAAGTGAGATCCTATCTTCAAAATAACCAGAACAAAAAGGACTAGAAGTATGACTCAGATGGTAGAGCACCTGCCTAGCAAGAATGGAGTCCTAAGTTCAAAACCAAATACTACCCCCAAGAAAACACTAAATAAATAAAAGTGGAAGACATTGGCTTCCTGGTCATGAAGATTTTGTTTTAGCTAGTGGACATCTCATCACCCTGGAAGCTCTGGCTACTGAGGGGCAAGGGAATAGAATCTTATAAAAATGCTAGCCTTATCTCCTTCTTTATTCTCTTAAATACATGTAAATCATAATTTTTATTTCTTCTCTTTCATTACATGTTGTGATTGAGGTTCAATGGAAAACATTTTTCAAAGCTCCTCAATCATGTTTTAGAATATAGTTGCTATGGTTACCACATCACTGAGAATTGTAAAATCTGCATGGAGACCATTTTTAATGAAGTTTCTGTTTTGTTGGACTATTTACATTAGGAATTTTTTGTTCTATTCTGGAGAAAATGAATTTGTAATTATCATACTTCATTTTCTACCAAAATATTCATCCTGACATTTGGTAGTTATTTGTTTAATGTTTGTTCCCTGATAGACTGATAAGTATTGTTCCCAATACATGTTAATAGTTTACATATTTACTTTTTATCTCATTTTACAGTATACTTTCACAAGAAGTAAAATTACACAAAAAATAACTTCGGAAAGTCAGGCACTCCTGGTCTATAGAGGCTCAAAAAATTCTGTTTGAATCAGTTGTATCCCTCTTAACTATAGTTCACTTGCTTCTCAGGTTGGTTTCTCTTTTGCACCATCTAGAACAATTCTGCTTCTCCTTCTCTTTCACTCTTTGAGTGAAACTTCCAGCTCGGCAGACATAATTCATTATTATTTCCTTTGGGTTTTCACCTGACATTATGCTTGATCCTTTCTATATCTTCCTTGTTGGTTCTTCATGAATCCTTCTGCTTCTCTAGATTATGAGCTGCTTGAGAGCAAGTACTTGGTCCTTTTCATCTTTAGATCCTTAGCATCTAACATTGTGCATGGGACATAGTTAGTGATCAGTAAATATGGTCATGTTAACTTAACAATGGGGAACATGCTAATATCACCATGAGAGCCTCTAGAGATCACTTACAGGAAACTACATGGAGTAGCTCAGTCACTCAACGTGGCCTCTTGATACAATCAAGAGACGTGGTGAACACAGATGTGTGAGGCTGTTGCCACTTAACACAGCATATTGTTTTATGGTAAACTTTTTTCATGAGCAATATTCTCTAAAATAAGGATAAAAGTATCATGTAGCAAATACATAAGCCAGTAGCATGGTCATTTGTTATCATTATGTACAGTACATTATTGTATTGCTAGATACTTTTATACAGTATATGTAGTTAAGTTTCTTTATATCAGCATTAGCACAAACTTTACCCTAACTACAATGACATTAGATGACAGTTTTTCAGCTCCGATAAAATCTTATGGGACTACCATTGTATATGCAGTTCATTGTTGATCAAAATGTAATTGTGCATTGCATGACTATGTTTGAATCTGAGTCTTGCCATTTAAATTTTGGAAAACCCATTTTTTTTATTGTTTTATTATTCATATGTGCATACAAGGCTTGGGTCATTTCTCCCCCCTGCCCCCACCCCCTCCCTTACCACCCACTCTGCCCCCTCCCTGTCCCCCCCACCCCCTCAATATCCAGCAGAAACTATTTTGCCCTTATCTCTAATTTTGTTGAAGAGAGAGTATAGGCAATAATAGGAAGGAACAAGTGTTCCTGGTTGAGATAAGGATAGCTATACAGGGAGTTGACTCACATTAATTTCCTGTATGTGTGTGTTGCCTTCTAGGTTAATTCTTTTTGAACTCACCTTTTCTCTAGTTCCTGGTCCCCTTTTCCTATTGGCCTCAGTTGCTTTTAAGGTATCTGCTTTAGTTTCTCTGCATTAAGGGCAACAAATGCTAGCTAGTTTTTTAGGTGTCTTACCTATCCTCACCCCTTCCTTGTGTGCTCTCGCTTTTATCATGTGCTCAAAGTCCAATCCCCTTGATGTTGGAAAACCCATTTATAATATGGCCTTTCATCTGATTTATGTTATGCTCTGAGGCTGATAGAAGATATATGAGGAGGTTACCCATTAAGCTAACAATGTATTTAATGTTAGCTAGTTGCTTGATTTTCAATGCCTTACAATCATTAGGACTTTTGAGATTTACCAAAGCAGCTTCAACAGCTTTTATCTGGTTTGCATATATAACACATGGGCATATATGACTTAGAGACTTCTCTTTAGATACAGCCCTAAACTTAATATGAGGTTAATTTGACAGTTGGTCACAAGTACTGTATTTCATCAAGACAAGTACATTCAGCCAGATGTCTGTGTTCAAAGAAACTTAGAACTAGCTTTAGTTTGAACATTTGAGAATGTTATACTGGCTGGCAATTTTCTCTTTTGTCTGGATGCTTGCTTTTATGGCAAGTTATTTATGGTTTTAATAAGATTTTTCTTCCATCTGTTTTGAGCCTACCATGAAATCATCCCATGTTTGATGAGCAGCCTGTTATTGGAATTATTGGGACATGATGACACAGTGTTTAAATTTTGCCACAGCACCAGGCAGGCAAGAAGATGAGCCATAAGAAAAGTCCTTGGCTAAGAAGATAATGCCTAGGTGAAATTGGCAAACCCAGAGAGAACAATTATGAAAGCTGTGCATTGTGGGAGGCAGGAAGCAAGGTGGATACTAACATGCGCTGGAGCCCTGTTAGGGTTGCCTAGCAACTGACAGGCAATGTGCGATAGTTAGGGATGAGCAGAAATGTTGGTGCTGCCACTTTGGGAGGAAATGAGACAAGTGCTTGACTACAAAATCACTGTGGCTTTTTGAAGAAACATGAAAGACATTCTCCTGCTTTTCAATATCACCATGCAGTTCTTCTCTAGTGTCTGTTCCTTTGAGTCTTTAACAGTGGGGGTTTTTTTGGTTTGGTGGGGTTTTTTTGTTTTTGTTTTTGGCCCTCTTTTGTCTTTTTTTGGTGAAAATCAAATTAGAATCACACAAAAAGGTACTTATAGATGTAATTGGGTAGACTTGGTTGCCTGTCACTGCAGCCCTAAGATGCTGGAATTCTTCCATACACTTCACATACTTTGTTACAAATAATAGTTATCAGTCCTACAGTCTGAAAATGGTTTCCTTTGTATGGTAGAGATGATTCAAGGTCATTCACCACCCTCACTTTCTTGCATTTTGGTGCAAGCAGAGCAAAGACAGCATGCCCCTTTCTACACTCATGTGAGCAGGTTTCATGAAGCATCATCCTTGATGGGAGAAAGCCTGAGATTCCTGACCTAGGGCCATAGTTTCTTTGTACACTAGCATTGCTGGTCACATCTGTGGCTTGGTATGAGGTGCTGTGTTTTGAGTCCCCCACAAGGGACTGGCTTCCAGAGAAAAACCCATAAATATTAGCAATGCATGTAATAGTGCTGAACATATGCTGGCTAAGTCTTTTTTTGTACTAATTCATTTAGTCCTCTGTTAGGAGCTAGATAATACTGTTACCCCATTTTAGGGAAATGAAAATTAAAGCACAGAATTTAAATACAATGTGGCCAAATGACCTAGCAGGTAAGAAAGGAAAGCTAAGACTCAAGCCCCAAC
Source organism: Castor canadensis (assembly GCF_047511655.1). Taxonomy (NCBI): domain Eukaryota; kingdom Metazoa; phylum Chordata; class Mammalia; order Rodentia; family Castoridae; genus Castor; species Castor canadensis. Next base: position 18,574,401 of record NC_133388.1, on the reverse strand, counting down.
AGTCTGACATGAATATTTCCTGTCTAAGCTTTGGTTATGAGTGAGGAACAAGACAGGTGTCGGCCCTGCCCTCAAGACCTTGGATTGTAGTTGGCATAACCCTATTGACCCTGTGCTTTGGGATTGACACTGCAGACTAAGGCCCTGGGGAGAACACAGCTCAAAATCCCCCTGCAGTCCCTTGCTTCCTGAAGCAGCAATTGTGCTATCTTCCCTTCTCCCTGCTGATACCTCCTTCTCCTGGGCCAGACCTTCCTGATCTCTGTCTCTCCTTGGCTTCCACCCAGAATGCCCTAATTTCCTGCTCTTAGCTTTACCTTAGTATTGCTCACCTGGAAAGAGTTTAGTTTCTGCCAATGCTGTCATTCATGATCCTTGTTGAGCAGGCTCTGATGACTATGTAGCCCTTGGGGCCTGTGCAGGGGAACATCATGATGGGGAGTGTGTATTGGAGCAAAACTGCTCATCTCATGGCCAGAGAACAAAAGAAAAGGGAAGTTACTGGGGTCCCATAATCTCCTTTGAAGGCATGCTTCCAAATATCTAAGGACCTTCCACAGGACCTTACCTCTCAGAGATTCCACTGCCTCCCAGTAGGCCAGTGGGGTACCAAGTCTTTAACACATGGGCTCTTGGGGCATACTTAGCTAAATCCTAGTACCTCCCAAATGCCTGCTCATTCAAGCACAGAATGTGCAACTTCCTGAGGCTTCATCTAATTATGCCACACAGTAACGAACTCTTTCTTCTCTAACCCTGCTTATCAATAGATACTACCATGTAAAGAAGGTACCTTAACTGCTATAGTGCAAATTCTCCTGAACACATACTAAAATAAACAACAGACTAATGAAGTTCTCAGTAGTTAACACATCTAGCTATCCCAAGGCCCACAGGCCCAGCATGGTATTCTGAGTAGGTCTGGAATGTACATTTGAAAATGCAGAACAGATGAGTAAAAGACTGCATGTATCAGAGGAGGTTTTAAAGCAGTGTGGAACAATAGAAACCACCAGATGACTCACGTCCTAAGTGGCATGTACTTATGCTTGGTATGGCTGAGTTTGTTGTGAACAGACTGGATGGGTCAAAGCCCAAGGAGTTAGATACTCAAAAAATTTTTGTCAGCTGCCCAGATGTTGACTTGGAATTAGGAAGTGGATGGCCATGATACAGAAGTGTTTGAGAAAGTACTGAAGCTCTTGACATCATACCCTAACAAAGACTGGCACAGAACAGACATTCAATAAACACTTATTAAAAGAATGAACAGAGCCAGAGCACACAAAAGCTGAGAAAAAGCAGCATCAGGGACCTAGAATTTCCAAAACTGAGGTCAAAACAAATTATTTCTCCTTGGAAATTTGTTTTCTCAGGTCTTTTGTTCTCATGATGGAAAGCTGACTAACACAGTAGGCCTAACTGAGCATTTTAGGTAGAAGAAATCATGAACTTGAAGGTCCTGAGATTGGGTGGTGGGGGGTGGGGTGGGAGGTTTAGAATCACTGAGCTGGCACAGAGCTTTGTGTAGGGAGGGATGGGAAAGAAGCCTTATAGTGGATGGGAAATTGTGATGCAGTTAAAATATAGTTAGTAAATATAATGACTATCATTAATAGAATAGTGATGGTGTATATTGTCCAGGTCTTAATAATTGCTGTATTGTTCATAATAACACTTAAGTGGCCAGGTGTTATTATACCACTTATCTTATGAATACAGAAACAGGCACATAGTTCAGGCTGCTTGTCGAGTAAATAGTTGAACTAGAACTTGAATCTAGTTCTTTGGTTTCCTCCATGTCATATACTCTCCTGGAATTCATTTATGGATGGATTATGGAGAATAGAACATGGAGGCAGGAAGCCCTCCTGAGCATTGATGCAGACTTCCAAGCAAGGGACCCTAGGTGGCTGTGGAGAAAAAGGCAAGAAGGCATTCACACACAGCTGATAGGACAGAAGGTCAGCTGAGAGTAGAACAGGAGAAAGCAGGAGGAGGTAGGTAGCTATAAGGTGGTAAGCATAGCTCCATAGGAGGGTTATAGGCTTGTCAGGCTTTGGGAGCTGGTCACTCAGCTGTTTCAGAAGGTGTTGGTGGGAACTTTCATTTGCTCCATAGCATCAGTACTTACTTGACAGTATTCACTGTAAGGCTCTAAAAGTATAATAGTTTTCAGCATCTGTGCTGGGACACATGAAAGCAAAGCCAAGGCACCAGCTTCACAGTCTCAGCATCAGAGAAGGGATCCTCAGAAAAGCTTCATGGACTCTGAACACTGGATGTACATTGGCCCATCAGTCTGCCTGGTTTTGTTAACAGCCCCTGTCTGCAGCCACACTCCTACTTAGAGACAGTTGGTGCTGCTCTGAACACCTGTTTCCCCCTCTGTCCGTTCAGAACTTGGGCTAAACCCATAGCATTCACATCGTGTTTCTTGGAGCTCTGCAGGTTCTAGAAATCCCTTTCCAAGGCTACTAGAGCAGTGGGAAAGGGGAAACGAATGTGGGCAGTTCCGGTTGCTTTAAATGTTTCCTTTGAACAAAGGCTCTCCAGGTCAAAAAAAAAACCAAATTTGACCCTGAAAAATGGTCATCTCCCAGGGTCCATTCTAACAAACATAGTTCTGTAAAAGTATTACTACTTTCCAAACCTTCCCTTTTGTGTTCTGCTTTACAATTTACTAAGCACTTTCACTTGGGTTTTTTAATTTGTCTATTATAACCCAGTGCAATGAGCAGGTGTTGTTAAAACTGTTTTACAGTTGAAATTGGCAACCAGTGTCTGAGCTGCAAGGTAACAGAAATGTCTAGAACCAAGACTCATTTCTTTAAGCCTGTTACTGTTTTCAGTTTCTTGTATTTACTGCCTTTCCACCATAGGAGGTACACCAAAATAATAGGACATTTTGGTAGAAAATAAAATAGTAAGCAGTATTTGGTTATCACATTGGTTACTATTAAGTACATGTGAAATTCTTTTTTTTTTTTCTTTTCTTTTGACATTTATTCAAAGCTCTTACGTGGTAACGTTTTTATTTTTTATTTTTTTCACTTATTCACATGTGCATACATTGTTTGGGTCATTTCTCCACCCTCCCCCCCTCCCCCCCACCCCAGTTCCAGGCAGGTCCTATTCTGCCCTTATCACTAATTTTGTTGAAGAAATGAAATAAGCATAATTGAAATTTTTGATATTGTGTCCTAAATAACAAGTCTGAACTGAAATCTGAAAAGCAATTTTAATCCTGCTTGATGGTTATTTTTGTCATATTGGATCCTTAATGCTGATGTGATGGCATCTAAAGCCCTTATAACTCCATTTGTGGGACAAGGCTGACAGGAGGCTGAACTATGGATCCTAGATGCTGGGCCACAGCATTTACTTTAAGCTTAAGTGGTAAGAAGACATTGGTGTTTTCTGAGAACCACTGGAGGAAGGTGGAGAACAAGAAACCTGAGACAGGGCAGTCCATTTCCATCTATATTCAGGGTTAAAAAAAGGCCTGAACTATGGTCTCTTTTTGGAAATAGAGACTGTAACAAGAGTTGAATAGACAAATTAGTAACTGGCTTTACATAATTGACTATGAAGCAGAAAGGTCTACAGTGTCTTAAGATTTTTAAGCCTGACCAAAAAGAGACCATGAACAGGTGGAATTTAAGGAGAAAAGTGGTTTTCAGAGAAGGCATACTGATAGATTCTGATTTTGAAGTATTGGGTTTGGGGTGACAATGACATCCAAATAGAGAAATATAGCTTATTGTTGGACATATGGTTGGTATAGGGAAAAGTCTTTAATAGACTAATGACAAAATGGAATCTTTTACAGTATTGTAGTGGAGATTATAGCCAGTGCACTAAGGCAAGAAAAATAAAAGACAAAGATTGCAAAGGAAAAAGTAGTGAAACCATGTTTTCAAATGACATGATTGTGAATTGCAAAATCCTTCTGAGTCCTAATAAAATACCATCAAAAAGTATTTAGTACCTAGAAAGAATTTTAACAAAAGATGGGTAAGACCTCTCCACTGAAAACTACACATAAAGCATAGCTGAAAAAATTAAGTTCTAAGCAATATAATATTTATGGTTGGAAGATTCAATACCAAGATAGCATTTGCTTCCAAATTCATTGATATATTTCACTGAAGTCTCAGTCAAAATCCCAGTGGGCATGTTTATAAAACTTAAGCAAGTTACAAAATGTACTTGGAAATGCAAAGTATTTAGACTAGCCAAGAAAACTTCAGAGAGCAAGCTGCTTCCAAAATTTACATGAGCATGCAAAAGCAAGATTGTCTGGAGAAGAGGACTTACAGTATGATAATGGAGGTTATAGCCAGTGCAATAAGGCAAGAAAAATAAATGGGAAGATTGAAAAGGAAGAAGTAAAACTATTTGCACAGACTTACAATCCATGGTTTCAAGATTCACAGTAAAAACACAGATGACTGTAGTACTGACATAAATTAATCAGAACAAAATAAGAGTCCAGAACTAGACACATACATGATCAGAGATTTTTGACAAGAACACTTGTATAATTCAGTGAATAAAGGGTGTTCTTAATGGTGCTAAACCATTTGGATATACATGCATAACATAAATAAATGTGGGCCTATCTCAGGCCAGACATTTCAGCCGCATTGTAGACCTAAGGGGGTGGGGCAGGAACTAAAACTAGAAAACTTTAGAACAAGAATGTGCTCAAAACCTTGCAATAGGCAAAGAATTAGTAGCCAGGATACAAAATGCACTCAATGATAACAGATTGATACATTTTTTGAAAGTCAAAAGTAATTCTAAAATTCATTCATCAAAACACAAACATATTTGTGGATAAATGAAGAAGACCCCACTAAACAAGAAGTCATACTCAGAAGCTATAAAGTAAAAATTGCAGCTTGGATAACTCCCTTGCTCTCCTCCTGCTCCCCAAAGGAAAAAAGCAAGCAAGCAAGAACTTCTAAGTAACGTTTTTCATAAACAAAGTCAACAAACTTGGAAACAGTTGCAATGTGATTGCAAGTTACTACTACTATGTGAAAGGCAGAGTAATGACTACCCAAAGATGTACTCATATTGCATTTCATAACAAAGAGATATTAAGGCAGATAGCATCAAGTTTGCTAATCAACTGGCTTTAAAATAGGGCAGTTGTGTAATTACAAAGTTACATAGAAGAGGAAAAGAGAAATCAAGACAGATGTCAGTGTGAAAGGACTCTGTGACCCACCCTCCTTGGCCTTGAAGATGGAAGAACAGAGATGCAAGCAGCCTCTAAAACCTGGAAAAGTCAAGGAAATGAAATTCTTCTGTAGAACCTCCAGAAGATATTAAAAACCCCACCAGAACCTTCATTTTTTTTAGCTCAGCACAACCCATTTTGGATTCCTGATCTCCAGAAGTATAAGATAATAAATTTCTGTCAGAAAAGCAGTAAACTAATACATACTACATATCAAGACAAAAGACATATAACAATTTTAAAAATGGATAATTTACAGAATTAAACATAGATGTCTAACAGATATGACTAAAAATACTGAACACCACTTATAATCAGAGAAATCAAATTTGAAGGAGATATATTTTGTAATTTGACAGAATCTTTCAAAATTAAAGCTTACACCCTTCTGTATACAACATGAATCTGTTGCAGTGAAACTGTCTTTCCATTTCACTTGTGAAATTTTATCACATTCCATAAAAAGAAATAGACCAAGAGCAATACAAGAAAACCTACAGCAAATCCCAAGTGGTAGGGAACTCAGCATGCTTGTGTGTCCGCAGAAGGTGCACTGCTGTGAAGTTCTAGAATGAGCACCCCCAGCCTTGGCTGGAGTCCATCATTCCTTCCTATGCAGCTGCTTGGTCTGACCTTCAGCATCCATCATTAACAGTGCACTTTGCATCTGTCTGTGAATGTGTCCGTGACCCAAACCTCTGTCTATAAATCGATTCTGTGCTCTTCGTGTAGCTGCTGCATTGACTGTTAAGTAGTGAAATGATGAAAGAAGTGCTTTATCAGGCACGTGGTCCTATGACTGTAGTCATCCTTGGGGACTTGTACATCTTCTAACAAAAACTTAAAAGTGAACACACATGGCTGCTGCCACCATCACCAGCGTTTAGAGTCAGAAAGATGCATGGAGCAGGTTGTACCCTAGAGGTTGTCTTTGTAGCGCCCGTCTGTCCTTGTGCAGCTGTTTCCCCAAGCGTCACCACAATCATTCACATAAGCACCCTCAGGGGATTTTCTCTTGGGGGTGGAGGGGAACTCTCCAGTAGATCAAACAGGGTGTCTCCGTTCTTGTAGCTTCTTGTCTGAAAAGGCATTTGGGGCCTCACAGGCTAATAGCCCTCGTTTCAGAGACCAGACTTAAAGCCCAGAGAGAAGAATGACTGTAAGAGATCGAGTTAGTGGGGAAGCAGGAGAAGCCTCCACTCTTCATTTAGGCTCTTCTCAATATTTACTGCCTTTCTACTACATGACATTCCTATAGTCCCCTGAGATTCCCTGCAGGAATTTTCTTGTACATTATTAGATTTATTCTTGAAATTTTTATCTTTGATACAAAGTTTTCATACTGTGGACTGAGCTCAAACCTGTAATTAGCAGCTGCACCTGTAATGCTATGCCTGAACAATCACCCATATTGTCTGTAGACAAGGGGCCTGTGAACTGCCCAAGTGAACAACTGAGCATTGTTCAGCTTACCTATTGTGGTGGTGTCTTACTCAGTTCAGGCTGCTATGCAAGTCCCATAGTAGGGATAGTTTAGGAACAACAGAAATGTGTTTTTTGTGGTAGAGAGGCTGATCAGGTGCTGGTGAGCACCTTCCAGGGTTGCAGGATGCTGACTACTCCTGTCTTCCTCATGTGATAGAAAAAGGGCATGGCAGGCAGCTCTCTGAAGTCTGTTATAAGGCCAGTAAGGCTGTTTGTGAGACTTAATTACCTCCCAAAGGTGCTATGGCCTACTAACATCTCATCGGGGTTAGGATTTCGACACATAGTTTGTCCACAGCACTTGACAATGGGGCCAGCCTGGCTTGGCTGAGCCACATCTTCCAGAGTTCTCATCCTGGTGTTTCTGATTAGATGGGCCCCAAGAAAGATTGTTAGGGATATTAGGAGAGCAAATGTGATGCAGCTGTCATTTTTATTGCACACACACAGTCACTCTGGCTATGTGCTGGCTCGCACTTTGGCATGAGGCAGCAGCTGGACCGTGTACCCTCCCTTGGGTCCTCTTCATCTTTGATTCCTGGGCCTTGCCATGTGTGTATATTTAGCTCCAACAAAGGGCCTAGTTTGTGCAAGACACTTTCACCCCCAAAGCCAGAGGTGACCAAAATTCACATGGGTTTCTGACCTTCTGGGTTTTAGCTCTTGCTATAGCTATAGCTATAGCTTGTGGCTGTCCACTTTGTCTGTCTTTTGCTTCTGCCTGCCCTGTAAACGTCAGCCTCCAATGTCAGGGCAAAAACAACAATCTTATAAAGACTGGCTTGGGGTGTTCATTTGTTTGTTTTTGCAGTACTGGGGTTTAATCTCAGGGCCTTGCACTTGCTTGGCAGGTACTCCACCACTTGTGTCATGCCCTCAACCTTTTTTCTTTTTATTATTTTTCTGATAGGGTTTCCCATTTTTGCCCAGGGCTGGCCTTGGAGTGCAATCTTCCTCCCTACACTTCCTGCATAACTGGAATGTGTACCACTTTGCCTGGCTTAATGGTTGAGATGGGACGGGGGGGAGTCTTAATAACTTTTTGCCTCAAACTATGATCTGATCCTCCTAAGTTCTACCTCCCAAGTGGCAGGGATTATAGGTTGTACTACCATGCCCAGCCCTATAAAGACTTTTACCAGCTCCCACAATTGCAGAATATCAAATTTCTATAAAATACATATATGTAAATACATATATTTGCACACACATATTTTATATATAACTCCTAGGTCTGTTTATCATTCCTCTGTCCCCCAGAAGCCATTGTTTTATTCATCATTACTTCATTAGTAGCTTGGGCAGAGCTTTTGGTGGTAAGTAGATCTTGGGACATTCAAAATCCTACCCTCTAGAATTCCATACCTCAAATAATTCTCAGTAAATGAACTACCCCAGCCCCCTTTAGTGATGAAATGCCCCTAACATCCAGCACCAGCAACAAAAGGCACCATGGCGCTGGGAAGAAAACAGCTGTGCCCAGGAGGAGGCAGAAGCAAGAAGAAAGAATGAGGGTAGGGTCCTGAGTAGAGAACAGAATCTAGAACTCCTTTGGAGTTTTGGGAGCAGAAGAACTTTAAGGGTGAGAGCCCTGTGGTGTCACTGTGCCTTGCGAAAGACAGTGGTGCTTTTGCTACATCTGCAGGTGCCTGTCTGGATCACCACACGGACAGGCAGCATTTGGAAATGCATGCCCCGTCTTCTGGCTGCCCCACATACCAACAATTCAAAGTATTACTCAGAATGTGTGAGACACACATATTTCAAGGTATATGGACTCATCACCTAGACAACCTACACCTACAAGTGGCTTGTGTCTGTCAGTGCTCAGGATAGTGTTTAAGGTTTCAGGCACTTAGGATCTTGTTAGAAGCCAAATGGAAGAATCTTCTTTCAGTGGTCTCCACTGGTGTGTGCTGTAGAACACACTCTCAACTCTTGGAGCCTTGAGGAAAGGGAGCTATCAAAGGAAAATGAGAACAATCTTCTAGGGGCCCTTTGGCCTGGGATTTCATACCGCTGACAGTGAAGACTTACCCCAGAAGGTGGTCCTCTAGAAAGTGAGAACTTTGTAGAACAACAGGATATCCACTTCCAACTCATGCTCACTGCTTAGTTCTGCCGTTGTCTTAGCATGCAGGTCACCTTTTATTAGTAACAAGTGACAGACATGAGAGCTAGCTGTCTTCTTGGACTTTTAAAGAAGTTATTCTGAGGTTTCCCTAAAGTTATTAAACCACTTTATTATAAGCATTCCACCTCCTGAGTTTTCTAGCTCTGTGACAGCACAGATGGTGACAGCCATGTTCATGGTGCTTGAGTATACAAGCAAGATTCACAGTGTGGTCCACTTATGATAGCAAAAAGGAAGATGGATGGATAATGGACTTTACTTTGTTAAGTCAGCTGAATCACTTCAAGAGTCTTCCTTGGCTCTGAGTTCCACAGTCTTTTCTCTGTTCCCACGGAGTCCTTAAGAGAGATCCTTCTTTTCATCTTTCTTGATAGCTTTGTTTGAATCACAGAACAGCGATGCAAGCACATGGCATAGAAGAAGCCGATGTAGGCATCAGTGAATCTTGAAATACTCAGTTGTCCACGAAACCTGGCTTTAAGGGTTTGAGATAGCTGAAATTTTACTATACATTTTTAAAGTGAAATCAGATCAAATTTGGATGAGCCTAATTGAAAAAAAAATGGTGTCTGTTGGGTTTATGTTAATCAATCTGTAGCGGAGAGTTCTCTGCTGAACTTAGAAAAATCTTATTTTAAATTGTCTACATTTATGGGGTACAATGTGACAATTCAGTAAATGTATGCAGTGTGTAGTAACCAAGTCAAGGTAATAATTAACCTCTCCTTCTCCTTAAATATGTCTGTGTTTTGGGACCCTTCAACTGCTCTCTTCTAGTCCTTTATAAAGAGTATAGTGAGTTGTCACAAGTGTAGTCATTCTGATGAGCTATAGAGCACTAGGTTACCTTCCCTCCCTCCCTCCCTCTGTCCTCCCAAAGCCTCTTGTGACCACTATTTTCCTCTCCACTTCTATGAAGTCAGCTTTTTTATTGTCCGTATAGAAGTGGGAACTCACATGGTTCGGATGCCCCCTGTGTACCCAGTTCTGCATCTCCTTACTCCTATTACACTGTGTGATTTTGGTTTTTTCAGTCATATCCATAACTCTTTGTCCATCTAAAACATGATTCTAGGTTTGGGGACATAGCTCAGTGGTACAGCACTTAGCTAGCATGAGCAAAGCCATGAACTCATGCAACAAAAAGCACAATACAAAATATAAAAATATATATGATTCAAAATGCAAAATTTCTTTCTGGGTGCGAGTACCCATGTAGTACCTCCTAGCTGCTCTCTTTAGAGCAAAAATATAAGTTAGCACTACCTAGCTTTTAAAAACAAAAGCAGAAATCCTGGGTACACTGGGGTTATGAAAAGAAAAAAATGGGTTTGAACAGATGGAAAAAAATAATTTTACACTTGATCTTAGCCAGAAGGCCGAGAAGCGATGAAAAAAATAATTTTAAAGAAAAATAATTATTTTAATAGTTGCCCTTGGGGGAAAAATGCAGATAAGGGTGAAGCTATGCCAAATTAGCAGTTAGATAAACTCTGAGGATTGTAGCACAGTAGGATTTAAATTCCCTTTTCAAAAACTGTCACAGTTCTGCTAGAAACTGAATAAACGTGATTGCAGCTGTGTATTTTTTTGACCAATGCACTTGCAGCTGTGCAAGCCTGACCCACGCTGAGATGCCACACTGCGTCAGCCCTTTCTATGTCCTTGTCTCCACAGCGCGAATCTGTCCAAGGCTGCCTGGGGAGCCCTGGAGAAGAATGGTGCCCAGCTGATGATCCGCTCCTACGAGCTTGGGGTCCTTTTCCTCCCTGCAGCGTTTGTGAGTTCATACTTCCAGCTGTCCCATTGCCCATGTGTGAAATGGTGTCTTGTGTTTTCTCCACGTAGTCGGTGGTGAGCTGCCCAGCATTGGCACGTAGCAGGGTCTGTTTCTTACCCAGAGCCTGGGCTCTTGACCACAATCTGTGCTTTGAACTTACCAAATTCTTATCTGGATGCAGCAGGATACCTGACTAGAGGTTGAGCGATGAAGTTAAAAACAATATTTAAAATCAGGCTAATAAGACCCATGTCACCATACGATGTGGGGAATTAAATGGTAAAATATTTTTTAAATGGAGAACTTAATAGACTAAAAATTATTGTTCTCTCTAAAATGAGCCTATGTAGGGGTGAGGGTGGAGGTGGAGCTGGGGTGAAAGTTGAAGCTTTATATTTGTATAACTGGATTTATTATTTGCAGTTGGATTTGAACTCACCTATGAAAAATCCTAAAGAAATATATTTAAGGAAATACTGTGTAAGATGACATGAAGGCTTATCACAAGGTGGTAAATGACAAACAGAGTGTTTTAAATGGGGGTGATTGGAGAACACAGTTGGGAAGTAGGAGGGCTTTGCAGGGGTGTTGAAAGATGTGGAAGGTTTGGGGTGCAGGGAGAGAAGGGGGAAGGGCATCATACCTGGAAAAGAATTGGCAGGAGCAAAGCCTGGGAGGCAGAGGAACTCACGTCATCAGCTAAAGGGACCCACAAACGCAATGCCTTGTCCCCATCCAGTTTCCCATTGGTTGGGTTGACTGTGTCCTGTGAATCATAAGTGACTGGGGCAAAGTGCTGAAGTTAGGCCTTGTGGATAATACCCAGAAGTGTCTTGACCCTGCTCCCAAGGAGCTGATAGTCATAAAATCAGATAGGTCCAAGAATGTGAATAGTAGGACAAGAGGCATCCAAAATACGAGGGTGGTATTCAGCCTGAGGTAGCAAAGACTAGAGGCTAACAGGAGCCATAGTGGGGGATTTTTAGTCAAGTTTTCCAAAAACAAACTTAAGCCCACAAACAGGTAATTTAGAAAAGCTGCTGGAGAAAGTCATGGAATCAAGGATCTATTGAAAGCTGAGACCTGGGAGGGCAGGGCCAGGCCAGCTCCCGGAACCTAAGCAATAGAACTTCTGTCTGCTCCCTGGTCCTGCTTGGCTCCACATCTCTGTGGCTGACCACCCTGTACTTCCAGTAAATTCTCAAGCTTAGATCTGCCTTTCATGCTTCTGGGATCACATCTCCCTGGATAGAGGACCTGTTTCTAGAGAAGTGAAGATTGTAGTGAGCTGGAAAGCCCCCTTGAGGTGAGCTCCTAGGGTTTCACTCAAAAGTGAGCTGATGTGTGTCTTGTCAGTCTGAGAAGCAGTGTTGGGTTTTTGGGATACAGCAAACTGTGTCAGATTTAAGCAACAGTGTCACATCAGCTGTGTTGCACACTGTTTTGAGGCTTCTGGAATAGCTGTAGAGCTCTGTTTGCCCATCATGTTGGCCACAGGATAATCTGTCACTTGACTGAGGTACAAATGCTAGAACAGATGCTAGCTTTGCAGGAGATGAGTGCTGCAGAAAAGCTCTCTGCTTCCCTCCTCAAGGCCCATCCCAGGCTCAGAGCTGTCAGCCTAGGTTGACTTCATCATCACCAGCTCAGCTCCATAAGCATCCCGTGCCTCTGCAGTAGTGGCTGTGGGGATAGAATGAGGAATGAGCTGGAGTCTTTGTTCTCAGGAAACTCAAGGATAAGTCAAGAGAACAGACATGAATTTTATAGTATGTGATGAAAACCACGGTGTGGAACGTTCAAGAAGAGAGGGAGTATGGTGACTGCTGAGGGCTCAGGAGAGGCTCTTGTAGGGGGAGGCCTTTGACCTGGGCCTTGAGAAATGAGTGTTCCCAACCCACTGCCAGGTGAATGGGCTTCCTGACGGACATAACCACGCATGGTGCGTTCAGGAAGGAAGAAACAGTTCCATGTGCCTAGGATCGGGTGGGTGCCAGAAAGGGTTGGAATCCTGATCTGAGGATTGGATGGCAGTCACACTGAGGTTGGACTTTGTCCACTTGGATAATAGAAAGCCATCAGTTTCTCAGGCCAGTTTTTAGAGAATTTGAGTCTTATAAAATATAATTGTAAAATTATAATGATTATAACTTATTATTCAGAAGGTGCTTGAGGATGTGAGACATTACAGATACTATCAAAATCATCTTAATCATTTAAACTGCACTAGGCAAGCAGTCTGGTTATTAGCTAATTACTGTTACCATTCACCAGACAGTCTTACTTTGAAGGGTGAATGCGTCCTTGACAGCTCTTTCACCACCATATCGGTTTAATCACTAAGTCTTGTCATTCCTAAATCCTTAATGCTGCTTGACAATCTGTCACTTCTGGCATCCCTGTAGCCACCGTGTCCAGGGCACGTCACCTCTCCCCGCAGTAGCCTCTGCTGCTCTTCCACAGCCACCCACGAGCTGCTCTTCAGCCTGTTGCCAGAATGGTGGTCTTACTGGTCCACAGACCCAGTTGTGTGCCCACCTGCTTCAAAGCTGTAAGGCAGAATTAAGTTTCTTAGCATGGCCTCCTTTTCTCTTTGAGCTCTGATTCCTGACAGCTCAGGCCTCACCCCTCATTCCTAGCACTTCATGTTCCCTCTATACAGAACTTGTGGTTCTCATTAGGAGCCAAACCTACCCTTCCAGCCAACCCTAACCCATATGAGAAATGGGTTTATACCCCAACCTCCACCTGCCACACTGGCCCCCTCTCCAGGCACCTCTCCTGTGCATCCCACAACTTTCTGGAACTTGGGCCCATCACATTCCCACTCTATTGTGATTGTTGACTGTGTGCCACCTTAGCCAGACTTGGAGCTCTCACATGGGCACACAGGAGGCTCTGAGCAAGTGACTGTTAGTAGTTGATGTTGCTTTCTTTAAGTTCTTGGAGTTTGCACTGAGCAACTTGAGCAGAAGCAATAAGCACAACAGAGTGAACATGGTGAAGTTGATCCAGTGGATACAGTGTATAGTAACTGCCTGAATACGGCCACGTCATGTTTTAAGCAATTTGCATTATGGTGTCTGTGTGTCTGTGTCTGTGTCTTTCTGTCTCTCTGTCTCTCTCTCTGTCTCTCTCTCTCTCTCTGTCTTTTGCAATATAAATGCCAATCCCTACATATTCACTTAATATCTTAAAGATTCTTAATATCTTAAAGATTTCTGAATTGATCTTAGCCTTAAGATGTTTACTGCTAAGAACAAGGTTTGTTGTTAAATGAGCCAGGTGTTATTTCTTTGTTAGGTTCTCCCTCCTCAGCACTAGAGATGTATGTTTGCCAAAAAGACTTAGTTTGTCCAGAGATCTGCAGTCATCCTTCCAGCTGGGCACCATCCAGAATTCAGGTTCTCCAGATCAGCCTCATGCTGTGCTTCCTCAGCAGGATTCCACGTCCACACCACCCACATTTCTGAGTGGTTAGCAGCTGGATTTGCCTCTTCTGCCCTTCACCAGTGATCCATCTTGATCAGTGTGTCCTGAACACTGACTTGAGACCAGTGTTGCAATCAGGAACGGCACAGTTTCAACCAGGTAGAGGCAGCCACCTAGAAGTTCTTTACTTTCCCATGGACTATTTCCCTGTCACTCAGCAGCCAAGTGACCACATGACATACTTCCTGGGCCCTAAAAACTGAAGTGGAGAGAGCACCAACAAGTCCCATTCATAATAAAGATGCAATTTGGGTGCTACACATCTGTAATCCCAGCTGCAAGGGAAGCAGAGATGGAAGGATCACAGATCCTACCTGAAAAATAAACTAAAGCAAAAAAGACTAGAGTGTGGCTCAAAAGGTAGGGCACTTGCCTACCAAGCACAAGGCCGTGAGTCCAAATCCTTAGTATCATGAAAAAAAAAGCCCAGAAAAACAAAAAAAGTTGCCATTTGAAATCTGGAGTTGATCTGGAGGCTAATAAGTTCCTGATGAGTAAATAATGGTTTGTCTCCTTTTCTCCCACTTCTTAAGTAAATGAATCCGTAAACACATCCTTTTGGGATTAACTTAACTTGTAATTCAAGTATCAGTAGCTTTTCCTTTGGGGTACTTTCAGAGCCTTAGCAATTAATGATCAAAGTACACTTCACTCTGTGTGCCTAGCACGTGTTGGTGCTTAGTAGGTAGTGGGTGCCTAATAGAAGCTTGTCAATTTAAATCAGACTTTATTCTTTTGAGGCTGCATATCAGCTTATCTATTCTGTAATAATTTCTGGAGTATCCCTGTACTTTAGGTATATTTAACTTTTAAGTTAGACTAGCACATTTAGATTTAGAAAATCTCAGTATACCAAAGAAAGATCCAGTGATTGCCAAAATCAGTAACTGTGTTCCAAACCTTAAGACATCTGTGTGTAGATCGGGTGGCACAAGTATCTCTTTGAATCTCATTCCTTTTGGTGTTTACTGAGCATGTACTTTGCCAGGCCCTGGACTTGAGCCTGCCTCACACATTGTGGCTAGATCTTCTCCCTCTGCACACGACCATCTGGGAGTCATGGACTGCTATCCATTTCTGTTTCCTTCCAGATGAG
Organism: Castor canadensis; assembly: GCF_047511655.1. Taxonomy (NCBI): domain Eukaryota; kingdom Metazoa; phylum Chordata; class Mammalia; order Rodentia; family Castoridae; genus Castor; species Castor canadensis. The sequence goes on along the minus strand of NC_133388.1, from coordinate 18,559,163 downwards.
GATAGCCCAAGTGTTTCTACACTTGGCTTAGGGATGAGTGCTGTCTCACCCTCTTCTGAGCCCCTGGTTCATTTGCTCCTGAGGTGGTAGTTTCCTTCTTTTCTGTGGTCAGAATCAAAAATGCTTCAATCAAATCTCAAAAAGTCTAGTGTCTACTTGACTTCAGTCATCAAGTCTCTACTTTTTATTTTCTCTATTTGGGCCTAACTATTCTCATCTTTTTGTTCTCAAAGATGGCACATACTGCAGATGTGTGCTCTCTTCTTGTGACTGGCTATGACTGAGAGCTAATAAAATTTACAGGAGCCTCAGCTGAACCTTCTCCTGGACTTTTCCAAATACTACTTCTGCCTCCCTCCCTTCTCCCAGCCCATTGCTTAGGCTCCCAGAATTTCCAGGGAGTCCACATCTGGGCAACAATGTTTGACATGGAGTTTCTTGGTAACCTCTAACATTCTCCCACACAGCCAGTAATACCACCATCCTTGCATTGGTCCACATCCACTCCCATCTGCCCTGTCAAGAATTTCATAGTCTTCTCTCTCTCTCCTGGGCTCCCCGACCCACCCTTCCTTTTTCTCTCCTTCAGAGCCTTGTTTCTACCCATGTCCAGGTCCGTGTTCCTCTGCTCTTCCCCTTTTTTGGTTTTTCCCTTTGGCCCACATGATGACATCAGGGTCCACTGAGAGCTGGAACATGATGTTTGCCAGCTTCCTCTCCCACCCTGCCTTCCACACTGGGCTCCATGTGGAAGCATGGACCTATAAGCATTTTGATGAGTTACGCTGTAGTACAACAGCCCCTTTGAAACTGGAAAAGAGGCAGAATATGAGAGAACACACTGGAGAGATCCCAAAGAACCAAGGTAAGGATCGCTTCAGGACACAAGAGTTAGAAGGTTTATGGCCCTCAGATCTGTAGGAGTCAAAATTACAGGAGAATGGACTTGAAAGTGAGACAGACCAGAACAGGGTCCTACTTACCAGCTGGATTAGATGTGGCCCCATTATTTTACTCCATTAGGCCCCATTGTTCTCAGGTGTACAATGGAGGTAGTACAGTAGGTAACTCAGGATCATGTGAGAATTAAGAATTAGAACCTGCACAGGGTTCGAAACAGTGCCTGGTCCTTAGCCAGTGCTCAGCAGAGGCTGTGGCTGATGGTGGCAGCAGCAGCAGAAGCATGTAAACCCCATGGTCTGATAAGGTTTAAAGCAGAGCCCATCCTATAGACTTTCAGTGAGATCATACACTTGACGTCACTTCCATGATGTTGCTGTGCTATTCCTTTTCTTCCTTCTGAGCTGCACTCACCTAGCCCTTTGCAACAGGGACAGAGTCCTGTTGGAGTGCCCTCCTCCAGGAGTTTTTCTGTGCGCCTCACTGAAAATACTTTGTTGGTGAGGGTGCAGAGTTGAGGGAGATGTCAGATCCTGCCTTGACAGAAAGACAGGCCACTCCTTTCCTTGATTTACTTTCCTTCCACATAGGCTATCTTCAATCAAATGTGCCCTTTCTGGGGAACTCATTTGCTGTCACTATTCAATCCCAGGAATCCTGATGCTTTGTGCATGGTTTTAGCACTGAGGCAGCTACGCAGACATGCGCAGCCAACAAAATAAGCTACGTCTGTGACTGAGCTCTGAGCGTGCCTCTCATTCTCTGTGACTAAGCTGTGCTGCAGAGCCTGAATCGTAGCAATGATAACGAGCACTTTCATCCCCAAGCTGAGGAGGGGAAAAGCCAGCAATTTCCCATGTGTGATACATGTCCACCCTCTCACCTGGTGTTTCCTACGTGTATTGTCTCAACTGTCTTTTAAGTAGCTGTGCCTGGGAGGGTGCCTTCCTCTGTTTAGTGAAATGCCAAGCAATACCACTGTGATATATAAATAATGATAATTAGAAGACAGCCTCAAATGATTTGACATCCAGATTGAAGGGAAAAGTGGTACTTTTTTTTGTAATACCCTAGAATTTAGATCAGAAGTGGTATGCAAGAGAAAAACATAGCATCCTGTTAGACATGGATGTTCAAACTTCTTACATCTGAGGTCAGATGCCACAAAATGGAAACCTGGGTTGAAGTATGTAGGGTATCAGATACAGGTCAAGGCCATAAAGAATCTTCCATGACTAAAATTCAGTTGAAAATAACAATGAAACTAGGAGCTAAAAAGGGAGATGTATTTGTTTAAACTAAAACTCCATTAAAGTATTTAGTAATCATAAGATCTGTATCACTTCCCAGCTCTGACTGCTTCTATACCAGGGTTTCCACAGTTTGGATCATCCTGATGTGACCAGCCCTAATATTGACTGTTACCTTTGCAGGAAGTTCTTTCATTGCCTGGTAGTGAATGTGAGACCATGTTTGCTTAGTGGAAGATGCCTAGGAGGGAGAATTGAAAGACAAGGTTCCATTTCCAGCCTTACTACCTTCTATACCTGTGTGGCCCCGGGCAACTATTTAACCTACAGATTTGTTTTCTCTATAAAACAGGAGTAGCAACATCACAGTTACACCAGTTTATTTCCTGAAATACTTATCATGTGCCTGAATAACTAGCATACCCTTACACAAGCCCTGTGAATTAAATATGTGGTCATCTTCATTTAATAGACAAGAAAACCAAGATCCAGAAAGATTAAGTTACCTGCCTAAAGTCGCATAGCAAGTAAGTGTTCTGCAAAAGTAAGAGAATCTCCTCAGATCCAGAATGTGTCAAAGACAAGATGCGTAAGGACCTAACAGCCCTTGATGACTGGAGGAAGCGTGGAAGAGGAGCAGGCTACATGCCCTTAAAGCCTCTGGGAAGCCTGACATTCTAGCTACTTAGGAATTGGAGATAGAAGGATCACAGTGCGAGGCTGACACAGACAAAAGCGCACAAGACTCTGTGTGAGAAACACACTAAAAGCTAAAGGGCTAGGGAAGTGGTTCAAGTGGTAGAGCACCTGCCTAGCAAGTGTGAAACCCTGAGTTCAAACCCCAGTACCATTTAAGGAAAACCCTCCAGAGTCTTGGTCTCTCAGCCCTATTTCTCTACCTCACCCACCCCTGATTTTTATCTTCTTTCACTCTCTTCAAATCCATGTGTTTGTATTTCCACTGGTATTGCAATCATCCAGAGTCACCTCACTTTGTAACTAAGCTTTTGCAATACTAAGCCTTAGCCTTGTGTAGCCCATTACCATTCTCTGCTTCCTGTTGGTGTTGTGATAACTCTTGGTTCCCTGGCTCTAGTGATCCCCAGTCCAGTCTGCTCCCCAGGCTGCTGCAGTGTGCCTTGGTAGCAAGATGTCTCTTCTAAAGCTCACTTTTGTCTGTTGACCTTAACCAAAGCCCCATGGCTCTTTGGGTTGTAAGTGATGTGTAATCAACTCTAATAAGCAGCAGCAACATGGCCAACATGGAAGGCAAGTCCCTTGCTTCAGACAGAGCTTGAATCCAGAGGTTCAGTCAGGCCACATCTTCTGATGTCCTCCTCCAGTTGGTGGACATGAGAGCCCCCAGCACAAAAACAGTCTTCGCCAGCACTTCCAGCTTGGCTCCTGTGCCCACCTCAAGTTACTGTGGCCAGGGAATAAGCCTAGCTTAACAGGTATAAACCATGGATGTCCTCACAGCTGCTCATTCAAAACCCTCTCCAATCCGGCTCCACTTTCCCTCTCCAGTGTTAACCAACCCCTACATACACCTATAGCACACTCCCATCCCTAGATGCGTCTGCCCTTGCATACATCCACCTCTCCCTGATGCTCTTCCCCTCCATCACTCTGTTGACCGAAATTATACCAATTTTCAAAGCCTAGCTTTAGCGTTATGTTCTTTAAACCCTTTCCTATCCTGCCGTGGAAGTGGGTCGCTCTTCATTTTTTGTCTAGCATTTGTGCCAGGTACATATCACATCCTGCATGTTGCTGTTATTAATCAGCATCTCTTTGCTTTAACCCACACCTTTCTAGGTCTTCATGTGCACAACACTTTCCCACATGTCATTTAATTTGCTCTGCTACAGAAGCCAATAAAGCAAGCAGGGAAGGGTTCCAGTCCCATCTCCACAATGCAGCATGTCTTGCATTCCGACTATGTACCAGGACTTGTACTGGATACTCAAGTGGGAAACATTGATATGACGATGGCCAGAAGCTTCACTATCCCAGCTGCACAAATGAAGAAAGTGGAACCTAAGAAGTAAATAGCCATCTGTCCTACTGACCTTTCTTAGTTCCCAGAACAGGCCAAGTCTTCACTACCCCTGGGCCCTCGCAGATGCTGTTCCTTTCTCACTTCCACCTCCAAACCCTACTCATCTTCCAGAGTTTAATGACAGCGTCATCTTTTCTAGAGAGGCTTCCACCGAACATCCCTTCCCCCAAAATGTAAAATTTAACTGCTATTCTCTTACAGTGCTCCTTGGCTGTTCTTCACAGAACTTACCAAATAATTGGAATTTTTATACTTTTATAAATGCATTTGTTTAATGTCTCTCCCATGACTGTACATTCCATGAGGACAGGGAAAATGATGTTTGCATTGTTCCTCTGTACCCCTGGCTTGGCACCAGGTCTGACACAGAAGAGAGACTTCATTAGCTCATTAGTCTGCTTGGTCCTTGTCTCAGACGTGTGCCAATAGAGACTTCAAGAAAGGGATTCACATCAAACAGAATGGAACTTTATTATGCTGGCAAATCAGGAAACTTGACAATTTGCCCAAATTCCTGAGGACAAGGATAGTCGACTTATTTGGGTCTTATGCTACTCAGAGGGAAGGGGCACTCCCAAGGGAAGGAATGGGGGCAAGCCACGGAATGGAGCTTGTCATATATTTACATGTGTTCTGGAATGTGTCCCACGTTCTGCTAGGGATAGAGGTTTTGACATTGTAAATAGGGTGGGTGGGAAAACATATGTCATTAGAGAGTGCTACTTTTTGCTGTACTACACATTTCTGTTTCAGCAGGACGGGGTTGTGGTCAGCATCTTCCCTTTACTATCTTGTTAAACCTGTGTTTGTTAGGGTTAGCAAATAAGCCCAGCACAAGGGACTAGTGAAACAGAAATTACAAGAAATAGGTACAATGACCTTGAACTCTTGGGGTCCTGCATTTGTTCAGCTTGAACATATGTTGACTGAATGAATGCTAATGTCAGCCACTCACTGGGTTAACTAAGTGTCAGAGCAAAGGCTGGAACTCAGATTCTCTATGACCAGCCTCCCCCTACTAAGTTGCATTATTACAGGGACAAAGAACCTTTGTCCTTTTTATGGCTCCTAAAACATGTGTGGGCATGGGGGTATTTAGGATTTGAAGGGTGGGTCTGTGTTTGGGTGAGTAGACAGAATTCGAGACAGTGGAGCAGGATGCCAGTATGATCCAGGAGGGGTTCTGAACATGCCTGAGTGTGGAGGCCTGGGGGCAGCACTGATTTATTAAGCCCCTGCACTGTGCAGGCCCCCAAGAGAAGGAAAAACAGTGTGCACATCAGCCCAGATGGAAAACCTCCCCCCACCCCACCCCATTCAGGTCTAACATTAACACCCTGTTCTGGAGTTCTTGGAATAAACCTTCCATTTTAGTGAGTCTTAAAGAATTTTCATTTTTTTGTTCCTACCACAATATATTGGAACACTTTCATTATACATGATAGCAACTTCTTATTCCAGAGCAGACAGCCTGTTACTATAGCAATACTGAAAGTATTCTGAGGTATTTTTATATAGTGAGTTCTACATACTCCCTGCCAACTGTACATAAGAGTTTGGTAGAAATGGGCTTTCATATCCAACATTGTTTGTTTTGTTTCTCTATATCCTTTGTCAAACTTTTGCAAACTTTTAATTCCTGAAATGTAAACTTATTTTTAGAAAAGAAAATAATTTCTGGGGATCGTAAAACATATTTGCCTATCAAACAGTGAAAATAGATCTGAAATCGCTTGACTTTTCATGTGGGTGTCATAAAGACACAACTGTTTCTTGGGATCTTCTGGAGTTGGTTTTGTTTTGTTTTTTAGAAAAAAATAGGGCTCAATTATAGATGCCCTGTGTATCTGCAGGGCCTGGACAGCTTCAAAGTGAAACAGAAGTTCTTTTCTGGCAACCAGGAGTCGATGCCTTCCTTCCCAGTGCCGTATGACCTGCCCCCAGAACTGTATGGAAGCAAAGGTAAGACAGAGGAAGGTTCTCTGGGAGAGTGTGCGATAGGGAAACAAATAGCCAGGAGATGCCCTTGGTCTTCCAGTGGGAGCCTGGTTCATGGAACCCTCTGGAAACACAGGTTTCCTTTGTCACCCTACCTAGGGTTACTGGAGCCACAGATCTCAAACCAATAGGTCTTAAAACCCCTTTGCACTTTTATAATTACTGCGAATCACAAAGAGCTCTTACATGAGTTTTGTACCTATTGTTTATTATAATAGAAATTAAAGCTGAGAAGTGTTGATGCTTATTGATTAAACCCAATGTAATATATTTTATGACTGAAACAACATTAGCAAGCAAAGTGGTGTTATTTAATACTTTTTGCAAGCCTCTTTATTGTACAGCTTAAGAGCAGCCCATTGAACTCTGACAGCGACTCCCACTCAGTCTGTAATGTCACATCATACAGCCTACGCACGCTTGTGTGGATGTGAGAGTGCAAACTGCATGTGATGATTTTGATTCACAGGCGCTCCTCTCCTCACCAGAAGTCCCCAGGCCACACTTTTGAAAACTGCTACACTAGACTGTGACTTTCCTAGGGGCAGTGACCAAGGTGTTCCAAGATTGAATATGGGACTATCCATAGTAGTTCAGGCATCTTTAGTGTCAAGCCGGATGGTTTAGTGACATCACCTCCATCATCCTGGGTTCACCAGCCTCACAGGCTGCCAGGACTTTTCTGTCAGCCCAAGAACCTCTGTCTATGGATGGGTCTGTACTCACACAGAATGAATGGTACAATTAGGACACACTTAATAGCTTACATGACAAGTGCTTGTTACATCACCACAACTGGCATATTCTCCCCCTGGAAGATAGAGGCCTATGTGAGTAGCTAAATTATAATCTTCACAGGTGCTGCATTTGAACAGAGCATATTCTTTTGATTGGAAAGTTTTAATGACCTCACTCCATTATATTCCAAAGTTTCAATTCCTTGATAGGGTTGAGCCCAGGCAGTGGGCCTCTGTAGACAGTGCTTGTTTTGGTGAACCAAACCTCCCCCTCTGGTGTCCCTATTGCCCAGGATGTGTTGATGCAAAGGGACAAAGCTCATCCTGTCTCCTACAGTTAGTATGTTATCCACTGCTAGTATGTCATCCACTGCCTGCAGGTGACTTTGCCTCTTACCATTTGCGGTGGCAGTTTCCAAAGCATACTTCTTCCCCTTCTTTCCACAGCATGTGCAATCTGTTGAGCCCTTTAAGTTTCTTGTGTGCTCATGCTTATTCCTTTGCTACTAGCAAGGTTACATAGACTTTGTCAGAATTTCAAGGAATCTGTGTCCACCCACCTGCCACCAAAAAATTTAAAAAAGAAAGCCCTGCTTTAAAACCAGACATTATAAGAGCCAACTCTACAGCATACTAAGTGGCCTTGGGAAGTTAGTTACTTTTTCTAGGCCTTCATGTCTCCAGCTGTAAAATAAGAAAACGTAGGGTCACTGAAAAGATTAACTGAGATAATATTTATAAAGTACCTAACACAGTGTCTAGCTCAGAGTTAGAAGTCAATAAACATTAGCTTCTTTTTAAGATAATTGTTCTTATTACGATGTCTAGTTCAATTCCTGGCACACACTAGACAATGAATGAATACTTTTGTGTGAATCCTCTTCCCTTTCACTTGGTGTGCAGTAATTTTTAAAAGACCAGCAGGGCATGGTGTTACATGCCTATAATCCCCACACTTGACAGGTTGAGGCAGGTGTGAGTTCAAGGCCAGCATGGGCTATATAGTGAGACCCCCATCTCAAAAAACCCAAAAGCCTAAAGCTGGTGAAGGTCAATCCTGTCTCCTTCCTGGCTTTGTACCATACTTCTGTCTTTTCTCCCTTTCTCTGTTCCTCAGATTCCTTCTCTTTCCTTTTAACCCATGTTCTTCTGTGTAAATGTAGCAGAAGGGAGGACCTGATGAATATGCCTTGAACCTTAGCCCTGGCATCTGTCCCTGGCCCTTGCACTCCCTAACCATGACTGCACCCCCTTCCCTGTAGTCTCAGTCTCCAAAGTAGGAAAGCAAGAATGGAAAGACAAAAGAGCATACACACAAGAGAAACTGGAGCACTTATTTTCTGTCAGCACTGTTTTATCACTGCTTCAGTAACAAGTACAATGATGCCAGTGGTTCAGATATCGCCATTTCAGATGGAGCCAACATTCAAGGCGCCTTGCAGACTGTAGACAAGCATACCAAAAAGAAGAAAAGTAGTAAAGAACATTGCAAAAGCATTCATTTTTTAAAAGTGATTTTCAAAATGTGACAATGCATACAAATCTTGTTCCATATTTTTTTAAATCAGACTATACAAAACATTGCGAGGGAGTATACTGTTGTGAAAAGTTAAAAGCCAGATATTACCTTGAAACCAAGAAAATGATCAAATAAAGGGAAGCAAAAGCGAAGATTCAGCTACTGGGATTCCTTGCTTTGTATAGTAGCTGCTGCCTGTCTGTTCCAGAGATACATATTGAGCACCTACTGTGTGCAGACACAAGTCCTTGCCCTCATTAAGTTTCGGTTAGTCTTTTGAAGTCGTACTTAGCAAAATCTAAATTAGCACCCCTCCCTGTGTTGGGGATGCACCTGCCCACTTGCATGCATGGGGGGGTTGGGGGAGGACTCTACCTCTGAGCTACACCCCCAGCCCCATAGGCTTTTGTAAAGCAAGATCGCCTACTTTTTAAATGAACACAAATTAGTTCCGTATTTCCTACTTGCTACATGACCCTAAGTCTGCAGTAAAACAGCCCAGTGCATGATTCCTCCTGAGCTGTGTGGTGCAGGGACATCTGCTTTGCGCTCCTTTATAGCTGTTGACTCTATGGTAAATAGTATTGGAAGAGTGAAGGAAGGAAAAGCAAAGGAAAGCCTATCTGGGATTATAGGCATGAGGCACCACACCTCAGCATCTTTCAGATTTTCAACATAATTGCAGATATACAGAAAAGTTGCAAGAGTACAAAGAATTCTCACATGCCTTAACCCAAGTTCACCAAAAGTATTGTATCATATTTGCATCCTTTCTCATACTAACCTTTTTCTGATCCATTTCAAGGTTGTTGTTTTGTCCCTGACTTACTTCCATGTTTATTTCCTAAAAATAGAAGCATTTTCTTACATAACCACAGTACAGGTATCAGAATAAGCATTTAACACTGAGTCAATACTACTTAGTGCAGAATGTATTCACTTTTCATGAGTGTCCCCAATAACATCCTTCATAGCAAAAGAAAGCCCAGGTTCCATGTCGAATTCAGTCATGATGTCTCTGTAGTCTCCCATTAACTTGGAACTGCTACACAGTCATGACAGTGACACTTTGCAGAGTTATTTTGTAAATGGTGAGGAACACACGTTGGGTTTGTCCACTGTTTCTTCATGAGGAGGTCCAAGCTGTGCACTTCTACCAAGAGTACCATAGGAGTATCATGTGCCTCCTGACATAAGGCACCTCCACACTCCCTTTCCATGAAGAGCTAAGTTCCATAGTTAGCAAAGAGGTGTAAGATGCACCTAGTCAACCACAGGGAGATGGAACAGAGACACAAAGATGAAAACCCTTCAGGCTGTCATTCCCTGCCTTCTGGCCACGCCTTTACCATTGGCCACCTCCTTTCTCACCTAAACCTCACTTCTTGTTCATCTTCCCAGTCTTCCCAAGTAGTAGAAGCCATTCTCTGCACTGCTAGCACACAAATCTGGTCGTGTCCTCTCCTGTTTGAAATCCTTCCATTGTATTCCAGAAAAAATAGTGTCCCATCACCTTCAGCCTTATAGCCTAAGCTCTTGACTGCATCCAGATCACCTTTGGAATTTGATCCGAATACACATTGCCAGCCACAGCCCAGACTTCTGGAGACAGCCTCTCTGGGGAGGGGTCCTGGGAAAACATTCCTACTGAATGCATGCTGCTCAGTGATTGTCTTGTCAGTGAGTTTAGGGAGCCTCTCCACAGCAATAGTGATGGTCACAACTCCAGTTTCATGGTGTCCTGTTGGTCTGTCTTTCCCACTGGACTATCAGCTCCATGAGGCTTCTGTGTCTGGCTCATTTCTCTCTCCATCCCTAGCACCTAACAAGTCCCTGGCATTAGCTAGCACTTAACAATACTTCCAAGTATGTGCATGAGTAGATTACCAGGGGAGTTTTTCTTCCTTGGGATGATTTAGGATTGCTTCAAACGGGTTTCCTTCAAGCCAGTGAGTATTAATACTGTTTCCACAAGTAAAGGGTACAGAGACACAAGAGAATCACAGCCACCTCTTCTCCCTGTGGCCACTTTTCTTACTTCCCTCCAGTGGTGGGCCTGTCAGCCAGCATGGGAAACCATCAGCCCACAGGTGCAGACTTTCTGTTCATTTACAAAGCAGAGCTGCAGGAGACTTGCAGCAAGGTGGTTACCAGGTCCTTACTGGGTCACTAGTGCCTGATTTTAAGGAGAAAGTCAGTGAAGTTATGGGCAGGTTGGTCAGTGTCTATTATCACAAATCGGCATTGCTATGAAGAATACCTAAAGCAAGAGTCAGGGTCCTCTGCCTTGGGAATGAAGCAGAGCTGATGTTAGCCACAGAGCAATACACAGGAAAGAGTGGGTAAATAACAGGTCCACAGAAGATGGCGTTTCCAGGGAGGAAAGCGAGGGTGTGGTGAAAGCAGTGGGAAGTCAAGTCCAAGCCCATTAGCCTGGCCAGTCCCTCAGCCTTTTTATGAAACAAATCTTTAAAACAAGCCCATGCTTACTGCTTTCAACAAGCTTGGTAAGTTAACAAAAAGAGTTTGGTTTCATGCTTTCAAGCCAGCCCAAGGCCAAAGATAAACAGCAGTATTCTGATAATTTGTTGCCATCCTTAGAGCTCTTTTCCCACATATCCGGCTATATGCTGCTGTTCCTGTGATTGCTCTGAGGTTATTCCATACAAACAGAGGCTGCTGTGAGGGGAACAGAACAGACACCATTGTGTGCCATGCTTTCCAGTGAAGTACCATTGCCTCAGTGGAGAAAGGGGGGAGGGTCCCCGGAAGGCGAGTTTGTACGGTTGTGAGATACTGCTTTAACTGGAAGTCCTTAGACCTGTGAATGGGTGGTTTACAGTGAGCACTGTAGCCCTGTAGTTCTGCTGCTGCAATACTTACCAGGACAATGGTATGGAAGTGTCCTCTCAATCCTGTGATGTATTTATACCCTTCCCATATTATTATGATTCAATTTCTGGAGCATCAGTTAAAAAGAAAGAAGAAAAGTTCCCATTTAGTGAGCATTTACAACTTGGCAGGAATTTTCACACATGTTCCCTCATTTATGCAAGGTTGCTAATGTAATCAAGTCCCATTTCACAGAGGGGGAACCTGAAGCCAAAACCCAAATGACTTCAGAAAGGTGCTGCGAAGGATGGAGGTTGGATTTTTACATAGGTCCTGAGTGTTCTTTCTAGTAGACCGTGCCCCAGTGCATTGCTTTCTTTGACATTAGTCTTCAGTCATTCATACAGAGACCTTCATGTCTCATTGACTATTAGCCTTTAACAACAGAACAAAGACATTTCATGGATGTGACTCTGGGCCTTCTGGTTATATGTGACCAGCTGAGAGCAGAAGTGTGGCTCTTGACTGTACCAGCTATTACTTTTCCTTTCTTCAGCTTCCTAAAAGAAGGAATAGCTGCCCTGTATTAGGCCTTTGCTATGTGCTAGATGCTATGTCCTGAGTAGATGTATCTCACTATTCCTCATGACAGCTCCTTGTCAAGGTACAGTTGGTAAAGGGACCTGACAGTGTGGCACAACTTGTAAAGTGCATAGGTGAGTGAATGTTCTGTAACCCTGCAAATAAAGATTACGTACTGTGCTCTTTCCCTAGATCGGCCATGGATTTGGAACATTCCTTATACCAAACCACCAGATACACACGGGAACATGTGGGTGCCCTCCTGAGACTTACAGCACTGCAAGGTCTGTGAGATGCCAAGCCCCAAATACTGAGCTTGTTTGTAGTGGATGTTCCCTTTCCTTAAAGTCTTATTTGCACCCCTACAAAACTCTTTGCAAAGGAGCATGGATGTTAGTCATGCTTTTAATGGTCATTCTCAACATTCCAACTAAAAAAAAAGTGTTATTTTCTTAACTTACTCTTCTATGCTTTGGAGAGCAAGCTATTAAACTTCACAGTGTTAGAAACATGTACAGGTGCGATATGATATGATCCTCACAGTGAGAGAGAGTATCTCATTGGTTGGTTGTTCTCAATTTGCCTGACTTTCTGTTTGGTGCTTCCGCTCTCATCTTCAGAGGTGCCCTCCGTTCAGCCACTCAGCGGGAACTTCTCAGAGAAAGAGTGTGATTGCTTGCTCTTTCTGCCCTGCCCTCAGCTTCCTGAGTGTGCCTCATGGGGGTGACTGGGCATGTCATGGATGTTCCTGAATCCATGGCTGAGGCTGGTAGACTGCTTCCTTCCCCTATGGGGGATGGTTACCTGCTCTGAGGCTCACTGCTAACTTTCACCCTCAGCTTCCCAAGGCTTCTCATCCCTCTCCAGCCCCCTGTTGCTTATAAACAGCTCCTGTTGGACCTTACCAACTGCCATTTGTTCTCCCAGTCCCCTACATGGCTGTCTCTTCCAACCCCAGAAGTTTCCTGAGGACAACTGATAGAATCATACAAAAGCACTCAAGTATTTTACTTGGTGGAAATCCTAACAGGTGACTTAAGTTGGTGCCTTCAGTTCACAGGAAGCTTAAGACCGGGAAAGGATGGTACACAAAACTGGTTGTGTACCTTGGTTTCTAAGGGATTTAAACCCTGTCTGCTTCTGCATAAGGCAACTTCCAGTTGTCACCATTTTCATTTTAGCTTGAGGAGAGTTGATTATCAGTTTTGAAATAGTTGTAAAAATAGTCTTTCAGAACACTCCTCAGAGGCCTAAAACTTTCCAAAGACAGGCTTGGGGTGCTGTGACAAAGTGGGAAGCTCAGAAGACCTGACTGCAGGGCCTTACAGCCTTCCAGCAGAGATGCCACCTTGTATTTTGAATTCTGTAAAGGATGTTGAGGTTTTTTTCTAGTAAAAAAAGTTAAAGCTAGGCACTGATGGCTCACACGTGTAATCCTAGCTACTCCAAAAGCAGAGATCAGGAGGACTGCAGTTTCAGGCCAACCTAGGCAAAAAGTTCACAAGACCCTGTCTCAACAGGGAAAAAAAAAAACTGGACATGGTGGTGTGTGCTTGTCGTCCCAGCTATGGCAGGAAACATAAATAGGATCATGGTCAGCCTGGGTATAAACACAAGATCCTACATCCAGAATAACTAGAGCAAAACAGGCTGGAAACGTGGCTCAAGCAGTAGCAAGTAAGTAGCCTAGCAAGTGCAAACCCCTGAATTCAAACCCCAGTAATGCTACACACACACACACACACACACACACACACACACACACACACACACACACACGTTTAAAAGTTAACTGAATTAGTTTAACTAGTTCCTTGCACAGGTAAGAAACCTTAAAACTTTTCTGACCTTCCCTTGTATGTACCAGGACATTCAGATCCTATTCCACATGAGCACAACTGGAAGAAGCCGGGAGGGCCTTCCGCTGACAGCAATAGTCAATATGGTGAGCAGTGCCCAGCAGTCAGAGCCAAGCAACCAAAGGATTGTGACAAAGAACCTGAGACTCACTGGTCCCATCCTGGATTGGGCAGGGACAGGAGTGGTGGCGGCATCAGTTTCCAGGTGTCTGTGTGGCCAGGCTGTCTAACCTGTGCCTCAGCTCTCCAGCTGTAAGACAGAGATGGTGCTGGCACACTGCTGGGCGTTATGAGAGAGTCTGAGGAGGAACACACAAGTGCTTAGTGCCTAGTGCCAGGCCTGCCCAGAGCAAACAAGCCGGCTTCCAGTACTGCTATGTGGCTGCTATGGCTAACTCACCATGATCCTCGTGTTCCTCCTCACACTGCTTTCTCTAGCTCAGTCCCCCCACCATACTCCTGTAGATCCAGAGGAACCCTAGAGGTCCACCTAGACAGAGGATCATAGAGAGGTCTGGGTAGAGGACATGAAGGTAACATCAGGGGCGGTCCACCATCAAGGAGCTTGCACTCAGTAGATGTCCAACTGACCTCCAGGGCCCCTGCCTGTGAGCCTGGGCACAGGAGGGCAGGGCAAGGCCAAACCAGAGCAGCTCGGTGGCATCAGCACCACATACTTTCTGGGCATAGCTGCCATAGCATACAGGGGAAATAATGCCGCAAGAATGATCAAGAACACATGGAATGCAAAAAAAAAAACCATACACACACACTTTAGCCATGTAGCCCTTTTCTAAATGGGATTGGCTAAGTTACCCAGAGTGCTACACTGTGGCTGATGCTGTTGAGGACATTGTGTTTCCGTTATTCTCAGGCTGGGGTTCAATAGCTCCTTCTCCAGGCTGAAGCAAGCTTCCTCCTTCCTGTCCTGTTTTCCCATCTTCCATCCTTTCAGGTCTTATGAAAACACTGTCCAAATAATGAGTTGTGACAACGTACAGAATGCTCAAGCACTGCAGAAACCTAAGAAACTTTGAGGAAAAGAACTGCCAGCTGACATCTGTGACACGAAGGAACTTACCTGCCATTTGAGCAGGGGTACTCTGTGTCCCCTCACTGCTCAAGTTTCATAAGAAGAAAGGAGTAGTCTGCCACTCTCTTCTTGGGGGTAGGGAGGGAAATAGGATTTTTTTAAGTTATGCATCAACATATGCCTGGGAAAATCTGCCTGTTTAAAACCAGTGTGACGTAAGTCAACCTTGAAGTTGACAAGTTTGGGAGGCTGTATTCCACATAACATAGCTAACATTTCCTGAGTTGTTCCTATATTCAGTTCTTAATCCTCACATCAGCCTTTTAACATAGTAGCCACTGTTGGCCCCATTTTACAGATGAGGAAACTAAGGTTCAAGGGAGTTAAGTAACAGATTGTCCCATGTGAAGCAATGGAACCAAGACTCCATTCTCAACTTCAGAGGAGTACACTTTTCCTGCACCAGACCACACTGCACAGACAGATTTGTTTCCTGTGATCTTTGATAGAAGTTAGGTGGTTTTCCTTAACAGAATAATAGAAATTATTAATTTTACATAACTTTTTCAACTGAATATGGTTTGTGCATCAGACAGTATACTTAAAATAAGAATCTTGGATAGGATTTTTGTCACTTTTTACATGAAATTAAGAGTTTCTATTCTAGGGAAACTACTATTACCTACTGTACTTGATCAATTTGATCATATTTGAATGATCTAGGTATTTTTTTAAATTCAAATCTTGGAGCATTTGACTTTCATTATCAAAGAATTTATAACTAATCCCTTCCTTAAGAATTCAAGAAAAAGAACTCCTTGAGAGTGATTGCCTTTGACTGAAGAGTACCTAAAAATGAACATTGGGCTAAGCATTCTTTATTTACTTACAAAACTCAGCAATTATATTGATGGATTAATGATATTAATTTTATGTGACAAAGCACAGCACACGAACACAATGACTAGCAGGAATAAAATAGCTTAACTATAAGTTGGAGTAAATCTAAGATTCTACTGATTATATGTTAACTATGTGTTACACATAGGTCAGACCCCACTATGATAAACTTTGGAAAATTTCCAGGTTTAATAGCTCACTTATGCGATATCAAGGACGAAAGAGTACTGTGAACTACCATTTCTTACTACATTTCAGTCAACTAGTAATTTATCTTAAGTGGCCATTGTTCATAAAATAGGATTTGCACACAAAATATGAGGTAGGTCAGATTAGGGGCTAGGTGCAGCCATTTGCTGCTAGTCAATGTCAGCAGTGACCCAACAAGGAGGCAGGTGATCATCTGTGCTGTCTGTGACCACTGGCTCCATCCATTAACATCTACTGGCAAGTACTGAGCACTTTGTGCCAGGCACTGTTTCTTGTTTCATTCGCTTTTCCTAACAGCCCTATGAAGGAGATACTATGATCCCTCCCCATTTACAGATGGAAAAACTAAGCAGATTATTTGTCCAAAATCACACAGCTGGCAAGAATGGAGCAGGAATCTGAACCCAAGAAATGTAGATCCAGGACTCTGCTCTATGTCCAGGCAGCAGTGTAGCAGATGTTTCCAGGCTTCAGGCAGGGAACAGGCTTTGTGTGTCTGAGATGTGGCTAGAGACAAGACCTTGTATACTTCCACTATACCATCGAATCATGGCGTGACAGAACCAGCTAGCAGCACATAAAATCAACCACTGAATGTCCCATTAGTATGCAGGGCTGAGCTGCTGAAATTATTCAAGCCAGACCTAACTGCTGGTGGAGCAGGCTCCTTTGGAGTAAGAGCATGGAGGTCTAAAACCTGGGCTCTGTTGAGTGTGTTCTATTAAAATTCCCTGACTGAAACCTGCTGTTCCTATTGACCTTAAGAATAGGACAAGAAGGAATCAGGCCAGGTTTTGTAGAAGCGGGAGGGTAAGAGGTAGCCCAAGAAATGAGGTGCTGGGGTACTGTAAAACAAAGATATCTCATAAGGTAGTGAGAGGGTGATTAGCAAATGGGGGCAAAGCTTTGTAGGTCTAAGTGCAATCTGAATTCTTTGTTCTCTGATTTCCAGCATGTCTGTCTCAAAGCAGAATCCAATTGATGTATGCAGGTTGCCTGTTAGAGAAGCTCCAGTGAAACCACAGTGTGACTCATGTTGGTCCTGTATCCAGGTTGCTCAGTTCAGTGTCAACTGTTCTTTTCTAGCAAGGTTTTCAAAGAGCCTCATTGTGATTTATTAGGTGGAAGGCATCTGGAACAATCTCCTTTTTAATATATAAATAAAGAGAAGCCTTGGATGGAAAGGCAAAAGAAACCGCATCCCTAAGGCATTTATTATAGGTCAGTTTGATCACAGGTAATGACATACATCATCACACTGTGGTAGTCTCTTTGGTTTATGAGAGGGAACAATAAGGTTTAAGGTCACACAAATAGGTAATGAGCAAGACCTGTGCCTCACCTGTAGTGCCGGGTCTGTCCTGTCTAGGCATGTAGGTCATGTCCTGTCTAGGTCTTAGGATCTTTCTGGTCCTAAGGGCACAGGTGATGCCGCTGTGTGTTCCTTGGATGGCTGTTTGCTCATAGGTTCTTCAGAAATTATCCTGACAACTGAATGCTGACTTTGTTCAGATAATTGACTTTACTACAATTTAAAGCCACTAATTTGCCATTCAGTGCTATTTTGTCAGTATTTTAATGAAAGGACACATTAGTTAAGAATCTTTTATAGTTACAGAAAGCAGATTAACTAGTCTCATACAATAAGACTAGCAGAAGCCCAGCAAATGTGCTGGAGTCAGGGAATCCATAATGTAACTTGAGACTATCTCCAGATATCAGTCTGCCTTCCAGAATGTGAGCATCTTCCTCATGCAAGCTGTCTCCACTCAGGAGCTGAAATTAACCTAGCATCCCATCTTCCTTCCAGCTAGTCATCCCAGAGAGAAGAAAATACTTTCAAGACAGACATTGTGGCTCATGCCTGTAATTCTTGCTACATGGGAAGCAGAAATTGCCAGCCTGGGCAAAAAGTTCACAAGATCTGCACCTTAACCAATAGCTGGGCATGGTGGTGCATGCCTGCTATCCCAGTTATGCCTGGAAGCACAGATAGAAGGATCAACATCTTATCTATTCTGGTCTCAGGGAATAAAGAAAACCTTACCTCAAAAATAAGTCAAAGGCTGGTGGAGTGACTCAAGTGGTATAGCACCTGCCTAGCAAGCTCAAGGCCCTGAGTTCAAACCCCAGTATTGCCCCCCCCAAAAAAAAATATCAGCTCCACCAAAGGCCCTGGATGCACCTTACCCCTGTGCCTTCCACAAACACTGCATCCAGACTACTGAACTCAGGTTGGTTGTTTCTGGAAGATGTGAGGATTGGGGTCCTAGTTGCTGTGTAGTGGCCACGAGGTCTTTGGATCAGTCTCAGCAGCTCCTGATGCCTCCCAGAAAGCAAGGTGACTGGCAAAGAGGGAGAGGATAAGGGTGAGGACCTAAATTTTAAGCTTGGGGTGGGAACAGCTGGGCACCCCTTGTAAACACAGGACAGCCCCCTCATACAGAGGGTTCCTTCAGAATGTAGGCCACCTGGGAATTGCTGAATATTTGGTTCCTGTGCCTGATGAAAACTCACTGTGATGTGAGTGAGGGGGACTGTGAGAAAAGGGGAAAGTCACCAGTGCAGCTGTATTCTGAGGCATGTCTGAAAGGAAGGACCTATAATATGCTGAGGGCAAAGCAGAGCCTGTGCAGTTAGAGAGTGGACTATGTGGTCCTACCAAGCCCCTGAGCACCTTTCTAGAGATGACCTGAGACACTGCTAAAGAGCCCAGGCTGAGCTCTGGCTGCACTTTTCCACTGTTTCTTCTCTGGCCTCTAGGATCCATTAGGTGGGGAGTAGATGACCTCTCCCCATGGTCTCTTATCACTGGGAAACAGCACCTTGACTTCCACTTGAAGCAGGAGAACTGGGTGGCTTTTTAAAAAGTACAGGGATGAGGAGAGTGGAGTGACTTCATGAGGGAACCTTGGGGGGTAACAACTGTTTCTATTATGATTGTGATATTGGTTACATCTTACAAAATCCCTTAACATGAAATTGGTAATTTTTATTGTATGTAAATTATAGTTCAATAGAGCAGGTTTTGAAAAAGAGGCCAAAGAATATAAAGTTCAGTATGTATTCTGAACAGAAGTTCTCTGAAGAAGCCACGTATGTGTTGAAGATCCTGCAGACTGACTGACTAGAACACTGTGACTGTGGAGACATGGAATTTTAATAGAACCAAAATTGTTTTGGGCTGTCTTTACTCCCCTTAATGGCTACCAACCTCTTTATCTGACCTAATGTCCTTATGACTATTAGGTAAAACTTTTGGAATGTATTGTGAAACTTAGAAGACCACTATTTCCCACCAGCCATAAAACTATGCACACTGTGAGGTAACATCTAAAACCTATGGAGAAATTTCCCCACTCTGTTGTAACTTGTCTACCTTATGCCCCACCAGTGCATACTATAAATGTTCACGTAACTCTTCCACATGTCGTTCAGGGTAACCTGGATTTGTATTCCAGAACCATGATCACTCTTTGAGTCAGAATAAACTTCTCTTATTTTACCCTTCGGAACAAGAGCTGTGTTTTGAGCTGCCAAAGTGTACATGTGAGTTCTACTACATCATAAAGGAAAAATTCTGTAATTGTTGGGTTCTAATGATTTATGTGCTGAAGTATTTAGGGATAAGTATATTGATGTCTTCAGTTTACTTTGAAATGCATAAATGTAAGGAACACAAATGGATGGCTAGATACATGATAAAGCAATCATGGGAAAATTTAGTTGTACCATCTAGATGGTGGGTTTACAAGTTGGCACTAAAATTCTTGCAACTTTCAAATGCTTGAAAAATTCATTATAAAAAGGTTGGGAGGAAAACCAAGTAACTTCAGGTTTCTGGCAAAACTTAAAAGCACCTGTTAGACCAATTCTCAAAAGTGATAAGCTCTGGGAAAATCTTTTAAAGCCAACTATGAAAAGGTACTGAAAATGACCAAAATCAGGCAAAAATGGGATGAGCTTTCTTTTTACCACTTTTTAGCCTAAAATCAAGTCTTAGTCTGTACCATGCAGAGCAGATAAACCTCCAGTAGAAAATCTACAGTCTTACTGACTCTAATTACCAGAGTAGAGGGTTCAAAGCAACTGTAGCCTCCTGAGAGAGAAAGGGGAACAACAGAAAATAGAGCAGGATGGGAATTCCCAAATTCTTCATATAATCTCAGCTCAAATCTCTGACCACTGAACTATATGTCAGAGAGCTAACAACTGAACTAAAGATAAAATGAAAAATGCAGCCCTAGTTGCAGTAGTCACAATTCAAGTGTTCAAGGGTCACTACCATGTGGACAGCACAGATGTAAAATATTTCCATTATGGAGTAAGTTCTATTGGACAGCATTGGTTTGGTCAATCTGATTAAAAAGTGGAGATGGTTAGAACTGACTCATTCTCTCCTTGGAAAAGACCCAACTGTGGGCTGCTCACAACAAACTACTTCAAATACATAAGGGGAAAGATAAGTTAAATGGATTGGAAAAGAGTCCATGCAAATGTTAAGCAAAAGAAGGCTGTAGTAACTGGATTAATATCAGATAAAGTAGACTTCAAAACAAAGTGTATTCTTAAAAGAGAAAGATAGGCATTTCATATAAATAAAACCACCACTACAGCAGGAAGTTTTAATAAACATAAATGCATATGCTTAATTACAACTTCAAAGAATGTGGAACAACATAATTATAGTTGGTGATTGTCAAGTCTAGCTCACCAGTCCATAGAACTAGAAAAAAAGTCAGTAAAAAAAAAGACCTGAAAAACAGTATCAAATACCTTGACCTAATTGACATTTTTAGAATACTATACTCCTACAACTGCAGAATACTCATCCTTTTCAAGTGTGTACCGTGTATTCAGACCATCTGCTGTGACCATAAAACAAGTCTTTAAATTTAGAAAGATTAAAACATACTGAAATATGGTTCTCTGAACACATTAGAAATAAGTTACAAATAATGTCTTAAAAACATTTGGGAATTAAGCAAAACATGCACACATAATTCATAAGCCAAAAGAGAAAAAAATATTTTGAACAAAACAAGATGAAAATACAACATTCCAAGAAAATTTTAGGGTGTAAGTAGAACTGGACTAACAGGGAAACTTATAGCTTTAAAATATTAACATTAGCAGGCGGGGTATAGTGGCTCATACCTGAAATCCCAGCTTCAGGGGAAGTAGAGATGTAGAGGAACACTATCTAAGGCCAGCCTGAACCAAAAGCAGAAGACTGTCTAAAAAATAACTAAAAACAAAAAGGACTGGGGGTGTGGCTCAAGTGTTAAGAGCACATACCTAGCAAGCACAAGGCCCTGAGCTCAAACCTCAGTACCACCGAAATAAAATAAAACATTAACATTAGTGAAGAAGGGTCAAAACCAGTGATCTACATTCACCATAAACAGCTAGGAAAAGAAAGCAACCAAAAGAAGACTAGGACTAGCAGAGTGGCTCAGGTGGTAGAGCACCTGCCTAGCAAGAGTGAGGCCCTGAGTTCAAACTCCAGTGCCACAAAAAAAAAAGAATGAAAACCCCAAGTAGAATTTATTATAGAAATGCAATATTTTTGAATGAAAAAGTTTTTTAAAGTTTATGCTTAATAGGAAAAAATGATGAAATCTGACATTAACACTAAAGACTATATGCTTATTGCAATAGATATAGAAAAAGCATTTGACAAACTCAGCATTCATTCTTGTTAAAAAAAAAAAAAACTAGAAAAAAAAATAAAAGGGAACTTTCTCACCCTGATAAAGGGTATCTATGACAAACCCACAGCTAACAGCATATGTTATAGTGATAAACTGAAGGACTCCCATAAAATCTTGAATAAGACAAGGTATCTGCTTTCCCCTCTTCAATGACACAATGTCCAAATACTTACTGCAAATAAGTAAGGAAGAAAGTAAGATAGACAGATAGACAAGATAGGGATAGAGAAGGAAAGTGCAAAACCAAGTTAGATGACAGGACTATTTACATAGCAACTCCTAAAGGAATCAACAACAAAACAGGCACTACAACTACTGGATAAATTTAGCAAGGTTCCAGTGTAGAAGTTAATTTGCAAAACTCATTAGCATTTTATACACTTCAGCAGACTTGAAAAATTTGAAATTCCATCATCAATGGCATCAAAAGAATATCTAAGAGATGTGCGAGACCTCTGTATTACATACAACTGGCTGGGAACACCTAACTGTATGCAGAGATAAACCTCATTCATGTGGTATCAAGACAGGAATTGTCCTCAAATAAATTCACTACAATCCTAGTCCAGATTACACAGGCTTTTTCTGCTGAAATTAAACAGATTCTATGATTTTTTTAACGGAAACAAAGATTTTATAACACCTAAAGGAATCTTGAAAAGGAAGGGCAGAGTTGGAAGACTTACACTTCCCGATGTCAGGGCCTACTTACAAGACTACCATTGATGTGCATATTGTGCTATTAGCCTAATGAGTGCAGAAACAGATAATGAACAAAATGCAGATTCCTGAAATAAATTCATTCCTATTCTTCTTAACAAATGGCACTGGAATAACTGGATATCCACATGGGCAAAATGAACTCTGATCTCACACCAAATTTTCAAATGGATCATAGACCCAACTATAAAAAGCTGGAAGGGGACAGAGAACCCATGCAGCCTTGAGGAGGTAATGATTTCTTAACATAAAACAGGCACCAAACATAAAAGACCAATACGTTAGGCTTGATCAAAATTAAAAACTTGTGTCAGATAACAGATTTAAGAAAATACACAGGCAAGCCAGAGGTAGAAAATACTTGCAAGATATGTATCTGAGAACTAGTGTTCTTGATATGTAAAGAATTCCAGTAGCTTAATAACATTGTTTTAAGTTGGCAAAATACTTCAACAGAAAATTTACGAAGAAATATATAAAAATGGCCAACCAACACATTAGACATCAGGAAAAATGTAAATTAAAACCACAATGAGATAGCCACCAGGCATCTCACCAGTATACAGTATAGTTAAAATTAAAATGACTTGTCACCAAGTGTTTACAAAGGATACGAAGCATCTGTTGGTTAGTACACCTACTTTGAAAAAAATGCCAGGCAATTTCTTACAAAACTAAGTACCTACCCTAGGATCCAGCAATTCCTCTACTAGGTATTTACCTAAGAGATAAAATACACATAAATACAAACAGTTGCACAAGAATATTCCCAAGTTTAATTTATGATAACCAAAATTTTCTAGCATTCCTAGTGTCTATCAGTAGAAGTGTGAATAAAGCTATGTTCTATCCCAACAAAAATTAGCAATAAAAAATTACTAAGACAGATAGCATTGGATAAGCCTCAAACATAATGTGTTACACAAAAGGCACGTTGTATGATTTTCCTGTGATTCCAGAGATCCAGAGCAGGCAATACTATGTTCTATAAAAGCACAGATTCATGATTAAACATTTAGAACAGCATTTAACTCTGCAAGAATGTGGCTGGGGATTTACTGGGAACTCTGACCTGTTGGTGACACTTAGTTGATAAGCTGGGTAGGCAGCGTTTGGCTCCCAAAGGTATAAACATTTGTCCATATTCATCTCATGTTACACTTAAGATTTGTGAATTTCGTGCTATAGCAGGAAAAAAAGCTATAAATATTCAACTCTAATGGCAGACGTACAAGGAGGGGGTGAAGGTATATTGATGTCTACAACTTTCATTTAGTGCAACCTAACTAAATGGGTTGATGGGTGGAAAGAGGAGTGGATATATAATTTATAATATTTTTATATTTATTATAAATTAATATAACGTTACTTTTAGAAATTATGAATATCAATTATATTAATTGTAGAATCTAAGTGGTGGTTATGTGCGTGTCATTGTAAAATTCATTCATCTTTTTGGTATGTTTAAATTTTTTCATAATAAAATGCAGTACTCACTCACTTTGGGTGCGTATACAGGCCTTTTATAACCACCAGCCTCCACCCCACAAAGCTCATGCCCCAGTAGGCTGGATAGAGCAGGGCTGTGTTTGTTTATTCGAAATCATTTGGTTTTACTAAACAGGGCCGCGCAGCCCTTCCAGCTTTCCCTGGCGGATACCTTGGGTGGGTGTGTCTCCTGGGACCACTCTCGGAAGGCAGGGAATGCTTCTGCAATCATTCACAGTAGCCCACGTATCCATTCCTTCACGCATCCATATTAGCTCCCACGTGCCCCTGGCGGGTGATTCTGGAGCGGCGGCCTCTAGCTGGGTACATTGGTGGGGGCGAGATGTGTCTGAAGGGAATCGAGCGCCCTCTCACGGCCTGTTCAGGCCCGCTAAGCACCCGACCCCCGATCCCTCCTCTTTAGCACCCGGGATCTGCGCACCGGGGTGGAAGCACCCCATCCCCAGGTTGACTAGCAGAGCGCTGGCGTCTGCGGGCGGAAACCAGCGAAGGAGGCGGGCGACGGGGTGGAGTCGCTGCGGCTGGCAGCAGTGCAGCTCCACCTGTTGCCGCGTCGGAGCGCGCGGGCCGGGGAGCGCAGAGCCGGGCGCGGACCTCTGCTCCCCGCCCCACTCGGCAGGGCAAGGCAGAGCCACGCAAGGAGGAAGCCGGGGACGGGCTTCACAGAGCAGCACGGAGCGGGTGCCCCCAGGAGGTGAGACCTGAGCGCAACCGCGGCACCCGCGCTCCTCGCAAGGTGAGGTCTCTAGGAAGAAGCCCCGGGGTTTACTCTGCAGGGAATGGGGGCACTCAGCACGGAACCTCTGTCCACGCGAAGCCAGGTTGGAAGACATTTAACTCTCCTGGCAAATGCCCTTGGCTTCCTCTCCGGAAGCTGGACTGGCAGCGCCAACACGTGTGGACGAAGGACGCTCCGGTGCAGGGCCCAGAAACCAAGGGCGCTCTGGCCGAGGCAAGGCGGGGGAGGCTGCCCGGGGAGATGCCCCCTAAGGTCCTTCACTCCCATGTTCTAACCTCCCTTTCTGCTCTCCTCTCTCTAGCTGGTCGGCCCGCCGGCTGCGCGCAATGTGGGGGCCGGGTGGGAGGTCCGAATCCACAGCCGCCGCCCCGCACAAGTCCTTCTGTCCGTGCGACTATCCCGGACCGGTCCCAGCCTCTAAACCCCGGCAGCCGGGTCGGTGATTCCGGAGACTGGACGCGACACTGCCACGAGGACGCGCCACAGCGTAACCATCTGGGGAGGCATCTCCAAAACCCGCGGACAGCCGCACATCCTAGCCATCTGCGGCTGGGAAAGCGATGATCAAAGGAACCAGGACCCCGAGGTCCCGCTTACCTACCGATCTTTCCCGACTGCGCTTCAGAGGAAGTTCAAATCCGCTGGAGTTTGCCTTGAAGACGTGCCACGCCTCCTCCCCAATGTGAGCTGGGGTGGAAACCAACCCAGCGCCTGCATCCACGTGCCAAGCAGAAGCGGACTGTGCACTCAGACGCTCGGATCTTTCAACGTTAAGAAGTCCAAGGCGGGGGGAGGGAAGGACGGGGTGTGTGGGGGGAGAACAGCGGCGACAAAGCGGATTCGAAACCAGGAGTCAAGGCGGACGTGGGCAACTGGCGCCGCAGGAGC
The DNA here is from genome assembly GCF_047511655.1 of Castor canadensis. Taxonomy (NCBI): domain Eukaryota; kingdom Metazoa; phylum Chordata; class Mammalia; order Rodentia; family Castoridae; genus Castor; species Castor canadensis. Next base: position 18,533,711 of record NC_133388.1, on the reverse strand, counting down.
GGCCCAGGCATCTGCGCGGCCTGGGGCAGCGCCTGGCGGTCATGGGCGAGCCGGCCGTGGGGCATCCAGGGGCAGGTTGAGCACCAGCTGAGCCACGACTTCTCTGGCACGTGGGCAACAGTCCGCGGGTGCCCATAGCTGTGTGGCTCCGGGGCTGCCCCCGGAGAACAGGCCATGGCCGGCCGGGGATGCAGCTGTGGCCCCGGGCACCTGAACGAGGACAACGCGCGCTTCCTGCTGCTGGCGGTGCTCATCGTGCTCTACCTCCTGGGCGGCGCCGCGGTCTTCTCTGCGCTGGAGCTGGCGCACGAGCGCCAGGCCAAGCAGCGCTGGGAGGAGCGCCTGGCCAACTTCAGCCGCGGCCACAACCTGAGCCGCGAAGAGTTGCGAGGCTTCCTCCGCCACTATGAGGAAGCCACCAGGGCCGGGATCCGGGTGGATAATGTCCGGCCGCGCTGGGACTTCACCGGCGCCTTCTACTTCGTGGGTACCGTCGTGTCCACCATAGGTAAGCGAATTGGCGGGTCTCCTTGGGGTTGGGGAGGGTCCACTTCCCCCACCGGGCCAGGATCGGGCATCTCTCAGACTTTCCTTCATCCACCTGGGTACCTCGTACCTCGCTCGCTCCACCAGATGAGCCATCTGTTGCCTGATCCAACAGGTGCTAGCGCCTCCTTGCAGCTGTCAACGTGGTCCACTTGATCACCTTGGAGCTTATTACAAATGCAGGTTCAATCCTCTCCCTAGGCCTCCCTGAGTCAGTCCCAGGGGATTTGAGTAACCCGTTAACTGGAAGTGTGCGGTAGGAGCGTTTCAATCTAGTTAAGGAGGCAGGGCTGAGGTCAGGGACTTCGTGGTGAAAGCTTACAAGTAGGGGTAGGAAGCTGTTACTGCTATGACTATTTACTGGGTAAGGGCTGTGCCCAAGTCACTGGCCAAAGAGAAAACTGAAATTAAGTAAGACACTGTCTATGACTTCAAACTTACAGAGAGAAACTCAGAATTCTAGACTGGAAGTAAGGAAGGAAAAGTGTGAATGAGGGTTCAAGGATGGAAAGTGTTTTTTATTGGGAAGGAAACCACCAAGAAATGACTTTTGGGTGGAACAGTTAGAATTTGGTATGATTGGGGTTGGGGGCGGGGCGGCCTAAAAGTGCACCCACTGCATTCTGGGATAGAGGAGAATTGTCATTCAGAGGCCCTATGAGCTGACCGATCACGGAACGGTGGGAAGGAAGGCTTGGAAAGTGTGCTGGCCAAGGGGAGATGAGGGAGCCCTTTACTGCCAGGCTAAGGGGCTTGGAACAGCCACAGGCAAATGGGAGCCATTGAGAATTTTGAGCAAGGGTGTGACATGGCTACTACCAGTTATGACTTTATTTCTCCAGCAGAAAGAGAAAACCTAATCTGAAATCGAAGTTTTAGACCCCGGGCCCAAACTCCTGGGCTCTCACATGTCAGCTTTCGCCACTTGCCCTGTGCACCAAATAAAGAGACAGGATGAAGGCAGAAAAAGGACATTTATTATACCATCCATGACATGCCATGGGAAGAGGCAGAGTAAGCACTCAGCCCATCCTCAGCCATCTTCAGTGTACACGTGTGAGCTTTAGTGTTAAGTAGACAATTAGAGCAGGGGGCAAAAGTTATGTATAAACAGTCCCAGTCACAGGTGTGGCCTGGTTGGACATTATCTCGGTTCTGGTTCTTGGGGGTTCTGGAGAAGTTGTTATCGCTGTCATCACTTGAGGGGACCCATCTGGTTTCCAAGAAATGATTGCTCCTGCTCCAAGGCACAGGCTAATCATCATAGGTAATTGTCCTTACTTAGGGAGTTCTGCAAGGCTCTGCTGTTCCTTAGGGGTAGTTTCAGTCCCTTGTCATAAAGATGTTATCTGTCATTCCTATCCTTCCTTGATTCCAAGGTGGCTGAAGGAAAGAATGGCTCAGAGAACAGGGCAACACGTACAAAATGGAGGCAGGGATGCCAGGCTTTTCTGCTGCTTTTAGTTAATCTGTGGGCCTAAGTAAGAAGCCAGTGATTTTCAGCAAAAGCAGTTTAAGCACCCCTTACAAATTGAGTAATAAGAGCATTGGGAAAATGCCATAAAAATTCTGAGGGAAAAAAAAGGGCTGGAGTGGGGGAGGGGCTTTAAAAGGCTAGATGGAGAGGGAAAAAGTGGTCTGCAAGGTGTCAGAACACAGGAGCAGCAAAGGGCTGCAGTGGCAGCAGTACCAGGTGTGTGTGCTGGTGCTCCACAGCTAGGGACCCATGTTCTGTAGAAGGGCTTGTCAGTGAGACGGGTGACAAGGTGAACCTCTTTGAGGCTCCCACACATGGCTGTGTTATGGAGACTTTCTGCAGGGAAAGGAATGTCAACCAGTGAATGATCAGCTTAGACCTGATTAGTCAAGAAAGACTTCCCAAGGTTAGTCCAGGAACCCAGGGCTTCAGCTGGGAGTGGGAGGCTAGGCAGAGGACCAGCATGATTGGGGACACATCTGCTATACTGAAGTGCTTTGTGCTCAGTGGCTGACTCACAACCCCCATCTCATCCTCATGGCCCTGCCCAACAGCAGGTGGTGATGGCGCCACAGTAGCTGGGTATCTCCCACAAAAAAACTCAAGAGCATTACCATGACTAGAACCACCCTTCAGGGGTGGAAGAAGAGAACTATCACTCCCCTCTCCCAGCCCTCATTCTCTGCTGGAGTCTGTTAGTAGTGGTCCATGGGTCCCTCATCATGTCACCTCCCATGTCTCAGAAGATGGTTCCAGAGTTCCCGCACAGGGGAGTCTGGAGGTGAACAGGCTAAGTAAGATGGGTCACTTTGGAGCTTAACCTTGAATCTGCTGTTTGCATAGCAAATTCTTTAGATTGAATGGTATGGTTTTGATGATACTGGACGGCTGAATCCTCCCCACCATTGTAAACCACCCCTTGGTTGCTCCCTGTGAACAGGGGAGCAAGAAGGAGCAGAGTCTGTGCGTGGGTAGTGAACATGGATACAGAACAAAGGGGCAACACCATGGGCAGGTAGGCATAGAGAAACCCAGGCTTTTGTGATGCAGATAGGGTAACATAGCAGGTAGAGTGGACAGAAAGCTGGGTGCAATCTGAAGTTAGGGCATTTGGTCTTGCATCTGTGACTTGGACAGGTTTCTTAGCCCTTCTGACTCTCGTCCTTGGTGTCTACAAGGATGTCAGGATGGAATCTGGCATGCTGTAGGTACTGAGTAAGTATTAACCCTGCCTCCTTCCCACTACCTCCCTCCCAAGCCTGTCTCCTAGGGCTCTGGAGAGGGACAAAGAGCTCATGAAAGGGAAGGCATGTTGAAAAGCACACCACACTGTGTGTGCAGGCTTATTTCTACTTTCTCACTTTTAACATTTCCTTTTAAATTAGTTCATCCGTTGCTATTATGATAATAGCACTTGCTGTCTTTTATTAGGGACTTGAATAGATATTTGTACACACATTGATTACAGCATTATTTACACTAGCCAAGAGGTGGAAGCAAGCAAAGTGTCCAGATGCACGGATAAACAAAACATGGTATACACAACAAGGGGACATGTCTCACCCACAAAAAGGGTGAAATTTTGATATATGCTACAGTGTGGATGAACCTGGAGAACAATTTTAGTGAAATAAGCCAGACATACAAGGGAAGATATTGTATAGTTCCACTTACATGAGGTACCTAGAATAGGCAGATTCCTAGAGGCCAAGGGGAAAAGAAGTAGCTAAGGGCTGAGAGAAGGCAAGAGACAACATTACTGTTCGTTTTGTTTTGTTTTGTTTTGTTTTGTTTTACAGTACTGGGGCTTGAACTCAGAGTCTACATCTTGAGCTACTCCATCAGCCCTTTTTTTTGTGATGGGTTTTTTTCAAGATAGGGTCTTGCAAACTGTTTGCCAGGACTGGCTTCAAACCGCAATCCTCCTGATCTATGTGTCCTGAGTAGCTAAGATTACAGGTGTGAGCCACCAGCATCCAGCAGTATTACTGTTTAATGGGTAGAGTTTCAGTTCAGGATGCTGAAAAATTTTTATGTAGAGATCATAGTGATGCTTATACAACTTTATAAATATATTTAATGTTTTTAACTGTCCATGTATGAATGGTTAAAATGATTAATATGTTTTGCCAAATTTTTATTTTATTTTTATTATATTATTGTGCTGGGGGTACAGTGTGACATTTGCAAAAGTGCTTATAATATATATTAGTTAAAGTCATCCCCTCCATCATTCTCCTTTATCCCTCCTACCCTCATTTTATCACAGATTTTTTTATTGCTGCACTGAGTGGGGGTATACTGTGGCATTTACAAAAGTTCTTAACAATATATCAAATATATCATAGTTGAATTCACCCCCTCCACCATTCTCCTTTGTCCCCCTCCTCCCATCCCTGGAGTAGTTTCAGCAGGTCTCATTTTCCCATTTATATACAAGTATACACAGTATTTGTATCATATTCACCCTCTACCATTTCTCCACCTCCACCCCCCCTCCCACTGCCACCAAACCCACCCCACCCCACCCTCTGCAGGCAGGACCTGTTCCAACCTCCTGATCTCTGATTTTGCAGAAGAAAAAAAGAAAAAAGAATAAAATGACATTGTTGCTTAAGATAGTTTCTTATGGAATTTCCATGTACATATGTCCTATAGCCAGATTTGGTTATCTCCTCTATTTTCCTTCTTTCTACCTTACTGCCTCTCTTGTGGTGACTTCAACAGGTTTATGAATTCTATATTCATTCTTGTGTAGAAAGTACATCAACCATATTCACTTCCTTAACTTCCTTCTTTTACCCTCTCCCTCTTGTATGTGACCTCCCCTTAGCATGTCCTATTTTTCATAGGATTGCTATATTTGCATTAGGTCTATATGGCACATCTGAGAGAAGACATTGGCCTTTGGCCCTCCGAATCTGACTAGCTTCACTTAAGATGATGTTCTCCAGTTCCATCCATTTACCTGCAAACAACAAAGTTTCATACTTGTTTGTGGCTGAATACAATTCCATTGTATCACAATTTTTAAAAGTCAGAGTAGACTATTAAAACACAACTCAGGGATGTTGATGGTGAAAAGGGTGAGTGATCAGACTTGAAGCAAGAATCAACTCAAAGTGCTCAGAGAAGCAGTTTGGCATCGTACCCTATAAACAGACTTCTGTGAATAGCTTTTCTCTCAAAGAGGCTTTTGTTAGAAGTTTATTTCAGCCTGTGTATTTATAACTGAGCATCTGTCCAAAAAGGATTAGAGGTACTTTGCCTATGGTAGAGTCAGTAGGCTTAGGTTAGGGTGTAGTAACAAGTCACACCAAGTACCTCCAAGATTGGCAGGGAAGAAAGGGCTGAAAAGTTGAGCACCAGCAGTTAAATGACCACCATCTGGAAGTGATGCAAGTCACCTCCACTCACATTTCTTTGGCCAGATGAAGTCACCTAACCACATCCAACTTCAAGGGCTCTAGGAAACACTCTTCCCATGAGTCTTACCAAAAGTGAAGCCCAGATTTGGCTCTAACTTTTTCATTTGTTGAAAAGTCAATGACACTATTAAATGGTTCTCCTTATCCAAGAAGCTTCTTGGAAAATGCCCAACTTCTTCAGACTGGAATTAAAATTCTGCAGCTTGTCATGAAGGAAACAAGATAATGTGGTGAGTAAGCTCCCCCACAGCATCTCAGCTACATGTGTGAAGGAGAACAATGCACTCCTGTGGCATCCTTCAGTGCAGGGTACCAGGGTACCATCCAGCCAAAGCCCCTGTGCCATGTCCAAATCAGCATCGAGAACCTGCACAGCTCCCAGTGCTCTGACCCAAGAAGGACACATTGAATCCTTTACTAGTGGTCACCAAGCATTGGGATCAAGGAGGACTCCCCTGAGGGGTGTGTGATACTTGTTAAGTGTGGGTATTTTTCCCGCCTTTCAGAGATAACGCAGTAGATATGTATTTAAGGAACTTGCCACGTGACTGCAGGCATACTTGGAGGCTCAGCATCTTGAGGTATATATGATAGGAGTGGGCATAGGGTTGAAGGCTGAGACCCCCTCCAAGGGTCCTCACTGTTCACAGTGGTTCTCGGATCACAATAGGTGTAAGCATCACCAAGCAGCTTGTTAAAGGTGAAGTTTCGGGCAGACATTAGACCAGTGGACTCAGATGCTCTTTAATGAAGCACCCGGTGAGACCTGGGCACATTCAAGTCTGACCAGCCTGGAGTCTGGACAAGGGTTTCCTTGTGTTGACAAGAGCAAGCTCCTCTGTGTTTTCCAACACAGACAAACCAAGGGCCAGGCTGGCATGGAGAGCACATTGCTCATCTCTTGCCTTGGTAGATTTCCCTACCAGCCAGAGGCCAAGTACACTGAGGGGCAAGTCATTCAAGCATTATCTAGATACAGGGATGTGCTGTGCTTCTGCAAATCTGGGAAGCTCACACACAGAGACCCTCAGCCCTGCCTAGTGGTTACCATTCAAAGCATGTGACCAGGTTTTCCACAAGGCTCATTTGTTTTAATTAAACAGAGCTAATTCCCCTGTTGCCCATTTTGGCCCCAGGGCTGGTTCATGATTAGCACTTGAGTAGCCAAGTGCTGTGAGGCTGTCTGGGGGTCAGAATTTGAACTTGCAGGTTTGTGGTTGGCCTGGTCTGTATAAATCTGAATTGAATGTTATTTGGGGAATCTGTTTTTTCCCATGTGTGAACAAGGCTGAGGAAAGAGTTTTCAAGATCAAATTACATGAGGTCCAAACAATAAACATTGAGAATCACTGTTTGGCAGTATCAAGTTTTAGACTGACATTCAGAACGAATTTTAAAAGCCTGTGAATGCTGGTGGATATCTCGCACATGTCAGGATTGAAATCACACACTGAATGGGTTCTCTACATTTTGGGAAGCACTGACTACCTTGCGAGGTAGTCAGGGACATGTCATCAATTCCATCCTCTAAATTAGAAAACCGAGGTGCAGAGAACATAAACACTTTGCCCAAGACCACACATCTGTGAAGTGACAGAGTCCAAATTAGAAGCAAGCTTTGTTTTGTTCAATGTCTCATGATAAAAGAAATACACATTCATTTCAAAAACTAATTTTGTGTCTCGGACCATTTTCTGCAGCTGATAGCACACTCTCACAGTCTGGGTAAGTTCTGAAGAAGGAGGTTTATTTTGATTCATGTTTCTGGTTCATGGTCTGTTCTGGTGAAAGCCTTCTTGCTGGCAGAGTCCTGAGGTTATCATGTGGTAAGAGACAGGGAGGGTGTCTGTCTGTCTGTCCTCTGGACTCTCAAAGCCATCAGGATTCATTCATGGGGGTCCCGCCCATGGCCTAGCTCATCCTAATCACCTCCCGAAGGCTCCATCTCTAAATACCATAGTCAGATTAAGGTCCCCCTCTTCATATTCATGATGGGAATTAAACTCTACCACGAGTTTCAGAGGAGACCAACCACAAAGCATATGGGCAAGTGTAAGAAAGCAGATCACCACAATTCTGTCACCCAACAAGAGCCACCATATATGCTCTTATATATGGTGTTACATCCTGATTGTCATATCCCATTATAGTGAAAGTGCTATTTTCTTGAATCTCAGAGCATCATGATTTTATGTGTCATTAAGAAAAAAGCTACCAATTAAATTCTGACATGCTAGCAGTTGGGAAGTGTGCCTAAATTTCAGGTATTAAGATATTGCAGGCGTGTCTTAAAAATCATTGAGATATATAACATTTTGTACCACATTGCTTCTAGAACCGTGAACACATGACAGTATGGCTGTAGTTAGGTAAAAATGAATCTCGTGATTAAATTTCTTTGATTTGTACCAAAGTTGATTGATTGTAAATATTTACTAAAGTTATTTTAAATGTTTATTAAAAGTTCACCTTCTCTGAATTCTCTACTTTTTCTGAATTGGGAGTAGGTAGGTATCATATTTGTGTGTGTGTGTGTGCCCTTCGTCTGTATTTTATCCTTTAGTTTTCTGATTAAGAACCACTATTTATTATTTCAAAACAGGAGTGCTGTTACTTCTGTGCAGTTCCATGTTTCAGTCTTTTCCCTTGTGTTTTCTTCCATTGTTTTTATGGTTAGAAAATCTGTACCTACGCAGTCTCTATAAGAGTACAAGTTTTTGTTCAGTATTTTCAACTGCTCTGCATTTCCAGTCACAGCCATGGTTTTAGGGGTTGTGTTTGTTTGTTTGGAGGAAATTGAGGTTGAATTCAGGATCTTGCATTTGCTAGGTAGGCGCTCTACCACTTAAGCCACATGTCCAAGCCTTTTTCCTTTAGTTACTTTTTAATAAGGTCTCATGGTTTTTGCCCAGGGCTGACCTCAGACTGTGATCCTCTACCTGTGCCTCCTGCATAACTGGAATTATTGATTGTACCACCATGCCTTGGTTGTTTGTTGAGATGGAGTCTTGCTAACTTGGGGCTGGCCTTGAACTTTGATCTTCCCAATCTCTGCCTCCTGAGTAGCTGGGATTAAGGCATGAGCCACTGCACTAGGCTCAGTGGTAGTTTTTAAGGCACTTTACTACACTATTTTGTAGAAACAATGGCAGATGCATTCTAGGGTTCTAGTTGAGGAGCTATGTGTGGTCAGGGGGAATGTGGCAACAGAAAGAGGAGTCAGCAAGAGTTCCACTCACTGGAGGCAGGGGGAGAACTCCAACTCTCATGAGATCTGTTTTCTAAAATTTCATGGGGCTGCTGAGATTATCCATTCTAAGAAGCCCAGATCTGTTTAATTACTTATTTCCTACTTGGAAAATTTCAGTATCTTGGATTCAGGTCTTTCTTACATAGCTGTCACTCTCCACTGTCCAGAATTCTGGTCCTTTGACAGTTTCATCTGAGCCTGTTGCATTAGAAATTCTTGTTTATGCTATGAAATAGAATGATTTCCTTTTGTAAATCCTAAATTCCAACCGGTTCTCTCTTCTATCCCATGTGTTTCTCTAGGAAGCGGAGTTTGGTTTGAATGTAAACCAAATAATTCTTGAGCTCCTTGGGGTCTGTCTAAAGTTACTTTCCTTTCAAAGAAGCATGGTTTGTTTGACAGAAGTAGTCAAAAATTAAGTTCAAGTTTTGGTTGCATCTTTAAAGAACCTTAAAGAGTCTCTAGTTTATAACACAAAGCAACTTTCCTCTTTCCTCCTCTCTCAGTCTCACATCTCAAAGGAGGTCTGGGGCCTGTCATCCTTAAACCCTTCCCCAAATTCTCTCCAGTCACCAGCCCTCTGTTATTCTTTCTCTCTTGGTCTTCATCTCCCCCGTCTTGATCTCTGCTGTCAAGCTTGCTATAAGCCGAGTGTGGTGGCACATGCCTGCCATTTCAGCTTCTCGGGAAGCAAAACTAGGATCACTGCCCAGGCCAGCCTGAGAATAAACACAAGACCCTATTTGAAAAATGACTAAAAACCAAAAAGGGTCCGGAGCATGGCTCAAGTGGTAGAGTGCCTGCCTAGAAAGTGCAAGCCTCTGAGTTCAAATCTCAGCAGCAAAAAAAAAAAAAAAGATTGGCATAGCCAGTCCACCTTTCTCTCATCTAGCCTCTTCCCCCAGTGTAGGGCAGTCTTTGGAGCTGGCCAGGAACAGGAAAGAAGAGCTGGGGCCAGGACTTTCATGACTTTACACCCGGGAAGAGTCTTTGGCTCTGTGTGCAGACGCCAAAGATCATGGTCCTGGGGAGGACAGGGTCAAAGCACCAAGTCAGGAGGACCTCACCACGACACTGCCCACCCTTCCCCATGGCTCCTGCTGCTCCCTGCTGCACTTCCTTTACCTGAACTGCCAGGCGTTTTGTGCCTCTAGCACACCCACAGCATCTTCCCTGGGCACAGCCATCTTCAGGGTACTGAGTTATTGGTCCCAGTGTCTGATCAACTGTCTGCACATCTATCAATCACCTCTCCTTGGAAGGGAACCCCTGTGGTCTGTGAACCAGGGGACAGACCTCAAATCGAAGTGAGTGTAACTGGGGCAGGGGCTGAGCCCTGAAGACAGCAGCTCCACCACAGCCATTCACATCCCAACTGCAAAACAACATGGTGTGACCAGATAGGCCTGGGGACTTTGGGTCTCCCAGCCAGGCTTGGATTGCTGCAAGCGCTGGGCTTCCTTCCCTGGGGCTATGAGAAAGACAGAAAGTCCTCCATTTGAAGTTACAATTCACTTAAGTACCTGTTCGGTAGAACCCTGGGTCACCTCAGAGAATGAGTCTCACATGTTATCTGTCTCATTGTATAGCTACTTATTTCTTAAAGGTATAAGGACAGTTATATATTCTCTCTCTCTCTCTCTCTCTCTCTCTCTCTCTCTCTCTCTCTCTCTCTCTCATGGGGGTGGGGAGTGGGGAGTAGGGGAGTGCTTTACTAGTCAAGTAGTCCTTTTTGCCTTTGCTTTTGAGGTAGGAAGTCACTCTTTGCCAGAGCTGGCTGGGACTGCAGTCCTGTCATTTGTGATCCCACACATAGCTGGGACAACAGGCATGAAACATTACATCCAGCTTTTATTGGTTGAGATGAGGACTCGTAAACTTTTTGCCAGGGCTGGCCTTAAACTGAGATCCTCCCAATCTCTACCTCCTATAGCAAGAACTGCAGGCACAAGTCGCCACGCCCAGTTTAGTTATATCTTTTAACTCTTCTGATTGTCTTGGTCACACATGGTACGTCCTCCCCAAGTACCTGCTCTTCTATTTTCTCTTTCCTTTTACATTATTTCCTATGTGATATCTCAAGACTTTCCTATGTTCCACTAATATAGACTAGGTTAACTGTGCTCAGTTGGATTTGGAGGTTATATATATTTGAAATTTAGTGAGTTCTCACTGAGAGTTAAACACAGCACATACCCTCACATGTATTTGATTCTTATCACAACCCCGTAGGTAGGAACTATTCACATTCTCCAGTGACAAGCAGGAGTCCCTGGGTGTTGTCTAAAGTTGCCAAGCAAGGAAGAGTATGGAATCTCACAAACTTTTTGCCCAAACTGGCCTCAAAGCTGACGCTGGAGCCATTACTTCCTTGCCTTTTCTTCCTATGAGGTCCTTTTCTGGTGAAGAATCAGCAATAAGGACACTATGGCTCCTTCCTTCAGTTGTGGTGGTTTTTAGGTGCCCTGCAATAAGAAGACAGACATGGTCTGGCTAGCAGACTCCTGGGAATCTGTGATACCACAAGGCCAGGTTTGAGTGATGTCTGCCTTCCTCCCAGGAGGCCATGTGGCCAGAGAGTTCCACCCTCAATCCCAGTGTCAAGTGTCACAGCATTGCAACCTTGCAACAACATCCCTACTATTCTATACTCTTTTTCCTTTCTTTTCAATAATGTATTTCAACTATCATGGATTAGGTATTCTTTTTGTCATCCTAAGTGTAATTGAGAATGAACTCTTATCTAAACTATTTAAGGACGAAAAACATTTCTACCACTGTTTTTCACGTTTCTAAATAAAACTGGCATATCCTTGATGGATGATGTAGAATCTTTTGTTTTTGGGTCCAACCTACCCTCTCCAGCCTCCTGCCTCTCCAGTTCTTGTTGTGTCTTATTCTCTGGAAATGTCACTGAATATCCTGGAACCTCCCTTATATCATCTCCCATCTAACAACAAGAGCCCATTTCCCCCCAAACCTTTTTTCTCTTTAGTGGACTTTTCTTTCTCGATAGCTCTGTCTTTATCTCCAGTTCCTGTCTTTTCATACCTCTGGACCTTTAGGCTTTGGTGGATCTTTTACTTAACACCATTGGATTTTTCTCAAGCTTTGCTTCTGCTTCCAAACAAAGGCAAGAAAATTAACCAAAAAAATGGCCCATTTAATACTGAGCAGAGTAGGAAAAAAGGAGAGACAACAGCCATGTTTGTCGCCTGCTTCTTCTGTGCTTATGCATGTGTTTCTCTTATCCCTGAGCCCAGAGCCACCTGCAGTGATATTTCAGCTTTTGGGTAGTATTGCTCCTTGGTTGCCTGCCGTTCTGTTTCCTCGTCTCAGTAATTACACAGGAAAGAAAATGACAAATAGATCAAGTGCAGGTAATGTTGGGCTGCTTACAACAGAAAACTCCAGTAATGACTTAGACACACAGAAATGTGCCCTTCCCACATAAGTCCATGTCCAAAGATCTACAACAATCCCACGAAGACACCAGTGTCTCAGTCCTTCTGCCTTCATGCTCTGGCAGGTGTAACTGGTGGCTGTGTCCCTTATACTCACAAAATCACTCTTAGAACTCCATGAGTCATGACCATCATCGAGACAGGACAGGAGAGGGAAGGAAGAGGCAAAGGACATGTGTCACCTGAGTGTGTCCCTTGGAAAGAACTTTCTTGGAAGCCTCAACTTTCACTTGTTGGCCAGAACCTTATCAATACTGTCCTCTCATCTACATGAGAATTCATTGCCATCACGAACAAAAATTAGTGAAGCTTATCCAGGAAGGAGGAAAGGACAGTAGTGTGTAGTAACAGTATTGTGTAGGCAGCTAACAGTGTGTCTCTCGAAGAACAATTGTCTGGGAGTCTTTCCTTCTAGAACTATTTTGGAAGGTAGTCTGTGAATAGTTTCTGTGATCAATTTTTTCCAATCCTGAAATTTTTCTTCCAGTGTTTTGCTCATAATAGATTAGGCAATCCCTGCAGTTTTGTTTTTCTTGTCACCCTCTTTCCCTGTTTTTCTCAAATTGGATATTCATGGGTTTGTTTAGTCTTCCAGGTACTTTTGCTTTATTTTCATCTGTTTGCTTATTACAGTATTTTGGGTTTGATTCTCCTTTTATTTCCCAGCTCACTAATTCTTTTCTCCTCTGTCTGATTTCTGACTTCAAACAGCATTGAGAATATGCAACGAGGTTTTCAGCACACTTGTACTACTCTGTGTGGTGTAAATACAGGAGTTCTTCTTTGTTCTCTCCTGCTACTGTTCTTCATTTTCATATGACAGTTTTGAGAGTTCTTTGTGGTTCTTAGTAGATTTTTTTCATTCAGTCTTGCTCGTGTGTGGGACTGACTCATTTTCTTTTGCAGTTTCCTTGTCTGCTTCCTATAAGCCATTTCCATTCCCAGCAGAATCTTGAAATCTTTGGGGCTCAAAACTTAAAAATGGAACACAGGCTACATTTGGCATTTTCCTCCATGTGGTCTGTGTTATTAATCCTGGCTGCTCATATTCTTCTGCTCCAGATGTTCTGTTTTCACACTTGAAACAGAGACATGCTGTACCGTTTCTCAACCCACCATACTGCAAGAACACTGAGTGTCTTTTGTTTAACAGCCTGGGACTTGGTAGTAGTCGTCATAGGAAGAAGTGTGTGAATAGCAGGCTTCTAACACAGAGAGGCAAATGTGCCTGAGTTAAAAACTTGGCAAAGGGTGATGGATGCACAGGGAATTCTGGGAGTTGATGACTTAAAACAACAATTATCACTCCTTCGATTAATTAGGAATGTTTTCCTGGAGGACACGCTCTAGACTGTTGGTTAGAGTTGATGACCTGCTTTTTCTCTCAATAGCAGTAAGTTAGAGAAGCAAGGCTTAAAGAGTTAGTAATGGTCCCAAATCCACACACTGGGTAAGTGAGGGAGTATGTCACTTAGAACTTTTGTTTACCTTCAAGTTACAGAGTCTAGAGGTCTATACTGCTGGTATGGAGGCTGGTATGGTGGCTGCACAAAGTCTACAAACTGTCATGCCTCAGAATTCAACTGGAATTCTGCTGCTGGAGCTGTGGCCATCACATCAACACTGTAGGTATTAGGATGGAAGGGAGAGGGAGTGTGTATCCCTTCCCTTTCAAGGTTCTATCTTAGGTCAGTTTCTCTAAGAAACTGATTCTTCCTAAGGATTTGGGGGACAAATGATTTATTCATGAAGTGCTGCCAGAAAAGACTAGTAAGAGAGCAAGAGAAGAGAAGGAGAAGGGCACAAAAGATATTCTATCTTATGGCGCTCTGGAGCACAAATGACACCTTAGACTTTGTCCCTCCTGAGGTGAAGGTTTTTTGTGTTCTTGCACCAATCACTGCCTGTGGCCAGGGTGGGGGAGGGAACCCTAAAACCCCAGGGCACTTTTACTGTCCACTGACAGGTGTGAGCCATTAGCAGCAGAGCCTATAAAGCTGGGAGATGGACTCATGAGGCAGCTGGAGAAGGGATTTAGAGGAATCTGGGTGTGAGGCATGCACAGTGTCTACATGGGGATTTCCCAGAATACCGGTACTCCCCCTTACATTTCGTTGACCAGAGCTTTGACACAGGGTCATAGCCAGCTGCAAGAGTGACTAGGAAATGAAAACCTGTTTCTGGTAGCAGTGAGTCAGGGAATAGTACCCAAGCATGTAGAAAGACCCTGTCTCCCCAGAGCCTCTGGAAAGAGGTCTTTTGGTCCAGTGGGTCATGCTTGCATGGCAGACTTAACAAGAGAGAGGTCAGAAGCACATCCAACACTGTGTGTGTGGAAGGCGTGTGTCAGGGAGGACGCAAATGAAAAAGTAATAATTCCCAGCCAGGCACTGGTAGCTTTAGGTATTTGGGGAGGCTGAGATAGGGAGGATCACAGTTCAAGGGGAGACCTCATTTCCAGAGCAAAATGGACTGGAGGTGTGGCTCAAGTGGTAGAATGCGTGCTTTGCAGATGTGAAGCCCTGAAGTTCACACCCCAGTCCTACCAGAGAGAGAGAGAGATCCCAAAGGCAAAGGATTCTAGGTAGATGAGAAGGGGAAGGAAGAAAGTGTAGAGTGCCAGGATCACTTGGTTGGCAATGCAGCCATCACCAGAAACAGGATACCAATGTGGGGATAGATGGAAGAATCCTCAGTTGAGTTTTTGAGCACTGAATTTCAAGAGCCTTTTGTATTGAGGGTGGGAGGGAGCAGTGAATGAACAGTTGGGGGAAACTGAGGTTTGTTGGTCCGGAGAGAGATTAGCAGAGAGTCCAGATGACCCAAAGAGGATGAGGTGTGTTGGGGAATGGTAGCGGGCATGACTGTCTTAGACTTGTCTCTCATGCTTCTAGGCATCATCCTTTGAACATCAGTCATTTTAGGAAAACTCCAAATTGTCTTCTCTTGCTCTTACATCCCCAGCCCAGGGCTCTCTGTCTTGTAAGATGTCTCTTCCCTCCCCAGACCATCTAGGATTTTCTGGTTTGGACTTTCTGGAGCTATGAGGAAACTCTGATTCTCTGACTCCATCCTAAACCCTAACCTGTCCACAGCCAGTTCTGTAAAAACCCTAGGACCTAGAGCAGGGTTTTGCCACCTCAGTACTGCTGGCATTTAGGGCCAGACAATCCTTTGTTGTGGGGCTGTCCTGTGCATTGCAAGCTGTTGAGCAGGGTTCCTGGCCCCTGCCAGTGCTTCCTCCAGTGTTGACACTCCAAACTGTCTCCACACATTGCTAAATGTCCCCTGGGGCACAAATCCTCTATGGTTGAGAGTGACTTCCTTGTAGGGGACAACAGGACAGAAAATCTTACAGAATGGCTGAGCATCATCAATTTTCTTCTGCCCACAGCCTTCCAGGCCTGTGAATGTCACCATGCTGGGCACATTTCACAGAAAGGAATAAGCCAAAGCCAGGCTCCAGAAAGTGAAAACATGTGGTAGCTTTTATTCATCAAAGAGTTCCAGGTCAAAGGCATGATTTATAAATGTGTGACTTTGTGCATTTGCTCCTCCTTCCCTACCTGTGCCCAACTTTAGTTTGGATTATTTACTGCAAGGTAGCTTTTCTTTTAAAAAAAAAAAACACTTTCTCTTATTTTTAATAAGTCCTAAAGTAACATATGTGCATTTGAATTAATTTTCAAGTGACCCCAAAGTGCTGAAAGCAATCATTTTGCTCCCCTTTCCTGCTCTCCACAAGTAACCACCAATAAGAGTCAGATGGGAATCCTTCCAGAATGTTTTCAGCCACACATGTAAGTTTACACAAACATGCATGTATACATATATACATATGTACACATATAGACATATATGTGTGTGTGTGTGTATTTATACATACATATTTTTTTCTTGATGGTACAGGGATTGAACTTGGGGCCCTGCGCTTGCTAGGCAAGTGCTATACCCCTTGAAGTGTGCCCTAGTCCTTTTACTTCTAGTTTGTTTTTCAAATAGAGTCTCATGCTTTTGCCCAGGCATTGATCCTCCTACGTCTGCCTCCTGAGTAGCTGGGATTACACATGTACCCCATCATGCCCAGCTGTCTATATAGTTCTTTATGTAATGAGATAAATTTACATTAATGAAATATAATTTGTTTTAATGACCTATTATTTGCGTGCTATAAAAGTCAACCATTCAAAGTGTACAGTTAGTTGGGCAGTGTTTGCAACCATAATCTCAGGACATTTCATCATTCCCAGAAGAAACTCACACCCTTTAGCAATTACCCCCACCCCTCCAGCTTAGATAATCACTAATCTACTTTCTTTCCCTATAGATTTGCCGGTTCTGGACATTTCATATAAATGGCATCACAACATGTCTCAGTTCATCCTTTTTACGGTCACATAGTAGTCTGTGTATTCTGTGCAGCAGTCAACCGGTCCATGGGTACTCAGGTTGCTTCCCCCTTGCCAGCTGCTCTGAGTAACGTGCAGTCCTGGATAACTCTTGCCCACTTTTGTGAGGACGTGTGTTTCTCATTTCTCTTGGGCATATAGATTTAGAATTGCTGGGTCAAAATGGAACTTTATTCCTTGCCTTTGGAAGAACTGCTAGACTGTTCTCCAATGTGGGCCACCATCTTATACTCCCTCCAACAGTGCAAGTGCTCCCTTTGCTCCATATCCTCACCAACACTTCCATTAGCTGTCTCTTTGATTATAACCATCCTAGCGGATTGAAATGGTATCTTACTGCTCTTTTTTATTTGCATTTTCTGTTTTTAAATTTTTATTATCATATTATTGTTATGTACTGGGAGTATGTTTGTAACATTTACAAAAGTGTATCTTACAATGTATCTTTGTTGAATTCACCCCCTCCATCATTCTCCTTTATTTCCCCCTCCCTCCTTCTTAAAACAGCTTCAACAGGTCTCATTTTTCCATTTTTATACATGAGTATATAATATTTCCATCATATTCACCCTCCTGCACCCTTTCCTTAAATCTTCCTTCCTCTGATTTGCATTTTCTAATGACAAATGATGTCAAGTATCTCTTCATGTATTTAATGGCCATTTCCATACTTTTTTATTTGCATAAGACAGGGGTCTCACTATGTAACCCATGATGGCATTGAACTCAAAATCCTACTGTCTCAGCCTCCCAAGGGATGGTATTACAGGTGGGAACCACCACACCGGCCATATGTATAAACTTTCATGAAAGAAACATCTGTTCATATTCTTTGCCCATTTTAATGGGGTTATCGGTCCTTTTAAATTGTAAAAGTGCTTTATATGTTCTATCTTGAAGTTTCTTCTCAGGTATTAGACTTGGAATTATTTCCTCCCTTCTATGGGTTTTCTTTTCACTTGATGTCCTTTGATACACAAAAGTTTTAAATTTTGCTGAAATCCAATTTATGCTTTTGGCATCATCCAAGAAAACACTGCCAACTCAAGGTCACAAATATTTGTACCTATGTTTCCTTCTAAGAGATCTGTAGTTTGCTCTCACATTCAGATTGCTGATTCATCTTGAGCAATGGGTGTGAGGTAGGAGTCCAACTAAATGTTTTGCATGCAAATCTCCAATTATTCCAGCACCACTGGTTGGAAAGACTCTTCTTCCCCCACTGAATTGTCCAAAATCTATTGCCTATAAATGTGAGGGTTGATTTCTGGTCTCTCAGTTCTGTTCTATTGATCTGTAAGTCTCTCTTTATGCTAAGACCTGAGTATTGTAGCTGTGCAGAAAATTATGAAATCAGGAAATCTGAGTCCTCCAACAATGTTCTTTTTCGAGATCATTTTGATTTTTCTGGGTTCCTTAATCCTCCATGTGAATTTTAGTATCATCTTGTTAGTTTCTGCAAAGAAGTCCCACGTTAAATCTGTAGATTAACTTGGAAATATTACCTCTTAACAATGGTAAGTGTTCCAATCTATGAACATGAGATGTCTTTCCACATGTTTAGATCCTTTAATTTTTGACAATGTTTTATAGTCTTCAAAGTATAAGTTTTGTACTTTTTTATTAATTTCTTTGCAGGTATTTTATTCTTCTTAATGCTATTGTAAATAACTGTCTTTTCTTAATTTTACTCTGTATTGTCTATTGCTTCTCTAAGCAGAATTGATTTTTATATATTGATCTGTGATCTTTCTGTATACATATATTAATTCTAACCATGTTTTAGTGGATTATCTAACCAGGTTTTAGGGTTTCCTATATAAAGGATCATCTATTTATAAATAGAGACTTTTTAAATTCTTCCCTTCTAGTCTGGAAAATGTATATATTTGATTTCATGCCTGGCTAGAATCTTAGTGCAATGTTGGATAGAAATAGTGAAAATGGACATGGTACTTTTCTCCCAATATAGGAAAGTTTCAGTTTTTCACCATTGAGTTTGGCATTAATTTTATAGATGGCATTAATCGGGTTGGGGAGCTCCTTTCTGTTCCTAGTTTGAGTGTTTTAAATCACAAAGGTAGTTGACATTTTGCTGAATTCATTTTGCACATACATTGAGACAACCTTACAGTTCTATCCTTTGTGGTATTGATATAGTGTATTACATTTATTGTGAATTATGCTGCCTTGGTGATCTGTGCATTTTATTTCATTCATTAAAAAATAGGCATTATTCTAAGAGGCACTCAGGCTTTCCCCAACTGCCAGAGGCTTCTTGTAACAGAAAACAGGAATTGAGAGCCAGACCAAGGCTAGTTATGAATGAAGAGTAAGAAGGAACCACTCTGCCTCTATGGCCCCTCCCTGTGTGGCTAGTAAAGGGTGTTGATCCTCTTGTAACTGTTTGGAAATGTACCTGTTGCTCAATCAGCAAAATAACTTCCCTCCTTTCCTGATGATTCAGAGGATGCTTCAGGGCATTGAAGTGTCTTGAGGTCATTCTTGGGAGCATAAGTGACCACATTCCTCAGAGTCACAGTGAAGAGGTACCATTTAGAAGTGCCCTGTTTAGCCTGGCATGGTGAAGCTCACCTATAATTCCAGCTACTAAGAGGTGGCAGTAGATGGATCAGGGTCCAAGGCTTGCTGAGGCAAAAGTGCAAGACCCTATCTGAAAAGCAAACTAAAACCAAAAAAGACTGAGGGTATAGCTCAAGTGGTAGAGCGCTTGCCTGGCAAATTCTGTTGATAGAGTACTCTACAGTGTCGCAGGCCTTATTCAAAGTCACTTGGGTTCCTTTACCTTGACTAGTGATGGGGTCCCTTGGACTCAGCCCACACCATCCATCCCTGTGGCTTCTGTATCCCATATGCTCTTTATTACAGATTCTGATTTGTAATATGTACTTCTTTGTGGTTATTTACCATTGCTATTTATTGATATTCAGCCAGCAGATGGTAAATGTTTAACAACCAGTGCAAAAGGAAAAAAAAAAAACAGAATATGCCTGATTCATAGCATTTGCCAATTTCTGTGGCAGTATATCTAGTAAATATTCCCAGATGTGAAGTCACTCAAGATAGAAGACAGAGTAAAGAAGAAAAGCGTGTAATCAGTGCTCAGGTGTCTTTGTCAGCTGCTCGCACATTGCTGGGGACCTGAGTGTTTGAGAAAATTTGAATTAGTTGTCTACTTTTAAAAATCAGATTTCTGGGTAAAAATGTAGACTAATGATTTCTCTTGGGAAAAATGGAGAATCTGGCTATGATGGACCCATATTCCTCTGTGTGCTATAGTCCTGGCCCCTAGACTGAATGTCACCTGCCATTCATCATTGTGTTTGACTTCTTTCCTGTTCCCTAGTTGAAGTGTTAAGGTTCCTTATCTGTGAGACATAAAAACCAATGATATCTGTGAGATATCATTCCATGACTTTTGATCAAAAAGTCAAGAAAGAGTTGCACAGTAGGGCACCCTCTATGATATTAATTTTTTAATTGTTTCCACTTTGATGAAGCAATGGGGGTGGTCATGTTTCTTCTGATAGGAGGCATGGAGATTTTTGTATCATTCTTGTTGATTTCCCTCTGGTCATCCCAACTCAGTAGGCAAAGGAGCCTTTTCTATTTAGGATATTTAATTAATGAGAATCAACCAGAAAACCATGAACTCTGTAGTAGGCTAAAGGTTTTCCTATGGGAAATTAAGACCCACTGACGGGAAATTAAGACCCACTGACTGGAAATGGTGAAAAGCGACCAAGTTCAGAGGAAACTCGGTACAGTAATTAAAAATGTATCAACCCCAGTACAGTAAGCAGTTGACACTATGTAAGAAAAGAAAAATAGTATGTCTGAGGTTTCGTTGGATACCATCCATGTTGGTTTTGGCTCATGCTCAAGTGTTCAGGGAAAAGAGTGCTCTTAAACCTGGAATGAAGAACACCCAGGTTTGCCAACCTGGCTGCAGTGATTGGACCACAATCCCTCATTATTTATGAACATTAAGGGATCCATGACGGGTATTAGACCTTTTAATACCCTATTCTTGGTGGTGTAGAATGCTTCTGCAGATGAGTTAGGAATGCAAGATTTGGAAAAAAGGGCTCAGGTCAGTGAGTTACCAGCACTGGTGAGGAGCTGTTAAAGGTACTTTTTGTGGATGTGAACCTGAAAAATGCTTTCATGACTTCTCACCAAACATCTCTGTGTTGTTACAGAGAGAATAGAAACCTACCCATCCATTCAGGTTCATCTTTCCTTCTCACATGGTACATTAAATAAAGAAAGGGTAGGGGTTTTGACAGGTAAATGTAGCTTATTAAACCCAGCTGCAGTAAAGAACAAGTAATAAAGAATACTGATGGTTACAGGCAGGAGATAAGGAACTGTGGAGGCAGAGGTCAAAGTGACCATTTGAACTAGGAAGACCCTGAAGTAAGACAATGAGTAGATCTGAAGACCAGCACTTCAGACTCCACTGTTTTCATTTCTCTGCCTTTAAAGAAGCATTGCTATGCTCAGAAGAGGGAGAGGGAGAGGGAGACCAAACAAGCACCATTATTGCTTAGGCATCTACTTTGTATTAGGGCATAGGTCTCCTCTGGGTACAGGCACCCCAGGTCAGGACCCCAATTATGACAATTCAATCTGCTGAGCGAGGCTCTGTCCTAAGCATGGATTTGATCTTCACAACATCCCAAGGTAGATGGTGATGTCTTCACTTTGTAGATGAGAAAATTGAGATTGGGAAATTTCTTCCTCACCCAACAGCCACCAAAGGACGTAGCAGGTCCATGGGGCTCTGTCACTTTCACAAGCATCAAGCTGGAGCATGAACTAATCATTTAGTTGAGCCCAACACTCCCAAATTCATGGTGTAGAATTGCTATAGTTCTCCAAGCACTGATGAAGAAAATCAATTCACAATATTTTCAGCAAAGATGGCATCTGTCTCATTACCACTTGCTTTTATTCTTCTTGTGTAGTTTTTCTTTTCCTTAATAAAAGCCTGTTACCACGGGCCTGACTTCTCTTTGCCATTTCTGCATTTTTAACAAATCTAGGGCAAGTCAGGGAGCATGGCAATGCTTTTGATGCTATTTCTGTGGCTCCCTGGTCCTGGCTTCAGCATGCCCAGCCAAAGATGTGGTGGAAATGTAGCAGACAGGCTGAACAGGCTCCCATGGAGAACAGCCAGTGGCTGGGGTTGTTTGAGGTTCCCTGTGAGGATTTCCCATCTCCCCCTCACTTGCAGAGGACATTATGGGGTCTGGCTGGCTGCCTTAGAAGGTAGGATCCTTCTCATCCCCCTTCCCAAAGGACTCAGGTGTCCATGTGCACACATAGAGATTTATGTCAAATTCTCATTTGTGGGCCTCTGGAATACAGTCCTAAATCTTTCTGGAAAGTTGGATTGCCTTGAATGTGCTTCCATGCCTGGTATTTGGGAATACTGATTTACTACATAGTTGATTTACTGTATTGGGATTTGTTTTAATGGTGGGTACCATTTTTCCCTGTGGCCTTTTTCTCTCCTTACATCATGCTACTTCAACTTTCCCTCCACGGAGAAGGGTGAGGACACTCCAGGAATTTGCTAGATCTTGCTATCTATATGGAACCACCAGATCTGTATCTCTCTCTTTCACTCCTGTGTGCCTACACCTCACAGAGTGCTGTCATACAGCAAGCCCTTAGTAAATAGCTGTTGAAGGACCAGTGGAAATGGTCTCACATACTCTTTTTTTTAATCATTTATTCACATATGTGTACATTGTTTGGGTCATTTCTCCCCCTCTGCCCCCTTCCCCACTCTCTCCCCCTCTCCCCCCTCACTTCCAGGCAGAACCTGTTATCTCTAATTTTGTTGAAGAGAAGACATAAGCATAATAAGGAAGGCAAAGCATTTTTGCTAGCTGAGTTAAGGATAGCTATACAGAGAGATTCCTAACATTGCTTTCATGTACACATGTATTACAACCCAAGTTGATTCAGCTCTAACTGATATTTACACTGGTTCCTGATCCCCTTCTCATGTTGACCTCTGTCGCTTTAAGGTTTCTGTATTAGTTCTTCTGGAGTGGGGACATCAAACGCATTTATGTTTTGGGTTTTCTACCTATTCTTATATTTCCCGTATGTGCTCTCCCCTTGTCATGTGATCCAAGTCCAACCACATTGCTGCATTTGCCCTAGATCTAAAGTCAGCATATGAGGGAGAACATATGATTTTTGGTCTTCTGATCCTGGCTAACTTTGCTCAGAATGATGTTCTCCAGTTCCATCCATTTACTTGCAAATGATAAGATTTCATTCTTCTTCATGGCCAAGTAAAATTCCATTGTGTATAGATACCACATTTTCTTAATCCATTCATCAGTAGTGGGGCATCTTGGCTGTTTCCATAACTTAGCTATTGTGAATACCACTGCAATAAACATGGGTGTGCAGGGAGTAACCTGTGTTGCATTCCTTTGGATGTATCCCTAGGAGTGGGATTGCTGGATCATATGGCAGATCTATGTTTAGGTTTTTAAGAAGCCTCCAAATGTTTTCCAGAGTGTTTGCACCAGCTTGCATTCCCACCAGCAGTGTACAGGGTTCCTTTTTCCCCACATCCTTGCGAACACATGTTGTTGGTGGTGTTTTTCATGATGGCTATTCTAACAGGGGTGAGGTGGAATCCTAGTGCCTCACATACTCTTGAACTATGATGTCCTTGTGCTCTGCCTTTGTCACCACTGAACAAGAGCTAGGCATTCTTATGACTTCCCCAAAGGACTGTTTCTTCTGACAGCTGGAGGGTACAGTGATCCAGTTAAAGGACTGTGCAGTCATTGCTCAACTGAATTATCACAGGTGAGGCAAGTAGAAAGTGCCTTATCTTAATAATAGAGCTGGTTCTGCTTATCATCTATGAGAGGAAACAGCAGAGCATGGAGTTCTTGCTTCCTTTTCCTGAAGCTTAGCCAAATCATATTCCATCTCAAGCCACCTCAAAGGAGGTGGGACCCAGCCTTCCTTGCACGTGCACCACAGCACCACTGGATTTATCTACTCTGAGATGGCACACTTCATTAATAAGGACTTTTCTGTAGAACTGAAGTTTTGCATAGGAATGTATTTGTTCCAAACTTGTTTTTAACTTAGTCATTTTGGTGAAAGCACTTAAAATAAATGGATGGTGTGGTACCCCACCTCTTCAAAAAGTGTCTACCAAACATAATTTGAGCACTTTTAGACGTTTGGGGCTCATGATAATGGGCAGAGAACCATGGTGTTTCTGACCTGGAAGGAGTTCTATTGCTGCATTTCACCATCAAGGAAATGCTGTGGTTTCATTGATCTGTGATCTCGAGAGTCCTTCCTTTTGCTCTGAGATCAAGTAGCTCTTTCTAACAGGGTGTCCTTCAAGATCTCCTCAGAAACCTATCAAAAACTGTAACTTCTTGGACTATTCCACTGGAGTTTTGGTTCAGTGATTCTGCCATGGTGCTTTGGTAGCTCTGTTTAAAACAAACACCAAAATTTCCCTAGCTAATTCCTTTCAAGTCAGTGTTGTAGATACATATCATCTGCTTTAACCAGCTGTCTTGCTTTTCTCAGATGTTTCTGGGTGAGGACTCCAACAGGACTGCTTCCTTTCAACAAGTTATAGCAGTGATTCTCAAACTTATTCAGATGGTGAGATAACCAGTGAGGTGGACCATGTTTTCTGTATTATCTTACTGAAGTCAAGACCCTTTTGCTTGCAAGTATTAGGAATTCATTTGAAGTAGCTCAAAGCAAATTATAGAATGCAGTGTAATGATACAGGGGTAGTTTGTGGTTCATGGAATTGTGAGCCAGGACCAACAGGTGAGCCTCACAGGAATCCTAAACCAGGAGGTGGAAAACCAGGAAGAATCAGCAGCTGTTTTTCTCAGTCTCTTTCGTTGCTTCTCTCTTCATGTCTGCTTTATTTTTAGCTCTTATTTTTGACTTCTGCTTTCTGTTTGTCCTCATTCTTGGCTTCTGATGGCCACCCACAGCTCTTGGATTTTTCTCTCCTCAGTTGAAACAACTAACAGTGACTGCCTACTGTTTCTTAGTCCCAAGACTAAATTCCTGAGAGAATCTGATTGGCCAAATGTAGGTCAGGTGTTTATCCCTCATCCAATCAGGTGACTCTTGAGAGCTTGGATCAGGCAGAATGAAGTGGCCACAAAGCCTAAGTGCTAGAGGAAGAAGCAGGAGCTGAAAGTCCAAATCTTCTATATTTTGTCTTTTTAGTATCTGACCAGCCACCCTATCGACAGCTACAACCCATATTCCCCACCCTGAAGAAAGAATATTCTAAGCCCTATTGATGGCAGAATGCAGAAGCAATGGTTCTCAGATATGAAAGCCAACCAGATGCCCTGGGGGGACTAAGCAATCAGATCAAACCCCACTCCAAACATACCAGTTCTGTACAAGACAGTCATAATACAAAATCCCCTTTAGAAAAAGGAATGGGTGACGGGGACTCCCTTGCATTATATCTAGTTATTACCCATAGGTGTGGGCATAAAAAGTTTCCCAAAGGGCAAAACACTGTTATCCAAACCTACCCAAGCCTACTCAGGCAAACAAGGGGAGTTCACTGGAAGGATCCAGCTCCCTCTCCCTAAGTGTCCCAGGAAACACTCCAGTGTTCCTCACCTCAGGCAGGGGCTGAGGTGTCTCTCTGCAGGCCTACTTTACCTGCTTTACTGTTTCTCTATTCCTCCATGGGCCAGGGGCTAACCTAAGGGTTCCTCAGAGGCTCTAGAATATGAATTTAGAGGACCCAGATATTTCCACTGCAGACTTTTCCAAATCCCTGGAGTTATACATAATTTTAAGTATGGAATACATGGAAAACATTAGCATTTTTAAATGACTGTTTCATTGCCATTTATTTATTTTTAATTTTAATTTATTTAAATGATCTACAAAATATTCTTTGATTTCTTGCCTCTCATTGCTTAGGATAATGTTAAATTAGAATTGCAAAGTGGTACATAACTATTAATTATGTCACCGCTCAGACTGACTGGCCACAACCCAGGGACCTTCTGAAGACCATCAGAGAGAGCTTCATCCACATTGCTTTGGGAATGGAATCATTATTGTTAATTGAGGATCCTATTCCAAATCTTTAGGAAATAATTTTGTATTTACATTTGAAATTAAATAATAAAACCACCTATTATCTCACTAAGTAGAGTGACTGTTGACATTTTTGTGTTTCTGAACACCATGGGGATGGTTTTAACAGAGCTGCGATGAAATATCTCTAAAATGCGTTAGTCCCTACTACCTTCTTAAGTAGGGTTGTCTCAGTGCAGCTGAACTTTTATGTGAAGAATGTTCACAAAACTGCATTGCTTCCGGCATTATGTGAAGAGTGTCAGAAATGGATCGGTCCCACCCTATTCCAGTCAGCCCCTTGGTGGCTTTGTAAATGTCCTAAATAAATCTCTAATGCCCTTTGCTTTTTTTTTTAATGGGCCTCTTTTCCTAAAAGTTGAGAACATGAAAAATTCCAAGAAAATCAAAATGACCATTAGTTGGGTTTCAGGAAATTGAGAATTGATTTATCTATACAGTGAGTTATTAGACACTTTTGGCTCCATGATTAACTTTCTTTATATCATCAAGTTTCCTCTATGTGACAACTTAGGGAGAAAAGTGCTGCTTAGGCAGGTTTCAAGGGCTTTAGATGAAGGTCATGGCTACACAGAGCAGAGTATAAACCCTGTACAGTCAAAGCTGAAAATTGATTTTTTTTTTGCAAGACCTATCCATCATACAGTGGATAAACGGACAAAAGTTGGGCATTGTGTGTGCAGAATTATTCAGAAGCGTTCTGGTTTAGGGAGAAAATTCCAGAAGGAAATACTTGCTCCTACCAAACATGATTTTCTGTTCTAGGAAAAGGCAAGTAAATAGTTCAAAAACTGAATATTTGGCTTTGACGTATGTACATAATACAGATTTCCTTCCCAGATAGGGACACACACATGCAGTCTGGATTCTTTCTCAGGTGCTGTCCTGTGAGCATGCTGGCTAAGGCTCAGGTTCTCCTGCCTATCCCTTCCCTACCTGATGTTAAAGTTGATCTTCATTTTCTGTTAAGAAGAACCCAAGGGTCCGAACAAAGTTTCTTTGCAGTTAATCCCACTTTGGTGCTCATAGCCTAGGTAATCTGCACCTGGATGATTCTGGACTGGCCACAGAAGAACAGAAAAAAAATGAAGAGCGTCACATAGGAGCCCTGAGACCAAGAAGTGAATCCACCCAGAACTTCCATAGGTACCAGCCATTTTATAACTTAATTTTTTGTCATTGGGCAATCCTCAAAGCTCAGCAATTCTGGTTCTAATGAAACCTGAACTGAAGCAGATTCTGCATAATGAAATTACACTTGAATAAACTATTTTCTGACTGATACTGGCGACTTCCAGGACATAGGCTTTCTCCCTTTGCTGGGGAGAAGGTTGGCTGCCTGTAAACAAACAGACCATGAAGACCTAATCAGCCCCAAGGATGATAGGTAGACAGCCTCAGAGTGGATTGAACAAAGAAAAACAGTAACTTTGCCAGATCAGTAGTACCTATTTTTGTAGCTCTGATTTGCCCACGTGAAGCACTGAAGTGATTTGAAAACTATTCTGAAGAGCTGTCCATTTTAGAATTGTGTTTGCATCTGAGCGTTAGATACTAGAATCCAGCAGATACTCTAGGTTCTTCACAACTAAGTGAGGTGTAGTATATAGATGGAAGGGCCCTTGCAAGGTACTTCACTCCCCCTTGCCTTGGTTTCTCCATCTGTAACATGGAAATGATAACGATCACACCTTACAGCTGTTATTGGGAGGAAATGAGATGACACAGGCACAGCATTCAGGACCCTTCCTGCCAGGCAGTGGGCACTCTGAACATGTTTGCTCCATAACTAGTGGCACTCCCAGTACAAAATGATTGGGAGATTGTTTTTTGAGCTCTTGATGAGAAGTCACAGTATGTCTCTGCTCTGAAAACTTGTCTTGGACCAGAAATCTCAGAGGGGGTATCTTGTTGTCTTGTCTTCATATGGTAAAGCCAGTTCTTAGACAAGGGGGCTAGGGTGCCATATTCAGGAACACTGCCATTGAAATGGATCCTCCAAATACGCAGGTGCTGCAGTGATTCTGGTTAAGGTGAGGGTGTTCAGTGGTGATGTGGAACCAGCAGCAATAACAGTCAACATTCAGAAAGCTCACTGAGGGCTGGTGGAGTGGCTCAAGTGGTCGACTGCCTGCCTAGCATGCTTGAGGCCCTGAGTTCAAATCCCAGTACAGCCAGAAAGCTTTCAGGATGCCAAGCTCAGCACATAGCTCTTCCAATGACTGGAGGAGCCTCATTTATGGATGTGAAAATTAAAGCTTAGAAGCATCAGGTAAGAATCTTGCATGTGCTAAAGTGCCTGGTGTCAAAGGATTCAATCCTGGATGGTCAGACTCCAGCACCTGCCAGCTCCACTCCAGCCCCAGCCACTTTCAGCATCCTACACTTCCTGGTTATTGGGAGTCAGTTACTCCTGTCCATCTGTGAAATTCCTCCCCTCACCTAGACATAGCCTTTGGGTACACAAGCTTTCCACAGAACTTCCAAGTCAGTGTGGCTGTGTTTGCTTCAAGATGAACTCTGAGTTTCTTTCCTGTGTTGTTGCTGTTTTGCAGTTGAATTGGAAAGCTTTAGTCTAAGGCATTAAATATTAGACTTTGGGAAATTTTATTTCAGGATTTCATGGATCACCTGCATTATTTCATCTAGGACCTTTTTGCACGCAAAATGCTGTGGATATTTTTGGAGACAGAACCATGAAAACTAGAGCATCCTGGCCATCTCAAGGAGAAAAAGGTTTCCTCTTCCCTCTCTTGAACCAGAGAGAGATATACAAGTACTTCTCCTGCCTCCAACACTTCGCCTCATCTTCTTCTGCTCTGCCTGGCTAGCAGAAGCACCCACCTTACCTGGATGTTTGATGGGTCTCTTCCTTCCTGAAGACCCCATCTTTGCCTCATTGCATCTCTGTTAATAGGGTTCAGCCTCTCTAGCTTGCATATCATCCTCAAAGCTTTTTCTCTCTCTGGATCTTTTCCTTCTTCTCACAGCTCACTTACCTCACTCTCTACCCAATTTTCCTTCAACATCAATTTTCCTCTTCTTGGCTGAGGCTCGTCAAGGACACTTCAGAATAAAAACTTCACCAGACCCCGGCTGCCTTCTCTGCGTCATTTGGCTCCTCCCCATGTTCTTCTTGGGTGTCAGGAACTGAGTCATTTCTCAGCTTTCTTGATGGATCTTTTCTCCTGTAGAGCAGTAACACTCATTGTTTGTATAGAAACTATCTCAAATTTGTTATATAGGCCAGTCTTTGATGACTTTCTGGAAATCTCCCCAAAAATACAAATTCTCTGAAGATGATTTTCTCCCTTGGCACAACAAGCAACCAGATGGTAATAAGACACATTGTCCTTGTCACAACATGCATTACCATGTTTGGGGACTCTTGTGATTTGCTTGGTAATTTTACCTCTTTCGTTTCTTTGAAGCCTTTGTGTGCTAATCTGAAGAATTCCAGATTTGTCACACAACACATTCTCTGTTTTTCTCCCATGCCTCATGAGATGGCCAGGTGAAATTCAAGGGAGGCTCTTCCCTGTCCAGGTTAGCATGGAGGCAGGAGAGGCCCAGGGAGGCTTTTCCTGGATGAAATGCATTGTCTTGAACTTGAGGATTGATTGCTTTCTAACTCTATGTTGCTATTTTCAGGTTAGAGGGTAAAGTTGGAGCCATCCACACAGCAAAAAGCATTCAACAATTCCATTTTCTGTCATGCACACTGTTCTTTCTGTTCTTCCAATTCCCCAAGTTGCTCCTTGCTTTAGGCTTTTTGGGCTTACCTGTTCTTCTCTGAGGTCTTTATTCGATGGGGTCACCATCCTTCAGCTCACCTGATACCATGAGATCTTTTCTTACAACCTCCAGTGAAGTAGCCATTCCCTCATTTATCTCCTCTTAGACATTCCCTGAAATTACGGTTCTTAGCGGCAAAGGGGTCACCTAATTTTCATGTGCAAGTGGCAGAGCAACCATCATAGGGACAACACAGGTGCACCCTGTGCCCCTGCATTACTGTCATTGAGAGTATTGGTGTACTGAATTCCAGGCTTTGGGGCTTCACCTACAAAATCCATTGCCTTCCAAAAATCAAGGAAGTTGTTTTTCTTGCCATTTTCCTCGATGGCTTGAATCCAAAGACAGGCAGTGATTTGTGTCCATAGAGAGCTGAGAACAGAGGTTCCAACTATTTTGTAATTTCTACATCTCCAAGGAAAATATCCTGAGTTAAAAGTAGTAACTGAGAGTCCAGCAAAGGTTTTGTGCTTTCCTTAGAGCTGCATGATGGTCGGTCATTGTCCAGGCCTTGGCAAAAACAGTAGTGAAGAAGGTTTCCAGTGGTGACAAAGAGTTCTCCAGAGACTGGACAGGCTGGGCTGGCAGGGCTGGGGCAGGAGGCCATATTCTGACTGAGGGCCAGATTCTAGGGTGTCTGGTTCTGCAGATGCTAATTGCTCCTGCAACTTTGAGCACTCCGCTTTCCTTCAGCTCCAACTCCTTTGTCTGGAAAAATGAGGTGATTTAATCCAAATAGCTCTTCCCCACTCCTCTCCCACCTAACAACCTCTTTTTTATGGCTAACATTTTCTCATGATACACAGTGAATTTTTATACATAAAACATTCATTTACTGTCCTGAAGTGAAAATTTATAGATTAAATAAACCATCTACACATATAATTTCATAAAGAGAGCATACTGCCCTAATTATAATATAAAGAAGAAACAACAGAACAACATTTTAGAGTAAAACAATATGTATCTTCATAATTAATGCTAGGATCTGACTGTCAGGAAGAAGTCACATGCTAGTATGGACAGGTGGGATGACACAGATGTGCTGTACACACCCCACTGCAGTTGCACTACAGGACGAGCTTGCCTGGGATATGCACAGTTGTTAATTACACTTAAAATAAAACACAACAGTCCCTCAGTATCCATGGAAGGTTGGTTCCAGGACCCCCTCAGATACCAAAATCCTTAGCTGCTCAGGTCCCTTCTATAAAATGGCATAGTATTTTTATGCATCCTACACAGTTCTTCCCTATACTTTAATCTCTAGACTACTTATAATATCCTAATCTAATGAAAATCATATGTAAATAGTTGCTGTCTATATTGTTTTGAAATACTGATAAGAAAAAAGTGTATGTGTCCAATACAGACATATTTTCCAAATATTTTCATTTGGAAATTGGTTTGATGTGGTACCCACAGGTACAAAGAACTAACTCTCAATGTTGAACAGTCCCTCAATTTACAAGGCAGTTGCACACCTGGAAATTTCAGTGTGTATTAAAATTGTGCATAAAAGGGGTATTTATTTGTGAGACAAGAGTTAGGTAGGCTCAGATAAATATAGACAGGCTTTCTATATACTTGACAATCCAGCAAGACATTTGGAAGTCATTCAGGTGCAAGAGAATTCTTTAGTGGGCTGACATCTGGCTTCCTGGCTCCTGTCCACTAAATGCCAAGTCATTCTGACCACCAAACCCACCTGCCAAACAAATTTCCTGAGTGCTTGGTGGCGCCACCTTCAGTGATGTATTCAATGTGTATGCAAATGACCCAGGCTCTCCTGTAAACATGCATCAGATTCAGGAGCTCTGGTGTGGGGCCCATGGTTCAGCATTCCAGGGGATGCTGCTGCTGTTACCTGGAACCATCATAAGTAGCAAGAACCTAAAGAATTCCCACAATACCAAGTGGGCCAGTGTCTCGGGGTCCAGGGAATGCCTCTCTGAAGTGGAGTGTCTTTGAGAACCACCTGCTATAGAATCTCCTGGGTGCTTGTCAAAAATGGCCAGCGCTGAGCCTCCTGAGCCTCCCTAAACCAGAACCCTCTTCATCTGCATCTTGATACTTAAGTCCCTGAACATTGCCTTAATCCCACAAAAGTCTAGCTAGTAATTCTAGCCACTCAGGAAGCAGAGATCAGGAGGATCTCAGTTCAAAGCCAGCCCAGACAAATAGTCTGAGAGACCCCATCTCAAAAAAAAAAAAAAAAAAACCTATCACAAAAAAGAACTGGTGGAGTGGCTCAGGGTGTAGGTCTGAGTTCAAGCCCCAGCACCACAAAAAAAAAAAAAAAAAAAAAGTCAAGAACCCCCAAGCACACCTCCAGAAAAGTCAAGGTGTTGATCATCTTTGTGGAACATAGCCCCATTTCTCCCCTGTACCTCAGATACTGTCCTGAGATGTCAGACAGAGGCTGGGGACTTCTGCAAACTTTCTGTGTCTTGATTAGATGGTGGTTCTGTAGACATCCCAGCCATTTATTTGCTTACTTCTTTCTGAGCACGTCCTGCATGTCACAGACACACAAAGGAGAAGCCCCTGCTTGGTGGCTTTAATGGATGTGCTTGGTTAGCTGGGAGAGGATGAGGGTGTTATTATTAGCTACTCAAGCCCAATTAGCTTTGCATTCCCAGCTGTGCCCTTTCTCTGGCAGCGTCTGGCAGTGGGCGAGGACAGTTGGGAGACACAGTGACATGTCCTCTTTTGTCGATCTGTGACCAATCAGAGAGACTGACCTGCACATCTTTGGAAAAGGTCATCTGGAGGTGTTGAGTCTCTCTGACTCAGGATGCTGGTATCCTCTGCCTCACCTCAGCATCACCTGACCATAGCAGGAAAGCCACCTTCCCTCTGTCCAGGCAAGCGACTGCCATAGACCTTCTACTGAGAACATTTTTGCCTACATAAATAAGGCTGCTGGTTCCTCAGAGGAGTCGATTTCGCTAGAAATTTCTTGGCTCTACCCTCTGTGTAGCCCTCACAGGTGGGTCACTGGGCCACACTCCAATCTCTTGAGAGAGAATTCACTCCTCCCGGGAAAATTTTAGGAGCCTAGGTTAGTAAGTCAGTGCAAATCAACCTTGCCCCTGACCGCACCCTGATCGTCTATCCTAATTCTAGGAATGAGAACCTTGTCCCTTTGCCCAAGGCTCTGCCTGAGCTGTCTCTGGTAGCTGTGTCACTGCCAGGTATTCAGCCTGACATTCTGTGCTGCATGTTTGACTGTGCAGTTCCTTCTGCGGCTGGGGCACAGCAGCCTGCGGCCCACTTACATTTTGTTCCATGTGCCAGGTACTGCTCCTGACATGCAGGCCTCCAAGACAGGAGGGATGGAGGGAAGAAGGGGGGAAGAAAGGGAGAAAAGAGGGAGGGAGGGAAAATCTGAGAACTCCTCACATCTTCCATGGCTTAAAAAAATACCAATTATCAATCTTTTATCCAAGTCATCATAAATATTATTGGCAGAAATAGCCCATGCAAAATGAAACTGGCAACAGTTAACACTGCATGTGGTGAAATTTATTACAGATGGGACACAAGGAAAGTGAACTTGGGCGAGGTGAAAATGCCACATAGTTGAACTGGGAATAATTTAATGTGATAGAAAAAAATCCAAACCAAATAAAAGAAACTTGCACATGGTAAAGTAGATTCTTCTTGCTTGAAAAAAAAAAAGCTAGATATGCAAAACTTGACCCAGGAAAACTGATCTTGGTAGAAATGTAATCAAAGACAACTCAGACTGTGCAAAGCCATGATGGACAAACTTTCATACAGACAAAATTTATTGATGAGCCTTTGTAGAAAAAATCCTATTGAGTCAGGTATGGTAGCTTATGCCTCTAATCCCAGCTACTCAGGTGGCTGAGATCAGAAGGATTGTGAGTCAAAGCTGGCCTGAGAAAAAAGTTAGCAATACTCCATCTCAACAAATAAGCTGAATGTGGTGGTTCTCATCTGTAACCCCAGCTACTCAGAAGGACTGAGGTCCTACGCTGGCCCTTGGCAAAAACTCAAGACCCTATCTGAAAAAGCAAAAAAAGGGCTGGGGGCCTGGCTTAAGTGATAGAGTGCCCGTGTAACAAGTATAAGGCCCAGAACCACCAAAAAGAAAAAAAAAAACTATTGAAATATATAGTGAGAAAACATGGTAATAGTTTGCTCACACAGAACAGGAAAATTGTTCAAAAATTAAAGTATCATAATGAAATTCACTGCAAATTCTTCATCAATGAAATTTCTTGGTAAAATTCAGATAAAAATTTATATATTCATATTCATAAAGACAGAACAAGTTGGGCATGGTAGCACACACCTGTAACGTAAGCACTCAGGAGACTGAGGCAGGAAATTAATGAGTTTGAGGCCAACCTGCACTACATGGAGAGTTCCTGTCTCAAAAATACAAACAAAGCAGAGAAAAACAACCAACCAAACACAAAAGACAGAACATTTGTTTAATTTCAGAACATTTGGGGATACAGTCTTTAAAAATGGCCCCGGTCCAAATCCAAATGAAACATGGTGACTAAATGTAACACACTGAGTTAGACTGGATCCTGGAACAGAAGAAGGTTGTTGATGGGAAATTGCCGAAATCCAAATGATGTCTGGGGCTGAGTGATAGCAACGCCTCAGTGCTGATTCCTCCAGTTTGGCAAGTGAGCCTTGGTAACGTAAGAGATTGACATTTAGGGAAAGTCAGTGAGGGTGCATGGAGCCTCCTCCACTATCTGTGCAACTTCCCTGTAAGTCTAGAATTATTCCTCCCAAAATCTGGTGGCCTCAGGATGCCCTGGACCACAGGAAAAAGCAAACCAGAATCCCCATTGTCACTGTCCCTCGACTTCCTGGGATCACTGCCCTGTGGAGTCCACTGACTGCACGAGTTGGTTTCCAGGTTATTTCTAGAGGATTACACCTGTTGCCACACCTGCCCTCTGTCACCCCTTATAAAAGGCTTCTGTGTCCTGCCAGCCACCAGCCTGTCCCCACATTTCTCTACCGTGTCCCTATCACCAGGAGTACATGCTCCTTTCCCCTGGTCATTCTTAGGTGTCATCCTTGAGAGCGAGGTTATATGGCAGGTTTCTCTTCTGGAAACCCAGAATATCACTGGGTAATAGCCTCTTAGGCCAGCTTCCCCTCCTTCTTGGTGTCCCTCATCTCTGTGGCAGCTGCTAGTTCATGTCACCATCTGTGACATCATGTCTGGCCTGGGAAGAACCAACTCTCTTGTTTGCACTTATAGCCGAAGTCAGTCAAAACCACTTGACTTTAACCAGTCCGATGATGGACTCCAGTGTCCAGCGGGAATCATCCCTTCGAACTATGGAGGCTGGGACCTGGTGTCATTCCAGCTCCTAGAGTTGCCAAACACAGAGAGGAGTTATGGGGTCTGCTTTTTGTTGTTGTTTATTTATTTATAATGGTAGTTATTCACACTGACTCTGAATTGCTGAAAGGAGATTGCTGGGAATGTGAGTTATAACTGTTCTTTGGATGATTCTGGGGCAGCCAATCCACTGCCACTGGTACCCCCCCCTTCCCCACCCCGGGAACTGCGTGACCACAAAGCATCAAGGGCACTGGTTTGAGAACTTGAGGGTCCTCAGGAAAAGATGTGGCCAAAAATGGTGGTGCATGCATGTAATCCCAGCTACTCAGTAGGCAGAGATAGATGGATCACAGTTTGATGCCAGCTTGAACAAAAAGTTAGTAAGATCCTATCTCAAAAACAAACCAGATGTGGCGATATACTGCTACAGTCCCAGCTACTCAGGAAGTGGAGGAAGGAGGATCTTGATCTGAGGTTGGTCAAACCTGCAAGATTCTATCTGAAAAACAAGTTAAAAGCGAAAGGACTGGGAGCATGATTCAAGTGGTAGAGGCCCTGAGTGTGAGGCCAAGTTTGAGGCCCTGAGTTTGGTTCCCAGTACTGCCAAAAAAAACAAAAAGCAAAAAAAGTGAAAGCTGTGGAATTTGCAAAGAAGTCATGCCCAAGCCTCATTCCTGGAGAGCTGGAGCCAGCACAAAAACTCGTTTGCGTGTTTTATGTACTCACTGGTGACTCAGATGCACGGTCCTGACCTGGCCCAGGCTGGGAGGCTGGCTCTGAGGAGGGCCAACTGGCGAATACTTGAGGTTTGCAGGCCATGTAGTCCCTGCCACAGCTGCTTCCTTTTGCCATCATAGCTGAAAGCAGCCAGGGATTTACTTAAAGGAATGTGTGTGGCTGTGTTCCAAAAACACTTTATTTACAAAAACAGACAACAGGCTGATTTAGCTCCTGGGTCATCATTTGTCTACCTCACTAAAAATCACCTGGGGAGCTATAAAATATTCCTTGTCCCGGCCAATTAAATTAACATCTCTGTGGGTGGTACCCAGGCACTGGCATTTATTAAAAGCTCTTCGAGTGATTTTCAGTCAGCTGGGATTAAGGGCAGCCCCTGTAATGCTCTGTCATCACACAGACCATGGTAAAATGCAGTGTCTTGCTTGGATGCAGTGTTTAGCCTGCTCCACACAGTGTTTCATTTCCTTTGTATGTTTGCTTGCTTATTTCACTAAATGGAAGAATTCCAAGTATATTGTTCTATGTCTGCCTTACAAAAAGTTTGTATTTCAATATGACATATACACAGTCAAATATGTAAATCTGAAAAGTACAGGTCAGGGATTGTACATCTACTGTTCTCACTTCTCACATACATTGTATACACAACAACTGCTCAGATCAAAATACGAGACTCTCAGAGGTGCCCTCAGCCCCCTTCCCAGTCAGTAGCCTCCTGAAGTTTCTCTGGAATCTGATTTTAAATCTGTCTTCTCCTGGAATACATGTCACTAAGTCATCAAGTATTTGACAGCTTGCTTTGCCCACAAGTACTCTTGGAGTAAGGAGCAGAAGCCAGCATGCGGTGTGATCGGGATACCTGCTGTGGCACACTGTATCCCTGGAAAAGAAAGGTCCACATGCCGCTCCTCCCCTCCCCTCACCCCCCCACCCCCGCCCACATGCAGCCGGGAACAAGGGGACCTTACATAGGCCCTTAGTCAGCTCACCAGGCTTGCACAGACCCTGGGGGAAAGCAAGCTACAAACCCACGTGGATGTCAGGGACAGTTCATTCCAACACAGCAGGCAGCACAAGTTTCGTGTACAAAGCCTCTTCCCTTCCCCCGCCCCCCAAATCCCCTGACGGCAAGGCATAGCAGACCCAACTGCATACTGCACACATCTGTGCACAGCTGGAGGGCTCTAAGCTCAGAAGAGCCCCATCTTAAGGGGCTGCAAGCAACTAAGCTTCATTTTTCTCCCACAGGGAGATACTACTCTATTAAACTGAGATGAAATGCACATTCATAAATGAACCGCTTTAAAGAATACAATTAAGTAGCGTTCAATCCATTCATAATATTATGCCATCATTATCTCTATGTAGTTATAAAATATTTCCATCACCCCAAAAGAAGACCTTACATCCCTCAGATTGCCACTCCTCACTCACCCTTCCCCCAGCCCTTGGCAACTACCAACCTGCTAGCTCTATGGATTTACCTGTCCTAAATTTTTCTTATGGCTGGCATCACAGGATATGTGGCCATTGGCGTACAGCTTAGCATTGTGTTTTCAAGGTTCATCCATATCACAGCATCATCAGTGCTTCACAGTTGAACATTTGGGTTTCCACCTTTTGGCTGTTATGAGTAGTAACTACTATGAACATTCACACACTAGTATTTTATGAGTACTTGTGAGTATTTTGGGATAAGAGTGGAATTGCTAGGTCATGTAATAATCCTATGTTTAACGTTCTGAGGACCCGCCATCCTGTGTTCCCCAGCACTTTACATCCCATCAGAAATAGACAAGAATTATAATTTCTCTACATCCTGGCCAACCCTCATTATTTTCATTTTTTTTTAAATTATAGCCATCCTATTAAGTGTGAACTGACATCTCATTGTGGTTTTATTTTGCATTTCCCTAATAGCTAATAATGTTGAACTTTTGTTGTACTTATTGGGCATCTGTTTGTCTTCTTGTCTACTCAGATCCTTTACCCATTTTTGGATTGGGTTGTTTGTCCTTGTGTTTTTGACTTGATGTGTGTGCCATTCCAGGAAAGATGGCCAACTGATCCTGCCCAAGAGTTCACTTTGAGTTTTATCTCCTTCCCATTTACTCAAAATAATCAGTCACTAAAGTAGACCTTTGACAAGCCATGAGAAGGCTTGACAAGCCATGGAGTTTGGCTTTGCTTTTTGATGGTGGAGCTGGTGATGACTGTATTTAGTCCTGTGCACTTCTGGACAGAGTTTTAGCATTCAGGGCTGTTAAGAGCCCTCTTCCAGCCACGTGGGCACCTGGCACTGAAGATCTTGGGCCTAGTCAGCTACAGACAAACAAGCACCTCTGGCTGGGAGGAATAGGGAAAGAACCCAGTGAGGGGTGGGGAGAGAAGTCTGGAAATCTTTCTTCCTTATTTCAGTGCAGCCAATGCAGCCATGGAAGTTCCCTCATTGTCCCAAGGCCCAAGGAAACTCCAGCCCTGGGATCAAGCTGCACCTTCTTGGGCTGGAAAGGGGGTGCAGCTCTCTGGACCATCATGCCCTATAGCAGGTATCCCCAAACTTTTTGCTCATGTACCTCCTTAATACATTGAAGAAAAGACACCCATTTTTAAGTTGCCAACTAATTTCATCATGAATGTAAATAGTTGGCAAAAAATGAATTTTTAGATACCTTATAAATAGTGATATTTAAAACAAAACTATTGCACCTTTCTCTTAAATGTACCCAATGGAATCTAACTACCATAGCAACCTATGTGCTATGTGCTATGTGTAAAATAGGTAAACAAAGATGGTAATGGTCAGAAATTTTATATTGTTTCATTTTCTTTTGGAACCTGTGTATCATTCCATCTCTTTAGAGGTTTATACTGATGCAGTATATTTTATACTTAAGTCTGTCCTTGTTTGCCATTTTACAACAGCAAAAATACATCCATAAATTAAAATTTAATTTTTTAACTTGTCTGTGATTGTAAGACTTAAAGGTTGTTTTATAAAATTTCTTTCTAATTGAGTTATTACTCACTTAGCAGTATACAACTGGTCAAAAACACATGAATATTTAATTTTATTTGGATAAATAACTATTAAAATAGAAAATGAAATTTTATTGAAAATACATTCCTAAATAAGATGATTGGAGCTTTATAGTTTTTTTTTCAATTACTGTACCAATAAATGATTATTACTTATTGCTAGAAAAAGTTGGGGGTTTTGGAAGTATTGAGATTTGAACTCAGGGCCTTGCATTTGCTAGGCATGTGTTCTACCACTTGAGCCATGCCCCAGCCAGATGCTGGCTTTTGAATAAATTTTAGTTTTATTTTCATTTCAACATAAGTACTCAAGAAGCCTTGTTCAGATAAATGGGAAATGAGAAATTTTGCTTAACAATATAGCTCAATGCTTTGAATGCCTTCTGGGTTATATGCCAAAAATCACATTTGCATTTTGATGAAAATTTGTGTGAAAATATATATATACACATATATATATATTCTTTTTTTGGAAGGACTGGGGCTTAACTCAGGGCCTCACATTGCTAGGCAGATGCTCTTTTTTGTGCTGGCTATTTTTGAGATAGTGTCTTGTGACCTATTTGCCTGGGGCTGCTTTTGAATGGAGATCCTTCTGATCTCTGCTTCCTGAATAGCTAGGATTACAGGTGTCAGCCACCTGTTCCTGGCCGAAAGAATATTTTTAATGACTATGTTAGACTGAATATTTCCCTCCCAAATAGGTCCATATCGTAGGCCCAAACCATGACTAGAAAAGGGACGGTGCAGATGTGACTAGAAAAGGGACGGTGCAGATGTGACTAGAAAAGGGACGGTGCAGATGTGACTAGAAAAGGGACGGTGCAGATGTGACTAGAAAAGGGACGGTGCAGATGTGACTAGAAAAGGGACGGTGCAGATGTGATCAGCTTAAGGATCATGGAGTGAGGAGCACTGTTCTGGTGAGCCTGATGCAATCGCAGGGGCATCAGAGGACACAGGAGGAGTCAAAGGCAGAAGCAAAGATCTGGAGATGCTTCACTGCTGGCTTTGAAGACAGAGGCAAGGACCATGAGCCAAAGAATACAAGGAATGCAGGTCAAAAGCCAAAAGGACAAAGAATTCTCCCTCCAAAGCCTCCAGAAGGAATCAGCCCTACTGATACCTTGACTTTAGCGCGCTGTAAAAATTTTTTTGGACTTCTGACCTCCAGAACCACAGAGAATAAATATGTGTCATTTTAAGCCATTTAATTTGTTAGCAATAGGAATCTGATACAGTGACCTGACCACTGATAGCTCAATTACATCCTCCCAGTGAGGTAAGAGTTGGAAACCACCCGGGGAGTTGCTGGTCAAATGGTAGGTTTCACCAAGACAGTAGGAATGCATTTTGAGATCTGTCACACAGCAGGGTGACGGTGGTCAATCATAATGTATATATTGAAATAACTTAACATTAAATTTCAAAGCATCACCACAAAAAAGTCTAGTGAGGTGATGGATATGTTAACTAACTGGATTTCATCCTTCAGCACTGGATATTTATATCATATTGTACTCCATAAATGTAATACAGTTATTATCTATCAATTTCAAATAGTTCAAATACTTAAGAGATAACTCAATTAAAAGAATTGGAGACCATGATCACCATACCCTCATTCCAGCCCATGGGAAGGTGAGAGAGAAACAGGAGAGAACACCTAAGCCAGAAGTAGCCATATCACTCCTTTTAGTCACATGGCAGTTAGTCAACTAACTGCCAGGAAACTGAGAAATGTGTTTTCTAAGTGCCATGTGCCCAGTTCCTTTAGGAGTCACTATTACTACATAAGAAGGGAAGATACATTTAGAAGGAAAGATAGTTTGAATCTCAAATATTCACCAAAGGCCCATGTGTTGAAGACTTTGTCCCCAGGGTAGTGCTGTTGGGAGGTGGCAGAACCTTTAGGAGGTGGGACCTAATGGAAGGTCTTTAGGTCATTGTGGGTGTCCCCTGAAAGGGGACTGTGGGACCCAAGTCCTTTCCTCCCTCTTTGCACCCTGGCCATGAAGTGAGTTTTTCTCCTGCACCTGTTCCCGCCATGATGTGCTGTCTTGCCACAAGCCCAAGAAAGGGGGCAACTGGTCATGGGCTGGAATCCCCAACACTGTGATTCCAAATAAACCTTTCCTTTTTATAAGTTGGTTATCTGAGGTATTTTGTGATAGTGATGGAAAGCTGGCCATCACAGATGGGCCCTGATTTGAGAGGCATTGAAGTTGTTGGGGGGAGATGGTGGTGCCATCAACAACAGAGAAGTGAACTGGCTGAGAGAGATTTGGAGGCCTTCCCATCAGGACTTGGAGGACTGGGCATGACAGTGATGGAGAGGGAGGCAACAAGTCCGTGCCTAGATTTCTGGCTCACTGCTGAGGGAGGGGTTGCAATGTAGAACACACTGCAGAGTGTAAGAATAATGTATGTGCCTTATCAGAACTGCAGGCTTATGTAAATATTGACTTTCATTGACAAGTTTCTGTTAGATTCATTAGGAGAATGTTTTGGTGTGGGGATAGGAGAGAAGTCGCTGAAGCAGCATTTGGCAGCCTCATCCTCTGCTTCCCTCGAGCACTGGGATTTCCTAAGGATGCATTTTACACCCACACCAGGAAGACCTTCTTGACTGGACGTCATTATGCCAGTGCCCTGTCATTAGCTAAACAGTATTTGATTATCTGATGCATTGCCATGGAACAGCTGAATCCCTAAGCAAAATGGGTCGCCTGGGTCCTGTTTCTGCTCTTTACTGTTACTTGTTTCACAAGAATTCTATTTTATTTTCCCCCATGATAAGCGTAGCATCTGCTGATTATAGAACAAAAGTTAGGAACCCCCGAGAAGTAAATGGAAGGAGGGACCCCATGAAAGTTCCACTTTATTAACATCTTGCTGAATTTCCTTTCAGCCTAACCTCTCATTTGTAACCTAGATTTCTGTGTCTTTTTCTTACATAAGCACCATAATTACTTATTTTTCATGATTTTGTTAGCATCATAATAGTCCATGATGGACGTGAACTATATTTTATTTGATCTCCCCACACACACACAGACACACACACACACACTCCTTACAGGGCATTTATATTGCTTTTGATCTTTGACTGTAATATATAATATTATGAGTGATATACTTATGAATAAAACTTTCTGTACTTAGTGTTTTTTCTTCAGAATTGAGTAACAAAAATGAACTCTCTGGAGAATGGGACATGAGTACTTTCAAGACTTTTTCACTCATAATTGGACATTGCTTTCCAAAAAAGTTGTATCCATTTTTTTTTAAGGATATGTGTGAAATTATTGGGTTTTACTTGGAACATCATATTCACCAACTGACCCAAAACACTCAAACAAACATGAAAGAGAAGCTATAACTCGAGGGAGAGTTAGAACTAATTTAAAAATCACAGCTAAGCTAATAGAAGAAAAAATGGCATTGATTTGTTTTGCAACACTGTTATTTATTCGACACCTACCTGATAAGCCTTTTATCTTCAAATCAATGAGGCCAGCTGTGGACAGCTGGGTCCTTCATCTCACAGTATCCCAATGGTTTTGTTATCAGCATGTAAGCAGTCTCTGATCAGAAGATTTCCAAATTCCTTGTGTCCCACATGGAAGCATCCAGACAGGACAGTGAGTGTAGTAAAGGAGGTAATGGAGTTACTGAAGATTA
Organism: Castor canadensis; assembly: GCF_047511655.1. Taxonomy (NCBI): domain Eukaryota; kingdom Metazoa; phylum Chordata; class Mammalia; order Rodentia; family Castoridae; genus Castor; species Castor canadensis. Next base: position 18,491,354 of record NC_133388.1, on the reverse strand, counting down.
AGGAAAGGAGTTACAAAGGCCATGGTGGGGCCGGGTGGAAGCCCGAAGCAAAGACAGAGAGAGAGTCTTTCTCTTTTAAAACCTAAGAACTTGGTGATTCCTAGCCACCAATAATCAATGAGTGGGGAGGGACATGGGTGGTCTCTGAGCCAGGTGGGAGTGGTTTGAGTTGTCCCAGCTCTAGGGTGTAAATAACTACACACATGTGCAATTGAAAAGAAGGCTCAGAAAAAGGGAAGCATGTCCACCCTGAAATGCAGTATCAAGTTATATATGTTCTAAAAGCCCAGAACTTGCCCTAATTCTAGCCTGCCTCAGTCTCATGATGGAGTGGCTTTTCTCAGATGGAGACTGAAGGTTAGTGACTGAGCCAAGATCACACAGCCAATTAGCTGAAAAGCTGGGGCGTAAACCCAGGTGTGTGGCTGCTGTGATTGTATTTATTGAATTACAATTCCGCTGTACCAGAACAGGTCTGATAAGCATGACCAGAAACAAAGGCACAAAGCAAGTCCTCTTCCTCAAAAGCATCAGGTGACTAAAATCTGTATTAGTTTGCTAAGATGACTATAACAAAGTTCTACAGGCTTGCTGGCTCAAACGACAAACATTTATTTTCTTACAGTTATGGAAGCTGGAAGTCCAAGTTCAAGATGTCAGCAGAATTGGTTCCTTACAAGGCCTCTGTCCTTGGCTTATAGAGGGCCACCTTCTTCCTGTCTTCATAGGCTCTCCTGACAATATGTATGTGTCCTAAGCTCCTCTTCATAAAAGGACACCAGTCAGTTGATGTGAGTCCTAATTTTAACTTAATTATCTCCAAATATAGTCACATCCTAAGGCACTGGGGGTTGGACTTCAGCATACAGACTGGGAGGTAGGCACACAATTCAGCCCCATAGCAAAACATAGTGGAAGGGTGCAAGTGCTCAGTTATGGGGCTCATTCCCTACCCCATGGGGAGTTATCATCAAATAGCAAAGCCCCCAGAAATCCTGACTTAATTGGTCTGTGGAGGGCCCTGGCATAGACTTCTTTAAGCTCGTTGATGATTCTGATTTTCACCCAAGACTTGAGAATCTTGTATAACTAAAATCCAGAAGAGAGGCCTAAGTGGCTTTCATTATTCTAAACTGGTATGCTTTCTACCCAGCAAATAATTAGTTTTCTATACATAGAATATCTTCTCATCAGCAAGATAGTTAGTGCATCTTCAGGCCATGTGCACTCACCTTGGAGTATTCTTTTGCTCTTTCATTTGTAGGATATTCACCATGCCAACATGATAGACCAAATAAGGGATCCCAAAAATGTCCATTTCCTGGAACCTGGGGGATTGGGAGTTTACCCAGGTGCACTCAATTTAATCATGTCTCAACAAAAAAACAAACAAACATGAGGTCTTAAAATCAGAATCTTTCCTAGCAGAACTCAGAAATTGGAGGTAAGAACATGAGAAGGACTCGACTCACCATTGCTGGCTTTGAAGATGGAGAAGAGGAATGTGGTGGTCTCAATGAACTGGGAACTGTGGGGCTAGAACCCCTTCAGTGACAGCCAGGGTCCTTCTGGGTGTTAGGTGATGAGTGAGGTCCAAGGTCTGAGCTTTTTATGGAGATTCCAGCTAAAAGGTGAAGAAGAAATCTGTTACTATAGATTGAAGGAAAAGGAACCATTTTATAATAAAAAATACAGAAAGGACTAATCATTTAGAATGGATAGGCTTTGCACAGAAAATTATGGAACTAATAACGCCTCAGATTTCTGTCCCCAAATCCCAAGCCTGCTTAATTTTAGAATGAAAGTTCACAGTAAAATCCCATACCCTGAAGTAACTGCTTGGAAATAAAGAAAAGCAAAATATTGGAAATTTGTCAAAGGGACACAAAAGCCAACTAGAGAGCTCCTAGTGGCCAAAGATGGAACAATTTGAGGAAGAAAATAAAGTAGTATTGAGTAATAATCCAAATATCAAATAAATATCCATGAATCCACATAAATAAATGATTCAAAAAAGAAATGGAGTAGAGACAAATCTCCCCTGAAGAATTCCAAGTATGTAGATACTTGCCTTAGTCCATTTTAGATGCTATAACAAAATACCTTAGACTGGGTAATTCATAAAGAACAAAAATTCATTGCCCATTGTTCTGAAGGCTGGGAAGTCAAGATCAAGACACCAGCAGATTCAGTATCCAGTGAGGGCCTGTTCTTCATGGATGGTGCCTTCTGTGAATTTCATGTGGTAGAAGAAAAGGGGCACACAGTCTCCCTCAGGTGTCTTTCATAAGGGCACAGATCTCATTCATGAGGGCTCTGTCCTCATGACCTAGTCACCTCCCAAAGGCCTCACCTCTTAGTACAAACACATTAGAAATTAGATATGAACATGTGAGTTTTGGAGGGACACAAACATTCCGACCATAGATTCTCCCCTCAAGGAAGTGGAGCGTTAACACCCCACTTCCAAGTGTGGACTATGCATAGTGCCTTACTTCCAGACAGTGCAGTGTGAAAATGATGAGGAGGTTTCCATCTCAACCGGGCAGTCCAGCTTTCAACATCTTCAGTGGTGAGTGGTACTGGTGGAGTAAACCCTAGATATAGTGTGATGAGCGCAGCACTTCCCCTCTTTGAGCTTTCTCCCTAAATCTATAACTCCATTCTCATTGTGAGAAACCATCAGACTAGTCTCCACTGAAAGACACTCTACAAAATACCCAGTACATGTCAAAACTGTCCAGGTCATCAGAAACCAAGAGAGTCTGAAAAACCATCACAGACCAGTGGAGTCTAAGGAGACATGACAATTAAATAGAACATGGAATTGAGTGGGACCTTGATACAGAAAAGGGGCATTAGGGAAAAACAAAGGAAATGATACAGGATGCAGTTTAGCTAGTAGTAATGTGTCAGTGCTGGGTCATGAGTTTAACAAGTATACCATACTCATGGAAGATGCTAGCATTAGGAGAAACAGGTACAGGGTACAATATAGAAACCTTCTGTGCTGGCTTCACAGTTTTTCTGTGAACCAAAAACTGTTCTAAAATGCTTTTTCATCTGGACACAGTACCCTGTGCCTGGAGTTCCAGCCACTTAGGAGGCTGAGGCAGGAGGATGGCTTGAGCCCAGGAGTCCAGGGTCAACCTGGGCAACATAGGGAGACCCATATTCAAAAAATAAAAATAAAATTATTTTTAAGATAAAACTTTACAGTTTATTTACAGATAAACTTGTAGCTTTTATGATTTTTTTCTGCCAGAGTACCATGTATGTTCTGTAGATTAGGAAGAACCCTTCTGCGTTTTATGGAGGGAATAAGTGCTTGGATCTGGAACAGTTCCAGAACAGCGCTGTTTTGGGGGAGGGCATTTGTTCTTCAGGAAGTTTAGAGGCAAAGTCTCACTGTACTTTATTCTGGTTGTGCACTGGTTTCTCTGCTTCACACACAACTCACTCACTGTAGTATATTAAAGTGATTTAATGGTTACAAGTATGTTTCACTTGACTAAGTGTATTCTGCGGCCATTCTGAGTATATTTTTGGGAAATCAGGAAAAAACAGGTATTGTAGGAAATAAATGGAGTGTTGGTTGTTGCCCAGGTTGGAGGCTTAACCCTGGGCCTATGGGAAACCCAACTCTAGCCTGTGTTAAAAATGGCCATTTAAATAGCTTTCCACATTCACATTGGGAAGCAATTTTAAAACTGTACATGGAAATTAAAGTAAGTGCTTTTCCCTTCAGTCCACAAAGGAAAAACGGGAAGAGTATCTTATCATTAATAATAGAATTGGCACAAATATTTAAGTAACTTGTAGGGTAAGTAAGTACTCTATCTTCAAATGAAATTTATTCTCCATTCAGGGGAAGATTTGCCATTATCCAAACAGTACAACTTACTGTCAGTGCCAGGAAGGAGCCAGTTGGTGGTTAAAACAAATTAAGTATTAAGAACACCTGTGTGAACTGGGTGCCCGGTGACTCACACCTATAATCCTAACTACTTAGGAGGCTGAGATCGGTAGGATCAAGTTTCAAAGCCGGCCCAGGCAAATATTTCAAGAGACCCCCCCAACTACAAAATAATCAGAGCAAAAACCACTTTAGGTGTGGCTCAAGTAGTAGAGTACCTGCTTTGCAAGCATGAAGCTCTGAGTTCAAACTCCAGTCCCACCAAAACAAAACACACCTGTGTGTATTTTATTCTGGATGTTTCAGGACCTCTTTATCCAGACCTGGGCCTCTCAAGTGTTGGTGAATGAACAACCCAAACAAGGGGCAGTACCAAAAACAGCTAGCATTCAGGGCATCACCGTTCTGGAGATGGAGGTCCTCCTCCTCCATTGCTCGAAGGTCACAAGCCTGTCCAGGCTGGTATACTCTGGAGAATCTTTTGGAACATTCGGTCTGTGCCCATTCAGTCTGTTACAGAATACTTTTCTTTAATGTCGTTTCCCTTGTCAGGCAAGAGATAGTGTGGTACTTGGCAAAAATCATCCGATTTCCCCCCCTTTTTAAACTTACTAATTGATACAGATGAATATGTTAGTTATGAATCCTAATAAAAACAACACACATAGACCTACCACCCAACCCGGGGATGTGGACGTTCTAACACTGTCTCCTTCCCCTCATGGGCATTTTCTACACCTATCCCCACCTCCTTCCCCCAGAGAGGACCACTACCCCGAACTGTATGGTTATTCCTCTGGTTTTCCAAAATTGATATTTATATTACTTCCATGTGTAACCCAAAGCAATATTCGTGGTGTTAAGATTTACAAAGGAAGCATCATTCCAGATGTAATCAAAGGCAACTTTCTTTTAGCTTCATCATCATGTTTCATCTTCCTTGTGTGTAACCTATAACGATAGTTCATTTATTCTCCCTCCTAAGTAGTGCGCTATCATGGGTAATCTATACTCCTGGTGTTGGAGCATTGGGGTTTTCTGTGATTTTTGCCACAGTGACCATTCCTGGTGGATATCTCCTTGGTACACAAGTATGACCGTTTCTAGTGCCACAGTTCTTAAGTGTGAACGTTGATCAGAATTTCCTGGAGGGAGCATGTGGTACTGGCCCCACTCCCAGATCTTGTGATTCAGCAGGCTTGGGGTGGGACCAGAGATCATGCATTTCTAGGAAGTTTCAAGGTGAGGCTGATGCCACTGGTCTGGGACCCCACTTTGGGAACCATGATCCTAAGGTCAAATTAGGAGTGGCATGGCTCGGCTGTAGGATGTGCACCTGTCCCATGTGATAAGATAACACCCCATTGTTTCCTAAGTAGCTGTAAGCTTTAATTTTCCCATGAGGGTATGAGCTACATCTTGACCAATCCCTGGTATTATTTGTCTGCTTCCTGTGCATTCACTGTGGCTGAAACAAGGAAGGGAAAGAATTATCTTAAACTTTCTTTAAAAAATGTGAGGGCTTTGCATATTTGAGGTCTGTTTCCTTAACATGCAAAAGAATTGGCTTTCACAGGTTTTCCAAGGCATGTAAACAGTGAACAATTCATAAAACTTTTACAGAATGTTACAAGCATCAGGGAAGGCCAGGTGGCTTAGCCATTAAGTTAATTTAAAGTACCAAACAAAACTGGAGATGGATCCCAACATGACAGCCAAAGCCATCAACAGTCATTTTGTACCCCCTTGTCTGGCACAGAGCATATGTGTCCAGTCCTGACACTGTGACATTGTAGAGGGTGATGCTGCCATTTAATCAAAAGACACTTCATTTTGAAAGGATGAAGACTCGGTGGAGATGTGGTTGACCTTTCATTATCTGGTGGCAGGTAAGATGCTCATGGATTGATAGTCACATGCCAGAGCTGGAAGGCAAGAAGGAGGAACCTTTGAAATAAATACAGGGCAGAAATTGTACACTTTGCTCACAATGTAGCAAAGTGAGATACCTTAGGAAGGGGGTCTGTCTTCATCATCTGTACTTGAGTTTGAATTCTTTCTTCTGTAGCAAAGCCCCAGTGTGAGAACTGGCACCAGAAGCCTGTTCTCAGTTTCCCCATCTGTCCTTTTGAATCTACTACATCAAAGGACTGTTGAGGTTTAGGTGGCATAACATATGTAAATCACCCAGCATGTGACAAAGCAATGAATAAGTGACAAGTTTCTTTTTGGGCTGACAGTGTTCTGTAGTGGTGATGGTTGTACAACTCTGTATAAAAACCAGTGAACTGTTTGCTTTAAATAAGCGAACTGAATGACGTGTGAAATAAACCTAAGTAAAGCTGAGGTTTAAAAAGCGTTATTTAAAATAAAAGCAGAACAGGATCAGAGCAATTAAGGAACTTGCTCAGGATCACAGACCTAGAAAATAACAGAGCTGAGATTTGAACTAGGCAAGTTGAGTTCAGAGTGCACATGTGTGTGTTGCTGTCTCCCCTGTCTACCTGAGAAAATCTTCCTGCTCCTCCAAGACTTGACTCAACTCCCCCTCTTCCAACCAGGCTTCTCTGATTTCTAGGCAGCCTCCACAGTCCCTCTCCTGGGACTTCATAGACCTAAAAACAACCTCACTGAAGAGCTCTCAGCACTGCACTACAGAGCTCAGTGTTACTGTGTATGCTCACAGAGTAGGGCCCTGGGTGCCCTCCAGCCAGCATGCATTCCCAGGCCCTAGCTCTTGTCTGGCACCAGTCATGTGTGTCCAGCCCTCACACTAGCTAGAATCACAGGACACAGGGCAGGCCACAATCCATCTTTTGACACCACTATCAAAGAAGATACTTCCTAAGGGAAGTGACCACGTGGGATAGCCATGTACAGGGTGGGTTTGATGACCTTGGCTGTGAACTCTGCACACTGATGAGGCCAAGGTAGCCAGGTTAATCTCTGCAGAGCCCATTGCCTTCTTTCCTGTGATTGCAAACTGAACCCCTCACCTCAGACAACCATCTTGTGAAGCCTGTGCAGTTAATAAGATAGGGCCTAGGGAAGAATGTGTATGATTTGAGAAAAACTCCTTTTAGCACTCAAGGAAGAATAGCTGCATGTTCATTTCTATTGGTAGGAATAAACAACACTTCCTTGAACATGGAGATAATGCTTTCCAGAACTTTTGACTGGCCATCTTTCTTCTCGTTATAGTTTATGAAACATAAACTATACAAGACCCATCAGAACCCAACTGACATTGGATTGGACATGTGTAGGAATTTTCAGGCAAATTAAATTTCTCTAGAAGAAAGATCCCACAGTGAGATCTTGCGTTTGTGGACACTTGTGTACACACAGAGACTGTGTGTTTAAAGCTCACACTATCTACTGCTCTCTCCCATTTTACTGATGGAGAAACTGTGAACGGTAGAGAGACACGTTCACTCCCTATGAGGATAATTGTATGATACAATTATGGGTGGCTTTTCATTTCTCTTCTCTGCTTTTCTACATTTTCTGAATATGGGTTAACACACATTAAATATTATAACCAAGTGTTATTAAAAACAAGCCATAAGCCAGGTGTGGTGGCAGGGGAATTGTGAGTTCAAGGCCACTCTGGGTTACATAACAAAACCCAGACTCAAAAAACCAAGAGCTGGGAGTGTATCCCAGTGGTAGAGCGCTTTCCGAGCATGCACGAGGCCCTGGGGTCCATCCCCAACACCACAAAAACATAATAAAGCAAATGCTGAGAAAAACAAGATGGTTTGGCTTCCTGAGTTGAGGGTTGTGGAGTTCAAGGTGGCCTGTTAATGGAGGACATGACTGTTTCAAGAGTTTTTACCCTGTTTTCAAGGCTTTTTTTTTTTTTTTTTGGCGGGACTGGGGATCAGACCACCCAGGGCCTTGTACTGTACCACTGAGCTACGCTCCCTCCTACCCCCAACTTCTAAACCTTACCTCATGCGTTGTTAAATCACAGAGGAACTGGTCCTGTGGCTTGTCTGAGAATTCACACCTCCTCACTTCTGACCCAGGTCTTATAATGAAAACACGCAAATCTGTGCTGAATCCTACAACTGGGACTCACTGGAAAAGAAAACACAGATAAGGATTAAGTGGGCTTCATGAAAGCAAGGCCTTTCTGCGCTGATGACTTGGCAAGGGAAGGGGGCCCCCACTGCTGCCATGGGATGAGGCCAGCACTTTTCTGTGAGAGCCAAGGGAAGGGAGGCGCTGTAGCTCCCCACACCTCACCCTGTTCCCCAGCTGGGAAAGGATGCGCTCTAAGTGGCTTTTCAGAGTTTCAAAACAAAAAAACAAATGGAGGATCCATTGTTCTGTTTGATGGCCGCTGCCCAGTGTCAGGTCTCGAGACCTTTCCTGCCTCCCTCCCCATGGACCCATGGCCACGTGTTGGAGAGAAGCCAGCTCACAGTGATGATGGTGGATGTGGCGTCATCACTGTGGGTGTGGGGACTGTGACCTGTGGGAAGGTTGGAGGGCATCTGGCTCGCTTTGCAGCTTTAGGTAGCTCCAGTGGTCCCTCTAAGAAGAGGAAGTCATGTGGCTCCAAGTTTTAAGTTTTGACTTCTGATTGAATATAGGGACCTGGCCTTGTTCATAGAATATTAAAGAAATTTCCCAAATTGCTTGAAATGATTTATCAGGAGAGTTCACACCCACCCAGGGAAGTGGTAAGCCGCCTTCTTTCCCCAAAGAGGTGAGAACGTGCATCCAGCTGTGGTCACTTGCCAGCATGAAGGCGCACACTGCACAGGTGCGAGGAACAGCAGGACACGCCCAGGCCAGCTGTTGTCCTCCTAGACCATTGCAGGACACACCCACACCTGGCCTGACAAGTCAAGGCCAGGGCAACAGCTCAGTAGATAGATCAGCAGATGGTGTCCAGAAACAGAAACACGTGATCCAAAAGGGAGTTCAGGCTGAGGGTTCAGCAAAGTGACCAGAGTGTGTGTTGACAACTTAAGAGTGGGACAAGTTCGAGGCAGAGCGCCCAGGAAGGCTGTGCACCATGGGTGCAGCACTTCATGTCTCTACATCTCCTGCAGAATGACGTATTGTCCCATCATGGCCACTTCTAAGTGGGAACAGGTCACTGGAAGCAGGTGGCTACTCTTTGAGGTGGAGCATCTCTCCAGATAAGGTGAGAAGGGGTCTCCTTTCATAGGGACCTCAGAGAAGGAACAATGGCAGCCCCTCCCCGAGCAGGGACATGCCACGGATTTAAACTTAGCAGGGGGCAGAGTTTTAGCAAACTCTGAACTGTCTGAGGTTTTACTAAAAAGAAAATAGTCACTAGCAATGCAGGTTATTCTGATAAGCCCCGCCCACAGCATCACAGAATAAAATGGTTCCCCCCTCAGCCATCCTCTGGCTGGAACAGATGTGGGGTGAAGCTGCAGGATGGCAGAGAGTGAGGCTGGACAGAGGAAGGCACTCAGTTCCCCTCCCCAGATTCTAGGCTGGACTCAGGGGACCCGCAGACTCACTCCATCTTCAAGACTACCACGGATCAGGTCTTTGAGGTTCAAGGCAACTTTTGTTAGCATCTCCACGTGCTTTTCTCTGCTAGGACAGACAATGGAAAGACAAAGGAAGTGCCACAACTCACACGCCAGGCAGTGGAAGCATAGCGGGCAGAATGAGCTCCCCAGAGATCCCTGAGCAGGCCCAGTTTTTCTTCTTTTCACACTGTGCTCAGATGGAAAGAGCCAAGGTGAACACGCACAGCAGAGGCCAGCCTTCTCTGGCCTGTTGGCTTCTCCTTTCCTTTCTCCTCCTTAGCTGCTCGCACATTTCTGCCAGTAACAAGGTCCATGCTGAACCTTGGTAGCTTTTTCTCTCTCGGCTTTTCAGCCTTGCAGCCAGTGCTCCTCTTCTTGTTTAAAAGTGATGCACTGGGAACAAATGCATGAAACTCATTTACCATTAGTTGTGAAGTTATTTGGAGAGACAGAGGAAATAAATGAGTTATAAAAATGTGAACAATATAATTGACTCCCAGCTGTGTGTTTATCACATTACAATGGCAAATGTCAGAATTCATTTTCCCACTTATGGTTTGGCATAGTGGTTAATGAGCTGCTTACACACACAATTGTGCATTTAAAAAGCCTGTAGCTTCCTATTATTAGAGATAGATTTCACTGGTAGTCTGGCAAAAGGGTTAGCTTTTAGGGCAAAGACAGGATTGGTTTTGCCTCTGAACTGGCATCAGTGACAAAGTGGGGGACATTACTGAGTTGATTATTCACCATTCACAAGTGAATGGTTCAATGGGGGGCTTTGTGCAGTGCACATATCATATAACTGTACATGGCAACTTGAGCCATTTGGGGTGATTTCCCTGCACCCACAACAGGGAATAAAATGTAGAGCAAAAGAACTTGAAATTAATTTGACTTTTTATTTATAGCTTTTTATTACATGCTATTTTTTTTTCTAAAATGGAAATAACTTTTATTTACTGTTCACAATAATGATAGTATGTGCTCATTTAAAAAAATCAGAAATACATCAAGAGTAAAGTCCCACTGCAAATTCTACTCCCCTAAAATAATTACTATAATGGGTATCCAGCTGGGTGTGGTGGCACACACCTATAATTCCAGCACCAAAGAAGCTGAGGTGGCCTGGGCTACATAATGAAGCCTGTCTCAAAAAGGCAAAAAAAAAAAAGTGTTCTGTGTATCCACCCAGATTTTCTCTATGAATATATACATAAAGCATTACAATTTTGATGTTCTAATAGGATTATGTACATTTTGAATTCTAAGATTTTTTTTCCTTTTTGCGCTGATGTCATAGTGTTCAGAAAATGTGATAAGTGCTAAAGGTGTTTAGCCCAGCACCTGCCACATAGTTTAGGGCCTATGAAGTAGTACAGTATATTAAGTGAGCTTCTGAGGGTTACCGGTGGCTTTCATATCTACATTCTCTATTTATCATGGATAACTGAAATCATATCAAGTATCAGAGCACAGAGGCTTACAGGAAGGAAGTGACCACTCAAAGATGCCATGAACAATAGAGCAATATATGTACTGCACAAAGACCCCTGACTGAAGGGCAGTTGAGAGCTGAAACCCAGCCTGCAGTCACTCCATACCTTGGACTCAGGAAGCTGGAGATATAGCAGAGAGAAAAACAACCAGGCCAGTCCTCTTGTGGACTTTTCACTCTATTTTAACAAGTCAGAGAATACATATGGAGGTCATTTGAGACAGAAGCAAAGAAATGAACCAGAATTGACGATAACGGATAGCACACAACTGGGGAGAAGGTCCAGCTAATTCCCAGGTGACCAAGGGTCTGGGAGGAGATGCTGAAGCTGAGACCTGAAGTCAGCAGTGCAGATGAGGAGCTGGGGAAGCTAATCCAGACAGAGGGAGGAGCAATGCAAAGGCCCTCTGTGCCTGTGGCACAATGAGGCTGGAGGCAAAACTCAGAGGGTGAGGACCTGGAAGCCACAGAGAGGGGCTGGGGCTCTTTGCTCTCATGCAGTGAGGTGGTGCCGTGATGGACTTTAAGCAAGAGAGGAAAAAGAGCCAATTTGTATCTTCTAGCGATCACTCTTACAATGTGACAGCAACAGGATGCTGGGGGAAGGGGCATGATGAGGCAAGAGCAACCACAGCAGGTCCGTTGGGGACATCCCTGCTACACTCAGATTTAAGATGTCAGGGACACAGGACCCGGCTGCATGGCAACCAGGGAAGTAACCAGGAGAGACACTGGTGGGGAAGGAAGGCTCAGACAGACCCTGACCTTGGGGCAAGGTTAGAGAACAAGCAGTAGGAAGTTGCAGGAGCTGTCCTGTGTTCCAGAGCAAAAGACTCAAGAGACTTGTTCATTTATTCTGGTTCTGGAGGCCCCACCACCCACTGACAACATTCAGGGTCTTTTTTCTTTTGATGGCAGTGGGATTTGAATTCAGGGAAGGAACTCTACCATTGGAGCCTCACTCCCAGCCCCTTTTTGCTTTGAAGTTATTTTTCAGGTATGGTCTTGTGTGTTGATTGGGCCTAGCCTGTGACTTCCATCCATTCGGCCTCCTGAATAGCTGGGACCACAGGTGTGTGCTCAGGTTGACATAGTGTCTTGCTAACTTTTTGCCCAGGCGGGCCTGGAATCTCAACTCTCCTGATGTTCAGCAGCTGGGATCATAGGTGGGAGCCACCACTCCCAGCAACATTCTGGTTCCTGAAGGCCCAGTAAGGAGCAGTGAACTTGAACGTTCTCACATACCACATTACAAGTAAGTGACTTAGGTGCTGGCAACTATGTCACTCATTGTTAGCTTTGGTGGAAGGCTAGGGACCCTGAGTCATCGTCCCTTCTGTAATTTTCATGTGGTTCCCTGGAAAATCCTACAGGACTACCCAAGGCCAATTAGTGATGCCCAGTAGCGTCTGGGTGGGAACTGAGGTAAATACGCCAGTGGCCTCAGTAGGTTTTAGGTTCCGTGAGGAGGAATGAATCCGAGAAGGCCCTTCCCTGCCTGGAACAGTGGACTTTTTATGGCCCTTCCTCTGGCATTTGGGCAGAGTTCTGACATCTCTGACCTGGGGAGTAAGAAGAGCAGTATGAGCCGGAGGGGCTCGGGCCTCCCGCAGTGCTGTCACCCTGTCACCCGCTGCTTTTATTAGTGTACATTAGTTGTACAGAGGGGCTTTGTTGTGATCTTTCTGTACATGAACCCAGTGTACGCTGGTTAAATTCTTATCCCCCCTTTAAACAGGATTCACTATTCTATTTTCATACCCGTATATAAAATACTTCACCCCCACTGTCTTTTCACCCTCCACCCTCACTAATCCCCACTCCGAAATAGTCCCTGTTTTACATTCCTGTCATTTTTTTAAGTCTAAATTCTGCATATGAGAGAGACCGTGCGATATTTCTCTTCCTCAGTCTGACTTGCTTCGCTTTCCATGGTAATCTCTAGTTCCACCCATTTTCCTACAGTCGATGTAACTTCATTGATGATTATGGCAGCTCCTTCTCACAGTAGGGGAAGACCTGTCATTTCCTACCCAACCAACTTTACCTCCTAACCACGGTGGAGGAGAGGGAGATCGTAACTCCTCCACCACCACCACCACCCTTCCCCAGAGGTGGGGGTTCCTCCTGGGCATCATGGCTTCTTCAGGTCAAAAGCAAGAGAGTTGGAGCCTGCTAGCCACCGACCCGGCCCCTCCTGGTCAGTCCCTGCCTCATCCCGGGAAGTGACTGGAGGATTGGTCACAACCCCCAGCAATATTTCTCCAGGAAATAAACACATCCAAGAAAGGAGCATTATTCCTTATGGCTCGACGGTGTAACTAGAGCCATTTGTTATAAACCCTTGCATTTGTTTCTTGTGGTTTTATTGAAATATGATTGGCATACAATAATCACACACATCTGATGAATAGATGAATGCATGTGCATGTGTGCACGCATGAAATCATCTAAGCAATGTAGATTTTTTTTATGGTACTGGGATTTGAACTCAGGACTCATGCTTGCTAGATAGGCATTCTACCACTTGAGCCACTCAGCCAGCCCTCATCTAGGCAATTTAGGTAATGAACATATCCATCGTTCCCAAGAGTCCTTGTGCCCCTTCACAGCTCACTCCCCCTTCCCCATCCCCAGGTAGCCATTGTTCTCCATTTGATCACCGTGATTAATCTGCACTTTCTAGAATTATATGGAATTAGGGTTGTAGGATTATTTCTGACTGCCTTCTTTCACTCTGCATAACCATTTTGAGATTTACCTACATTATAACATGTATTAATAATTTGGTCTTTTATTGGCTGTCCAATTTGTAAAGCATCATTTAGTAAGACATTTTCTACTCCCAATTGAATTACTTTGTCACTGTAGGAGAGGGAAGAAACACTTTCCTCTACTTCTGGGTTCTTCAGCTGGCCCTGTAAATTACACAGATGAAGGACAGATTAACAAGAAAAAAAAAAGACTTTATTAACCCAGACAGCATGCTTACACATGGGAGACTCCATGGAGTGAGCCCATGGGGTGCTTAGAACCTGAGCTTACTTAGCATCTTAACAAAAAAGAGCAATGTTTTTAAGGAAGTGAGAAGACAAAGGAAAAGGACTTGAGTTTCTGGAGTGGCACACAGGGGAGGCGATTGCATGGAGAACCAATAGAAGATAAAGGCTGGATAATAACGTTATTACATGGGTTCCTCTGGTGCTGTCTTTGGGTCAATAAGGGTTTAAAGCCGTCTCCTATGATTAACTTCTGCCCCTCCTGGTAGAGAGGGGAGGGGAACACTTTTGTAAACTTAAGTGAATGTCCCTTTATCTGTGGTTTCACTTTCTGCAATTTCAGTTACCTATGGTCAACCACAGTCTAAAAATACTAACTGGAAAATTCTAGAAACAACAAATGAATTGTCTAGAAACAATTCATAAGTTTTAAATTGCATGATGAAATCTCACACCACCTACTCCATCTCATCCCAGACAGACATGAATCATCCACTTGCCAAGCATATCCACAATGTATAAGCTACCCACCCATTAGACAGTTGCCATCATGGTCAACAGATGGACTCTGGTGGTAGCACAGTGTGTATGTTCAAATAACCCTTATTTTACTTAATAATGATCCTGACATGCGGGTGTGATGCACAAAACATGGAAGGACAGGTTAACTCTGGTACCATGTAGCAATGCTGTAGAGCTTTTGGAAAAGCAAAGTCTATATAGGGTTGGTATTATCCATGGTTTAGGCATCCTTGGGTGTCTTAAGACATAGCCCCTGTGGACGACCATATATCCACTTTGAGGTGAATGGGGGTGGGCAGAGAACTTTCTTGTATCTGCTTCTCAGTTACCCTTAGTTCTAAATAATCCTTTTGCTAAAATGCCTTGTTTGGGTGTGGCATGTTTTGGTATCGCTATAGTCTAGATGTTAGATATCTCCTCAAAGGTTCATGTGCTGGAGACTTGGTCCCTAGGGAGGTGGTGTTAAGGTGGTGTGGACCTTTAAGAGATGGGACCTCATAGCAAGTGCTTATGTTTGAGTATTGTTATAAAGGCATGGTCTGGGCCCACCCAGTCTCCCTCTGGTTTCCTGTTTTGAGGTGTAATCTCTCTTCCCATATACATGCTCACCATTGCCATCCACCATGATGTGACACAGCCAAGCAGGCCCTTACTGGAGATGAACCATGCAAGTGCCATGCCCTTGAATCTCCAAAACTGTGAGCTAAGTTAACCTCTTTTCCTGATAAAGTCAGGCTGCCTTGGGTATTTTGTTATAGTGATAAAATCTGACTAATACATCCACCCTTCAGCATCTTTGTAAAAAATCAATTGACCATGTGTATGTGGGTTTACTTCTAGACTGTTGAGTCCCACAAACTATAATGTCTGTCTTCACACAAATACCACTTTATCTACATTACTGCAGCCATATAATAAAGTCTTGAAGTCAGGTAATGTAAGACTCTAACATTGTTCAAAATTGTTTTGGCATTCCATGTTCTTTACATTTCCATGTAAATTTTAGAATTAACTTGTCAGTTGCTACAAAAATGCTATAGGAATTTTGATTAGGATTACATTGAATCCATGGCTCAATCTGGGGAGAACTGACATCCTAATGAAATAGTAAGCCTGCTCCATAAATATGGCATGTATTTAGGTTTTCTTTCATTTCTCCCAGTAAAAGAAAGAAATTTGTGTCATTTTCAAGTGTGCAGTTTTTAGTACGCAGGTTTTACACATCTTTTGTGAAAATTTCTCAAGTATTTTATATATATATATATATAATCATATGTATTATATAATAAAATAATATTATATCATATTGTATGGGTTTTTTTGTGGCACTGGGACAACTGAATGCAGGTTCTCATGCATGCCAGGCAAGTTCTCTCTCTCACTGGAGCCACACCCCCAGCCCTTTTGTTTGCATTTTGTTTTTGAGATAGGGTCTCTGCTCACTTTGCCTGGGCTAGCCTCAAACTCTCAACCCTCCTCCTCCACCTCCCAAGTGGCTGAGATGATATCTGGGATTACCACACCTGACCCAAGTATATTTTTATGCTATGGTAAGTGACATTTTCATTTACTTTTTTCCACTTTTTTTGTGATACTGAGGTTTGAACTCAGGGACTCTACCTTTTGAATCACACCTCCAGCTTCATTTTCTTTTTTAACTGTCCATAGCTAAATATAATTGTTTTTGTGTCTTACAACTTTGCTAACCTCATTTATTCTTAATTTTTTTCTAGATTCCATTGATTTTGACATAGACAATCATGTCTTTTGTGGACAAAATCCATTCCATCTCTTTCTTTACAATCTGCCTTTTATCTCTTTTGCTTGCCCGATTTTTCTAGAACAATGCTGAATGGAAATAGCGAGTGCGGAGAGACCAACCTTATCCATGACTGTAGGGGAAAGTGTTGTCTCTCACATTAAATATAATGTTAGCTAGGGTTTTTGTGTTTACTTTTTGATGAGGGTCCCCATCTATCCCTAGTTTTCCACGTTATCACCATGAATGGATGTTGATCGTGTCAAATGACTGTTCTGCGCCTAGTGAGTGACCTTGTGATTTGTCCTTTTTTGTCTGTTGATAAGATAAATTGCATTGATTTTTCAAATATTAAATCAACTGAGTATCCAGTGATAAATCTTTGATCATGACATATTGTCCTGTTTATATTTTGTTGGATTTGATTTGCTAAAATCATGTTGAGAATTACCTGTGCCTGTGTTCATGAGAGATGTTGGTATTCAGGTTTCTTGGTACGTGTTTTGTTGTTGTTAGAGTAATGCTGAAGACTCGCAGAATGAATTGGAAACTATTCCTTCCTCTTCATTTTTCTGCAAATTTGTGTAGAATGGGTGTAATTGGTCTCTTTAATTTTTTTCTTTTGGCAGTACTGGGGTTTGAACAGGGCCTCACACTTGCTAGGCAGGTGCTCTACCACTTGAGCCACGCCCCTTTTGCATTGGTTTTATTTTGAGATGGGGCTGGATTTATGCCCAGAAAGCCTAGACCACAATCCTCCTATTTGTCCTTCCTCACATAGCTGACAGGAACGTGCCACTGTGCCCAGCCATTGGTTGAGATGAAGTCTCCCAGACTTTGCCTGGGCTGAACTGTGATCCTCCTGATCTCTGCCTTCTGAGCAGCTAGGATTACAGGCTTGAACCACCACGCCTGGCCATGAGAAGATTTTTAACCACAAATTCAATTTCATTAGAACTAGGGCATCATGTTATCTATTTATTCTTCTCCTTCCTCCTTCCTCCTTCTTCCTTCCTTCTTCTTTTTTTGGCAGTACTGGTGTTTGAACTCAGGGCCTTACCCTTGCTAGGCAGGTGCTGTACCACTTGAGCCATTCTACCAGCTATTTTTTCTTGATGTGGTTTGGTAGTTTGAATCTTTCAAAGGATTTGGCCTTTGCATCTAGCTTATTGAATTTTTTGCCAATACATTGTTCATAATATTTTCTTACTATTTTTTAACTATAAGATCGGCAGCAAAGCCCCCTCTCTCATTCCTGATATTGGTGGTTTGAGTTCACTTTCTCTTGTTCTTTTCTCCTGATCAGTCTGCCTAAAACTTTATCAACTCTGCTGATCTGCTCAAAGAACCAGTGTTTGGTTTCATTGATTTTCTTACTGGTTTTTTTTTTTCCCCCAATGGCATCAAAATTTATTTCACATAGATATACAGCAATTAAAATGAAATAAATGATTAAGTGTTCAGTAGATGAATCAATATGAGCATTGAAAACTTACAGGAGAAAATGGATTATAGAATATATTGCAATAAACTTTTAAATATCAATCAAGCACTTACAAGAATTAGGCTTATTATGGATTATTCAGCATGAAAAACTACAGAATAAACAAAAGATGTGCTATCAACCAGTCAATGTCAAATTATTATTCACAATCTTTACTTTACATCTAGGTATTACAATTAATAAACATGTGCTTAAAGCCAAGTTGTTCTGTCTTTCTGGTTTGGGGATTTTGTTTTTCTCATTAATTTTTAATGGATTTCACTGGAAAATATTCAGATATGCATGTATGTACTTTGATCATATTTATCCCTACTGTGTTTGGTTTCATTGATTTTCTTACTGTTTTCGCTTTAAGATTTTTATGCTTAATTTTCACTCCCACCACCATAGCTTCTTAAAGAGGAAGCTAAGATTGATTTGAGATGGTTCCTCTTTCTTATATAAGCCTTTAATGCTACAAATTCCCTTCCAAGAGCTGTGTTAACTGCATGCCACAACTTTAAAATTTTCATATGCCTTATTGATTTTCATTCCATTCAAAAGTTTTTCCAATTTCTGTATATTTCTTCTTTTATCCATGGATCATTTAGAAGCGTTTTGTCTAATTTCAAATGATTGGGGATTTATACCTCTCTTTCTCTCACTGTGATCTATTATAAGCCCATTGCAGGCCTCGACATACTTTTTATGTTTTCCATGCTTTTAAGTTTGAGTTTTGTTTTATGGCCAAGAATATCATCTATGTTGGTGAAAGTTCCATTGTACTTGAAAGGAGTATGTATGGTATTGCCGAGTGTTCTATAAACATCAGATAGGTCTAGTTGGTTGACAGAGTTGCTCAAGTGTTCATATCCTTACTATCTACTTGCTAAGTCATAATTGAGAGATGATTGTTGAAATCTTCAACTTTTTCTATTTTGATGGTACTGGGGCTTGAACTCGGGGCCTCACAATTGCTAGGCAGATGCTCTACCACTTAAGCTACTCTATCAATCCTTTTTGTGTTGGGTATTTTGAAATATGGATTCACAAACTTTCTCTAGACTGGCCTTGAACTATGATCCTCCTGATCTCTGTTTCCTGACTAGCTAGGATTACAAGTAGGAGCCACCAGCACCTGGCAAAATGTTCAGCTATAATTGTGCATTTGTCTATTTCTATGTACAGATCTAGTAGTTTTTTTCTTTTTGTACTTTAAGCTCTGTTGTTAGGTACATAAACATTTAGGATCTGTATACGCTCTTGAGGAATTTGTCCCTTCATCCGTTATAGAAGATCCCTTTAGAAATGATACTCTTTACTTTGGTAATATTTTCTGCTCAAACTTATACTTTATCTTTTATGTCTTTTGCTTAGTGCTAAAGTGGAATATCTCTTCTTCATCCTTCACTTAAAGTGGATTTATTATAGACAGCATATAATCGGATCTCAATTCCTTTTTTATCCAAACTGACAAAATCAATGCCTTTGAATTAGGTGGTTGAAGATATACCATTCCATATATAATATATACATATAAAAATATAATGGTATAAGTAAAGATATACATACATTCAGTATATAATATATGTCAATATGTAGTATATAATATATACAGATATAATACTCAATGTGTTTATTGGTGTGATTGTGTTTAACCTACCATTTTGCTATTAATTTCTACTTGTTCTACCTATTCTTTGCTCTGCTTTTCCTCCTTTTCTACCTTCTCTTGGACTAACTGAATATTTTATGACTCCATGTTATCTTATTTTGGCTTATTGGCTGAAACTCTTATTTTAGTGGGTCCCTTAAGGTTAGTCCATATGTTTAGCCCATTGCTGTGTACCCTCAGGTAGTGTCATGCCACTTTACATATAGAAGAAGAATTTGAAATAGTGATTTCTATTTGGCCCCTCTTGGCCTCTGCGCCATTTTGCCATGTATTACTTCCATGCGTGTGCTACTTGCTGTCCAATGTGTACAAGTTGTTTCATGTATTTCTACATAGTTTGTAGGCAGGAGGTTAGATCTAGTCTTTGTGATTCCACCCTAGAAGCAGAGTTCCTCAAAGGTTTTCAGCCATATCTTTTGCAATTTTTAAGTAAATAACTTTCCATCTCCCAGTTCATTGTGAAAATTATGGGTACTTTCAGACTGTACTAAAAGGAAAATATCAACCATAAGATTACCATCCAGAAATAACTCATCCTTTGATTTTGTCATAATAAGCCATTTTTAACAGTCTCACATAATCGAGCCTATATATAGTCTTATTGGAAAAGGGGTATTTTCTTAAGGCATTAAAAAGTATTCAGAAATATCATCTTATTCACCGTGTCTTCACCCATTATATGTTTACTGACTTATTTTGTTATCCCTCAATCTGGGTATTTATGTTGCTACTATTCTTTTCTATTATAAATAATATTACATTAGACATTTTTTAATTTTTTCAAATCTTCAATTTTTTTAAATCACTGCTGATGTTCTCATTTCCCTAGAACTGATTCCAGAAGTCCTAGATTATGACAATTTTTGAGGCTTTTGATATATACATGTTGCCTAATTGTTTCCTAGAAACATCGTACTCATCAGTTCTTACGTGTGTATAATGGTGACTGACCCCTGACATTAAAAAAAACCTTCACCAATTTGATTGGGAAAAAAGTATTTCAATTTGCATTTCTTTGATGGCTAAGTGAAAACTAATAATTTCATAGGTTTCTTAACATTTGTGTTTCTTTTTAACTGACACATAAGAATATTTATGGGGTTAAATATGACATTTCAATACATGTATATAATGTTCAGTGATCAGATCAGGGTAATTTGTATAGCTGTCACCTCAGATGTTTTTGATTTCCTTGGTTTTGGAACATTCAAAATCATTTCTATCAGCTATTTTGAAATATCTGATTAATTGATGTCAATCATAGCTTTCTTATTGTGCTATGGAATATTACCAGTTATTCCTCTTGCCCACTGTACACCTGTACCTGCTAACCATCTTTTCTCCATCTTCTCTTCCTCCATAACTTTCTCAGGCTCTGGCAACTACTGTTCTATTTTTACTTCTATGAGATCAGCATTGTAATGTCCGCATATAAGTAAAAGTGTTCAGTATTTGTCTTTCTGTGCCTGACTTATTTCAGGTAACATAATATCCTCCCATTGAATCCATGATGCTACAAATTATAGAATTTCATTCTTTTTTAGATGGATGAATAATCCTCCCATTGTGTGTGGATGCCACAGTACTTTGTCCACTCTCCATCAATGGAATCTAGGTTGATTCCCTATATCAGCTATTTATGAGTGGTGCTCACAAACACACAAGTACAGACATCTTTTCAACATACAGATTTCATTTCCTTTGGATATATACCCAGTAGTGAGATTTCTGTATGAAATGATAGTTTCTATTTCTAGTTTTTTGAGGAAATGCCATACTGTTCTCCAGAATGGCTGTACTAGTTCACATTCCCACCAGCAATGTATAAGAGCTCCCCTTTTCCCACATTCTTGCCATCAATTGTTATTTTTTGCCTTTTTGATAATAGCAATTATAAATGGAGTGGGACGATATCTCATTGTGATTTTGATTTGCATTTCCTTGATGATCCGTGAGGTTGAGCATTTTTCCTATACGGTGCACTGCTGGCATCCATAGGGGCATGGTTAAAAGAGACTGCTGGTGAGGAAAAACCACGAATGCTCAGGATGCACAGAGTTCGGGGCCATACTGTAAGTGGTCTCATTCATTTTTCCCATAATGCCACCGAGCTTCCTCTAAGGACATGTTGTCTTTCAAAAAATTTCAGTTTTTAGCCGGGTACTGGTAGCTCACGCTTGTAATCCTAGCTACTCAGGAGGCAGAGGTCAGGAGGATCACAGTTCTAAGCCAGCCTGGGGAAATAGTTCATAAGAACCTATCTCAAAAATACCCAACACTAAACAAGCTGGAGGAGTGGCTCAAATGGTAGAGCACCTGTCTAGCAAGTGTGAGGCCCTGAATTCAAACCGCAGTACTGCCAAAAAAAAAAAATCTCAAAATTCACTTTATTACCTATATTAAGCACAATATGTGCCCTTCTTGACTTGGGAGGATTACCATAACTTTTACCTTGCTTTAAGGAGCCATATTTTCACAAAATGAAGAGCCGGGAAACACTTAGCACATCACATGATTTAAACACAACTGATGATAACGCAGGACTGCCTCAGAACCTCTCCATATGCTCTGAGCTGTGTAATGTGCATGGTGTGGGAATTTATAATTTTTGGTTTTGAAATTTCTTTTATTTATATTTTTTTGACTACACTTGGTCAAAACCATGTGTAATAAGTCCTCAAAGAAGACAGGTTTACTGACTTGCTTTGGCCATTTTATATCTTTGAGAAATATCAATTCAGATCATGTGCCTATTTTTTAATGAATTTTCATAACTTTATTTTGTTGAAATATTCTTATTTAATATCTATTAATGATTTTAAAAGGCTCAAAGGGATTTAATAATTCCCTTTCTTCATCTCTGTGACAAATTGCCTGGCAGAAACAACCTTATGGAGGAAGGGCTTATTTTACTCACAGTTTCAGACAATTCAGTCCATCTTGGAGCAGGGGAGCTGTGGCAAAGGAGCTCACATGGTAGACAGGAAGGATAGGGTGGGAGGGAGAATGGAAAGGAATAGGGACAAAATGCCCTCCAAAGACTGCCCTCAGTGACCTACTTCCTTCAGCTAGGCCCCACCATCTACATTTTCCACAATCTCCCCAAATAGCACTACCAGCTGGGGCCCAAGCATACAATACATAAACAGATTGGGGACATTTCACATTTAAACCATAACATTGTATCCCTGGCCCCCAAAGACTCACATCCATCTCAATGCATTTGATGCATCTCTAAGAGCCTCCAAAATCTCAACAGTTCCAACATTGTTCAAAAGTCCAAATTCAAAGTCTCTTCTGAGACTCAGGCAAACACTTAGCCAAGAACTCCTATAAAATCAAAAGAAAACTTATATACTTGCAATATACAATGAACAGAGTAAATACTCCCTTTATGAAAGGGAAAAATAGGGGAATATCAAGGAAGAATTGGACCAAACCAAGAATAAGCCAGTAGGGCAAACACTAAATCCTGTTGCTTCATGTCTGCATCTGGAGCAGGTGATATCATGATGTGAACTCTGAAGGACTTCAGCAGCACTGTCCCTATTTCCTTGCCTTTTGCAGCTGACACAGCCTCTCTCTTGAGCTGGTTCTACATGTTGCCTGTGACTTTCCTCAGCAGATGTTCCATGTTCCTACCATTTCCTACATCATGGGGACCCAATTGCAGCTTAGGCTTCACCTTCACCTCTTCACACATGGCCCTCTCAGGGGCTAACTTCAGGGATTCTGACCCTGACATACATTGCCTATCCACCCAAGGCTTCCTTTGAAATCTGGGTGGAAACCTCCATGACCCTATAAATTCTCATATTTTGCATGCCTGCCAAACCAGAATCATGTGGACAACACCAAAGTCTGCCACCAGGTCGAGCAGTAGCCAGGTCACCTTTGACCATGACTGTGGCTACTGTGGTGACTGAGTGCCTGGGTAACTAAAATCTAGGAAAACACTTCCCTAGGTAGCCCTATGGAAGCAATGCCCCTCTTTGTCAAAGTCTTTCTTTTTTTTTTTCTTTTCTTATTCATATGTGCATACAAGGCTTGGTTCATTTCTCCCCCCTGCCCCCACCCCCTCCCTTACCACCCACTCCGCCCCCTCCCTCTCCCCCCACCCCCTCAATACCCAGCAGAAACTATTTTGCCCTTATCTCTAATTTTGTTGTAGAGAGAGTATAAGCCATAATAGGAAGGAACAAGGGTTTTTGCTGGTTGAGATAAGGATAGCTATACAGGGCATTGACTCACATTGATTTCCTGTGCGTGGGTGTCACCTTCTAGGTTAATTCTTTTTGATCTAACCTTTTCTCTAGTACCTGTTCCCCTTTTCCTATTGGCCTCAGTTGCTTTAAGGTATCTGCTTTAGTTTCTCTGCGTTAAGGGCAACAAATGATAGCTAATTTTTAGGTGTCTTACTTATCCTCACCCCTCCCTTGTGTGCTCTCGCTTTTATCATGTGCTCATGGTCTAATCCCATTGTTGTGTTTGCCCTTGATCTAATGTCCACATATGAGGGAGAACATACGATTTTTGGTCTTTTGGGCCAGGCTAAGCTCACTCAGAATGATGTTCTCCAATTCCATCCATTTACCAGCAAATGATAACATTTCGTTCTTCTTCATGGCTGCATCAAATTCCATTGTGTATAGATACCACATTTTCTTAATCCATTCGTCAGTGGTGGGGCATCTTGGCTGTTTCCATAACTTGGCTATTGTGAATAGTGCCGCAATAAACATGGGTGTGCAGGTGCCTCTGGAGTCACCTGTGTCACAGTCTTTTGGGTATATCCCCAAGAGTGGTATTGCTGGATCAAATGGTAGATCGATGTCTAGCTTTTTAAGTAGCCTCCAAATTTTTTTCCAGAGTGGTTGTACTAGTTTACATTCCCACCAACAATGTAAGAGGGTTCCTTTTTCACCGCATCCTCGCCAACACCTGTTGTTGGTGGTGTTGCTGATGATGGCTATTCTAACAGGGGTGAGGTGGAATCTTAGCGTGGTTTTAATTTGCATTTCCTTTATTGCTAGAGATGGTGAGCATTTTTTCATGTGTTTTCTGGCCATTTGAATTTCTTCTTTTGAGAAAGTTCTGTTTCGTTCACGTGCCCATTTCTTTATTGGTTCATTAGTTTTGGGAGAATTTAGTTTTTTAAGTTCCCTATATATTCTGGTTATCAGTCCTTTGTCTGATGTATAGTTGGCAAATATTTTCTCCCACTCTGTGGGTGTTCTCTTCAGTTTAGAGACCATTTCTTTTGATGAACAGAAGCTTTTTAGCTTTATGAGGTCCCATTTATCTATGCTATCTCTTAGTTGCTGTGCTGCTGGGGTTTCATTGAGAAAGTTCTTACCTATACCTACTAACTCCAGAGTATTTCCTACTCTTTCCTGTATCAACTTTAGAGTTTGGGGTCTGATATTAAGATCCTTGATCCATTTTGAGTTAATCTTGGTATAGGGTGATATACATGGATCTAGTTTCAGTTTTTTGCAGACTGCTAACCAGTTTTCCCAGCAGTTTTTGTTGAAGAGGCTGCTATTTCTCCATCGTATATTTTTAGCGCCTTTGTCAAAGACAAGTTGGTTATAGTTGTGTGGCTTCATATCTGGGTCCTCTATTCTGTTCCACTGGTCTTCATGTCTGTTTTTGTGCCAGTACCATGCTGTTTTTATTGTTATTGCTTTGTAATATAGTTTGAAGTCAGGTATTGTGATACCTCCTGCTTTGTTCTTTTGACTGAGTATTGCCTTGGCTATTTGTTTCCATATAAATTTAACAGTAGATTTTTCAATCTCTTTAATGAATGTCATTGGAATTTTGATGGGAATTGCATTAAACATGTAGATTACTTTTGGGAGGATCGACATTTTTACTATGTTGATTCTACCAATCCATGAGCATGGAATATCTCTCCACTTTCTATATTCTTCCTCAGTCTCTTTCTTCAGAAGTGTATGGTTTTCCTTGTAGAGGTCTTTCACATCTTTTGTTAGGTTTACACCTAGGTATTTGATTTTTTTTTGAGGCTATTGTAAATGGAATTGTTTTCATACATTCTTTTTCCGTTTGCTCATTGTTAGTGTATAGAAATGCTGATAATTTTTCTATGTTGATTTTATATCCTGCTACCTTGCTATAGCTATTGATTGTCAAAGTCTTTCAAATGAGTTAAAACCTTTATACTTTTGATCCTATAATGGGTGGGGTCCAGCAATCCCTGACATTCCTCCAGACATCTTTCCTATCATCTTACTATAAAGTGTTTGGGTTCTTTTCAATGGCACTAATCTCCTCAGAAAATGTGTCTTCCTTAGCCCCAACTATACACAGGCTTTTTTGACCAAACTGCAAGTTATTCAAGTCTTTGTTCTCTGCTATGTGCTCTTGATTTTCACTACAAACATGGCTAAAAGCATCCAGCAGTATCCATGCCACAGCCCAAATGCTATGCTTCAATTTCCTCTGCCAGATTAACTAGTACATTACTTTTCAAGTCAGCCTTACATAAGGTCATATGACACAGACAAAATGTAAACAAAGTCTTTGCCATGAATGTTCTCTAGTCTAGTTCCCAATAGAGTCCCCATTCCCATCTGAAACTTCATGAACCTGATCTTCACCGTCCACGCTCCTGTTAGCCGCCTGGTCTTCTGAGCCCAGAATTGCCCATTCAGCTCTAATTACAGCATCCTACGATTTTCCTTTTCCAAACTCTTCCAAATTCCTCCTGTAAACCAGTTCCAAAGGCTTCCAAACCACATGGTCAGTTTTAGTCAGCAACAACCCCACTTCTCTGGTATCTATTTTCTGTGTTATTTTTATGTAGGTGTGACCAAATACCTGACAGAAACAACATAAAGATGGGTTTATTTTGTTCCTGGTTTCAGAGGATTCCATCCATTATGGCACAAAGGACACAGCAGAGAAGCTGATATCATGGTGAATAGAAAGCAGAAAGCTGCCTATTTTTTAAAATTGAATTGCTATTATTATCATTATTGCTCTTGAATTTTTTTAGTTCCTTATATATTTTGGAAATTAATCCCTTATCAGATGTATAGTTTGCAAGTATTTTATCCCCTTCTGTAGGTCATCTCTTTATTCTGTTGTTTGTTTCCTTTGCTGTGCAGAAGCTTTGTTGTTTGATGTGATCTCATTTGTCATTTTTTTTCTTTTGTTACTTGTGCTTTTGGAGTGATACAAAAAAATCTTATAGTTGTAAGTCTTACATTTTAAATATTTGATCCATTTTGAGTTTATTTTCATATCTGGTTAGGGGTTACTATAATCTCTTCTGCATATGGATATCCAATTTTCCACCACAGCATTTATTTATTTTTTTTATTTATTTTTTCTTTTATTATTCATAGGTGCATACAAGGCTTGGGTCATTTCCCCCCCCTGCCCCCACCCCCTCCCTTACCACCCACTCCGCCCCCTCCCTCTCCCCCCCACCCCCTCAATACCCAGCAGAAACTATTTTGCCCTTATTTCTAATTTTGTTGTAGAGAGAGTATAAGCAATAATAGGAAGGAACAAGGGTTTTTGCTGGTTGAGATAAGGATAGCTATACAGGGAGTTGACTCACATTGATTTCCTGTGCGTGGGTGTTACCTTCTAGGTTAATTCTTTTTGATCTAACCTTTTCTCTAGTTCCGGTTCCCCTTTTCCTATTGGCCTCAGTTGCTTTTAAGGTATCTGCTTTAGTTTCTCTGCGTTAAGGGCAACAAATGCTAGCTAGTTTTTTAGGTGTCTTACCTATCCTCACCCCTCCCTTGTGTGTTCTCACATTTATCATGTGCTCTAAGTCCAATCCCCTTGTGTTTGCCCTTGATCTAATGTCCACATGTGAGGGAGAACATATGATTTTTGGTCTTTTGGGCCAGGCTAAGCTCACTCAGAATGATGTTCTCCAATTCCATCCATTAACCAGCGAATGATAACATTTCATTCTTCTTCATGGCTGCATAAAATTCCGTTGTGTATAGATACCACATTTTCTTAATCTATTCATCAGTAGTGGGGCATCTTGGCTGTTTCCATAACTTGGCTATTGTGAATAGTGCCACAATAATCATGGGTGTGCAGGTGCCTCTGGAGTAACCTGTGTCACAGTCTTTCACCACAGCATTTATTAAAAAGACTTTCTTTCTCCAGTGCCGTTGACAAAAATCAGTTAGGCATAAATGTGTATTTATTTCTTGGTTTTCTATACTGTTCCTTAGTGTCTGAGAGCCATGAGGTGCCATCACATGGCCTTTGAGGGCTGCTTTCTGGGCCTGTGGGCATGGCTGCCCCTGTGCTTCTCGGAACCTGTTTGGCCTAGCCACTTAGGGCAGGGTCCTCAACTGCTTTCTGGGGGTCATAGGTAGGTGTGGAGGGCCACCTGGCCACTTCCCAGGGCCTCAGTGGACTGAACTTTTGAGAAAAGTCTGCCCAGCTGCTTCCCAGGGTCACAGGAGGGTAGGAAGAGTCACCTACCTGATTCCTGGGAGTTTCTACAGGCTGAGCCACTCAGGGTTGGCCACCAGCTGCTTTACTGAAGCCAAGGGTAGACAGTAGGCTGAGCAGCTGCTTCTGGAGCAGAAGAAGCGTGGGTTGGGCTGGAGTTCCTGGCTGCTTCCGTGAAGCCTCCAGGGCTGAAGTGCTCAAGGTGGACTTCCCAAGTGCTTCCCAGGAACATGGAAGAATGGGCAGGGTCAGCAGCTTGGTTGCAGGGCTGTATTGACGGAGCTTCTGCCCAGCTGTTCACAGGACCAAGGTGATCACAGTCTCAGGCGGGCTCTGTGCAGCGGGATCCTGGGTGAAAAAGGCACAACATTGCTGGGCTCTTTCTCCAAGGCAGTGCAGCAGTGTGTAACCCACCAGCTCCGCACACTGCACTCAGGGTCTGTGAAGGCTGTAAGCTTCTCCGGCTGCCAACGCTTCAGGTGTCCAGGACCTGCTGGGGCCTCCTGCCTCGTCTTTCCGCACTGGGGGAAGTTTCTCTTGGCTTAGACTTAATCTTCTGAGACTGTACAGGAGCTGCTCTGCACTTAGTTCCCTTCTTCATAAGCATGATGTGTCCCTGTGTCTGGCAACATATCTGCCACATGCCCACCACTTTGCATGTGGGCATGCGCTCTGCCTCAAACAGTCCAGTGAAATAATTTGTGCTTTCTTTGGTGTGGACGCAAACGTGCCAGGTACCTCTAGTCAGTCATGTTGCTCTGTATTTCCTTATTTAGAAGTATTTGTAAGTATCCTCGGCTATATTCTGGAGACCACATTTTTCTTATTAGTTTATATATTCATAATATTTGAAAGATATTGATGCTCTTACTTGTGGCATCTAAATTTTCTTAGCTTTCTTAGATTGTCATTTGCCATTTTAAAAATGTATAATACATTTAAAAATGGATGGGTAGTCAGACCTGTTTTCCTCTGAGATTTCTTCTATTGTGTTATGGCTTAGAAAGGTCTCCTATACGTATGTCAATGAGATATTTATGCTTTGTTACCTCTAATATTCTTAGAGCTTGATACTTTTACACTTAATGTACCTGCAATTTTCTTAAAGATATGTTGGAGGTTAGGTTATAACTTGATTCTTTTTTTAAATATCTAATGCTCTCACCCTCACTGACTGAATAAGGCTTTCTTTCTCCTCTGGTTTGTGGTATGACTTTACTGCCCGTAAGTCTTAGATTTCCAGGAATCTCTTCTGGAGCTCTTATCTGTTTCATGAGTGTGTCTGCCCATTCTTGTCTTACTTCCACACTCTGAGTGCCATAAAACACAAGTCATTCTGTCAGGGGCCCTTTCTAGGGCATCCTCTACATAGCAGGTGCCACCCTGAGTCAATGAGGCTGTTGGGAATGACAGCCTCTCCCTGTTTCCCAAGATCTTGAAGCCATCTGTCCATCAGAGGAGAATAACCTGTGCAAGCATATCATTTCACATAGATGACCCATGCTGCTGTGGACAGGAAAGGAGAATGAGCTGCATCAGGAGAAGCTGACGTTCTAAGAAGAAACTGCCATTGATTTAGATCTTAAATGGCAAGAAGAAGGCACAGCAGGTCAAGGACAGACATAGTACAGAGGTGCAAGTGACATGTGCCTCTGGAAGCTCAGCTACTGGTGGAAAGGAATAAAAGGCAGGGGTGCAGCCTGGACTGGTCAGGTTCTGGCAGGCCCTAAGGCCCTGCTCAGGGGTTTCTATTTTATCCTATGAGCACAGGGGGATAAAAGAGGTGTTAGGAATGGGAGTAATCCACAAATCACAAAGCATATTTGCTCTAGAAATTGTCACTCAACTTATCCGATGCTGAAGATACACAAATGAATTCCAGCATACCATCCTTGCCCTGTGGCAGCTCCCAGTAAACTACAGAGGCTGACACTCTGTGTTTAATTGCAGATATGCTGGGAAAATGCTAACACTGCTTCCAATTGTACCTTCTTGGTAGATGAGTGAGGTGATCAGAGCAGGCATGAAGAGACATAAAGGCGGCCTGAGCAAACGCCCATGGGCCACGGCGATGGAGAGAACTCAGGAATTTCGGTACATGATGGAGTCAAGAAGATGGAAGAGGATGAAGGATGATTGTAGTTTCTAACTTCATTCCACAAATAAATACAGCGCTCTTACTGTGTGCCAGGCTTTGTGCTCTGAACTGGAAACATAATAGGACCAAGTAGCCCCCAGCTTGGAATCTAGTAGGTGGTCTGGACAAGTACACTGGCAAAGATGATACAGAACTACAGCCACCAGGAGGATAGCACATGCCACTCATACAATGGACACACGACCCAGGGCAATTTCCTGGAATTATGATGTATAAACCAAGACTTGAAACATATTGTAGAAATTATCCATCAAGGAGGAAGAGGTAGATAAGTGAGAGAGGGCCTCAGGCTGTGGCTGAGAAATTGAAGATCATGTGGCTTATTTAGGGATTGTGGGTAATTCACTGTGGGTCTAAATGTGAGAAACATAGGCTTAGCCTGTTTTGTTCTGCCATAACAGAATACCAGAGCCTGGGTAATTCATAAACAAAAGAAATTAATTTCTCACAATTCTGGCAGCTGGGAGTCAAAGGTTGAGTGTAGGGCATCTGGTGAGAGCCTTCATGCTGTGTCATCCCATGGCAAAAGACAGAAGGGCAGAGAAAGCAAGAAATTGAACTCACAGCCTGGAGCCCTTGAATAATAGGCATTCATTCATGAAGGAAGAGCCCTCATGGCCTAATCACCCTCAAGGCTCCCACCTCTCAACACCACTGTATGGGGAACACAATTCTAATCACAGCAAGGGACTGGAAAGGCAGAGAGAGTCCAGGTCAAGGGGAGAATTTGGCCTTTATCCTGGGGCCACCGGGGAGCCACTAAAGGGCTTTAAGCAGAAATAGGATACAGGCAGTACTGCATTTTGGAAAGCTCTCTGAGATTCCCATTGTAGCATGGAAATGGAGAGGAACAAGGGAAGACTGGTGATGACTAAACAAGACAGATGACTGCCTGGACCAGGGACATGGTGGTGATGGACTGGAGAAACATTCCAGAGCTAGAATCAATGGAACATAAAGATTGACCAGAGTGGCCTGTAAGGGAAGAAGAATGGCCAAGCTCCCCCAGCGCTCTGTCTTGGGTTAATGGTGATGCTCTTTGCCTGGATGAAAGGGGTAGGTTTGGAGGCTAAAGAAGATGATTTCTATTTGGAACAGGCTGAGTTTGAAGTGTCTGTGGACCATCTGCAAGGAGATGCCAGGCAGGAGGTTGGATGGACAGGTTTGGAGCCTCCTGGAGAAATCTGGGTTGAAATATACCTTTGGTGAACTCTACCTTTGGTGAACTCATGATAAAGATATTAATGAAAGCTATAAGAATGTGCCAGCTCTGTCAGAGTGTTAAAAATAGGAGAAGGACGGAATGAGGCAGGATACATCAGGAAAGATGAGACGTGGAAAACAAGACTAAGAATTCAGAAATAAACATATTAATGAATAGCTTGATTAAAAGCAGACAGTAACTATTTTCTTTGCTTTAAGCTTCATACTCCCTCATTAAACTACAAGATGAAGTTTTTTTTAAAAAAGGAGCCCTTTCCCTCTGACCATGTCCAAATGATTGCTACACTCTGGGAACTGAGCAAGAATATCTTCAAGAAAGACATTTATCCTGGGGGGGAGGGAGGGGACATTTGGAAAAATGACTCCTTTGATCACAGAAGTATTTGCAAAGAAGGAAAAAATATCTTAAGGAAGGAACATGTGATGAAACACATCCTTTGTTTAAAGGGATGTTCAAGATGTCTATGTCATAGTGACTCAAATTTAATAAACCAACCAGCCTTAATACCTCTGGGCCCAAATAATATAAAAACAGTGTAACAGCAAGAATGATTGGCGGGGTGCTGGTGGCTTAATCCTAGCTACTCAGGAGGCAGAGATCAGGAGGATCATGGTTCGAAGCCAGCCTGGGCAAATAGTTCACAAGACCCTATCTCAAAAAAAAACCTTCACAAAAAAGGACTGATGGAATGGCTTAAGGTGTAGGCCCTGAGTTCAAACCTCAGGACCGCAAAAAAAAAAAAAAAGAATGATTGAATGTACCATGTCCAAAACAAAGGGGGAACACTTATCTTGAGGTGAATTTAAACCAAACTCCCAATCTACTTTTTCACCATAAATACCCCTTATGCTACAGCACTCAGCATGCTTCTTCTCAGATGTACCCACACTCATGTCTGGGTTGTGTACTGTCTTTCCTTTGTTTTGCTTTCCTATAAACTTTCTTGGTCTCTATATTGACGTATTCTAAAATTCTTCTTTGCAACAATATCGCTACCCCACTACTCAACGGCTGGGCAAAGGCCTCTCCCTTTTGGAGACTTCCTCCCTGGAGCGTCACTGGTTCTGGGAACAAGAACACAGGCATTCCTGAGGAATGCTGACATCAAAGAAGGTTCCAGATGAGGAAACCATTTGCGAGAACAAGAAGGCCTGTGAAAAACCAGAAGAGTAGGACTCTTCATAGAAACTGAGATCACAGAGAGTCTCAAGAAGGGAGTGGTTGGTTGTGTCAACCACTGCAGAGAAGCCAAGGAAGATGAGGACTCTAAAGTACCCATTGGCTTTCCTAATAAGAAGCTTTGGTGACTGACCTGAGTGAGAACTGCCTCCTGGACAGGTGGGAAACTGACACCGTATTTCAGAGCTTCCAGAGCAGTGAACTGGAGAGACAGAAGTGGAAATAGCTGGTTCACTCAGCTCTTTGAATACATTTGGCAGGAAAGTAGAGGGGAAAGAGTAGGGGATGGGAGAGACCTGAAATACTTAAATGCTGCTGGATGGATACAGAGAAAGAGATTTGGATATACGAAGGGATACACACAGTGGAGGGATGAACCTGAGGTAGGAGGAAGGACACCCCATCCATGGTGGAGAAGAAATTAGAAGCATGTGGAAGTAGGGAAGTATGTAGGTTTCCAATTTATCAGTGGCTGCAGAACGCACAAAGGGTGAGGACTGGAGGTGGGCCACTGGATCTGGCCCTTCTGAGGGTAATGGAGGCAGAAGTCAAGTTGAAATGAACAGAGGAATGATTGGGAAAGGACTCTGGAGCCTGAAAGTGTAACCTCCCAAACTTGCTTACATAAAGAATCAGTCCTAGGCTGAGGATGTTCAAACGCCACTTAATCTCTTAGATAATTTGATAATTTTCCCTTGAGCACTTGCTTACTCTATTAATTTAATTTTCATACCCTTTCCACTTGGGATACAAGATTGGAAAACTTCTATGGGGATGATTGTGAAAGCTGTACTGGAAGAGCTGAAGTTATCAGGCTATGTGCAATATACATGTATATATATGAAAATAACATTTATTGAACCCCTACTGTGTTTCAAGCATTATTTTAGACCCAGGACATTAGTGAACAAGATAGAGTTTACAAATCCCTGTCTAGTGGGGACTACATTCTAGTGGGGAGAGATAATAAACAAATAAGTGCTTTAAATGCATAGTAATATGACCTGGTGATATGTGCTATAGATAAAAATATTAAAGCATAAAAGAGAGATAGGAGTTCTGGGGAGGGAGCGTAGCTTTCAGTAGTGTGTTGGTGAAGGCCTCAATGACATTTCAACAAACATATGAAGAGGGGTAGGATTGAGCCTTGTAGCTAGCCAAGGGAAAATCAGAGGATGCAAGAGGCACTGGGCCTGGAATGGAGTAGGAACAGCTAGAAGTCCACTCTAGCTGGAATAGAGGTTGAAGACATAGAGGTGACATTGGAGAAGGGAAGACTGAGTCAGTTTTGAGAGCTCTTGTAAAGACTTTGGTTTCACGTCAGGTGTATAAGGGCCACTGAAGGGTTGGAAAGGTAAGGACTGTATGCTCTGACTTATTTCAGAAGGATGGCCCTGGCCTCTGTCAGGTGACTAAGGACAGCAGCAGCAAGGAGACTAATCAGGAGACTGCAATGCTACCACAAGGACTCAGGGAGGACAGAATATTTTGAGCCAGAGTGATGAGAAATAGTTGGGTTGTGAATATACTTTGTATGGTAGAGCAAAAGGATTTCTTGATGGGTTGGATAAGGAGGTTTCCGAGACAGGAGGGACTCTAAGATAACTGTTTAG
Organism: Castor canadensis; assembly: GCF_047511655.1. NCBI lineage: Eukaryota > Metazoa > Chordata > Mammalia > Rodentia > Castoridae > Castor > Castor canadensis. The sequence continues at coordinate 18,457,348 of NC_133388.1, read as the reverse complement.
GACCCGAACAACTGGGAGTGAAATTTACTATTTACTGAAATAGGAAAGACTGTGAGTGGATCAGATTGGAGCGAAAGTCAGGAACTCCATTTGGACCTGTTAGTTTGGAGGATCACTCTTACATACCCAAGTGAAAAAAGTCTGGGTTCAGGGAAAGGTTCACACTAGAGATGAAATCTGGATGACATCAGCATATAGATGGTATTTAAAATCATGACATGGGGTGAAATTGCCATGGAAGTGGCAGAGTAGTTGAGTTTATGCAAGGAGAAGAAGTAATTGAGGAAGAGACAGAAAAGTGCAATGGGGTGGATGGAGCAGTAGGACTGAGCGAAGGAATGATCAGAGGATATGGGAGGAAATAACCAAGAAGTCCCCTGAAAGCCAAAGAGAGAGTTCGAATGAGGAAGAAGCAAGTCAATATACTGATCACTGTAGAACACAAAAAAGGGCGAGAACTGGAGGTGGGCCACTGGAATGACTAGAGAGAGTGGAGCATAGGCCTCAGGACTGAAAGACAAAGAAATGAAGAACTAGCAAAATAGTCTGAGAAGGAAGCCAATGAGTTAGGACGAAAACCAGAGAATCGTGTCTTGGAATCCAACCAAAAAAGTGATTCAAGTTTGCCAATGGAGAAGGTCAGGGATGAGAGGCCATGCCAGAGTGTTGCAGGAGCATCTATTCTACACAAATACTGAAACTACCCAGAATTGTGACAGAAATGATGAAGAGATTGATGAGTGTGTGAGGTGGGGACTAAATATTCAAGGAGTTGGGGGAGCCACCTGGGGGTCTGTGATGCTTAATTTTAGGTGTCAATTTAACTGGATTAAGAATTGCCTGGACAACTGGTGAAACATCATTCCTGGGTGTGTCTGTGAGGTGCTTCTATAAGAGTTTGGATGTGAGTCGGTGGACCCAGCAAGGAGGATCCATCCTGGATGTGGGCAGGCACCATCCAATCTGCTGGGGACCTGGATAAAAGAAATGACAAGTTGGTAAAAAAAAAAAAATTTTAATTTCTTCATATGAATTCTGCACAAATCTCATCAGAGAGTAATGATTGAATGTATCGGTGTCCAAAATGACAAGAAAAAGAGTCTGTACTTGTTCTGTACAGCTGCAGTTCTCTTGATATGTTGACCCACAGGCTATTGAAACTATGGATGCAGAGCCAGGGGACATGGAGGGCCAATTGTATAGATACACTCCCTGAACTACACAATAGCTGTTCACATAGCATTTACCAATATCACAAGTAATTTAGAGATGACTTAAAGAATATAGGAGAATGTGCATAGGTTACATGCAAACACTATGCCATGTATTTAAGGAACTTAAGCATCCTTGAATTGTGGTATCTGCAGGAGGTCCCTAGAATCAATCCCTCACAGATACCATGGGATGAATATATATGCATCCTATTGGTTCTGTCTCTCTGGAGAACCCTAACAGAGGGTCCAAAACAAGAAGAAGCAGTGAGTGTATTATTTTCTTCATTTCACTTAATCTATCCACAGTCCTGTGGGATGGGTTTTACTATCATCCCATTTTACAGTTGAAGAGACTGAGGAACAGGAGAGGTCAAGCACCAACATCACTCTGCAAAATGGTAGCAGAGGCAGGATGTGAGTTCAGGCTGTTTGCCATGGCACTCTGTTGCCTCACATGCATGATGCTACCCCTTTACCTTTTCTCCAAGCTGGATTCTTTAGTTCTCAAGGGCATCTTTCTGATTGGATATATTTGGTTCAAGCTAATGGTTGTCCTTTTTCATGTTGCATAAATGTGTGTGTTTGGATTCTGAATAAATCAGAGTTTACTCTCGGTACAAATAAACATAACAAAGGCATTCACTGGAATTCAAGCAGTAAGAAATCTCATATAATCAGACACTCCTATTAGTGCTATTTCAAAATAATTTGTGTTCATTTTGATGATTCTGATGTACTGCTGAATCTGAAATCCCATCTGCACCATCAAAATCATTATAAATGCAGTGTAGCCGGATTTGTGTAGTGATCACAATCTTCGCTAATTGCACATCAGTGTCTCCCATCTATTGTAGTCCTTAGTTAGCCAGAATATTAAATGAAACTAAATCCATCCTGGTTAAACAATCTGCCATACCTGTACTGCGCCCATTAGCGTGCTCTGTCCTAAGAATCAGGCACATTCCAAGCAAGAAAAGAAAGTTGGTATTTATTGGGAACAGTCATGGGCCCCTACCTGAAAATTCTGCAGCTGAGGTTTTGTCCCATGCCCAGGACTGAGGTACACTAGACCAGAATGGAGGTGACCACAGCTAGAGAAGACAAGTTAATGGTCCAGAGTGATGGTGGCCTTAAGCACCAATGCTGGGCTGGTAGGATCCCATCTGTCCTGACATGACGTGGTCCTGGGGATCCTGGGTAGACTTGGGTCTACTGACATCCCCTCCCACATGGCATCTTTCAGGAAAGAGATAGGAGTACAAAGATTGTCATTTATTACCTGTCCTTGATAGACAAAAAAAACTGGATGAAGTAAAATCTCCTAAAAGGAAGCACTCATGATTAAGCCAGGCCTTGACCTATAAATGTGACCAGCAGTGGGCTGGGCGTGGGGCCAGAGGGGCAGGGGTGTCTCACAGGATGGGCCCAGTGCCACTCTTGAGTAGTGTACAGTCTCTTTTTCATGTTTGTTGTTCTTGGCTCCCAACAACTAGAGAACAATGCATTAGACCACAAGTAAGAAAGACTCAAAACCTGGAGTTGCTTTCCCAGGATTCGGAGCCAGCCAGGGGTGCTGATGTGGGATTGCCTTTCCAGGGGCCTGGAGCACACAGAGACTTTTCAGAGCCAGGCTTTGAGACAGAACTGGGTAAGGAGGTAGGGTGCAGGAAGAAGGTGATTTTCCCCCTGCATGCCTGTCTCCTTTCCAATTAGTCAACAAACACAGACCTCAGGCCTGCTCAGGGTTGGGCACTGAATATACAGCAGACCCCTTGCTGTATGAAGTGAATGTCTTTCTGAGGGAGACCGGGCAAACTAAAAAGGAAGACTTCCCAAAAACCACACAAGGAAGCTGTTCCAGCTGGACAGTGGGAGTCACTTGTCCCAGTTTGAGGAGTGCACACCTGGCGGTCCAGGACCCCCAACCAGCACAGCCAAGGCCTTTCTGGTCCAGTAAGAAATCACAAGTGGGTCCAGGACTCCGTGCCCAGTTCCCCTTTTTTCTAGGAGCCTGCTGCTCTCAGGGCCATGAGCACAGCCAGATGGTCAGCCATTGGCTCCTGGCAAATGCAAAGTGAACTGCTGTTCCAGATGCAGGAGGTCAAGGATGTGCTCAGGTAAAAAGTCTTCCTGGCATCTCCATGCAGACCCAATTCACAGAACTGTGCTTGGACCCCCAGGCATAACACTGCCCTTAACAGAGCTAAGACTTGGGCCAGGGTGTGGCTCAGTGGTACAGCGCTTGCTTAGCGTGCACAAGGCTCTGAGTTCCATCCCCAACACCACAAAACAAAATAACACCACCAAACACACACACAAATACAGTTCTAACTTAGAACACCAAGACCCCAAATCTCCCAGCATTTCAAACCTGTACTGAGCTATTTAATCCTTATGGAAGTCCTGTGAGGATAGTACTGTTACCCTGTTTTATAGATGAAGAAACTAAGACACACAAGATGCTAAATAATTTGTTTACAAGTAAAATTATCCCAAACTGCTTGGATTCAAATTCTCCCTGCACTCCTTTGTGATCCCTGATGTCTTTGGGTAAATGATGAGGCTGTGATATGAATGCAGACAGTCCTGCTCCAGACTCAGTGGTCTTAATTAGTAGGGGATGGAGGGACGGGAGGTCACAGGACAAGCCTCTGCTTTTAAGGAGCTTAAAACTGGATAGAGAATACAAAGAAGCACTGATCAGGAACTTCACTCTGGCCTTGAGGCTACAGCAAAATAGGACACCCAATTTAGAAAGAGAAATTACTTTTGTTGTGAGGAAAGCAGGGAAGAAATGTACTCTTAGTGCACTACAGGCCTGCGGTAAACAGGAGAATCAGCTGGCATTCAGATATATTCACCTGCTTTTGTGACCTCGAGTTCACTTCTGCTTGGTTGAAAGCGTCCTTCTGCTGCACCTCCCCAAATCTTTCCCTTTTGCCTTTCTTGGCAAAGAAACTCGTCTGGACTCAAAAGCATGAAGAGAGAAGCAAAGAAGCAATTTTTCATGAAGAATTGCATGTAGACACTTTGGGAAGCTCATATATGCTGAACTCGTAGTCTGGGAAGGGGCACAAGCTGATGAATGACCATTCTAGTGAGTCAGGAAAGGCATTGGCAAGGGCCTAGAAGGAGGGGTGCATATGTTTTGCTTTGCTTTTGTTTCATTTATTTGGAGGGCTCAGATAATGATGTTTTTTCTAATTAGAAACTTAACACCATCCTCCTGTTGTATGCTAACATAATTCTTTGCACAATGTCCTTTTTAGTATGTTCTTCCAAGAATTGAAAGCAGAGACCCAAACAGATATTTGCACATCCAAATTCATAGCAGCGATATTCATAATAGCCAAAGGAAGGAAAGAATCTGAGTGTCCATTGACGCGTGTGTAGATAAAATATGGTACGTACACACGACAGGATTTGTGTATGTGTGTGTGGTGCCGCATAGCAAACCCAGGGCCTTGCTCATGAGAGGTACAATACGATGTTATTAGGACTGCTTAAGTGGGAGAGCACCTGCCTAGCAAGTGTAAGGCCTTGAGTTCAAACCCCAAAACCACCAAAAAAATTAATAATAAAATAAAAATTTTAAAAAGAATGTTTTCAGCCAAAATAGGAGTGAAATTCTGATACGAGCTGCAATACAGGTGAACCATAAAAACATACCAAGAGCAGCTAGACCCACAGATATTGTATGATTCCACTTGTGTAAGTACTAAGAATTGGCAAACTCCTGGGAACAGAAGTTGAGGACAGCTTATGGGGACAGGCAATTCTTGTTTAATGGGTACAGAGGCTCTGTTAAGGGTGATAGGAAAGTTCTGGAAGTAGGTGGTGATGGTGGCCACACAACATTGTTAATGTTGTGCTGTACACTTGTTGAAATGGTAAATTTTCTGTTATGTATATTTTACCACAATAAAAAAATCAATAATAAAAAAGGAAACAACCCAAAAAATATATATGCTGGGGAAAAAGATCCTGTCCACATCATCTACTAAAGCTGTGAAACAGAAATCAGTGTGACAAGATTTGTGCAGAATTCATATGAAGAAATTATAAAATTTTACTAAGGCTCATTTTAAAAAGAGTTCTATAAATGGAGACAGAGACACTGTGTTCCTGGTGGAAAAAAAAAATCAGTTTGGTAAGGATGTCTTTTCTCCACAAATGAATCTCTAAATATAAGGCAACCCCAATCAAAGTCCAAATATCTTTTCTGGAATTTAACCAAATGATTCTAAAGCTCATCAGAAAAACTGAACACAAACTAAGCAAGGGCAGAACATGAAAGAAAACAGGAAAAGGAGGAGCCAAAAAAAAGACGGGGAGTAGAAAGAGGGAAGGGTCTTTGCAGACATGGAGACTGTCTATGTTTGGGGACCACCCTCAACCTAGACAGTGACCAATGAAACAGTGGGACACAATATGAAATCCATAAATAAATAAATATAAGCATTTTATCTTCGATAAAATGTGACATTTGAAAAGAATGGAGAAAGAAGGAACTATTTAAAAATGGTGCTGAGAAGCCTGCACACATGACACAGTTGTGTAGAACTAAGTACACACATGCATACCAGCACACATGAGTCCAGGAAGTGTGAATAGACCAGTGGATGGTATCAATGTCAGTATCTAGTCATGACCTTCACTTTAGTTCTGCAAGCGTTGTCATTGGAGGAAACTGAGTGAAGTATAAACAGAACCTCTCTGGATTACTTCCTACAAGTGTACATCAATCTATAGCTACCTCAACAGAAATTTCAATTAAAAATTGTGCTGAGAAAAAAGTATTTGTAGAATGTTAGATTCTTGCAATTTAAGATGAATTAAATATTGCATTGTTTTTCAATATTAGAATCATAAGTGCACACTGGTACATTCCCAGGGTAAGGAGGGGCTTTGTCCCCGTGACCCCCAAAGCCAAAAGCTACAATCGAAGAAATTGATTTGTGTGCATGAAAAGTGAGACTTGTGCATAGCAATAAAACAGTACATGAAAATAAAAGGAAACATAAATTGGGAAACATATTTGCAACATATATAAAAGAAAGTCAACTTTCTTAGAAACAGATGAAGCACTCTTACAAATCAATAAGAAAATGATAAATACCTTAGTAGAAAAATGGGTTATGGAGATAAGTCAGCAACCCCCCAAAGAAGAAATACAAAAGGCTGATAAAAAGGTGAAAAATGTAGACATAAGCAGAAACTAGTGGAGAACAAAAGTGCAAATCCTGGAAGGAAACTAAGTGGTGATCTCTTACTTACTGACGAGTTAACTCAGTGTCTGGCATGTAGCAGATACTCCATAAATGTTTATTGAATGGGTAAATGGAAACAAAGAACACGGGTGACCTGTCAAGGAGAAGGAATATTCCAGATGCAAGTTGGAGAGAAAGGTAGAAATGAAGAGTGATTTTAAGGAAGAAAGAAACAAGTTAGGTCAACTTTTATTGTAGAGTCTATTTTGCGAGTGAAACTAGAAATTTCTTTGTGTCCAGAAAACCTCCAGTGAGAGCACTCAGTCAGGAGAGTGCTGCCAACCATGGTCATCAGTGCCCCTTGTCTACATGGGCGGCTGCTCCTTCCTCTTTCTCTTCTCCAGTCCATCACAATGACTTTGTGCTTTTCTAGCCACACGTTTTTGACCCCACAAAGCTTAAACTGCATAACGCACAGGGTGCACAGCAGATGAAGGCTGGACCTCAGCTCTGGCTTGCTCACACGCCTCATTCTTGCTCTCTGAGTCAACAATTCCATTCAACTTCACACTTCTGCTTTTTAAAGTAACTCACTAAAGACCCTGGCATATGTGTTAACAGCCCCAAGTTCATGGAAGCATTTGAGGACATTGTTTGTTCCCTCAGTGGAAAAATAAATCCAAATGAATCATCCCTTTCTTTCCCTGTGACTAGCTAACATCCACAGTGTTACAATATCTTCCATCATTTCCTCTGGCAGTTAAATTGTGTCTACCAATCCCATTTGTGCCACAAACACCACAGTACTTTTTAAATTGGGTTCTCTACTGGCTTTGGGCAAAAGAAAACTATAATTACTTTCTAGAACTAATAATATCAAAATTAAACATTTTAAAGAGAGGCCCCAAAAGAACTTCCTTGAAGACTGGTTTATTACATAGCAGTGATTCACTTAGATACAAGCCCAGAAGCTCCCTCTAAAAAATGAGATTTGAAACAGAAAGAAGAAAGGGAAGAAAAGAGACAAGAAGATAAAGAAATATTGAAGAAAATGAAATAAAGACTTAATTTTTTGTTTTTTATTTTGTTGGCTTTTGGGTAGAACTGGGGTTTGAACTCAGGGCTGTGTTCTTGCTAGGTAAGTGCTCTATTACTTGAGCCATACCTCAAGTCCTTTTTGCTTTGCTTCTTTATGAGACAGGGTCTCATTTTCCCCCTGGGCTTACCCGAGCCACAATCCTCCTATTTGTGCTTTCCTGCATAGCTGGGATGATAAGTGCACACCAACTCACTCAGCCATTGGTTGAGATGGCTTCTTGCCTAAACTGGCCTCAAATTATGATCCTCCCTATATCAGCCCCGTAAGCAGCTAAGATTATAGGTATGAGCCACCAGTTCCTGGCTCAAAAAACTTAATTTTCTAAACTGGACCTTGGTCCTGTTTCACGACAAACATGAGGATGTTTGCCACACATTTCTAAGAAATTTCAGAATGCAGTGTAGTTAGTGGTACAGTAATACCATAGGAAATGTCATGAGTTTATAGGGAATGGGTACAGACTGCGGAAGAACATATGTAACATTACTGTAAATAATATATTTATTTCAAATCTTAACAATACTGCCACTTCTTTTTTTTAATCTCTGGACCACACTTCATGGAGTTGGTGAAGTGGCTCAAGTGATAGAGCACCTGCCTAGCAAATGTAAGGCCCTGAGTTCAAACTCCACCAAAAATATGTAAAAAGTCAAGGCTCTTCTAGACACACTTCATTCTTGTTACAATATCCACATTTGTCAAGCCATGAACCATGAGAGAGCCACCAATGTTCTGCAGGTCGTCAGCTTTCAGACTGGGTTTCTGGGAGCACTGGATCCCTTGAAGGAGGCTGCTGTGAGGAGACAGAGGGCACTGAGCAGGGTAGGGTGAGGCCCCAGCCTCATGTGCTGTGTGCACAGAGGATGCTCTGGGCAGACTTGGATACCTGTCCTGTTTAGCAGGAAGTTCAAGAAGAAGGCTGTAACCAGAAGCCCATCAAAAGAAAGATGTTTTCTTTATTTATAATTCCTCAAAATGTCTCAGAGCCAGATTTTTTTCTCCCTTTTGTTAAAGAAAAGATAACTTTGCTCAGTCATGTGGCCCACATTGTGGTAGCATTCTACCTAATTGAACCACTTCTTCTTAGTCTGGGGGAGGGCAATTTGTTGCAGGAGGGAACATAATTATATATGCTTGCTTTTAAGGAGTAGTTTCAAGATCTAAAAGTTAAGAAGCCCTGGAATCAGGACACCACCTTGAGAGAAGTAAATCACGTGATCCCTCCACCCTTAAATGAAGGTGAAGTTGGAAATAATGACAGCTTTTATTGCTTCCAACTCTAACTCCATCTTGTCATACTAGCAAATGTTTGTGAAGAGGAAGAGGCTTGAGAAAGCACAAAATATACCGTTAAATGCCTCTGTTATTCAGTGTCTCTCAGAGAGAGAAAATTTTAAAATTCATCTTTAGGAACTAATGCATTCTGACTCTCAGGAGGCCAGTGTCTGTGACTTGTGAGAACAAAAAAAAAGACTGCAATTCATAGTAATGTGAAGCATTTACCTGTCACATCTCGGTTGTCAGCTTCTATAGTTAGAATCGCAGTAATTTGTTTTTGACTTGTAAACTCCTTATTGCTGAAGTCTACAAGCATCTCTGTTAGTTCAGAAGTTGCCAAGAAAATCATTGAATATCTGAAAAGATTTCATAATCTTTTTGTCAAAGATTGCTTAGTGTTATTGAAATGAAAGGGGAGTCGTAACCTTAAGAATATTAAATTCTAAAAATACCCGTAACTTCGGGAAAAACTGGAAACTTCTCCATCCACAGCAGTAGTTACTGGAAAACAATACCTCAGGTAAGAGGTGGAAATTCTGGTTCCCTCGGACTTGCATGGCACGTCAGGAAACACTCTGAGTCAACCTGTGTCATCTTCTTAGTTGACAAATGTTACAGATAGGAATACTCTTCAGGTGGACTGCAGATCTATCTGGCTGGCTTGGGGAAGAAGCCCACGGTGAGTCCTCCCAGAATCCTGGGATGATTGGGTGTGTGGAATGAGCTCAGATCCAGGCCTGAACACCCACGTTAGAGAAGAGCAAACTTTGAAGGTCCTTAGAGCTCACCTGGGTCATCCTGCTCTCATTTTACCAAAGGGACAACGAGAAGAAGTTATGGCCATGATGTACTTGGGTTATTAGTGATCTGAACTAGACCCCAGGCCCCCAACTAGCTCTCTGTGAGTCCATTTAACTCTGTGCATATCAGATTTCTCAAGGGTAAGACAGGAAAGAACAGTTCCTACCTCACAGGGCTGGTGTGAAGTTCTAAGCACACTAAGGGCGCCTCCCGTGTAAGCTGCCACCAAAGCTTCCTCATGACACTACTCCGCCTCCTTTCAGGAGCTGGAGTGAGCAAGCGGCCTTGTGTCAAACCAATGGGGCGTTTAACATTCAAGTAGCACTCATGAACCAGTAGGACACAGACCAAGGGAGGAGATTCCTAAAATCAATCTGTCTTCTTACCCCCAGATAATGTAGAATGGTGCAGTTATCAAATTCCTGAAAGCAGGATGTATTCAATTATTTAATTACCTGTTCTCCTCTGATCTATTAAATCATTGAGCAATCCTGTCTTGAATGGAAAACTAGAACACTGATTCTCTAGCTCTAAGGCAGTCGTTGTTATCCAGACAGGGAACTGGGCTCAGACTGACATGCGTGAGCCCGGAGGTAAAAGGCAGGAATCTGCATGTACATAAGCTTCACAGGTGGTTTGATGCCAGAGGTTCAGATGCCACAGTGGAGAAATACAGACTAGGACACAGGATCTGAGACTCTTCGTTCACTGTCTTGGAACACAAAGCCAATGCACACTCAGCAAATGCCCAGTTGGAAAGCCAGTTTAGAGCCAGCAGCCACCACAACCCTCAGTCACACTCCCATTTCTCCCTCCTCCTTCCTGTTATCCTCAGTAACCCAAAGTCTCATTAAAAACAAAACAAAACAAAACAAAAAAAACCTGGGCCTAGCACTTGACGGGTTTGCACTGCAGAAGTCAGCTAGTTCAGTGGTTTGGGTTTGGATATGGTTTGAATGTGTCCCCCAGGGTTCATGTGCTGGAAGCTTGGTTCCCAGAAATGTTGAGAGTTTGTGGGGAAACTTTAAGAGGTGGAACCCAGTGCGAGGTCCTTAGGTCATTGAGGCAGCTGTCTCCAGAAGGAATTGATGTAATTCTTGTGAGACCCTGGTTAGTTCTCATGAGAGGGTTGCTGTAAAAAGAGCTATCTTCTGTCTCGCCATATGATCTCTGTCATACTGGCTCCCTCCACGATGCCATCTGCCATGATGTGACACAGCCAAGGGGATTTCCCCAGAGCCAGTTCATTGCTGTTCAGACCTTCTGCCTCCAAAATCATGAACTAAATAAACCTCTTATCTTTATAAAGTACCCAGCCTTGGATATTTGTTACAGGTTCAAGGAACAGCTGAGAAGTACCACTTCTTTTTATTCGTTTCCTTTGTTATAGATAATGTAGGCTATAAAAAGTGCTTCATTACTTTGGAACTCATTTCAACCCAAAGAAAGGAGAAACTACCTTCATGTCTGCTATGAGGCCCCATAGCTGATCCAGAACCTCTGAGGATGGCTCATTCTGACATCATGTACCATTCCGAAATATTCCTTGCATCCTATATTAATATTTAAGAGAAGTAAGGGCTGCTGTTATCTACCTGGGAATTGTACTCTTCACTGACTTGGCGTGAGAATATTGGAGGGCCCTAATTTAGAGTCTTCCCCGGGCAGACCTAACTTTCATTGCCTTCCACAAACCAACCCTGACTCTTGCCAGTGCTGTGAGCCTCCCTCCCTCTGGTACCTATGTCCCTGAGTGGGGTCTGTGGTCCTTGCCTCAGAATCACTACAGTTACTAGTTTAAAATGCAGGTTTTCTGGCCCCACTGTACCTCCTGAATTAGAAGCCCTCGAGTTGAGACCTGGAAATCTCAAATTTTAACAAGGTCCTCAAGAAATATTAAGTTTACTATAGTTCAGGACCTCTATCTTGGTGAACTTCATTTTCTTCTACTACTCATCGCTCCGTTAATTTTTATGCAGTAAGTGAAGGTGTATCAGTCCTTCCATCCTCTGTGAAGTTTCTCAGCAGTTTTCTGTCTTCTTTTTATTTTTTGGTGGCACTGGAGTTTGAACTCAGGGCCTCAAGCTTGCTAGACAGGCACTCTACCTTTTGAGCCACTCCACCAGCCCAGTTTTCTGTCTTTTATGCCATCTGCAGGCAACTCAGAAAAGGGGTTGATTTGATTTAAAAACTACCTTATACAAGTTTCATTATTTTTTCTCTTTTAGTGATACGGGGGTTTGAACTCAGAGCCTCACATTTGCTAGGCAAGTACTCTACCACTTGAACCATGCCCCCAGCCAACAAGTTTCATTCTTGGATATAGAACAGGTTCAAAGGCCCTGGAAGGCAGAAACTGTCTTCTAGTAACTTCCCTGCTTTCAGCACAGTGTTTGAAACCTCATACTGATGTCCTCGTTTAACTATAGGAACAACACTTGCCTACCATGGCTCACTCCTCAACAGCAAGAAATGACAGTTTCCCAGAGAAAGCACGTCTTGACTGGGAGCACTTGTATAGTAAACGCCCATCTTCAAGTACTGTCTTTAGGAGGCTCATAGGACTCTCTCCTCAGACATTCGCATTGTATATCCAGAGTTCTTTGTGAACGCAGAAAATGGTAAGTGCAAATAAGCAGAGCCTAGGTGTCTTCAGAATGATTCAGGCCTGGCATATGGGACATCCTTATCAAATATTTGTCAGATGAAGGAATAAGCCTTATAAAGCATAGCTATGTAGCTATAGATATCACAGCAGTTAAAATGCTTTTGACAGCCAGTCACAGCAAATCTTAAATAAAGTGGTTTAATCAGGACGGGGATATATTATCCTATGGAACATGAAGTTTCAAGCTAGAGCAATCCAGGGGTGGTTAATTTGGTGGCTTGAGTAGGTGATGATGGCTTTAGAACCAATTTAAGTGGCTGCTGCATCTAGTCACTGCCCTATTTGACATTAAGGTTGATGAGGATTTTCATTATTAAAAATAATGACATGGTGTGTGATTCAGATTTCCAACCCAGTGACAAAATTCCTAAGATAAGCAACGTCAACGAAGGAAAGATTTATTTTTGCTCAGGCTTCAGAGGTTTTAGTCCATGGTTGGTTGGCCCTGTTGACTTTGGACTTACGGTAAAGCAGCCCATCATGGCAGAAGCCATGGTCTCATGGTGTCTGGGAAGCACAGAGAGACAGTGAGAAAGGGGACAGAGTCCCAATATCCCCTTCACAGGTGTGTCCCCAACTTCCTTCCCTCAGCCTCACCTCCTAATGTTTCCACTACCTCCCAAAACTGCCACAGGCTGGTGACCAAGCCATCAACACATGGCCTGTACATAGATTTGGGGAATCTATTCCTAAAACAAAAAGAAAAACAAAACTCAGAGAAAAATGTTGACATTTTTAAGGTATCTGGTACATACTCCCAAATTGCTTACAGACAATTGGTGCCGATTTCTATGTCCCCATGAAGTATTTAAGGGTTGCTGCTACCTGGGGGAAGGGGCGCACTCATAATCCATAAGGCTTTCTTTTTTCTTTGTTTCTAGAAAAATTCTGATTAAAATCTATGGGACACATTTACCCAACAAATGAAGGATATAAAAAAGATGGGAAGGAAGACTGTTACAAAATAAAAGAGACAGTGAACCTCCTAAAGTTGTCCTTCTTAAGATCCTGCTTCACACAAATGATCTGTAAAAAGGTGTTTCTGAGAAGGTTGAATTTAGGCTGGGAATTATTTGATGTCAAGGAATTACTGGTGATTTTACTAGGTGAGGTAATGGCAGAGCTGTTATGTTGGAAAAGTCAAGTCCTTGGCAGTCATAGATGCACCTTTATTAATGAATGAAGTAGTGTTCTGTCTGGAATTTACTCTAAAATAGTCCAGAAAATAAAAATAACAGGCTGGGATATGCGAAGCATAACTGGTGCTAGAATTTGGATCTGGAGGGTTCCCCCAATGGCCATGTGCTAAAGGCTTAGGGCCCAGCCTGTGGCAATATTGGGAAGTATTGGAACCTTTAGGAGGTGGGGCCTAGTGGGAGGAAGTTAGGTTATTAGGGATGGGCCCTTGAAGGAGATATTAGGACCCTGGCCCCCCTGCCTTTTCTTTCTCTCTGCTTCCTGGTTGCCACAAAGCGAGTAGCCTCCTTCACCACACACTCCTACTATGATATACTGCCTTGCCATAGGCCCAAAAGCAACAGGCCAACTAACCACAGGCTAAAACCACTGAACATGTGCGCCAAAATAAACTTTCCTCATAAATTGATTGCTCTCAGGTATTTTGTCACAGCGACAGAAAGCTGGATAACATAATTGCCAAAATGTTGGTAATTGCTGAGCCTGGGAAAGGAGGGTTTGTCATATTATTCTCCCAACCTTCGTATATGTTTGAAAAATACAATGCAAAGTTTTAACACCTTTCACCTCAATTAAATTTCGAGAAAGACTACTTACCAGCCTACACATAAAAGATTCTGAGACTACAGTCCTGCCTTCCTCTCTCAGTGGTCTCTCTGAAGGGGTCCATGGGGACTGACTGCAACCTTGGCAGTTCCTAGTGGCTTCCTGTCTAGCCCAAGTACCAGAGACTAGATTGGCTCAGAAGCTGCCCTAAAGGTTACAGTCAGGTGAACACTGGTCGAAATTAACCTGAGAGTAGATGTGACCTTCACTGACCTCCAAACCAACCCCATGTGTCCTTGGCCTCACTCAGCTCAGCTGCTCCCATTCTTGGGGTTGCACATAAATCAGATGATCTCAGACTTGAAGTACGGGGAGTAAATTACGTATTGAAATCAACACCTGTGACAATCAGTTTCACTAGTGCCCCTATCAAATGGAGATGCAAGATTGGAGGCATGGCTTGTCCAGCCAACCAGAGGCACTGAGTTCAAACCCCATTACTGCAGTGAGAAGGGGGGAAAGAGGAGGGAGGAAGAGTTGGAGGGAGGGAGGAAAGAATGCATGGGATGTAAAAGGGTTTTAAACTGATTTAATTATATCATTTGAACAGACATGCATACATTCAGAATTGTGTATTTTAATAGGTGAAAATTACAGGTTTTCAGCTTCTGAGTGCAGCTAAATCTCCCTGATTTCAGTACCAGGTTTGGTGGCCATTACAGTCTGTGTGTGTGTGTAAAGCATGAAATTATAAATGCTTAGTTAATTTCTTTCCTCAGTTCTATCAGAGGCTTGTAGACCTGAAAGCAGCCCGTACTCACTGTAGTCAGGTGGGGAAAGCCTGACTCTCTAAGTCATAATTCTAGCTATGGCTTCAGGAAGTTACTTAGCTTTGGTCTTTTTCTCTTCTGTTTATTTTGGCTCATGGTTCTAGAAGTTCAAGGTTGAGGACCCATATCTGGTGGTGGCCTTGTTACTGGCAGAGTCCTGAGGTGTCACACAGTGAGAGACACAGAGGGCATGTGTGAGTCTCCCCTGGTCTGTCTCTCTTCTTATAAAGTCACTAGCATTCAATCATGGGGCTGCACCTTGATGACCTTATCTAATCATTATCACCTCCCAAAGGCCTCACCTCTAACGGCATAGTCAGATTGAGTTTCCATACTCATCCATCCTCCCAATGAGGATTAAACCGTATGCAAGCCACAGCTCTGAGCATGGGGGTGGCAGAGAGCAGGTCTTGGATCTTAATGCTTTTGTCCTTACCCTCTCCCAAGAGGGAGCCCCAGTGTTATTATTCACAATCCAAGGCATTCTGATGCTCAGTATTAAAAGATTCCAAAGGGGTAACTTTCTGTAAAAGAGAAAGCTTGCACACTTTTAAGCTCAGAAAGCAGTAAAAGCTATAGAAACACCCTAGTTCCGTGGCTTCCACAAAACCACTGCTCTTGCCATTTTCTGTTATTTCTGCTCATTGAAGAATGGTTGTAATCAATCAAATACAGTATGCACCAGAAGTTATGATTATCCCCTCTTCAATGAAATGGACTGTTGTACAACCAAATAAGCAAAACATAATCTAGACATTTTAAATCCTTGGAACATGTCACAGAATCACTAGAAGCCTCATTTCCGGGAAAAATCAGTTCCTTGTCTTGTGAGCTGATGTCAGCCAAGCATCTATATGTGCCCAAGTCACTCGGCCCAAAGTGAGACCACATTCAGTGGTCATATGTGTATTTTGACCCACTGTGGCTTATTTTATAGTTTATTTGTCCCAGCACAGGTGCTGGATTCCTTGCAGTCAAGGGCCTCATCCAGGTCATTTGAGAGGCTGCCTTACTCTATTCCGGCTGCTACAACAAAATGCCAGAGACTAGGTGGCTTATAAACAACAGAGATTTATTACTCACAGTTCTGGAGGCCAGGAAGTCCAAGACCAAGTCCAGCAGATTCAGTATCTGGTGAGGGCTGGCTTCCTCATAGACCTACTTGCTGTTTCCTCATATGACGGAAAGAGTGAAGAAGTTTTTCAGGGTGTCTTTTATAAGGGCACTAATGCCATCATGAAGGCCCCACCCCATAACCTAATCACCTCATGAAGGTCCCCCTTCTAATACCATCACCCTAGGGTAGGGATCTCAACATTTGAATTTGGGGGGACACATCTTTCAGATCATAGCAGTGGTCCCAGTGCTTAGTTCAGGGCCTTGAACTGAACATGTGCTCAATAAATTATTCCTATGGCCTTGTGACCAGGAGCTCATCGTAATGATTCCTGTGTTTCCACTCCCAAGAGTAAAGATCCACTTCACCTCTGGGGAGTTGAGAAAGCTACATGAGAAAGTTCTTCTGATGGTTTGTAAGCCCCCCTATACACCCCAGTTACTGTTTTAAAATCTTCCCCACTTCTGTTAACTTCATCCAGTTTCTGGAATGTTACCAGATTGGCAAATGGCCTGTGTTTGCCTCAGCCTGCTGTTCTCAGTGACAGGAGCAGCAGTGTTCTCTGACCCAAAGCTGTAACTTTTCATTTATCTTTCTACTGGGGAAACATTACAAGCTTTCCTGGTTCCAGGAGTTCACTGAGCCAGTGAAAGTGGCCCCAAGTTCTTTAGAAAATGAAGAACTAATTAGTTGACACTTTGGTATTCTTTGGGACTGGGTAGGAAAAAAAAACAAAAAAACATCGTGCCCAACTTAGTCATTAAACTCCATTTACTTGAATCATTCAACTCAATTCTCCATGACTTCAACCACCTCGTTCCAACTTGAGCTTGGGAATACAAATTAAAGATCCTAACAAGAGAAAGTACAATGAAGACAGTATTTCTTTACATAATAAAGACAAATAAGACCTCTGGTGCCAAGAGTTGCTGAGGGGACTTTGATTTTGAAAAGAGCTCTCAAAGGAAAGAGGATGGTCTGACTTTTCTCACACCCATTAAGGGCTCTGACTTACTCTCAATATGTTGATCCCCATCCTTATCTTCCTTCCTTGTCCTAGTTCTAGACTGTTCGTCTCTTACCCAGTAGCAGCTCCTTGTGTACAGTGAATTTAGTTGGAGATCTACATGGTCACACAGACACACATCTAGGTGTTTAAGAAAGGTGGCCCTTGGCTCAACCTTGGGAGACCAAAAAGTCATAACCCCAGAGGCCCACCCATCTTAACATGGAATGACCATCTCCTAGGGGATGCTGGCAGGCAACCACAGACTGAGCTGAAGCAACAAGGAAAGCACTGGCTGGGGATGAGGGAGATTATCAGGAAAGGATAATGGGTAAGTCTTCAGGATCCCATTGATGGGACTCCACAGGGCAACTGAACTTAAAGGAAAAATGGAAAAAAGCAGATGTGATCTGAATAAGAAGTGAACCCAGGGAGGTACTCAGCACTCATTTTTTTCCTTCTGGTGTTTGTAGCCAGAGCAACTCTGATGCCGGTTCCCAACAAGGCATCTCACATCATGAGGGTGGGCTGACCTCATTGCCCCTGACGAGAAATACTGTATGTGTTGCTGCTGTTCTCCATTTGTGGTGTTTTGTTGTTGCTATTATTTTGGTTTTGGTTTTTATTTTTTTTTGGTAAGGTCGAATGTTGAACTCAGGGCTTTGCACTTGCTTCAAGCTTACAAAGCAGGTGCCCTACCACTTGAGCCATGCTTCCAGTCCATTTTGCTCTGGTTATTTTGAAGATGGGGGTCTACCCCCCAATCTGGACAAATGGTCTGCCCAGGCTGACCTCAAACCATGATCCTCTCAATCTCAGCCTCCCAGTTAGCTAGGATTAAAGGTATGAGTCACCCATGCCTGACCTTGTTTAGTTTTTTGTTTTACTTTGTTTTGGGGTGGGATCTCACTGTGTAGTCTAGGCTGGCCTCAAACTTGCAATCCTCTTTCCTCTGTCTCCTGCGTGCTGAGATTACAGGTATGTGCCACCACACCTGGGTTTATTTTTGTTTTTCTTAATGACATCCATTGTCCTACAATATATATTCTTAGCAGTGGGCCTGTGTGCACAGATGAGTAGAAAAGTCAAGAAGGTGGTAATTACGAACAGTTAGCAGGAGATACTATATCAAACTATACCATCCGGTACCTCTGTTGTCACTCCAAAAGCCTGAGATGTGTTTTTGAAGAATTTTGTTTAAAAGATGAGAAAATCTCAGGCAATTTCTCATTTCTACTTATGCAGGCATCTACTGTTTCTCTGTCTAGAATGTCCTTCCCCACCTCATCACCCCTCACACACACCTTTCTCCTGCCTGACAGACTCCTCCTTTGCCTCAGATCTCCATGTGTAATCTCCCCATAACCCCAAGTCTAAGAGGAGCTTCCCTCTTAGCACCTCTCATAGAGCACTACATTCCCTCTGACCCAACACAGTATGCTCGGTGCTCCACGAGTTCAGGGACCAAATCTGTCTTTTCTGCAGTTCTTTTCCCAGTTCAGTAAGTGTTTATGAAATAATGAATTCTGATGAGTCTATAAAGCCTTTGTGTGTGAGAGAGAGCCTTTGCTGTCTTTCTGAACAAGGTCTGTTGAGTAGGGTTGCTCAGGTTGCATATCATACAAGGACATCCAGCAAAATGGGGAGAGGCTGAAATCCAGCCACATTGTCATCACCAAGCCATTTTCTCCTGGCTGTATCCATCCTTCTTCTGCTTTGCACAATAGTACCATATGGGCTTGCAGTAGCCCACTCTGTGCTCTGAACAACACTTGGTGTCTTCCAAAAGAGACTGGAATTCTCCACTCTTTCCTAGAAAGCCTTTAACTGAGTGACTTCATGACAGTTTCTTCAGGTTCTTTATACCAATCATCAAAGCCAAGACCCCAATCCCATTTACATCCAAGACCTCTCTCACTCTCCTCTGATTTTTGTCTCCCTCAGGGTTCGGGATGACGACTCCAGCAACAGTAGGAGGGAAAATCTTCCTGATCTTTTATGGTCTCATTGGATGCGCCAGCACCATCCTGTTCTTCAACCTTTTCCTGGAGCGCCTAATCACCGTCATTGCCTACATCATGAGATCC
Organism: Castor canadensis; assembly: GCF_047511655.1. Lineage (NCBI taxonomy): Eukaryota > Metazoa > Chordata > Mammalia > Rodentia > Castoridae > Castor > Castor canadensis. The sequence continues at coordinate 18,438,295 of NC_133388.1, read as the reverse complement.
TGCCACCAGCGCCAGCTGCGGAGACGAGGGACCCTGCCCCAGGACAGCCTGAAGGCCCCAGGGAAGGGCGGGATGGACAGCCTGGCTGGCTGGAAGCCCTCAGTGTACTACGTCATGCTGATCCTGTGTTCGGCCTCGGTGCTCATCTCCTGCGGGGCATCAGCCCTGTATGCCCCCATGGAAGGCTGGAGCTACTTCGACTCACTCTACTTCTGCTTTGTGGCTTTCAGCACCATTGGCTTTGGGGACCTCGTCAGCAGCCAGAACGCCCAGTATGACAGCCAAGGCCTCTACCGCTTTGCCAACTTCATCTTCATCCTCATGGGCGTCTGCTGCATCTACTCCTTGTTCAACGTCATCTCCATCCTGATCAAACAGACTGTGAACTGGATCCTGAGGAAAATGGATGGCGGGTGCTTCCAACAATGCCCCAGAGGACTCTTGCGGTCCAGGCGGAATGTGGTAATGCCTGGTAATGTCCGGAACAGGTGCAACATCTCCATAGAAACTGATGGGGTGGCAGAGAGCGACACAGATGGAAGGCGTCTCTCAGGGGAGATGATCTCCATGAAGGATTCCAACAAGGTCTCTCTAGCCATCCTCCAGAAACAGCTGTCCGAGATGGCCAATGGCGGCCCCCACCAGCAGTCCCGGGATGATGAGTTCTCAGGGGGGGTGGGAGCCTTTGCAATAATGAACAACAGGTTGGCAGAGACGAGTGGGGACAGGTAGAAGCAAGGAGTGGATGCTGGGTGTGGAGGCTGAGGGGCCCATGGAGGCTGAGGGGCTGTTGTTGGCAAGGTAAGCTCAGCTCTGCCCCTCTCTGGGCTTATGCTGGGAGCTGTTCCAATTAGCTCAAGTCCAGCTTGCAAAATCTGTCCTTCACCCCAACCAACATGCCACCTTCCAGGCCTGGGGAACAGGAAGCCTCCATGCCTGTCTGTTATCTTTACTCTTGACGTGCAGAATGAATCACAAAAACAACACAGGACACTGCATTGCTGCTCCTGGCCCCCTCTGCTCTCCTCCTCCAAGGTTTTAACTGCCTGAGTGGGACAGGTTTCACTCCAGCCTCGATTTCCCACTGCTGTCTTTTTCATTTGGAAATGAGAACCATGAGGACCCTAATTCTTCCCTGGAACTCTGAATGGCTGAATTCACTGCCTCACCTAGCCCCAAGAAAAGGGAAAGAATGTTCCAGAATGTGCCTAGGCCTTCTTTTGGCCAGGTTATCTTCCTAGCAGACTTGTCAGTGTTCCATAGATAGGGAGACTATCTAGCCTACTCTTTACACCAGCTTCTTGGCTTTTTGTTTCTCTTTGCTTTTTAATTTTAAAGTCAGAATGTTTGGTTAAGGTGTCTCTGGGACCTCGATGTGATAAGAAAATTGAATTCCACTTCAAGCCTTTAAACTGTGTCAAGATGGCGGTGATGGGACAGAGACTCACTTTTGTAACTAAAGAACATAGTTAAACATTTTCTCTTTTGATGGTCACATAGACCATTTCATTTTTACCAGGGCTTGGGGCCCACTGCAGAGATAATGACTTGACTATTTATTAGAACTGAAAATTTAATAAATTCTCATTTTATTAACTACGATTCCATGGGTACTCATTGTGGGCAGCTGGGTGCTGACTCTTAGCAGGTCCTTGTGTCCCAGTGTGGGTCCCTGGAGACTGTGGTGATGTACCAGGAGGCTAAAGAGCATCAGTAAAAGCAAGGCTCACCTTCTGAGAGGGTCAGCTTTACCAGAGGATTTTTGCAGAGGCATTATGTTAAATCACATAGCTTTCTGTAAGTAAGATCCAAAATCGGCATAAGCTTTTCAGCTAATTTTTGAAATTGACTTGAGCTTCCTGAGAATCCCCTCTGAGTCTCAGAGAATGAGTTTATTCTCTAGGTTGGGGACTGCTTGAGGAGAACATTTGAGAATCAGTGTAAGCAGAAATATGCAGTATTTTGTGGTGAAAGGAAAGAAGGAAGGAGACAGAGGGAAGGGAGGGAGGGAGGGAAAGAAAAAGGGAGGGAGGGAAAGAGGAGGGGGAGAAAGGAAGAAGACAAAGGGAAGGAAGGAGCTGGAAGGAAGGGAGAAAGGGAGGAAGGAAGGAGACTGAGGGAAGGAAGGGAGGGAGGGAGACAGGGAATGAGGAAGAGAGGGAGGGAGAAGGGAGATGGAAGAAAGGAACAAAGGAGAAAGGAATGGGAGGGAGAGAGGAGATGAAAGGAGGGGAGCAAGGGAGCGAGGGAGTGAGGAAAGAGATGGAGGGGAGGGAGGAAGGAGATGGAGGGAAGGAAGAAAGGGAAGAATGAAGGAGACTAGGGAAGAAAGGGAGGGAGGGAGGAAGGAAAGAAGAAAGGGAAGGAAAGAAGGAAGGAGAGAGGGAAGAAAAAAACAGGAAAGGGAAGGAGGGAGGGCAGATGGATGGATGGACAGATGAATGGATGGAAGAATTGTAGTAATCTATGCCAAAAATAATTACAAAACTGAGAATCTTTATTTAGTTGAATCTCTCCACAGTTGCTGCTAGGCATGAGTTGATCAGCAAGGATATTTCAAGAATAAATCAATGCTGCAGTTCAAACCCTGGAACCCACAAGTGCCATAATTTTGCTACAGATGCAAACATGGATGTGAAAGGAAGCAGCCATGGTTTTCTTTCCTGCTACTTTCTCTTGTCACCTCTGTCCCTACTTGTCCTACCTCCAGCCCTCCTCACTAATTCTCTGTATTCTGTCTCTCTATACTATTTGTCAACTGGTGGCTGCCCCATCACAGGTCATGTTGTGTGGCCCTGGCCATGAGGAAAGTGGCTGTAAACAGACGCCACTGTGGTTGGCCACTGCTCCTCCATTAGGAGACCAGAGTCTCCTCATTGACGTGACCTTAATGAGGCTTTCAGGCTGCACCCAGAGCCAGGCTCATGGCTGAGCTACTTGGAGTTCTCTATGATGTACAAATGTGAGCTGGCGTCTCCTGTTTCTCTTGGGACCATCATCCCACACTGTTTGCCCATGTTTTGCCAGGCCTTCATACTGCTGTGTCTTCTTAACTTTTTTTCAGCTCAGCTTTTAATTAACTTTGTCTTAAAAAGAGACTTTGGCACACTAACTAAATGGAAGACTGTTATCACTTGCTATAAATAGGAAATACATTAATTATGAAAGTCAAGAAAATAAAGATCAAACTATGCTATTAAAATCCAGTCAGATTCTGTATCCTAGTTAGCCTCAGGCCTTTCTCCCACAGTTAAAACCAAAGATTAGCAGTATAGGAGAGGTGACAAAGACACCAGTCATCCTACTTACTTGGGAGGCTGAGAATAGAAGGACCTTGGTTCAAGACTAGCCCAGACAAATAGTTCAGGAGACCCCCATCTCCATAATAACCACAGCAAAATGGACTGAAGGCATTGCTCAAGCGGTAGAACCCCTGCTTTGCAAAAGCAAAGACCTGAATTCAAACCCCAGCCTCACCAAAAAAATAAATAAACATATAAAGACACCAAACAGAGACTTTCTCTATGATGTAACCAAAAGGACTGGAAGGGAACTGAAAAAGGAATAACTTCCTCACCATGTAATTTGACATCAATTAATTCCACTCCTGGGGGGGCCCCTAAAATCATCTCACATTTACCAGAGCCATTGGTACAGTTTGGAGCAGTAGCATACAAATAACAAAGTATAGGTGTGAGATCAGGCCAATTGCAAGGTGAAGAAGAGTTCTTAGTGTCAGAACACTTGGGCTCAATGCCAGTGTAGGAGAGGTTGAGAAAGTCTGTGGACTCACTGAGCCCCAGACCTTTTGCATGTCTGGTGTGGGAATGGTAACATCAGCTACTTCGCAGTAAGTAGCTGCGAAGATCAAATGAGGTGATGCTCAGGGAAGACTTCCAGGACCCCCAGGAACTGCACAGCTGGTGGGTACCATTGGTTCCCATGCTGGGTTTTTGGAGAGGGAAGGGACATTACATCCAACAGGGAAAGATTTTGCTTTGTTCTTGCTCGTGGAACCCAGCAGTTGCCATGTTGTGTTTCAATAATGGTTCTTCCCAATTGTTAGGTGGTGCCATCTTGATGATATCAAACCCAAAAAATCCCCAAGTCTTTATCTCTGTCCCATGCATCTTTCATTTCAGTATCAGCTGACCCAGCTGAACCTCTTGATATAGTAAAATGTTCTGGGAAAGCTGTAATAATATCTCATATCTTCCTAGCATTTTATCATCTTAAGGCTTAGTCATTAATAATTATAGTATTTTGGCCTTCATAACCACATTGTGAATTGGGCAGGCACTTATTTTTGAACTACCTTTAAATTTTTCTAAAATAAGAGGGATAAATAATCTTATTTTATGTACATGTTAACTGGGATTCATGTTGACAGGGCTCAAGAATAAGGTTTAAAAGTATTTACTTCGATGTTCTAATGGTAATTCTTTATGCCCCTGACTCCTTCTACATTCATTAATTGCAATTCTTCTGTGTGGAAGAGGTTTTCTTTCTTCCCCACTGTGTTAAAATGTTAGGAAACTTTCTTTAACATTTCTTGTAGGGCAGGTTTGCTGATAATGAATTTCCTCAATTTTTGTTTGCCTGAGTGAAGCCCTTGTTTCTCCCCCACTTTTGAAATATATTTTTGATAGAAACAAAATGTTGTATTGTTGCCAGAGTTTAAAAAAAAGAATTAGCACTTTAAAGATATCAGATATCTATATATAGATAGATAGATATATAGAGAGAGATATATACATCATATATATTTAAAGATTTGTATGGTTTCTGATGAGAGTTCTGCTATCATTCTCATCTCATTCCTGTGAGTATAATGTTCCATTGTGCTCTAGCTGGTTCTAAAATTTTCTTTGTCTTTTATTTCCTGCAGTTTAATATGCCTGGGTATATGTGGGGTATATGTGTGTGTGTGCGTGTGTGTGCGCGTGTGTAAAACACCAAAATAATAATTGCCACAGAGAAGATCCACTGATGAATGCTAAAATTAGTGATGTAAAAGTTTAAGCAAAAACAGAACACTTGCACTCTCAAAAGACTGACCCAAAAATATATGGTAGTTGCAAAGACAGACACAGTAACGTTGCAGTGGGGAACTGTGGCAGGCACCACATTAATCAGGTGACAAAAGTTAGCATCATAGCGGAACACACCAACATCATGCGCTCTCTGTACAACGCATCGAGAAGGGCCAGGCCTCTCCGTGGCATCCTTCATAAGGACACTTACCTCCAATCTATGATGAGAAAACAACCCAAATGGACGAACGTTCTGCAAAATCACTGACCTGTACTCTTCAAGGCTCAGGGTCATGAAAAATAAGACGGATGAGCTGTTAGACATGGAAAGAGACAGAGGAAGCATGGTAAATAAAAATGCAATTTGGATTGGGCCCTTGAACATAAAAAGAGCAATAAAAGAAAACTGGAGTGAAGTCTAGTAAATGTTCTAGTCTGGTTAATAGTATTGTCCCAAGGTTAAATTCTTAGTGTTGATGACTGTTCCATGGTTATGCAAGACAACCTAAGGCAAAGTTGGGTAAAGGGTATATGGAACGCTCTGTACTATTTTTACAACTTGACTGCTGGTCTAAAATTATCTCAAAGTAAAAAGCTCAAGAGCAAAAAAACCCAAGACTTTCTGAAGATTGCACAGTCAGTCACATACTGACTTGGGCCGTGACTTGAGCATACACCTATGGTACCAATTCCATTCTCACATCCTCAGGAGGTTCTGGCCATGGACATAAAGTCTTGGTTCTGCAGGTGTGATTCCCCAGCCAGCAGCAGCAGCAACACCTGGAAATTTGTCGTGAATGTGAATGAATTCTCAAGCCTCATGTTCCACCAAAGGAATCAGAAATTCTGAGGGTAGGGCCCCACAATCTGTCTCTTAACCAATCCTGCAGGTGATTCGGAGATGTGCTAAAGTTTGGGTACAGGAAGTGCCAAGGACTCTAAGTTTGGAAGATCGTGTATTTCTCCATTGCATCTTTCAACTTCTGAAGGTCTCCTCACTTAATCATGCAGTAGGCAGACAGGTAGCTGTTCACCACTGCACCAGGCACTCAGAGCTGCTGCACAACCTGCATGTGGTATGCTGGTTAAGTTTTTTGTTGCTATGACCAACTGCCTCAGAAAAACAATTTAAAGAAGGAACAATTTATTTTGGCTCAAGATATCAGAGACTCCAGCCCACGGCTGGCTAACTCTGTTGTCTCTGTGGTAAGGCAGAACACCATGGTGAAAGGGCATAGAGGATCAGAGTTGCTCACCTCGTGGTAGACAGGAAGCGAGAGAAAAAGAGGAAGGAGTTGAGGGCAAGGCTACCTTTTCAGTGAACTACTTCCTCCAGCCAGGCAGCACCCCTTCCCAATAACCCCATCATACTGTCAATTCAAGGCAGGCATTAATCCATGGTTGGAGTTATACCCCTCATGATTCAATCACTGCCCCAAAGTCCCATCTCTGAACAGTGCTGCATTAGGAGCCAGGCCTTCCACACATGAGCCTGTGGGGGACATTCTGATCCAAACCATAAAACGTGGAGACTGGCATCCAGACTCCCTCCCAGGTCTGTGCCGCTCCACCATCTCTCTTTCTCTTGTGTCAGATGAGAATCTAACTTTTGCCATAAATGTGAAACTCAAAAGTGGCAAGGACCAGCCTCCAGTGAAATCCTGGCGTCTTCATGAGCTCTGAGCCTCACCTGCTGCCTTCCAGCGTTCCCCCACCCCATGGCCTGCCTGCTTACCTCCCTCTTCCATTTAGTCCACCAGCTCTCTTCTGCCTACAGGGCCTCTTGCTCCTCTGTACCCTGAGTCATGTCCTGCATTACTCACACACAGCCTTGTCATGATTTATTTATTTTTGTCTGTCTTTTGTTGAAATGTTCTTGTTTAATATCTCAGGGGTTTATTTTTTTATTTCATAAGCTCCTTGCAGGTTCTAACTGCGTTTTACCTCTCTCCTGCTGACCCATGGTAGGGACAAGTCAATAACCTTTTATTTGCCCTTAGAAGAAAGGACCTAGGTAATCCAGACTGTAAAGTTGTGCTTGTTATTTTTCTCGGTTATGATTGTACTTTAAGGCAAAATTGTGCGAAGATGGAAAAAGAAATACATTCTCCTGTTGAAGAATGAATCCACTCTTTCTTGAGCATCGGCTATATACAACACAGAAGCCTATCACAGCACCTAGCCTGCATCTTCATCATAGGGGAGAAAAAACTTTTTTCCTCTATTCTCTTAAGTTCAGTGTATGAGACCCTGAAAATTAAATAGGAAAAAGGCAGATTAACAGGAGGAAAGGCATACACATTGTATAAGATACAAAAGTACTTAATATTTTTACATGGCATATTCTTCATAGAGGAAAAATGAAAACCCCAAAGAAATAGTTAAGCCTAAGAATTTATTTATCATTCTTAACAGTGAGTAAGCAATCCATTGTAAATATGTGATAAGAGAAAGAAAAGGTGTTTGGACCAGCTTCCCAAGTACTGGGATTTTAGGTGCGTGCCACCACAATGGGCTCAAGAGTTATTTTTTAAATGAGGTTTTCCAGGCTTTTCACCAGAACTTTCTCTTTTTTTATTGTTGTACTGGGGGTACATTGTGACATTTACAAAGTTCTTACAATACATCATAGTTAAAAATCCACCCCCTCCATCATTCTCCTTTATCCCTCCTCCTCCCAGCCCTAGACCGCCTTAATCAGAATCTCTTAGAGTATCCTCCCCCACAAAAGCTAGTCCTTCTGCATATGAGCATTTGAGAACCCTGCCTTGTGGAATGCAGTGGGGGAGACACAGGGGACAGCCTCAAAGAAGACACAGGACCTGCCTTAGGTTTGGTGAGAAGGATATGTAGATACCTGAAATCCATACAGCACAGCTGTGTGCCTTCCAGCTTGGTTGGGAACATCACCACTGAGACATTGAAACCTTACAGGGTCTCTAGCCCAGTGATTTCCTCCTGGCTTTCTCTACAGTGTAATTTTGGTATGCCCCCACCTCTTCCCCTGCGTAAAACAGCCATTCCTCTGCCTCCTGAGTGTCAGTTCTGCCCAATACTCTAGAAATATCAAGGCCTGCTCTGGGTGAGCTGCTCTGAAGATACAAAGCAAATCTCTGCAGTGCCAGGCTTTAGGAACACCTGAATTGCAAGAGCATATTCTATAACTATAATTATATAACTAGAATGTGCACATTCTATAACCAAGGGCTGAAACAAAAGCTCCAGAAAAGTGCCAGAGCAATCAGGAAGGGGTGAGAGTCATGTGGACTGAGCAGCAGGGAAGGCTGCAAGAAGGGGTTGCCTGGAAGCTAGGATGGGAGAATGCAATCAAGAAGTCAAAAGCTTTTGGCAGAAGGCTCAGGGGAAGAAGGGAAGAAAGAAGATTGCTTGCAAGGAGACAGTCTGAGTCTTCCATCCAATATGGTATTTTTTTGTTAGCATCTTCCATAAGCAAGAGAGTCAGGAGTTAGATGTGAGCAGAGGGAAGTAAAGCAACAAAGTACTTTATCTTTTTATTCTCCAGACTCAGGAAAAGTAGAAATAGCTATAGGCCAAATAAATAATGTGACCACTTTCAAAGACTCCAGGGTGACTCCATTAGGGAGACCAATTAGCAGAGGTAAATCTTGATGTGAGAACATTTAAGAAAATGTCTCAGGTCCCTGAGAAGCCACTGAGAGCCCCCCTACCCCAGGTCTTTGTGCCACAGCAAAGTAGTCAGGACAAGAAACGCCACAACCAGTCTCAAAACATGGCTTGGAACTGACCTCCCTTACGGTGGGAAAACGAGTAAAAAGCCACCCATACTACAACCAAGAAAATAAAATTTCTGACCATAAGACAGATGTAAAGGAGCATCATGACAACTGGGCGAACGTATTACAGCCAAAAATAAAACAAAGGACCACAGCATGCAGAGCGAGGGAAACCACAAACCCAACTCAGAAGAAAGCTATGAAAAAGGTTTACCGTGATTGTTTCACGTTATAAAAAGCACATAAAATTAATAAAATAGCAGGTGAAGGAAGAGGTAAAAACAGAATGAACTTTAAAAGGAGATGGCAAGCCTACACAAGCAAGGTGAAGACTATTGAATAAATTAAAAACTTAAAGAATGAACTGGACCTCCAGAACACTGGGTGACCCTGAACCACACAGCTACTAACTGGTGGGAACAGTGACCATGAGACTGTGACCTCATTGTCAAACCTCAACCTACAGATTGACTTTTTTTTGTCACATTGCAAATTTGTCTTGCATTTTAGCCTCAACATCTTTAATTCCATTTTTTAAATTATCTTACTTTCAATCTTTAATTATCTTTAAGGAAGACTGCCTTTGTATGCTTTCTAGCATGCTAGTTTTTTTTTTTTTTTTTTTTTTTGCAGTACTGGGGCTTGAACTCAGGGCTTCACACTTGCTAGGCAGGCACTTTACCACTTGAGCCACTCCATCAGTCCACTCTAGTTACTTTAATTTTGTTCCCTCAAAAAATCTTTTTATTCCACCTTTCCATGAGCCTTTTCTGTATCAGTTGCTCAATATTCTGGAAGTATAGTCCCAAAGAATTCTGTCTGTATTCTTCCATTTCACCATCCTTACTGTAACAACCATAACAGCTAACTCTTACCAAGTACTAGTTAGGAGCCAGGCACTGTACTAAACCCTTTAAATAGCGATCTCATTTAATACTGACAAGAAATACCATTTACAGCTTCATTTTACAAGTGGGAAAATGAAGCCATGGGGAATTAAGTAAAATTCTTTGGGTATCCATGCAGAAAAGCAAAATTTCCTAGGGGTGGTAAACCTTGACTCCTCCAGGGCAGCAGTGCGTGTGCCGTGTGTCCTATCAGGCTCGTTCCAGGAACGTTAATCTCTGTCACAGTGCACTAAAGCACGAGGCAGGTTCTCACCATGGGGAAAGACTTCAAGGAACCCGGGATGCTACAAAAATTATTTGCTACAAGATCCAGCAAACAACATGATGAATCCCCCCAAAGAACTAGGTATGGAGAAGTCGTGGTTTAATAAAAAAGAACTGGTGAGGAGTAGTGATTCCTACACCAAAGGAATTATGAAAAATTATGGTTAAATGAAAGGATTGCTAGAAAAGAGAATAATGTAAAAATTGACATATGTTCGAAAAAATTCAAGTTCTGGGGAAAGAAGATGGAAAAGTGAAAATGCTAATGAGTTTATCATGAGGGAAACATCTAATTAAAACTTGAAAAGAAGAAGTGCAATGACTTCCGCCTAATATTCTTTACTTCTTGACTTTACATAGCTTTTTGAAGAAATATCATCTCTTAAAAAAGAAACATTTACTTGAAGTGTAATGATTCTTCTATTTCTTGTCAGTTATTTTTCCTTTTAAACTCAAGTAAAATTAAATTTAATTACTGTTTTTCAAATGTCATACAGACTCATCCAATTTTTGCAGTAGCTTTTCGTTCGACAGCTATCTATTTATCTAACCATATTCTCATATCTAAAAAAGATGTTTGAAATTATATTCACTCAACATTAATAATGTTTTTTCTGAGTTAAAGGATTTGAGATAACTACTAACTTTTAGATCTTTCTGCAGTGTTTCAATTCTGTATAGAGAGCATTTTTAGAAATCCAGTAGAGGGATTTTTCTTAAGAGGGAAAAAAAACAAGCAAATATACTAAGATGTTAACAGTTATTAATTCTGAGTTGTAGATGCATGGCCAACTCTTGTTTCTTTGTAGTTATCTGTTACTTTTATATATTCAAAAGAAAAATATAAACTAAAATGGGTCAGTACTACATTGTGGGAAAATCATAGATTTGATTTGAATATTGACAAGTTTGTGAATTTCTCCCAAGTTGGGGCTTCCTCATCAGTGAAATAAAATAATTGTGCAAATCCTACAGTTGAATTGTGTAGCTTAAAAGGTACAACATCTTTAAATAAAATGACCCAAAGTTCCTGGCTTGGAGTAAGCCCTCAACCTCAAAAAAGGGATAAATGTTGTCTCTGTCCTTAAAGATGCCAACCTGTGTTCAGAGGCACTACTGTCCCCTTGTAACCCTAGAGTCACACTGGCAGCTGTCTCTTTTTCAGCTAGCATTGCCCTTTGGACCAGCTACCTTCACTGCCTCTCCTGATAAGTGCTCCTAAAACAAGACCCTAAATGTGTTTTTAATTATTTATTAAGTACAAGCTAATTAAGCTAAAAGACTAAGAGAATAACTGGTTTTACTGTTGGAGTTTCAGGACAGCCATCTCCAGCATTTTAGGGCCCAATCTGTGTGCAGCTACATCCATCCAATCACTCAGTCATTTACCAACATTTACTGAACACCTGCCACTTGACAGGTGCCACTCTGGCAAAAAGATGAGTAAGGCACAGCCCAGTGTTTGAGATGCACAGACTTTGGATCTTATCTCACGATAGGGAGCTTATCCAAGACTGAGCCCGGAAGCTGAAATGGGTGCTAGCAGGATTTCATCTCCCCTTATGATCTCGATGAGGTCTAGCTGTCCCCCACACCCCCTACCAAGATGACTGTGAACTCCAGGGCCTATTGCCTTTGTGGTCATCTCTAGCTGAGCTTCTGAGTGGTCTCACCAGTGATTTGTTGATTTGTTGTTGTTGTTGTCATTATTTTGGTGGTACTGGGGTTTTGAACTCAGGGTCTCACTCTTGCTAGGCAGGTGTTCTACCACTTGAACCATTTTGCTTTAATTATTTTTTAGATAGGGTCTCACATTTTTGCCCAGCCTTGGATCACAGTCCTCTTACTTAGGCCTCCCATATAGCTGGGATGACAAGCAAACACCACCATGCCCAGCTTATTGGTTGAGATGGGGTCTTGCTAACTTTTTTGCCTAGGCTGGTTTCCAGCTGTGATCCTCCAGGTCTCTGCCTCCTGAATAGCTGGAATTATAGGCATGTACCATCATTCCAGCATCACCAGTATTTTTTAATGGCTCCCTAAATGCCTTCCTGTGTGAACATGTGTACAGTCCCCATTGTGTGACCCTGCAAGCACACACATGCCATTCTCTGGCTTTTTTCTCTCTCTCCATCCTTCCCACCTCACTTTCTCATCCTCTCCTGAATTATTCTGTGGAGCCACTAGTTCTCATCTTCCTTTCATTGCCCTCCCATTTCCAATTCCGCCCCTTCAATGAGAAAAGGACCTATTGCCTTTTATTTCCAATAACTATCTCTTATTAGCTTCACAGAGGAGAATTCTTTAAAATTACTACTGATGAAGATGTCATTCTATATTGTAGTCAGAGATCCTTCTTCAATATGGAGCTGTTTGGGATGGGAATATTGAGTTCTACTCTTTGTCTTTGATCCCAAACACTTCACATTTCATTTACTTAATTCGTTTCTCACATTAGTGATGGAAGCCGGGGTTTGATCATAATACAGTTTGAAACTCCTTGTGCAGGGCAGACTGCTTCTTGAATGTTTCAAGTAGCCATTGTCTGTGCTGGAGTGAGGAGACAATTGTTCTTGTCTGCAGACAACTGTGCCTCTTACCCAGAGAATCTTAGAAGGTTGGTTGGCACAGACGCTCTCTCAGTCAGTTCCATTTCAAAGCCCTGCCTGCAGACACCTCATTAGCACCTCAATTGTACCAGGAATAGTGATGTCATGGGTGGGCTGAGGGCAGGCCTACTGCTCACCGAAGTAAGCCACTTGCTCAATTTCTTGGTCTAAGTCACAGCAGCAGGCTCACAGTAGGACAAACCCCATGGTCATTTCTAGTTCAGTCATTTGGTTTAGGCCACCAAACAGTCTTTGGCTGCCTGCTAAGTAGAGGCAGGCGATCCGTTTTCAGATGTTAGAACATGGCCTGGACTTCCACCTCTGCCTCTCCATTTTCTTCATTAATCGAAACCCAGCCATCCCCTCGCTTCTCTCATTTCCTGGTCTTTTGATCGCCTCACTTTAAAAGCTCATTTCTGGTGTTTCCTGTGGACCTGGCCTGAGCCAATTTAGTTGTTAATGGCTTAGGTTCTCTGAACTTGACAGTGGCACCACCTAAAACCCTGCTACCAGAGTAGAACTGCCAACGCAGTTCTCATGGGGACATGACTACAGGATCCCTTTAAGCGTAGCACACATGTCCCAAACCAGTTCACACAGTCTGTTCCATGGGCTTCTTGAAGCCTCCACACCTGTTCTTTCACATCTCTGACCACGCCACACATAAAACACCCAACAGGGCTGCTATAGTGTGGGTCTGGAGTGTCCCCCCAAAGGTCCATGGGCTGAAGGCTGGGTATCTAGCCTGTGGCACTAGGGGCCTCATGGAGGGAAGTTAGGTCTTGTGCCATTGAAGGAGATACTGGGAGGTAAAGGGTTGTTCCAGTTTGGATGAACTTGGGGGTGCTCCCTCAGACACCCTACTTCTTGTACTGAATATTTACAATCTAACAGGGAGACAAATGTCTGCAGAGAAAGCGTCCCCACACTGACTGAAACATACTGCACCTCTTCTCCACACCCAGCAGGAGAAGCCAGTGACCTCAGCAGAACTCTTAGCAGTGTCCCAGAGAGCAGGAATGGCAGTCATGGTGGCCAAACCATTTTCAGGATTGACAAGGAAGAGGAGCCCTTGAGGAAAGAACCCAGGGAAGCAGGAACAGAACCAGTAGGCATGCTGGGGAGGACACAATATCAGAGAAGCAGGGACGACAGCACCAATCACTGCCAGGACCCCCATACAGTGTGTGCCAAAATGTCCACTGGATTTGGTGATGCAGAGCCCAAGGCTGACCCTATCCTGCCACATGGGAGAGAATCTGATTGCAGGAGGTTGAAGGGAGGTAGGTGGAAAAGAAAAGGAAATGAAAAATCTTGCTCAGGGAAGCTTGGCTTTGAATGAAAGGAATATTTTTGTCATTTCTCTTTTAGTTTATTTGTTGTCCTGTGGGTGGCTAGAGTATAGTGGCTTATTGCATTAAATGGTTAAGTGTTTAAAGCTTTGACATCAGCCAGACCTACTATGAATTCCCCTAATGTTGGACACCTCTAGCATCTGGAGCCTGGATGAGTCACTTCTTTGAGCTCCTGTTCCTTATTTGTAAGAAAGAGGTCACAGTTGTTCCTGTGCCATATGGCTATTGTGGGGACTGTGTGAGGGAGGGAGGAAATGAACAGGTGACATGACACATGTGAAGATGGAACTCCAAACTCTAAGCAGTGACAGGAAAGAGAAAGATGTGACCACCATGAAACTTCTGGTATCAAGGAGGAAGGTCCAGTTCTATAGAGCTGGGCAGATGCCTTGGGGACTCCTTGACTGGCTGGCCACTACATTAAGGAAATGCCAAGTTCATTAGGGTTCCAGACCTCCCACAAATAAGACCCAGGAGAAGAACATATGTGACAGGGCCTAATGATGTAGTCACAAACTCAAGTTCAGTTTCTCAGATAGTGCTAAACCCCCACCAACACCAACAACAAGGAGACTGGACAGTGAACTCAGGCTCACTCAGAAAAAATTCTCCAGGCCGATGGCAGCTTTGGAGGCCAACAGATCCAAATTTGACTCCCACTTCCAGCTGCAAGGGCTTGGAAGGGGCTGCTGATCTGGGAGCTTCACTTCATCTGACCTACAAAGAGGAGGTTGGTGTGGAGGTGTGGAGGCTGGGGCGAGCCCCTGGGTCAGGTGGCCCCGGGACTGCTCTGCAGGAAGACTTCCTGGGTAGATCAGCTCTGTGGCCAGCTCCCTTGGCAGATGAGAGACATTGGGATGTTGTGCTAACTCAGGCATCCTGATGTGCTCCAGGGGAGTCCTGGAGCCAATGTGGGCTCCTCAGCTCCCCCAGGTGCTTCTAACAGGGCTTGGATTGGCTGGTTCCTGGCTGGGTGTGGCTCACACCCTCACACCGTTGGGGCTGGTAGGGGCTGAGCAGTGCTGTTGCAGGTAGAGTGACCAAGATGCTGTATGTGAGGGGTGGGGCCTTGGTGCTGTATGTGCAACTGTCTTACCCAAATGTGGTGCCCCAGGACCAGTTACATCTCAGAGTCCTGAGGCAAGGGCAAGCCCCACATGAGGGGCTGAGAAGGGGGCCCCATCTCCTTGCAAATAGTGCTGGCAGATCTTCCCCAGGGGCTTAAGTGGTATTCTGGTCCCCACACCAGGGACTCCTCTTATGTGCACACTTGTGTTGTCAGTGTGAAAGCATGCCACCTGTAAAAGGGACCAAAGAGCACCAGCTTCTTCCCAGAAAGCCTGCTGGCAGAGCCCCCTCCATCAATTGACTCCACCCCACGTATCTAGATGTTGCAGTGGCAGCTTCAAATCAGGGTGACTTTTCCATCAGATGCAGTGCCTTGGGCCCTCTCATACCAGTAGGAACCCTCAAAAAATGCTTTAATCTTTCCTAAATCCAAAGAAAACATAATTCACCCTAGATTATACTTTTTTTTTTACAAATGATGCACTAATAAATCTAATTTTAATATGTTTTATGAGGAAAGGGCCATAACGTACATACTCTAGTTCTGCTCCAACTGCAGATCACCAAAAGGTCACTCCTACTGATTTCTGGATTAAGCGCAAGTCCCTGAGGATCTGAGGGTGTCGGCTCCCTTGGGGTAGATATTTACCAGTCAGTGTTCCTAATAAGAAAGAATCAACCAGAGAGCCCCAGATGCCTGCAGCGGATGGAGCACCTTGGAGGGCAAGGATAGTGAAAGCCAAGTTCACAATATTGCTAAGATCTGGACTTAACCTTGACAGACCATGTTCTGCTAGCTCCACCAGGACTGAGTCCTCCTTCCACACTAAGGGCATGAGGCACAAATGTCACAAATAGGCTAACAAGTTAAATTAGTTCAAAATCAGAAATGAAAGTGAATGCTTCTAGTCCCAATCTCTGAAGGAAGAGGCAAGAGGCAAGATTTTTACTAAGACAGGACAGTCCGTCATGCCCTATCTTCAGGGAGCTCAATGCCTAGGGAGAAAGCTGAAGAAGTGAATAAAAAGTCACAAACTAATGCCACATTAGAGGGATAGTGGAAATATAGGCCAGGAAAACTATACCTCAGAGAATCAGGGATTACTTCAAATAAGAGGGCACATCTAGACTGGATATTGATGGATGGAAAGGAGTTCACCAGATAAAGTATCGATGTTAAGATAGAGAAAGAGCGTGGGCTTTAGAGTCAAGCTCACCAGGGTTCCAATCTCAGCCTTGTTCTTTTTGTTTGTTGTTTTTTCTTTTTTTCGGTACTGGGGTTTGAACTCAGGGTCTCACACTTGCTAGGTAGGTGTTCTACCCACTTGAGCCACTCTGCCAGCTCTTCAGCCTTATTCTTTACTATGCCTGTGACCAGAAATTCAGTTTCCCTATCTATAATATACTCATCAAGAGGCATTCTTGGGAGGATTTCAAACAATAACACACATTATTGTACCTAGGGCAGCAGGCTGGCATCTGAGAGGATTTTTGTACACAGTAGCCACCAAAAGGAGAAGGTGCACTCCACAGTGAGGGTACGTACAGAGGCGTCACACAACATGGGGGAGGGGGCTGTTGGAAAGTAGTTGGAGGCCACAGAACCTGGTTTGCATTTCCCCAGTCCCTGGCACTTCTGAGCCTCTCTGCAATTGTAAAATGGAGATAATTCAGCTGTTATGACCACCGAGCTAATGCAGGTGAAACACCCAGCACAGAGTGAGCCATCACCCCTGGGGAGAGGAAATGAGGAACTGGAGCTGGGGATGAGCACCTTGGCTTTGCCAAGGTCATCCCCTTGACTCAAAAATTCATAATGAAGTGAAGGAAGTGAGAGGCAAGTACAGAAATAGGACAATTATATGGCTATCATTTGACCCACTGCTTCTCTCACTGAGTCCTTCCATGGCCCCGTGAGTTGGGTAGTGTCATGCCCGTTTTTACAGAGGAGGAAACTGAGACTCTGTTTAAAGCCCTACAAAGAAGGAAGGTAAGGAGGGAGGGGGGACAGCCACTTTGGGCTTAGTTGGTGGCAGTGGATGGGGCTGGTAAATCTCTGGAAAGACAGACAACATTACATCTCTCTTAGGATGAGAATTAAGAGGAAACAGAATGGGGAGAGAGAAAAACAGAGAGAGTCAGATAGAGACAGAGACAGGTGACAGGCAGACAGACAGAGACAGAGAGACCCAGACAGAATAAGCAGGCACTGGGGATGGAGGGGAGAGAAAATCCGAATGACACAAGGATGGTTCTGAGGAGCTGAGCTCCAGGTAGACTTGTGCAGCAGAGACAGGAAAGGCTGTCTTTATGCTGAGAGTTTTGTAACTCTCTCATTTTAACAGTGTGAGAAGTGCATTCAGTAACAGTAACATTGAGAAGAGCAGCCCCCTCTGTTGGCCTCCTCTGTGCTGGGCATGGCCCTGGGCTTTCCTTGTCTCTGTCTAATCCTCTCAGTGACTGGGAAGACAGGTCTTCTAGTGCCCATTTTACAAACCAAGGCATCGGTGCCTAGATGATCACCCAGCTGCCTCAAGTGACCCAAAGGTGAGCTGCAGAACCAGGACTTGATCTAATGTGTCCTGACACTCAGAAAAGGGTGACATGTGATGACTATAGTGTGGAAAGATAAAGAGGTCACCCCCGTCCCCCTTCCCACCAGCCCTTCTTGGAGGTCCAGGTCAGGCTCCCCTGCCAGCACTATCTGGGTGGGACAGCAGGCTGGAGGCTGGCAAGGTCCATCTGACCCTGCAATGGGGTTCAGGAGCTGGCACCTGTGTCACCTTTTCCCATCCACCTGCCAGGGCTCCTGCCCACCTCCCAACTGCCTTGCTGTCCCAGGGCCTCTGCTAGGGAACAGCTGTGGTTCCAGCCCTGCTCTGGGTCCTCTCTGCAGTGTGCCTCTGATTTTCCAAATGAAGCAACCAACCATATGTCCCTTTATCCATCCAACCACCCACCACCCCAAGCATATAATCCCCATGTCCTTTCTTCCAGGTGCACATTGGGGCATCTGGGCAGCCCACATGTGCAATGGAGCATGCACTGTGTCAGGTGTTCTGCTGGGTACCAGGTACTAGATTTGCAGCAGTGGGCAAGACCCAGGGGTCTCCCGCCACCCTAGAGCTCACAGCCCAGGAGAAGAGGTGAACCTATCAGCTCATAAAAGTAGTCACCTTGGGTGACTTAGCCCCAAGGTGACTGTAGCTTCATTTGCAGACCTGAATCTAAAGGAGAGAGTCCGTGGGTGTTTGGATCATTTGCTCTTACTACAGTCGCACTGCAAAACAAGCCAGCTCCAAACCTCAAAGGCAGCATCCATGAGCAATGGTTAAGTTCCTGAGTCTGCAGCTGGGGACAGCTGACGGCGGCAGGGCTCAACTAGAGGTGGCTCTGCACTGGGCATCTCTCATCTCCCAGAATCAGCAAGCCATCCAGAACATTCTGCTCATAGTGAAGGTAGAAACACAAAAGCAGCAGGATATCATCACTCCCATCTCATTCTGATGGCCAACACCCATCCCAGAGCTGGCCCAAAGTCAAGGTCAGGGAAACATACACCATCTATAGAAGCAAGACAGGCTGCAAAGTCACAGGCTATAGGTGCCTCCAGGAAGAGTAGAGATTCAAGACCATTCTCTCTCCCTCTTGCCCTGTGGCATTTGGAGACATAACCAAAGCACAGACAACTTTCCAGAGGACAACAGAACTGTGGAATTCCCACTTCTCCTCCATCAAGATGAACTGGTGTTGCTTTGACTAAACAAACTGTGGTGCGTTGTGAAAAAAATCTGAGCTGTGTTTTTCTTGACTTCCTTGTCTCTGATGACACCGTTAATGATGATATAATTTCCAGTTGCCAGGGTCCTGAAAGATTATAAGGCGTTCATTATCTTACTGATCTCCACATCAACCCTGAGAAGAATGCAGAGGAGGAAGAGAGCCCGTGATGATCTGTAATTAATAACAGCACTGATCATGGCAGCCAGCACGGCTCCTGCTCCTGCTCTGTTCCCAGCACTGACTAATACAGCTGACTCACTTACACCCCTGATCGCTCACCTTAGGGCTTGGGGATCAGAATCTGCTTGGGAATCCTAGGGTGTCTGTTTCCTAGAGGGTGACTTACTTACCCTTTCTGTTTTTGTTCCCTAAAGCTGCTGTCACAAATGAGCCCAAACTGGGTGGCTTAAACACTAGAAACTTATTCTCTCACAGTCTGGGAAGCTAGAAATCCTCTTTTCTTCTCCTCCTCCTCCTTCTTTTCTCTCTCTCTCTCTCTCTCTCTCTCTTTTTCTCTCTCTGTCTTTTTCTGGTACTGGGAATTGAACCGGGGCCTCATTCTGCCTCTTTAGCCATGCCCCCAGCACCCACCACATTGGAGCCAGGGCCCTCTCTATTCCAGTAATAACTCCATATCAACCACACAACTTAGCTAACGATGCCTGCAATGCCCCTTTTTCCAAATGAGATCACATTCTGAGGATCAGGAATTTTGAGGGGACCCTATCCAATCCAGCATGCGTTCTGGGTGTTTTATTTTTTCTTTTCCATCTATAAGTTGACACCCTTAATAATTTCTATGTCATATGAATATTATGAGGATTAGATATGAAAGAAAGCTCTTAGCCCAGAGCCTGGCACATTGAAATTGCTCAACAAATCGAAGTTGTCATTGTCACTGTCACCATTGGTGCTCCAACTTTGCAGTTGAGGAAACGATGTTCAGAGAAACCAAGCTATTTGTCATCCACTAAATGTCAGAGCCAGGTTTTCTCATTCCTGAGCCAGTGTATACAGTAGGTGTTCAATAAATGCTCCATGCCAGCCAGCTGACATCCAGGGGAGGCTGTGACCAGGGCTCAGGACTGAAGCCAGAAGCCAATCACCCTGATGGGAAGAGCTTTCTCCCCTGCACCCTGGCTCTAGGATGCCTTTGAAGCTAGGTCTGGGTCCCGAAGCTCTGCTGGGAAGAGGGCTGACATACCTGCCAAAGGATGTTTACGATCAGTACTGTAACTGCATTCCACAAGTGACTCCTTCCTTGCTGGCAGCTGTCTGGCTGGAACCCTTCTGACAGCTGGCTTCTCAGCTGTTAAAATGCCACAGGGGCTTGTTGCTTGCTGCATTTCCCCAGGGAAGTGGCTCTGTCAAGAAGACTTGGCCAAGACAGAGTCACATTTGTTACCAATTACACCAAATCTTACCTGCACATGGACAGGTAAGTAGAGGCCTGTGAGTCCATGAAAAGGCGCTCAGGGAAACGCAAATTGTGACCACAATGAGACGCTGCTACCTTCTCACTGGAATGGCAAAGACATCACATCGAGTGTCAGGGAACACAGAGAGCGACCAGAACCTTCACACGCTGCTAGTCAAAGTGTAAAATAATACTACTTTGAAAAATAGTGTCTATTAAAGCTGTGACCAGCATTTCCACCAAGAGCTGAGAGTGCACAAATCTACCAAAACATATAGGCAAAAATGTGCCCAGAGGTCTTACTTGGGTAGCCTTTGGCTAGGAACAGTTGGGTGACCGTGCCAGCTAACTGGAAATACAGGCTGAGATAGAACTACCCAAAAAAATACTGCACAGCTGTTAAAAATGAGTCACCAAGCTGGGACTGGAGCTCAATGGTCAGCCATATACCTAGCATGTAAGAAGGCTGAGGTTTGATCCCTAGTGTAGTATAATTAATTCATTCATTAATTAAAAGGATAATTACTGAAGATTGGAGATATAGCTCAGTGGCAAAGTACATGTTTAACATGTGGCAGGCTCTGGATTCAATTTCAGCTCCCCTCCAAATACTACTAGTTGAATTGCTAATACAAGTAAGAACATATATGAATTGCAAAAAAGGGTATAGAGCCTGGTGCTGGTGGCTCACGCCTGTCATCCTAGCTACTCAGGAGGCAGAGATGAGGAGGATCTCAGTTCAAATCCAGCCCAGGCAAATAGTTCATGAGACTCTATCTTGAAAAAAACCCTTCACAAAAAGGGGCTGGTGGAGTGGCTCAAAGTGTAGGCCCTGAGTTCAACCCCCAGTACCACAAAAAAAAAGGGGGGTATGGAATGTAAGCAGCTAGATATAAAAATGTGTGCACCACATGAGTCATTTATATGAGATTCTAGAGCAAGGAACACAAGTGAGGCTGAGGAAAACCTGGCCTATGCTTCTTCTGGATAGGATAGGTATAGTCTAGGAGGGTGCCTGAGGGAAATTTCTGGAGTGCTGGAAATGTTTTATCTGTGTGGTGATGATGCAGAAATACATACACGTGGGTGTGTTTACATAAAATGCATTTTTATTTTTGTATTTACTTTTGTACCTTACTATGTGTAAAATTTACCTTAATGGAAAAGAATCCAATGGGACAAACAAGCTAAAGACAGGGGAGAGGCAGGTGAAACTTCAGGGGCAGCCTGCACAGAGATGGAGAATGAAGGCCAAGAGAGGGAGGATGTAGAGGAGGCAGCGGAGGTCCTGCTGACTCCAGGTAATGTCTGGAATCAGAGGAGGTGACAGGGTGTAAGGAGGGGCTGCCAAAGTCAAGAAGACAGCATGTGGACTGAATAGGAGAGAACCTTCCAGCAGGTCAGTGGTTAGGATGCACCAGAGCTATGTAGAGGAGTGAGGACAAAGCACATAAAGAATCTGGGATGTGGTCCTGGGGACCTCTGAGACCCTGCGGCCCAGCCCTTCACACTCCACTGCAGGGAGGGAAGCCTGGTCCAGCCTTCCTTAAGGGCAATGTAGAAGATGTCAATGCTAATTTTGACTCATTCATTCTACTTTTAGAAATTTATCCTTCAGAAATTACTACAAGTGAGCACAATGCAGTAGTAACAGCTGACTTCCACCGAGTGCTTTGCTGGTATTATCTCATTTAATCACCAGACCAGCTCAATGCTGTTTTATAACCATTTTAAAGGTGAGGAAACTGAGGCACAAAGAGACTTAATAACTTATGAGAGGCACACAGTATGAGGGGAAGTTGGGATCTTGGCTCCCATCTTGCTGACACAGAGGCCATACTCTCAATTGTGGAAGCAAAAAAAAATGTCAATAAAATTCAGACTCAGTATAAATGATGGGATATCCAATAGCCAGAATCTGTCTGCGTGGTGTGTTTCTTTCCATTAGTCAGTCAGGTCTATAGGGTGGCAACTTGTCTGGCTTCTTCCCCAGTGCCTATGACAGTTCTTGCACATGGTAGATTTCTGATCAATATTTGTTGAATGAGGAAATTAAGCCTATGTCAATGTAAAAAAAATCAGAGACAGAGTCTGTAAAGAGCAATGATATTTATTTGTGAATAGCAGAGTATTGCATTGGGAATAACACATGCCAGGGTAAACCATGGATAAATTCAGAGGTAAGACAGGGGAGACGTGAGAAGGATGACATCAGATATTCTGACGCCACAACCCTTGGCTGTGAGAATTAATAATAAGGTGACCTCCGCCCGAGGTCAGGACAGCTACTGGAGATGTCCTCATAGAAGTGCTGTCTGGTGAGGCGGGGCCTCTGGGCAAGCTAAAGGGTTCTGGAAGAGTCTTTTGCTTTGGTTACTGTCAGCCAGTCGTGGTATTTAAGGACCTTTCCTTCACAACCTCCCAACTTTATTTACCTTCTTTTGTTAGGGATGATACAAGTACTCCATTTTGATTTTGACAACTTATGCATTTCTTTCACCCATATAACGAAATATAGTATCAAGATTACTTTTTCGAAGTGTACTTAATAACATGGAGGGAATACTGATAATAATGTGATTATACTACATTAGGTAAAAAGTAAAAATATGGAGTCTTTGTTCCCATTTCTTGCATGGAAATGATTCTCTCTCTTCTCCCCCCTACCCCCACTTTATCCCGTTACACTACAATAAATCCTTGCTAAAACTTCAGAGGAAGTGAAAATACAACATTACATATATGGTATGGGCCCAATTTTGTGTAATTATTGTGGCACACAGAAAAAAAGCTTAAAGAAATATACCGAACCATTAACTGGGGTGATCTCTAAGGGACGCAGTGGTGCAGGGAGGTGGTGAAACAGGGATGCGAAGATACAGGGATGCAGTGGTGCAGGGAGGTGGTAATAGAGGGATGCAGTGGTGATGCAGGGATGCCGTGGAGAGGAACAGACGTGGCATCCAGAAGACTAAGCATTGTAAACTTTTGTTTCCAATAATAATCACATGAAGTTTTGTGAGATAAATGCTGAAAAAGAAGGATTAGGAGATATTATGGGGGGAGACTGGTTTTGAGAGCCATGGAGAGAAAATGTCCCGTGACAGATTGTATTGTGAAAGAGGAAAAACTTCCTCAACTCTTATGTTCAGCATTTCAGGCCTGCAAATTAACCTGATGAAAGACAGATTAATAAGAGAAAAAAAAAGTTTATTCAAATGCATAAGGGAGCCTATGAGAAGAACTAACGAGTTTCTTTAGGAAGGAAAATGGGTTTTTAGGGAAATATACAAGAAATGAGAAAGTTTGTGGCAGTTTGCCTGTGCAGGAATGAACAGGCTCCATTTTCTTCATGGCCATGGAACTCCCCCACAGAGGGGTCTATGTTAGGTTACTCTTAGCCATTCTCCTAGGACTAGAACCATCCATCATGGGGGAATATCTGACAGCTTCATGTTCCAGAAGTTGCTACTTTTAGTCAGATAAGGGAAGCTTCAAGAAGGCTTCCTTCTGCATTCATTGACTCTCAAATGTCTTCAGCTTACCATAATCTTCCTATGCCAGCTCTGGGGTTCTCAGTGGGCCCCAGACTTAGATAGCTAAGTATGAGGAAACCAGGTAGAGGTGTTCCCATGCCAAGGTTGGGGGCCTCCAGGGCAGGTTGAGGCACTGAACAACTGGAGGGTAGACGGTCATAGAATGTGACTCAAGGTCCCAGTCCTTAAAAAAAAAAATCTCTGATTTTCTTGAGACAAGGAAAGGGAAATAAATGTTGGAGCTCAGTCCTGGGCTCACAGTAAAATGTCTGAGTTAGACCTGACTGCTATCCACCAAAGTTCTCGGAAGGTCATGGAATGTCCCTGAGCACCAATTTCTCATCTGCAAAGTGGAATAATACATTAACTTCAAGTGCTGGGGGCGCGGGGGTGGGGGGAGGAGGGAGGCTGGAGAAGGGAGGAGTGGGGGTGAGGACAAGGGTGACACTGGGATCCAGTGATGGTGGACTGCCTTGGTTCCAGAATCAAGGAGCTTGGGGCAGTGCCATCCCTCCAGCATGAGTTGTCAGCTAGATAGTCCCTGGACCAGGGTTGACCAAGGCTAAGCCAGGGGCAAAAGGCCGTCCTGAGAGCAGGATCTAAGCATGACAGAGGCCAAATTATCAGGCTTTTCAGCCCAGGGCCCAAGGGCCGCAGTGAGAAAAAAGATGGGCGGACGAAGAAGTGGATGAGCTAGGTATGTTGGTAGAGACAACACCCACGGTGGTTAGGATGGGACAGGCGAAGACTGCTCCACAAAACACATACCTGTGAAGGAACTCGCTCGCCCTGCATAATATTTGGTTGCAGGGCGTCCTCTGCTGGCAAGCAGCTGAACTGCATGCACCTGTCGCAGATACCCAGTACACACATAGAGAGTAGTGCAGCTTTGGGAATAAAGCTAGCGTTTGTTTTTGGTAACAGATTATCAGACTTCAGGTTGTTTTCCCCAAAATAAATTTAAATGTGCTTATATGATAGGAAAAACATCTTGCAAAAATTTCGTATTTTCAAAAGTACAATGCCATAAACGGTATTGAAAGCTTCCCAGCCCCCGTTCAAGGCTTTCGGTTTAAACTCTGAATGAAGCAGCAACAGGTAAATTGTGAATTCTGGTGAATTGTGGCAAAGCCTTGCCAGAAGTTGATAAAATGGATTGCCCTGGTGAATCACGAACAAACTGTTTTGCGTGATTTTTTCTGGTTCTCTGTAATCACGTTGGGGGAAAAAAAAAACTTACTTCAGGTCATCATGAATAATAGATTTTGCTGATCAATCACTGTGAGTTTTTGGTTTATGATATGGAAGGCTTTAAAAGAATTGAGTGACATTTTCATTTATATAAACAAGACTTCTCACCCAATGGCTCTAAAAATAAGGAATAAGAATAGAATTGGTCTAATGCAGATACTTTAAAGCAACCAAGGCCAATAGGAGAAGGGGACCAGGAACTAGAGAAAAGGTTAGATCAAGAAGAATTAACCTAGAAGGTAATACACACGCACAGGAAATCAATGTGAGTCAACTCCCTGTATAGCTATCCTTATCTCAACTAGCAAAAACCCTGTTCCTTCCTATTATTGCTTCTACTCTCTCTTCAACAAAATTAGAGATAAGGGCAAAATAGTTTCTGCCAGGTAGCGAGGGGTTGGGGGCGTAAGGGAAGGAGCGGGGGTGGGGGCGAAGGTAGGGGGCGGGGGGAAGGGGGGAGAAATGACCCAAACATTGTATGCACATATGAATAAAATTAAAATTTAAAAAAGATTTTAAAGGAAAAGAATAGAATTGGTGCTGAAGTCTGCCTCATTTGACAATGGATGGATGAAATGAGGAAGATGTGTGCTACTCATTATGAAATGCATTCCTAGTAAAGATCCACATTTTAATTCTTAAAAACTAGTTTATCACACAGTATAATACAGTGTATCATTTTGATCAAGGGTGTACTGACCACAACTGATAATAACTTAAAATCCAGAACCAATTGTAGTGTATGGTGCCCTAATAATTTTTGATTATACATAATTTTTGCAGAAATGTATGAAAGGCTGATCAATAAAATATTTTCAAGCAAAGAATATGACATTAGGATAAAATAATGTGTGAAAAGTGGGATGAAAATATTGATTTTGAGGAGAAAAGAGAAGGAAGCAAATGTTTCGGTGGTAAGGAAGAGCCTGTGTAAATTTTTAAATGGATGATATCAAATATCAAATTATCATGACAGATTCCATTGTAATATGCAAATGTATTAAACTGTAAGTGCTTAAAATTATCTGGCAAGTGAATCCTTTGCAGCTATGTAAACGTCTAATGAAATTTACATGGTAACTTAGGAATGTACCAGGGAATGCTTAGTTTTGCAAAATATGTTTGAGGACACACAAGAGAAATAGGTTTGAAGATCTTTAATACTCTCTACCAATAGACTATAAGTTTTGGAGGCATCTGAGGCCAACTGATCAATACACAGAATGAGGAACCCAGTAGCAATTTGTATCCCCCCAAAACAATACTAAGCCAGGTGTGGTGGTACATATCTATAATCCCAGTACTCAAGAGGTAGAGGTAGGAGGTTCATGAGTTCAAGTCCAGCCTGAACTACATAGCAAGACCCTGTCTCAAAAAAAAATCAACAATTACAACAATAATAATAGTAATAATAGCTGACAGGGTAATTGTTCTATGCCAGGCACTGTTCTGAACACATATTAATTCTCAAATCACAACATTGTGAGGTAGGATGTACTAATATCTCTTTCACAGATGACAAACTGACATAAAGGGGCTGAATGACTTACTTGCTAGTGACAAGGCCAGAAAGAAGACCCAGTAGTTGGCCCACTATGCTGATTGCCTGTTGAATTGTTCTTTTTACTTTTGGTTCTTTAACTGATACATAAGCAAAAAATTGTATATATTAATATGCAATAGCACATGATGTTTCAATATATATACACTGTATAATGTTTAAATCAGTTTAAACATCTACTTAAATACTAATCTTTTTTATGATGAATCCTTTCTTCTAAAATGTGCAGTAGAGGTAGAGGGCTGGGGCTATGACCCAGTGTTAGCACTTACCTAGCTGCACAAGGCTTTGGGTTTGATCCCAACACCACAAACGTGTATATGTGTGTGTGTGTGTGTGTGTGTAGATATACAGTACATCCTACAGTGCACACTAAAACTTCTTGCTCCTATCAAACTATAACTCAGTACCCAATGACCCCATCTTTCCCTCTTTAATTAAAAAAAAACATATCTGAAGGCAAGGGATGCAACTCAAAGATAAAGTGTATTCTTAGTATGTGCTAGACCCTGGATTCAAACTTTGGATCCACCAAAAACAAAGAAAAAAGTATTTTACAAAAAGACATTATAATGGTTTCTTCCAGTACCATAATGGGACCTACCCCCCAACACAGTGTTAGCACTTACACATACACACACACATACATGCATGTGCCTATCAGCTTTGCAGATCCCTTCCCTGGAATTCTGGCTCTCAAACTTCAGAACCACCAGGGATGTTTGTTGAAAATGCAGATGCCTGGGATGGGCTTGTGAGGAAGCCCCAGATGCTACCTTTTGCTCAACCTCCTGGTGGTTCAGCAGTTACCTGAGGCTGGAGAAGGGCTGCTGTGCAGGGACAGCTTGGACCCTAACACAGACCTCAGGCCACCTGTGGCATCCCTTCCACCTCAGCTGCCACTCCATTGACTTTTGGGAAAACCCACTGAGAATCATAAAATGGTGTATTGTCCTTCTTTCTTGGTGTCCTCAGTCTACAAGATAATGCTTATCCCATCGTACACATGAGAAAACTAGGGCTGAGCTAAGTTAGGTGACCTGCTAAAGCCACACAGCTGAAATTTGGCTTAGGTGTTAGATTTCTGCTCCCACCTTCACCCCACACCTCTGCCAGGTCTACTGACATTCTCTCTTTAGCTTTTTAACCCCCAAACAGTAGCCTTCCCAAACTGAGGCCTCCATTATTTCCTCCGGATTCAGCTTTAGATGATTCTGGCCACCAAATCAACTCAACAAATACTGTGCCCAGCTAGAGGTAGGCTTCTAACACTAAGGATTCTGTGGTTGGAATCCTGTTTCCTCAAGGCAGCTGTATCAGCCAGAGCCCATCCAGGATGTCAGAAACCACTTTGAGCATCTGCAACAGAAGACACAAAGACAGGTAACAGGAAGTCAGTGCACAAGGAGAAATCCTGGAGGTAAGCAATCACAGGATTTGGAAATGGAAGGATAGAAAACAATATATCAATGCAATGGAATTGAAACTCAAGCAGAAGCAGCTATACTCATATCTGTCAAAGTATATTTCAACTCAAAATTAGTCACAAGAAGCCAGGCACTGGTGGCTCACACCTGTAATCCTAGCTACTCAGGAGGCAGACATCAGGAGGATTGCAGTTCAAAGCCAGCCCAAGCAAATAGTTTGCGAGACCCTATCTCAAAAAACCCTTCACAAAAAAGTACTGGTGGAGTGGCTTTAGATGTAGGCCCTGATTTCAAACCCCAGTACCAAAAAAAAAAAAAAAAAAAAAAGAAATTAGTCACGAGATAAAGGAGATCACTACATATTAATAAAGAGAACAATCCAAAAAGAAGATGCAACAACTGTAAACTCATATGCAACAAACATTGATAAACCCAATTTCATAAAACAAACATTACTATACATAAAGAGACAGATCCAGATAAGATAATAGTGGGTGACATCAATACCCTCATCTTATCAACAGCTCATCCAGACTCCCAAAAAATTAACAAAGAAACTTTAAACTTCACCATAGATCAAATGGATTTAACAGACACATGTAGAATGTTCCATCCAATAGCCATGGGTACACATTCTTCTCAGCAGCCCATGGATCTTTCTCTAAAATAGACCACATTTTATGGCATAAAGCAATTCTTAACAAACACAAAAAATTGAAAAAATTCCCTATATTTTATCAGATCATAATGGAATTAAATTAGAAATCAGTAGCAAGAGAAACTATACAAATATATGAAGACTGAATAATATACCTTTGACTGATCAGTGAGTCATTGAAGAAATCAGGGAGAAAATTTAAAATTTCCTAGAATCAAATTAAAATGAAAACACAGCTCACTGGAACCTTTGGGATACACCAAAGGCAGTTGTTAACACTAAGTTTTGATCTATGAGTGCTTACATTAAAAAAAAAATCAGAGAGATGATGTGGGAGCACATGTCTGTAATTCCAGTACTTGGAAGGCCGAGGCAGATGGATCACAAGTTCAAGGGCAACCTGAGCACATAGTGAGTTTTGCATAGCAAGACACTGTCCACTCCCCTCCCCCAAAAAGAAAAAAATATAAAACCCTCAAATAAGTAATCTAATAATCCACCTCAAGGTCTTTGAAAAACAAAAAAAAGCCAAATCCAAAATTAGTAGACAGAAAGAACAAAATCAGAGCAGAAATTAATGAAATGGAGACTAAAAGAACAAGACAAAGAATCAATGAAACAAAGAGTTGATACTTCAAAAAGATAAACAAGATTGGCAAATTCTTAACCAAACTAACCAAGAGAAAGAGAAAGAAGACCCAAATTTTAAAAATCAGGATGAGAAAGGGGATGTTACAACAGTTACCAATGAAATTCAAAGGATCATCAGGGAATATTTTGCAAACTTATATTTTGGAAAAATAGAAGAAATGGATAAATTTCCAGAGACATAGAACCTACCAAAGTTGAACTAAGAGTAAATAAACAACCTAAACAGATCTATAATAACCAATGAGACTGAAGCAGTAATAGTCTTCCAACAAAGGAACTGTTGGATTCTACCAGACCTTTAAAGGAAAACTAAAACCAATGTTCCTCAAACTAGTCCATAAAATAGAAAAGGAAGAAATGCTGCTGAATCTGTTCCACAAAATCAATATTTACCTTGATACCAAAACCAGGCAAGGACACAGAAACAAAAGAAAACTATATAACAACTTCCCTGATGAACATAGATGAAAAAAAGCCCAATAAAATACTTGCAAACCAAATCAACAACACATTGATTTCATTCCAGGGATGAAAGTATGGTTCAACATATACAAATCAATAAATGTAATACAGCATATAAACAGAATCAAGGATAAAACCACATGATCATCTCAGTAGATGCAGAAAAGCCTTTGACAAAACTCAACATCTTTTCATGATAAAAGCTCTGAAGAAACTAGGAATAGAAGGAACATACCTCAACATAATAAAGGCTATATATGACAAGCCTATTGCCAACATTATGCTAAATGGAGGAAAACTGAAAGCATTTCCTCTAAAATCACTAATGAGAAGACAGTTTCCATTCTCTCCATTCTTCGACAATACGGTGCTTGAATTAGTAACCAGAGCAATAAGTCAAGAGGGAGTAATAAAAGGGGTACAAATAAGAAAGGAATAAATCACATTTCTCTATTTGTATATAATATGATTCTATACTTCAAAGACCCTAAAGACTCCACTAGAAAACTCTAATAAACACTTTCAGTATAGTAGCAGGATATAAAATCAAATAGTAGATTTCCCATATCCCAACACTCTAAGAAAGAAATGAGGAAAACAATACCATTCACAATAGCCTCAAAAAAAGATAAATAAAATACAGAGGAATAAACTTAACACATTGAATCACAGATTCAATATAATCCCCAAATTCCAATGACATTCTTCATGGAAATAGAAAAGGCATTCTAAAACTCATATGGAAGCACAAAGACCCCAAATAACCAAAACTAAAATCCTGGGCAAAAAAAGTAATGTTGAAGGTATCATAATACCTGACTTCACAGTATACTACAGATCCATATATGAAAAACAGCATGGTACTGGCACAAAAACTGACACCAGCAGTTCCTCTATGAATAGCATAGAGGATCCAGAAATAAACCTGCACTGCTACAGTCATCCAATTTTTGATAAAGGTACCAAAAACATGCTTTGGAGAAGACAGCCTCTTCAACAAATGATGTTGGGAAAATCTAATATTCACACATAGAAGACTGAAACTAGACCCCTATCTCTCACCTGTACAAAAAATAAACTCAAAATGGATTAAAGATCTTAACGTAAGACCTTAAATTTTGAAACTACTACAAGGAAAATGCTTGAAGAACTAGGCATAGGCAACAATTTTCTGAATGGGACTCCAATATCTCAGGAAATAAAAGCAAGAATTGACAAATGAGATTGCATCAAATTAAAAAGCTTCTGTACAGCAAAGGAAACAATTGGTGGGAATGTAAACTATTGCAGCCACTGTGGAAATCATTATGGAAGTTCTTAAAAAAAAAACCTTAAAACTAGAACTACCTTATGAGACATATATACTACTCCTGGGAATGTACCCAAAGGGATCTGTCAGCATATATTAGAGACACCTGTACAACCATGTCTATTGTGGCACTATTCATAATAGCCAAACAACGGAATCAGCTTAGGCACTCAACAGCAGATAAAGAAATAAAGATAATGTGACAGCTATACACAATGGAGTATTAGTCAGACATAAAGAAAAACAAAATTATGTCATTGCAGGAAAATAGCTGGAACTAGAGTTCATCTTATGAAGTTAAATAAGCCAGATGCAAAACAGCGAATATCATGTTTTCTCTTATCTGCACAATCTAGATTGTTTTTAAAGACATGATATTAGAAGGGGGACTATTTGGGAGAGAAAGGGGACCAGTAGGAGAAGGAGAAAGGCTAGAAAGGGTAATAGGGGTGTGACATTTCCATATACTTGTATGAAAATGTCATAATGAAACCCATTGTTTCATACTATTACTATATACTACTAATTTTTTTAAATTCCCTTAGGGAAAGGATTTTTGTCTGCTTCTTCATTACTGTATCCCCAGACTCTGGAGGAGAGACTGGAGCCTGGTGAGCACTCAGAAATGTTTTGCTGCCTGAGTCTCATGGCAGGATGAAGAGGTCTGAACCATACATATCATGCATTGGTAGAAGAAGTGGGGTGTTGACATGTGGTGGACACGGAGCAACAAGACTTGACTACTGAGCCACCTGTGATGGGCCAGGGAAGAAAGGCTTTTGCCTTGGGTCTCTGTTTGGTGACATTAACTGGGGCAGAATATATGTGAGGTTCACCAAACCCTAGTGTAAGACACTAGTGCTCACTATTGCACATGTACCAGTCTCATGTCACTTAATGACAGGGATACATTCTAAGAAATGTGTCATTAGGTGATTTGTCTCATGAATATCCAAGTGCACTTAGCAAAACTAAGATGGCTATGATGTCACTAGGCAATATACTCATAGGAGAACACCATCATGCATTCTGGCTTTTGTAGACTGAAACATTAATTATTATGCTGTACATGAGTGTATATACATACAAGTATAGGCCTACAGACACACAGGGAGAAAACTAGAGATACACACATAGTCAAACACAAGCCTATAAATACATGTACAACTACACACATTTATAAACATATATATATAAAATCAGCAAAGTATGAGATTTGATATCGCATTTCAATTCTTGTATATTCTAAAAGGAGGCTAGGCAATTTTTTAAAAAATGTTACTCCACATGTAAGTAAAATAGAAGTAATTAGTGTAACTATTAATAATCTCCCCCACTCCTAGCTCCACCATCCCTTTCTAAGGCAGAAGGATTCTTCCACTTCAAGAAAATCTGAGAAACAGATTATTAAAAAATGATAAAACTAAAAAGAACACAAAATTTAAGCTTATGTATCTGGTTGACGTATCTCACACCTATAATCCAGCTATTTAGAAGGCAGAAATCGAACTGCTAGAAGATTCCTCCGATTTTGTTATGGCGGCGATTCCCCCAGACTCCTGGCAGCCGCCCAACGTTTACTTGGAGACCAGCATGGGGCTCATTGTGCTGGAGCTGTACTGGAAGCATGCACCAAAGACCTGCAAGAATTTTGCTGAATTGGCTCGGCAAGGCTACTA
This sequence comes from Castor canadensis, assembly GCF_047511655.1. Classification (NCBI taxonomy): domain Eukaryota; kingdom Metazoa; phylum Chordata; class Mammalia; order Rodentia; family Castoridae; genus Castor; species Castor canadensis. The sequence continues at coordinate 18,405,569 of NC_133388.1, read as the reverse complement.
CAACAGCACCAAGTTCCACAGAATCATCAAAGACTTCATGATCCAGGGAGGTGACCCAACAGGGACAGGTCGAGGTGGTGCATCTATCTATGGCAAGCAGTTTGAAGACGAACTTCATCCAGACCTGAAGTTCACCGGGGCTGGAATTCTCGCCATGGCCAATGCAGGCCCAGACACCAATGGCAGCCAGTTCTTCATGACCCTTGCCCCCACCCAGTGGCTTGACGGCAAGCACACCATTTTTGGCCGAGTGTGCCAGGGTATAGGAATGGTGAATTGAGTGGGCATGGTGGAGACAAACTCCCAGGACCGCCCTGTGGATGATGTGAAGATCTGGGTAACCTTGCCGCCCTCTTGGGCATACCAGGTCCACCACAGTGGTCCCAGCCTGCCAGCTTCCAGGTGGCCTAGAGTGACTTGTAACTCTAAACTGCATTTTGGCCTTGCATATCCTGGAACTAAGGAAACCTGGGGTCTCTGGTGAGTTAGAGACAGAGTGTCTTTTAATAGGATGCTTCTTTTCTCTCTCCCTGGGGCCTAGGTTGTCAGGGCATTTGCAGAAATGCCCACGTGTTCACTTCCTCACAGGCTCCTGTGCCCTGTGAAAGCCCCCCACGTTTCCTTCGTCTCCTTCCTGTGCATGTGTGCTCTGACACACTTGGAACAAAATGGAGCTGACTCGGTCATATTACAGCTTCTCAGCAAACTTGTTCCTGGGGAGATTTATATTCTGGCCCACACTGCACACTCTGGTGGCTGACAGCCACAGAATTCAGAACCAAGTAGTGTCTATCAGGCTTGTTAACTCTGTGCACAACCCACTGCATTCTCCCGCATTTGTTCTTCCAGGGAATATGTGCATCTCATGTTTTCCTCCCCAAGCCAGAACATCAACACTGCTGTTCGGACACTCAAACATCCCACACAAAGCCATATTGAATTTTTGCCAGAAGAAAATGCATCCAACAATCAGGTTTCTAGGAAGGTGTCAAGTGGGGAATGCTAATGTGTAATAATTGAGAAATGAATTTACTAAAAGGAAGCAGAAGCATTGACCATTTTTTCCTCAGGAAGGAGTAGAGGTCTACCAAGCACAAGGACAGACAGACAGTGTTCTCTTAAGGACAAGCAGCACTGAGGGATTTTTAACCTAAGACAATAGAGATTTTGTACATTACGCTTAGAAAAGATCTTTATGTAATACATAGAAACCTCCAAAGTAAATGTCACTGATGGTTGAAGTCACTGCTGTGGTCTAAGTGTTTCTAATACCATTTTCCGCTTGGCCACGGTTAAGTAGTATTTCAGAGTTCAGGTGAGATGTCACGTCATTTTACCTGGACCTCCATCAGCCCTCCCTGGTCAAGAGCATCACTGACTTTAAAAGGTAGAAGCAGGGCTGGCAGTGTGGCTCAAGCGCCTGCCTAGCAAGCTTGAGGCCCTGAGTTCAAACTCCGTACCACTGAAAATAAACAAAAAAAAGGCAGAAGCAAAGAAAGAAGTAATGCAGTACCCGTTAGCATTTCTGAGGGAAGGGGATAAACTGTAGGTGACCCAGGTAGCTGAATCATCCTTTGAAATTGTGTGTTGCAGTGGGGCAGAGGTAAATGTGTTGTGGCCTTTGCTTCCTTAAGCTGGTAAACTCCTTAAAGTAGGAATTACGTCAGTGTTTCTCATCACTATAAATTTTGGAATGGTTCTGTTCAACAAGCCTTCCCCATCTTTCTATCTTTCCTTTCAACAATGAAGAAAACCCACCAACAAACTATGTAAATGACTTTGTAACTTCCCAGAAAAAAAAAAGAAGGCAGAAATCAGGAGAATTAAGGTTCAATGCCAGCTCAGGCAAAAAGCTAGAGAGACCCAATCTCAATCAATAGACTGGGTATGGTGGCAAGCTCCTATGATTCCAGCTACATGGAAGGCTGTAGGTAGGAGAATCATGGTCCAAGACTGGCCCCAGACAAAAACAAACAAACAAATAAAACAACAACAAAAAGTGAGATCTTACCTGAAAAATAAATAAAGCAAAAAAGGGCTGGGGGTGTGGCTCAAGTGGTAGAGTGCCTGCCTAGCAAACAGAAGGTCCTCATGAACAGATAAGAGAAAGGTGGGAGAAGGTCACAGAAAGACTGATTGGAGCATTTGGCACTTGGGAAGGCTGGAAATTCCAAGTGGGAAAGAGGGAGAGTTGCAGAGATGGCTGTCCCCTGGGTAGAGAGTACTGACAGGGTCAGCAGGGAGAAAAAGGATAAGCAGATTAGCTGCTCACAATGAAGCCACTCCCATCTGTAGTGTGTCTCCCAGAATGTGGTCTTAATATGGTAGCACCTTAGGAACTGTACAGAACTCCAGGTTATAGGCAAGATGCATAGCTTTCAGCATTTGTGAAGGGATGGCTGTCTTGCCTCTGTTCTATCATGCGACTACATGTATCTGGCTGAATGGAGGCTAGATTTGCTCACAGAAGTCAACAGTGCCAAGACTTTCTATGTCAATGTAGTAAGAGAATTGAAAGATGCCCTAAATTAAGTTACAGTCCAGAGTGGAGAAAGGAGATATGAGAAGTTCATTTTATCTCAATTTCAAGTTAAATCAACAAAGAAAAAAAATCTTTTCTTGCTGAAGATTACCCAGCAAAAAAACCACATCACATTTTTCTTTTAGAACAGCAAAATTTCTCTTTATGGTCAGATGTGGTGGTTCATGCCTGTAATCCCAGCAGTCAGGAGGTTGGGATAGGAGGATTAGGAATTTAAGGCAGCCTGGGCTGTACAGCAAGACTCCTCTGTCTCAAAAATTTAAAAAATCAAACAAGTAAAAAAAGCAACAATGAAAAAACCTCAACTTTTCTTAATGAACTAACTTCCTATCCCAGGACTTTGCCTTCTTTGAGGTGTCCCACCCTCATTTATAGTCAATGATTTCTGTGTCTTTCTCCAACATTTCATTATAAAACACCCTGGCCCCTTAGAACTTAGGTCTGGCAAATATTTTTCCAATGACTATCTGTTCATGCTGCTGGAGGCTTGGGAAATTTGACCCAGGATCTGTCCTTTGACCTTTGACGGAATCTGTAACAATTTAATAAACCCTGTATTTCATGAAGAGACCTCTTAGTCTCAAAAGTTTGATATAACAATTTAGCAGTGATGGACAGGACGGAATATATGTGTTGTGCGTCAATAGTGAAATAGTTTTAGTTTTTAGTGTTTCACAGCTAAAATGCCTAAATTAATCTAGAGCAATCCCGCTCACCCCCACCCCCATTCATCTCCAAGGCAACATTTCAAGCACCTGCTAATGGAAGTTTCCAGGGGCAGAGGTGACTTCCATCTTTCTAGCGTCCTGGTGGATGAAATAAACGATGAACTTTACCAACTCATTCAAGACAGGAAAGTGAAGACATTTGGCAGCATCCCAAGTCACAGGTCATCAGTAAACCACAGGTTTAGATGACTCATGAGACAAAGAAATACTCTGAAGTGAGTAGGTTAATTCCAGAGACCAGATAGGAACTTAAATGTTTGTGTATCAACTATGAGCAACTTATCTTTGACAAAGGAGCTAAAAATATACGATGGAGAAATAGCAGCCTCTTCAACAAAAACTGCTGGGAAAACTGGTTAGCAGTCTGCAAAAAACTGAAACTAGATCCATGTATATCACCCTATACCAAGATTAACTCAAAATGGATCAAGGATCTTAATATCAGACCCCAAACTCTTAAGTTGATACAAGAAAGAGTAGGAAATACTCTGGAGTTAGTAGGTATAGGTAAGAACTTTCTCAATGAAACCCCAGCAGCACAGCAACTAAGAGATAGCATAGATAAATGGGACCTCATAAAACTAAAAAGCTTCTGTTCATCAAAAGAAATGGTCTCTAAACTGAAGAGAACACCCACAGAGTGGGAGAAAATATTTGCCAGCTACACATCAAAGGACTGATAACCAGAATATACAGGGAACTTAAAAAACTAAATTCTCCCAAAACTAATGAACCAATAAAGAAATGGGCATGTGAACTAAACAGAACTTTCTCAAAAGAAGAAATTCAAATGGCCAGAAAACACATGAAAAAATGCTCACCATCTCTAACAATAAAGGAAATGCAAATTAAAACCACGCTAAGATTCCACCTCACCCCTGTTAGAATAGCCATCATCAGCAACACCACCAACAACAGGTGTTGGTGAGGATGTGGGGAAAAAGGAACCCTCTTACACTGTTGGTGGGAATGTAGACTAGTACAACCACTCTGGAAAAAAATTTGGAGGCTACTTAAAAAGCTGGACATCGATCTACCATTTGATCCAGCAATACCACTCTTGGGGATATATTCAAAAGACTGTTACTCCAGAGGCACCTGCACATCCATGTTTATTGCGGCACTATTCACAATAGCCAAGTTATGGAAACAGCCAAGATGCCCCACCACTGACGAATGGATTAAGAAAATGTGGTATCTATACACAATGGAATTTGATGCAGCCATGAAGAAGAACGAAATGTTATCATTCGCTGGTAAATGGATGGAATTGGAGGACATCATTCTGAGTGAGGTTAGCCTGGCTCAAAAGACCAAAAATCGTATGTTCTCCCTCATATGTGGACATTAGATCAAGGGCAAACACAACAAGGGGATTGGACTATGAGCATATGATAAAAGCGAGAGCACACAAGGGAGGGGTGAGGATAGGTAAGACACCTAAAAAACTAGCTAGCATTTGTTGCCCTTAATGCAGAGAAACTAAAGCAGATACCTTAAAGCAACTGAGGCCAATAGGAAAAGGGGACCAGGTACTAGAGAAAAGGTTAGATCAAAAAGAATTAACCTAGAAGGTAACACCCACGCACAGGAAATCAATGTGAGTCAATGCCCTGTATAGCTATCCTTATCTCAACCAGCAAAACCCCTTGTTCCTTCCTATTATTGCTTATACTCTCTCTACAACAAAATTAGAGATAAGGGCAAAATAGTTTCTGCTGGGTATTGAGGGGGGGAGCGGGAGGGGGTGGAGTGGGTGGTAAGGGAGGGGGTGGGGGCAGGGGGGAGAAATGAACCAAGCCTTGTATGCACATATGAATAATAAAAGAAAAATGAAAATAAATAAATAAATAAATGTTTGTGTATATGTCAACATGCCAGTTCCAAATGCCGTCCAGTTCTTGGAGCCATACATTATTTCCAGTTAATAATTTTTCCTTATTTAAATTTGTTACTATTTTCACAATTGTCCTAGTCCTTTGACAGTGGAGGTCACTGTCTTAAGTTGCTGACAAAAACCCAATAGTAGTTATTTAAATATTTATAAGGTTCACGTCTTGTATCCAAGTTAGCATCTCTTTCAAACCTCCATACAAAGGCCTGAGCGCAACTTCGCGCGGGATTTTGACCTCATCGGCTTCCGTAGCGTCCCTCGGCAACTTCCGCTCGTGACTGGGCGTGGTGGTGACGCACTTCCGGCAGCGGTGGCTGGAGCGGCCGGGACAAGATGGTGAGTGACTAAGGGTTTCGGGTGGATGGTCGCGGTGCCACGGACCTGAAGCGGCCCGAGCGAGAGAACTAGGCGCTGTCCGAGACCCCCATCCGCCCTCTCCCCGTCCGCTGGCCGGGTCTCCTCGGTGGGCGAAGGTGGCGCTCGGGTCCATTGCAGACCCGGGACAACAGAAGGGTCCGACTCGCTATCCTTGCCCCTCCGCCGACCCGGGCTCTGGGTCAGGCGTTTTCCGGGCCGTTCGAGTGAAGGGTTGAGCGAACGTGGGACTCGGTCAGCTGCAGAGGGGTCTGCGGCGTTTCGTGTGGAAGGCCGGAGGTTCGAAGGAGCTCAAAGGAACAGGGCCCCTGGTACTTAGGCCCTGTGTTCATTAAGTAGCTGCCCCCTTGGTTTGCTTGGGCACCGAGGGTAGCAGGGCTTGAAGAATTGATGGCTCTCGGGGCGGTTACACAGAGAAGGCTTACCATAAACAGAAAGACGCATGCAATACCGTGTCCCGAGCAGCATGGGGTCTGGCTAGGCTAGCATGTATGACTGTTCTATAGCAAGGGGATGGGGAGAAGTGACAGCAAAGGACCCTAGGAGAAGATGGGGTTTGAATAGAGGCCTAAGTTGAAGGAGTAACTCGTGCAAATGTCTGGGTCCGGAAAGAAGGACCAGCCAGTGTGCAGAGGACCTGAGATGGGGCTGAGCTTAGCCTGAACCAGGAGCCCGACCACGCAGCGGGCTTAGGAGGACTGTGCGGCAGCGTTCCAGGATCTTTGCCAGCAGTTTCTCCTTAATTCTTACAACAGTAACCGGAGGTAATTATCAATACCATGCTCATTTTGCTAAGGAGGAAACCGAAACATAGTGACTGTGGTAGAACACAAACCTTGTCCTTGTTTTCTGAGCAGTAGATAAACACCCAAGTTCTGGTGTCTAGCAGGCATGAGTGTTATTACAAGCTTTGTGACAATAGGCAAGTCGCTTAACCTCTCTGGGCCTTGGTTTTCTTATCTGTAAGTTAGGAGTGATGATTTACCAGTTTCAGTGTTTGGAAGAGTTATTTGGGCGAACGCTCTGAGAACGTTTAGCACAATGCATGGTATATCCTAAGAGCTCAGTCAAAGGTGTAGTTCTTGTCATTTGAGACTGAGAAACATGTACAATATCCCAGAAATGGAGTGTGGAACACATTTAGGAAAATATTCTCCATTGGGACCATGTTTACAGGGTAGTGAAAAAGGTAGCTGAGGTTAGGTGTAGCTACTTTGGCAAGGGTCAAGCTTGCCAAAATGAGTGTGGACATAATACCATAAAGGGCAAGGAGCAGTTGATGGCTTTTGAGGAGGAGCATGAAGGGTCAGCTGTTTGTTTTGGAAGGTAATAGCTTGCTGCTTGCAGGGCTGGAGTCCAAGTAAGAAGTGATGGCCTGAACAAAAACAAGTGCAGGAATGGAGACAGGAGATAGACCAAAAACGTGAAGACTAGAGCTAGAATGGATTTGGACAGTTTTAAAGTGCACATTTTAGCTGGGTGTGGTGGTACATGTCTAATTCCAGCACTGGGGAGGTTGAGGCAGGAGGATCAAGAGTTTGAAGCTGCCTGGGCTATGTAGTGAGAACCCGTCTCAAAAAACCAAAAAAATAAAATAAGGCACATGTTTTGTAGCTAGTCTGACAGTTAAAATTCAGATCTTGCCCTTCTTTATTCACCAGTAATAGTACATTGGTGAGAGCTTACATAAGTCATGAAAGTGATGATCTGCATGTGTTACTCCTTTGCAGCAATAGGTGAGAGCTAATATCCTCCTCCTCTCCAGTTAAGGACACCAGAGCTCAAGAAGGTGTCCTGACTTACCTACCCAAGGCCACATAACTTGTAGTGATGAAGGCACAATTCAAGCTTGGATTTGTCTAATTCCGTAGCCTGTGTTCTCAGACTTGTAGTTCCTCATCTGTGAAAGGAATACTGAAAGCTACCTTAGAGAATTGTGTGGAATTAATGATAGCACAGGGAAAATACATAGTTCAGTGTTGGGCACATACAAGCACTCCACAAACATTAGCCACCCCAGCCATCAGAATTTCCTTAGAAATTCTAAAGTAATTGCTAAAGGCCTATAACGTGAACGGCCTGTTCGGCATGACTAATTGTATTACTCAGAAGCTCTTTGAGCCTTTAGTTAGCTTCAGAGTAAAACACAAGGTTTTAAGAATCTTGCATGTGGTAAAACATGTTACATTAATTGTATTAGGTAACCACGATGTGATGGTTTTGTCTTAGATAATGAAACTGTAGGTATAATTTGAGGGGGCTGACTGGCTCCACTGAACAGTAAGTTCACTGTTATATTTAAAAGTCATCATTTGAGTCATTTCTGTATGTGAAGCATTGACATGTAAATGAAGGGTCTGTTTTAAAATACAAAATCCCACTGAGCCTTTTAATACACTAAGTTCTTAACACCTTAAGGTGACAGCTTTTCAGATTGAGACAAAAGGTCTGCCCAAGTACCCCCAGGCTTTAGAGGCAAATAGTTGTTTGTCTTGTGGATCCTAGTGGATTTGTCTAGAGAGTAAATGTTTGTCAGATGTCTACATCTTTCCTAGCCTGATATCCTGAAATACACTCTGATAGTTGAATATTAAAGAATATCAGGTTCTACACCTTCCGCTCAAAAGATTTAGGCTTGGAACCCTAGCTTCTTAATACAGACACTCTTAATCAGTTGCAAGTAATCTCTTCCACATTAAACACCACACCCTGGCTGTAAGGGACTGGGACTTGTGCATGTTAAAACTAAGGGATATATTCGTGTTTTAGAATCACAGGACAACAAGGATGTTTTGTTGAAGTGATGATATTCTAAATTTACATCTGTGTCTGATTTTCACCCCCCCAGGGTCAAAGTCAGAGTGGTGGTCATGGTCCTGGAGGTGGCAAAAAGGATGACAAGGTAAATAAGTCAGATAATTACTGTGATGTGAGCACATTGTGAAAAATGCCATGGGTCTTGGCTTAGTTCCTTGGGGATCCATAAAATTTAAAAGCCAAATGATCCAGTAGTTATTAAACTAGGCTGGCTTTGGATAGAACACCTTTTTCATATTTTTGAAAAGGTTATTGACCCAACTATCAAGTAGGTATTTATGAGCTAATTTTTTTAACTGTGTAAAAGTATCAACATTACAGAAGTTTTAAAGTAAATTGCCTGTAATTTTAATGTTTAATATCCTGAGGTGTGAAGAACTGCCTCATATTATTCAAGCTTTGGCATGTAATTCAATTCTGACTTCTCTGTATACCTTATTGGAATAATCTGACTCACTGTCATTTATGTGTATTATTAAAAGATTTCATTTGCTTATAACAATTGCATTTTACTCAAAGTACAGAAATGTGAAATCTTGTTTTGGGTTTTTTTTGCAGTAGTGTGTTTTTTAACTCAGGGCCTTACTCTTGCTAGGCAGGTGCTCTACCACTTGAGCTTTTTTATGATGATTTTTAAATAACATCCTAAAAGAGAAGGAAAATTGTACCACCTGGAAATAGATTATGGTAATGCAGAAATAAATGTGTGTTATGATTTCAAGTGACTTTTTTCCTGCTCTTCTAAAAACTTAAGGACAAGAAAAAGAAATATGAGCCTCCCGTACCAACTAGAGTGGGGAAAAAGAAGAAGAAAACAAAGGGACCAGATGCTGCCAGCAAACTGCCACTAGGTAATGACATGTTCTTCTCTGCTATCCTCCCAGTTCTAGGGAAAGCCATATCTGTGCATGTAGCTTAGAGTCTGAAAGCGTAGACACAAAACGTGGGGGTGATCAAAACTCTAGCTCTGTGGTTATAACCCTGTTACCCTTCAAAACTCTGATGTGCAACATTCCTCTAGGTTGGCGTACTTTATGTTTTATTTTAAAATACAGTGTTCTTACAGTCTCACATTAAGAAATTCCATTAATTTTTTTTAAATAGCCAGCTCTAACATATTAAGGGTATAGGTTGTTTTGTGTTTTGTTTTTGAGATAAAGTCTCGTTGTGTATCTCAGGCTGGTCTCAGATTCGTGATCCTCCTGCCTCAGCTTCCTAAGTGCTGGGATTATAGATGTGTACTACCACAAGAGTATAGTTTTAGATTATAAAACCCAGGTTGAGCTTGAGTACCTCCAAAATGCTCTCATGAAACAAAGTGTTAATCTTATTAAAATTTGGATCATGTGATACCAGAACTTAAAATTTTTCATTGGCTTCCTGATGAGTATAAAATAACAGGTGTCCTGACCCAGCCCACCTCTCCATGCTCAGCCTTGCCACCCCCCTTGCCCATTGGTCACACTGCCTGCCTTGTGTCCTTTGACTCCTCTGTATGTTAGGCCTTTGCCCTTATTCTTCCCTCTGCTTAAAATGCTCTTCCCCCAGATTCTTCCCATGGCTACCTGTTTCTCATGCCTTTAGATACTTCAGCTGGAATACCACCTCTACCCCCATCTAAAAATGTCCCTCCTTGCTTAGAAGAAATAAACTAATTTTTTAAATACTGCTCAGTTAAAAATATAGGGAGTCAGATAGTAAAACTTGCTGTTGACTCTACTGTGGTAGTCAATATGGCACTGGTACAAGAATAGACAGCTAGGTTAACAGAAGAGAATGAGAAGTTTAAAAACAGTCAAATTACATGGGTATTTTAGATATATTAAAGGTGACATTTCAATTCTGTTGGAACTAGGAAGGGTTATTTAATAAAAATGGTTGGCATTTTTTATTTTCTATACAGAGAATGAAATTAGATCGCTTGCCTTTGACAAATGGATTACAGATATACATAGAAAATAAATGGAAATTCGGGAATATATTTAATCTTAGAGGAGAGAGCCCTTTGAAATTCATCAAAAAATCCAGAAACCATAAAAGAAAAGGTTGACAGATTTTGTTTATAGGAATAATAAAATTCCTTTGTGGCTTGACACCTCACACTCAGTGCCGCTTAAAATTACTGAAACAAAGCTAAAAGAAGCTATGGGAAAATATTTGCCACATATGTGACAAAGAAAATTAATATTGCTAGTACTGCAAAATTCAACAAATGGATGAATATGTATACAGAAGTCCAAATAGCAATGTATACTGAATGGGCAGCACATACAACTTTTTTTTTTTTTTAACTATTTTTGGTGTAGCTGGAGTTTGAATTCTTAGGCAGGAGCAGTGACACTCCTCCAGCCCCTTTTGCTTTAGCTAGGTTTTGAGTAGTGTCTCGCATTTATGTGCCTGCCAGCCTTGACTATGATCCTTCCATTTATACTTCCCATGTAGCCGGGATGGCAGGCGCACACCAACACACCCAGTTTTTATTGGTTGAGATGAGGTTGCTGAAGTTTTTGCCGGTACTGGCCTCAAACTGTGATCCTTTTGGTCTCTGCCTCCCAAGTAGCTAGAATTATAGACATGAGCCACCATACCTGGCCAGTTGTCACCTACTTGTATCTATGGTAAAGAAGCCAAAGTGTCTGCTGGTGGGAATGTAAACTAGTACAACCACTCTGGAAAAAAATTTGGAGGCTACTTAAAAAGCTAAACATTGATCTACCGTATGACCCAGCAATACCACTCTTGGGGCTATACCCAAAAGACTGTGACACAGGTTACTCCAGAAGCACCTGCACACCCATGTTTATTGCAGCACTATTCGCAATAGCCAAGTTATGGAAATAGCCAAGATGCCCCACTACTGACGAATGGATCAAGAAAATGTGTTTATACACAATGGAATTTTATGCAGCCATGAAGAAGAATGAAATGTTATCATTCACTGGTAAATGGATGGAATTGGAGAACATCATTCTGAGTGAGGTTAGCCTGGCCCAAAAAAGACCAAAAATCATGTTCTCCCTCATATGCGGACATTAGATCAAGGGCAAACACAACAAGGGGATTGGACTATGAGCACATGATAAAAGCGAGAGCACACAAGGGAGGGGTGAGGATAGGTAAGACACCTAAGAAACTGGATGGTATTTGTTGCCCTCAACGCAGAGAAACTAAAGCAGATACTTTGGGGCAACTGAGGCCAGTAGGAGAGGGGGACCAGGAACTAGAGAAAAGGTTAGTTCAAGAAGAATTAACTTAGAAGGTAACACACATGCACAGGAAGTCAGTGCGGGTCAACTCCCTGTATAGCTATCCTTATCTCAACTGGCAAAAACCCTTGTTCCTTCCTATTATTGCTTATACTCTCTCTTCAACAAAATTAGAGATAAGGGCAAAATAGTTTCTGCCTGGAAGCGAGGGGGTAGGGGGGAGAGGGAGGGAGTGGGGTGGTTGAGGGGGCGGGGGGGAAGGGGGGAGAAATGACCCAAACATTGTATGCACATATGAATAAAATAAAAATTAAAAATAAATAAATTAAAAAAAAAAAGCCAAAGTGTCTTTTGGGTCAGTGGCTTTTTTTTTTTTTTTTTTTTAAAGGAACTGGGGTTTAAACATTTTGCCTGAGCTAGCTTTGAACTGTGCTTCTCCTCATCTCTGCCTCCTGAGTAACTGGTGTGAGCCTCCACACCAGCCAGTGACTTCTTTAAACATATAGGCACTGTGGATTATTTTGCACTGTTTGTTCATAAGCTTTTTCAGATACTTGCTTAGAACTGCCAGAACTCATTTCTCCTTTTCATTTTGGTACATGTATTCGTAGAGTTAGCAGTAAATTTGGATTTTTCAGAATCTTTCCAGCTTATTTTAAATGAATTTACTTTAAAGTCTTAATAGTTTTTCCTTAATTACAAACTTTAAGTTTCAAGAATAATAAAACTTTTTTTTTTTTTTTTTGCAGTACTGAGATTTAATCTCAGGGCCTTGCACTTGCTAGGCAAGCACTCTACCACTTAAGCCATGCCACTAGCCCTAAAACCTTGTTTTTTAATTACAGTGACACCTCACACTCAGTGCCGCTTAAAATTACTGAAGTTAGAGAGAATTAAAGACTATCTTCTCATGGAGGAGGAGTTCATTAGAAATCAGGAGCAAATGAAGCCCTTAGAAGAAAAACAAGAGGTAAGTAAAAGTTAGTCCAGTTTTCTTTTTTACAAAGTGAATTCTATTTAGAACCTAAAACTTGGCAAATAAATGAGATTAATGAAGTTGAACCTATCCAGGATTTTATGAAGCCTTATTAAATACTTTTTTTTTTTTGGTTGAACTGGGGTTTGAAATCAGGGCTTCACACTTGCAAAGCAGGTGCTATACCACTTCATCCACATCTCCAGTCCATTTTGCTCTGGTTATTTTTGGAAATCTCTGGGCTAACCCCAAACCACGATCCTCCCAATCTCAGCCTCCCAAGTAGCTAAGATTACAGACATGAGCCACTTGTGCCTGGCATACTAGCTACCTTTTAAAAGCGTTAGCTGATTGCAAATCTAGTAAACTATCAGGATCCTCCACCTTTTGGGTCTAACCTGCTTTTCCTTCTCCATGTATTATAGGAGGAAAGATCAAAGGTGGATGATCTGAGGGGAACACCAATGTCCGTAGGAACCTTGGAAGAGATCATTGATGACAATCATGCCATTGTGTCTACATCTGTGGGCTCCGAGCACTATGTCAGTATCCTTTCATTTGTGGACAAGGACTTGCTGGAACCAGGCTGCTCAGTCTTGCTTAACCACAAGGTGAGTTCTCTCCACAGGAGTACGTTCTCCTTAGATCTGCCCACCTGTCCCATGGAAGTGAATCACCAAAGCACTCCTGGGGATGGGGAGAACAATGCTGTAACTGGCACTGCATTGTTGTGAACAGATTGAGGGAACCTCATGCTCCTGTGTTAAAGCTTGATGTTCGTTGTTAGGTACACGCTGTGATAGGGGTGCTAATGGATGACACAGATCCCCTGGTCACGGTGATGAAGGTGGAAAAGGCCCCCCAAGAGACCTATGCAGATATTGGAGGGTTGGACAACCAGATCCAGGAAATTAAGGTATGACTGGGTACCAGCTCTGGGTTTTTAGACCTTTGGTTAAGAAACTGTTCAATGGAGGGTACTTTGGAGGTGTTCTGCATGTTTGTTTTTCTTTATTGATCTGGTCAGTAACTGACTCAGAGCTTCGCAATTGTGGAGTATTTTTATTTGTCGATACTTAGTTAGGTAGTAGAAATAACAGTGAGTTCTATGATAACTCCTACAACAGCTGCAGTTCAGTACTTCTCATGTGTAACATTTACTGAATTACCTGTGTGAAGACATGCGGTTTCCAGTTGTGCTGACTTTGGCTGAGGATATCTGTAGACCCCCAGTGTTACGTAGAGGTACAGGTGTACCTGTACAAGCTTGTACAGTGTTGGTATCTAGAACATAATGTAAGTGTCACAGTGGTCCTGGGGCTTAGGGGGCTGTGGTCACTCAGGATGACTGTGAGCCAGCTCTCTGCATGTTCTTTTATCCATAGTGAAGTCATTCATTCAGGTCATCACAGATCTCCACTTGGGACCTCTCAGCTGAAAGTAGCTATAATGTCTCTAGGTGGGAACAGCCATCGGGAAGTCTTTCCAGGTCCTGTCTGTAGATAAGTTGAAAAGGGTGAATTTTAGCTTTCTTATGTCACTTTTGCTCAGGAGTATTTTAAATGTTGCTGAAGGTTGACTTCTACTGTAAAGTAAAAGGGAAACGGTGTGAGTCAGAAAGGAGAAGGCTGCTAAGAGCTTAAGCAAGACACACGTATGTCTTCAGCATTTCCTTGCTAAGCATCCTGTCTCTAAGAACATAGAGATTTTTGCTGAAAGCAAGATAATGCTAATAATATCAGTAAGAAAGTCCCTGCATTTTTACCAGTGTTTCTTTTCTGTAGGAGTCTGTGGAGCTTCCTCTCACCCATCCTGAATATTATGAGGAGATGGGTATAAAGCCCCCTAAGGGGGTCATTCTCTACGGCCCACCTGGCACAGGTATGCTCTGTGTTTGACACTGCAAGCACTCAACGTTAGCTTAGTTTTTTTGTTTTGTTTTGCTTTTTGGTTGCTGCACATGCTAGGTAAGTGCTGTACCATCCCCAGTCTTTCTTTTTGGAGACGAGTCTTGCTTTGTAGCTCAGGCTGACCTTGAACTCACTAGCCTTCTGCTTCCCTCCCAAGTGCTAGGATTACAGGTGTGCTCAGTTCATATCTTGAGTAGTAGCCCTGGCTAGTTATAATTACTAACCTGTCCAGGAGGACACCATAATTCCTTAGGTTAAAACAGATGCTCAGGGGCTGGGGCTGTAGCTCAGTTGTGGAGCACACTGCTTAGCTTGCACAAAGCTCTGGGCTGAATTCCTAGCACACACCCCCCAAAAAAGTAAAATAAAAACAGATTCTCAGCCTTGACTATGCATGCACATGGGAATCACTTTGGGAGCTTTAAAAACATTCTGATGCTGTTCCCATCTCCAAAGACTCTGATACATTCAGCTGGAGTGTGCCAAGCCTCAGAGCCATGTGGCTCTCTGGAAGCCACTGAGGTGTTCAGATTAGGTTCATTTTCTTGGCCTAGTGATGATGAAGAAACACTTGTTGGATGGATGGATGAATGAATGATAATATATACATACTGGATTCATTGTGCAATATGTTGACCCCTGAGTAAGTTGTAGCAACGAAGCCTGAGCAGTTACATAAGTTCCAAAGGAAGAGCAGCTATCTGCTTGTAAGAATTGAAGCTGCATTCCTGAGGGTTGCCCAGGAAGAACTGGGAGGACCTTGTGCACAGAAGTCTCAAGCTGCAAGAGTCCAGTCTACTACAGCCCTTCATCTTCCAGCCCAGGAAATTAATGTTGCAGAGAGGCACACACTCCATGTGTCTCCTTAGGGTTGGACTTGAGTTCTGGATGGTGTTTATCACTGATGGTCCATGGGAGTTACTTGGTTCTGCAACTCTGGGCTGGATGCATCAGGTTATTTTATATGCAACTTTGAAGGGCCCAAGAAAGCCTCACTTAAAAAAGTGAGATTGGTTTCATTGCTAGTACAAAACAGTTCTTCCTACAGGTGATTATAGTTTTTAATTCTTTAGTAGAAACTTTGGGTCGTGGTTTGAAAATATTCAAGAGAAAGATATTTTCTGACATCACAAGGACTTTAGGAAAGCAGTTGAAAACAATCAAAACATGTTAGTAGGTTAGGAGAACAGTGTCCAGACACCTGATGGTGGCATGCTTTTTATCACTAGGATCCACTTTTTAAAAGGTGAGAATGTTTCTAAACAGAACCAGAACTTGAGGGGTTTATCTGTTTTATCTTTGTCTTTTTTGAAAAAACAGGTAAAACCTTGTTAGCCAAAGCAGTAGCAAACCAAACTTCAGCCACTTTCTTGAGAGTGGTTGGCTCAGAACTTATTCAGAAGTACCTAGGCGATGGGCCCAAACTTGTACGGGAATTGTTTCGAGTTGCTGAAGAACACGCACCCTCCATTGTGTTTATTGATGAAATCGATGCCATTGGGACCAAAAGGTAGACTTTCTCTTACCTGTTCAGAGGCAAAACTATGCAACTCTTCTCTGAGAATGAACGATCTTGGGCTTCTTGTGTGGTGACTTCTTGCTGTATGTGGCCCTGTGGATGCTTCAGGCACTGCTCTCCCAGGGCCACATAACAGCTACCTAGTTGCTAGGAGTGTCTGGAAATTGGTCAGTCATGAATAACCAGCTCGAGTACTTCCTGAGCTGAGGACCGTGTGGACACAGCCATGAGCATGGCAGTCTCTGCCCTCATAGGCAGGTTGGGGGATCAGACACCAAATGGAGACAGAATAAATGATAAAATTTCAGGCACAGAAACTGCTGCAAGGAAATGTGATCTGTAACTTGGCTGATGGTGTCTTTCTCCATCTGTGCTACTATAAACAAAACACCACAGATTAGGTAATTTATAAAGACAGAGGTTTGTTTCCTCACAGTTCTGGAAGCCGAGAAGTCTAAGACCAAGGAACTGGCATCCATGTCTGGAGAAGGCTGCTTTCTGCTTCCAGAATGGTGCCTTGTTGCTCAGTCCTCCAAAGGAGACAAATACTGTGTCTTCATATGGCAGAATGACAGAGCAAAAAGGGCAAAGCCAGTTCTCACCAGCCTTTTTATAAGGCACTGATCACTTTCCAACAGGCACTACCTCTTCATTACTACCACAGTGAGGATTAATTTTCAACAAAGAATTTGGGAAGCACATGTAGACAGTAGCATGGGGTGCTGACTTTTTTTTTTTTTTTTTGCTAGATAAGTTGGGAGTGGCATTTGGGTTGAGGAAGGAATGAGATTTCTGTCATGACCAGTCTTTGCATAACTCCCCTTTAGCAGATCAGTTGGGTCTTCATTTCTTTCTTTCTTCTGCAAAGATATGATTCAAATTCTGGAGGTGAGAGAGAAATTCAGCGAACAATGTTGGAACTGTTGAACCAGTTGGATGGATTTGATTCAAGGGGAGATGTGAAAGTTATCATGGCCACAAACCGAATAGAAACTTTGGATCCAGCACTGATCAGACCAGGTTAAATTTGTTTTTGTTTCATTATGGAGAATTAATATGTTTATGTATGTTTGTGCTTTAGGGGAATTATAAGATGGTACACAGAATAGCAAATATGGTAGTGAAACCTGGAATAGCTTACCAAAAATATGTCTCCATAAGATCATGATCAAAGATCATGATATAGTCTTTGCCGCGTGGCCCTTTGAATCCCAGTCTTACATCTTTTTTTCCCCACAATAAATATTCCCTTTTTAGCCTCAAGAACTCACTTCTTTTCCTGAAGAAATAATTCATATTATAGCTTGGGTTTGTTTTTTTACATTGAGTCAGCACTGGGAAAAGCAGTAATTGTTTTGCTATCTTTTGCAGTGTTTTTAACAAGGTTGATCTGTCCTTTATCACTAAATAGGCCATTCATGAACTGCCCTTTCATTTACTTCTGAAGGTACCGAAACAGGATTTAAATGAGGTGAATTCAAATGTAGACATTTACAAAGTGAATGCTCACTTTTTAAGATTTGAATGTCATCCCACAGAACACCATCTCACTGAAACCACATGTGAAGGGATGGGATGAGGCCTCTTTCTGGGGCAGGGCAGAACAACACTTCGATCTGGATGGGGGTGTGACTGAAAGCTTTGTACCTGCAGGCCGCATCGACAGGAAAATCGAGTTCCCCCTGCCTGATGAAAAGACTAAGAAGCGCATCTT
This sequence comes from Castor canadensis, assembly GCF_047511655.1. Taxonomy (NCBI): domain Eukaryota; kingdom Metazoa; phylum Chordata; class Mammalia; order Rodentia; family Castoridae; genus Castor; species Castor canadensis. The sequence continues at coordinate 18,387,888 of NC_133388.1, read as the reverse complement.
TCAGATTCACACAAGCAGGATGACACTGGCTGATGACGTAACACTAGATGACTTGATCATGGCAAAGGATGACCTCTCCGGAGCTGACATCAAGGTAACTCAGCTAGGTGGGCTCTTCTCTAGAATCATGGCCCATCAGTTAGGAAAGACTGAAAGTTTTGGGGGTGTTGTTTAGGCCAGGTGTGTGGATGTCTGGGTTTTAATATTAATTGTTGTGTTGGTATATTTGCTTTTTAGATGAAGTCATTTAATGTATTTTATGAAGTAAATAACCTCAAACCCCTATAGCCACAGGGATGAGTCACTGGCACTAAGCTTGTCTTCTGTGCAAGGCCCAGGTGATGTAGTGGGCTTAGGTGTGTCAGACACACTCAGTCCCAGGTCAGGGAAGTCACCTCAGAGCTACCAGCACCCACTGCATTCATGTTCCCACTTTGTGTTCAGATGGCTTCTACAGATTGTACCTACCCCTTGGTTCCATCACAAATGTATGTGAGCTGTGATGTTTCTTCCCAGCTGCCCAGGCCTGGTGCAGTGAATGTAGGTCCAGACCATTCTCCCTGAGGAGATCTGGTCTTCACTGGTACAAATGCTGTGATTAGATAGGAACAGCATAGGGTTTTTCCAGCCCAGTGCCCACATTGAGCCTCCAAATCATTGGAATCAGTCCTAGAGAACTAGGTTAGTGGCCTGTTGGTGAGAAAAATCTATCTTCCTTTTCTTCTAATTGAAATTATCTTTTCATTTGTACATCAACTTATTTTGAAATTTTCAAACCTTCAGAAATGGGACCACACAGTATGGGGTACACCCACATCCTCATCACCTAGCTTTATCAGGAGCACTGATATTTTACTCACCTGTGTGCTGTGTTGCTATGCACAAGCACATCTACCTTTTTTGCTGAACCGTTTGAAATAAATAACCTTATAGCCATCACCAAAAGAAATTTCAATGCCAAGATTAGTTATTTTTGTTGCATACTTTGCAAATGTTTTTGTTTTACTTTTGGCAAGTAATTATTGAGAAAACGTATTAGAATAAATACTCCAAGTTAAAGTATAGCAGGCCTCCCTTATTCACGGAATAATCACACGTGGTCTTGACCAAGTGTAATAATATGCATTTTTAAAAATCCAAAGAAATTTCAAAAACAAATCTTAAATTCTTGCATGTGCATTGTGCAACTCAGCTGACTCAGAGAAACTCTCAACTCAGCCCCTCATTATCATCAGTTGCATTTAAATCGTGAGATCTGCTGAATGTTTCCATGCTCTTAATTTTGTGAAATTATGCCTTCCCCCAAAAAGTAATGTGCTTAGTTTAAGATAAAAGTAATGTGCTTAGTTTAAGTGATAAAGTGAGAATTTTAGGTTTGTTGGGCAGCATTATGGGCAAAATGAATCAAGCATCCACACAGCACAGTGCTGAGCTCTGTGCAACCTGGGCATTTGCAGCTTGTCCTTCAAGGTGTCTCCTTGGAACTATGTACCTGTGAATAGCAGTATCTAGCCAGCATATCTATGTTCTGACTATAGCAAAATGAAATGGACGTACATATACTCTCAACTGTCTTTGTCTTTAGGGTATAATTTTTTAGTAATAATATGCCCATTAATGAAAGTGTATCTGTAAGAATTTACTGACCTGCCCACCAAGCCACATAGCTTGTTAGAATCTGAGACAAAAACCTAGAAACTCTATCCTTGATTCCTGGGCCAGTCCTCTTTCTTGGTTATAAGTATTCCTAGCTTAAGCCATCTATGATCCTTTCACAAAATAATTAGGATGCTTAAAATTAAAACCACACTAAGATTCCACCTCACCCCTGTTAGAATAGCCATCATCAGCAACACCACCACCAACAGGTGTTGGCGAGGATGCGGGGAAAAAGGAACCCTCTCACACTGTTGGTGGGAATGTAGACTAGTACAACCACTCTGGAAAAAAATTTGGAGGCTACTTAAAAAGCTGGACATGGATCTACCATTTGATCCAGTAATACCACTCTTGGGGATATACCCAAAAGACTGTGACACAGGTGACTCCAGAGGCACCTGCACACCCATGTTTATTGCGGCACTATTCACAATAGCCAAGTTATGGAAACAGCCAAGATGCCCCACCACTGACGAATGGATTAAGAAAATGTGGTATCTATAACACAATGGAATTCTATGCAGCCATGAAGAAGAACGAAATGTTATCATTCGCTGGTAAATGGATGGAATTGGAGAACATCATTCTGAGTGAGGTTAGCCTGGCTCAAAAGACCAAAAATCGTATGTTCTCCCTCATATGTGGACATTAGATCAAGGGCAAACACAACAATGGGATTAGACTATGAGCACAGGATAAAAGCGAGAGCACACAAGGGAGGGGTGAGGATAGGTGAGACACCTAAAAAATTAGCTAGCATTTGTTGCCCTTAACGCAGAGAAACTAAAGCAGATACCTTAAAGCAACTGAGGCCAATAGGAAAAGGGGACCAGGAACTAGAGAAAAGATTAGATCAAAAAGAATTAACCTAGAAGGTAACACACATGCACAGGAAATTAATGTGAGTCAATGCCCTGTATAGCTATCCTTATCTCAACCAGCAAAAACCCTTGTTCCTTCCTATTATTGCTTATACTCTCTCTACAACAAAATTAGAAATAAGGACAAAATAGTTTCTGCTGGGTATTGGGCGGGGGGAGAGGGAGGGGGCGGAATGGGTGGTAAGGGGGGGGGCAGGGGGGAGAAATGAACCAAGCCTTGTATGCACATATGAATAATAAAAATGAAAAAAAAATAATTAGGATGCTTAATATTTTTTAAAAAATAATCTGTTCCCAAATGAGCAATTTGTTTAGTCTGTCTTATACCTTATTTCAGAATAGCTCTCTAGATTGTCTTATACTTCATTTCAAAATAGCTTTGAATTGCTTAAGATAAAAATAAGCATTTCACCTTCTGAACATACTGTTCTTTCTTTTAGGCAATCTGTACAGAAGCTGGTCTGATGGCCTTGAGAGAACGCAGAATGAAAGTAACAAATGAAGACTTCAAAAAATCTAAAGAAAATGTTCTCTATAAAAAACAAGAAGGCACCCCTGAGGGACTCTACCTCTAGAGAACTACAACTGCCTTTAGGAAAGTGGAAATTTTCCTAGTCAGAGAGGGATGAGGTTGGGGAAGATGCCCTGAGGAATTCAGATGTCAGTTGATTTTTATTACAAAACTTACTCTGTGTCTTTTGGAGTATGACATGCAGGACACCCATCAGGCGAGCTCCATGTGTTGGTCACTGTGCTGTGCTGCTCTCTGCTTCCCAATAAAGTGTGCTCTTTCACAGTCTGTGTGCGGTCTGCAACAGGCTGGGATCCAGCTCTAGGGAAGCTTCTGGGCAATCACAGTGGACCCACACTTCAAACCCCAAAGGCATTGGTGTCACAGTAGTGGGGGAGAGGTAAGATAAGAGCCACAGAGCCAGTGATAATTGTTTGAATAATAAAGGCTGACTTCATGTGGCTCGCATGTTGCCTATAGAGAAGGAAGCAGCTTCCTGCTGTGGACCACACAGGTGCTCACATGCTGGGGGGTGGAGGTGTGGCGGAGATGAGGGTGTTCTTAAGAGACTTAGAGCTACTAAAAGAAACCTCAGAAGGTTGGGGGAAGACTCTCATCCCAACCTTGTCTTCCTGGGTTCAGAACCTCATCACTTTAAACAGAATTCAAGAATGTGAGAGCTTCCCTTTCTTATTTTCTTTACTTCTTTCCTTTCTGAAAAATTCACTGAGGGGCAGGGTGGCCTGTGTACTAGTTTTCTGTTGCCACCGTAACAAGTAAAACAATACAAATTTATCTCAGTTCCATAGGTTAAAAGACACCTAAAGTCATGATGTTGACAGGACTGTGTTCCTTCTGGAGGCTCTAAGGAGAACCCAGTTCTTGACATGGGATTGGCAGAATTCAGTTTCCTGCAGTTGTAGGGCTGAGGTCAGCACTTCCTGGTTGGCTGTCACTGAGGACCTTTCCCAACTTGTAAAGCCCACCCTTCCTCCTGACTCCAGGCCTCCTCTATCCTCAAAGCCAGAACAGGTTAAGCTTCCCTGCCTTTTTTTTCTTGTCTTCCCATCTGCCTTCCTTTTCTTAAGGACCCTCATGACTACATTGGACCACCCAGATAACCCAGGATAACCTTCCTGTTTTAAAGAATTTCCATTTGCATAGTTCTGGCCATGTGTAGGCTCCAAGGCTTATAGTATGGACATCTTTGGGGCCATTCTGTCTACCACAAATGACATCCAGATGTGGATGGGGACAGTGTACCTGTGGGAAGGTGGGCTGTCCACATGGAGAAGCTAAAAGGCAGGGTGAGGATGCCAGCCAGGTGTGGTGAGAAGGGTGCAGGTATAGGGCTGGGGTACCCCGTACAGGGAAGTGGCATATAGGCAGGGTGAAGGAGCATTCCTGAGGGTACCCATCCCTGGGGGCCATGAAGGTGAGGAGGGCATGCAGGACTGGATGGTGTCAGCAAAGGGGAGATAGATTACATATGGTCAAACGGTGGTGGGAGTGTGGGAGCAAGGCTTCTTAGGAAAAGATAATCCGAACGGACTCCTGGGAACAGCAACAGCTCATGTGGAGCTGCACTGATCCAGGGCTGAGCAGGTCAGGTGCCAGATGAGCCTATAATGTATTATGCTAGAAGGCAAGGAACTGCTCTACCCATAGCAAATCCTACATTTTCATTTTAACCTTCTTCCCACACAGCAAGTAATATGCCAGTAGTTGATGTGAGAAGCTGCTTCATCATGTCTCAGGGTTTCCCTGCCCACTCTCATGCCATTCCAGGCTCCCAAGGTACAGGTTACCACTGGGGAATAGATTGGGTGGGAAATTGGTGGTGGTGATTTGTGCTCTTCCTCTGGACTGGAGTCACCAGCGAGCTTCCTGCTTTCCATGCATGCCTCGCTGCGCACACAGCAGCTGGCTCTGGAAAATGGCAGATTCTGACCCTGCTGCACAGGGTGGGCCTGGAGTCCAAGCTCACTTGTTCCAGAGGATTCTGCTGGTCCACAAAGGCAGATATCACCAGCATAGGGCTTAGGAAATGAGCACCTTGCCACACTCCTGACTCAGGACAGGACACCGAATGTTAAATGACCCTCCACTATACTGGACTGAAGATTGTCTGCTCTTCTACTGACCTGTCTATAGGAGATGATCCTGTGACTCCAAACTCAAGAGGGCCTGGCAGGACCAAGGACACCACCAAGGGCTATATGGGCAGTATGGCAGGGCCAGTGCTTGCTGGGTAGGGGACAAGAAAGAGGAAGCTGTGCACACCTCAACCCCAAATGGTTTCATCACCATTGACATAATTGTTCATCTCTGTATGCATGTACACAGTCACATATATAATATGTAAAACAATAGCATTTGTGTCATTTACGCATCCAGACACAAATATAGAGAAACACTTGCGAGACCACACTCCAGTGTCCACCCTCTGCTCCCAGCCCACAGGCAGATGGCCCACTCTCTAGTCCTCCAGTAGGAGCTCCAGCTCCTCTGCAGGCAGGCGTACACGAAGCTCCTTCTCTGTCATAAGATCCAGGATCTCCTGCAGCTCGTTGGGGAAATGCTCCACAGCGTCCATGTACAACACCTAGCACAGAAATGTCCAGATTCATCACCAGTACTTCCTAGAGAGCATGGAAGAGCTCTGAGGAAAAAGCAGGGCCCAGCACACCTACCCTCTGTCCCCATCTCCCCCCTCCTCCCTCCTCCCTCCCTCCCGAGGTAGCCTGCACTCCCTCTGTGGTTTCCTGGCTCAGGCAGCACAGCATGTCCAGGAGCCACCAAACCCATAGCAGCAGATGAAAGTCACTAATGCCAAGTGAGGCCTAGTCTTGTCATGGGGCCAGAGGGGTGGCAGACACTGTAGTCACCATCAGCTTGGTCTCTGACGGTCTCCTGACCTGAATGGGACGTAGATCCCAACTCTTTCAGCATTTGGGCTGAACTCGGGGGAGATGTTGGGAAAGCAGCTAACTGCAGCTATGCTCCCAGAAAGCACCAGCTCTAGTGCCGGGAAAGGAGATAAGTGCTGTAAGGCTTCTGTTCCACAGGGGACATCCGCACTAGCAAAGGCCCTGAGTGGGCCATCCCCAGAGCTGAACATCCCTGATGACACTGGGTTGGGCCAGACGGGGAAGTCCCTGGTAGTAGACACCACAGCATTTAGAACTTACTTTTGCCCAAGGACAGTTCTGAAGTGCTTTATAGAACACACCTTTGCTTCTTTCTTTATTTCCTAAGGAAACCTGAGGCAGGGGAAATAAAAAAGTTATCAGCTGAAGCAGAAAGGCAACGGCTATTTAAAAAAAAAAAAAAAAAAACCTCTCCTGTATGTTCTACATGTGACCCTCGCTGTTGCCACTCAGCCTTTGTGGCCTCACGCCATCATGGTAGCCAATGAGAAGGGTACCCAGCTACCAGAGAACCCTCTCAGGCCTACAGTGGGGTCAGGGTTATTTCTCTTCCACCAACAGACCCAGGGTGACGGTGTTTAACACTTCAGGCTCCTGAAACCCTGTATTTCCTTTACTGGGAGCCATCACCTCTATGTTAGTAACAGTATCTGAAACAAGACCGTGTGAGATGAGGATGATGGCCTTGTACAAATGAGAAAATATGTTTTAATATTTGCCATTTTATGAAAATTATCTTTTAGAAAAATGAGACAACCAAGTGAGACCCTGGTAATTTCAGAACTAGCACCATGAGTGCTTGGACAGCCTGGACTACATACTGAGACCTCATCACAAAGAAAAATAATAAATAAAAATTAAAAAGCTTCACCTATTTGCTTTTTTCTTATTAAAAGTATGATGTCTCATCAGAAACTTCAGTCTAGTGCTGGCTTCAGCAGCACATACACTAAAATTGGAATTATACAGAGATTAGAAGTCTTAGTCTAGGGGCTACTTTGCCTTGGGGATACCCTGTTGCTATTCTCTCTATGCCTACAATCTAGGCTGAATGTCTGTGGAGCGGCCTGCTGTAAGGAAGAAAAGAAGGGAGGGAGGGAAGGAAGGAAGGAAGGAAGTGCATGTAGCTGTGAGGGTGTGAGCTCTGGTAGAGCTCAGCCTCTGCACTTTTCCATCTGCCCTCCTCCTCCTGACCTTTCCTCCCTCAAGACTGTTTCAGGGGACACCAGCTCTTCCCAGCCATGTAGTGGGCACTCAGCACCCAGCAGAGGACCAATAGGGTTGCTGACTAACCTCCCAGAAACCTGGACCATGGCATCCAGAGATTCCAATTTTCAGCTCAAGGAACTCCATCTACCAAGGATGGCCTCACACTCTTTTCCATTGTTCAAGATTCACTCCCATATCACAGGGACAATAGCTTGGGTTAGAGGCAGCTTCTGGGGAAGACTGCTTCAGGCAAGGCTCAATTTTTCCCCATCTTCTCCAAGAACCAGCTGCATGGCTTCAAGGGACTCCTGTGAGTCCTTTCAGTGAGCCGTCTTGAGGCTGGACCTCTGAGTTTACAACCAACACGCTTCAACGCCCTCTCCCAAATACTCACTAAACTAAGCCTTTTCTTTTTTGAAAGAAGAAAGAAAAATTGCATTACTTTTCTTTCTCAGCCATGTACAGCTAGTCCTGAAACCCAACAAATCCAGGCCCATGCTTGACTAGCCTCAAATAAGAATGATTCTCTGGTGATTCTTCCCTCAATCAGCCATAGGGGGATGCCTTTGCCATATCAGGTGTGGAAAAGCTCAATGCCAGGTGACAGCATGGTGGTGACTGTTTTCCATCCATGATTTCAGTCTAAGTGCATACCTTCACCTGTGACTAGAGAGGAGCCTCGAATGAAAGGAAAGCTCATGGATGCCACCTGGTTCTCCTGGCCCTCCTTCCTCATCTTAATTGTCTCATCTTGATGACTGAGGCTCCTCGTAAAATCCTGTCAGGTCTGAACTCTCCTGGAGTTCCCATGGCACTCCTGTCACCATGTACTGTAACTGGGTAAATGTGTCTCTTCAGGCAGACCAGGGGCATCTCAAGGCACTAACTGGGCTGTACAGAACCAAAAAAAGCACAGCTAATGAAGGAGCAGAGCTGCTATTACAACCAAGCCCTTGGGGCACTCACCAACAGAAGACTGACCATTGTAAATATGGATCCTGTGCAGCTCAGAATTATCAGGGACCTGAGAGCCACTCTCAGGAAAGTAACCATAAAAGAAGACTTCAGTCTCAGAGACTCCACAGGAGGACAGAACCCTAACTCTGGTAACCAGCCAGCAAACAGCTGCCTGGCCTCATTTCTACTAAGCAATCCTTTGAATTCTTCACTCCTCTGACACTAAGTCCCTTTCTCCACCTTTAGTTACTTATTTTTAGTTAGCTTAAAAATCACAAGTTCTGCAGGGCACAATGCTGAGTTATGTATTATTAGTCGCCCACAAGCTTAGCTACAGATAGCATCTGACGATGTGGAGGTCATGCCGATAATGTCTGTCTAAGTAACATTTTTGAGACATGAGGCTATTTTTGTTGAAATCAGGACTCTTCAGTTGGGCCTAAGCAGGTGACCAATGGGTGACCTTTTGAAATCAGGAAGTTGAAAACTCTACCCTCCGATCATGCTAACACAGCCATTTTCCAAACATGTGTTCTATTAGAGCTGTGAAATCAGATTACACTGTGCAGATGACTGATTTTCCTCCCCTCCAATCACCTTTCCCCATACTTCTGACCACCCTGCTTCTTCAGTTTGAGACAGGGCCTCTCTAAGCAGCCCAAGCCAGCCTCAAACGCTCTGTCCTCCTGTCTCAGCCTCCTGAGTGCTCATTTATTTTATTCCATAAATATCCCCAAACCCTATCTTGCGGAGGATTTGAGATGTGTGTCTCCCATTTCCACGCTCAGCCACCTTGTGAATAAGCTTCTCTTTTGCAAAACTCATTCAGTGTGGGGGCAAAATGGTTTCGCCCCCATGATTACTGTCTTTGAGTAAGTGTCTGATTCCACCCACCACCACCTCCTGGAGCGTGGGAAGGAGACTCTTATACAAAGGCCACACAGCCTCCACGCTAAGCCTAGAACTCACAGGCACCACGTGAGGCAGGCAGTAAACACAAGCTGCTGTGGACAAGTGCAGGGAGTCACACCTGGGCTGAGCACTAATCTCTCCCCTCCACAGACAGGGAGAGCATCAGTGGTGGCACAGGTGGCAGTTGCTATGGCCAGCCACAGCTGTAGGTAGCAAGTGTTAGGGCTCTCCATTTTGAGAAGCTGTTTAGTGTTTAGTAATCACTTGTTTTGCCATTTCTGCTCCTTCCTAGCTGATGTGTGACACCTCCAGATGAGGAAACAATAATATCTCTAAGAAAATGAAAGGCTGGAAGTCAGACTTCTGCAATGTTTGATTCTCTTTTCTTACTTCACTGCAAACACATCTGAGCAACTGTTAGGTCATACAAATTTTTAAAGCCATTAAAAAAACTGACATCTCCCTCCCCAAACAAAAAAAGACACCTCTCTCTAATACTTCCTCTCTGCGTCTTTCTGAGGGGAGACTGACACTCGGAAAACGTGCACTACTTCACCCGGGGACAGCAGCTGAAGAGCCTTCCCGCCTAACAGCCTTGTAAAGGCCTAACTTCTGCCAGCTGCCAACAGATGGAACAAGAAATTATATATACTGGAGAGTTAAAAAAAAAAAATCCAATGGTTAATAACCTAGAAATGCCATTGTTCTATTTTATGTAGCAAGACTTCTTTTATCAGTCCTGTGAAATCGGCTGGCTAGCTTATCTACTTACATTTCCTTCTTTATTGTGCAACTTTAGCCAAACCACAACAAAAAGTTTGAAAGCGTTATGTGTGTGCAGAACAGACCATTGGTAACTCTCATCTAAAACTCGCTAAATTTCTACCTGAAAAGAAAATTCTGACTGCTGTTTGTTCAGTTCCTTTCTCTCCCCATATTCTCCATGGTCAACAGTAAAGACTAATTCCCCCAAACATTTTTTCAGAGAAAAAACAATCAATCGAGAAGCAACTTGCATGCAAGCATGTCTATCCACACTTCCACCAGAAGACTGCAATGCAGAGGCAAACAAACCGCCTCCTCCCAAGAGTCTGAGCCTTTCACAATGGCCCCATGCTCTTGTCCTCTCCTGGCATTTGTTGCCACACCTTGCATTTGGGCCCTAATTTGTTTTTTTTCACTGTGTCTCATTAACAAAGGGCTAGGAGCCCACCCAATACCTCAGAACTCCTAGGTGAAGTCACTACTCTAATTAGTCCTTCATTCCAACACTATTTCAAAAAGACACAAGTTCCTCAAGGGGCCAGATTTTTCTTTCAAAGTCAACGGCAATTTTTTTTTGTATACAGCCTCCCCAAATCTGGCTCATGGCAGAATCTCAGTAAAAATACTGCAAATTTGTACCTTTCCTTGTATCTCTACCCAAAATTCTTGGGAAGTGAAACCGGCAAATTTGCAAGCTATTTATTCCCTTTGAAATCAAATGCTCTCATTTGCTTATAAAGACCGACAGAGTATTACTGCTGGAAAATCAGAAGGAACTCTGAGGAAAGCCCAGTGCTCCTGACTATGTACCATGAGTGCCCTGCTTACAAGCCCTGAGCACACCACGAACACCATCCCACCACAAGACCCCTTAATGCTTCTGTTTCACACAAGGGAGTCAAGCATAAAACCTGAGCATCTGGACCTAAAGAATAAGTGTGGGGAAAATGCACATTTTTGTAACAATTCACTTTTGATGCCAACTTCTGCCCCCATGAATGTGCCCACTTTTCCTGGACAAGCCAATGAATGGCTGTTCTGACGTAAGGTGTCCTCTGGGTCTTTCGGGCCTTCAGCACCTGCCCCTTTCAAAGGTTATTAGGGAGGCATACCCAGGAGACTTCTGGAATCTAAGACAAGCGTTAGAGAGAGGCCCAAACTTCTCCTAATCTCTCACTCACTCTCTGTATCTCTCTCTTTACACTTCAGCTTTGTCACATAGCAAATGGAAATACTCAAATACTGTAATTAAGTTTTGAGAATTTATCCTATAGGAATTGTATATATACACACACACAAATGATTTGTAAATAAAGGAGGTCACTCCTGATACCTTCTAAAAGGTACAATATTCACTGGAGGTCATCTGGATATGCCTAAGTAGCCTTGAACTGAGACAATAAGCAAGAGGCCTAGAAAACTATGTTGCTAAAACACATGCAGCTTAGAAGAACATGTATGATAGTAAATGAAGTCTATCCCAACATCAGACCTTTAACTCAGTCCATGAAGTCAAAGAACCATCTTTCACTCTGCACAACTCCATTCACAAAATTAAACGGTGTCGCATCACAGTCAATCAGCATGGTGCTTTTAATGGAACGCAAAGCTGCTTTGGAAATGTCTACTTTAAAACACACATTCTAGGTCTAGGTAAAATGACTCACATCTATAATCCAAGCTACTTGGGAGAAAGAGATAGGAGGATCGTGGTCTGAGGTCAGCCCAGGCAAAGTTAATCCAACCCCTTTCCTGAAAAACAAACTAAAAGCAAAGGGAGTGGGGACATGGCTCAAGTAGTAGAGCACTTGCCTAGGAAGCCTAAGTTCTTGAGTTCAATCTCCAGTACCACCAGGTACTCAAAACAAATAAAATAAGAATTTAAATTAAAAAAATAAACCAAATAAAATAAAAATAGTAAAATGGAATCTAATTGACAAATTTTTATGAATCTAATCACAGAGAATTTCAAACAAAATTCAAGTGAATTTCAAATGAAAACTCTTAGACCATTTTCCAAGTTATCTACTGAATAAAGTCAACTCAGACAAAGCAGCATTAAGTTCTACTGCACCAAAAAGTCCAGTAATTTTACTCCTTAATTTCACTCAGATTATCAAGAATCTTGAGTAAATATGCAACCTGTACCCCATTCCCAAGTCCTGAGAAACCTGACATTATTCCATCAGGTTTCCTAATGCTTAACAAATGCCAATAACGTGTGAGAATGAAAATGAGGCCCTCCCACCTTTCCCAGCCAGGTGGCAGCACTTTCTCACTTTTGAAGGAAAAAGCAGAACTTTGTCAAAATGAAAACAGAAAACCAAAGTGTTTTCTTACCAAAAACTTCAAATACATCCTCCATAGTAAGGGGCACTGGCTGCCATTGTCGCTCCGAATTGCATTTTCAAAGAGGGCTCTGATTCGATGTGTGAGGCCCGTCTCAGGGATGGTGACATGGATCTCTCTACCACCTACCCTGCAAGGCAAGGGCTCATGTAACTCTGAGACAAGTTCTTTCCCTCCATCATAGCAGGAAGGGATGGTTAGTGATGACAAAGGGCGGGACCCAACTACATCAGAAAGAGTCACTGGAGTACTGTGCCTCACTCAGGAATGATGTGGTTTCTCCAAGGCCAGAGTAAGACAACAGCCAGGATGCAGTGCTTTCTACACCACATGGAGCCTGTCTAGGAGTCACACATGAACTCTTTGCTTCTCTGTTTTCTAAAGAAACCTGCCCTGAATCGGAATGCAGATTCTACTCTCTGGAAAGTAGACAAAGTAAGACTCCATTGAAGTAAATAAAAAAATTCTCAATTGAAGAAATAAGAAATAAGCAAAATGAAATACTATTCAAAGGCAACTTTGCCTAGTTAATAAAGTTGGAGTGAAGAAAGGTTCCATAAAGAACACTGGTGCCTAAACGAGTATGTTCCCAAGACTATCATTTAACCTTCATGTGCAACACACTGTGTCAACCCCGCCACAAAAATCATGCCAGTATTCTCAGTGACAATACTATGAGAAGTTAGCAATTACCTGTCTTTATGCAAAGCACTTACCTCACTGGCCCCTAGGAGTAGATTCCTAGGACGTAGAATCTTTAATTACTCCCATTTGACAGAGGAGGAACCTGTTAGAGGTGAAGTGCCTGAGATGCACAAGGTCACCTAGCAGTAAGTGGCAGAGTCAGCCCTGGAATTAGAGAGCTGACCTCCAGAGCCTGTGCTCTTAACCATAGTGCTCTCATTTCAGCTTCTCGGACACCCTGACAGCCTACCAGATGCACACCAGAAGCAACATTCAGGCTCTTGGGAAGACAGACAATAGAGCCTCTAATGAGGAGTGTTTCTACCTTCTAAGCCTCTTGTTCATCTTACAACACCCGGAGCACACACAGCCAGGGTTCCAGGTCCTGTGCCTGTCCACTTCTGAATTCCTGAGACTTGGCAAGGGGGTGGGAACACAGCAACATCCACCAAGCTTTGTGAAACCCATGACCATGACGGCCTGTAATTACCTCTGAACAGTTTCCACCAGACTTTTCCTCATTTTCTCAGCTTCAATAGCAAACAACCAAGGCTCTAAGGGTTCAGCAGACCTGGTGATTGAATCAAAGAATCTTCTGGTCTTGCAGGCACTGTGGGACTTATTTTGAACCTGTACGTAGGACCTCCAAAGAACCTGGTTGCCCGGATACATCCTTAAAGCCTCTGAGAGCACCTCTCGAAGCGGAGTCAGAGGGTAAACACTGACTTTCATGTGGAACCTCAGCACACTTGTGTGCATCAGGGTGACGGCTTCGAGAACACTGGTCAAACTCTGAGAGCACGCACTGTCCTCCAGGCCAGGGCCTTTTGGCAAAACAGAGCCCTTCAGTTTGGCAAATACCTGCTCATATATCCGCACAACAGCATCAATCCCGACAGTCAAATACTGGAAGAACATAAAGCATTTGACCAAGCTACTCAAGCAATCCAAGGACTCATCAGGACGTGGGGTGGAGACAGGGCTCTCACCTAGACATTCCTGCAGAGCATGCTCATATGCCTTTCGAGCTTTTAAAACATGAATGGCCAAAACCTGCCCAGTATAGGGCCCATAGGGACTGCTCTCCGTCAGTCGGGTTAGGATATGCACAGCTCGGGCCGGGGCGGTCTCTCTTGAGTTTGGCAACAGTTCCACCTCTAGCTCAGCATACAACAGACTGAGCTCACAGAGTTCGCGATCCTTCAGCTCACTGCTGCCTGCCATGCTGAGTGCTGTATCAAAAACTTTTCTGGCATCCTCTATGTTGCCAAGCAACCACTCCAGATGTGCATACTGCTTCCAGAGGCAAAAGTTGTTGCGGTTTTCTGGCTCCTTCAGGAGATTCTTGGCTAATTTTTTACAGTTCTTCCCCTGGAACTTTAATCTCTTCTTGTTTTTAGTATGTAGACACCAAATGACCTACAAGCAAAAAGAAAAGAATGGCTCTAGGTGCTCTGTAATTTCCAAATAATCCCCTTATGTTGTCAACTTCAGAAAGCACTGACAACCAAGGCATTTCTATTCGTCCTTTATCAGCATTTTACCAAGGTCACAGGTGCAACATTAACACATCCAGGTTTTCACTTGAAATCTCTAACAAATTTTTTTCTCTGAAGAGATGTGGCCACCACATTTTATCAAAGACACTTTTTTAAAACAACTTGGTTTCTCTCAGCTTCTAGCTTCTGCATGCTTCCCTTTGTATTTCTTGTCCCTTACTTTTAATAAATTCCATTTATACCCAAACAACAAAAAAAAAAAGCCAACTTGGTGTGCGTAGGCTGTAGGTGAGCTGATACTAACAGTGGCCAGCAGAGAGCAGGCAGTGGCTAGACACAGAAAACTGGCTGATGGCTATAAAGTGCAGGATAAATAAGTAGCTTATTTTCTCTATTCTAATAAGCCCTAAATCGTCTAACCCCACTTAAGCTTTCATTGGTTCTTAAAACTGAGTGCCTGTATCATCACAGGCATCTGGTGAGACAAGACTCCACACAACAGACAGCTCTGGCCACTGAGCACCAGACTGGCTCCTGCTTCCTCCTCTTCCTTCAGTTCCCATGGTGCCTTCAGGAGCCACCAAAGGAAGAGAACCCAGGAGCACTCTGGGTCTTGAAATCCCATTTATAACACTGATGTGAAATGAAAAGGCCCCTAACAGAGAGGAGATGACTGGAGTTACCTTTTCAATCTCATACCGTAGCCAGGAGAAGCAGAGGTGAGACTTTTGCTTCCCTGAGAACAAAGGCATCACAAGGTAGAAGACATTTCGAATGAACTCCTCGCCCTCTCGGTTATGACCCTGGGTCCAGCGAGGACAGCCTAACTGGTCCATGTGGCCAACACTGCTGATGCCCGAGAATGAAAGGCTAAAGTAAGTCAAGGGCTTTTCATCAGGAAGTCCGTTATCAAAGATGCTGCTCTCATCCATGGCCAGGTAGAGGCACGAAGCTGGAGGAACAAAGCCAGAAGGCACACCCAAGAACTGCAGAAAGGCCTCAATCAGCTGGAACTGGAGATCTTGGCTGGAAAGTCTGATCAGCGATTGCCCGATATCATCAAATAACACCTGCAACAAAGGCAAAACACAGTAACCTGTTTCATGAGCAAACTATAGCTCTAACAACCTTGCACAATTCTCTTTATGTGGATGTGCTAATGAGTCAACATTACTCAAATTAAAATAAATTATTAGACAGGAGATGTTTCCTGCAAAATACAGAGGTGCTAGAGGCTTCCCAGGACAACCTGGACAGCCAGAGAACTAGTATCCCTGGGATACCATTAGCACTCGCCCCAACCAGGGAAGCACCAGGAGTGGAGGAGGGGTCAACAGCTTCAAAGCATCCTGCTTAGTGACAGAAAAGCTAGCCATGCTCACTTCACGAAGCACTGACAATTGCTTTATGGTTACTGTGACAAACTATAGTTGGGAAACCTTTTGATTTTAGGATGGAAGATTTACTATTTGTGATTTCTTTGTACACATTTGCTCCAGGAAATGAAAACTGCTTGAAGATACACAAGCACAAGGTACGAAGGAAACAACAGGACAACAACTGTGTGAAGAGCAATTAAAGGAGCCTAATATTAACTGTAAATGTTCATGCTGACTTCATGTAACTATTTTTAAATTAACAGACAAAGATACTACCCTTTGTCTCGAGGTGCTCCTTGTCTGAATGGTCTCTGTGGCTCTTAGCAGAGGAAATAAGAACATAAGCACAATGAACCTGGACTTCCTGGGACCCAACAAATCAAACCATCAATTAATCAGAGAGTTTTTCTCTTTCCAGCTTTAGAGAAAAATCTAAATGACAAGACATTGCTCACATGAGCAGTCCACTACAAAATCAGCTTCCAGGAGAAGCTGAATTCTGAACCTTGAGGACCAACTTCTAAAAGGTAGAACTATATAAAATCTTAAAACATCAAAAGAAAATCTGCCCTCCTCTGAACATTCAGCTTCAGTAGCGAAGGAGCCTCCCAAGCAGACACCTCCCACAACAGGCCAGTGGGTTGAAGTTTCCCTGGAAGTGGCTTCTTCCTCCTTCTCTCTCCCCACTTCTCTGTGTCCTAATTCCAGTCACCCCATTTGTCACCCCTCAAATGTAGCCAGTACTCTGGAGCCTTCACGCTCTGGCATCAAATATCCCTCCAACATTCAAGAGCACTCATGACCTGAGCACTCCCCACAGGGCGAGCACTGTTCCAGACACAGGTGACAAGCGGTGAACAAGAGCAGCAAAACCTCCACCTTCAAGACACCTTACTTGCAGGGAGGGTCACAGAGCCTCATTACAGAGAAAACCTCTTGATCTGTACCTGTCACATGTCATACAGCAAGAAACAGAGTTGGTATCTTATGAAACTGGGCCAATTCCAGGAATCAAAATAGCACTTCATCCTTCATTTTAATTTAAAACTCCAGAGCTGCTGGTTGCTGAACATGGAGCAGCATATACCAAAGCTCATAATGACAGTGAATGAGACCACAAAGGTGAAGAACCTGGTGCTCAACAGACATTCAGTCAACACCAGTTCCTCCTTCATCAAGATAAGGTGAGTGCTGACTGCCCCAATGTGGCCTCCACCTCTGCCACTTTTGACTTACAGGGTCAATTGTAACTGCTACACCTCCATGGACCCAAGAGTGGGGTAAGAGAATGGACACAAAAATTCCAAGACCTGTTTAGAACCTGAGGCCACAGGGTTTCACATGAAAAAATAACTGAATGACCTAGAAGGCAATCTCCAGAAGGATGATCACAAGAGCTTACCCTCCTGCAAGGCAGAAACTATTGGGTCAAGTGCTCATATACTCACCCATCAACAGCAGTCACAAAATTCCATCTTGATGCTGGCCAAGAGGGAAGTTTTCCCAGATCTGGACAGGAGTGGACCAACATCTCCTAGACCAGCTCTAGGGGCACCCAGCAAGCTCCTTTCAGAAAATCACCCACAATGGGAATGAGAGGAAGACAAAGACTGATGGTCAGCATCATCCTGTGGGGCGTGGGAGGGTACGTGCCTGTCTCTCGGGGTCCTCACAATCTTCCTCACTTTGTTTCTTGGTCTTGTCAGGACGCCAGGGACGCCAGTGCCTCTGGTCTCGTGAATGCTCAGCAGCAAGCCAGATCTGCCATCGGGGCAGTGTCTTGTCTTTTATCTCCTGGTCGTCCTCTTCTGGCTCGTCGTCATCCTCATCTAGGCAGGAATGAAACTTCTAGTTCACACAAGCAGTAAATAAAACTACTATTACCACCTAATTGGCCAGCTGTGCCAAGCACATGTGGGCATTTGGGATGCTGAGATGGATCAGAGCAGTGAGATGGATCAGTGTAAGCAGTGAGCATCCCAGGGAAAACAGACAGCTAAGGGGGTAGAACCAGATGACTGTTAATGCTATCACAGCAAAAATTCAATGACATATTCTAGAACAGCACTGTCCAAGAGGCTTCCCTGAGATGATAAAAGGACTCTTTATCTATGCTGTTATGGTAGCTACTATCTACATGTGACTTACTAGGCTCCTGAAATGTAGCTTATTAACAAAGGAACTAAATCCTTTGTGTGTGTGTGTGTATGTGGCAGTACTGGGGCTTCAACTCAGGACCTCACACTTAGTAGGCAGAGATGTTCTACCACCTGAGCCACTCCACCAGCCCTGTTTTGTGTTGGATATTTTTGAGATAGGATCTCTTGAACTATTTGCCTGAGCTGGCTTTGAACTGTGATCCACCTGATCGCTGTGTCCTCTAAGTAGCTAGTATTACAGGCATAAGCCACTGGCACCTGGCTAGGATCTGAATTCTTAATTTTAAAGAGCTTCGGGTAGGTAGAGGTTACTGTTCTGACAACACAACTTTAGAATGCTAACTGGTATTTAATGACTGCACTGGTTAAGATTTCCTTAAGCCATCAGAATTTTCAGTCAGTGGCTTTATAATTAATTATTACTTATCATTACGACTTCATTGAAAAAGGTCAATTCAGGATATCCAGTATTTATCTCACTCTGTCTCCTAACTCTGAACATGTAGAATGGAAGAGGAAAAAAAAGTCTCAGTTGCCTTCAAAGTTCAATATTAAAAAAGGAACAGGGTATATAAAATGGTACAGCCACACAGGTCAACAGTTGGGCAGTTTTCTTATAAAACTGACACATACCTACCACAATTGCCCTCTTGGGCATTGATCCCAGAAAAATGAAAACCAATGCATTAATTAAAACCTATACATTAACGCTCATGGCGGCTTTATTTATCGCAGCCAAATGTCCCACTACAGTGCACAGAATTAAACTATAATCCACCTATACCACAGAACACTGCTCAGCAAAAAAAAAATGAACAAACTATTGATACAAACAACAATTTGCCTGTATCTCAGGGGACCTGTGCTAAGTGGAAAGAAGTCAATCTCAAAAAGTTACACAGAAAACAAGTGTTGCTGAGGATGCAGAGAAACTGGAAGGCTTGTGCACTGATGGTGGGAGTATAAAGTGGTAGAGCTGACATAAAAACAGTATGCAGTTCAAAAGATTAAACACAACTACCATATGATTGAGCAAGTCCACTTCTGAATATATATACCCCAAAAACTCCGAAAGCAGGAACTCCAAGTTATTGTGCACCTATGTTCACAGCAGCATCACTAACAACTGCCAACAGTGAAGCAACCCAACCACCCACTGACAGAAGGACGGATAAGCCAAATGTGGTGTGCACACAGCACAGTATTGCTCTACCCTCAAAGGAAAAGAAATTCTGACCAAGCTACAACACAGATGACACCTGGAACACTATGGTAAGGGGGAGGAGCCAGCCACGAAACGACAAAATGTTATGATTCCTGTTATGGGAGGTTCCTAAAGTAATACATTCACAGAGACAAAGAAGAGAATGGCAGTTGCCAAGGGAGCAGGGCAATGGAGAGCTGATGTTAACTAATACATTTTCGGCTAGGGAAGACAAAAGAGTTCTGCAGGTGGATGGAGGAAATGGCCGTGCAATAGTGTAAATGTACTAACTACCACTGAAACAGTTCTGTGTTGTAACTGTGGATGTGACTGCACAAAGCTACACATGACAAACTGCCTAGTAGTACACACACATGCATGCACACACACAGCGTGAATGCATGAAAGCAGACTAGTGAAATCTGAATAAACTGCATGTTGTACCACATCACTATCATTGGGGGAGACCTGGAAAATCTTTTTTATACTTTTTCAGATTCTTGTGAACCTACAAGTACTTCAAAATTTAAAACTAAATGACATACAAAAAAACCTCAATAATTTAAATGGATAATGTGGCCCCAATATTCCACCCCGACACTCTTCTCAGTTTTTTAAAGTAAAAAACTAAAATTTATCATAATCTTCTAAAGTAATCCTTTGAGCCTGAACAGTCTAAAACATGATCTGTAGAAATTATCCTTATGAGCTATACATCAGATTCAGGTGCCTGAATTTATTACATTAGATTTCCAAAGGGAGTAGGGTTGTGGTCAAGTGGTAGAGCAATTACCTAACAAGTGCAAGGCCCTGAGTTCAAACCCCAGTACGCCAAACAAAATGCAACAGAAATTCAAAAAAATACAGGAGTTTGAACAAGAAGTAAAAATAAACTGTGATATATGCAAAAGAAATGCCTGAAAATATATAAAATCCTAACTACTTGCTAAATGGATAAGAGAACTTAAAAACAAAAAGCAGTTATCTAGCTTCCTAGAAACTAGAAAACTGTTAACCTTTCCTTTGTCCTGCTGTTTTTTTGGAGGATTCCCATTAGAGTCATTAGGAAAAAAGGTATTAAATTCAGTAGAAGATTCTTGATAATGGAAAAATTAGGAAAACTCTCAGGGAATATACATCACTAACTTGATACTAAAAACCAAGGATTCAACACTTGCGCCACCATTCTGATAAAATTAACTTTTCATTTGATTATGAGTGATCATTAGACACCTGAACACTCATCAGGAAAGTAATGTTACTTTATTCTCCAGATACTGCTATGACAATGCTACTTTATCACCAAAGAAACACAGAATTTGGCAAACTCTGTAACATGGACACTGTGTATTATAATATTCTCCCTCCTTAACAAATCAATAAACCAAAAGCCAACCTAAAGCACAGACCCATACTGACCCAGAGAAAGAAGAGTTAATATTAAGATTTCCTTCCCAGTGGCCAACAGTGCAACACTTTCCTGTTTCAACCAGGCAGGCTGACTCCCTGCATATAGAAAGCTACTGGTTAACCTAAAAAGCCATTCCAGCTCTTTTTGGAAAAAAATACTCAAGGGAAATTTAAACAGCCACACCTCCTACAGCCCCCAAGTGAAGCATGAGCATCACCTGATGCCCAGAGCAAAGTTAACCTCTAAACATCTTGTCACCTGGCCTGGAGCTCTGAACTGCCATGCAGACAGTACCTAATCCAAAATTCCCAGCTGTAGGAGAAGAAACTAAGGACAGAAAGAAGAGGCAGGTTGAGCCTCAGCAAGGAACGAACATCCTTGAGTCCTCATCTACCATATTCTCCCTGGTACTTTCAATAAGAGTTTGCCTGGCAGATCTCCCTCTATGCTGGAACCACCTTTCAGGGAGCAAAGAAGTTCCTGGATGTTTAAGAACCATGCTGGCCAAGACATAGCCATAAATATGTGGCTATCAAGCATTGAAAAGTAGCTAGTTTGAATTGAGATGTGCTACAAGTATAAGACACACTATATTTTAGTTAGTGTGAAAAAAGGATGCAAAATGTTAATAACTTTTAAAGGCTGATTATACGATAGAATGATTATGTTTTTAAATACTAGGTAACATTACTAAAATAATTTCACCTGTTTGTTTTTACTTTTTAAATTGTGACGAGATGATCTGAACGCACACGTTTGGGTTTACACACTATATTTCTAAAGGAAATTAGAAAACTTTGTTGGAGCAGCAATCTGTAAGGCAATTTGGGGTCATGTAGAATGACAGCTATACAAATACCGGTTAAAAGTCATTCTGTACTGCTCCTAAAAAGGCAAGGAGTTTTAAAGGCTTTATTGGTCTGTACACTGGCAAAAGAAAAAAAGATTGTCTTAAATACATACTAAAAAAGAAGGGGAGATTAGCAACAAGTTTGCTTCTTCAGGAAAACTTCATAGAAGAAAAAGAAAGATTCCTCCCTCTGGAAACTTGAATTCTCACAGTGTTACTGGACGCATAGGATGTTGACGGCTTTGAGGCCTCTCAGGAGAAGAAACAGTCTATTCCACTATGATAAAAACTTAATGTATTTTTGACATTTTGATGTTTGTGCAAGGTTTTTTTTTTTTTTTTTTTTTTTTTGGTAGTACTGGGGTTCAAAACTCAGGGCCTCACACTTGCTAGGTAGGCATGCTATTATTTGAGCTACTCCACCAGCCCTTGTACAATGTTCTTAAACTACTGATAAGCAGCTTATACAGATAAGTAATCATGAAGATGGAAAAACAAATACCAGAAGTCAAAGGCATACCATCTTCACTGGGAGATGCCTTACCTGGATTGACAACCACCCAGCCACCACGTGTCTGCTGGTGCATCCACGCCCGCCAGCCTCGGGCTCCCTTCTCCCCAGCCCGGGGTTCTCCACTGTCCCAGAAGGGTTCAAAGAATTCCACCTGTCAAGTTGAAAAAAACAGAAGTTAGGCATAACATTTTCAAAACTGCTGTGTCATTGGAAAAAGTAAGTACTGGTGGGCGTTAGGGGAACATAAGACTCCTAAAATGTTGCCACCCACTTGAAGATAATACATAATACACATAACCAAAGCAGAAAACAGAATTAACCTGTGTGGTAGACCGCTTCCAAGACAGCCCCCATCACTCACCCTTGCCTCAGTGCACACTCTGAAGTGTGGGCTAGACCTGGTGACATCTAACAAACCAAATATGGCAAAGGTGAAGGAATGACACTTCAGAAATTAGGTTACAAAAAGACTGGCAAGATCTGGTGACAAGGGCCTACAGCTAGATACAAGAACGGTTTCCCAGTTCTCATCCTGCCAGGGCCATCTAACCAGGGACAGCGGCACAGCCAGATGCTCTAGTGCCACTGGATTCCTTAACCAATACATAAAGTCATGTTGCTTTCAATACCTTTTGAGGGGATGGGAATTCAAAGTTTCAAAGGGATAAATTAACCTCTTGAGATGTGGGACAACCACATCTTAGGTAACTTTATTCCTAACATCTGGCACGTGTTCAACACATAGTAGGAACTCAATAAATGCACATATGTGCAGAAGGGAGGCATCAAGCAAAAACATGTCTGCATTTTGAAGTCTGACCCCGTGAGCCCCTCCTCCATCCATGTGGACATTAGGACTGCAGTGTGTAGAAACCAGTGCACCCGCAATGAATAATTTCCCACAGGACAGAATAAGAATGCAGCACTGAGCAGGACTGTGATCCTCTTATCAACTAGCAGGAGGACTTTAAAAGTGAGCCAACGACCTCCTTTTCGTGAAAGCTTTTGGAAGAAACCTTTTGAAGAGGCCAAGCCTGTTTCCAATGGGTACACTGTAGCTAGAGAGTCACAGAATTATGCACTCTGAGCCTGCACAGTACCATGGATGCCTGCGGGAATGTGATTCCTGGGAGACTCAAAGCAAGGCAAGTGTGCAGACACAGGCCTTGGACTCCAAGCGTGTCTCAATCACCCTCAGAAGGGGACTGGGAAGACTACATTCCTTCTTTTTAGGATTGCTCTTATAAGAGTCATGGGGGAAGTACGCTCAAGAAAAAGAAGGATTTTTCAAACAGTGTGATAGATGGTTATAACCAGTTTGTTTATCCCACAGAAACACAGACCAGTGGTAACAGACTCTGCCTGTTTCATGTTATGCTACTGTGTTTATGGTAACAATGTCTCTCTGTTATAGACCCAATATGGAATGCTGTTAAATAAGAAGCTTTATTTCAAAAGTTATCACGTGAATGTTTCAGAAACACATGTGCTTTTGGTATTTAAGCTCTCAAGACTGTGCATCAGCGTCTCTCCATACTGTGACACATCACAGTCATAGGCAGTCCCCTCTATCCATCAGTGACAGCTGTCATCACAAACAGTGAGCCTCAGCAGAGGGATGGGAAGAAGAGAGATTCAGATTCTGATCCACAGTGCCTGAGAGTTGGTTAAGGATTACTTCTGAACCACAGTATATTCTTAAAATATCAAAGCATATCTTAAAATTGCTCTATCTGGCTGATTCTTTAATCCAACTTTGTTTAGAAGCAGCCTCATGATAAAAATGGTCTCTATTGGTAATTCATAAAAATTCCATATGATGGAGCCTTAGCCTCTTAAATAAGACTTTTGAAGGGTCACCATAAATTCAGATATTCTCTCCATCTTCTACCAGACCCTTTTTGTACAGAAGAAAACCAAGTTTTCTTTAGTGAAAAAAAGGAAGAGATAGGTTTTCTTATATGCATAGCTCTATGATAAGATGTTTTTATTGTTTTGTATAACAAACACTGGCAAATATTCATTTGTCACCTAAAAGATGAACCCCTCTTCAATGAGGACTGGTATTGACAAAATGCCATATGTAATTTCATTTGCAACTTGGGCAAAGACTGTAGCCAGTGGAAAGGTTAATGGTGACAGCAACACAAGACCCAGACTAGGATGCACAAAGTGACCTATGGTTTCAAATGGCATGATAGCTGTTCCCCTGACTTGTGAAGATAACCTGCATTCAAACAAGGGCCATAGGTAAAAAAGAAAAGGACATCAAAGAGTCTTCCTATTTGTGAAGAAGAGAGGAATCTTCTCTTATCTATGTTTCACTCCTTTCATTATGGGATTGTCCTTGATCAGTGAAATACTTCTGAAAAAAAGAGAGAGATGGATCATGCCAGCAGAGCTTGGTACCTGTACTTTAGTAGGCAGATCTTTCACACTGTCAGGTTTGAAGAAGGTGAAGTCAACCATGGCCTGGAACAAAGCGATGGCCTTCTCTGAGTGGCCAGCCTGCCGCAGAAAGTGGCACTGCTGAAGGAGGAGTGCTGTGAACCAGAAAGCAGAGGGGAGAATCCCTGTTGGTACCACAAAGGGAAAGAACGTAACTTCTCAAAACATGCTATTAAACACTGAGAACACCTCTTACTAAGATTATTGTTCCCTTTCAGTGCTGTAATATATACAAGTCCCAGTTTAAAAGGACTAACAATAATACTGTAATCCAATCTAGTTTTTCTAATTTTTGTATTAAACCACTACCGAATATAAATATTAACCATAAAAATTCTATACAGTATATAAAAATAAGAGGTTGACCTGAATTTTGGCTGTCAAATACTCAAAAGCTCACTAACAAGAAAAATTGTAGGAAAAGGATGGTGTACATTTTTATCAGAAAGCAAAGACCTGTACTCGACTGATCACTAGATGGCATTATTCACTAGCAATTTTCATATGTTCAGTGTCTGCTGTGAACAAATCATAATTACATGTTTGAAAACTTCTGTTCATCTTATAGTATAATTCTATTTACTAAAAAACATTTAACTATGTAAGCATATCTCAAATATTATCAAATATGAGACTCTTTAAAAAAAAAAAAACAACAACCAAAAAACCTCATGCAATTTGGGATCACCAGCAGCTGTACTGGAGTCACCTGTGAAAATTTGGCCAGGATTCTCACTCTTTGCAGTGGCTGCTCAAACCAACACATGCTAATCCAGAAATAGGCTCACTACCTGCCAGCAGTGTTTCAGTCAGAAGGCAAAAATCATTGGCTTCAATTGAGTTGGACTAAGCAATCTTCCTTGAATGCATTTTCCAGGACATCCAACCAAAGGCAGAAGGTGATATTTGTATATAAAATAAACATTTTTAAAAGCCTTCAAAAATATCCCACTGATTTGTTTGTTTACTCTGAGTGTTGACATTGAACCTACCGTCTTATGCATGCCAACCACACTACCCCTGATCTACACCCTCAGCTCCAAATATGACATTATTTATGTCAGTGTGGTAAATGCTTACACTTTCTAGAGCACTGTATTTATATCTCTAGATGTTAAGTAATGATAACAGGAGTGTCAATCATCTAAACATCTGCTATGTACCACACACTGAGCTGAACTCACCATACATTATCTCATTTAATGTGCACAACTGTGCTATCAAGCAGGTATTATACGATTGTTCCTGATGAAGAAATGTGCTCAAACAGGTTAAAGAATCTGCCCTGGGTCACACCACAGCCAATGAATAACAAATCCATGATTCAAACTAAAGAGTGACATTCTCAAGAGTGGATGTCAGAGACTCACTCATGCCTATAATCCTAGCTTCTCAGGAAGCAAAGATCAGAAGGACCATGGTTCAAAGTCAGCCCAGGCAAAATAGTTCACAAGACCCTATCTTGAAGATATTTAATATACGCATACACAAAAAAAAAGCTGGAGGAGTGGTTCAAGAGGTAGAGCACCAGCCTAGGAGGCCCTGAGTTCAAACCCCAGTAGCACACACACACACAAAAAGTGACATTCTCCAGTTCTAGCATAATATACTGCCTCCCATATCTTGCTACTGTCAAAATTTTTATGCTAGGCTCTTTTGGGACACACCAAAAACATTAACAGCATAATAATACCAAAAACCTATACTTATGTAGTCAGTAGGGCATCTCATGTTATATTACTGCTGGAGACCTACACTGGACATCTCAACAGGCAAGAACACTGATAGCCAAAGCAGTTAAAAGATTTGACAATGTTTACTTGGTTAATAAGCAGAAAAGTTAGAACTTCTTATCCAGTGGTATTTTCCTAACTCTACTGGCTTTAACACCCTCACCCACCAACCCTGAGAGCTCAGAGAAATCTGTTATAATCAACCAGCATTATAACACGTTTTTTAAAAACAAAATCAGCTCTGACAATTTCAACTATTCTAAAATAAACCAAAAATAAATCCTCATTTTCAACTAAAGCCAAACCAAAGTAAAATTCCTCCCACGCAACAGCATCTGGTTATCTCCTTACCAAACATGGCTTCTTCCGTGCCAGGCAATGCAGGGTGAGATAAGATGCTGCCATCCTTAACAGCAGACAAAGTACTCAAGCACTTGCCATAAAGACTAAGAATTTTTGATATAGAAAAGGTGCTAAACTGGCTCTGGCAAAATACAAGGTATTTTTGCCACAGGGCCGTATTATTGGGGTGTAAGAAGATCAGTTTCTGCCACTCTTTGACCAGTGTGGAGGGCTCCCAGAATTCTGCACAGAGCTTCAGTCTGGCAAGCTTCAGGTCCACGCTGCTCTGGTTGCTCTCAATGGCCCGCTCCAGAACAGCCAGCTTCTTCTCCAGGAGTAGCTTTAGGGACTTCTTGGGCTTCTCCTGTTCTCCCTCCTCGATGGCATACAGGCCAGGACTCTTCATGACCTCGTCCTCAACAACAAAACAACAACTTACTAATGCACATGGGGGGAGGGAGGTTCCGGGGGTCCTCAGAGTTTCAACAGTACTTAGATAGCTTTACAACCTCCAATAGGTTTTCCACCTCTCAAAACGAATGTTATAGAGACTTAGTTGATAACCATTTATTTATTACAACTCCTTTTAATAAAAACTCGTTTCTTAGAGAGGTTGTGCCACCTAGGATAGCGGGTCTTTATTTCACCTGATTGACTTATATACTCTTAAGTTAGGTTTATGCATCAATAGCAAGCACATAATAATGCCTTGAAAACAGAAGAGTCAACCTTTCCAATAAAACAGACAAATATGGGGCAAAATAAAACATAGTGTATGAGTAGGTTATATAATGAAGGATGAAGGATGAAGACAAAGCCATGTATTTTAAGGGACCACAGAGCTCTAACTAGGTAGCCCTGTCTCTCACAACTCTGTGAGCTTTGCCTATGTGGTAGGTACTTCAGGATGCTTCTCCCAGCCTGATGACCATTACTCTTTTCTCAAGATTCTGTTCTGATTCTGTTGGGTGCAGTTCAGAAGCATGGTGCTTGCCCAGCATGTGTAAGGACTTTAAAAAAAAAATCAGGGCTGGTGGAGTGGCTCAAGCAGTAAAAGGGCCCTTCTAGCAAACTCCAGCAGTGCCGCCAAACAAACAACAACAACAAAAAACTCCAAATAACACATTATAACATTTATTACTACCAGACTGCATTTATTTCTCATGTGTCAGCCTCTCTCATTGGACTTTGAGCAAACTCAGAGCAAGGGTCATATTCTAATAATTTTTATATGCCCAGTACTAGGCTTCCTTATAGCATCTTAAAAAGTGCTGCAGAGCCAGGTTTAGTAGTACACGCCTATAATCCCAGCTACTTGAGAGGAGGAGGCAAGAGGATTGTGAGTTCAAGCCTGGGTAACTTAGTGACAGACCCTGTCTCAAAATTAGGCTGGGACTATAGCTCAGTGGTAGCCCCTGGGTGCAAGCTCCAGCCCCTCCAAAAAAAAAGCGGCAGAATAAATGTGTCTGCCCCAAATCAGGAATGTCATGCCAAAGTAAGAGAATCAGGACAGGGATACTTACCTGAAATGCTACAAACGCCATCCATAGCTGAATATCTTGAGGATTCTCCCGAACTCTCCTGTTGAACTCCTCCACCTTGGCCTTGAGAATAGCATTCTGTCTGTCTGTCTGTGAGTCTGGCTGCTTTGCTTCTTGCTCTGTAGGACCCTGTCCTTGTAACCACTGCGTGGTTGACTGATCATAAATCCCCAAAGGATTCAACCAGCTTGTAACAGGAGCAGCCACGTCATCTGAGTCTTTCACTGGAATGAACGAGACTGGCTCCGAGGAGGGAGGTTCACTTTTACAGCTCACAGCAGCTCCGTCCATGTTTAGTAATCCCACACTCTTCTTTGTAAAATAGCGTTCGAGGGGCTTGTGGGAATGCTTCTTTGCTGTAGAAATCCCTTCCCAAGATATACACTGTTTCTTAGGGTTAATGCCTAGGCAGGAGTTGCCTTTCCTTTTGTATCTGGTTTAGAAAAAGAAAGAAAAGTAACTGAAGAGACTGTGGTGCTACCTCCAGCTGGCTGAAGGATCATTAAACCGAAACTCTTCTTACCCAAGTTGCATATATCCAACTTCACCTTTCTTTCACACTGTTTCTACTTAGAGACACAAAAGGATTAGCAAGCAGCTTTTTTCTGCCTGGCCTGATTTCCTCCTATGACACCTCAACTCCCTGCTAACATCTCCATGCCTATCTTCTAGTTCTTAGTACCTTATATTTTTCCTGGAGCTTCACAGTTAAAAGTACTGTCACAAACATCATGTCACTTAATCTTCACAGTCATAAGTGACAAGTAAGAAATTATCATCCCCTCTTTTACACTGTTCCTAAATGAGCACATTGAGAACCGGAACCTAGGTCATTTGTCTCCTAGATAGTCCTGTTTTCTCAACATTGTCCTGTGTCCAGACTTAAGAAAGTAACATATAGATCTAAGATTCTTTTTTTAATCCTGAAACAAAGTATGTTAAATGAAATTACATTTGGTTATTTTCTACTCTAGAAGAGAAGAGGCTGGGTCTAAAACACTTTCCAGAGTTACTGACACATAACTACCAAGTACTGCATAGAGAAAAGCTAAGAAAACTGTACTTTTTTGTGTGTATGTTAGCAAACAATCCAATTAAAAACTGGGCAAGAGATCTGAACCAAAATTTCATATAAGAAGACATGAATTGCAATCAGCACATGAAAAGTACTCAAGCATTTGACAATTGAAATGCTAATTAAAACCACAATGGAATACACCACTTGCCCCTTAGCTAAAATTTACAAGACTGACAAGACCAAATATTGGTGAGTAACCAGGATTCTCATAGGCTGCTGGTGAAAATGTAAATGGTACAATCACTTTGGGGAAAAGGTTTGGCAGTTTCTTAAAAAAGTAAAACTAGCAATTCTGTTCCTAGTATTTACCCAAGAGAAAGAAAACCACATGTCCACCCAAAAACTTGTGAATAAATGTCCTCAGCAATTTTAATCAGAATATTCAAACACAGGCAAGCATCCAAGTGTCCATCAATAGAGGGAATGATAAACAGACGGTGGTAAAGCCATACAGTGCAACACTATAGGGTACAAATGATAAATGCCACATGGAGGATCCTCAAAAATACTGCAATGGGCAAAAGAAGTCAGACACAAAGAATATGTGACTCCATTTACATGAAATTCTAATCAGGCACAACTAATTGGTGGTGGAAAAACATTAGAACAGTGATTACCTCTGGGGTGACTAGAAAGGAGCTGGAGGAAACATTGGGGGCCCCAGTATCTTTCTATATTTTTTGAATGCTGTTTAATATGCATGCAGAGATATTTAGGGGGGAGGGTATTATCTGTTGTTCACTTTTGAAATGCATCCAAAAAATAAGATGGGTTGATGGACAGATAAAGGATAAAGCAAATACAGTAGAATACTAGTGGGAGAATGTAGGAGGCGTGTATATGAGTATGTAATTCTTTCAACTTTCGCTGTATATTTGAAAATTTGTATAATAAAATGCTGTGTGGGGAGAAAAGAGCAAAGCAGAGGTGCCTCCATCTTTGGTCAGCTCCCAAAAACCTCTGCCTGCACTAGACCCTGGGCCCGCCCACCTGGCTTTCCCTCCACTTCCCACACTTCTCCACTGTCAACAGGTGCCCTCTCTGCTGCCTTGTCCCTCCATCACTGCTGAAGTACAGCATATACCACTTTGAGGAAGTATTTTCTCACATATACGTACAAATCCACGCTCAAACCCTGCCATGATTTAAATATTAATGATTAATCTTGATTACCAACTTGATTGGATTGAGAAGTGCCTCAGAGATTAGTAGAGCACATCCCTGGGTGTGTCTCTGAGGGCATTCTCAGAAAGGATTAGCTAAGGGTAGAAGATTTACCCTGAATGTGGATGGCACCATGCCACAAGCCAAGGGCATAGGCATATTCTCTCCCGCTCCCTTTCCCTCTCTTCCTCCCTCCTTCCTGGGCCATGTGATGTGAGCTGCACTATACCTCCCTGCCATGACACCTCTAAAACCATAAGCCAAAATAAATCTTTCCCTTTAAGCTGGTTTTGTCATGTATTTTGCTCACAGAGATAATAAAACTGACTAATACATGTATCTTCTTGGAAACTTGTGTTTAAACTTAATCCACAAATTTATACATTGGTAGCATATGGAGGCCTTTGGGAGATGACTGGGATTAGATAAGGTCATTAGAATGGGGTAACCATGATAGGAGTGGTGGCTTTATAACAAGAGAAAAAGGAAGAGAGACTTGACTTTCACATCTTCTCTGTCTCACCATGTGATGACCTCTGCCATGTTATAATGCAGCAAAAAATGCCCTCACCAGAGGCCAACCAGATGCCAGTGCCATGCTCTTGGACTTCCCAGCCTTCACCCTTGAGCCAAATAAACTCTATCCTTTCTAAATTACCTGGTCTCAGGTATTTTGTTGTAACAACAGAAAACAGACTAAGACAAACCCTTTCTCTATCCTCCCTCTCAATTCTTCCTAGACTACCTTAGGATAAGCTTTCTCTACTCCATTAAAACAACCATGATAGAGCTGAGGCATACTCAGTGATACAGAGCATACATGAAGTAATCTTCAGCACCAAAACCAAACATTAACAAAACAGTGCTAAAGTAGCCCTGAATAAGCCTCTCGTTCTGTAAGGAACAAATTATAAGTAAAAAGCTAATTCTGTCTACTTAATAACTAATTTTTTTTGAGACAGGGTCATACTATGTAGCCCAGGCTACACTATACTTGAACTCCTGATCCTTCTGCCTCAACCTCCCATGTGCTGGATTACAGGCATGCAACACCATACCTGGATAATTACAACTATTTTAATAGTTGTGATTCTTCATTAGTTTAAAATGTATAGTACGCTAAGTATACATATAATCTATTAAATGTTTATTGAGTTTTCTGAGTTTAAAATAATAGAGAATCAGTATGGAGGTTCTTTAAGAAACTAAAAACATAACTACCATTTGCGCCTGCTATACCACTCCTGGGCATATATCTGAAAGGAATGTAATTCAATATACAACAGAGATACCTGCAGGCCCATGTTATAGCAACACTATTCACAACAGCCAAGTTATAGAATCAGCCTAGGTATCCACCAACCAATGAATGGAATGCATAAAGAAAATGCATATGTACACAGTGAAGTGTTACTCAGCCAGAAAGAATGAAATTTGCAGGAAATGTGTCATTTGCAGGAAAACAGATGGACTACAGATCATCATGTTAAGCAAAACAAGCCAGACTTAGAAAGTTCAAATATCACATTTTCTCTCGTATGCAGAACCTAGTCCTTAAAAATGAATGATAGTAATATAAAACAAGCTCTTATTACGAGTGGGAACCAGTAACAGTGAGAAGGGCGAAAAGAAATAGTGAAAGGGAGGTGAAAATGGTCAAAGAACTTATAAAGTATGAAAATGAACATATATGGAACATGTATGAAAATAGAACAATGAAACCAGTTGAAATTGTTTTAAGAAGGAAGAAGGTTGGATGAGGGGGAGTGACCAAGGGGGTGAATGATCAGGGTCCATCATATGTATGTATGGAAATACCACAATGAAACCCCTTTGCATAACTAATATATGCTAACAAAAATGTATTTTAAAAATTAGCAGGCATTTTCTACTGTAAATTAGATGAAAATGCTAAGGGAGGAACAAAGAATCTTACTGGCTTATATTATCCACTTTCAGACATGTATTCCTGTGTAGTTAGAAGTATAGACACATATCCTTTTTAAGAGCAGTTGGTATCATGTAGTTTCAAGCTTCCCTCCTACTTTTAAGCATTTTTCCATACAATTAGTCTTAGAGAATATACCTTTTATTGACTTCAAACTGTTCCAGTGCATGGATGTGATATTATTTATTTAACTGTTTTCCTACTGTTGAACATGTAAGTTGTATCTAATTTATCATTTATTGCAGAATCTTAATGCCCGGACAAGACCTAGGATGTAATTTAACACAGTATTCCCCCAAATGAACATACTTTTCCTAAAAAATCATTATCAAATAATCAGCTGCCTTCACTTACGTAATTCTAGAGGCAGGAGACCCCATACACACTTCAGAGGTTAACAAATTACATCATATGGACGTTTAATTTAAATGAATGCACCTACAGGCACTTGGCCACAAAAAAAGAAAAAAAAAAAAAGATGGAGTCTGAGAGGAAGAAGAAGAATAAACATGTTTAAATGGAGCACTTAATTGTACCCTGAATCCACTCAGTGGGCCTGGATCCTGGAGTGAGTAAACTAGGCAACATAATTTGCCTGTCTGTGGCTTCTCACACACCCCTCACAGTGCCTGACTGCCTAAGTTCAAATTCCAACTCCACAGCTGACTAGCTGGGCAAACTTGATCAAGTTATTAAAACTTGTCTGTATCAGCCAGCTTTTCATTATTATAACAAAGTATATGAGGCAGATTACTTTGTAAAGAAGAAAAAAGGTTTATTTTTGCTCAGAATTTTCGTGGCTGTAAGTCCAAACTGCATGGCACAACTCTGGCAAGGGCCCCCTTTACTACATTACTGTGTCTATGTAACGTCTTGCCTTGTCCTTATAAAGCCACAAGGATTCAATGGTGGGGTATCTAAGCTAAGCACGTCCCAAAGGCCCCATCTCTAAACACTGATTAGGATTTCACCCTTATAAGACTTTGAGGATTAAACTAATGCATGAGTTTAGGGGGACAAACTACTTTCAAACCACAGTACTGTCTGGGCCTCAGTTTCCTCATGGGTAAAATGGGAATAAATGGGTCCTATGTCATAGTTACTGACATGGTAAAAAAATAAAACAAAATAATAGATATAAAGCCCTTGGGAGAGTGTTTGCCACAAAAGAAGGGCTAAATAAGCTTAAATTATTTTTATTATTTTACGAAACTTGGCTCCTAAGCATAGGGCAACTATTTTATCTGGTATGTAGCCAAATAAAGTAACAACCTGTTCAAAAATGAAGGAAAAAAATGGACTGAGCTGACCTTTACTGACAGACGGTATACTAGTACTGTTGGGTCTGGGGGCTCAGAAGACAAAATGAGCCAGTGCCCTGTCCCCCATGAGAGCACTGTGTCCTGTAAAAGGACATGCGGCCTCACAAGTCATGGCCCCTGGGGATGCCTCAAAATGCCATAAGGTTGATAAGCAGGAGGATTTCACAGGACTGTGCATATGCTCCTGTAGAGATATGTTAAGAGACCACTCCACCCGACTCCTGACTCTCCTCCCTAAGAAAAAGGGCCAAATAAAAACCCCTCTATGTAAACAACAGGAGCTACCGATTTTCTGGGCTCCCTGTCCATCTCTAGGGGCAGCTTTTCCTTTCTCTCTAATAAATCCTACTTTGTGTGCCAAATTGTCTCACAAGTCAATCGGCTGCCTCATGAGCCAATTCTTTGGCCTGTGGAGGCAAGCACTCTCAACATCGCCCCACAACAATACTAAGGCGTTTCTACAGGTAATAACTGTCACTTTCATCTCATGCAGTAACTTTAGAACTTAATTCCTGCTTACAACAATACGCCAATGAACAGCATGTCACTGCAGGGATACCCATACTTGTAGAGGACGTGCTTTTCTACCAAGACAAGTCTGACTCCCTGGACCTTCCCCTCAGTCCTGGTTCTGCCTCCCCAAGTCTGTCCACTTTCCAATGGACAGTCCAACAAAGTTTAAAGGACAATGATTACATCCCTGCCACAGGCCAGAGATGCCCCTCATGCAGTGCTCACAGGATGGAACTACTCAACTCCTAAGCAAATGCCCACTGTCCTGTCAGTGCTCCCAATTTGTCAGTGCCCCTCCAAGTGTGAAAACCCTGTACCTGACACAATATTCCCAGGGTCCTCAGACCAGCTCAAAGTGCCATAGGTGGACACCTTTCTAGACCTGGACATGAACAATTGTACAGTTATTAGTCCAGGCAAGACTGCCTCACTCAACTCTACTGAGTTACTAGGAAACTGACAGTGCCCTATGACTTTTAACAGTGCCATCTTTGCAGCTTAGATTAATAAAGTTGTGTTTAATTACCCTCTTTCTAAGGCCTGTGCCATTCATTAGCAGAACCTTGAGAACCACTCTTTCTTAATGTTTTCTCCTTTTTCATCTACTAATAAATAATAAATCTTTATAACTGCACACCCCGTTCCAATTCTCTATCAGACATCTCTGATATCTGAGTGCAAGAGAGGGCAGGAATTATAATTCCCAACTTACAAATGAGGAAAAGGAGGCTGAGACAGCTGAGTGACCTCCCTGGGACTATGCTGCTGGTAAATGGTGGTCAGAATGAGAACCTGGGTCCTTGGTCACCCAGAAAAGGTCCTACCCCACAACCTGTCCCACCTGTATTTGTGGTTCAAATTCCAACCTGCTCTGCTCCCTGTTTGCTGATCTGGAGCAGTTACTTGACCTGAGGTCCTTCTCCTCCTCCTCCTCCTCCTCCTCCTCAAGGAGCAGCTTGAGGAGGTGGTACCCTATCTGTGGTACCACCTGGGATGGCATAGAAAACCCAACCAGACTTCAGAGGGCATTAAAATAATCCGAGAGTATGTGAATATATTTGAAATGATAGTTACTCTCAGCCAGGAGGTTTTAGTTGACAATACATTGGTCAACTAATGAACACTGAAATACAAACAAGATGAAATCATCATAAAGGAAACTTCAGTTGTGATTGTTCATCTGGTGGGGCACAATGTCAGGAGAGTGAAGTATGAGTAAAATCTGGAGTACTAGGCATTGGAAATTGTTTATAAAGGATAACGACCCCCAAGACGTCCTCCTGACTTGTACTCCATGATTCTATAGCTTTGGTTTTCAATACCTTAAACTGTTTGGGAATAGATAGTGTATTACCATTGTCTATGCTCCCAAGTTTCCTACAAAATACTAGGCATCCAAGGGGTTTTAGAAAGAACTCAATTTTTTTTTTTTTGGTTGTAGTTATTGTTTTGAGATAGGGTCTCACCAAGCCGACCAGTCTGGCCTCAAATGAGATCCTTTGCCTCAGCCTCCCAATTACCTGGAATTACAGCATGAGTCACCTCACCTGGCTTACTCAAAAAAAAAAAAAAAAAAATTTTTTTTTTTTTATGGTACTGATGTTTGATCTCAGGGTTCTAGATGTGTTAGGTAAATGTTCTACCACTTGAGCTACACCTTTAGTCTTTTTCTTATTTTTTTAGGTTACTTTTCAGATAGGGTCTCGAATTTTTGCCTAGGGCAGGCCCAGACAGCAATCCTGCTACCTCAGCCTCCCAGTAACTGGGATCACAGGCATGTATCACCACTGCCTAGCTTATTGGTTGAGATGGGGTCTCAATAACATCCCTTCCACTCCCACCCCAAGCTGGCCTTAAACCACAATCCTCCAGATCTCATTTCCCAAGTAGGTGGGATTATAAGTGTGAGTCACTGAGCATAGCCTCAAATACTTTTGATTGACAGACTATAGGGGAAAAGTTCAAACTCATTACTGAAGCAAATACCAATACCTATTTTTATGGATCATCTGATGGTATATGCTAGAAATAACCTGAAAAAAATCATTACATTAAATGTCAATTCTAAATGGCACATATGGGGAATGGATAAGTAAAAAGGCTCTTGCCACTTTTTAAATGGCATACAGATTAGACCACATAGTTTCCGGATACTCTATCATAATTAATTATCATGAAGTAGTCTTAGATTCACTCACTCAACAAATATTTATTGTACACCTACAACACCAGGGATAAGAAAAATTATTCTGATCTGACCTCAAGGCTTAAACTTGCATTTCGATTACAAGATAAGATGTGCACCTTAACAACACTGGATAAAACCCAACAGAATCTATGAGAGGGAGAGAAAGGCAGGCAGACAGTGCTGAGAGTGTTCAGAGGAGAGGGAGGTCACTTCCAACACAAAAAACTGAGGCAAACACAATGGATACCTTGCTATGTCCCCACGGTAGAGGGACTTGTACTCCCAGTTGGCAGGGTCTGGTTTCTTATCTGTCCTGAAGATTTCTCCCGTTAGAGTCTGGATGTCATCCAGCCAAATAGTATGCTGTCCAGCACCAGCACCAGCAGTATTTCCTTGACTGTGGGACAAAGGAAAAGGGTCAGGTACTTCAGAAATCTTCTAGTAACATATCTGGCATGTCCAGAAATATGGAAGTGACACTTTTCAGACCCCACAGGCATCAACAAACGCATCAAAATACATCGAACTGCACACACACCATAGAGATAAGAAGATGACTCCTGTTCTGGAAAGAGTTTACAAAATAAAGCAAAACCTGTCATCCTAAATGATACTTTACCAAGGAAGTCATATCAGAAATTAACTTGAAGAAAATAGGTGTTCTTTTTAAATATTTCATTTAAATGACTACAACTGAAATTTTTAATGTATTTATAAACAAGGCTTTTTCCTAAAAAATGTCCTGCTCTGAGGCACTTTAGAGCACTAGGAAGAGCTAATGATCACATATCACTGGTGATAATCACTGACACTAAAGTGGGTTGCCTTACTTTACCTAACTTACTTAAAAGTGCTCAAATCCTTTATTCCAACTCAATATTAAAAAATAAAACAGCCACTATTCTGACTGGCAATGTTCAGTGTTGCTCAGGCGTGGCCTCGGGTTCATTTTTAGACTGGGCTCTGTACACAGTGTTTTGTCTATACAGCTGAACTTCCTACAGAAAAGGCAGAATCAAGAGTGCCCCAATAAGACCAATTTGTGGGATGCCAGGCTTTCAGATCAGATACAAATGAATGGCACCACTTCCCTGAGAGTTAAAGAAGAGGGAGGGAAAGTTTTCTGCCATCTAAAAACCTTCTTCTAAAGAAAATCAGTTCATAATACTGCTGACACAAGAAACAGCAGCCATTAGCTGTTGTTTCATCTTTGCTCCTTAGCTCTGCACAAATACAAATAAAGATTCTGGAGGCTTCTCAATCATTCTTGGCAGTAAATACAAGACAATGGCAT
The DNA here is from genome assembly GCF_047511655.1 of Castor canadensis. NCBI lineage: Eukaryota > Metazoa > Chordata > Mammalia > Rodentia > Castoridae > Castor > Castor canadensis. The sequence goes on along the minus strand of NC_133388.1, from coordinate 18,350,444 downwards.
TTCAAGGACACAAAGTAATTAATAAATACTTGTTGAATGATGAGCTTCAAGTTAAAAACACAGTGATTTTTGGGCTGGGATGTAAGACATTTGTCTGCACTGTGGAGGTTTTTGTCTACAAAAACTGTAAAGGGCAGGGAAAGTCCACTGGAAAGAAATTGATACATTCCAGAAAGAAAAGGAAAGTCAAAGGACAGCTGCAAACTACCCCCTGCCCTAGGGAGTAAACATGCCCTTATCGCCCCTCCTATGGCTATCAGGATCAGAAGGCAGGACGTGGTCTCAGTTGTGCGCACAAAAGGAGCTGCTTCCACCTTATGGTGAAGGAAACTTCATCCCAGGAAACCCAGGCCAATCAGCAGCTGCAGCCTGAAGAGGATTCCCACATGCTATGCCACCCTCCGTGAACATCTCACCAAGGAAAGACATTCACTACCCACTAGTGTCTGTCTACGTGGAAACAAACAATTCTTCCAGATCAGCCTTCCCAGAAAGAAACTATAGAAGTTAGCAGCAAGAAAGAAAGAGAGAAGGACAAGAGCAATCTGTTTTGACCATGATAAGGTTATTCAGCAAAATAATGAACTTTAAAATGCTGTCTGGATCATAAAACTACTAAGAGGCTGTGAAGATGGTCTCTGACATGGCAAGCACAGGTTGAAATTAACGATCATTCAAGTTCTCCTGGAAGAGAACTTGAATGTAGTTCCCATGTAGTTTCAGGAAATCCTTTAAGACTTATTTTCCTCTGTGTAAAAAGGACATGTGGCTAAGAGGTAAGTTTTCAGAAGCTACAATTAAAGTAGCTTTTTTCGAGGACATTGAAAGTAAGAATATCAACAATACATTCATTCATTCAGCTTAACAAAATGTACTGTATCAGACCCTGTGTGGACTGATGGATACATAGGTGTTAGCAAGGCAGCCGTGATTGCTGCCCTCCTAAGTTCAGTCCAATTTAGAACTATATTCCTTGCTTTCTTCACTTCCGCCTTCTATGAGCAAGTGTGTGGACTACAGGTACAGCCCTTGAGCTACATGGAAAGCTAAATAAATCTGCTCCACAGAGGCCTGAAGGGTTCTTCCCACTGATCTGATGACACTGCTCCAGGCTCCCGGAAGACTGCAGTGTTTGCCTCAGATAGAAACACCCAGAGCTGGTTCCACACTTGCTCCAACACAGAGCTCTCACTGACATCCATGGGACTTCTGAACACGTAATGAAAGTAGATAATCCCCAAGCAGATGCAAAAATATCATCAACACTGCTTTTTTTTTTTAATGTATGCCCTAAGTACTTAAATTTTCTCTCTTCTAGACTGTGGGGACAAAGAGAAGAAAAAGTTAAACAAGTAATCACCCAGGTAGCTTTACCACATACTACCTATTGTACCTCACATGTCTCTCTAAGCAGAAGGATGCTTAATGGAGTACAGAGGAAAAGCTATCCTGAGTCCCACTCTGGGGATTGACTTGAATAATCTTTTAAAGGTAGATGACAGAGTGAGATGGGGAGGAATAAAGCCCCCAAGAGAAGGACATGCTTCTCTTGGTCATGAGCTATTCTACATCTTCACGTGACGATTCTGAACAAATACACACAGGAGTGAGTGACTGAACAAAGACACATCACAGCAGAGAACAAAGTATCTCTGTCCCTCTCTGTAAGCATGGGAGCCACCAGCCCTCAGATTCAGAACCCTTCACTGCAGAGTGCACTGACTACCCTCCCTCTGGCATGTGCCATTCCCCAGAATCCCAAATCAGATTTTGATATTCACTATTGTCTAAATAATATTTCTCAAAGTTATGCTGCTAATTTCTATGACAGTTTTTCTTGCTTTTAAGATGCACTAGTGGTAGAACTTTCCTTTGACTGGCTGGCTAAATAATCACTTAAATTTCGAACTTGTAGCAACAATCAAGGAGTGAAAAACTCGAATTCAAAAGAGCACAGCAACCCACCTGGGTTTCTCAGACTCCTTCTGACTTCCCCTGAGGCTTCTGGAAGATGGGTCCTTCCCAGAACCAGCATCTGACTCACACCCACTGCTACTTGACTGCCCATGTTTCCTCTTCGTTTTCTTACGGTGCTGGTGCTTCCGTTTCTTCTTTTTCTCTTTCTTCTTTTTTCTGCTTACTTGTGAGAGCTTTTTGTTGGCGTCACTCTCATCTGAAGACTCTGATTTCAGGGGACCCCTGCTTGGGAAAACCGGATTTTGAATTTTTTTTCTAAAGAGAAGTAGGGAAAATAATATGTAAATAAGTAAATTAAATAAACATTTGATAGGGAGCTCCATAAACCCACTTACTTCCTATTCTCCCATAAACTACATAGTAACTTCCTGGATTACAACTCACCTTAGACCTGAGAATTGCACCTAGAATGAAAACAGGTGAAGAAATTTCTCATTTTAATAGTTTCTAAAGCTACCCTTTCATGTGAATGTGTCTTTAAATGAAAATAACCTACCAGTTATTTTATCAAGTATTGTTTACATTATTAGTCATATTTTCAGTGTCACATATTATGCCAATATGTCCTTAAGACAAAAATAAAAGTGAAAAATTGGGGGTGGGGGAACTTTTGTTTGTAAGGTAACAATGATCCTCTTCTTCATCACTAAAATACCTATAAACTCCCTTTTGGGCATCACCTAGTATTAATTTCCAAAAGATTACAAAGCATTTAGAGTATGGGGTTTTCACCACACTAACTGATGCCATCTAGTCTATATTTGTGAAAGAGTACATTTCTCAAAAAATTGTTTCACAGGTAGGGAAAGACTTGTGCCACTGCTTTCCCCAGTGTTTTCATCAGATTTTATCCTACATTTTAGTAGCTACTTTTACAGAAGTATTGAAAATGGAATCAAAGAAAGAAACACCCAAATTATAACATTCTAAAGGTTACTTGAGACTCACAATGATGCCTTTCCCTTCTGGCCTGTGTCATGGAATTGCCACTGCAACGCAAACGGAAAGGGGCAAGAAAGGAACAGGAGTGAAGCACGGACAACACCAAAGACTGCCTCAGTACTGTACGTGAAAGGATGAGCTCTACTTAGTCTTTCACCCCAGGACTTTTTCTAAGGAGCATCACCTAAGTGGATCAACATGGAAAAGGCCTAAGTCCACCTGCCAATCTGCTACCTTGCCAGTGGTGACTCCTCAGAAACACGGGCTATGGCCTCTTCTGTGTGTTGGCTCAGCGACGAAATGGTTCCTACACAAAAGCTTGGGTTGCTCAGCCAGTCTAATTCTGCACATGCAAAAAGGAGAAAAGATCAATGAAATTAGCTCAATGCGATCTCAAAAGCAGAAAAACCATCCATTTCATCTCAGCCAACTTCAGCCAGACATTTTGAACAGTCCATAGATGTCAAATGGAATCCATGAATTTTTGTTTTCCAACATAGTTCAGACTGAAATCCTCTTGTGACACCTTTGCTGCAGCTTGAGTAAAGTCACAAGTAGCAAGTGTGGCTTAAAAGGCCAACAGGGTTTTAGACATCCATCCACATTGTCTATGAGCTTGAACACTGCCAACACATTAGGTTTTAGGAAACTCAAATTTGATTTAGATAATCCCTAAAAGCTAAAAAGCCAAACCACACATGAAATCCAGATGCTTACTGTTAAGACAGAAGGTGCAAATCTTTTAAAATATCCAATGTTCTACTTCAGTGTAGTGACTTAAAAACCCTTCCTACATATGAGTGAAAACGTAATATTTGTTTTTCTAAGTTTGGCTTATCTTGCTCAATGTGATCTCCAGTTTCATCCATTTTCCTGCAAATGATGTAATTTTATTCTTTTTTATAGCTGTCTAATACTCCAGTGTGTTACATAAACATTTTCTTTATCCATTCATTGGTTGATGGGCAGCTAGGTTGATTCCACAGCTTGGGCATTATGAGCAGTGCTTCAATAAACATGGGTGTATGGTGACTTATATTCCTTTGGAAATATACCAAGGAATGGTATAGCAGGATCATATTGATCTATTTTTAGTTTTTTGAGGAAACTTCATACTGATTTCCATAGTGGTTGCACTAATTAACATTCCCACTAATAGTGTAAAAGGTTTCCTACCCGCTCCCCACCACCCCATCCTTGGTTTCTTTGATGATAGCTATTCTGACAAGGGTGAGATGGACACCCAATGTAATTTTGATTTGTATTTCCTTTATGGCTAAGGATGGTATAAATTCATATATTTATTTGCCAATTGTACTTCTTTTGTGAACTTTCTGTTCAATTCATTTTCCCTGACATTAATTGGATTATTTGTTCTTTGGAGTTAAATTTTTGGAGCTCTTTATTTTGGGTATTAATCCTTTATCCAATGAATATCTGGCAAAGATTTTTTTTCTCCCATTCTCTGCATATCTATTGATTCTGGTAACTGTTTCCTTTGCTGTGTAGAATTAATGCAATCCCATCTGTGAATTCCTACTTTTATTTCCTGGGCAATTAAGAGTCCTATTCAGGAAGTCTCTGCCTAGTCCTATTTCTTCTAGTGCTTTCCCTAAGTTTTCCGTAATAGTTTCAAAGTTTCATGTCTTATATTAAGATCTTTGATCCATTTTGAATTGGTTTTTGTACAGGGTAAGAGACAGAGATCTAGTTTCAGTCTTCTACTTGTGGCTATCCAGTTTTCCCAACACCAGTTTTTGAAGAGGCTGTCTTTTCTCCAAAATATGCTTTTGATACCTTTGTTGAAAATCAGATGGCTGAAGCTGTATGGGTTTATTTCTGGGTCCTCTATGCTATTCCACTGATCTATGTGTCTGTTATTGTGCCAGTACCATGCTGTTTTTCTTAGCATGGCTCTGTAGTCAGATATTGTGACACCTCCAGCATTGCTTTTTTGCTCAGGATTGCTTTGGCTTTTCAGGGTCTTTTGTGCTTCTCTATCAATTCTCTATTTCTGTAAAAAATGTATTGGGATTTTAATGGAAATTGTATTCAATCTATAGATTGTTTTCAGTAGTACAGTCATTTTCATATTATTAATTTTGCTGATCCATGAACATATGAGATCTTTTACCTCCTTACTTAGGTTTATTCCTAGGTACTTCTTTTTGAAGCCATGGGCTTGCTCAGTCTGTTCAGTATTGGTATAAGGAAAAGCTACTGATTTTTGTATGTTGCTTTTGTATCTCACTACTTTGCCAAAAGTGTTTATCAAATGTAAGAGTTTTCTCGTGGAGTCCTTATATTCTTTTAAGTATAGATTATATTATATGCAAACAGGGATAATTTTATTTCTTCCTTTTTTGTCTGATTCCTTTTATTTTGAAAAAAGGAATATTAAATGGCAAAGGAAAATGGAAAGGAGAGAGAGACACTAACTTACATGCCTAGAGTAAGCCCAATACCAAGGCAAGCAGGCACACCCTCTTTATCTTTTAAACCTCACAACAAAACTCTAGGGGAAGTATTGTGTGATCCACTCTACAGAAGAGGAAACTAGAGTTCTGAGGGATTAAGAAATTTGTAAGGCTGTAACTGCTAAGTGCTAAACAAATGTTCATGCAGTCCTACTGTCTTCTTTTTCCTTCTGAAGATGGTTCCTTTCCGTTGGGCCTAATTCCTGGCAACAGATATGTGAAAATAGTTACTGTTGCTCACTGATATCAGAATTACTTCCACAACAACCAGATTCTATCATGAAAAAGGAAAAGTGGGAAAAGATGGAACAAACAGTATGCTGGAGGAGATGCTCTCAAACCATTCCAGTACATTCTTACACAAATAGTCTAGATAGTGGTGACAGCTGGAAGGAAATGTAAATAAATACAAACATCAAAACAACATAAAGTGTGTGACTCGTCAAACTCCCTCAGAAATTAGTAGACAGGCTTTTTTGTTTGGGTTTGGTTTTTGAGACAGGACCTCACTATGTAGCCCAGGCTGGCCTCAAACTTGCAATCCTCCTGCTCAGTCTGAGGGCTGGGATTATAGACATCAATTGCAAGAAAGCTTGCAATTGAGGCTTTGCCACAGGAACTCACTATGGTGGCGGGGGGCGGTGGAGACAGGGAATAATAGTTTATAAAGAACTAAAACTCCAGGGTTTGGGTTTTGAACCTGAATCACCATAGATCCTCTATGTGACCTTCATCTCAAAGGGCAAAGGTATTTTCACCTAGGTTGTTTTTTTTGCTTTGTTTTGGTGGCATATTAGCTGAATATGCATGGAATGTCAGAATAATCACTTTATGATTATTACTGGAGAGATCTTATAGATCACCAAGTTCACAGACTGAAATTTTTCTCAACCAAGGAATTCACTTTTCAAACAAAATCTTTCAGAGAAACTCAACATGCAGAGCAGAAAAGGCAGGGTTGGGTGTTCAGAGGGAGAGCTGGGTCTAAGAAGGCTCTGCAGAACACAGCTTGGATACTTCCGTCACTAGAGGTTAACAGCTGGAGGCTGGAAGAGGTTAGGCCTTGTGGCTGAGGGTATGAGGCACAGCCTGGATCTCCTGTGCTCTCCACCACAGCACGGTCCCACTCTCCACTTCTCAACTATGGAGCTTTAGCTGGTTCTCCTAAAGTTTCCTGCCACTGGTATAGGACATGATTGTCACACTGTGATCTCATTATCTGCTTGTCAGCCTTCCCACCACATTCTAAGCCAAGGGTCAACAACTCAAATCCTTTGAGGACCAGACTACTACTGTGGTAAGAGAAAAAAGAAAAACAAAACCAAAAAATATTCTGCAGCTCAAACAAATATACCTCTGGTTTAAAACCCTTGCATCCTAGTTTCCAGCCCCTTCCCTCTTCCCACATGTCTCTTCCCAGACTATAAGCAACATGACTATTAACTTCTGGACACCACCTACTAACACAGAGCCATAGCACAAAGTAACAAGACTCGATAAAATATTTGTTGAATAAATAAAATGAAGGAAGATGTAGACTCTACCTTTATATCTTTATATTCCCAAACTGAGATCTTCAAAAAAAATCTATTATCTATGTATAAAACACAATTATTATAATTCTTCCACCCTTCATTATAAATGTATATTCAATCATTAAATAGTTTGCTGAGTACCTGCGATATGCCTAGACACAGTTCCAGGTATTGGCAGACACAATGGTGAACAAGACAGGGTCTGCTCACATGGTGCTTATACTTAGTCACATCCTTACCTTATCAAATAATACATTTGATGTGTTAAACTCAATTTTGGTTAAACAGAATCCTGGAGATTCTGAGATTAAAAGACACTTTACAATCAGACTGCAAAGTCCTTCTCAATAGTTACTTCCACCCTCATATAATTCATGGCACCTAGTAGAGAAAGCAAGTATGTATTTAGATCATTGTGCCAGTAGTAAGCAGGACGTAACATATTACAGAGAAGCCCAACAGGATACCAAATGCCTAGGGCTTAAGAGAGACAATGGGCAAACCTTTCAGCAGGTTGGAACTTGCCTGGAACCTAGCACCCACCACACACCCACACACACCCACACACACCCACACACACACACAGTATGAAAGGAAGAGAAAGGCAGAGGCATCAGGCAGAAAACCACTGTGGACCTCTAACAAAAGACAGCCACTTGGTAGGGCCACAGCATGTAAAACTTCAGGAAACTTAACAGAAAATAACAGAATGAGTCATCACTGAGTACTTAGTACTGAAGTGCCTTTTGTAGTAAGTTTATAGTAACTCTTTCTCCTAACTACTGAACATGGACAGAGAAAGGAATTGTCATGAGTAGATTTATTAAACTTTGAAAACATATTTTTAATTCAAATAGGATAAAATATCAAAGCTCAACAACCATTCTGCAAGCTATTATAACAAAACAGCACTATGAATGATTTGTTTAAGTGAACTAAGGTGAGTGCCACCCCGTAAGAGATGGTAATTCAAAACCATTTCTTAGGGCCAACTGCATACATAAGTTAGTATATATATTAAGGAAGAAGTTTGTACCTTTAAAAAGAATAAGCTAACCTCTTTGTTTTGATCAAACCCCCCTTATTTTCTGGCAAAAGTCAGTAACACAAACTTACTTGTACAAAAAGCACCAGCAAACATGGCTGAAAACTGCATTTAAGATGGTGATGACATAGAATTTAAGAAAATTTCCACAGGAGTTAGCCTAGAGTTTGAAGAGGCCCAGGAATTCTAAAGGTAATGTTTAAACTACCAAGACTCCAATGCTGAACACAGCAGCTTATAACATAGGTCCAGAGGTAGAAGGACCTGTGTTCAAACTGGCTTTATTATTTATTAATTCCACAAGTCTTTTTTATTTTTTCATTTAGCAACTGTTGTTTTTTGGGTTTTGTTTTGTGCTAGGAATATACAATAAATAGAATGTTATCCTCACAAAGCTGACATACTGGCAGTCTCTTACACAAGATGTAAAAAAAGACCAAGCTAGAGAAAATACACAGGATATGAGAGGGCACAACTAACTTCCCTAATCCAATCAAGGCAGGAATCAGAGAAAGCTGCCTTGGAGAACATCTCAGCTAAGAAAGACAAAGGGATAAGGAGGTAAGCAGCAAGCGTCTGCTAGGAAGTGTCCAGGCTGGGGGAATAGGCTCTACAGAGGCCTGAAAGTGACAAAACATGACTCTGGAAAACAACAAGAAGCTACTATGGCTGGATCATGGGGATGAGCAGAAGTAGGGGCAAAGTCAAAGTGAGAGATCAGGCTGTAAAATACAAGTTAGGTAGTTTGGGTTTACCCTGACAGCAACGAACAATCATTCTGAAGGTTTTAAACAAGAGTGACAATATCAGATCTAGTGTACAAGAGCATGCATGTGTTTAAGAGCCTGAGCTAATGTCCTGGCTCTGTGACCTACTAGTCACTTGACTCTCCACAAGTTACTTACTGGTTCTGTGCCTCCATTTCCTTCTCCAAATAAATGCAAGTAATAGTACCAACTTCATAGGGTTGTTATGAGGAGTCAATGAGTTAATATTTGTAAAGCATTAGGCCGGTTAGTGGCAGTGTTTTTTAAACACATTTTAAAATTCTTGCTACATTACGGAATATTGCTCAGGCAGTAAAGGATGAACTAAAGAGGGGGAGACAATTTTAGAAGAATGCTGTAGTAATCCAGGGGATGACTAGGGCAAAAATTAGACAGTGAGAATAAAATAAATAAATGAATTATAGAGTTGCTTATAAGGCCTAGATGAAGAACTAAATGAGGGGAAGGAGGAAGTCGTGAGTTTTGGTTTGGGTAAATGGTGGTACCATTTTCTGATCTGTGGACACAAGACTAGGTTTGGGAAAAAAGATAACAAATGTAGTTTCTTTCTCAAATATGAGTTATACACCTGCTTTTGTATGTTATTATAGAAACTAAGTGGACTGATAAGCTATCTCTCATCTTTCATACTCAGCTCACAGTGATGTTTTAGGGTACACAATCAAGAAACAATCTGAGGGTAGGGGAAAAAAAGCTCAAGATTTGGAGGGATAAAAAAATCTGGGGTTCATTGATGCTCCTGGCACAATGGCTACTCTTTATACCTGTTTGTTGAAAGAAAAAACAGTGCTGAATACAGTTGCACCTACCATAGCCTGCTAAATGTAATGATTTCTTACATGCTGGTCTAACTCTTAATGGTACCTGAACAGTGGCAAACAGAGCCCCCTCACTCGTTGCAGTACTGCCTGTCTTTCCTGTCTATTAGTTCAATGTTTGTTTGTTTGTTTAATTGGAACTCTACACATTACTCTTAATAGCATCTTACATTTTTTATAGTACAAGGCAAAAAGTATAGTGCTTCTATTTATAATAGCAAAAGACTGGAAACAATCCAAATTCCTTAATAGGGACTGGGTGAATAAAGTATGTGATATGCACACAAAGGAGTTCTGTATACCAGTAAGATCTCTATAGCTGCTACATGAGTGATCGTCTAGATCTAAGACAAAATCCACAATAGTATGCATTTAATAAAGGAAGGGAAATATGTTTGTTTATATTAAAGGGAAAAAGTGTAAAGACACCACTGGCTAATGAAAATGTTAATCTGTAGGGGAAGGAAAAAAGCAGCTTGGAGGAACACAGGTGGAAGCTTTTTTTCTACAAACATAGCTGGTTTATATTTTCAACTTTAGAACCATGTTTTACATCATTATAAAACAAGATAAAATCAAAAAGGAAAACAATTCTTAAATATTGAAAATAAATCCTTAACTGAATAAACTATACCTAACTATATATCAAAAATGGTGTCAAAACCACACAGAGGATTATTTCAAGAGTTTTTGTTTCATTTTGGTACTGGGAGAACCCTATTTTTTTTCTATTGGCAATATTAGGGTTTGAACCCAGGGCTTCATGCTTGCTAGGCAGGTGCTCTACCACTTGAGCCACATCTCCAGTACTTGTTTTGGTAATGGGGATTGAACCCACACCCTCATGCATCCTAGGCAAGTATTCTACCACTTGAGCCACACCCCCAGACCTTCAAGTAATTTTAAAATAATAATTTGATGACATATTCATTGCCAAATATATCCTAAAAGCAAATATAAGCATAAAAATATGAAATTATTAGTATTGGTCATAGTAATACTTTTATTTTGGCCATATATCTAATTGTGTTATGACAGTAGGTACAAAAAGTTTCTGCACAGAGAAAAGAAACGCAAAAATTAAATCAAAGAACTTAAGTAAAAACCTCATAATCTTACATTTGAACTGGAAATATCAATACAAATTCATGTGAATCTTTCTCTTCCTAGTTTTGTTCACTCAGAAGGTCTAGCAGTAATGATAACCATGACACTCTTAACCCCTAGTTTGTGGTTTTAATAGATTGACATAATTTTTCCACTAAGAGAAATCTAAGTTCCTTGGAGAAATGGCCAAGTCTAGGCAATAGCACATAAGTACTGTCATAAGTGATAAGCCCTGGACATGTCTTAGGACAGAAAGCAAAGAAGCTATTGAAGATGACTAGGTCAAGCTGAAAGCAGACAGTCATCAACTTGATTAGGCTCACATTAGCCAAGGATGGGACAATAAATTTGAATATCAGAAAATCAAACACTATCTATAATGGATTGAAATAAAAATGTTAAAAACTCATGAGTTCATAATGAAACAAAAAACAAAAGAACTTGGTGCCCCCCTCTAGAAATGCTAGGATCCCAACTCATTATTCTGAAAACTGACAAAGGGAATGAATCAAGCATTCATCCTGTCATTTCCTGTAATACAAACTGAGTTAATCTATTCCCCAATAGATGAGCTAATGTTAATATTAGTAACAAGAAAAAATTCTCCGAGCACAAAGTTATATCAGACTGAATGAATCACTGATAGGTAACATATATATAGAAAAAACACATGATATATAGAAAAAAACAAACACAGGCCCAACCTATAAAACATAATGTTTGTGTTGTCTGAACTATATTTCAGAGCATCCCAACAGTTCTTAATAGAATAACTGGTGCTGATAAATACAGGAAGAGTGATAAAAATAGAAAAATACCCATTTTGTAATTTCAATAAAATAACAGATTTAAAAACTCATCATAAACAGCTACAAAAACTCATTAGATGAGAGCCAGGCATAGTGGCACTTGCTTTTAATCCCAGCACTCAGGAGGCTAAGGCAGGAGGATTGTAAGCTTGAGGACAGCCTGGGCTAATAGCAAGACTTTGTCTCAAAATATAAACAAAAATGAAACAGAAAAATCATTGGATAAAAGGCTGACTGATGGGCAGCTTCCTAATGGATGAATGAGGCTGCAAATTATATGAATGCACTGATTGATCTTAGCAGCATGAAGGAAACTGGATAGTCCATCTTCCTGACATGATTTAATAAAAAGTGCACATACTCCCAACAAGGTATTTTCAATAAAAACTTATACCTGAATGCAAGCTCTTCTCTAGATCTACTTAACAGTTTACAAGACAGATTGGGACATTGAAGCATGTTAAATGACATAGTGAAGACTTGGAAGGAAATGTCTTCAGGGCAAATGACCCAGTTTCCTCAACAAATAAATTACTTGAGAAAAATAGAAGACAGGAAGAAACTGTTTAATATGAGAAAAGACCTAAGAGATATATCCACAATATGCAATGTGGATCCTAACTTCTTTTGGGTCCCGACTTAAGCAAACCAACTGTAAAAGGCCATTTTTGTGACACCTTGGGAAAGGGTCACAAAACAGGGACTCTAGTTAAATGATATTGAAAAATTATAGTTAATTTCATTATGTGTGATAATGTTGTATTTAAATTTAAAATAACTTATAAAAAGCACTTCTAAGGGACTAGAGGCATAACTCAAATTGGGAGATTGCTTCCTAGCAAGCACCAGGTCCTGAATTCAAACCCCAGGACTGCCATAAAAAAAAAAACAAACCCTTCTACAAACATTATCCTGATGCTAGACACCCAGAGAATGTACAATAAATACTAGTTAAGATAAAGAGTAACACTCCCCTGCAAACCTTCAATTTCTCCTTCCCAAAATAAAATAAATGCTTGAACTGCTATTAAAGGCATTACCACCAGCCCCAATCATATTTTCAGACAGACTGGATTATTTCCAGTTCTCTGCAGTTCTCTCTTTTTTTCTTCCACAGGCCCTTTGAAGGCTCTAGAATGCCCTCCATCTAACTCCTACCCTCCTGAAGACTCGACCCAAAAGTTAGCTCCTCCATAAAGCCTTCTTTGAATCTCCCATTAGAGGTTAATTCACCTGTGACATCTGTACTATCCTAGCTTGTACTGTTATTTTGGGGGCTCATTCATACATTTAAGCAACATATTATTAAGTACTTACTATTGGTCTGCACATCAGCAGATATTTATTGAATACATAACTGTATTTTGGACCTGTGCAAGGGACTAGGTATGCTACAATGAATAAACAACCACTGTCCCAGACTTTGTGAAGGTTACAAGGAAGGAACGGAGGGAGGGAGGAAGGAGCAGGCCACGGTACACTAACCACATAAGAAATCACAATTATGGGAAGTGTTACAAAGAGACGTGTAGGAGCTAGGAAAGGCTGTATGTTAGGTTTAAGCTGAGAACGCCTCAGAAAAATTCTTGATCCTTACGTGCAAAGTGCAACCCTGGCTTAGTAGACCGAAAGACTAATTTAGGAGTAAGAGTACACTCTTGTAACAAACGTTGAGTCTTCGTCAGTCACAGCAGCTGACTCAAGCCAAAACTTCTACTATCCATAAATGTCGTTGCAGTCTACGGGTTCTCGGACCCTGTTCTCGTTCTGAGAGCCACCAAATTCTAGAACTCTGAACAAAAACCAATTAAGGTCTTTAAAACGAAAAATATTGTAATTTCGTCTTTTGACAGATGTCAGCAGCAACTGGGTCCTGCCACAAAAGGTGCATGACTTAGGATTCATTAGTTTTTAAATGAACTATTTGCCTCAATTTTTAAGAACGCAGCCCATGTGAAACGTTTGAGGTTTAAATAAAACATGGAATGCCATACATAACCTCGCAAACATAAGCCCTCAAGGGGGAAAAAAATAGCTCTTTTCACTATGTGCTGTGTTCATCCGTAAATAAAGTGATTAGACTTTGGATCTTAATCCTGAGCTCTAGGGCTGCCAAAAGATGGAAGCCCAAAAAGCGTTCGGGAAATAACTAAACTAGGAAAGAAATATATAATTAAAACACACAGCATTTGCATCGGGATTTTCCTTTGCGTCTTAAAGGTGAAGTGAGGCTCGGAGGACGCATGGGGCCCGACGATGTGCTAACTCCTTCGTACCAGCTCCAAGGCCTCTTCCCCGCCTGTCCCTCCTCTTCCACAACTCTGCAACCCTAAGCCCACAGGGCGCCTTTGGGCCCCACACCCCAGACCAGGCTCGGAGGCCTCCCAGAAGGCTTTGCAACGCCGCGGAGAACTCTGGGAAACAAAAGGATAAACAAACCCACGGCAAGACCCGGACTCGAGAAACTGCCATTAATGTCTCAGTCCCTTCTTCGACCCTTTTGTGTGCTTACCTTTCCTGGAGCCCCCACTAGCGGCGGCCTCGCTAACGCCCGCAAAGGCCGGGAACAGCGCCATGATTACAGGCCGCACCGCCTTTCCCCTTCACGGAAATGGCGCCTCTCACCGAGCGCCAGTTAGAGGCTCCGCCGTCGCGGTGCCCTCTGGGAAGTGTGGTTTTCCGGACACCCGGGCGGGGCGGGGCGGGGCCAAGAGGGGCGGGGCCAAGAGGGGCGGGTCGTGATGGGGCTGGGCAGGAAAGAACCCCCTCCGGCTAGGTGGTGTTCTTAGGCTTCCGTGAAAGCCGGGAAAGCGGAAACCTAAAGCAGAGTTCTAAACAAAAAGGGATTAGGAGATTGAAATTCCATTTCCATCCCTAAACTCGCACTGTCACTCAAAGTGGCAATCTGACATAGTAAATTTTAGTTTCTTCATCTGCAGAATATTGGGATTGAATGAATATACATGTTGTACGTTTTATAAAGTTAACTGCTAATGTGACTTGTGACAGCAAGCTCGATGGCAAATTCTGTGAAAAATACAAACTTCCATCAGGTTGCCATGTTAAATATCCTAGGGAATACGGAAGAAATCAGTGTTCTAGAGGTAAGCTCTGATAGAAAACACATTTACCTGTCTATGAAATATTCTTGACCAAAAAAAAAAAAAAAAAAAGATTATCTAATCATGCCTGCTACCAGACAGAGGGGGTAAAGACTTCTTACCAACTAGAAGCAATCAGCCAAATCCAGAATGTAGGAAATGATAGAAGAGTAACATTGGGGTTTTTCAACAAATGATTGGGTCTGTAAAAGATTTTAGAGATGTATCAGCCAAATGCTCCATCTTCACCATTCTGATTAGACAAATTGTAAAATAATAACTTTTACAGGTTTTTTGTTTTGTTTTATTTTCATGGTGCTGGAAGTCAAACCCAGGGCCTCTTGTATGTTAGGCAAGCACTCTACCATTGAGTTACAAACTCCAATTCTAAAAAGACAGTTTTAAGACAGATGGAGAAATAAGAAGGTAGAGTATTAGATGACATTAACTAATTCTTGCTAATTCTGTTAGATGCACTATCAATGGACTACAAACCAAGAACCAAGACCCTGTCTCCAAAAAAAAAAAAAAAAATGCTTCTGGAATAAGAAGAAATCATGGCATGTGTGAGAGAATTTGGCATAGGAAACCCCTCATAAGAGCAATTTAAAGTGTGTAATTAACTAACTGATATAGATTGCTGGGGGGGAGGGGCTTCTGTTTTTTGAGACAGGGTCTTGCTATGTAGCCTACACTGACCTCAAAGTCTGGATCCTCCTGCCTCACCCTCCCTAGTGCTGGGATTACAGGCATATACCACCACACCTATCTCAAGTTACTGGCTTTAAATTGAAATCTTAATGAAGTTTAGGAGGTTTGAGGACATTTAAGAAATTTGAATTTTACTGTATTTGTAAGTGTAATTGATTAACTCTACTAAGAATTAACACTTGAAAAAGATATATTGCCAGATAACTGAAGTGCTTGAAAAGTAAATAAGTATTATTAAATTTATAAATTTAGATGAGATGTTTAAGTGCTGAGCAAAGGCCAGCACACCTTTCCTTAAAGAGCCATATTGTAAATATTTTAGGCTTTAGGGGCCAAAGGGTCTTTGTCACAACTATTTAATACTATCATTGTGTAAGGAAAACTGTTACAGTCAATAAATATATAAATTAATCAGCCTATCTATATTCCAATAAAACCTTATTTACAAAGAGGTGGTAGGCCCATAGGCTATAGTTTACCAAACCCCAAAGACTTCATTATTATAACAGACAGTGTTTAATTAACTACCTTTATAAATTGAAGCCCAACATTACTCAAGATCCCTTTGAAATTGTTGCTAAGATTTATTAGACCTATAAATAAAATATTAGACTTATAAATAAAACAAAATTTATAAGCTGAACTTAAAATTTTAAAACATTATTTTCCATTAAAACATTTATTCTTTTAGACCCAAACAGCCAGTTTTCAAGGAATGAAGAGTACAGAGATATGTTAAACAGTATAAAGTACATGGTTCTGTCAACAAATAAAGTACATGCAAAAAATAAAGTAGAAAAACTAAAGGAAGATGCTACACCTTGAATAGTTCAGTCCCCTTCAAAATTCTGGTTGAAATATAACAAGTGGGACGTTTAGAAGGTGATTAATTCAAGGTGTGGGATTAGCAACCTTGTAAAAGGGGTGGAGAGAAGTAGCATTCTTACCACCTTGACCTTGGGTTTCTGCCCTGTGAGGGCACAGCTGTAAGGCACAGTCTTCAAAGCAGAAAGAGCATCCCTAACAAGAAAGAAGCCTGCCAGTGCATTGACTATGGACTTCCCAGACTCCAGAACTGTCAGAAATAGATTTATATTCATTTGTAAAATACCCAGTCTCTGGCATTTTGTTATACCAGCACAAATGAACTAAGACAAAGAACTTACACATTCAAAGAGAGAGCTATCAACCAATAATATTACACTGATATTGTTTGTCTTCTCTGAGTCAAAACAAGTATATATTTACTATATAATATTCTATATACTATATATAATATTCTATAATACTATACATAATATATAAATATATAATGATCTCATAATATGAGATTTAAGAAACAGTTGAAAATTTGGAAATTGATGGTATTTGATAAATATCAAGGAATTATTGTTAAAAGTATACAGGCAGAGCTGGTGAAGTGACTCAAGTGGTAAGAGCACCTGCCTAGCAAGTGTGAGGCCCTAAGTTCAAACCCCAGTATCACCAAAAAAAAAAAAAAAAGTATATAGGCATGATATAAAGGTCCTCAATCTTCTAGAAGTAACACTGAGATACTTCCCAATCAAATGGTATAGCACCTAAGATCTGCTTCATTAAGATAGGAGAGAGCTAATGGTAGAAATATGGCAGAAACAAGTCGTCGGCCCTGGCTTCACAATTGTTGAAGCTGGGTTAGTGTGTACATGAAGTTCCGCACATTGTGATGCCCTAGTCTGTTAGTTGAAATATTCCATAATTTAAAAACTTAACCAGTAATTAAAACATTTTAAAAATCATAACAATAAAAAAGAACAAACTATAGAACCCTAGTAAATCTCAAAGTGTGTATGCCAGGTAAAATAAGCCAGACACAAAGAGTGCTGACCTTATGCTGTATTTATATGAAATCCTAGGAAATATGATTTAATGTATATGACACAAAGTAGAGGGAGAAATTTCTACACAGAGCCGTGGGGAATTTGGGGGATGATTGTGGTGGTGATTTCCATCTGCTAGCCATCTGATATTTTAAAAGCTTAAGAGCAGTGAGGGCTGGGAATGTAGCTGAGTAGTAGAGCTTACCATGTCAGGGCCCTGTTTCAGCCCCCAGCACTGCAAAAAGAAAGGTGAGAGAGAAGAACAAGTGAGGATTTTGAATTTTCTTTAACAAATTAGACACTAACCTTTTAAACTAAGTGTCCTAAAAAAGGCCATATATAAATACTTGAGATTCAGCAATACATGTGGTCTCTGTGGCAGCTACATTGAAATTTGAATTTTATATAATTTGCAGATGTCACAGGATATCATTCTCCTATTGGTTCCAATATTTCTAAGTGTAAAAGCGATCATTATCTCATGGGCCACACAAACTGGCAGTTGGCTGATTTGGCCATGGCTTTAATTTGCTAGACCTCTGCAAACCTTACTGTTAGACCAAAAGTAAACATTTTGGATAGTCTTTTCTGCATAGAAAAACCACTGCAGAGAGTACAAAAACAACTCACTTTAACTATTTATTATTATTGTCATTTTGTTATCATCATTCTGCAACCTGCAAGTAGATTGAAATAATAGTAATAACAATACTAATAATCCCTGCACATGGCAGGGATTTCTCAAAATAAATCATCACTCACTTCAGATTATTGCTTGGCTTTGTGTGTGGCATGACTAAAGGAAGAGACATACTATTCAATGACTTTTTTTTTCTTGGTGGTGCTGGGGTTTGCACTCAGGTCCTCATTACTTGCTAGGCAGGTGCTATACCACTTGAGCCATGCCTCCAGCCTTTTTTGCTCTGATTATTTGTGTGTGTGTGTGTGTGTGTGTGTGTGTGTGTGTGGTACTGGGGCTTGAACTCAGGGTCTTCACCTTGAACCACTCCACCAGCCCTGTTTTTGTGAACAGTTTTTCAAGATAGGGTGTTGCAAACTATTTGCCCAGGCTGGCTTCAAACCATGATCCTCCTGATTTCTGCCTCCTGAGCAGCTAGGATTACAGGTATGAGGCACCCGTGCCCAGCTGCTCTGATTATTTTTGGGATGGGTGTCTTGCTTTTTTGCCTGGGACTGGCCTTGACCACTATCCTCCTATTTATGCTTCCCACAGTAGCTGGGACGACAAACATATGCCACCATGCCCTATTGTTTGAGGCTGGCGTAATACCACAATCCTCCAGATCTCAACCTCCTAAGTAGCTAGTATTACGAACACAAGCCCCTGTGTTCGGCTATTCAACCACTTATAAGCATTTCTATTGTTTGTGACAGAAGTCACTCTACCCTGACAGGTTTCTATTGCAGCATCTGCTTCATTCTCCGGAGTGTTCTCATTAGCCTGTGCTTTGTCTCACAAACTTGATCACCTTGGCTCACTGATGAATCTTTTCTCTGAAGAATCAGATGATAGATTATGGGCGTGTTCTTAGTAAAGAAGTAGCTAGTCTGGTCATACAGAATGAAAAAGAGGAAGGCATGAGTAAGGGTTAAAAACTATAGAACACAGCCTTTGGGCAATATCATAAGAAGACATGGTATGGAAAAAAGTGATGTCAGGAGACAGACACAAAATATGAGGTACTCAGGATTTGTTAGTTGGCAATATAAATTTGCCAACTAACAAATATATATAATTTGTTAGTTGGCATAATTCCCACTTATGTTTGGAGAAAGACACTGTGTCAAGAAAAAATAAGTAGTGGACATCTTTTGTTTTGCTTAATTAGCACCCTTTTATCTGAATCCACAAGAAGATCATGTTAGTACAGTGTGGCCCAGCTCTGATCCAACCCAAACCAAGCAAAGTTCTTTTTCAGGAATTTTAGAACCAGAACTGAAAAACAAAAAGTAGTCACTCTATGTGTGTCTAGACTACAAAATGTAGTAGCTCAAGAGCTGGTGGAGAAGCAGAAGAAACCTGCTCATAGAGAGAGAAAAACCAAATAATCCCAGCACTCAGGAGGCCAGGACAGGAGGAGTTCAGATTTGAGGTCAGCTTGGGCTACATAGTGAGACAAAAAAACAAAAAAACAGAAGTGAGTTGGTGGGGAGAGTCCCAGACGTTTTGAAACTCTACTTCTAGTTGTCCCTGGAGCTCAGCCTCATGTCTATGCTTGGGTTCTAGGAAACAGCCAAATATCTTTATCCCTCCATTTCAGTAATCAAATTCAACTTCACTTTCCATCACTGGTACCCAAGAGTCTTAATACAAAACAAATGAGTGAATGACACTATTTCCACACTCACAGTCACAATGCCAGAGTTTGGACGTGTTCTAATTACTTTGACTAATGGATGGGACTTTAAAACTGGTCTACCCAGAACAGGTAAAAGCCAACTCCCTTTCATTTTAAGGGGGAAGGAATCCTCACTCACTAACTCAGGCTAACTGGAGAAACAAGTCTATCAAGTCACTCAATCTTAAGGAATTTTCTAGTAGTCCCCATGAAGTAAAAGAAAGAAAATGTGCCCTTTGGGAACCAGAGATAGCAGCAAGAAAACAAAGGCACCTGAGCCAGTTCCTTAGCGCAATCTGCTTTCTGTCCTGTCTTGTTTGGTTTGGAGGGCAGTGAGGATCTTGGGTTGGGAACGTTTTAATGGGTGGACGCAATCCCAAGCATGGCGAAACCAACCTGTTTATACCTAATTTACATGTACTCCAGAATCTGTCTGAAATGGGTAAGGTTTTGAGAAATCCTGCAGAAATATAGAGAAGGAAATCACCAACCCCCCTTGGTAAGGGTATTTCTGTTTCGAATAATGGTCAGGAGGAACTTCATTCAGGTTTACTCTGCTATAAGAAGGCTTGTGTATTCAGGCTGCAGACACTTCATAAGTGCCATGGATAACAGTGATTTTAACAAGAGTTTTATTTGTTTTAAGATGGGGTCCCATTATGTAGCCCAGGTTAGTCTTGAACTTTGAACTCAAGCAATCTTCCTGTCTCAGCCTTCTGAGTAACCAGGACTATGGCTGTACATCACTATGCCCAGCTACCCAGAGTTTAGAAGATTAAATGACTCTTCTTGGTTAGCTCATTCTTAAATTAGCACTTCCTCCCAAAAACACTCTTAAAGAAATTTCAGTTTTGTTGATATTATAGCTCCCAGAAAATGATATGTGATTGTTTTATTTTGTGGTATTAGAAATTGAATTCAGGGTCTTGTGCATGTAAGCATATGCTCTACCACTAAACTACACTCCCAGCCCAATTTTTTTAATGTTATGTTGATAATGAAGGAGATCAATGAAACAACATAAGCCAGTTTTACAATAATTTTTCAATAAGCAAATAGTTAAAGTCCCGACTATTCACACTGTCGTTCTTTGACTAGAAAGTGACATGTAAAGAATTGGGTTGTTCCCAGACTCCATTTCAAACCTCCTTCCTCTTGGCGTTTGTCTCTCTGGCAATTCTCCTAGCTTGTAGAAGCTTATCTCTCAAGTGTGGGAGCAGAGTTGTCTGACTATGTCTTCACCCTTTTATTCCATCTGCATCCTTCT
This sequence comes from Castor canadensis, assembly GCF_047511655.1. Taxonomy (NCBI): domain Eukaryota; kingdom Metazoa; phylum Chordata; class Mammalia; order Rodentia; family Castoridae; genus Castor; species Castor canadensis. The sequence continues at coordinate 18,329,648 of NC_133388.1, read as the reverse complement.
GTTCATTGCCTCCCCTCATTGCGAAAAAGAGCAAAAGTGTGCATTTTCCACCAGTAAAAATTTATCTCAGTTAAACTGGCTTTTGCCTTTCGTCTACTTAATTAGGAATGCAGAAAAGGAATTATCTTCTCCTACCATTTTAAGCATGATACAGAAAAAGTCTTCAGTATAGGAAAATATAAAGAAGGTGCAGAATAACCACCCACATTTCTATTATCCAAAGACAAATATTATTTTGGAATATTTCTTGCCAGGTCTTCTTGTTCTTTCCTTTATGTTTTTCCAGTGTCTTAGATTAAGGGTAAGTTTTTTCCTTATGGTTATGATCATTTTTCTTCTTAATGTTATAAGCATTTCTGTTTTCTTACAAATCTCACAAACATGTATTACATGCATCATATTTATTTCAATGGGTGGACTCAAGATACACGTAATCATTCTCTATGACTAGAGAGTTAGCAAACCTCACTTTTCATATCATCTCGTCAGTGTTATCCATGGGTTCTCCAGAAACATGAAGTGGTAGGGCAGGCTTGTAAAACACAAGATCTTCAGTGCCAAATGAGATTTTTATTACCACAAATGGCTACTTCTCTGGAGCATGAGGAACAAGGTGAAAACGGCAGCCAAGGAGGGCAAGACAACAGTTCCTAAAAAGACAAATACACTTCAAATAATACAGGCAAGACTCCACTAAACATTTATTCAACAAAGGTCCTGCCCTGTTGTGCCAACAGAATAGAGACAACTCAACAAACAATTTTGACCCAAAGAGTGAAGGGCAAAGATAATCTATGTCAAAAGACAAAATTACAACATGTTCAGTTCAAAGCTCTCAGTTGCCTTTATTTACAATTGTAGAATCAGGCAACACTTCATTCTGTAAACTAGATTAAGTCTTCCAGTGAGCTGAGCAGAGGAAATTGAGTTTAGAGATAGAAAAGGCTGAAGAAAACAGAAACAAAGACCAAAAAAAGCAGACTGGCCATTTCAAAGTTACTTTCTTTTAAGATAGGACAGGGAGACAGAATAAAAAAATAAAAATAAATAAAATAAACTGATTGCTTAACATCAGGTTACTTCAGGTTACTCTTTTTGGTAAGGATTAAAGCAGAGAAGAACTCACGGTTATGCCAACTGATACTGACCTGTTTAGGAAATTCAGCTGTTCTCTCTCCTAACTTCTCATGGATCAGAAAACAGCTTAGTTTAGGTATGGTAAGGCAGAACTGTCACATGAGTGACTCCATTTTGATTTTTAGTCTGGTTTATTGTGGCCTAGAACAGGCGCTTAGTCCAAAATAATGGTGTCCTATAATTTTTATTTAACATCTATGAATGAACAAAGGATTACAAGTAGCAGTGTGGAGTGTAAGGATTAACCATGTCCCTCTGGAAGGTTCCACAAAAGTAGAACTACTCCCTTGAGTCTTGAAAACTGAAAAGTTCCCTGGAGAAAACAAACAGAGGACATAGCGTGTACAAAGACCCAAGTTATAAGACACCAAGATGTGTTCAAGGATCCTCAGTGCAGACTCCATGGCTGCATTGAAGTGAGAGGATCTGGGAAGTCCTGGGAAGACTGACTTGGAGCAGGTCTGAAGACCTCTGCTGCCATATGTTGCATAATAAAGAATTTCCATGGTCTTTGCCTCTGTTTTTTCTTGGGAGGTGAACACTAAACCCTTGGAATTTCCTGAGTAATGTGATGGGAGGAGTGGTGGGCCCTGACTGCAGCTCAGTTTAAGTTAACTAGATGATTCTGTCTGGGGGAAGACCATGGCTAGAAGACCAACCATGAGCTTAGGGTTGGGGCTTTGAGCCAGCCTTACCTTCAGGGAGTGGAGAGGTGGCTGTGGATTGAGTTCAATCATGTAGCCAATAATTCAATCATGCCTACATAATGAAAAAAGAATAAAACTCTAGACACTGACGCTGAGTGAGCTTCCTAGGTAGGAAGCACATATGTGTGCCAGGAGATGGTTCATCCTAATTTCACTGGAAGAGAGAACAGAAGCTCCATGTTCAGGACCCTCCAGAACTTGTCCTATGTGTCTCTTCATTCGGCTGGTCCTAAAGTTGCCCTTTATAATAAAACTGGAATTCTCCCTGGGTGTCCATGGGAGATTGGTTCCAGGACTCCCCATGGATACTAAAATCCTCAGATACTCAAGTCCCTTCTATAAAATGGTATGTGAGGTATTTGCATATAACCTACACATATCCTCTTATATTTTTAAAATCATCTCTAGACTACTTATAATACCTAATACAATGTAAATAGTATGTAAATCATTATACTGGATTGCTTAAGAATAATAACAAGAAAAACATCTGTATATGTTCTTTATGGATGCAGTTTGTTGGTCTATTTCAATCTTCTGTTGATTGAACCAGAGCATACAAAAAGCCATCCACATAGCCCACTCCTGAGCTCTGTGAATCTTTCTAATGCATTATTGAATTATTGACCCCCAAATGTGTAGCCAATTGATAGTGTAGGCAGGCTGGGGATCCCTAAGGTGCAGCTGGCAACTTAAGTGAAACCTTTTTTTTTTTCTGTTTGGATACTGTGCCCTTAAACTTGTGGAATCTGTGCTGAGTGGCCCACATGTGTATTGCATTGCAGTATTGCACCATGCTTGGACCTTACTTTGAAGTATTTGAAGTAAAAGAATATCAAATATTTGTGTCTTAGAAAGTAGCTCTGTGACAGTATCCTGAATGGATTAGACAGGGTGGCACATGAAAAGGGTGTATTGCAGAGTGGTGAGAATCAGAAAGATCAGTAAGTGTGCTTAAGAGGATGAATTACAAAAAAATCTCTGTGAAAAAAGTGTATAAAGCAGCAGATTAGAGCACAGAAACCCTAGAGATTGGCTCTTCAAGGGTGTGTCCAGACTGTGGTGGAACCAAGATGCAACAGATGGAGGGGGACCCAACTCTCCCTAGAGGTCCCTTCCCCCCATGCTCTGGCTGCTTTTTGTGAAGGACTGTCGTCCAAGCAGCCAGCTGAAGCCTGCATGCCATTACCTGCTGCTTTGAACACTCCACAGACACCTTGAGAAAACTACACAACAACCGTGACTTGCTCCTGAAAACTCCAGTTCCTGAAGGAACTGTCCCAACATACAGCTTTGCACTGGACTTTTTGCTGTCACAAGCCTTGGTGAGCTCCGAGGTGACTCTGCAACCATTTCCACCAAGGCTAGGGTAGTACTTCCCATGGTGGCCCAGCAGAAGGCCCATTACTGGTAAAAACAGTCCTTCATTTGCAGGAAGGGTCTGCCCTTATCACACCCTTTTTCTGGCTATGTAAGCAAGCTAGTCAGCTCACTTTATGAGCCAGCCTGTCCATTGGTATTGCAACATTAGGCCCAGTAAATATCTTCAATTGAATGGTCTTTTCTTGTCTACTTTTTTTTTTTTTTTTAATTTTTGGTGGTACTGGAGATTGAACTTGCTAGGCAGGTGTTCTACTACTATTTGATCTATTCTCCTAGCCCTTTTTTAAATTTTGATTAGTTTTGGGATAGGGTTTGCTTTTTTGCCCTGGCTGGCCTGGACTGAAATCCTTCCATTTATGCTTCCTGCATAGCTGGGATGACAGACATGTATCATCCCACCCAGCTATTGGTTGAGGTGGGGTCTTATTAACTTTTTGCCCAGGCTGACCTCAAATTGCAATTCTCCTTATCTCCACCTCCCAAGTAGCTAGGATTACAGATGTGAGCATCGGTGCCTGCCTTCTTGCCTACTTTTAATCTTCATTATTAGTTGGCTGAGCTGGTGACATGAAGAAAAAAAAGAGGTAGCAGCAGAGTGGCAGCAGCTGCCACCCTGGAGGAGCCAGTGCACTCAGCAGAGGCAGCTACCATTCCTATGGTGGTAGTGTCAGCGACAGAGGCAGCAGCAGAGCAGTGGCAGAGGCAGTGACATTACAGTGACAGAAGTGGCAGAGGCAAAAGCATCAGCAGACCCTGCTGCAGTGACAGTGATGATGGCAGCCAGGGTAAAAGCAATGGGAAGCAGAGACAATAAGGGATAGTGGAAATAGAGAGAAAGTGACAGAGAGAGGAGAGCTAAGGAAAAACAGAAGCATGCAAAGAACCAGAGAAGAGAAAAATGTGGAACCTGGTTATTGGAAGGGTTCCCAAGAGCTGTAGCACTTGCTTGCTGCTGTCATGGGTTCAGGATCTCAACACCCAAGGCTCGAGGGCTGACACTCACCACCACTGCCAAAGGTTGGGGATCTCAACATCCAAGGCCCAAGAGTTGTAACACTTGTGAGTGTAGCGTTAAGGGTCCTAGCGCCCAGGGCCCAAATGAGAGATGTATACCTTCTACCGTTGCTGCTGTCTACTGCCGCCACCCACCAAGGATTACAAATACTTCCAAAGGCCAAGGACTACTAACACTGAAAGATGTTCTCTTTACCTACCCACAATTCTTATCCAGGTAGAACAAAAGGACCCCAGCCACCTGATTGGTATCAATGATAACAGTTCATGAGCAACATACCACATTCAATAATTAGCCAGCTAAAGGAATCAGGTTTTTGAGCTGGTGGAGGGGCTTAAGTGGTAGAGCACCAGCCTAGCAAGAGTGAGGCCCTCACTCCCAGTACCAGCAAAAAAAAAAAAAAAAGAAAGAAAGAAGTTTGGGTTTTTAAAGATATGTTTTCCTTTTGAGTCTTTGGGAAGAGTTTAAAGATAAAAAATGATAATAAAGTATCATGTGCTCATTCCTATTTGTTTGGGTTTCTTTTTTTTTTGCCATTTGCTTTCTGCTGATTTCTTAAGGTTCAACCTCAGAAAATGTTAATTTTTCAGTTTCTTCTTAATAATGAAAGAACCCAATGTTAGGACATAGAACCTGATACCCCAAAAATATTACACCTAATAAATTGAGCATGCTAAGCTTAAGTAAATTAAGAAATCTGCAGAAGCAGGAAGGTCACTCTCTGACCTCCTACCTTTCTCCCCTGAAACATGGCCACAGGGAAATTCTCTGACCTACCTCCTCTGGAAGTAGGTCATGAGACCCTCATGTGACAGGAGTCCTGCTCTATAACCGGAGGAAAGGAATGAAGACATGAAGACACCACGATGAACTTAACAAGCAGGACTTGCTACGTCCCCAGCTTACCACCATTATTAGGTCATACTCTCTCGTCATCTAGTCACACCCTGGCACCACGTTCCATACAAAAGCACAGTCTTCCCTGGGCCTTTGGTTTTTTCATTTCTGAAAGCTCCTGTGTCACACACACTTTAGTTAGATAAGTTTGTTCTGATCCTCTCTTGTTAATCTGTCTTCTGCTTATGGGTATCAGTAATGGGTAAGGAAGAGATATTATACCAACAAAGATGTCACTGTTGTCATCAAAAAATACAGTTGTAAGCTGGCAACTAATGGCTCATGCCTGTCACCCTAGATACTTGGGAAGCTGAGATTGTGAGGGTCACAGTTTGAGGCCAGCCAGGGCAAAAGGGTTGTGAGACCCCCATCTCAACCAATAGCTGAGTGGGAGGAGGATACGCTGGAGACTGAGATGGGGAGGATCATGGTTCCAGGCTAGTCCCGGCAAAAAGAAATTCAAAGACTTCATCTCAACAGAAAAAGCTGGGTGCGGTGGCACCTGTCAGCGCAGGTACTATGGAAAGAATAAATAGTAGGATCCCAGCCAAGGCCAGCCCTGGGCAAAAAGCAAGACCCTAGCTCCAAAATAACAAGAGCCAAAAGGGCTGGAGGTGTGGCTCAAGTGGTAGAGTGCCTGTGTAGTAAGATCTTTCTAAACCTAAAAACAAAGAAAGAAAAATGCAGTTGTAAAGATGGTGCCTTTCAAATCCTTTACACAGAGACAGAGAGAAAAAGAGGGAGAGAGAGAAAGAGAGAGAGAGAGATACATTCCCCTGCTGCTTCTAATCTGGGCTGCCCTTTTTCTCAAATCTGTCTGGGCTACCCACCAAAGTGGAGAGAAAGGATTCTCCTTTATTTACTATGATAGCATTACGGCCTGGAAACCATTACCAGGAATAAGATGCCACGCTGACCAAAGCAAACCAACAACTGCTCCCTCCTCCATTCAATCTCCTCCAACACTGCCACCAGGAGTTCATCCTACGAGATTGTATGGTTGACTCTTCCACAGAATATGGTGTGAGTATAGTAACACCTATGAAACAGGACCACCTAAGGGAGGTTTATTAAGCAAAGATGATCTTACTTCTAATTTAAACAGTTTTACAAAAATCTTATATATGGATTCCAGTCTAGGAAACACAAAACAAGAACTTTGGGTTAATATTGAAAAGATGCCACAATGCAAAAAAAGAAAACCAACTAAGACAAATGAAAAAGCTGGGGAAAAAAAGATGGTGAGCAAAAAATAGCTCCTTATTTTTCATTTAAAAAAGAAATTGAGCCGGGCACTGGTGGCTCATGCCTGTAATCCTAGCTACTCAGGAAGCAGAGATCAGGAGGATAGCTGTTTGAAGCCATTCCCAGCAAAGAGTTTGTGAGACCCTATCTTGAAAAAAACCATCACAAAAAAAGTCTGGTGGAGTTGCTCAAGGTGTAGGCCCTGAGTTCAAACTCTAGTATCATAAATAAATAAAGCCAAAAAGGGCTGGGGGTGAGGTGAGGCTCCAGGGGCAGATCACTTGCCTACCAAATTCAAAATCCTGAGATCAAACCCCAGTACTGTCAAAGAAAGATATTTTTAACAATCTTAGGATCAGTAAATGCTTTCTAAACATAAAACCAAAGCTAAAAATTCTAGACTAATATGTATAACTTCTGAACGACATAAAACTGCCAAAAACAAATATGAAGAGCTAAGCAACAATTTTTTTTTAAAAAACACTAGAATCTCTGGGAGTAAAGATGTATAACAAGCTCTTATAAATGAATAAGAAAGTGTGGCTTATATAAAATGGGCAAATGGAATGAAGACACAATTCACAAAGGAAGACATACAAGTAATCAGGTGAAAAGATACTGCTCTTATTAATACCAAGCAAGGGGCTGGAGGCATGGCTCAAGTGGTGGAGTACCTGACCAGCCCGCGCAAAGCCCCGAGTTCAAATCCTAGTACCAGTAATAATAATAAAAACCAAGGAAATGCAAATTTCACCACAATAAATGACAGCCAAGATCTGAAACAGTGAAAATACCAGCATGTGGGGAAGGAAACACCCTCAAGCACTGAGGGTGGGGAGACAAGGAGGCAGAAGTCTTCTGGATGAGAATTTGGTGACACGGCAAAACTCACAGGAAGAAAAAAACACTGAGGCAGGTGGAAAGGAAGAGAAGAAAGCAAAGAGAATACTCTTGAAGTTGCAAATCCTTTTTTTAGGAATTTATCTTAAATTGGCCGAATCATTTTTATAAGAGTGAAAACAAGGAAATAACCATACATGTCTATACAGTAAAATATTATGTAGCCTTAAAAGTAATGAAGTCAGCTGGGAACAGTGGCTCACTCCTGTAATCTGAGCTACTTGAGAGGCTGAGATTGGGAGGGAGGATCGTGGTTCCAGGCCAGCCTGGGTGAAACTTTCACAATACCCGATCTCAACAACAAAAAAAGCTGGGTGTGATGGTATGTGCCTGTCACCCCAGCTAAAGCAAGAAGAGTAAAATAGGAGACTCATGGGCCAGGCCAGCCTGAGTAAAAAGTGAGGACAGAGGCCCAATCTCAAAAACAACCAAAAAAAAAAAAAAAAAAACAAAAAAGTTTGGAGGTGTGGCTCAAGTAGAAGACTCTGAGTTCAACTCCTAGAACCACACACGCACAAAAAGTGATAAAAGTCAATTCATACTTATCAATATGGAAAGTGGTCATCATTTACGGTATGTTTCTTAAGAGGCTCAAAAACAACAGGCTTAATTCGATCATACTTTTTGGAAAAATACACACACATATAGATAGATATTTTTAAAATAATATGTGGGTAACAGAATTATGAGTAATACACACACCCAACTTCATACTTTTATAAACAATCCATAACAAATCTTTTCGCATTTATACTAAAAGAGAAAAAATTCAAAAGTCGGTTCAGTTCCAAGTTGATTTCTTTCAGGGTGATTTAAATAAATCTCCATTTCTGAGTGCTAATTTTTTGCATAAATGATTGCAAACTATGAACCTAGGTGACTCCACAAGTTTCACCAGCAAAGAGGCCACTGATGTGAGGCAGATGACAATTTAGAGCTGAGATGTTTCATTTGTAAGAAAATTATGAACCTAAAAAAATATTAATTAGCCAGTGGACGTTATGTGTCTGTTTACTTGTCAATCATTGAGTTCACTTTTTTTGAGGGGTGGGGGGTGGGACTGGTGTTTGAACTCAGGCCCCTGAGCCAGTCTATTTTTGCTCTGATTATTTTGGAGATGGAATCTGGAAAACTGTTTGCCCAGGCTGGTCATGAATTGCAATCCTCCAGATCTCAGCCTCCAGGTAGCTAGGATTACAGGCATGAGCCACAATGCTCAGCTGAGTTGATTTGATCATTGTAGCTGGTGACCCTGGATAATTTCAGTCAACAGCCCCCATTACAGTGAACAAATATACTGACAATGTATTTCAAAGCAAGAAAGTTCTTTTTCTTTCAGTAGTGTGAATTCTTATATGCAATTTCAATACCAACCAAATGGAATTCCACATAAATTCACTTTACAATGAGGGAATAAAATCAGCACATCAGAAAATGTTGCTATAGCACCTGATTGGTTTGTCAACTGATTCAGCCCCCATCATCAAATCTCTTTCCCTTTATGAAAAAATCATCCCAATTTGCTACTTATTCTTAGTGAATCTTTGTAGTGAATTTTTGATTCTTTGTAAAGAATCAAACTTCAAGTCAGAACTCTCAACTTCAAAGACCTCAGCAATGAAAAGTCACATAGTGGTGATAGTCACTTGGAGATAGCAACATTTCCAGCGTAGTTCTAATTCATTAATGATGCTGATGTCATACACAGCATAATGCAGCTTCATTGGCTGAAGCTAAAGTAAGATCTTTCTTTGTTAGCCTGAAAGATGGCTCAAGGATAGGGATTCTTTCCTGGCTTTTCACTATCCTTAAATGTTTGATTAACTGCTTCATCAACCAAGTAAAAGCACTTGTGTTCCACATCTCCCAAGAGCAGAAAATGGATGGAACAGGACACCATCATGTTATGTGAAAAAAATCAGACTAAGAACTACAAATAGCACAGCACCTAGACCTAAAAAACTGAATGACAGGAGGGTAAAATGGGGACTGTTTGGGTTGGGGACAAGAGGAGGGGGCGAAAGGAGAATAAAAAAGAAAAGATGAGAAACAGTATAATGGTCAATTGTTTACCTAAGAACAGAGATATAAATGTATATGTTTGCTGATATTAAAAAGCAACAAAGGGCTGGGCACTGGTGGCTCATGCCTGCAATCCTAGCTACTCAGGAGGCAGAGATCAGGAGGATCGAGGTTTGAAGCCAGGCTGGGCAAATAGTTCAAAAGACTATCTCAAAAAAACCCATCACAAAACAAAAAAAAAAAAGAAAAAACCCATTACAAAAATAGGGCTGGTGGAGTGGCTCAAGGTGAAAGCCCTGCTTTCAAGCCCCAGTACCGCAAAAAAAAAAAGAAAAAGAAAAAGAAAACAAGGATGGACTGGGGCACCAGTGGTTCACACCTATAATCCTAGCTACTTGAAAGGCGGAGATTGGGAGGATGGAAGTTCAAGGTCAGCCTGGGCAAAGAGTTCTTGAGACCCCCCCCCATCTCCAAAACAAGCAGAGAGAATCAGACTGGAGGTGTGGCTCAAGTGGTAGAGTGCCTGCTTTGCAAGCTCAAAGCCCTGAGTTCAAACCCCAGTCCCACAAAAAAAAAAAAAAAAAGAAAAAAGCAAGGAAGGAGACATGTTGTCCCATTAGTATGCTTAATTTCTATGTTTTTATGAACCAGTTTAAAAATAAATTTAATTTTTAAAATGCAAAAAGAGAAAAGAATATGAAGCAGCTGACTGCACTTTTCCCATTCCTTCAGCATATGGCTGCCTCATCTGTGGGGGCTTTGCAGAGTGTGCTGCTCGTGGCTTCCTCTGTGACCTTCACGTAAATTATCACTGTTGAATCTCTTACGCTTTAAAAATATAGCTGGCTTACTTTGCCCACAAATCAGTGGCTTAATAAATGTCAGCATACAGATTTAGTTATGTTAATGTTTAATTTCTTTTTTGAGTAGTCAAAAGTGCATTAAAAATTAAAATAAAATTAATTTCCACTTTCCCATTGTTACACTGCTGGGTAATGTATTTTACACCATGCGATAGTGTTCTACAAATTGACATTCTATGCTTTGAATTAATGAATTTGGGATTTATTTACTGCCTTGGGGGTTATTTTTTTTTCAATTGCTATAAAACTTTATACATCATGGCATTACCCCCTGAGAAACCAGATGAACCATATGAGAGAGGGAATTTTCTTTTGTGTGGGATTATGTAATAAGACAAACAACTGAATTAGTATCTCTAATATGCCAGCCAGCAATCCTGGGTTCCACATTGGTGGGTCTGTGAATAACTTCTCGAGGGCCACAATCAGGATGCAGGGGAATGCCTGGCCTCCCACCCTTGAGTGACTGTGTAAGTAAACTCTGCTAAACCATCATCATCCATGGAGCCAAAAGACAAAAAAATCTCAAGGGTCCAGAATACTGTGAGTGGCAGCTGTGATTTTGAAAGTACTAATGTTAACAGTCTGTGATGAGAAGACTTCCCAAGTCCTTGTGTCTCACAAGGAAGAATCCATAGCAGGACACGTAGGTGTCATCGGGTTTATTAAAAGTAGGGAAAGAAATACAGGTGGAAGGAAGCCAGGAAGCAGAGAGAGAGTACTTCTCTAGGTACTTTTAAAACCAATGCTAACCCATGGGAAGGGAGGAACCAGGTGATTCCCATCCAATAATCAATGGGTAGGGAGGGGCGTGGGCGGTTCCTGGCCAGGTGAGGTCGGTCTGAGCTGTCCCTGGGCCAGATGTGGGTAACTTACATACACATACAATATTAAGTCATATATTTTTCATGAGTCCTGAACTTTCCCTAACTCTAGTCTGCCTCACTGACATTGTTCCATGTCATCCTACAAACTTTTAGAATTGCCAGAAGTGGTTGTTACAATTCACGCTGAGACCTAAATGTGTTCATGTTTTTGATTTTTTTTGACTTACTAAATACTTAATTAGTACTTTAGAAGTACTACCAGGGCTTTTTGCACTGCCCTGCGCTCTAAGGGCACATGACACAGAGATGCGGTTCCCCCCAGGGAGGGTGTTTAATCTCCTAGAAATCCTGTGTCATCGCAGGAGGACACCCCAGGTAGAACATGGTCCTTGATGGAAAACTCACAGGGAGGTGAGGCTGTGCAGGGAAAGGTTAGAGGTCCCACTGTGCTGCTCCCATAATCACAGAAGCACTAGAACGACAGGGAGGGTGAGGAGTCATTGGCAAAGCAACAGAAGTGCAAATGGACTCAGTAGGACTCCAAATTCTGCATCAGCAAACTTGTCTGGACAGGCCTTGGTAAATAGGCTGCAGGATTCCAAGAGGCTTCTTCCAGCAAGTTCCTCCCTCTCTAAATATACAGTATTGGAAATGTGCCGGTGAAAAGGGAAGCTTTTCACTTGGGATAACAGATGTAATATGAAAAGGAAAGAATGACAGCAGGGATATCCTCGAAGAAAAATAGCCCTGATGACCAGAAGCTGCACCACTGATTCCCAGAGGCTAGGGTCAGGAGAGACCAGATAGTTTCTCAGGCAGTTGAGATCAGCTCACCAAAAACATAAGACGGAACTTTGTGCTGGAGAGGAGGTGGTTGCTGTTTAGTTAGTAAGCACTTATTAACTCCTCGCAAGGTTATGAAAAATACAAATCACATCAGGAAACTTGAATAATTTTAGGAATTTGATTTCTGCATCAAAAACATCATGAAATCTCAGTTTTCTAGAATTTCCTGGTTAGTCTACTCTGGCATCTTAGTTAGCCAATCTGCACTTCACCATTTAGTCCTCCTGAGTTAAAATGTCAAGTGACGATTCTCAATTTCTACTGCATCACTGCTAAGCAAAGAATAGCACTTGGCACCTAGAGAATGAAAGTAGAACATTGGAAATGAAACATCTCTGAAGCCATGAACAGAGGCGTTTACCTGTAATCTCAGCTACTCAAAAGGCTGAGGCAGGAGGATCATGAGTTCAAGGGAAGGAAGGAAGGAAGACTTATCTGATGGGAAGGTGAAGGTTTCACAGAGGCAAAATTTGCCTGCAAAACATGTCAAAGAAAGTACTTTGCACAAACTACATGGATCATTACCCTAGTCCTCAGATCAAAAATTGTTATTTGTAAACTATATTTGTAAATTAGTTATGACAACTGATTATGTACTTAAAACATAGCTAGTAGACGGCTAGAGATAGACTCAAGCAATAGACTACCTGCCTAGCAAGCATGAAGCACTGAGTTCAAACCCCAGTACCACAAAAAAATAAAATAAAATAAAATAGCTAGTAGGGAGGATTATGAATGTTCCCACAAAGAAATACTAAATATTGGAGGCGATAAATATGCCAATTACCCTAATATGATCATTACATGTTGTATACATGTATCAAAATGTCACACACTATACTCCATAAATATGTACAATTACTAAGTCAGTTAAAAATACATTTTATTATTTTTATTTGTTTGTTTTTGTGGGGTTTTTTGAGACAGGATCCCACCAGGTAGTCCAAGCTGACCTCCATCTCAGCCTCCCAAGTGCTCTGTTGAGATTACAGATGTATACTACCACACCTGAATAAAAAATATATTTTAAAAGAACAAAAAGTTGTAATTGCTACTGTAGTCACTAAGCAGTTTAAACCACTGTACTACACTAAAAGTCAAGTGACATCTTTAATAGATGCACATTAAATACATATCTTTTTTTTTTTGGCAGTACTGGCATTTGAACTCAGGGCCTCAGGCTTGTTAGGCAGATGCTGTACCACTTGAGCCACTCTGCCAGCCCAATACACATATTTCTATTGACATTTTTTCATTGATGTAATTACAATGTAAATCTCAAGAGGAGAGAAAGAAAACATCCTTTGAGTTAATATTTGGTAAATGATTATCTCTGGGATTCGCTTGATTGTCTTATGCAACTAAGCCTAGGCATAGCTACCTAGGAAGGGACTCTGGTCTTTCAGTAATACAGTCTACATGATAGTGTTGGCCTTTTTACTCCTTAGAGGAGTAAACATGTGCACAGTTAAGTTAGAGTTCAATATGATGAATCAATATTAATATTAAACGAGAGAGAACAAAATTAGAAGCTAGTGCACAACCATATATTATCCTAGGGTCTATTATCTACACAGTGACCCTGAGCGGCCTAATTAGGTGTTCCTGAAATGCAAAACCAAGCAGGAAGTTGGTGGCTCAGTAGACAAGATCCATTCTTCATGTTGGCAGTGCTTCTTCCTCATTCACAGAGGATAATGGATATTCAGGAAGGCCGAGAACGTGTAGTCACATGTGCAGGTCCAGCCTCTAGATACACAGATACCATCTATATCTATCTCTAGGTTTCCTCTAGGACTTAACCATGCTCTTTGGCCCTCCTTGCACAGGGAGTCTTTTTAAAACCTTTCAACCAAGCTCTAGAAAGCTGCAACAAGAAATCTCTAGAGATCTCCTTTATAGCTTCATCCTCAAAGCTGGTTGACCATAGCATCCCACCAGCATCCAGACCACGTAGCCCCACTGTGTTCCAAACCCAGGGGAAATTTTAAGAACAGATTGCCCTTTAAAAAGTCACTGTTCCTTCCATTTTGATTGAGATGGAACAGGGGTGTGGTTCTCGAGATATGGACCAAAGATTGTAGCTGGTTCATGGCCTGGCTTCTCTCAGACCAGGGTGGGCTCCATGGATCCCAATACCTGGGATCACTGGTATACTTAACAAAGTAGAGCTGTTTTGTTGAGGAGGTACAAGGAGGGTCCTATAGGAGTCCTAGACACTTAGGGGTTTTGAGTATTATTGGAAAGACATTACTTCAACAAGCTGGAAATCTTACCTATTATAAATTGATTCTCTACCCTTGCCAAACCGTTCCCATTCAATTCATTTGAAAGTGGTTTACCCTGATGGCCCTATACCAGGAAAGGGATCCCTGTCTACTAGACCCACTTATAAAGTTTAATGAACACTGGCAAAGAATGGGAGGAAGGGTCAGAGTTTCAGGGTTTTATGATGCAGCCAGTGGGTGATATCTTGGATGGGAAACCTTCCTAGGGTATCCAGGAGAAGAAAGACTTGGAGTTGCTCAGCAGAATAGCTGATTCTGCCCTTCAGAGGCTAAGCTCTGGATAGTCCCTGTCCTGCCCTGCTTCTACCAATTAAAGCTCCCTCGCCATTTTCACTCTTCCTCACTGGTTTAGACAGGTGGCCCAATTTGCCAATAACCAAGGCAGAGATGATGTGATGAGCTGACTCATTTAGAGCATTAATTCTTTCTAGGGAAGATTCCATTTATTTAGACACTGGAGCAATTATTTGCTGTGTGACAGTTGTAATTACTTTTTACTGCAGGTAAGTAACTGTTTCAGAAGCCAAGTTCACAGAATGACTGGTTTCTAAAGAGCTTTTGAAACAAGTAATCTTCAAATAGACAGCAAAGTATGCTCGTGACCTTTCCACTAGGTCAATTCTGTCCTCTATGGCTCCTCACCACAGGCAAAATGTGGATTCTTGGATGGGACACTTTGGACCTGTTGGGGTATTTTTCTTCAGTGCTCCTTTGTTTGAAAACAAAACCTGAGCAAGTCATGCTTATAGGTATTTCATGGGCCTGGACATAACTCATTATGGTTTAAGTATGAAATGTTCCCCATAGGCTTATGTGTTGAATGCTTGGTCTGGAGCTTGTGGCACTATTTTGGGAGGTTCTAGAAACTTTAGGAGGTGGGGCCTAGCTGAAGGAAGTAGGTCACTGGCAGTGAGGGGCTGTATTTTGCTCTCTCTTTCTGCTTCTTATTCACTAGAGGTGAACAGCCTCCCCTTCCACATGCTCCCACTATCATGGTGTTCTGCCTCATCACAGGCCCAGACTCAATTGAGCCAAGGACTATGGACTGAAAGCTCTGAAACCATGAGCCAAAACAAATCTTTCTTCCTTTAAGTTGTTTGTGTCAGATATTTGGTCCTAGCAACTGTAAAATTGACTAACATAATTCTTCAAAAAATTTCAATTGCTCTGGGAGTTAGCATTAAATGATGCCAACCAATTGACGTTTTTTAGTATCAACAGGGTATATCACTTTGTCAGTCATGATGTCGCACAGTAACTTCTACCTTAATGTCACTCATTTCTGAAGGGAAGTTGAGGAAAAATTAAATCCATAGGGCCCTTAGGTCAAGGTTTCTAACCAGATTACCAACTATTGCAAACTATAGGTAACTATTTTGCAACAGGGTTCTCCATTTGATGATAAAAGTCCCTTTTGAATGCTTATCAATATTTGACCTTATCAGCTGGCATTATAGTTTGGAATGTTACCCAAAAACTCATGTGTTTAATCCCAATGCAGTAGTATTCAGTGGTGATGGGATCATGAGGGCTCTAACCCATTGATGAATTCATAGCTGAATGGATTATTGGAAGGTGGTAAAAACTGGGGGAAATAGGTCACTGGGGGCATGCCCTTAAAGGGTATATCTTGTCTCTGGTCTTGATCTCTGTCTCTGTCTCTGTTTTTCCTGGTTGCCATGAGGTAATCAGATTTCTCAGGTATTTTGTCACAGCAAAGGAAAACTAACACAGAAAATTGGGATCATTACTATGACTCTGCCTAACCATGTAGTTTAGAAGCCTTTGGAACTGGTTTGTGGGAGGAATTTGGAAAGTTTTGGAGATGTAGGTAGGCTACAGAAGACCTGGAGTGCTATAAACAGAGCTTAATGGGTGATTCTGATGGGAGAGCAGAAGACCATATACTGATAGGAATGCTGAGTGATAAACTCTGCTCATGAGTTCTTCATAGGGGAGCAAGGACTCTACTGGGAATTGGACCATCTGTGTAACATTCTGTCAAAGAACCTGTCCAGATTTTGTCCATGCTTTGACACTTTGTGTGAGGCTGAAATTAAAGGCAACAGATTAATCTGGCAGGGTAAATTTCAAGGCAGCACAGAATTCAGGCCAGAGCATAAAGATTTCTGGCTGCTTTTGCCAGATTTACAGTGAGACTCATGAACAAAACAGAGCAAAAAGATTTGAAAAACTTGCAGTTTGGCTATAAAAAAAAGCACATGTAATTATGGGGCCAAGAAAGGTGTAGTCACTGAAGAAGTGAGCACCATTAAAAAAAGACCAAGTACTCTGCACTGGGACTATAGGAAAGATGTCTTGAGGTCATCTCAAGAATTGAACAGGTTCCACCCATCACAGGCACAAGGGTATAAGGTGTAAACTCATTTGAAAGACTATCTCTTTAAGGGCAAAATAGTTTCTGCCTGGTGGTGGGGGGGGTGGGAAGAGAGGGGGTTGGAGGAAGGGGAGAGAAATGACCCAAACATTGTATGCACATATGAATAACAGAAATAAAAAAATTAAAAAAAAAAGAATTTAATAATACTCGGAAAAAAAAAAAAGAAATACTATCTCTTGAGAAGAGAGTGCCTCTTGGCACCCTGCTTACACAAAGCTTCCTAGAAAGTGGTTCCCCAGGATTCATTTCACCATGCTTACTCATCCAGGCACTGAGGCTACTTCAGGCATGGTCCAAATGGGCCCTATACTGCTGGAGCTTGTAGCAGATCTTAGCATCATCCATGTGGTGCTGGTTTTGTGGGCATGTAGAATTCAAAAGTTGTGGGATAATGGAGGCTTCCACCCAGATTTCACAGAAAGGCCTGGAAGGTCAGGAAGTATGTGGCAGGATAGATTCACTGTGAGCTGTCCCTGAGAAGGCAATGCACAAAGATGTGAGAGTAAAGTTGAAGCTGCAATGGAGACCTCAGGAATTTAGAGATGCCAGGAATATGGAACATCTCTGAGGAAAGCCTCAGGCTGTAAGTGGAGCCAGACCAAGAAAGAGGCTACAGGGCTGGAGGCATGGCTCAAGTGGTAGAGCATCTGCTTTGCAAGCCTGAAGCCCTAAGTTTAAACTGCAGTTCCACCACAAACAAAAACAAAATACTATGTGGGCTGAAAGCCCTCTGGAGGTCACAAAAGACCACTTTTGCCCCAGAGGCAGGACATGGTGCCACAGGATTTAATATTTGTCCTCCTGGATTTCGCTCTTGCTTTGGTCCCATCCTTCCTTTCTATGCCCCATTCCTTACTTATACAATGAGAAAATGTACTCTGTCCTAGCATTGAATGTTAGAAGTATGTAACTTGCTTTTTTTAATTTTACAGGGGCTCACAACAAAGAATTGCCTTGAGTCTTGAAGGAGCTTTTCAATTTGGGATTTTTTTTTTTTTTTTTTTTTTTTTTAGCAATGCTGGACCTGTTGATATTTTGGGTCTCTTAGAAATGGACTGAATGCATTTTGCATTATAAGATGGACATGAGCCTTTGGAACCAGGGGTGAAATGTTACAATATAAAATGTCCCCTGAAGACTCATATGCTAAAGGCTGGTTGGTAGCAGTTGGAATTTCAGGAAGAGATTGGATCATGAGGGCTCTGTTCTGATCAAAGGATTAATTCGTTGACGGGTTCATAGCTGAATGGACTATTGGGAGTTGGTGGAAACTGTAGTGGGTGGTGCATAGTTGGAGAAAGTAGGTCACTAGGGGCATATCATTGAAAGGTATATCTTGGCCCTGGTCCTGCTCATTTTCTCTCTCTTTGCTTCTTGGTTACCATGAGGTGAGAACCTTTGCCATGCCATGCCCTCCCACCATAAGGTTCTGCCTCATCACAATGGAGTCAAGTGACCATGAATTGGAACTTCTGAAACCATTATCCAAAATAAATATTTCCTCTTTTATTTTCTCAGGTATTTTGTCACAGCAATATAAAGCTAACTAACACAAGTGGTTTGACACTTCAACAGAGTTAAAAGTACATGCACAGTCTGTTGAGACATTAGTTTTTCTTGCCAAGAAGACGTTTGAGAAAATTTTTGTAGTTGCTGTTGTTCTGGTTGTAAAGGTTATTTAAACATTCCCACCTCCTTTTCTGAACATCTACTAGTTAGCTGAACTCTGGTCTTGAGTGGATGATAACTGTTTTTGCATGGCTTGTCAAGACACCTGTCCTAAAGAGGTAGCAAGTGAAAATTTATGTGACTGGGAGAAGACAGGGAGCATTTAAGCCAGCACCTCAAGAAGTCCTGCTTTTAAGTAAATGAGGTCACTGAGTTGAGAATCAAGAGAGGATGAGTCATAGACTGCTTGCTGACTTAGAGAATATTTTTCTAGACTCCTTGACATAGTCAATTCATAGATCTTACGAACATTTTTTATTATATGTACTTTGTGCTATCAGTTTGGTTTGCTGATATGCAAACTTACTAGAGTCTGAAATCTCCATAGAAGGAATTGTAATCACACAGAAAGCTTCTTTTGCAGACATAATAAATAAAGTGCATTTAGCATTAGGAAAATTGAAAATATACTAGATAGTTTTCCCAAAGGCTGAAAAATGCTTAGCTAAAAATCGGAAATTGAGCTTTAATTTTTTTTTAACTATTTAAAACTACACAACTGCTATAGTTTGGATTTTAAATGTTACTCAAAGATCCATGTAGCCAGGCACCAGTAATCATGCCTGTAATCCTAGCTACTCAGAAGGCAGAGATCAGGAGAATTGTGGTTTGAGGCCAGCCCAGGTAAATAGTTCTTGAGACCCTATCTTGAAAATACCCAACACAAAAAGGACTGGTGAAGTCGCCCAAGTAATAGAGCACCCACTTAGCAAGTATTAGGCCCTGAATTCAGTGCCACCAAAAAAAAAAAAAAAAAAAAAAAAGATCCGTATATTCAAGGCTCAGTCCCCAGTGTGGTGCTTTTGGGAAGCAGTGAAAGCTTTAAAAGGTAGGACCTAGTGGGAGGTCTTTAGGTCTTTGGGGGCATGCCCTTGAAGGGACCCCACCCCTGCCCTGGCCTTCATTTTTCTCCTCACACTTGAAGTGAATGGATTTGCCCTGCAACATGTTCCCACTGTGGTATACTACCTCATCGAAGGAAATAGGGCAAACAGACCATCAAGTGAAATCTCTAAAATTATGAATTAAAATGAACCTTTTTTTCTGTATAAATTGATTATCCCAAGCATTTATTATAGTAACAGAAAGCTAACAGACACAATCACCTTTGGTATTACTACAGCAATTGCAAGTTATTCTGAAGGGGGACTAAAGTCACCCTCAGTCATAGGCCTCCAGCTTTAAAACATCGAGGGAGCACCATAGCACAAAATTGCAACAAATTTTGTTTAAAGATCTCAACAGTCTTTATTTCCAATTCTAGAATCTGTTTTTCATACTATAAAACAGAAGAAGTGATTTAATAGACAGAAAAGGGCTGAAGAAAGCAAAAACAAAGGACAAAAAGCAGATTTGTCATTTCAAAGGTACTTTCCTTTCAAGGCAGTGCAGAGAGACAGAAAAATAAGAAATAACTGATTACTTTGCATCAGGTTACTTCAGGTCACTTTTTTTCAGGATTAAACAAAAGATTAAACTACATGGTTTGAAACTAGCCTGTTTGGGAAATTTGGCTATTCTCTCTCTCTCTTTCTCTCTCTCTCTCTCTCCTCTCCTTCCCGCCACCCCCAATTGGCAAGGCAGAATGTTAGCACAAGTGACTCCATTTTGACCTTTAGTTTTATTTTTTGTGGCTTAATAGAGGGGCTCATATATATACTCATATAACAGAAGTAGAGTTTGCAAAATGGCATTATATAAGTCAATGTGTAAGTTTGGAATCAGACAGAATTGAGTTCATACCACATGTTACCACTTCCAACCTTTGTACAATCCTATTTCCCTTGCAAGGGTGAGGAGTCTATGTGAAGCACCTTGTGCAGAGCAAGTGCTCAACAAACTGTGATCAGTGCATTAGCTGTCCTGATTATTAATCACCTTTCCCTGCATGACTGATACCACCAACATGGCTCAATGAAGGACATATCATTTGCCAGCCAAACCTCCTTCATGGCAGATCCAGCATTCTGAGCATTGAGATCATGTCTCAAGCACATGGAAAAAGTTCAGCACTTTTAAGGATGTTTGTTTTTGCTTTTGTTTTCCCTTCGTGGAAAGCCTACTCTGTGTTTGAGAGGTCTCCAGTGAATCTTTCAAGCAGGGGCTCAAGCTTTTTCTCTCTTGTGGCTCCACCACCTGTAGACAAGGCCTCTTGCTATGACTGAAGCAGAGGAGGAAGAGGTGGAGGTGACTACCGGCACATCTTCTCACAGTCTGTTGCCTGTATCTTGTTCCATGATCCCAGACACTGCGAGGGGCTGAAAAATGGGGTTGGAGACATGGATTGGCTTGGATATTTGTCCCTGCTTCACCTATTGAATCAGAATCTCTGGGGTGGGTTCCAGGACTCTATGTCTTCAAATTCCCCAGAGGATTATATTGCAAAGTAAGTCGTTAGAGTGCTATGATTATTGCAGGTAACATTCCTTTGTGGGATGAATAATTTGAAATAATAGAAATGGAAGGGTGGCTTTGTTAATGTCATAATTAAAATGATAGTCTGAAATACAAGGGTCTCTCCAGCTGTCATTGAAGTGTATCTCTCAGATTCAGATGCCTCTTAAATGTGTATCTGTGGCCCAGACTCCAGACCTTAACACACTCACCTGGGATCTCACAGGTACTTTAAATTCAGCTTCTTCATCTCTTCCACACTTGTTCCCATGTTTAGGACTAGTACAAATATGCATCCTCCCACATGGCTGCTAAGCCTTTCTGATTTGGAAGTCCTTCCTTGCTTCTTTTATTTCTTTATTTCAATTCTATGCATCCTGTTTCTTGGAGTCAGGCACAGTGGCTCATATCTGTAATCCCAGCTGAGGCAGGGAGGCTAAGGCAGGAAGATCTAGAGTTGGAGGCCAGTCTTGGATACATAGCAAGACCCTGTCTCAAAAGTTAAAAAAAAAAAAAAAGCTGGGGAGGGGAGGAGCCTGGAGTATAGCTCAGTGGTAGAGCACTTGCCTAGCATAAGCAAGGCCCTGGGTTTGATCCCTAGCACCACAGGGGGCAAGGTGGGGAAAAAGAAAGAAAAAAGGAACTATCCTATTTCTTTTTCTTTACCATCTAGTGTATCTTTCCTTTGCTTACTACCTCCATTGCCATTCCCTGGCCAGGATCCTATCATCACACACTTGCGTCTTGTCTCCCTGCCTCATGCCGCATCTCTCTTCTTCCTCCCATGTTGCTGCTGGAATGATGAATTCCCTTTCACAATAATCAACTCTCATCTTTCACAACTTAGCAAGACCCCTCTCCTCTATGATGCTTTTTCTGATCTTGTTCTTTCTCCCTGCATTGTTCTGCGATATACTTCTCATGCACATGTAGTAAGCCTTGCCCTCTGCTAGGATACACAGAGCAGGCGGTAGGTTTGCCTCTCTCAATATGGGCTCCTCATACTCTAACACTGTGCTCAGCACACAGTAGGCTTGTAAAGAGAAAAGAATGAGAATGGGAGAATGCACAATGCCTAGCACATTATAGGTATGGTATCTATGGGTAATGAATGAAGGAATAAATGAATATTCAACCATTCTCCTCTGCCTATCTCAAATATCCATAAGAGGATTTCACTAAATCCAAATAATAAGCTAATTTAAATTGACTATCCATCTATAGGTGTATGGTAGTTTTTCTTTCAAAGACTTGATAATGAAATCCATTGTCACTGGAATCCATGTTCTATAGCTATAATCAAAGATGGAAAAGAGAGATGAAGCAAATCGTATGTTCAGGGTGCCTGGGTGATATTGCTTTGCCTGAGAGCTTCATTATAATGTGCAAAAAAAAGAATTTTGAGTAAAATCATGTGAATTAAAAGTAATATAAAGTGAATTTAAAAATAAGCTGCTTGAGTGAATTAATTCAACAGTTTGGAAAGTGCTAACAAAAGAAAGTGATGTCATTTTTCCTAATTCAGTACGCAGTCCATAAGTATTTGTGGAGCTAAAATAGTAGTGTTGATGTTTTTTATATTACTGAATACCTACAAGAGTACTTACCTACGTATAATAAGTGAGCCAGAATTTACTCAGGATGTATTTCTAGGAGTATTTGTGAGCCACTAATTATATGGTGTCTCCTGCCTTACATCATAAAATTTTGTTACAAAAGTACGAGAGATTTTTTTTTGTCTCCGCTTTCTTTTCTTTCTTTTTTTTTTTTTGTCTCTTTCTTACCTGAAAGTCTATTCATGTTTTTAAGGGAGGACTTAGTACTTCTACTTATTAAAGATTTCCCCAAAATTGACCCAAAAATAGGAGACCCTACAAAGAGGATGTAGGTCATGAGAAAAAAAATAATCATCTAACTTGCTTTCACTGCTACCAAAGAATACTGGAAAGGTGTACTTTGAAGTGACAGAGTATCACATTTTATTTTAAAGTGTTCCTCTTTTCAATCTCCTTTGTATACCTACTTCTAGCTTCTGCCCTTAGGCCCTCTTCTCTCCTGTTAGACTCTCATCTAGGGTGCACACCCTTTGTAATCTCTTGCATGCCAATGACTCTAATATTCATCTTCGGTGAGGTCCTGTCCTCTAAGCTTCCGATCCACAAAAGTTTATTCGGCCTGTCCACAAGGAGCACCCCAAAGCCAACACGTCTAAACTAAACTCTAAATTTTGCCCCCTCATCTGGTTCTCTCTCCATGCTCTCTACCAACATACAAACTGATCAGAATATAGTAAGGACTCATCCCTGACCACTCCCTCTGGTTTCCATATCTGATCAGGCCTGCACACTTTACCTCCTGAAGCCACCTTCTGCCATGCCCTCTTCTCTCCCGTCTACTACAGTAGCTTTCTAACTGGCACACTTGCACCTACTCTCCCTGTAACCAACCATTCTGTACACTGTACCCAAAGTGATATTTTTTAAAGTATAAATCCCATCATTCCTTGTCACTGCTGAAGCTCGTGACTTTTCATTCCCTTTACAATAAAGACCAAAATCCCCACTAAGCCTAATGGCCCGATCTTTACTTCCTTTACAGCTTCCCTCACACCACACTCTTCCTCACTCTCCTCTCCACACAGGCCATGCTTTCCCTGGCTGACAGACCTTCATGTGTGCTGTTTCCCTGTCTAGAAGATTCTTCTATACCTCTACTACTTACCTGGTGATATGGGTTGGATTGTGAGGCCCCAAAAGATATGTTGAAGTCTAAACCCTCAGGACCTCATTTGGAAATAGAGTTTTTAGTGGAGGTAATCAAGGTAAATGAGGTCATTATAGTAGGCCCTAACACAACATGACTGGTGTTCTTATAAAAAGGGAAATTTAGACAAGAGACAGGCACAGAGAAAAGGTGATACACCAGGAGAAGATGGCCACATGTCTGGACAGATGCATCTCCAAACCAAGGAACACCAAGGATTGCCAAGAAAGACAAAAAAACATTCTTCCTTTAGAGTGGTTAGAGAGAGAGCATGGCCCTGTGGACATCCTGATGTCAGATTTCTAGCCTTCAGAACTCTGAGGTAGCACATCTCTGGGTTTAAGCAACCCAGTTTTCAGTATTTTGTTACAACAACCCAAAGAAACAAACAAGTCCTGCAATTCCTTTTAAATTCAGTCTTTCTCACCTCTTGGTGAGACATTTATATATATATTTTGAGACAGGATTTGCCATGTTGTCCAGGCTGGCCTCAAACTTATGATCCTTCTGCTTCAGTCTCCCAAGTAGGTGATATTACAGGCATGTACCATGATGCCCGGCTATGATCATTTAATGCCAGGACCTCTTATTAGGCTACAAAGAGCACGTACTATACCTTTCTTTAGCTTGTCTTGGTATGACAGATCTTGGACCTCCATAAATATGTGAGAGAAAGCAGTAGGATGAAGCATTTGGGAGATGAGGCCAACAGTTAAGACCTTAAAAGGAGGCAGGCTTGGAGATAATTTTGCCTGACATAATTTCCAGAAGGGCCCTAAAATACTTCTGTTGTCAGTTGATTCCATCACTCCATAACTACAAAATTTGAAATGTTCATACACCTGGGAGAGGTAACAGATTAACCTAAATTTGCATTAGCATGTTGAGAACATATCCCTTCCAGAAAGCAAGCTTGAGGAGAAGGTATTCTGTGGAGCCGCTAAATCAAGATTCTGCAGGTCTGAGGTGGAAACTGTGACTTAACTGGGAAGAAAAAAAAATAGGACAAGGAGGATGAGGTCAACACATTCTTTCTTGTGTTCCTTTCTTGCTAAGTCTCTGTTTACTGTTGGTCAGAAACAAAATTCCACATTATTACTTACCCTGGGTCAATGAGACCCCTTCCCAGGAAATTCTAACAGAGCACTTCTCAGGCACTTATCAGGCATTGGCAGCCAAAAAACTATTTCCCTTTGCAACGAAATGCATGTGAGGGGCTAGCATAGGATGTTCAACTGGTACACATCCAACAGGGAAGAATTGTGCCCCTGGTTTCTGGTCACAAGGTTCTTCTACTGTAATGAAACTTGTAATTTTTTTCAGCATCAATCAACAACACGGTTACAAAGTACATGCCACCAGATGTGACCATTTATAAAAGGACAGTTCTCTTTGGGAAGAACAAACTCTAGGACCCAATCATGAAATGATCCTTACATTCTATCAAAAAGAACTTGGTGGGTTTGGGGCATAGCTGAAGTGGTAGAACACTTGCCTAGCACTTGCTAGGCACTCAGTTCAAATCTCAGTTCCTCAAAAAGGACTGGCTGAAGATCTGCAGAAATAGGGGAGAAACTTGAAATGTTTGATAGCTTTGTAAAGTGTGTTTTAGGCTACAGAAGTTCAATTTCCCTCTCTACTGTCAACATGCCTTTAATGGCACCAAGGGGGAAACAGATTTTTCTCCATTACCTCAACTCAGGATAAAATTCCATAACAATGATTGAACACCCTAAAATGCCTCCCATTCATACCCTCTGAGATTGTTATGGTTAATTGCATAAACAATTACTCTACAGTTTATTAAAATCTTAGATTCTTAGAAAGGATTTTGGAAGACAGTGGTCCAACCTCCCATCAAGAGAAAAAATACATTCTCCAAAATTCCGAAGTATAAGCTCCAATTTATGTCTGAGTGGTCACATAAACAAGGATGTAGTTTGCTTCTTGTCTAGCCAACTTGTTCTTTTATCAAGCAATTGTATTTAACAAGATTTCAAGTGTATCTAATGACATGGGGCTCCATATAGCCAATTGGTTCATATAAATTTTACGCTTGAATCTTATTTTTCCAAAGCTAATTGCCTAAAGAAAGAGATTTTAATTGCATAGTTAAATAAAAGACATAAAATTGGCAATGATTTTATTTTTGGATTTATGGCCACTAGAACATTCTTGTGGCAGGAGAGAAAGTAAACTAAAATTTGAGATTAAATAAATAGCTATATAACTAAATAGGTAGCTATGTAATTAGAAAACTATATATATTTATATTTTGACATGTAAATTACATATTTGCAGTCCTTCCTTGAAGCTCAACTTCAGAATTATACCTTTTTTATGAAACTTGAGCCTCACAAAACAGTATTTGTAACTTGACTACAGTGACTTATTTTTTAGAATGATTTCATTTCTATTAAATATATTGTTAGCACATGGTATAGTTGGCACATGGTATAGTCATTTAGTTTTATGACAGCATATTTTAAGAGTAAAAGCACCCACCAAAAAGGGTACTAACATATAATCAGCAATAGAAATTAAATCACTACTGTAAAGAAATTCAGAATCGTTAGGATTCCAGAGAATTCCACAGAAGTCTACAGCCTATGAATTATTAAAGATGGCTACCTAATAAAGGGGAGAAAAAAGGTTAAAAGCAAACATACATGAGTTAGAAATTTGGAAATATGATTTGAGCAACTGGAAATAAACACCCAAAGCTTTCTTAAGCACATGTTAAATAAACTCAGAGTCAGCCTACAAAAGAATACTTTTAACTTTGACCAGAAATTTTAAACACTTAAAATATTTATAAAACTCCTAAATATACAATGAAAATAAACGGGAAAATATCTACACATTCTTTTGATTGGGCTCAATGTAGAAAGAATACATTACACTGTCCCCTGAAAGTTGACAACAGGACTTGGTCAATCCAAGAGGAAAGAAACTGTAAAGAAAAGGAATTTGATAATTAAATCAGGTGATGATAAGAAAAAGCATTAACCTTCCAGGAAGCAGCAAGAAGGAGGTAATCTCAGTCAACATCCCTATTCAGCAAAAAGAGAAGCCCAGAGAAGCTAAAATGATTTGATAGAACTCCCCTAATTGCCTTGAGTTTCCTTACAGGAGTAATATCTGTGATGATATATGCTGCTGATGTTTGAGTGTAAGGATCTATATAAATGAAAATTAGTTATAATAAGTGCTTACATTATCAACGAGTCCAAATGTTGCCTTCTACTATACTACAATAATTACATTTCAACTCAAAAAGGATCAAAACCTCCACAAGTACTGAAAGGTCCTAAAAGTATATTGAAACCAGTGTAAATAGAACATGGTTTGATGTGCATTATGAAATCAGCAACTTTTCCCCCGGATAAAATGTCAGGATGCCCATCAAAAGCAATCGTTTGAGGGACTGGGAGCATTTGCCTAGCATGTATGAGGCCCCAGATTTATCCTCAGTACTGAGGTGTCAGGGGGTATGGACAAAAGCAATTCTTTGTATATTTCAGTGTCTCAAATTGTATTAGTAGAAAGGAGGCAAAATATATTTGGATCTGTTTTGGACTGAAGTTTAATTAAAGACAAATTTCAAAATTCATGTACAAATCAGTGTTTTTCCCTTGATCTTTTACTTACAATGTTTCAAAGTTATAGTTTTGAAATATATCTTTGACTGCCTAATTCCACCTGTGCTTGTGGTGAACAAAAGTTCAGTTTTGGATCCTCTGTGACAAAAGATAAATGCTAAGATACATCAGCAGGGGATGGAGGGAGAATTCCACATATGCCCATCATTGTTCAACTATATAAAAAGAAAAAGGAAGATTATAATATTTCACAATCATGGATGAGTAGCTGATCTCAGCTTTTATTGTGTTCTGATGTCCCATGCATTTCAAAAGCAAAGCAACTAGCTATTGCCACTTAGGAAGTGAAATGTTCCCTAGAAAACAGTAAACAATTAAAATTGGAGGTGGGGGCTCTTTGATTTATTTGAGTCTTTTCTAGAGATTCAAAATTAAGAATTGTAGGGGCTGGGGGTGTACCTCAGTGATAGAAATATGCTTGAGGCCTTGAGCTCAATTACCAGCAGCCCAAAAAAAAAGAATCATCAAATAAATTTCAAAATGCTATATAAATTCCTTTGAAAACAAGCTACATCTACATAAGCAAGTATTTTCTTGATTTGTATAAAATTATCTCCTGACACTAATAGATACACTACCTTCTGTTTTGGTAGTACCTTTTAGGAACCATAAGATGGCAGGCCTAGATTTCACAGTGATGCTTAAAAGTGTAAAGATGCTCTATGCTGATTGCCTTGAAACAGATATTGCATATTGTCAGCAGCATGTGGCTAGTAACTTATAAAAGAACTATTATTGAGCTAATGCACTCTGTTCATTCACATTCAATCATAAAATGTTATAGTCAGAAGGAAACAAGATCTCCTATTTTGGCCCTGACTTTCTCTAGGTAAGGAAACCAGGGCCCAGATTTCAGTGCTTTGCTCAAAGGCATGGGGCAAGGGAAGTAGTGGAAAGAAGACCAGAATCCTGCCCAGCCTCCTTCCTTCCAGTCTGTATCAGTGCTGTCATTCACGATATTTCTCCAACTCCTCCTGGTGGGACTGAAGTCCAACCACTGCTCTGCTCTACCTTACCACCCTGGAGTCCATCTTTGCATTCCCCTAGACTGCCATTCACTTGTCAGAGAGTCACTCCTGAGTACCACTCTTGCTCTGCCTGGACTCTAGGCAGAGAATTTCACACTCTCTTCATAAACTAGTTGGAGATTCTTAGACGAAGGTGTACACCATAAGCCATAAGATAATTAGATTATTTTTTTGAGGGGGTGACATCTTTTTAATTAGAAGAAACATAAAATGTATATGAATTTTAAACATGAAATACACAAAAGTTTCAAAGAACTCTGTACTTTGTGTAGGCTGGATCAGACTACTCCTGAAAGCCTGTGTCAGCGCTGCGCAGGGCTGTCAGGATGCTTTGGTGGAAAACATACGGCAGGACCTAGCTAAGGGGTTCCTCTCCTATCCTAGCTAAAAGACAGCCTGAAGCTCACCTGTCTGTCTTCCATGATGTCTCACAAAACCATGTTATACTTCTGATTTGAATTGCCATGCTGGTATCCAAATACCATGTAGATGGCCCTAAGATACATTTAGCTTCTACTCGTGACAAGCATTACATTATGATTATAATATAAATTGAGTATCAACGATCATATATGGTAAATATATAACAATAGAGGCACTGCTAGGCGGAAGCCAAACACAGCAGACAGACCTAATAAAAATAAACCCAAGGCACTACTTTTAGAGTTTCATAATAACTTTTTTCACTAAACATTATTGCTTCAGAGGAAAGTACAGAGTTCCAGGAGGCAAGAGAGCTGGAATATTTTTGATCAAACCTGTCTGGATCTATAGTCTCATGTGTGAAAAGAGATTGGATTGAGTTAGGATGGGGGAAAACAAATCTGGAATTCTAAATTGTTTTTCTCTCAGCCTTTGTTCTACTATTTCTTTGGGCATGATTTTTTAATGAATATAACATAAGACAATTAGCACCTAAACCTTTTTGTGTGCATTTGACAGTGATTAATTCAGTTGCTTGATATATACTTGCTTCCTTAAAAATTACCAACGGTAATTAGAAATTAGCAAAATCGGTCAATGTCGAGAAAAACAAAGAAAGACTGATGGACAATTCTAAAATGAGACTAGACCTATTTGAATGCAATGCATAATCTAGGCTTTTATTTTCCTATGAAAAACATTACTAGATGCACAAAGCCCTAGGCTCAATCCCCACTACCACACATACAAAAAACAGAATAATTGACAAAACTTGAATGAGGACTCCAAATTAGACAGTATCAGACAGTGGTGTTGCATCCTTTGGCTGATTTCGATAATTGCACTGAGACCATATAATAAAATGATCTTATTTTTTGAATTATACATTGAAATATTTAGGGAAAGGGAAATCATGTCGGGGGCAGGGAGGGAAGGAATGCACACCTGCACCTGCACTAATATGGTAAATGTTAACATTTGGGAAATGTGGGTAACGGGGTACATGAGAATTCTTTGTACTTTCTTATAACTTTTCTATCAATATGAACTCATGTCAAAATAAAAACTAAAAGAAAAAAGAAAAAGATCTGAACAACAACTTGTTTGATGGTGGCATATAGAAGTACACTGGAACCCAAGTGTAGAGATCAACGGGAAAGGCAAAATTATATTGGGAAGGAGTTTTATTTACCTGTATTTCTTTGGAATTTATGAGTTTAAGATAACAGACACAACACACTATTTTGCATTATGTATGAAAGGATGTACCTGGTAAACACTGGTCTAAGAATTCTTATTTGATATATACTACCATGCCATTCTGGTGGCTTCTTTGTTTTTCTTTTACTTCTGTTTTAGTAAATCTTTTACTTATATCCAGTGTGGTAACACAAAATCTCTTCGTAGACAACTCACAAGAAGAATTTCACTCAGAATTTGTGTAAAGACATATCCAAAATACTTAAAAACAGTTTTGAGACTATGAAATAGAAAATACGTATGCCAAACAGAAAAGCAATTTAAAGCAAATTGCAAAAAAGTGACATTTCAAAAACCATTTCATACCAACAATAGGAAGAACAAGAAAGTAAAAAATGAATTCTAATATGTACCTTGTGCATAGGTAGATAGCTGTATGCCTTGGCATACAGGAATACTTTTTGAGGATAATGACATTTTGGTGATGATGTCTATGCCAATGGCCTCTAACAGGATCTTCCACGTGACTATCAAATATATTCATCCTACTCAGAAGGTGGAGATCAGGAGGGTTGTGGTTTGGGGCCAACCCAGGCAAAAAGTTTGAGAGATCCTGTCTCAATCAATGAAAAGCTAGGTATGGTGGGGTATGCGCCTGTCACCTCAGCTACACTGGAAGCATCAGTAGAAGGACTATGATTCGGACTGACCCACACATAAATTCAAGACCTTATTCAAAAATATCCAAAGCAAAAAAGGGGCAGAGCAAAAGGGGCTCAAGAGGTAGAGCACCTGCCTAGCAAGAGCAAGGCCACAAGTTCAAACAGTAGTATAACCAAAAACAAAAGCTTTCCTTTTGCTCATTTAACTCTTTTTAATTAATTCATATTCAACATATATTTTTTAGCAACTATTATATGCCAATTATGGTTAGAAGTATTTGGGATATAATAAAATACAAATCTAAGAAAAACCAATATAGGACTGGAGTTGCTGCTCAAAGCAGTAGAGTGCTGCTTTGCAAGTTCAAACCCCAGTCCCACCAAAATAAATAAATAAAAGGAAAATTAAATAAACAAAACATGGTTTCTGTCCTGAGCATTTAAGGGGTAGGGCTATGTGTAATTCATTGCAAGCTTCGTACCTCCCAGAGTGCTTTACACGTATAGAGAATCACAATAATGTTTACTGATGATATTTCATGATGTGTACTCTGCCTAGATTTTTTTTTATGGATAGAAGAAGCTTCATGTTGTATTAAGATAATTTCATCACTTAAAATAGACTTCAAGGCTGGGGCCATAGCTCAATGATAGAGCACTTGTGTAGTATGCACAAGGCCTTGGGTTCAAGTCCCAGCACAGCAAAAGAAACTTTGTCCAGGGGCAAAGAAATCTGTCATACTGGAATGGTAAGTGCCTTGGGGGCATTTTGGGGACTCTCAACAGCTTTGTTTTACTGAACTAATAAAAACTGTAACAAGTTTCCAGGTAGTTGTGAACACCTGTAAACATTGTTTGCTATCCAGTTATATCACTGTTAATTATACATATACAGAAAAAATTCTCAAATGACAACTTTGTTTCCTCTCTGTGTGCTTTACTGTGCACATCTCACACAAATTCATAAAGCCCATATATATATGTATATATCATATATACGCGATTAGGATCCATATGAGAGTTCCTCTTCATCAGTCTTTCTGTAATAAAGTTTAGCAAATGCTGATATGAATCAGGAACATGTGCACAAAGGAAAGAATACTGCCCACGCTTTTTCACGAGAATAAGTATTTTCAAGATAATAAGCTACCATCAATCGAAACATTAACAGTACTAAATCTCACAGGAAACTTTTGTGAAAAAAATCTCATTAATGTACTTCAGTTCTTAATTTAGTTATATATGTTTCATAAAAAAAAATTCTTGGTGGTATCAAGTTTTAAACACTGAGCCTTATGCTTGCGAGGCAAATGCTCTACCACTTGAATCACCCCAGGCTCACAAAATTTAAAACAGAGACTAAAACTTTCTAAGACTAGGTTTACCAATATGGCATACTATAATTTGAAAAATGCATTTATCTGTGAAGAATTAGAACCATAATCTTAATTTAAAAACAATGTTATATTGCACATTGCTTTTCAAATTCTAGTAGCAAAAAGGTGGCCATTTTTGCTTTAAAAATTTAAAAAACAAAAATGTTTGAGTGTTGAAATAGTTCCTATAGTGTTATGTGGCTGACTCACCACATCCAAATGCCTACACACAGTCATCTATCAGTGTAGATCACATGTGTCATACAGTGGTAAACACTACACAGATAACCCTGGAAGGGGGGGGTTAGATTTTTTTATGCTTTTTTGTTTTTTAATGGAATCCAAAAGTCTAGGCTCTAGTACAGGGTTTGCAGAATGAATGTATTATGATCTTCTTGCAGGTTTCTATGTTTTTCAGATTCTCAAAGATATTAGTGACCCCCCAAATTCCTAAGAACCACGACCCCAGAAGAGAGCAAACAATACTCACATTCTAAAGGACTTGACACATGAAATGGAGCCAATAAATAATGTTGAATTATTCATTCTAGAGTATCACTGAATATTTTAGTGCTGTCATCAGAGATAAGTATAGAGTAGGAAAGAGAAAAGAGGAGCAAATAACAAATCAAGATCCAGTGAATTGCTATATATGCAGGACCACTGTGTAGTTGATGGGAGGACTTTTCTAAATGTAACTTGTTTTTAAGGGACTGAAGATCTAATCAGAATAAGGCATACTCAAAATGATGTAAAAATATTAGTAAAGGGAAAAAGATAGTCAATTGCTGTAAAATGTATGCTAGAACCTTTGAAGGCAATGACTTCCAAGTGAAAAGCCTTCCTAGGTTTGAATGATTTTCTGACATATGTGGGGTTTAATTATAATTTCTTTTCCTTTTTTTAAATTATTGTTGTTCTAGGGGTACACTGTGGCATTTACAAAAGTTCTTACAATTTATCATAGTTGAATTTACCCCCTCCATCATTCTCTTCCCCTCTCTAATCCTGGAATAGTTTAACAGTTCTCATTTTTCCATTTTTATACATATGTGCACAATATTGGCACCATATTCACCCTCCTACACCCTATCCCCTAATCTTCCCCCCCCCCCGCCTCACTAGTCCAACCCTCCAATTCAGGACCTGTTCTGCCCTCCTGCTCTCCATTTTTATGAAAAACAAGATATTTTTGTTTGTTTAAGACAACTGTATAATGCTGGGTGCTGGTGGCTCACGCCTGCAATCCTAGTTATCTAGGAGCAAGAGATCAGGAGGACTGTGGTTCAAAGCCAGCCCAGGGAAATAGTTCATGAGACCTTATCTCAAAAAAAACCCATCACAAAAAAACAAAAACAAAAACAAAAATGGCTGGAAGAGTAGCTCAAGGTGAAGGTCCCCAGTTCAAACTCCAGTACCACAAAAAAAAAAAAAAAAAAAGAAAAAAAAAAAAGAAAGCTAGCTATATAGGGAGTTTCCTTGTGACATTTCCATATATGTATGTATTATAACCCAAACAGGTTCATCTCCTCCATTTTTCTCCTTTCTACCTTAGTCCCTTTCTTATGGTGATTACAACAGGTTTAAAAGTTCTATGTTCATTCTTGTATAGAGAGTACACCAACCACATTCACCTTAACTTCTTTTTATTTTTCAATCTGCAATGTGAACATTTCTGTGGACAGATAGGAAAATCACCCCTTCTCTAGTGCCCTGAAACCATTACTTATCATTAAATAGGTACTAGCCCAAGGGAAATATTTGGAAACATGAAGGTACATCGCCAAGCCAGTGCTGTTGCCACTCTCTTCTATACAGTTTTCAAGAACATGTATCTACTGTCTACATCATAAGAGACCAATGATTGGACAAAAAGACCCAGGAAGCCATGCATGGTGGCACATTTCTGTTGCAATTCCAGTGTTCAGGAGGTTGAGGCAAAAAGATCATGAGTCCCAGACTAGCCTGGACTTTAAAATAAAATTTAAAAACCCAGAAATTTAGTTCATATGGTGATACTTGATGTTCTGTTTGGTTTGGGCAGTACTATGGTTTGAACTCAGGGCTTCATGCTTATTAGATTGGCACTCTACCACTTGAGCCATTCCACCAGCCCTTTTTGTGTTGGGTATTTTCAAGATAGGGTCTCAAGAACTATTTGCCCAGAGCTGGCTTCGAACTTTAATCCTCCTGATCTCTGCCTCCTGAGTAGCTAGGATTACAGACATGAACCACATGTGCCTGGTGACATTTGATATTTTTTTATTCTTCACTTCAAATACAGAGTACAAAGACACTGTTACACATAGAGTATCCTTTCTTATACCTTGTCCTTTAATTCCACTGCTTACATCTTCAGATTATAGCTAACTCATGGACCAACTACTATATATATTAAAATAGATTCAATTTCTAGTTCTGTCACTATATGTGAACCTGGACAAGTTATTTATCCTAACCCTAAATTTCCTTATTTGTGAAAAGGATCGAGCAGGTTCTAGTGAGCAATAAATGAGATATTCTGAGTAAAGACATTGCATAGCACACTTTAAGTGCTCAATAAACATTTGCTGTTATTCCTGTTGACACTGCCTTCATTCATCTGTCTACAATCTGTCTCTGTAAAACTCACCTTATACTTTGCTACCACATTATTCTTTTGGAGAGATTGGGGCCTGAAACCCCCACATTGGCCTCAAACTTACAATTCTTCCTTTGCCTCTCCAGTGCTGGAATTACAGGTATGTGCTACCATGTATACTACTACATTATTCTCAAATCATCTTTGATTTTGTAGTCTCTTCTCAAAACTTTTCAATGAACTCCAGGCATACAGGACAGTTTTATCTACCTGATCTTTCGTGACGCTATTTAATAATAAACTTCTTTCCCTTCCCGACACTGTTTTGTGTTCAGCCTGTTTGCCTATGCTCCCAGTCGTCCCTCTGTGTGGAATGTCTCCCTGGGCATGTCCATATAGGGTGTGGGGTGCCACTTTCTCCACAAAGCTTTCTTTTCTCTCTCCAGCAAAATGAATTCTTCTTCTGGACTCAGAAAATAATGGTCATTTTCTCCTACCTTGAAAAACTGCTGCTTAGGTTCACATTATCTCCCAAGTTAGGGTGTAAGTCCTTTAAAAACCAAGGTTCAAATTTGTTTCATTTTACATCCCCCATGCCCTTTAGTCCAAGGCCACACTCACAATGTGTACTTCACAAGTATTTATTAGATGGGTACTCAAATACTATCCATAATAAAAGTAGAATGCGAAGAGAGTGAAGTTAAGTGATAGGCAGCCCAAGGCAAGAGTTTATTTTAGCTGACTTCACATTTGAAGTGAGCCTTTAAGGAGACCTTTGTTGAGAAAAAGATGATGGAAATTAAAAGTCTAGATGAAAGGAGCAACATGAAAAAAGAATAGAGGAGGAAAAGCACAAAAATTTAAGAGTAATTTGTTCAGCTAGAATTTAGGAGATTTAAGGTTATTAGGACTGAAAAGGCCAGATTGTAGAAGACCCTGAAGGAAATCCTAAAGGAACCTGAATTCCTAAAGGCCACAAGATACTACTGAAGTTTTTGAATAGGGAAAGGATATAGTCATATGTGATCGACTGACTGATTGGTTGGGTGGTGCTCAGGGTCTCTAGATGTGTTTTAGAAAAAATACTTCAAGAGGGCAATAGATGGACCTAGGGATGGTAATCTGCTACAGATTAAATGTGCATCCCCCCAAAATTCCTACACTGCAAATTAACCCACCCCAAAGTGACTGAACATTTTGGGAAGTGATTACTCATGAGGGCTCTGCTCTCTTGAATAGGATTAATGTCCTTATAAAAGAGGCTCAAGAGCTGCCTAGCTCTTTCATTTCTTATGCCATATGAGGACAGTGTTCACACTCTTTTGTCCTTCCACCTCTGGCTATGTGAGGATGCAACAATAGTCCGCCATCTTGGAAGCAGAGAGTAAATCTCCACCAGACATCAAATCTGCTGGTGCTGTTATCTGTAAATTACCTAGTCTGGCATATTTGTTACAGCAGCAGTGGCAGATCAAAACACAACAAATACTTTTGTAATAGTGAGAAAAACAGTGACTGTTCATTGAACTATAGTTGTGGCAGTGAAAATGTAGGGGTGAAAAAACAAAAAAGAGGACAAAGTGGAAAAAGAACTGCAATGGAGCAAGGGAGAGGGAACAGGATTTGTCAATTTGGACCTGATGGAGAAAATTCAAGGCATCCATGAACTTGGACAGAAAAATAAAATATCTCTATTTCCATTACCCTTTATGTGAAATGTAACATGCTATCAATTTTGAATATGGACAACAAACCATAGTAGCATTAGGCTTTATATTAGAGTGAGAAGGACCCACAGCATAAAAAAGCGTTTCTGCATTCCTTTTTTAAATTAATTTATTTGGGGGCGGGAGGACGGTCAGCAATTCTAATGTGACTAGAAGCAGCTAGGTGTGGTGGTGCCTGCCTGCATTCCCAGTTACTCAGGAGGCTGAGGCACAAGTATTTCAAATTTGAAGCTATCCTGGGATACACAGCAAGTGCTGGTCTCAAACAAATAAATATAAAGCCTTTACCAGAAACAAAGATTATAACTTAGCAGGAAATTTTTAAGACATTAAAAACCAAAACCATGTATGGGGACTGAAGAGCAGTAAAGGTAGACAAAATTATCAGTTTGACTTTGGACATGCTGAGCCTATGCTGATTTCATACCCAGACATCCATTTTCTTGTGGCCAGTAGCCAATCCCCAAATAGAAGGAACCCAAATCGCTTCATATAGTCTTTATTTCCCATTCTGTTCACTCTCCCATCTTTTGGCATTGAAGAATTCAAAGGACACCAACTGTCCCGGTTTGTCTGAGACAGAGGGGCTTTCCAGGACACATTCAAATTTAAAAAATCAGGAAAGTCTAAGACACACTGTGATAAGCAGGTCACCACAAAAGCTCGTCAGATCTGGCACTGTATGCCAATAAGATTTATCAATACTATTTACATTAAGATAAAATCCTATTTAAAGTTTATTTTAGACCTGTTTTTCCCATGGAGTAGAAAATCGTCTTATCAGGCAGTACGGGCACTTGCTACATTAATAACTGCATAATTACCTCAACAGTTCTACAGTTTAGACAGCGCTGGCACACTCAAATACCAAGCATCCCTCACAACTCTGTGAGATAGATTTGATTCTCTTCACAACACAGAAGAAATCCAGGTTCTGCAAGACTTTTCTGCTCTACCTCACCCAGCAAGCAAAGTGGCCAACTCCTAGCACTGCAGCTGCTGAACACTGAAATACTGTGTGTTCTAGAGGTAGGAGTGGTTGTTGCTATATGAAGATTAGATTATGCAAAGATGAAGTTTCTCTTTTTTGCAATGTCCATGAACTCAGTGCTCTGACATCTTGATACACAATAAAATGGAGTGTTCACTTTAGGTAGAAGGCATGCTAAGGTATGACGATTTACCTGTATTTCTTTTTGAACGCATACAAGCCAGCAGTCAAATGTTCAAAACCAGTAAGATTAGGTAAGAACGGTAACAACTTGCAAATGAAAATAACAAATAGTACAACAATTGCTTCTAAATGCAACATCTAATCAGAAAACCTACACACGGGAGTGAGCGCGCCGACGTAAGTCAATAAACAGATGAGCAAACCCCTGTGAGCCTCTATGGATCAACTCAGAAATCCTGGATTGGAGAAAGACCAGAAACACAAACCAGGCCAGGCAATTACTGCTGAGGCTTAATACACCGGAGCCCCCGCCCTGCCAAGTTTATTGGCCCCACATTTCACAGACTGCCTCTCCCTGTAGCCATGGCAACACCCACAGCAAGACAGCTCCAGAATTCACCTTTGGCTACACACCCGCAATCCGCCGCACTTGCACCTACGCAGCTCGGATAAAACCCACAGAGCCACCGCCACCCGCTAAAAGAAGACAACCACGACCTTTTGCGTTTCCCAAATCCTCCAGGGAACATATTCTGTCATTCTCTCACCCAGGTCCAGGGGAGGGAGGGTGAATTCTGAACAGCGACCACCTTCACTAATTAATTAAAAGAGTAAGAAGAGCGATTTTATGCTTTTCTTTTTTTTTTTTTTGCAGGGTTGGACATCAGAGACTAAGCAAAACTAGATGCACATACACAAGCATAACATTTGCCTAAAAAAGGCAAATAAACTGATAGGATCATAACAATTTTCTGCCAGTGTCTGGGAGCACTGTCTGCAGGGCCACCTCAGTGGTGCCCCTGCAGGCCACTGCTGCCTCCGGAGCCGAGAAATAAGCTTCCAGCAGGACTGTTTGACTTAAAGTTCTAAACAAACAAACAAACAAACAAACGCCTCCCGTGCGCGCGGCGTGAGCAAGAGCCACGCACGACGTCTTCGGGAGAGCTTTCCAGAATGACTGAAAAGACGCTCGGGCAGTAAGTCTCAGGTCTTGAGTGCGGACGCTGAATCGAATCGTGCCCCCCAAAAGAACGCAAACCACGCAGTTTTAATAAAGCGGTAGCTAAAACCTTCCTGGGGTCCCCTCCCTCCTGGGTGGCCCCTCTGCCCTGAGCACCAAACCCTCTACCCCCTCAGTCTACACCTCTGAGACCTAAGAAGAAACAAACTAAAGGAAAAAGAAACCCCAAGCAAAACTGCCGCATTTTTTTGTTGTTGTTGTTTTCTTTTTCTACTGGCCAAAAAGCGCGGTGAAAACCCCCACTGCGTCCGGGCGGTCCACTCTGCCACTAGTAAAAATGGCGGCCCTAGGCGGAGCCGCTCCCTCCGGAAGGCCGCAGACTGCCCCGCCAGCCACAGCCATTCACACGGAGCCCTCCACGCCCGCCGTGGTTTGACGCATTGCAGGTGCAGCGCAGCCAATCAGACGGCTTGACTCTTTCCGGCCAACCACTGCAGGGTCGCTCTGGCCAATCAGAGCGCCCTTGTCAAACTCTACGAGGAAAGAAGCCTCAGCAGCGCCAGCTAAGCAAACCGGCTATCGAGCGCGGTTTGGGGCGTGTGTGGTCACTGCGGCATGTTCCTCCGCCGGGAGATATAGTGCCCTCGCTGGTGCCACGCCCCGCCCGCGAGCACACGAGGGCTTAAGGGGCGAGGCTCGTACTCTCTCCCCTACTTGATGGGCTTTTTAGTCTCTCCGGGACAAATACTTAACCTGAAAATAATGCTCATTTTCCGTACGGTGGGGCCCGTGGCTCTCCGCTCGCCGACCCCCTTGCACTTTGCCGTCCGCCCCGCTCCTTGTATGAAAACGGTTGCCATCGGAGAAATTAGAAAATCTCTGTGGTCTCGAAATCCTGACTTGAGCTGCCACCGAGCCGAGCGTCACTTAGGAACGGGGCGCTCGGGCCTTCTCCCCGCCCCAGCACCCTCGTGGGCCCTTTTGTTTCCATTTCCCTTGTGGTTCCCTTATCTGCTGTGCGGGAGGGGCTCGCTGGGCTCCGGTTTCCAGCTGGGTCCGAGCCGGAGGGGACGCGATGTCCCCGGAGCCCGCAGCGCCGGGTGCTGCTGGATTAGCAGCTGTGGCCCGAGCCCTGGGTAACCTGGGTGCAGGGAGACGGGGGGGGGGGGGGGGGGGGCTCGTCTCCTCACCCCATGGAAGCCCCTCCTAGATGGAGGTGAGGGTTTGGTGACATAACCTCTCAGGTGACCAGCTCTGTCACCACAGTGTAGTGCTGCAAGGTACCCCTAAGCCCTTACAGTCCTGTGGAACAGCTGACACCCGGGAAGGTCGATTGCCACGCCTGAAGTCGTAGCAATTGTGGGATCTGGCTAGGTTGCCTCTCAGGCCTGTGTTTCTGCTATTGTATGGGACAGTTCGTTTTCTAGAGCTGAAGAAGGGTTGTGGCATGGTTCAAGCATTTGGGGAACTTTGTAACTGAAGACCTAGGAACCAACACAATTTTCAGTCTGTGGCCTACAGAGAAGAGATGTTAACAGTTCCAGTCGCTGCTCTAAGAATCCAGCTAATTTTAATTTCTTAAAATTGCCGTTTCATTTAGCCTCCAAACATCTATCTGTGATGCTGGCACAGGAGGCCTTGATAGTCTTGATAGTCTTGATAGTTTTGTGATATAACTATATTCTGTTTTCACACCCTGCTTCTCAGATTGTTACGAATGGGCCTCCCTGAGGTTTGTAGTGTTGTCTACCCTGTGTTCATGGGAAGGTTGTTCTTTGGTCTTTTGTCAGTTGCTGTTTATTACTGTTTCTTACACTTGTACTCGGTCTTATTCACAGAGGAGAAAAGCTGTGGCTTTCTTTCTGTAGGTGGTTAAGTAAGTCATCCCCCAAAATGTTTCCCAAGTGAGCAGAATACCTTACAACTTCCTAATGGGCATCTCATCCCAAAAATATCTGTTCAAAGAAACAGTTCATCTTTTGCAATGTACATGGTATAGGAAAACTGTACTGTCACTTCTTTGTATTAGGCCAGATCATGATATGGGGGGAAAAAAAAAATCTGACTGTGCCACTAACAAGTTAGGAATTCTTGGGTAAGTTCCTTTGTTCTTGGCACCTCAGTTTTCTGGAACGTAGAATGAGAGGATTGGATTAGATGATTTCCACATTTTCTGTCTTTATGTCATTGTTAGTGCTGTATCTGTTTAAACGTTTTCAGTCACTTTTATGTGTATTTTCACATTCAGTCTTCACAATATTCAAAAGGAACGATACCCATTTACAAAGACGTTAGGTTTCTACCAGCCTATCCCAAGTTTATCTAAATGTAAAATATTTCTTGGGGCATATTATGTCAATCCTAGTACATATGATTTTTGGTGATCAGCAAGTTAGCTGATCACCAAATTGTGAGCTCCTTACGGCCTCTTTAATACATTCTTACATTCTCTGTGCTTAGTAAGTTTATTTTACATTCTAGTTCAGTAAAGCTTTACTTAATGAATAATTTTATTCAATTTTAGGTCAGTGAAAGAAGAATCCAGATTTGAAAGAGTCTGTTGAGTTCCAAGACAATCAAGCAGTGCTTACCAAGAGTCTGTAGTGTAGAAGGTACAGTTTCTTTTCTCAGCACCATTATTTTTTTTTCTCCATTTGTCTCTACTTTTTTAATTTTGAAATTAAGGAGCTATCGTCATTATGAAATGTTAATAAATCTTCTTCAATATCTGGGCTGATCGCCAAGCTCTCTTTTGTAAGTATTCTATTATTTTTTGAAGAATACAAAGATTTAGAAGAAAATAATTAAAAAACAATAAAAAACCATCTGACTCAATATTGGTCACTTTCCCCATCTATTGTTTTGTGTCTGGTCTTTGGGAAGAGATCATTTTCTCTACCCAGCTTTTGATCTTTTTTTAAAAGATCAAAAAGACATGTTTTTGGAGAATAAGTGTCATTATCAGTCAAGAGCAGACATGGCCTAGTCTGCTCTAAGTATTTTATACAGTATCATTCAACAAAGTAGGTATTCCATAATGATCTTATTTTTAACATTTATAAAAAGATGGGACTTGAGTCAAGTCCACTATGACCTCAGCCCCTTACACATCCACACCTTCACCTCCATCTATATCCACATCTCTGCTAGTGTCCTGGTTACTGGAAAATTCTGCACAAGCTCCTAACAAAAGCCACAAGCAAAATATTTAGAATCATGAAATTCTAAATC
Source organism: Castor canadensis (assembly GCF_047511655.1). Classification (NCBI taxonomy): domain Eukaryota; kingdom Metazoa; phylum Chordata; class Mammalia; order Rodentia; family Castoridae; genus Castor; species Castor canadensis. The sequence goes on along the minus strand of NC_133388.1, from coordinate 18,288,207 downwards.
TAGAAGGAACTGGGGAAAGTTTGTCTACTCCAACTTTTCTACTTCTGAGCTGTGACTACTGAAGGATCAGGCTTTAGGATCATACTAGACCCATTTTTCTTTGACCTTTGAAAGCATTTTAATCAAAGAGCAACTGTAATAAGGAGAGTAGAGGAATGTTATCATTCACAGGGCCTCCCTGTGACTATGGAAAATCCTGAGACAACTGCGCTTTGGACTTTGTTATTCCATTTAGGGACTGGCTGCACGGAATTGTTCTCTGTGCTAGGCCTTATCTATACTGCTTGTTTAAAATCTTTGACCTTCATTTAAGTTGCTGACACTTTCCTGTTGTTAAGCCTTATCGTAGTTTCTTTACTTCTGTCTTCTTCAGCTGGCAGTGTTTCCTTTTCTTATTCCCAGAAGTGCTTAGGGAAGCTTATTTTTTGAGAAGAAAAGAAATGTAACTAGACAATTTCCATACTTGCATAAAAGTCTGAAGTATTTTTTGGGTGTTGCAAAGTGCTAATAAAGGATAATCTGGTGTGGTGGTACACACCTGTAATTCCAGCACTTAGGAGACCAAGGCAGGAATATTTCAGATTCAAGGCCAGCCGAGACTACATAGGAGTAGTCTGTCTCAAAAATTAAAAAAAGAAAAAGAAAAGGAAGGAAGGACAAAGAAAGGGAGAAAGGAAAGAAGGAGGGAAGGAAGGAAGAGCATCAGGGAAGGAGGGAGGTAGGAAAGACAGACAATAATGGTTATATCTTCATTTCTCATTATGAAAATGTTAGGCTGATGTCTTAAATTTTGGTTTTCTTCCAGTGATTACAACAGGTATAACTGGACTTCTTTAGCATAATGCTCTTTCACAGAAAGAAAGACCTGTTCCATGGCTTCAACAGCACCCTAACTCCCTAACCTAGCTGTCTGTCTAGCAAATGTTCACAAAGTTTAGAAAATAAAAATGTCTCAGTGAGAGCCTAATAGAACAACAGGCTGAAATACCTATGCAAACTACAAAGGACCCCCCCCAATATAAATTTCCCACAGGATCAAAGCCCTGAATATCTTTTATCAGTTCCCCTCCTTTCTTTAGGATTTGAAACTTGGAAAGGCCTCTGTTAGAACCACTGTGTCACTACACCATTAAAATAGTAGTATATGTTTTGCTGTGATTGAGTTTTGAGGTTTTCCTAGGCTTCAAGCTTTATATGAAACAGGTGCAACTCTGAAACTTTGTGTGGCAGCGAAGAGCAAAAGCTGTGAAACACGAAACTCTAAATCAGCTCTGAGTCACAGATCTCTTGGGCTGCTCTGGAAGGCAGTTGATGACTCAGCAGCGTGCGGAAGGAATGCTGGAGGGACTGAGGCAGCCCAGGGCTTGTTGCCCCTGGCACCAGCCTGCTGGGGGCACCGGGTGATAGGACACTTCCTGGATCTTCCCATTTCTCATCCCCCTAGACTCACTTCTACTCTCTGACCTTGGTTCTGAATTGATTTCTGACCTACTCTGCCACATTTAACATCCTGACACTTCAAATACTATAAACAAGCACAGCTTGTATTTGTCTACAGCTTTAGTGTTTACAGACTAATTCAACTTTCTCTTTTCTCTCGTGAAACTCTCACACCAAGCCCTGGACGTGCGTTATCATTATACCAATTTTACAGGTGAAACAGTTGAGTCTGCTTGACTAAGAGACCAAGGAAGCAGCCATGTAATCCAGCCAATACTAATCTACAATATTGTCCTTTTCTTGGGAAATAACTGTTTTGTTAAAACTAAACATAATGAAACCCTGAGAAAGCTGTCATTGAAATAGGACAGAATTTCTGTCTATCATTTTGGTTTATGGAGGAGAATGTGAGAAGGGAATTGTTCAACTTGAAAACCCACTGGGTGGGTAAATCTTTTCAGTGACCTAGTGAACCAGCCTTTATCCTGTTGGGATGCCTAGAGTTGGTTTATTAGCCAATGCCTCAGAGTCTCTTAGAATAAATAAAATTCAAAATGCATCTTCACTGGATTTAAATAGAGATAGTTTTTCTGTTCAATTTCCCTCTGGCCATGTTTTCTCCATTGCAGGAAGCAGTGAATGGATCCAATTATGCAAAGGTGTGAAGAGACCTGCTGAGGGAGGACAGGCTCACCCAGGAACATACTTGCTCAGGTCTGCAGAGAGTTTGGGTCAGGATCAGTCCAGCATGTTGCTGAGTTGGTGTGGTCTGAAAGCAAATCAAGGAAGACTGACGTCAGATAGTAGATAGTAGTTTACCCCTTAAACAAAGGACTTCCTTTCCTTTTTCTATGGAAAACTCATTTCTAATAGCTTCTCCAGTCCCTTGAGTGAATTGAGCTATGCACTAATTAATTAATCTATTGGCATTTATTGAGTCAGTATTATGCTGAGTTGAAAGAGTATAAGATGGTGACTTCTGCCACGGTCTGGGTGAGTAGATAAAATACATGAAAAGATTATGTCAGGCAGATAAAGGCAAGAAATGTAGGAATTTAAGAGAGAGGAGGTTCATTGGAACTGGGATAATCAGGGAAGTTGAAAGATGTTGTATTTAAACTGGACATGAAGGCCCTGTAAGATTTAGGTGGTGAGGATATGGTCAGGCACTTGGACACTGGGAATGGCATGGAAAAGCTATGTCATTGGGTAGCACAGGCATATTCAGGGGACTGAGTACAGACTGTTCTAAAGCAAAGAATTCATAGTCGTGGAACAACAAAAGACATAAGTGCTGAAAAAGCAGAATGACAAACTGTTAAACAGATTTGAATGTTATGCACAGGACTTAGTGTTTTATTTCCTACAGGCATTAGGGAGCCACTAAAGGTGTTTGAGCTGTGGTATGACATGTTGAAACTAATCTGGAGACTATGTGTTCAGTGAATCAGGAGGGGACAGTTTATTGGGATAAACAATGATGGATGTGATATCTAGAATTTTGGGGTCCTCAACATTACTGATCCAGGCAAACATGGATGTTCAAGCTTTTTAAAAATCTCTATGATTGTGCAGTCCAATAGAACCTTCTTCAAAGGTGGAAGTGTTCTCTATGGTTGAGTGTGTCTTCTTATGCCTCTTGTTGGATAACCTGTGGATGGTGAGATAGCAGGTGGCTGGGAGATACCCAGAGCAGGTCAACCTCATACCTGAATTGTTGTTTTAAGTCATTGACCCTTAGGGTAATTTAAAAAAAAGTTTAATAATTGGTTTCTTATGGCAATAACTAACTGATACATCCTTGTTGACATTATTTTGGGTTAGATCACATTCAATTTAATAACCATTAGCTATGTGGGTCCTACCGGCCTATGGGACGAGACTATTATTATGAATGAAAACCCAACCACACCATAATGATTCCAATTCTGCTGGAATCAGTGAGGCCATTTATTTGATATAATTCATAATCAGCATCAATTTACCTAATACTGTCATCACAGTTCCGTTTTATACATATCAAGACCTCAGTGAAAGCACTGATTTGTGCCGGTCGCTGACTCTGTCTGTTCTATGACAAACAAAGTCACCCCAACAACTGCTATTCCAGCTTACCACTATGGTGATAAGATGGAATCTCTCACCCAAAATATCTCTCACCCAAATAGTTGTCAAATCATTTGGAAGCTGCTAAATACCTATTGTTGCAAATCTGCTCTGTGGCCTGAGGACCCCCTCTCCTCCGCCCATTCTAGCCCCTGTGGTAGAAATGAGAAGTTACTGGTTGTTTTTTGGATGTTAGTTAAAGTTAAATTTGCATTTGGCTTTTAAATTAGTGAGGAAAATGATAGCTTAAATATTTCCAAAATAATATGATTTAAAGGTAGTGCATGCCTATAAGCCCAGCACAGAGACAGAGGCAGGATGATCACAAGTTCAAGGCCAGCCTGGGTGCCATAGTGATTTCCATCCAGCCTTAGCTACCTAGTGAAACCTTGTCTCAAAAGCAACACAACAAACAAATACATTGTACAATAGTTCATTTGCACTTTCTCCCCCTTTTTTTCATTTCTTTGCCATATCTGGGACAACTGCATTTTTTTTTATCAGCTTGAATTTACTATAAACAACTAAAGCACAGAAGTCTGATTTTATCCCACTGGGCATCTTACTATCTGACTTCACATGCTCAGTCTCTAAGTCTGTATAACCATTGGCTGTCTGTGATTCAAGAACTCAGTTGGTTAAAGCACAGAGCTAATGAGGTCCAAGTGATGGATCCAGTTGTATTAATGGCCAATTATTTTGCTATGTTCTAGTTCTCTATCCCTGACTCCAACGTGCTGGGTTGCACATTCATGACCTTGGTCACAAGGGTGGCTGGGCCAGAGAGGGAATAGATGAGTGAAAATCCATCCCCACAGCCACTAACAAAACAAGCATCAGCCCTGTGAATGGAGGGCAAGATGTGCCCTTTACTATACAAAGAAAGAGTCTTAGCAGAACAAGAAGGAGGTGTACAGTGCAAGGTAAGTGGTGTTGTTTGGAAATACTGCATATTAGACTACTAACTGAATAAACTGATGACCTCTGCAAGCAAGCTAGAACATGCAAGTCAATTAGTCTATGACTCGCTTAAAATCACAGAATACTAACTAAACATGCTGCCTGCTAAAATCGCTATTTTTCTCCTGGTAAAAAATCATGGCCTAATACTTGCTTATTACATGCTGATGGTAACATACACAGTTTCAATGTTTTTCAGTGTTGGGGCTAGAACCCAGAGCTTTGCACATGCTAGGCAGTATCAAATTTAACTGTAAGAATGCTTCCTCTATTCCTCCTTACCTGTAAGAGTCATTCATAAAGATAACAGTAACAACAAAACAGCGAAATTTAAAATGGGAAGATAGGTCAAATGTTCTATTTACTGATAGAGATAATAAAGCTTTTATAATAATCCCATGACTTTAATGAAATATAAATCTACTCACACAGCAAGAATCTGTTCTGGTAAATGGACATGGGTGGTAAGGTAGGGAATCCTAAAGGATCCCTACCTTAATCCCTAAAGGGTGGGAATTCCTCAAAGTACTGGTAGACCATGAGGTGGAGAAGAAGGGAGTTGGGGATGGTGGAGAGGTAGCGGACAACATTTTTTCTCTGAGAGGTCAGGAGATGACCAGGTTGTGATTATAAATTTCTTGAGGAAAATCCTCTGATAATCCAGCCATGAAGACACAATTGACAGTTAGTATATATTGTGAATGGATTTAGGCTGGTTATGTACCATCAAAACAACTCCCTTCTTCCATCCACTCTCCCCCACTCCACGTGCAGTCATTCTCAAAAAGAAGATAAGTTCCATTAAAGGAGATAGTCTGCTGTATTCACAGTGTCTAGAAAAGTGTGTGGGACAATAAATGATATTGAAATGGAATCTTGTTCCGAGGTAGACCTCAATATGCAAATATATTCTCTGGATATATCCTCATGAAAGTTAGGGCCATGCTTCTGTTTTGTATTAATTGATGCCTTTAAATCGGGCTTTGCTTCAGGGACAATTTTGTTAAAGATGAATTTGAAATGCCAACTCTGGAAAGACATCATGGCCTCAGGACTGAGATCAGGGAACCATCAGTCACCTCCTTTGATGAAAGTGTAGAGTTTTCAACTGGTGTTTGACAGTGAGCAAATCTCCTTAATAACTCTCTAGGCCTCAGAAACAAAATGAGAATTTTCCTCTAACTAGAAAAGTATTACAAAGTAAATGCTTTGCTTTGGGTTTCTTTTACACTCTGTTCCTTGTGTGGGAGATAGAGCCATGGGTAAGAAACATCTTTGTAAAAACCAATATTGAATCCTAATCTTTGCACTTCCCCTCTCCCTTCAACTAAATTAAAAATAAATTCTATTAAATTACAAGACATAGTTACGGTGCAATGCTTACATGCTTGGGCTCTCAGCTTGATTTTTGAATCCTACCACTTAAATTAGGCAAGCCACTGAATTGTGCCTCAGTTTCCTCATAAGGATGAAAATGGTACCTTCCTTACAGGTTGGGCAGGAAGATGAAATACTACATCTATACTGGGCCTGGCCATAGACAATACTTAGTAAATATTATTTTTTAAGCTGTTTTCATTTCTCAACTTTCCCCTCTTCATCTTCATACATATACTCATATATGACATATATGCATATTTCATAGTCATAAAATCAATGGTTTTATAGCTCGAAGGAATTTTACATCAAGCTCAAACCTCTTATTTTACCTGTGGGTATGTACAGTTATTACATTTATATTCTGTCACTCTTACAGGGGTGGAGTGATGGATCTGGTTAATGACAGAAATGACAATTAATTTCTAAGTCTCCTGGCCTAGGGCTTCATTCTTTCTACTTTTCTTCCATTTAGCATTATTTGATTTAAATAATTTCTTTTAGAACCATTTCCTCTAAACATCACAGAATGTTCCATAGGCTTTTTGCTTCTCAGTAAATTATGATATTACCATAATGTGCCTTATTTTCCTGGTTCCTGATCTCTTCATAAATTAGGAAGTTTATTCACTTAAAGGAGTCTATCTGATCATGAAAACTCAGTTACCTAAGTAGTCAGTCAGAAGCATCTGATCGTCTATGAAATAGGCAAACCCTTAATATTGTGCCTCTAAAATTTCTTAGATACTGATTTTTACTGATATATAATCTAATACTAGAGCCCCTGAGCAAAGGCACAAGCTCTATTTTATACCCCATCACTGACTCATGGTAAGATCTTGGGCAAGTCACTTGACCTTCTTATATTTCAGTGTGTCAAACCAGCCATAAAACTGTGTAAAAGCATGACCTCATTACAAACTCACTACACTTGCAAGCTAAGATGTGCTTTGATACATTAAAGAATTACCAAAGAGAACTCTAGTTTGTAAAATATGAAGAAACAGAAGAAATTTTACTATGATAATTAAAATAATTCTAAAACATACAATTTTTAATCAAGTAAAGTCATAAAAAGTTTCAAAGTATTTTATTTCAGTGAAATAAGGTTAATTGACTCAGGAAAAATTATTTTAAGGGCTGTTTTTCAAAACCACAGATTGTAGCAATTTAACCAAAATAACTATAAGGAATAGAATGCTAGAAACAAATGGATCCTCAATAAACACATTTCATTTCTAGGCCATTATTTCCCCCTTATACAATGCATACTAAATTTTAAAATACATTTAGCTAACTACTTTATGAAAGCCTGACAGAACACAGATCCCCTTAGGAACAAAACAGTTAATAATGAGTTTGGCCAGGTAGACTTGTAACTCATTAGATTATTGAATGCTCTTAAAATTGACTTTGCATTAGTCCCTTTTTTCTCTGTGAGCACAGGAGTATGATTTTGGGAGGTAGATTTGTGAATGCGCTCTGATCCGCAGAGGGGATTCCCTGGTTTGTTGCTCCAGCCTCTCGGTTCACCCCTGCTGTAGCATTCCAGAAAGAACCTCAGTAAACACAGCTCCACAGATGCTGACATCTTGTCTGAGCTCATCACAAGAAGTCTTGTGGCTTTTGCAATACACCTGGACATTTTCTATTCTTTCAAAATTTCTGCAGACTTTGACAAAGGCAGAAAACAAACATAACCGAGCAAGGCCCTTTCTAGTACAGCATGTTAATCACACACTTTGCCATTTTCTCTGAAAGAAAAAGCAAATGATAACCTGCAACTTGTCTGGGCCCTCTGTAAACAAAAGATCAAATTCTGTGTTCTGCCTTGGCAAGAAAAGAAATTGCAGCATTTTGTCAAGATTTTTCCAAGTCCTGGGCTTCAACAGCTGAAATTGTGTTTTCTAGTTTACAGAAGAATGGTGAACAGCAGTAAATTTAAAGATTAAAATATCATTTTTAAATGGAATATAATCAAGACTGTAGATTAAAATACATTCTAGTACATACTAGAAGTGACTAGTTATGTGTTCCAACTGTAATCCAGGGGATCCTAAGTATCTTTTCCCTTCTTGTTTCTGTAAATTTATAGATAAAGTCTCTGATCCCCCCTCAGGATCAGGAAAGTTGTGAAAAATTTAAAGCATGGGTTTTAAGGTCTATAAGAAGCTGCACAGATACATTTATTTTGGTTAAGAATGTAACCTCGATGAATAGTACTTGCCATAGGAAGAAAACAAAACAGTAGGGGAGAAATATTCAGGCATCTTTAAAAATTACTCACTAGAAACCTAAAAACATCAAACTGGGCATAGGAACATGTCACAGATGTTAACAACTGAGTTCTCCAAAATTTGAAAGTAAAACATCCTACTAATTTCTTTCCCTGAGGCCAGCTACCTTGTCCCCTGCAGACCCCTCTCCAGAGCAGATAAAGGTGTGTGGTCAATTCCTTGCTCCCACTTCCCCGCGACTGCCCCCAGCCCCAGGACTGCCCCCAGCCCCAGGACCTCCTGCAGCTCCCCCAACTGGAATCGGCAGCTGGGGACCCAAGGGCGAGAGGCCAGCGCTACACTGCAGCCCAGTGGAGAGGCTGGAGAGTAGAGATGGGAGGGTCACACAGGCGGGTTGCTGCTGGGTGGAGGGGCAGACGTGAAGCCCAGGGCCGATACTCAGGTCGAGACAAGCAGGTGCTCCGACTCGCCCGGACTCCGGCGGGGTGTCTCTAGAGGACCTTCTCCGCACCTGTACCCGCGATCGCGCGCACCACTCGCGTCCAGGTCCCCATCCCCAGCAGGGCCTGCCGCAGCAGGCGCACAGGGGGCGGCGGGAGGCCGGGCGGGCTGGAGGGCGGGGCCAACCGGCAAGGCCCGGCCACCGCAGGGCCGCCCTGCGCGAGGCGGCGCCGCGGCGGCGGAGGGATACGGCGTGCCGTATATATTGCGCGGCGCGCAGGCTCGCGCTCAGGCAGTGGTGCTGGGAGGCTCGTGGACGCCGTGCCGTTACTCGCAGTCAGTCGGGCGGCGGTGCAGGCGGCGGCGGCACAGCGCACACCGTGCGTTAGCAGCAGCAGCAGCAGCAGCAGCAGAAGCGGAGGCTCCCCGGCCGTCACAGCCACTGCGCTGGTGCAGCCACCTTCGTTCCCACTCCTCTTCGTCCCTTCGCTCGCACCATGGTAGGTCCGGAGCCGCAAACGCCGGTGTAGCAGCTGCCCAAGATTTCTTCCCAGATTTCTGGTTGGCTCTTAGTTTGTTTTTTTGGTTTTTTTTCTGGTTGGGGTGGGGAGTAGGTGTTTCTCTGTACCGGGTGTTACGCAGCAGCTGCGGTTAAAAAAGGATGCATTTCGTGTTTGCATCTTGGTTTTCTTTGCCAGAGATCCTCCGTCAAATGTTGGATCCCTTGGAGCTGGACTTGACCGTGGGCTGTCCGCGGGCTGGGGCTGTTGCTACAGCTGCACCGGGGCCTTCCGCATCTACCCCCTCCCCCAGCCCCGCACCCACCGCATCCAGCGCGCCGCACCCGGGCTCCCTGCAGCGCTGCGCCTCAGCTCGGGCCTCGGGGGGGCGGGGGAGCCGGGCGGGGCCGGGCACAGAACTTCCCCCCACCTCCTTTCTCCTCCCGCACCCAGGAGAATGAATGGGCCGGAGGGAGCCGGTGGCGCACATCGCTCCGGCCGCGGGGTCCGGGGCGCGGCCAGCTGCCGACCCCCACCCCCCACACCGCCGACCCAGTTGGGGCACCCTCCCTCGGCCACTGACCCCTCCTTCCTCCCGGGGGGCGCGGCGCGGGCGTGGGCTGGGAAGGAAGGAGCCGGGGAAGGGTGGGGTGGGGGCAGGAAGGCGAGGGGTGGGGGGCGGAGAGGGCGGAAGCGGCGGGCCGATCGGCCGCCCTGCGCCCGGGCGGGGCCCGCTGTGTGGCCGGGACGTGTGTCCCGGGGTTCGCACCCTTCGACCCCCCGCCCGGTGCGGTGCAGCGGCAGAGGCGTGCGAGCGCCTGGAGGCCCCTTCCCGCGGGAGGCGCTCGGCTCGTTCTAATTGGGGCGGGGGGGGGGACGGGGGAGGAGAGAGCTGGCGCGCGGCTCGGTTTCCATTAGAGACGCAAAGTTTCTGCTCCGGAGGAGGAGGAGGCGGCGGCGCGGCGGGCTCGCCGCCTGGGGGAGCAGAAGCGGGTGGGAGGTGCGAGTGGCTCTGGCCGCGGCCTGGGAGTCGGTGTTGGGAATTGTGTGTGGGGGGGTCGCGCTGTAGCCGGGAAGGGGCAGCTTCCCCGCCCTGGGACCCCCTCGCCTCCGCCTGCCCTTGGCACGCGCCCTGTCCGGCCCTGCGCCACTTCCCGGCCTGCTGGGAGATGCCCCCCACGTTTCCGCTTTCCGTGCAGCCTCTAGATTGCCAGATGCGACCGTGCGTCTGGTGGGGTGCGTCTTCCACAGCCCCCTTCCTCCCTCGGCCGGCAGGGCTGACATCACCGGCAGCGCTGTCTGCCTGACGCGTGGGGTGGTGGTTCCCAGCTCGGTCTGGAACACCTTTGCCCTCTGAGAACAACGATTTGGAGGTAGAGAAGCAGGATGCTCTTGATAGCCCTCTTAATACGAGTGTTTTGCGTGGAGGTGGGACTGTTCTCCCGGTAAGGTGACAATTTCTCTTACGAGGTGTTGCAGCGCTTCCTGTTGTCCCAGACAGACGTTGCACTGGCATTACATAAATCACCGTGTCGTCTTCAAATGTTTTATAGAAAAGTAGCTTTAAGTGACGGGCAATAAGGAAGACCCACTTACAGTTTGTGAAAATAAGCCCCCCCAGTCAATAGATTAGAACACCATTCCTGCGGTGAAAGTTTCCACTTAAGAGAATAAACTTTAACGCCATCAACTTTCTGATAGGACCTATTTTATAACTGGCTTCGTTATGCGTCCTTCATTAAAATAAAATAAAATCTCTTATTGAGATCTTGAATTCCCCTGGCTGGAGGCACAGGTTCAGCCTTGCAGAGCCCAAAAAATGCAAGATCAAATAATCCAAGTGAGAATTATCTTTATGGCCATTATCACTTCGAATAGTATTTATTATGAGCAGCTCTTACGTCATTCTTAGGTATGTAGGCTTAAATACTCACCAGGAAATTTAATAGTTATTTCTCTTAACCAGAAGAGAGAGAGATTGCCTCATAATTATTGTGCAGTTTTCTGTGTGCTTAATTTTTGTAGTTTTTTAACAACATTGTTGTAAGATAGTTCCATTTTATGCCCGGTTTCTGAATCATAGTATCATTTGAAGGCATTAACCATTGTAAATGGCAGGCTTTTAAAAAATAACTGCTTAGTCTAAATGATTGGAAAGCATTTATAACGTGGAAATGAAGCTGGTGGGGTAACCCATTGCTATTTATTTATTTTTTCCACTTAATTGTCTCTCATAAAATGGATATAAAAGCCTGTAATCCAGTCCAAAGCCATTATGTAACGCCAGTTTGGAGGTATCTAGGGCCTGAAGCCATGCGCAAGGTGCGCTAAAAGCCTGCCCCTGGACAAGATCCCGAGACTGGCTGCGGTGGCAACGGCCTTGGGCTGGGTCCCTTGTATGGAAGCGGGGACTGCTGTGTTGGTGGCACAGTAGGTGGCGCTCTTCTTGCTCAGCCTGCTGCTGCAGCACCGTGCAGCGGAGCCTTTCACCACTAGAGGTGCCATTTTTCACATCAGGAACTGGCCCTTCCTGGTGAGATTTTAGAGCCTGCTGCTAGCTGCAGGCCAGAGAAGAAAACATGAAGCCAGCAGTGTTGTTGCTTCCTTGTTAACTTTTATTGTTAAACTAGCATAAGTGGTTTCCTTTGTTGTAATCACCTTCATTAAATGACAAGTGCTAGTGATTTCAGTCCATTGATTTTTTTTGTTGTTAACATTGACTCAAACAATCACAATATTAAAGTACAATTGGAAAAACTAGATTCCTGTCAATCAAACTGTCCTGGATTGAACTAAAACCTTTTCTTTCTCCATGTAGGCTGATCAACTGACTGAGGAACAGATTGCTGGTAAGTTGACCACTCTGAGGAATCTCCAGAAGGCAGAACTAGTTTCTGACTCAGTTTTGATGTCTCCTCTATTCCTTCCCACTATCTGAGAAGTTTTCTAATAACTTAAATGAAAACTGTAAGCAGAAACATTCAGGTCAGTCTTTTAGTGACAGTGTGGAAGGAAGTGGAACTCAGAAAGCCCACTTGCTATACTCTGGCATGTCTTGAGTGTCGTGTACGTAGCTTTGCATATAATGAGATTGCATGACCCTGCTACCCAGAAACCAAGTTTACAGTTCTTATGCTACAGGTCTTTTTGTATTCCACCTTGAAAGCTTTTATTGTTGGATGAATATGAGTGTTGGGACCACTGTAAGAATTAGAAAATGAATTACATTAGTTTAGATTTTTTTAGCTTTTTAATATTCCTGAAGGACCTCTTTTGAGATGGTTTCTCTTAAGGAAACCAGGAATACTTCTAAAATATTCTGAATGTAGTGTAAAGAGAACATGTTAGCTGCCTGGGAGTGTACTTTTCTTCTACTAACCTTTTCGTGTTGCTATGAAACAAGGGGTTTTTATGGCTGTAGGAATTTAGCACCAAGGGACTCTAAGGGAATGTGTGGACCAATCTTCTCAGGCCAGATTGGATTTAGGACTAATTTAAGATGTTCGAACTTCATTTAAGATTATGAGAATATTGTGGTATGGAACTGGTTACCAGGAGCGGTGTTTTTTATTTATGGGTTGCTTTATGAAGGCTAGATGAACAGGGCTATCGTGGTCTTTATTTCAGTAAAGGACCAGACAGTTTCTGATAACTTGCACAACTTGGACAGCTTTCTATGGAAAGCCCCAGGGAAGTGTGTATCGGGGCTGGGTTGGGTAAAGACGTTTATTCTAAAAGGTCAATTTTTGTTTTCAGAATTCAAGGAAGCTTTCTCTCTATTCGATAAAGATGGTGATGGCACCATCACAACAAAGGAACTTGGGACTGTCATGAGGTCACTGGGTCAAAACCCAACAGAAGCAGAGTTGCAGGATATGATCAATGAAGTGGACGCTGACGGTAAGGGCTATAGAACTGTGAAGCACCAGTCGTGTGCGATTCAAGTTTGGACACGGTTGTGATTGTTTTTCAGGTTCCCAGAGAACAGCAGGTGTGCAAAGTTCCTTTCCGTGGTTCCCTTACAGCCACTAACATTAAAAGAGAAGACTATGGACTTGACCCTCCCCCTGTTCACTGTCTAGAACATTTCTTGTATCTGGTCACTGTATTGTTCTTTTCCACGTATTGTGACCTACAGCTCAAATTATCAACTGGCCCATGAGTCTACACTGAGTCCAGTGCGGGGAAGTAAAAATAAATAGCCGTGGAACCTGTTTTTTCAAAAACCTTATTGTCTGGACTGGGAGCATGGCTCAAGTGGTAGAGCACCTGCCTACCAAACACAAAGCCCTGAGTTCAAATCTCCTGACTACCAAAAATAAATAAGTAAAAAAATAAAAGGCCGGGATGTAGCTCAAGTGGTAGAGTGCTTGCCTAGCAAGTCTGAAGGCCTTTGCATTTGATCCTCAGTACCACCACAAGATAAAAAAAATTGGGGGGAAAAAAAAAGAAACCTCCCCAAGTGCAGTGGGTGAAGAGCACTCCTTGAAGTTACCTAGAACTGAGTGCAGTGTGAGCTGCAGGTGTTTGCTGAAGAGGATGCATGACTTATAGGGAAGAGATCTGCAGAACCTAAGAGATGGGGAGCTGTGCAGGGAGCAGTGCTGTTCATTTCCCTAGATTACAGCAGTGGACAGCAGGGCATTTCCTGTCAGTGGATAGATTTTAAAGCAACCTTCAAAAGAACTAAAAATAAACAGTTTGGATCTAGAACTTACTTCCTAGATGATTGACTTGCTGGTAGCCATTTAGAAAAATGTGGGAGCACAAGTGCTTCTGTAAAATTACATTTGTCTCAAACATACAGAACTCTTGGTTAAGCTTCTTGACAGAGCTTTTTGTGCCCATTTAGAGCTACCTCTAAAGATTGCTTTCATTCTTAATATTTGTTTTAAATAGTTCTGTTTAGTTTGATTGTTAAGGAACAGCCATATGGGAACATGGGGTAGTAGCCCCTCCTGTCTTGTGTAAATTCTGCAAAGCCAGGTTTGAGGCTAGAAAAAGTATAGTTTGCCCTCAGATTGTGTGTAACAAGGCGGGGAGAAGATGTATCAAGCTGAAGAATCCTGTATTTGCCCTGAATAAATAGGATGTTACCTAGGGACATCTTTGCATGGTTGTGAGATAGCATTTCAAGATAATTTGTTTTGTCTTCTTAAGTGTCCGTAATGATTTAAAATTTTGGAGGACCAAAAGAATTAGGGATCTCTGGGGTTTTTTTTGAACCCAGGGCCTTGCACAGGCTAAGCAAGTGTTCTACAACTAAGCTCTACACCTCAGTCCCAGGATTATTTTGTTTTAAAGGTACTGGTGAAATGAGTAATGTAGCCTAAGGAGTTTTTTCTCATTTTGTTTCCATTTAATTTAAGTCACAGTGTTAATCTAGAGGCTTGTCTTTAGGGGTGTTCATCTCTTAGTTTTAGGGGAGTTGTTGGAATGAATACTGGCCATAGAGTGGATTCTTTTGACACATTTTCCTAAATGTTAGTGGTCTAAAATGTGCAAATGCTTCTGAGATTTTCCTTTAATGGAAAATAGGATGCTGAATTGGGGGCTGGGAGTGTAGCTCAGTGCTAGAGTATGTGCCTAGCATGCAAGGGCACATAGGTTTAATCCTCAGCACCAAAACAAAAACCTGAGTTGGAGAGAAAAGTGATCAGGTGATTAGCATAATATGACTGAGAAATGCTCTAAGAGTACTTTTGAAGACTATGTATGGCCCATGGCATAACAGCCAGTTTTTCCTTCTCTCATATTTGCCTCTAACACAGATTGTATATTACTGGCCTCCCTAGCCAAGGGTAGAGTTAGACCTGGGTGATCCGGTGATCTCCCTAACTCGGGGCAGGCAAGCATGAATGCTTCTCTTGGGTGGGAAGGCCTTGTAAACTGCTTCCCCTTGAACCGTCCACCTCATTCTGTGGTCATGAATCTAGGTGTGCCATTTCTTTTGCACCAAATGCTCTTGGGTGTTAATAATCACATGAAGTTGTTCTGTGAAATATTTGAACCTTTTAGGCCTCTAAAAGGTTGACCCTAATAAAATAGTTTTCTCATTTTGTTCTAGCAGCTGCTTAACCATTCCATATAGTGGTTGCAAAATAATTACTGCAGAGAGGTACCTATCTTAAATGAGCTTTTTGTTTTTCAATTTCAGGTAACGGCACCATTGACTTTCCAGAATTTTTGACTATGATGGCTAGAAAAATGAAAGATACAGATAGTGAAGAAGAAATCCGTGAGGCATTCCGAGTCTTTGACAAGGTAATCCTGCAACTGCGCTGTAGATGGTACACAAAGCAGCTTTTTTTGGCTTACCAGTCCTGAAAGCTATAGCAGTCAGTTAGAGGTAGAGCACAGCCTACCTGCCTCTGATCTCACTTTCAAATATACTGACTTCTTTAGTAACATTATTGGGTGAGAGGAGGCATAATAGAAATTCTGAACCAGCTTTATTGATACTTTCGGTGTTAGGTTTTGGAAATACCCTCTATGTTTTCTGCATTTGTTGACTGCATGTGTTTAGTAGGTTAGAAGTGGGAACTGGAGATGGGAGAAGTGTTGATGTGAGCAGAGTTGGCAGTAACTTGAGAGGGGGTATAATTAAGTCAAAGACCTTGTTCACCTCAAACTGCTATCAGCCACTATCCATAATAATCACCAAATGTTCACAGGATGGAAATGGTTACATCAGTGCAGCAGAGCTACGTCACGTCATGACAAACTTAGGAGAAAAACTAACAGATGAAGAAGTAGATGAAATGATCAGAGAAGCAGATATTGATGGAGATGGACAAGTCAACTATGAAGGTAAAAAAACTAAATTGTCTTTAGGATCTTTTTACAAGCTAAGTGTTTTCTCTAGACATTCATTAATTTTATGGATATAGAGTAGAGATGTTGCATTCATCAGAGCTGCTTTTGAAGATAACCAAAAGTTGATTATTTGTCTTTTCAGAATTCGTACAGATGATGACTGCAAAATGAAGACCTACTTTCAACTTTTTCCCCCTCTAGAAGAATCAAATTGAATCTTTTACTTACCTCTTGCAAAAAAAAAAAAAAAAAAAAAAGGAAAAAGTTCATTTATTCATTCTGTTTCTATATAGCAAAACTGAATGTCAAAAGTACCTTCTGTCCACACACACAAAATCTGCATGTATTGGTTGGTGGTCCTGTCCCCTAAAGATCAAGCTACACATCAGTTTTACAATATAAATACTTGTACTACCTTAATGATAAGGAAGCACTTAGTGGACTCCTTAAAGTTCCATTTGCTAATGATTAATACACTGTTTGGGCTGGCCAGTTTTTCATGCATGCAGCTTGACGATTGAGCACAGTCAGGCATTTGTATTAAAACCAAAAAATGAAAAAACATCAAAACCTATTCAGATGGGTTCTAGTTCAGTTTGTTAGTATAAATTGTCATAGCTGGTATACTGAAAACAAATACATTTAAAATTGGTTTACCTCAGGATGATATGCAGAAAATGGGTGAAGGATAAACTTGAGATGTAGCCCCAGTAGTAGGGATGGTCCTCTTGTACTTCACCCCATGTGCTCCGACCCATGGTGACAATGACACACCCTGGTGGCATATCCAAGTATCTTGGTTGTTAGCATTGTCTGCATTGTACTAGAGTGAAATGGGTGTCAGGCTGTCACCAATCACACAAATTTTTAATAAGAAATCTTTACCAAGGGAGCATCTTTGGACTCTCTGTTTTTAAAATCTTCTGAACCAGACTTGGAGCCAGCAGAGTAGGCTGTGGCTGTGGACTTCAGCACAACCATCAACATTGCTGTTCAAGAAATTATAATTTACATCCATTCCAAGTTGTAAATGCTAGTCTTTTTTTTTTTTTTTTTTCCAATAAAAAGACCATTAACTTAAAGTGGTGTTAAATGCTTTGTAAAGCTGAGATCTGAAGGGGGACAAGGCAGGTGGAGGGGAGGCCACTGTACAGTTAAATGCCCACAGCCCAGTATTGGGTTTCCTTCCCTCCTAAGTTCCCAGCACCAACCTCTGAACCTAAGACCTTCCTAAAAACAGCAGGTACTGATGGCTTTATTACTTAGGGCCATGTAAATCTAGTTGCATTTTCTCTTGGGGGGAGGGGGAGGCAAATCATGGTAACTTAATGATTTATTCAGGCTGTCGAGCTCTTAACGGAGGGAAAAAAAAAAACCACTTTCTCGAGCATGTATTTAGGGGTTCTTCTCAATTGTGCTGCTGTTTACCTATTTTATGTAACTACTTAAGACCATCTGTGCAAGAGACATGATTTAGTGTGTAATTCAATCCTTGCTGTGTGTGGTAGAAGCAGTAGTCCTTTTCTAAGCCAGTCTCTTCATGACTAAAAGACACTACCAGTCACCTTTTGATTCACAGTTCTTAATTTATTATTATACTTAACCTTAGCCTCCTTTTGCATTTTTTTTTCTTCATAAGTTGACTTGACTTTGCTCCCCAGCCCCCAAGTAGAACTAATACTAAGTCTCTGGCTTGAAAGTAAAACCCTAGCCCAGAGTGAATTTCATATCTAATTATAAACCTGTAACCAAAACTCAGACATGCTGGTACTGGTCTTTGCAGTGGCGCTGGTCCATTTAAAAAGCCCCCTTAAAAGCATATTGCATTTTAGTGTAGAGCTCTTTTGAAATGAAAGCTGGATGTGCATTTTTCAGAGTGTTAACTGGTTCTACCTAATGAGCAAGGAGATTTGGGTTCTGAGAGTTCATGTGGGTGGTTTTAATTTGCTGGGGGATGGTGGCAGGCCGCTATCGAGGCAGTGAGAAGCTCTTGGCAACCAAATGGGTGCATTCAGGGCTGATTCATAGAGACCCTTGGCTTCTCCTCCCTCTCCTACTCCCTGTCTTTCTGGCATTTTGTAGCTTGTTAGATTTTCTGCCAGAGGGATGGGTAAGAGCAGTGGAGAGGAGACATTGCCCGTGTGGTTCTGCTACTAGTCCTTGGACTGGGTGCTTGATAGAGTAGAAGATGACACCGTGAACTAAGGGTTGGCTGTATAATTTCCTGAATCTGCAAGGAACACCTAAGAATACCTTGGGGTTTCTCTGGTGAGATAGGGAGTTCTAAGGGCTTCTTGTTCCCGTAAGTGAATGGCCTAGGTGTTTGTTGTAGGGGGGTTTGAACAGCCAAGTTGATTTGGCCTTAGGCTTGTAGTCAGTGACTTCTTAGTAGTTTCAAAGGGGGTTGGGGGCCAGGTGACTTGACTTGTTTTAAAAAACTTACACCTCCTATTTTAACCTTTTACCAAGTCTGTCTAGAAGCTGGGTGGACTCCATGTTAGCAGTCCCACAGCCTGTCCTACAAGACTGAAACAGGATTTTTGTGTGGCCAGGATCTTGCATGGGAACCAGAACCCCTCGACCCTCTTAAGGGAATGCTGCGTTCTGTGTTGGAGCAGAGGTGAGGCAGAGTCCACTGCAGCTTTCCCCTGGCATTTGGGGGCCACACAGCCCAGGGGTTGGCATTAGCAGTCGGTGTGACTTTGCAAGGGGAAAGAGCTGGGTGTCCCGGCCGGACCCTTGACGTCGAGTAGCACCTTCCTGTACACTCTTGCCCCTACTTTTCACTACTCTATAAATATATACATATATTTATATATATAAAATAACTAGTTTAACTGGTGTCCTGCTTTAGCCTGTGACTTGCCATAAGAAACTGCTCAATCCTTGGCAAATCCTTTCACAGTTTCGTTCTCCATCTGTTTGGGGTAGGTGTTGAGTAAGACAAATGGATCTCTATACTTCAGACGGGCTTTTGATGCACTGTTGCCAGGGAAGGCTTTTTCTGATTTTTTGACAAATTTTTGCACACTTTAATTGGTGTCTTTCGGCGACTTTAACCACATTGAAGATGAGCTATTGTACATATTTTTATATTCTCTTTATAAATGCATGTCCAACTGTACTTGTACCAATATTGTAATGAATGGCTGTCCAGTAAGCCTAGTGCTTCTGTCACATCAAAGGAATTAGCATATTATTAGCCCCTCAGCATCTTGGGAAGTTCTTCCTGAACAAAGAATGTAAATTTTGGTCAAGTCTACTCTTAGTTCATTCAATTCTTCATCTTAACCATTTGAATTATTTATTGTATATCCTAAATATTTTTCTCCTTTTGGCAGTGACTAGGTTTCCACTAGCGTGTCTTAATCTCTCCCCTCAGCTGGCAGTTACTCTTGTTTTTTTAATCCCTGGAAGTTGTTGTGAAGGAGACAGAATTCTTTGCTGTCTATCCCTTGAAGTAAGAAGGGAGTAGCTTGGGTGGAGTGTGTGTTCTTTCTCCAAATCTATTACAATGTTCATTAAACACTTCTGTAGCAAAGATGGTGGTGGTTCTTTTGTTACCGAAGCTTCCCTTCACAATGGCTATTTGGAAAGGAGATGTACTTGAACGTTTCTGTAAATCTTGAGATAAACTGTTTGGAGATTTAACCACCTCTCTGATGGGGGACCAACTCTATGGAAATTGTAAATAAGTTTTATTTATAAACCTGGCACTGTATTCAATAAACATTTCTGCAGCCTTTCATCTCTAACTGCGAACTGTGTAGGTTTTTAGCTTCCATAGCTTCCTATCCTTCTGCTCTCTGAACAAGATGTACCTGTCCTTGGGTGGAATTCCACCTAGGCTCTCGTACAGCAGGTGAGCGTGAGGGACCAGAGATACTGTAGATAACATCTCATGGCCGCCTTACTCTAGTTTTAAGTAGTTTGGGTGTTAACACTTGACATTTTTGACCCAATCTCTTGGTTTGTTAATATTTATGCATGGTTCATATAGCAAATGTACACCACAGATTAATTTGACGTTAATATCTCTGGGATTTATATTAATTCATTTTAAAAATAGGGTGGGAATTTTAAGTGGCGGAAGTGCCTACTCTGGCCCACTTGAGGATGGGCACTGAGGAAAGTGGGGTGGGGTATAGCTTCCACTCAGGCGCCTGGTGTTGAGAGCTTCCAGACCCTGGTTCCTAGACCCTTCTATTGCAGAAAGCTCTTTCCCAGGCCGCTTCACCTGGTTGCTTTCCCACTCTGCACAAGCAGAACCGAAAAGAAGGGGAAAGATCACAGGGTGAGCCCTGCTTTGACCAAAAGTCTTGAGACACATTTCCAGGGGGCTTTGAACCAGCCCTCCCTGTATACAGAATCTGACTACAGGGACATAGGCGCCACCCTGGGCACAGAGCTTTGCTGCAAGACTGTAGGCCTGGAAGTTTTGGTTCTGTTGCTTTGTAGCCTTGGGCAGGTTCCTTTCCATCTCTGGGCCTCAGTTTCCTCTTTGGTAAAATAAGATTATTGGACTGGCACCTTCTGTCCGTGATGTTCTAGGATTTTGACCAAGTTGGTTTGGCAACACTCTGTGTGATTGAAACTGCAGCCTAAAGAGTGGGAGGCAAAATAGTGTAGGAGCTGTGTCCTTTGAGATGACAAATGGGACTTAAAAATTCTCAGCAGCTCCATATTGGGGGTGGAGTGGAGGTTAAGCTTTCTGTTAAGACCATGATGTAATATTGGAACCAGGGTCAGAAAAACTGATAATTACGTGACTTCCATTCTCTTCCTAGGACGGAAATAGGAAGCCACCATGGCTTGTAAGAGATTCAGTCCAAGTGACAGTGTCATCTGGTTTGTCAGCAGCTCAGGTTTAGACAAAACCACATATACACATTTCCGATTTGAGTTGAACTCCCAGCACTGGAGGGCTGGAGCACCCAGTGACTCAGGATGCCTTAGAAGGAAATAAAACATAAAGCTTTTTATAGCTTGATGCTTCTCTCCCACTTGCCCTCCACCCTCTGCTAGGGAGTGGGAGGAGTCAGCTCACACTGCAGAGTCACACCCCAAAGCTGACTCAGAGTCCCTGGCTCCCCTGGCCAGCTTCCCAGTTCGCCAACAGTTCCTGAACTCAGCCTTAAAAAATGGCAGTTTCCCTTCTAAGAATTATTTATGTGCTGGCTATGTGTCAGCAGCCTTTACAATGAGTGTGAATTGACATGTTCAGATAGTATTTCAAATGTCACATCTTAAAGTTTTATTTTCAATTTTTACAAAGACCAAAGGGAAAGTCTGGAGTCTCCTCTGATAAGGTAATTTCTCTGGCATTTTGTCTTTATAGAAGCGTGTAGAGTTTGCCTTTAAGCAAATTTTTCTTTCCCTTTTAAAGTGTTTAAACACCTCTCCTTTCTTTCAATACTGGGGATTGAACCCAGGGCCTCAAACATGCTAGAAAAGTCCTCTGCCATGTAAGCCATGACTCCAGCTCTTTTGTTTGTGTTTTGTTTTTGAGATAGTGTCTCCCTACCTTTGTCTGAGCTGCCCTTGAACTCCTGATCCTCCTACTTCTGCCTCCCAATTAGCTGGGATTACAGGTGTGCATCACCTACACCTAGTGTCATATACCCTTTGTGAGTCTTATTTTTAATTACTGAGTTTTATAATAAAGGGTAAATTTTTCCCCCAGACAGACCGATTTCAGAATCAAGATTTCAGATAGTAGATTATTAACAAGAAATGGGCTGGGGGTTATAATATAGATCAGTGGTAGAGTGCATACTTAGCATGCATGAGGCCCTGGATTCAATCTCTAGCACAGAAAAAAAAAGGAACTAGGTAATTATAAAATAAAACCATAGTTAAAAGTCTAGGTAATGTAGGTCAAGCACCCTCCCGACACAAGTATCTGATGATTCTCAAGCTTTTTGAACTACTTACAATGACAAGAAGCTTGTCAACAGCAGTCCCCTTTCTTGTTTGCACAAAGTATTTTTCTGAGTCTAAACTAAGTGCTGGTTATCATATAAAATTTGTGATATCAAATCACCCGCTACCTTATATAGTTATCACCTTGTATTTCCTTCCAGAATTTTTTTCTCAACATAGAGATACAGAGATATAGTTTATAAAATTGGGGTCTTTTTGCATTTTTTTTTTTTTTTTGCAGTACTAGGGTTTGAACTCAGGGCCTTCACCTTGAGCCACTCTACCAGCCCTTTTTTGTGAGGGGTTTTTTCGAGATAGGGTCTTGAGAACTATTTGCTGGGGCTGGCTTTGAAGTGTGATCCTCCTGATCTCTGCCTCCTGAGTAGCTAGGATTATAGGTGTGAGCCACCAGCACCCAGCTAGGTTTTTTTTTTTTAATTAAACATAATATTCATTAATGTAATTATATATTTTATATGTACATATATCACAATCTTTCTACCCATGTTCCTTTCTTCTTGAGGTACAACTTATGTATCATAAGTGGGTTTTTACTAAAAGTCCTTTTTTTAGGACTTTTTTTTCTTTCTAGTGCTGGGGATCAAACCTAGGGTCTTGTGCATGCTAGACAAGTACTGTACCCCTGAGTTAAATCCCTGGAACCTAATTTTAGGACATTTTCATCACCTCTCCAAAGACCCCCACACACACTCATTGACAGTCACTCCCCATTCCTCCAACCCCCAAGTACTAATTTACTGTCTGTCTCCATGGATGTATTTACACTGGCTATATAAGTGAAAGCATGTATTTATAGTGTTTTACCCTTTTTTTTTCACTTTTTGTAGTGAATATTTCCCCACATACTTAAATTCTTAAATTTTAGGAACTGGATGTATCAATAAGGTGTAGTTTAGCCAATACCCTTATGGAGGCCACTGGGCACCTTCCACTTTGAGTGGTTTTGTCAGCACTTTGTTACCAGAAGGTTCTACTACAGCTCTGTGGAGCTAATCCTGCGTCCACAAGACAGACCTTGGTTTCTCACTTTTACATACGCCTCCTTAAGTCTGCTTCAGACTTAACATTTGTTCCTTTTTTTTTAAACCACTCTAAGAGGAACCAAGAAGATGAGTAAAATCTACCCAGGAATGGTATTCAAACAGACCTGCCTTTAAATCCTGCACTGGTGGCTCATGCCTGTAATCCTAGATACTTGGGAGGCTGATATCCAGAGTATCAAAGTTTGAGGCTAGCTCAGGCAACAGTTCTCCAGATACCATCTCCAAAATAACCAGAGCAAAATGGACTGGAGGTGTGGCTCAAGCTGTAGAGTGCCTAACCCTGAGTTCAAACCCCAATCCTACCAAAAGACAAAAAAAATCCTGCCTTCCCCAGTAGTATGACTTTTGGCCAGTCCTTCCTCATAGGGTGGCTGTACCAGTAAATGAGATGGTGGAATGCCTTAGCACAGAGGCTAACATATGGAAGGTGCTTAAAAATGCTCATTGCACGCAACAGGAACTCATTACCATAGAAGACAATGAGCCAGTTTGACAGCTGCTTTGGTTGGTTTGCTCTAGCTCATGTTGGTTCTTGGAAATTGCTATTCCCTTTCTTTGTTAAAAGCACACACCTGTTTAAACTTCCACTTCTCATCTTCTCAGACTAGTACCCAGAGTCTAGTCTTCTGGTGCCTGCTCCCCTGAGTCTGGCCAGGGTTGTCAAACCTTCCACCAGGCCAGGCCAGGTGCATTTCCTTGACATGTCCATAGGGGAGTCTGCAGGATGTGGGGCACTTTTGCAGGCTTGGTGACCTCAGGAATGATGGAGGCCCCATTCTGGTAAAGGCCAATCCCCTTACTGGAGGCATCTGGCTAAGTATGAATGAGGTCAGTGCTTTCCATTCTTTATTTATGAACATCCACTTACTACAGTCTGTCCCTGGGCAGAGGTCAGCCTCCCTGTTCCTTCTCTTCTGGGACCCCTGTGGACCTATCAGAGATGAACTAGTCCTTGAGAGATGCATACTGTCCCCAGCCAAGAGCTCTTCACTCCAGTGTGGCTGAACTGAGCCCAACCTTTTCTAATACCATGGGAAGTGAAGCCATCTGGTCACATCCTCTCTTCTCTGCCAAAGTCTTGGATCTTCAACACCAAGATATGATACAACACCCTTCAATGGCCAAGACTGTCTGATCTCAGCTCAAGGTTAAAGATACCTTGCAAAACCCCAGAGATGGGCAATGGTTGGCTAAATCTTAGCTGGATGCAGCTGTTCAAACAGGGTAACTCCTTTAACTCAGCCTTGCAAATAAGTACCCAGCCTTCCCAATCAGGCCGCCACCTGGAACCAGGCACAAATTCAGAATGTACTTTAGAATGCACTTGTTTTGCTCATCACTTTTCTACTGGGAGAGTCAGGTGATCAAAGGAAAGAAGAGAGAATTTTATTCATATTATTTGTTCTCAGGCTTGATGTCTACAAGCTTCAGAGCTCTGAGAGGATTTCACAATATTGGAAGGCACATCCTATCTTCTGGAAGCATTTGCAAGCTTTTGGTGCAAACAACATTATTTGATACAACTGCCATGCACTGTGCTGATAAATAACATGTATCCACTTACATATGTGAGAATGGATGCAGACAGCATAAAAATGTATAAAGCAAGAACTGATGAGGATAAGAAAAACAAATCCATCATCACAGAGGTTTTTATATACTTTTCCCTTGGTAACTAAAAAGTCAGGCAGACAATAGAAGATTTGAACTACACAATTAACAAGTTTGATCTGGTCTATGTAGAAAATTACAATTAGCAATTAAAGAAGTCACATTAAAGATATTAGGTAAATTTAACATGAATCACAACTTAATAAGCTATATGGTAATGTGTACAAATATAAATAATAAATTGATGCTATTCACTTAACACATATAAGAAAGATATATTAATAAGTTTTATATTAATGAAAATGTAGTAATTGGAGAATCAAGATTAATTAAATATTTGATCATAGTGCAAATCTTAACAAGTTTTTTTTGTTTAACATCTTTATTTATTTTTAAATTTTATTGTTTTATTATTCATATGTGCATACAAGGCTTGGGTCATTTCTCCCCCTGTCCCCACCCCCTCCCTTACCACCCACTCCGCCCACTCCCTCCCCCCACCCCCTCAATACCCAGCAGAAACTATTTTGCCCTTATTTCTAATTTTTCAACAAGTATTTTTAAAAATCTTATTGACCATGTTACTTGATAACAATGCAATGGATAGAAATTATTCCAAACATACAACTTTAAGTTTCAAGAGAGATACCTTTTTGGGGGTGTATGTGTGGTGCTAGGGATTGAACCCAGGGCCTTGCACAATGCTAGGCAAAGACTCTGCTCCTATGCTACACCCCAGCTTAAGTGTTTTTAAAGTCTACTAATAATGCATGGGTCTGTGAAGAAATCATAATGAAAGTGTAGAGAATGTTTAGGATCGAATGGAAAAAGTTCTACATTTCAAAGTTTGGATGCAAAACAAAAATACAATAAAGAAAATTCACAAAGACTTTTTTTTTTTTTTTTAGCAGTACTGGGGTTTGAATTCAGGGCCTCAAGCTTGCTAGGCAGGCTCTCTACTGCTTGAGTCACACCTCCAGGCCTCACAAAGACAATTTGAAATGATTAAAAGCGGTATGGCATTTTGTTAAAAAATTGAAAATGAAATTACTATATCATTCAGCAACCCCTTTTCTGGGTTTGTACCCCAAAGAACTGAAAGCAGAGACTCAAGCAGGCATTTGCAGCCCCACATTCATAGTAGCATTATTCAAAATTACCAAAAGGTGGAACCAACTCAGGTACCCATCAATAAATGGACAGATACAAAAATATGGACACACACAATGGGATATCATTTAGCCTTACAAAGACATTATGACACATGCTACAAAATGAATGAGTCTTGAAAACGAAATATGTGAGTCAAAAAAAGGCTTACTGGATTCTACTTACATGAAGTACATGGAGTAGTCGAATTCATAGACACAGAAGGGAGAATGCTTGGTTGCCTCAGATGGGCGAACGGGGAGTTACTGTTTCATTTGTACACAGTTTAAGTTTTACAAGATGAAAAACTTTGGAGACAAATGGTTGTGTGCATAACAATGTGAATATGCCTCACTAAGCTGTCCACTTAAAATGGTCAACATTTTATGTATTTACCACAATTTTTTTAAGTCAAAGAAATAGGGGTAGAGATGTAGCTCATTGGTAGAGCAGTTGCCTCGTGTGCTCAAGGCTCTTGAGTTCAAACCTCAGCACCATAAAACAAAAAACAACAACAATAACAACACACACACACACACACACACACACACACACACACACACACACACTCACACACACGGCTTCCCTCAGATATTTAACAGGTGGAGCCCTCTTTCCCTTTCACCAACCAGAGCACTCTCTTGCTTTCTCTGGAGAAGAGCTGGGAGTTAACCCTTTAGTAGGGGGCCCAGGAGTTGGACCCAGTGGTCCAGGGAGAGGCTGGGACAGTAGGAGCAGATCACTCTGGGGGGTGTTGGCCAGTGATTTTTTACCAGCAGGTAAGGAACTTTTAGAATATTTCAGGCTGTTATGATCATGATGGTATGTATCAGATGAATGTGAAGTTATGCACCTGTGAACCTTTTTCATACATAAGCACATACAAGGGCTCTCACTTTCCCATATGCACACACACATACAAATACACACACGTACACACCTCCTTCCTGATACCAGACTTCCTGGCCTCCTGCAGTTGGTGTTCCTTGAACGAGGACAGAGCTGGGGTGATACAGGTGAAAAAGTGCCAGCTTGCTGCTGCTATCACCGTCCATTCTGGCCTGAGATGCTTCAGGGAAAGCCCACTCCCGCCCTGACCCCTCACCTGCTTGGGTGGGCCTGCAGGTCTCTGTCCCAGGGATCAGTGACAGGCACTCCTCTCACCCTTCCCGTAGCTTCACCACAGTCCTCCTTGGGAAGAGGTAGAATGAGGCCATTGTTCTTCACATGGACAGCTGAGAAGGAAGGTGCTTTGAGGTGACTTGGCCAGGCTCTCTGAATAGGTGAAGAACAGAGCCCCAAACAGGAGAAGGAGAACCAACCAAAGTCACATGTGGAGAGGGTGGAACCCAGACCCCTTCATGCCCAGCATGAGCAACTGCACGCCTCCATTTGGCATCTCACGGTCCCTCCCAGACACAATGGCCAACTGACCAAGTTTTCCCTTCAATCTCTGCCCCATGGCCATCCTGGAGTGTGCTGCCCTCAGCTCCCATCAGAATGTACCTACCGTGTGGCCCAGTGGCCCAGGCTCAGGTGTGGAGTGTATTCACCTCATTGGCCACTGACAAACACATGATGACTTTAATTAAATTCTCTTGTGTGTCAGAAGGTCTTCAACCCAGTTAAAATCCATGGGCTTGGGACAATCCTAAGAAGTCATTCTGGTAAATATGAGGTCTATAGGAGCCTCCATGCCACATAGGTAGCAGCTGAGTCCCTGGCCACATCATGGCCTTTGTTAGTTAGTTTGATTATTCATTCATCTATTCATTCTTTGAACAATATCTACTGATACCACCCACCCCCTTCAAAGGTCCTTTTCTCTGTACTTCCCTTCCTGTCAACCCCATAGCTCTACACATTGTCCTCCAAACACACTCTGCCCGACCTCTGTTGGGCTCTGCTCCAGCTGTTCCTTCTGGCTGGGTACTTTCCTTCTGTTACCCATGATGCTGATCACAAACACAGAACCATCTCCTGCCCTAGAGATTTCAATTTGTTAAATCTAGGGTACACCAACAAACGTACTGGTCCTTCCAGGCCCAAGTTCACTGCCATCTCCTCCAAGGGGGTGGTCTCACTCTCTGGACACCCATATGTGGGTGAGTCTCTCTGAAGAGGCCCAACTATACACCCTGTCTGAATCCAACTACATAGATACCTGAGGACATATGTGCCCTGGACTGTGACCTGCTGTAGGGGTGAAAAGAGCCTTCAAGGTCATCTTTCTACTCAGGCATCATCCAGCCCCTGCTCTGTACTTACTCCTGTGGCATAGTCACTTAGTCTCCATGGTACTAAATCCCAGCATAGGGCCTGGTGGATGAGGTCTTCATGGGATAGAGTGGCCTCCAGGCCCTGGAAAAGCCGACTGCCCAAGAAACCCTAACCCTGGGGCTGATGGATTCATGATGTTCACTTTCATTTAGCAAAATCCCTCCCCAGGAGCCTACAGCATGGAGGAGGAGCATATGGCTGAGTTGACAGTGATAATTTCCAAAGGTCACTGTTATCACAGCAGTGGAAACAAAATGGGAGCAGAGGGAGGGGCTACGCCTCTGGAGAGATAGACCAATCCTTTGCCTGTGAGTTGCCTGGAGTGTGCTGAAGGCCTGGAGCACTCCGTTCCAAGCCTGGGCCAAGGTGAATTAGTCCAGGCTCTTCCCACCTCCATCCCCTGCCCCAGCCCTTCTCCACATTGACCTTTGGCCTTAAAAACCTGTCCTTGGGCCAGAGATGTAGCTTGGTGATAGAAATGGGTTCAATCTCCAGCACCACAAAAAGAGAAAAATAAAAATAAAAGCTTGTCCTTAGGGTAGACAGTATATTCACTGCCTCCTCCATTCCCCACTTCCCACCCTATCTTCCTACTCTCTGAGTAGAAGTCTCCTCTGTTCTACTCAGTGTCCTACAGTGGCTTCCTTCTCATCGCTCCCTTTGAAGACCTACACATCCAGGCCCCCGACCTCCTTTCTTCTCCTCTCCTACCTCACACCTGCCATAGACTCTGGCTTGTTGCTTCTCATACTCACCAAACATACTTTACCTCAGCCTTTGTCCTTGCTGTTCTGTCTAAAACACAGGTCCTTCCAGACAGCCACATGGTTCCTTCTTCCATGTCGTTCCAATCTCTCTCTGCTCATGCCCAGAAAGTGGCTGCATTGTCTACACTGCACTCCCACTGTGCTTTCTGTAGAAAAAGGATGATGATTCCATTGAGGCTGCTTAGACCTTTCAATACTTCTTTATATTTACCCACAGTTCCTCCCTGGAAAGACCACCAATTTGTCCTCTTCTAGGTTTTCTGGCTTCTTTGGAACACTAGGTCCAAACTGCTTTCACACCACCCTTGTCTAACGGCCAGTCCTTGCCAAGTGGTTTCATGGTATTGGCTCCAGGAAGCACTGAGGGCTGTGTGGTGCCTGACTTGGACATGGGTTCCTGGACAATTTACAGGGCCCAGGCCTCTGGTTATCATTTTCAACCCCCTCCATGCTTTCCCCCATACACTAGGCTGGCAGTTTCTTAGAGCCAGGGCCAAGAGTGCCAAGAGAGGTGGGTGCTAGGAGAGGCCCCTTGACCTTAGGGAGCTGTTGGGTTGGGTTCTCCATTCATCACTCTGACACACTCTCAGCCATTCTCTGCCCTGTGCAGTGCCCTGGAGCCCATGCTGTCCTCATGGCTCCAATGGGCTCCTGCCTGCTGGCTTCTGAGTGCTGCTGGTCAAAGGGAGGTACGATGGAGACTGAGGCAAAGGAAAGTGTATATTGCCCAATCATTGCTAGGCTACGACTTGGCAGTGGTGGCATCACCAATAGCCATAGCCACTATGGGCAGCTCTGATTCAGGCCTGCCCTTGTCTTCTCTGGCCAGGGGCTGGTGCTATATCTAGACCTGGGGTACATTGGTTTTCTTAACCATTTCAAGCAGAAAATGCTGTACCTGGGACTCTGAGGACAGCTGGGAAATAGGGAACGAAACCAAGGCTCAGCCCTGAAACAGGCTGTGCTGGGGGGTGCGACTTCTCAGAGCAGCAGTTTTCAGATTCAGCTAGGGCTTTGAGGCCGCAGAACCAAGGGGCCCAGAGAAGAGTGAGGGAGACCTGGGCCTGGTTCCCAGGAGGAAGAGTCCAACAAGGTCCTCCTAAAGCCCAGACAGTGAGGCAACACACATCCTAGAGGTGGGGAACTGGGAGGCGGAAGCAGGGTATCTCCTGCTCCCATTCCCTGGCCTAATCCCTGTGCAGCCTGCAGACATCAGGAGGAGAGTGGAGTCAACATGCGGCTGGTCAGGTTCTAGCTTCTTTTGGTGGAATCCCAAGTGGTTGCCTCCTTCCTACGCCTGGACCTTGGGACTTTGATCGAAACCTATTTGATAAGCTATGAGAGCTGCTGTGGCTTTTCCAGAAAATTGTAGAGAACAAAGACACTCACTTACCAGTTACCATGGAAACCATCCAAAATTTGAAAGACTAAAACAACATCTCCAAACCCCTCATGTTTATTTAATCTCTTAAAACACATACTCACATACAAATCCCATTGTACCACATTAGTCTGATGAGACACTGGCCCCGATAGAAAAGGATTCAGGCTTTTAGGGTGCTATGTAGCTCATGAGTGCGCAGAAGTAGTTTTATGGGTTTAAAGTAAAACATGAATAAACATTTGAAATGCAAAAGATCTAAATCCTCTGTGCCACTGCAGATAAAAAAAAAAAGTAAAAAGGTTTTTGGCGGATTAAAGGAGGAAAATATATGGGGGTGGGGGAGGGGCTTCGGAGGACTGGGAGTCTCTGTTATTCCATCCCACCCTATCCTGTCTTCCTCTTTGTCTGCAAGGTCAGCAAGATGAGGAGCAGAAATAAGAAGTCCCCAGTATTGTGAGGGGCTGCAGTGGGTGACAGGTGTGCCATTTTCTATTTTGTGAGGCCACTGAGCTACTGCCTACATATTGGGCCCACTCTTGGAAGTGCAGGTCTTGTTTCATGCTGACCTAGGAGGCTGCCTCAGAGGGCCCCTCTCTGTCATTGTCCACTATTGGCAGGATTAATCTGTGGGGCTTGCTTGCTGGCCTCCTTCTCTGGAAATTTTCTCCCGGAAGGACCACAGGTAGTCTCTGTCCTCTAGTCTCCACCGCTATGTGGTTTGTCTAGGATTTAATACTACCCCCAGTTCCGAGAAAGGACCTGATTGGCTACAGATATTGGTTAAGAGACAGGCAAAAGACTCAGTTAGAGCAAGTCCTATGTAATTGTTGCTTTGCAGTTCTGCAAGTCTTCCATCTTCCCCTCTGGTCCAAGGGTCTAGGTCCACAGATTCAACGAACTGCAGATTAGGGGAAAAAAATTGCCCTGTACCCAACAGGTATAGACTTTTTTCTTGTCATTATCCCCTAAAGAGGACAGTATAACATTGCATTAGGTATTATATGTCATCTAGAGATGGTTTAAAGTATATTTACTTATAGGTTCTGTGCAAATACAACACTGTTTTACATAAGACACTGAGCATGGAGGATTTTTCTATCTGAGGGGGTCCTGGAATGAATGTTCCACGAACACTGGAGGATGACTATTCTATTTCCATAGCAGTAATGCTATTTTTCTAAGTATCTATTTATCTTTCAAGGCTTTTTTCCTCTCCCAGGAAAACTTCCTTGGAAATCTCCATGCATGTATTGCTCTGACTATCCTCGTCTCTCATCTGACCCTGACAAAATATGCCTGGCTCCCGCAGTGGTCCAGGAACCCCAAAGACCCTCCTTTGACTCCGTTCAGTAGCTTCTTAACACCCATACCTTGTTCTATTCCGTGGAACCATTCTAGCCAGGCGGCTGTGACAAAGGGTGCCTGTTCCCAGACCCCAGCCATGTTCTGTTCAGAAAGGAATACCAATGATCCTTTCAGTCCTCATTTTCTCATTTGGTCCCTGCAACAGTCCTGCGAGGTCCAACTTTAACGCGACTGTAAGAATAGGACCTTTAGGCACAGAGCTGTTCAGTGACTGTCCAGGCTTACATGACCCTGCACCCAGGTCTTCTGTGCTCCCTTTCTCATTCCTCTGATGAGAGCTTGGTCTGAATGTGGGAAAGATGTGCATCTCTCCTGACCCCATGGTCACACCTGCCACCTCCCAGCCTGGCTGGTGTTTTTCTACTGGAGACCCAGCTGGCCAGTTACCAGGTGGCTATGGGTTCTGAGCAACCCGAGGCAGGCCAGCCTCATTCTGACCATGTCAAACCCTAGAGGCCTAACTGAGAGGCCGTGCCTCTCCAGATGAACAACATAAATTCATGGAAATGTTTCACGAGGGCGTTTTTCCTCTGCTGGTCTCCATTTCCTTGAAAAACACAGACTTGGAGGTAAACAGTGTTTGCTGCTACAAGGGAGCAAATACAGACTTCCTTCCACATCCCCTGCCCCACAGCTCTGCTTCCTCTGCCCTTCCTTCCCACATGGTCCAGTCCCCAGGAGAGGTCTGAGGAGGCCCAAGCTCCAAGGATGGAGGGTACCCCACAAAGACAAGCCCCGGGGTTGCCTGGAGCCTCAGAAGCTTCTATCAGTCGACATCCTCAGGTGAACTGATGGGTGGGGGAGGCTAACAGGAGGGGTCGTTGTTAGGATGAAATGGAGGCTCAATCCACAGGGAAAATAATCCGTGGGCTTGAACTATGCTTCCTTTTTACTCCCAGATCCTGGAATTCACTCATAAACAACACATTGTCAGCTCAATTTTAGTTTCTTGAAGTTAAACACCCTGTTAGGAAGGGTTTGTACAGACATTCCTAACTGCAGAGGGAAAGATGAGAGGAATTACTGTTTATTTACTCTTTACATTTTATGCTTGCAAAATGCTTCATAATATATTTCCTTTTGTATCTGAAAATTTCCCTCCATGATCCTAGTAGGAGCTGGGTGCTAGAGGCTCATTCCTGTAATCCTAGCTAGAGATCAGAAGGATCACTGTGAGAAGTCAGCCTGGGCAAATAGTTCTCGAGACGCTACCTCGAAAAAAAAATCATCATAAAAAAAAGACTGGTGGAGTGGCTCAAGATATAGGCCCTGAGTTCAAACCCCAGCACCAAAAAAAAAAAAAAAAAAAAAAGATCCTAGTAGGGACACCAGCCTGAAGGAAAGCAGAGGCCTACTCTCACTCACCTGTAAGTCAGACTTGGCAGATGGAATTGTTGGCTACAATTCTTCACTCTCTGGGCCTGAAGCCCTTGTCACAGCTTCAAGGAGGCAGAGGGAATCTCCTTGCCCCACTGACAGGAAGGCTGATGTGACTTCTTTTACCCAATGGCAAGTGTACAGAGTAGGCCATTAGACTGTGTTTCCACTTCTTCATACTGCTGTCTTCTCTGTAAGGGCCACTTCCCCTATAGGCTCTTTATCCTAGGCCACAGAGTGGACACCTGTGGGAAAGAGACTCATCCTTGGTGACCTGCAGACTCCTGAGTGAGAATAAATGATTGCTGTGTTAATTCTCTGAGTTTTGCTGTAGTTTGTTACAAAACATAGTTCTTAGTTTGTAGCCAGCAGGTGATTGGTCATGGCCCCATTGCTCTAATTTTATTTATTCCATTTTCTTTTTTTCACTTGAGCCTGGCACCATGTTAGGCCCAAAAGAAAAAAAAACCCATGAAGAAAAAATAAATAACATCATAATAACTAACATTTATTAAGCACTTACTGGGTGCCAGAAATCATGCTTAGCTCTTCATACAAAGTATTTCATTTCATTCTTCCAAAGTTCCTATGAAGAAACTGAAGCACTGAGAATGTGAATAGCTTGCTCAGATCCTATGGCTGTAAAGAACCAGTCTCTGGCCTCAGGAAGCTTGTCGTCTGGCTAAGAAGGACACACGAGTGGTGCACAGTCACCTGTCTATGTGACTGGAATAATGATCATTATTGTCCCACAATCAGTTCTGTAGCAGGGCAGTAAAAGGCAGATCAGTTTCAGCAGGAGGATCTACCTTGCTCCCATCTGCAGGTAGAGCCCTTTGAGCTGTCACTGTTAGGAAGTCAGGGGACTGTGAGGTTATGAGCTGGCACCAACATGCCAGAACCTCATTAAGGTTTGGGAAAGCCCACCCTCTTAGTGGTATGAGCTTAAAACTGGGTTTCTGTAGTTTGGGTTCCACCTCTTCCAAAGGCAATTTGTGTGATGTTGGGTCTGCCCCTTGCCCTTGTTGGATCTCAGTCTTCTGACCTATAAAATGGGTTGGAGGATGAGGTTGGGCGATCTCCCCGGTGGCTTCCATTCAGAGATACTAGAACCCTGAACCTTTGCTTTGGCAAGAGGAGATCTTCCTTTCTCTTTGTTCTCTTCATCTGCAAAGGTGAGTGGGATGGGTGGGAGCCTCCCAAGTAACTAGGGTGAACCTCTTTGTCTCTGTTCTTGTTCATTAATAAAAATGGAGGGAAGTACATGGAGAGAAAGAGAGAGAGAGACAAACAGACAGAGTCTATAAAGACGGGGGTATCTGAGGAGGCCCAAGAAGAGATGCAGTGACTGCTGGAGTTGCCTGTAGAACTATAAAGGGCCTAGGTTTTGGTATCAGAACTGGGTTCCACTCTTATCTTCCTTACCTCTTCCTTGTGGACCTTGGGCAAGTTTCTTGCAGTCTGGTCTTACATGTGAAATGGAGATTACGATGCATGGGTTATACTGCAAGGTTTACATGAAGTAAACCTTTGTGAAGTAAAGGCAGCCTGTGTTGAGTACACGCTGTTGACCAGATCTGTGGAGCCTTGACATTGGGCAGCCAATATGACTTGCACCTGGCACAAAGTGGTTCCTCATTATTTGCTGAATAAGTGAAAAAATACCTCCTCTCAGGATAGGTATCACAGGTATGCAACCCTGATAGTCCCACTCAAAGGGACCCATGCTTGGTTTAATGCCCCATTGTCACCTTGAAAATTTGCATAACTTTTGGACAAAGGGCCCATATTTGCATCTTGCATTGGGCCCTGAAGTTCTGTAGCCAGGCCTGCCTCTTCATATTCCTCTCTATAGCTGATCGATTCTGCAGATGCACACTCTGAGGCTTGGAGAGGTGGAAAAACTTGTCTCATTACCCAGCCTCTAAACTGCTGAGCGGGGCCCAGGCCTGGACCTTCATTAGATGGAGCCATCTCACTTGGGGCGGTAGCCCTGTGGCTGTGGTCTTATGCCTGAGATGAGTCTGACAGTGACAAGTTACAGGTCTACAAACTCAAGTGGCTTTTCTCTCCAGCTCTTAGAGGCCAGTGATTTGGAGGATCTCACCAGTCTTTGGCAAAGCTTGCACTTTTTAACAAAGCAGTGAAAAATAGCCTTCAGTCTGCCACTGTGTGACTTTCTTGTTCTGGAAGATTAGTGATAGGGAACTAGGAAAGAGACAAAGAAGAACAAATGTCATTGCAAGTCATGGTACTTCCCTAATCAGTCTGGGTGAGGCAGGAGGACACAGAGAAAAGCCAGGAAAGAAATGACCTGTCACCCCTGGCCTGTGGCCTTTGGATGAGTGAATTACTGCAGGACAAGCTGGTCCCTTCCATCTAGAACAAAGCGAGGCTGGTGTATCTTAGTCACTGCTAATTTCTGGCAAATTACTGGCCTTGGGAGCAGGACTGCTTGCGAAGTTTCTGGTGGCTCCAAGTTAGAGGCAATTTATTCAGAGGGAAATAAGGCCACATCTGCTGAGGTGGTGAGGAGACAAAGAGCTTACTGCAAGCTGCAAAGTCTGAGCCAGCACTGTAAGTTCTCCTACAAGCGGCCTGCGCTCTTCGCTGCCCAATTTTCTGTGCTTTGGGAGAGAGGTTTGCAGAAGGATGCTCACAAGCGTGGATGTGAGCTGGGGAGGGTGTGTATGCATTCTTTAAAAAATAATAAGGCCTCTACTACTCCCTAGGCTGAAGTGCATCTGAAGGGAGACGTGGGTGGGAGGAAATTGCAAATGTTTTTTTCAGCCTGAGATGGAGGGTGTTGGAACAGATTCCAAGGGAGAGGAAATGCTTTGTGGGCTCTTAATTCCGCACACACTCCAGCAGCTCGAAGCAAGAAGGGAGCCTCAGGTATTAGGAGAGCATGTACTTCATGCCTCAATCCTAGTGAGAAAAGCCGGAGAATGTCTCTGCCTTCTGGGACCTTAGTTTGCCCCTCCATAAAATGGGGTATGGGAGGGAGGCTAGGCTAGAATGGTCCATTGTAGCTTGAACATTCTGGATTATGAACCTAGAGAAAAGGACAGTCAGGAAGAGTTATTTATGAACCCTAAAACATAAGTAGCACTTTGCAGTGTTCAGGACCTTTTAAATACATTGCCATTTCTTCTTCATCATTGTCTTAGCATACATAAGGGGAAAGACACAAACAAATGTACGAATAATTGTAATCGCATGAATAAATGTAATATTATAAAGTAAGCATCTGTATGACCCAGGTCAGGGTGGAATGACAGGACGATGCCAGAAATGGGTCTTCCCATCCACACTCCTTCCTGTCTCTTCCAGACACTCATTGCTTTGCTATTATGAAAATCATTTTCTCTTTTATTTTTATTTTGCTTATTTATTTTCAAGACATGAGAGGTCTTGCTATGTTGCCCAGGTTGGCCTTAAATTCTTGGGTTCGAGCCATTTTCTTGCCTTAGCCTCCTGAGCAGCCAGAACTACTCGTATTGCTCACCATGCATGGCCCCATTTCCTTTTTAAAAAATACAGTTTTCCCACTGTGAATGATTTCTTTAGTAGTAAAGATAGTCTTGCCTGTTTCTGATATGTACATAAATGGACTCATACAAAAAGTATTTGTGTTCACCTACTTTTACTCAAAATCATGTTTGTAATTTTGCCTGTTTCCCAGATTTTTTAATGGAGCCCCAGAGCAGTTGAGTGACTCTCAAAAGTCACATAACTAATCACCATAAAGAAGGGCATGAACCCACACCTGCTTATCCCTTCCTCAGTGATCAGTGAGTGATCTGATATGATCTAGCAATAATGGCAGCCTAAGTAGCCTGAGAATAGGAGAGATGGTCCATGTGACCAACCCAAGGACTGGGACCCATATGCTTCTGTGACAGTCCTGCACCTGGAGAAGAGGTAATTCCCCCAACAGAATTTGGGGTGCTATTCAAAAGGAGGATGCTAGATAGCTCCAAACAACAGATGTCATTTCACTTATCCTTTTTATATTAGTCAACTTTCCATTATGGTGACAAAATGCTTGAGACAATCAACTTAAAAAGAGGAAAGATTTATTTTGGTTCAGAGGCTTCTGTCCATGATTGGTTGTTTTTGGGCCTGTGGTGAGGCAGCTCAGCAAGAAAGCTGGACACATCTGATGGTAGCCATAGAAGAGAGAGACAGGAAGGAGCTAGGGTCCCAAGCTCTCCCTAATAACCTAACATTCTTTCACGAGGCCCCACCTCCTAAAGATTCTACCACCTCCCAATGGCGTTACAGACTGGCAACCAAACCATTAACACATGGGCCTTTGGGGACTATTCCAGATCCAAACTACCACAACAGGCCAAATTTCTTCTGCTTCACTTAATAGAATCATGTCTGGCTTAATAACAAGACATGTAAAAAAAATAACAAGACATGTTCTGAGAAATTTGATGTTAGGTGATTGTATAAACAAAACAGAGTATACTTACACAAACCTACATGGTATAGCCTACTTCAGTCCAATATATATACATATATATATTATAGTCTTTTATGCATATTACACATGCACAGAATATATTATATCCTATTGCTCCTAGGGCCATGATGAACAAAACAACATGAAATTAAGTCAAGCCCAAGAGAGAATGATGCAATCTAGAGATGTAAACAGGAGTCGTGTGAGGCTGCTGCCAGCACAACACAGCACGCTGTTCTGCAGTAAGTTTGTTTTTTAATCAATAGGAGTACACTGTAAATTAACAAGAAAAAGTACAGTATAGAAGGACAGACCCAGTAAGAGCGTCCAGTGCAATCAAGTATGTTGCTCTGGACATAACTGTGCATGCTGTACTTTCATATGACTGGCATGGCAATAGTTCTGTTGACACCAACACTGGAGGTGTGGCTCGAGTGGCAGAGCCTAGCAAGTGTGAAGTCCTGAGTTCAAACCCCAGTACTGCTTAAAAAAAAAAAAAAAAAAGAAGGTGTTGACACAAGCATTGGGTAATGCCTTGTGCTACCAAGTCACTGTGCCCATGTCACTAGGCCATAGGAATCGTTCAGCTGCCTTACAGTCTGTGGGACCATCATCTACGTGTCCTGCTGTTGACAGAAGCATCATTATGCAGCATACACGTGTACACAGTTAGGACAAAGAGTCAAAATAAACCCTGAATACAAGTGGGGCATTGTCACCTCTTAGGTCAACAGTGAGCCAACTATGTGATGGAAATACTGATTTTCTGAATTTCTTCTTCAAGAGAGTTTTGAATTTTCTCCTCATAATCCTTGTTTTGTGAAAAAAAAAAATCACATAAAATCATGGCATTTTATGGCAGCTGGATGCCCTAGGACTGACTCCCAGCAACTTGCCTGGGGAATTGTTCTCTCATGTCACCTCTGCCTTTTGCTCAACACCCCCGAAACTTCATGGCAGAGACCTCTCAAGTTTTGGAAACTGCTTTCAATAGTGGCATAAAATGATTTCTTCATATTGTCCTAAGGGAGTCCCTGTTGAAGCAGTCACATTCCACCATGCCCTGGTGGAGAAGTTTTCAGAAGATATTAGTAGCTAGGATGAGATTTGGGAGAAGGCGGTTTCTTGGCTGCAGAGAGATGGTGAAAGAGGGCAAATGACTTCATGGCAGAGTCTGGGGTGTGGGTCCCACTGGGGAGCTTAGGAAATACAATTCCAGGGTCCAAGTGTGTAGGGCAGGGAAGGATGGTGAGGAAAAGAACCTGGCACAGTCTCTGGCCGGGAAAGATTCTCCAGGGTGCTCATTACTGACTCCCCTGGCCCCTTCCAAGAGGGCACAGCACTCTCCACAGGAATGCCCAGAGTTGAGCAGAGAACCTAGCTCAGAGCTGGGAGTCAGGGGGCCCTCGCCAGGTGTGGAGTACTTCACTAAGTACCCCCATCTGCTAGCTTGCTTGAGACTCACAATTGCCCTACATATTTTATTAACACCATCATTTTATCTTAAAAGAGACTGTTACTGTTTCCTTTGATAGATGGAGAAACTGAGGCACATGAGGCTAAATAATATTCTTGAAGTTGCTCAGTGGTAGAGCCAGGATTTGAACCCTGGCTCTTTGACCTACTTTTTTCCCTTTTCTTTTGGAGAAAGGTTAAGAAACAAGGAGAGAGGACTGGGTGAGGTCTGCGGTCCTTTTCCATTCCACTATCAGAGTGGTTGATGGTGTTGTCTTTTAACTTTGTTGCAGTGTGGGGTCACCCAGGGCAACAGAACAAATCTTACAAAAAACAAGCAGCTTTGTAAAAGACGAGCTGTCAGGCTAACCTGATTTCCTTCCTCGAGATCATGAGATTATGAGTGAACAGCCAGGCTGGGGGCATATCCTGCCAGTGGTTTGTGGAGAGCTGCTGGGAGCGAGGGGCCCCTGAAGCTGCCTTGCCATGTGTGCTTCTCCAACCGAGCACA
This sequence comes from Castor canadensis, assembly GCF_047511655.1. Taxonomy (NCBI): domain Eukaryota; kingdom Metazoa; phylum Chordata; class Mammalia; order Rodentia; family Castoridae; genus Castor; species Castor canadensis. Next base: position 18,248,971 of record NC_133388.1, on the reverse strand, counting down.
CTCTCCCGTGCATGTAACCTGCTTGTGAGCTGGCCTTACCCCTCTAACCACTCACCCACCCACCCACCCACCCCCAGCATGGCGTCTGCTTTAGACTCAGTAAGAAAGACCTGGCAAGGGGCTTGCTCATCCTTTCCCATAGGGAATCTCTGGGCTGTCAGACTGTGGGGCTGCATACCTCAGGCTCTTGTTGGCCTGACTTATCCCTGGTGCCTGCTTATGCAGCAAAACAAAATGGCTCTTAAGGATCACCTAGTCATTGTTGGGAACAGACAAAGCCAGAGGACAAAAAGGGAAAGAGTTTTCCCAACTCCAGGATGGGGTCTGAGTCCAGAATGCAGAATCAGGAAGTTGTCATGGCATTTGAATCCCTTTGGTCAGTCCCTTCCCTTGACAGAGGATGAACCTGAGGCTTGGAGTAGCTTTGTAATTCATGTAGTTAGGGTGTGATGCTGGAACTCTCGAACCCAAGTCTAGCTTGGTCTGTGTCCCGATATGCCTTTTCATTTTTTACTGGCTCAAGAAGCCATGGCTGTGCTGTCGTTAGCCTGGCACCCAGAAGACCCCAACTACAATACCAACAAACAAGAGAGTCAGAAAGACGAGAATGAGTTTGACCTGTTCTTTGATGGAGCCTCCATGCAGACACAGAGTTCAGGAGCAGCACTGGCCTGGCCTGGTGGTCTCTGTGCCTCTCTGAGAGAGACACAGCCTGTCATGGGCTCAGCTGATTCAGCCGGGCCCCTCCTTGGCAGTTGTGCTGTATCTCTGGAGAAGGAATTTATCTTGAGCTCTCCACTCTCTGTCCCAGTTTCCTTGACACAGTGATGCAAATACAATGGCCATCACATCTGCATTGTGACACTCATCTCCATTGCATAATAACCCAGTGAGGCAATGGGGACACTGAGGCACAGAGAAGTGAAGTACCTTGCCTGCCTGTACTAGTAATTGGTAAAACCAAGATTACAAACCTGGACAGCCTGACTCTCAAGTCTATTCACTTGACCATGCATGTCCAGCCTTCTGGAAGGAAGCAAATTTCCCCCTGAGCTGGGTTTCTTCCTCCCTTCTCCCTTCTGAGTGGCAAAGTCACTCAACATTCTTTCAAAATGGCCTGTTAATCACCAAGCCCTACTCAATGGGCAAGCACAATGTTCATGCTGGGCCAATCAGACTCTCTGAACACCTGAATCTCAAGTTGAGTGACAAAGGAGCCTTAAATCATCTTCACAATGGTGTCTCCCAAAAGCCTGTTTCTGACTGGATCCTCTGGAACTGCCTCTGCTTCTTCTGCTCTTTTTCACCTCTGTGAGCTGTACAGCTTCTACCCAGTAAGTGGTGCTTTTGTAGATTTTATAATTAAGAACCCTAAGGATATGATTAACACAGAAGTGATTTACCTAGAATTTCATGTAAAATGTCAAAGTATTTGCACAGAACCTAAGAACTCTTCCTGTATACTTTAAATCTTCTCAGATTAATTATAATCTCTGATGCAGTACAAATGCTATGTAAATAATTGTTATACTGTATTGGGTAGGGAATGATGACAAGAAAAAGGTCTATATATGTTGAGTACAGATGCAATCTTTCCCCAAGTATTTTAGATCCATGATGGAATCTACAGATTGGAAGTGTACTCTAATAATTACTAAACATGTGCACAAATGGGCCTAGATTCAAACGTGGGCTCTGTCACCCAATGGCTGCTGTGATCTGGAGTTGGTGACTTGATTTACAAGAATTGGATTCCTCATCTGAGAACGAGGATACCACCTTGTTGCAGAATTGTAAAGCTAATGTAGTGTTCCAGTAAGAGAGAAAAAAGCAGGTGGAAAGAACTGGAAGTCTGCAGTGGCAGGCTGCATGAATGCAGGTCAATGCCCTGAAACTCTGCAGTGCCCTTGGTACTGTGGGTGGGATGTCCTTCCCTACCTCTCTCTGTTGTTGTTGTTGTTGGGTTTTTTTTTTTTTTAGAGCAGGTCTCACTTTGTAATTCAGACTGACCTTGAACTGATGACCCTCCTGCCTCAGCCTCCCAAGTGCTGAGATTATAGGCATGAACTAACATACCCAGCTTTCCCTACTTCTTGACTTTGTGTTTTGGTCTCAGCCATGTGTTTTGGCCAATGGGATGATAACAGACATAGCTCCAACAGAAACTTGTAAAGGGTTTTTTGGGCTGGATCTTTTCCTTGTGCCATTGCCATTGACTTCAGGTGGACATACCCAGCCTAGCCCACTGAATCCAGGAGGAGGTGAGAGACACAAGAAACACAGTCATTTTCAACTGAGCCCAACCCAGGTCAGGTGATATCCTAGATCATAAGTTATTCCAGTTCAAACCAGCAGACCCCATCAAGATCAGGCTGGGGTCAGATAAATGAGAAATAATAAAGGATTGCTATCTTAAGCCACTGAGATTTGGGATATTTAATCATGTAACAATAGCTAAGTACTGATAGCATAAATTAGTATCCAGAAGTGCAGTGTCACCATAACAAAACTTAAAACATGGAGCATTAATGTTTAGAACTGGGTGGTAGGAATGAGTAAACTCTTAGAGAAGACTGGAAAAATAGCAAGACAATGGCTGTTAGAGGCAGAAAAAAATGGTATTCCATGTTGTACAGTGGTAAAACTGTTGTCTGTAGTAACTGGGGAAATCAAAAGTAGATCTCTGAACTGCTGGTCTTGTGAAAAGTGATTTCCAAGCAGAATATTGAAAGCATCAGTTAACTTTTAAGGCTGTGTTTGATAAGGTACAATGAAAAAAAGATGAGCTCAGAAATATAACTGCCCAGCTTGCAAGCAGTATTAGTAAGAGGATAGAAAAGTTGGAACTGTTCTGTTGATATGACTTTTGATGCATGGAGTGGAAAGGAATCAAGACATAGAGAACCCACATTTTTTCAAGGGCTTGTTGGCAAAAGGAAACTAACGATGCTGAGATTTCCAGAATGTAATGACTTCTTGATAGGCAATAGTCTGAAAAGGTTGCTTGAAGGATGTATTTTACAATGCTTTCAGGAGTGGCAAGGAGGTTAAGAGAAAAGGGAGGATATCTCAGAGGCTGGAGTCATGAGAATGGCCATAGGCGTTGGGTGAGTGATGCCACCTGCCATAAGGCTACAGGTCACTGGAAACATTTTCCTAGCAGGATTTCAGAACTGCTCTGGACCACTGACTGCTAGGGGCCTCCCTTTCTTCCCGTTTGAGTGGTGATATTTATTGCAGAGGTCCTTTCCCTAGTACACCATCTATGCTGGAGGTACTGGAGATAGATAATTCACACGCAGAGCTCTGGATCAAGATTCACATCTGGACCTGATATGATCTGGATCTTGAGAGAGTGGGCTTTGAGCTTGATGCTGTTGATTGCTTTGGAGGTATGAGTGAACTTTTTTTCCAGTACTAGAGTTTGAATTCAGGGGCTCACATTTACTTAGGCAGGTGCTCTACCATTTGAGCCATGCCTCCAGCTCTTTTTTGCTTTTAGTTATTTTCCAGTAAGGTTTTGCATTTTTTCCTGGGGCTGGTGATCCTCCTACCTAGAGCCTCCTGAGTATCTGTACTGGGAGGAATCACAGGCTCATGCTACCACATCCAGCTTATTGATTGAGATGCAGTGTTGCTAGTTTTTTGCCCTGGCTGGCCTGGAATCACAATTCTCCCAATCTCCACCTCCAAAGTAGCTCTGATTGCAGGCATGAACTCTCATACCTGGCCTAGGAGTCAGTGAATTTTGCTTGATGGTATTAATGGACCCAATTATTTACTCCTCCCTGTGTCCATGTTCTTTGTCATATAACTTTGCGGTGCCTGCCTCCAATTGTGGGTAAGAGGCACTTCCTCACCCCCGATTCTGGCATCAGCCATGTGACTTGTTTTGGCCAATAGGATGTTAGCAGAAATGACACAGCAGTCTTGACAAGTGCTTCTGTACCTCTGACAATGCCATGAGAAGGATGCACTCAGGCTAGCCTAGTGACCTACCCATGGAGGAGGATGGAAGACACATGCAGCAAAGCCACCTCCAAGCCCATTTGCTGCAGATTTCTGGGTGAGCCCTCTCAAGACCAGTCTGAGTCAGCTGACTCCCCCAGCAAATCCACAGGCACATGAAAAATAATACATGACTATTGCTTTAAACCACGGAGTTTTGAGGTTTAAAAAAAAATGCAACAGTAGTTGCTGACTGAGCCACAAAATAGAATTTCTGTCCATGTGAGGCTGATAAGACTATCCTGGTCCTCTTCTTAGGTGCCTTCCTTTTGGGACCCAGCTCCTCAGATAGGTGTCTTGCTATTCATTTGGTCTTGGCTGGCTAGGGAGGACAGCAGGGTAAAACTTCATAAAGAGCTGGACTTGAGATGGACCTTGCAGAACAGGAAGTATATCAATAGGTACAGGGAAGAGGGGCTACCATGGCATTTGTTGTATACCGATTGATTTTACGTCCCAATGAAGGCCTCCCTGAATCTGTGCCCTTTGCAATGCGACTCTGAAGCTCCTTCCGACCTCATGCATCTGGAGTGGCTTTGGTACTTTCTTTGCTGATAGACTGTGGCAGAAGTAATGCCACTCCCGAGCCTACATGGTAAGAGGTTTGCACATTGCAACTGGCTGTCTCTGACATAAGCCCACACTCACCTCTTGGAGGATGAGAGACCACATGGAGCAGAGCCAAGTCAGCCCAGCCATCACAGCAGAGACTCCAGACAGATGAGAATGCCCAGCCCACACCTGATCTATCAGCTGACCACAGACATGCTGTGAATGAGACCAGCCAAGATCAGAACTGTCCCTCTAAAGAAAATGCCACTGGCATTTTGTGGTTTGTTACATAGCATTATGGTGATGACAGAAAACTGAAACAGAGTTCAATAAAGGCAGAGGGAAAGGTAAGGCAGACACTCAGAGGAAGGAAAGTGTGGGGGCCCATGGGGAGGGGTGTGAACAGCCCAGAATTTCTGGTTCAAAGGGGGAGAATTGAAGGCAATCCTAAGTATTCTCAATTCAGGAGGCCTAAAGTGTATACAGCTGGTTGGACTGGCCAGCTGTTGGATGATGAATTTAAAGAGGGTCTGATTACCAGACTATGTGGATGTCTGCCAGGTTCATTAACAGACAGGCTAGCCTGTTTTTTTTTTTTTTTCTCATTTGTCAGTGGCCATGCCTTTCAACCTCTTATCAAAAAGTTGCTTCCACATCCCTGGTGGATCCTGGTATAAACTTCTTTCATAGGACAGGGTTTTCTTGGTGTTGGGCAAGAACTTCCAGAAACTTCTGGAAGCCACACCTCAGCTCTGTGTACTGGTGACACCTGATTGTGTGATTTTGGGCACCTCCTTCATGCTCTCTGTGCCCCTGTTGGTCATGCCTTGGATTCTAGATGTTAGCAGGGAGCTTACGAGAAACTTTGATGACATGTAAAGCTAGAATCAGGACAAGTGAGGTCCCTTCTTGTGGAAATGAGGAACCTGAAGTCCAGGGAAAATACTTGTGTTTGATCACACAACAAGTTCACAGCAGCGCTCAAATAAACTCAAGGCCAGGAGTCCCATCACACTGCCCAGCATTGAAGCTGGATCCATGTTCCCCATCTCTTCAGTCCATCTCTGGTGTGACAGAAGTGAGGCCCATCCAAGAAGGCAGAGTCTAGCATCCTGGTGCCCTGAATGGTGTCATGCTGTTCAAGAGCTCCAGCTGCCCTCCCTTGTACCATAGTCATCCATCTTCTTCCTCCTCCTTTGTCTGTAACAGCTCTGCCCATATGCCCTGCTTCTGTTTCCAGGCTGTTCTGCAGGCCTATGGGGGCGGGGAGGGTGTTAGTCTGCCCACAGGGAAGGAAGAGGGCCATTAAGGAGTGAGCTATCCATCCCTCTCATTTCCAGACTCTTCCCAACTCTGTGGAGTCCCTGCTTGGCCCAGTCACTCCCAGGCATGCGACTTGTGGAGATCTGGGGCACGGAGTCTGAGATGGAGTCTGGAGAGTCAGCCCCAGTCCTGACACTGTCCTGACGACTGTGAACTGCAGTATGACCTTCCCTCTGGGTTCAGTGACTTTACCCATCAAGTGGGGAGTAGTGAGTTGGAGGACTCCAAGATCCCATCCTATCCTTAACCTGTCCTGGTTCCCACCCTGCAGTTTTGGCATGTTCCCCCCTAAAGATCTGCATCTTAAAAGGGAAGGAGGTTACTTGTGTGGGGTACCTATGGCATGTCAGGGGCCCTTGGCACCTAAGGCTGGTTCCTAGGAATTGGATGGATCTAGAGAAGCTTGGTAACCATGTCCAGGTTCCACAGCCATTATGTGGCCAAAGCCAAAGTCTTGAAGCTGGTGATGGGCTTTCAAGCATTGTGCAGGTGCCATGTGGGGGAGACAGGAACCAGCTTGGCTGCATGGCCTCCTCTGGGAATCAGGTGGAGTCAGACCCAGGCTGGAGGACCATGATTCTGTGAGGCTAGGAGGGAAGTCCCGCAGCCCCTGCATTAAGGAGGATGCTGGGGATGACAGCACAGTCCTAGGCCTTTGCCCTGCTTGGGAGGGTGAGGAAAAGCTCCCAGCAGCCCTTGGGGCTCGAAGGTCCATGTTGTCCAGCCTTTCCAAGATGGGTTCTCTCTTCCCCATCCAGTCAAGTGCCCCATCCCTGACTTCCCAACCCAGGAACCCCACCTCAAACTCCCACCTGCTGCTTCCCATGTTCAGGGCAGATCCTTCCCTTCAGTCTCTATCACTTGTGTCACACTCTGTGTCAGGAAAACTTGAATCAGGTCCTACTTTTCCACTACTTCACCTTTCTGTGCCTCAGTTTCCTCATCTGCAAACTGGGGATAAGGAGTGGGATTACCTCGTAGTGTGGAGGTAGGGGCAGGGACCCGGGAGTATGAGCTTTTGGTTCATTCAAGTTCCCACCCACCTGGGGTTACTGTATCTCACCTCCTCCTGAGAGAAGGAAAAACATATTTGGCCCCATTCTCGATGTCCCCCTCTTCTTCTGAATGACCTTTCTAAAAAAGCACAGTGACTTCCAAGGCAAATCAAATCCTGTCCTGTTCTGGCCTGAGCGTCCCACACTTTGAGACCTGTAATTAGATGTGTAGAGCAGGTTGGGGGTTCTGGAATTGTGGCACCCCCGCCCTCCTCCCTCCCGGCACCCGGCTGTCTTCTCTTAGCTCTCTTGGGATTTGCTTCCCGCTAGATGCAAATTTCCTCGCTGCCCCAGGAAGTGATGGAGTGGGGGTGTTTAGAATCCGCTCCCCAGGCTTCTTTAGGAGCTGAGTTTGCAAAGGCAGCAGCCAGCAGCTGACAGTCCCCTGGTCCGCTCAGAGAGGGACCAGAGCACCAACTCAGTCCTCATCCCCACAAGATCCCCCACCACTCCATTCCCATACCTCCGACCCCTTCTGCTGAAAAACCTCCCTCCACTGCACAGGTCTGGAATAACAGGGCTCACAGCCAATGACAGTGGAGATAGAGCATTACATCATCACCATGGGCTCCCATTGGTTGAGATCCTAGTCTCCCTCGCATCCCCTCTTGCCTCTGGGCCTGTGGCACCACAGGCTTCCAAAGGTCAGGGCCAGGTTTGCAGCGAAGACCTGCACTGGGCAATGCCCCGAGTCAGACCCAAGTCGGGTCTGTGGTTAATGAGGAGTGAGGCATGGCGCCAGGAGTCATCTACCTCAACTCTGTTATTCTCCCCGACCTGTCACCATGTAGTAGAAAACACCCAGGCCCAGGCCTGCCAGCTCAGGTGCTGCACAGTTCACACACCACACACTAGCCCCCTAGAAGCCTCCACCCACAGGGCTGGAACCCTGGGACTAGGGGCTTTGTCTGTCTAGTGCTCCTTTTCAGCCCCAGAGCCAGGCCGGAAGTGGACACTGGAATAAAGGTAAAGGTTAACTGAGTGCATCCTAAAGGGCGGACCTTGGGCTAAGCCTCACACATGATTTCATTCCTATCACACGTAGCAGCCCTAGTTGTTCAGCGATGAACTGGCATTGAGGCTGGGTGAGGAAGAGTCCTAATGGCTCAAGATCACAGACCTGGGGAGGGGGCAAGCCAGGATTGGCACACATCAGTCCTCCATGATTGGCAGAGCCCTTCATGGAATGCCTCTGGAATGAAGGAGGGCACCAAGCCTGACTGTAGTGCTTGGTTTGAATCCCCAGCTTGTTGGCAGCTTCCAGAGCTGGCTTCTCAGGGAAGGCCATCCTGAAGAACAGTCTTCGTGGAACCTGGGCACTGGTGAGGAAAAGCTGTTTTTGAGATTCAGGTTCAGTTCTGAGATGTCAGGAAGAATTTCAGCTCTTCTGCCACTCCAGGGACAGTGGCACATGAGTCACAGTGAGCTGTTCCTGGCAGCACATTGCTGCCTCTTTCTCTCCTCCAACACCTCCTGCTGCTCCTGACTCTCTCCTAGTCCTCTTCTTCTCCCTCTCCTCTCTCTTCCAGTTTCAGCTTTGCATAGATTTTCTGGAAACCTGTCTTTAAGCCTTGGCATCCCCTAACCTGCACCAGGAAATGGTGTGGATGGAACCACCACACATAGGAAATCTACACATCTCAACCTGTACCCTCCACCAGAGCTCGCTGGCATGGAGGCCTGTGCCCAACTGTTTGGGAAGTGGGGATGCTGTCTCTGTGGGACTGGGGAGAGGGTGCATGTGTCTGAGTGCTCAGTAGGATGGCCACCTCTGACCTTGGAAGGCTTCTAGGGAGCCAAGCTCCATAACTTAGCATGTGCCTGTCTGACCCATTTCCCCACCACTTCTTGTGTGTGCCGTGGAGGGCAATGCAGAGATTGAACTCCAGAGGGTGGCTTTGTGGAGGGGCAGCTAGCTTGTTTGGTGTGGCACTGGCAAGCTCTCCAAGGGTCCTAGGTGGAAATTTCTGGTAGATAGATTTCAGATGTGTATAAGGAAGAACTTTTTGCTTTGTTGGTAGTACTGGGTTTGAACTCAGGGCCTTGAGCTTGCCAGACAAGTGACCTACCACCTAAGCCATGCCTCTAGCTCTTTTTTGCTTTAGACATTTTTTGATAGTGTCTTGAGTTTTTGCCCAGGGCCTGACCTCAACCCTGATCCTCCTACTTATGTGTCCTGTGTAGCTGGGATGACAGGTATATGCCATCACACCCAACTTGTTTATTGGGATGAGATCTTGATAACATTTTTCCCCCTTCAAACTGAGATCTTCCCAATCTCTGCCTCTGGAGTATCTGGGATTCCAGATACACCTGATTTTTAAAGAAAGAACTTTGAAGCTGTCTAGAACAAGCTGTTTTGTGATAATGAACCCACTATCTGCCTCTGCAGGCAAACAGAGCACTTTCACACATGTTCAAACTGACCTATGCAAGATGCTGTGCTAAGAGTTGGTGGCACAGAGAATGAGAGCCAGTGGAGAACCAGGTACATAGCAGGTAATTGCAGTGATACTTGGTGAGTGCCAGTAGGAAGTCAGCCTGCACACCTAGGAGCACAGGTAGGGGGTCCTGAAGGCTGCTTTGAAGATGAAGACTCAGTCCTTTGCTGAGCTTTCAGGTAGACCAGTAGTCTGCTTTGCAGACAAAGGCTGGGGACAGACCTGGCATTCCTCATTCCTTCATTTAGGTTATAGTTTCTGCTTGATATATAGAAGGGAACATTACAGAAGAAATGCAAGTAGCAGTGGAGAACAGGACAGGGAGAGACTTTTAAAATGCATAGAGCGGCTTTCGCCATGGGTGGTCAGCATTGATCCCTGGGGAGAAGTGCTTGGGGGGAGTAGCGATAATTTTGCCCAGGTTCATGGAGTCCTAGGAGGGGCCTGGACCTCCTCTCTCTAGGCAGGCTTGACTGTGGGGCCATCCTCCTTTCCCCTCTCCCAGCACAACCTGCCCATCCCTATTCCTCAGCTGCTCTAAGACGCACTGAGAACTGCGTATCCTAGCAACTAGCAACCTGGAAGGCTGGCATCTGCAGGGCTAGGCCCAGTCTCAAGGCTCTTGCTAATTCCCCAGCCTTCCCTTAATGGCGAACCTTCCTACAGGGATGTGGAGGAGGGGGAGGAAGGGGGGAGGAATGGGGAGGGGTGGCAGAGGCCTGGTTTAGGCCTCTCCAGTGATGGGGGTGAGGAAAGTGCAAGAGGGGACCCCTTAAGTGAATATGCCACCTGCCAAGGTCAATTTATGCTATTTAATATACAGTAAATTTAGGTAGTGATCATCAGTGTCAGTTAATATCATAGATAAACCTTCCTTCCCATGGAAGGTCACAACAGACCAACCAACAAACAAATTATACAACAACCTGAATCAGATCAAGTCTCTAAAAGTAACCCTGGCTACAGGACTTACAGGGGTGGAGGGTAAAGTATTAATATGTTTAAACCACACCATAGGTGTGGCAAGATTTTCTGCAGAAAAAAGTGCTACAATTTTCATCAATGAAAAGAAGAAGAATAAAAAAAAAAATCATGAGAGGAGCTATTAGATTAAGAAGTTTAAGAGAACTAGCAACCCAATCTAACACACAGACTGTATTTGGATTCCGATTCTTACTAGCAAACTAAAAATCAAGCATGACAATAAAAGCTAAAACATTCATGAGACAATTGTGAAAATGTGAACACAGACTGGGTATTTAATGGTATTCAAGGACTTATTTTCAATTTCCGAGTGGTGTGAAAATGGTATTGGGATAATGCTAAAAGGAGTCCTAATTGTTTAGCGTTTTGTACTGAAATATTTATGGATGGAATAACACAGTGTCTGGGATGTGCTTTAAAATGATCTGTGGTGAAGAAAAGGAGAGAGTAAAAGTTGTGAGGAGATGCAGTCAGTGCAAAGCTGGTCCTTGTGGGCACCTAGGGGTCACCCATTTGAGTCACCCAAAATTGCTGATATGTGAGCATTTTTGACCACCAAAATGGCAATTTCATACAGTGCAAATGAATTCTGTGGTATATATTTGGAATTTTTCATAGTAAAATATTCCTTTAGAAATGATACATATCTGAGGAGATGGAAATGCTGATTACCCTGATCTGATTATCATGCCTGTACTGAAATGTCACACTGTAACCATAAGCATATACAATAATTACATATCAACTAAAAATAAAAATGTATTTTAAAATTTGTTTTAGGATAAAAGGAGAGGGCCAAGCCTGCCTTTCCAGGAGTCTCTACCCAAAGAAAGAGAAACCTAAGGCTGGGGCTAAAATCTGTAGGACTGCTGAGCATGTGGGTCACATCTATAATGCCAGCACTCAGGATGCTGAGGCAGAGGGTTATGAGTTGAAGGCCAGTCTGGGTTACATAGTGAGACCCTGCCTTAAAACAAAACTCCTTAAGCAGTGTCATAAAAAAGTCCAAACAACTGTTGGAGGCGGCTGTAAGCCAGTACATATGATTTTCATGGAACTAATAATCATAAAAGACTAGAAATTATGATAATGTACTACTGGTCATTGACCCCGAACCCTCTGCCTCATGCCTGCATCTGTTTGAACCTCAGAAGATGGTTTCATCAGCACTTGGTTGGTTGATAAAGAACAATAAAAAGGCAAGCATTTGATGACTGCCATAGACCAGCAAGTTCTTGCTTGCCGAAGAAGGCATCCAGGGTCATTCCTAGAGCATAACACTGTGCAGAACACTGGTCAGAAGACCTTGTAGGGTGGACAGAAGCTGGCTCCCAGGAGAGAGAAGTCCTGGATCTCAGCCCTGTTTCATTTTGAAGCCTCTGCAAAGCTGCCGACTTTGGGAGCCACAGCATGCACCCGTGCCTGTCTCCAGAGTTGTGTCTCCCAGTGCCTGGAGAAGGCTCAGGTCACTCTGTTAAGTCCCTTGTCTAGTCCGATTTTTATCTGGATGCCAAGTCAATCATTTGATCCACCAAGTCCTTACTTCTTTGTTGTTAATGCCTTCTCTTTGCTGAGCGTGGGGCTAGGTGCTATGGATGACACAGGTTTTTGTCTTAACAAGTGCATGCATAAAATCCTAAAGCTTTGTGGTTTTAGGCAAATATTTAACATCCACTTGGGCCTCAGTTTCTTTACCTGCAAATCTAGGATAATGAGCATTCATGCCTATTTCGTAGGGATTTTGTGAGTATTAAGCAGCAGATAAGGTATGTAAAGTATTTAATAGTATCTATTTCGTAGGGATTTTGTGAGTATTAAGCAGCAGATAAGGTATGTAAAGTATTTAATAGTATCTGGTACATTGTGGAGCTCAAGAAACAGTCTATTTTACTATTAATTATTAATTATTATTATTATTATTACATGGAGCCAGATGTGCTTAACAAAGACTATAAACTGTGGCTCAGAACGATGTGTGATGGAAGATAACCCCAAGGCCTGTTGTCACAAGGATAAGAGAGTCAGAAAATGCTAGATGTCTCCTAGTATTCAGTCAACATTTTTCCTTTAATGACAAAGCTGAGACTACATTTTCCAGTCTTCCTTACGGCCATGTGACAAAGTTCTGGCCATGAAATGAAAGCACAAGCGTTACTTGGGGCTTCTGGAAGAGTTGCTTAAAAGAAACCGATTCAGCAGAGAGGAGAGTCCCTTTGTCCTCACTTCTTCCTGCTGCTAGTCTAGAATGCTTACAAGACTGAGCTCCAGCATCCACTGTGGGGTGTGAGATGATCTGGCAAATAGAAAATGTGCACTGAGAATGGTGGAGCCTGCATTTCTAATGACACGGTGGAGCCACAATAATGCCGCTGACTGCCTGTCTCTTTCCTTTGATAATGTATAAAAATGTAAACAGCTATCTTATTGAAGGCGCCCTTTTTCTGTTATACACAGCTGAACCTAAACCCAGGGCATGATGTGGCAAGTATTTATAACTAGAATGCCCTGGCCCTGATGAGCCCGCACAGACTCTGGCCATAGTGCCAGAGCAGCAGAGGAAGGGACCAGGATGGCAGGGGGCTTGAGCTGCAGTTGTTCCCAAGCAGTGCAGACATAGTTTAATATTTTAGCACTCAGCTCAGCCATGTCAATGCACACCTGCTAGAAACCAGCTGAATCCCAGCCCTGCCTAATCTTAACCAAGACAATGAATAACGTTTGGGAACACTGAAAAAGACAAAGAGGAGGCCTCCAGGCCTTCCGCACAGCGTGAATAAAGGTTTAATGGGTGAGTGAGTGAAACGTGGTGATTAGATGAACCATGAGAACTGTAGACCCAGATCTGATGGGGGGCGGGGAGGAGGGAGAGAGAGAGAGAGAGATTTTGGAAGTATCATCAAAAAGGTCAAATAAATCCGATTACAGAAGTTGTTGAGAGGCAGATTCAGAAGTGATCTTTTTCTTTTTGTTTTTTTTTGAGATAAGTTCTCACCACTATGTAACCCAGGCTGATCTTGAACTTGCGATCCTCCTGCCTCAGCCTCTTGAGTGATGGGATTACAGACATGCAACACCATACATCACAAGAAGTGTTCTAAATTTGAGGCAATATAGTATCCCTGGAATATACAGGAGGATATGTGGAAACCAGATGACCAAGGGAAGTGAGGAGCCTTGGTGTAGCAGTGCCAGGTTGTGTTTAGTTATTATTGCAGAATAAGAAGCCATCTCCGTCAGCCATAGAAGTCACAAGTCTACCAAGATTCAAGGATGAGAAGACACAGCTGTCATCTCTCAGTGGGAGAACGTCAATGTCACAGTGCAGGGAAACATATGACATGGGAACTTCAACCTGGTGCAGGAAATGTCCTTCATCTCTGCACCTGTTTCTCCAAGAAGCCCCCAGGGTGGATGCCTTCTGTTTCAAAGCTCTTCCAGCCTGCTCCAAAGTATTGGGAGGGTCTTCCTATCTTCTAAATGGGATATGCAGTGTGCACCTAAATTATTTATGGAAACCAACTATGTCTTTGGTGGAAAATGTCCAAGAAGAAGCTTAAGCACTAAAATAATTAGTTAGCTAATGTAATTGAAACGAAGGGAATAGTTCAGACTCTTTAAATATGACTCAAAAACAAGGAGAAATGGATTTTTCAGTGGGAGGTGATATAAGCCCCATCACTATTCAGAATTACTGACTTTATGAGTCATTCACTTAGCAAAATTTCCTGAGTACTTACTATGTGCCAAACACTGGGATCCACCCAGGTTGAAGATGAAGTTGCTGCAGTTGTACCTGCAAGTTGCTGAAACTTAGCAAGGGAGATGATGAAAAAAAGATGTACCATGATGTGCTAAGTGCTCTGATGGAGGAAGGCAAAAAGTGCTATGGAGTGGGAGGCATTGGCCTCTAGGAGGTCATCCAGGTAACCCTGACAGCTTCCTGAGGTTGGATCTTGTCAACCATGGTTGAACACTTCTATCACATAGACCCAAAGGATAAATATATGTATACTATAAGTCATCCCTTGGTATCTGGGGGTGGGGAATTGGTTTCAGGACCCCCTAGAGATATAAAATATGTGGATACCCAAGTCTCTTGTATAAAATGGCACACATAGCATTTCCATATACACATCCTCCCGTATATTTTAAATTGTCTCTAGGTGATTTATAATATCTAACACCATGGCAGTGCTGTGTAAATAGCTGTCATATTATTTTGCTTAGGGAATAATGACAAAAAAGTCTGTACACATTCAGTACAGATGCAATTTTATTTCCCCAAATATTTTCAACCCATGGTTGGCTGAATCCACAGATGCCAATTATACACAGCAATATGGGGCCATTCAGGGAGGGGCAAACAGCCCCCTGAATCTCTACAAGCCCATAGGCAAGCATTCAATCATATTTAGGGCAATTCTAGACTGTCTACATTTTAAATTATCTCTGAATCCACTGTTTAAATGAGACACACCAGACGATCACATTTTTGATGTGAATGTTTCTTAAAGAAAAATCAACCATTCCTAATAGAAGTCACAAAGACCGTTTACACATACTCCTTAATTTTCTTGATAGCCTTGTGAGGAAGTTAATCTCCATTTTCTCGATAAGTTTCAGCAAGTTTGGGTGGTTTGCTCAAGGTCATATAATCAAATCAGAGCTGGAACTTCAATTTCATTCTTCTTACACATTGGATAATTAATTTCTGTGGAAAAGCTGATTCTTCCATGATGTCAGATAAGTGACAGCAATGAATTTGGGTTAACATGACAAAGGGGAGAAAGCAAAGGTTTTTTGTTTTTTTTTTTAATCATTTAGGACCCAAGGTCACTCGGGCGTTGACATCTGCAATAGAGGAAGGAACTGAAAGCATGAAGCAGCCAAGGGAGGTTTTCCCAGCCAGGTTGGAATACGATCTACATCACATCTGCCCACATCCTACTGGCCACAACATGGTTGCATAGCCCCATCTCAAGGCCAGGGTGGCTTGGAAGTAGAGTCCCCAAGTAGCCAGGGGCTTCTCAACAACAACTTATACTCTAGTCATCTCTGCCACAAGCCAACACTTACTGGTTACTTAAGATCTACCAAGCAGCATCCTAAGAGTTCCACTTGGTCCTCACAGTACAACCCTAGGTGGTTTGAATGCCATGGTTTGAATGCTCGTCTCTTCCAAAATTCATGTTGAAACTTAAGAGGTGTTTAAGTGATGATCTCTCTCTCTCTTTCTCTCCCTCTTTCCCTCCTTCCCTCCCTCCTTGTCCTTCCTCTCTCTTTCACCCTCTCTTGCCCTTTCATCATGTGCTGCTTTCCAGCATGGGATGATTCACAAAGCACAAGGGCTTTGGCAAATGTAGAGCCCTTGAACTTGGACTTCATAGACTCCAGCATGGAGAGCCAATAAGCCTCTTCATTGTACATGACCCAGTCTGTGGTATTCCCAGAGAGCAGCACAAAAGAGACTCAGACTGTCCTATAAGGAATGTGAGGCACAGAGAGAGGCTAAGGGATGGGTCTCAAATGGAAGTCCTTTCTCTGGCCCCTGGAGCCCAGCTGTGCACAACCCATGCATTGCTAGGTGATTTCCCTTCTGGCTCCCTGTCTCCATCCAGGTCCTGTCCTTTCATGTCTCATATATCCTTCTTTGCATACCTCATTCAGCCTTGCATGATTTGAATTCTCTAGCTTCAGTTTCTCTGTGCTGGTCACCAGTCCCCAGTCTCACCACAGAATATTGGGTATTTGCAGTGCTGTCCCTTCTTTCTGAAATGTTCTGTCGTTACATATAATGTACTTGTGTTTGCCATGGCAAGGCTCAGAGCCTGTCCACCATTTTCTCCCTCCTGGATTCCTTCGGTGGGTCAATCTCCTTTTCTTTTCTCAGAGTTTGTGGCCAGGCCTTCCCCGTTCCATACTACTGTGTCTTGGCTCTTTACTTGAAGGTCTCACCTCTTACCCCCAGACCAGGAGCAGCCTAAGGTCGAGACAGTATCTTATTCATTGTCATCTCCAGAGGACCCAGAGAAAGGGGTCTCATGCTAGTATGCCAGGCAGAGGGTCTTGGGTTCTGTGCCTGCTCCCTGCAGCTGGCTTTACACCTGTCCACAGGCAGCCTGGCCTCTCTGTGAAGGAAGGACATTAGTCTGTGGTTTTGAACCCTGGGAGCCAAGTGCCACCCCAGTGACTCTGAAACTCTCACTGTCAGGCAATTCTTTTTGTTTTGTTAGTATATTTTAATTGTACAAAATCATGGGCTTCATTATGACATTGTCATACATGCATATAATGTACTTTGACTATATTCACTCCCATTGTCCTCTCTCTGCTCCCACTGGTCCCCTTCCTCTTCTTTCTACTTTCATGTCTTTTTTCTTTGTTTTTAAATCTAGATGCTGCCAGGCAATTCTAACGTAGCCAGGACTGGAGACTGTGTCGAGTGCACTTCTGGTTTTAATGTGCACACAGCGGCTGGTCCCTTGTTGAAATACTGGTTCTGAGTCCCTAGGGTAGGGGTGGGGTTGGAGTGTTGCCTCTCTCACCAGCACCCAGCTGATGACACTGAGGCAGGTTCAAGGTACTTCTGAGGAGAAAGGACTTAGATGATACCTCCCACCCCTGTCCTGGCATTCGATGCCCCCAGGCTGGAAGGAGGAGGCTTGGAACTCAGAAAGGTGGTGCAAGGGGCAAGGGAAAGTAGTGGGGTTGTGGGGGGGTCAGGTGTGAGAGCTGTCATAGATGCAGTGGCAGGATGTGGTGACATGTGGCACACAGGCGATGGGTTGTGGTGCTTGCACACATCCTGGTCCTATTGATCATAATAGCTGTGCTTATCATGAACTGGGCACTGTTCTAGACTTTCCTTTTAGTAACTCATTTATTTAATCCCTCTTCTCATTTTATAGATGAGCAAATAGAGGCACAGAAAGATTAAATAACTCATCCAAGCTCAAGCATTTAGAAAATGGCAGAGCCAGAGTAGAGCCCAGGCAGTCTGGCTCCATGCTCTATGTGATTAACTTTGCCATATTACCTCTCTAGTTTCCGAGACAATGAATATTCATTTATTTGCTCATCTCATTAAATATTTAATGAGCTCCTGCCCTGTGCAGACTTGGGGCTGGGCACAGAAAATATAAGAGTACCACTGCCCAGGCCAGAGCTTGAAGGCAGTCCCTGAAGGTGGACTTGGAGGGCTTTGCTGTTGGAGTCCTCAGGGTTTGTCTAGTCACCCCACAGGGAACCCCAGCTCCTCCAGCAAGATCCGTGCTGAGGTGCAGCTCCTAACATCTGGCTCCAGCCTGACCCTGAGCCCTGCTGAGGACTCTGGGTGGGAGGCAGGCAGATGAGCCTTGGCCTCTACCTCTGCCCACTCACAAACTCCTTCCTCTCCTATCCCACCCAACTTCTTGGTACCTCAGTCCTCATCAGTCCTCCATGCCCTCTCCAGTCTCTGAATCTCATTGTCACAGCCCATAGACCATAACTACTTGTCTTTCATAAAATCAATTCTGTTCTATTATTTACTAATTGCTTAGTTATTATTTTGATGGATGGAATAGGGCACCCAGCCCTCTGGGCTCCTGTAAAACAAATTGACTTCCAGCCCACACTACTGTATAAATAATAGATCCACACATTGGGTAGCCTGGAAAGGGAACTGGGACACTATGTCCCCATGTTCCCTGCTCCTGGGCACTGTAGCTGAGATTGGAGCTCCTTTATGCAGACTCCGATTACAATGCGGGGGGGAGGTGCTGATGTCCTGATTTCCTGTTGGTGGTGCAAGAGGGAGACTGGTCAGGACCAGACTTGCCAGAGAGAAACAGACAAACTGAGGAAGGGTTTATCCAAGGCCAGTACTGCCCTCCCCAAGCCCCTCTTTCACTGGACTGTCATGTCTGTTAGTATCATTGCCTCTTCCATCAGACTGAGGCTCCAGGATCATCCAAATTTTATTTATCTCTGTTGTTTTGGGAGTCAGTGTAGAGCTTGATGGAGTGGATGATGATATGTACATCCCATATGGGGGAGGAATCCAAGGATTATAATTCTAGTGGCTATACTCAGCCTGCCACCAGCCATTCATCTGCCATTCTTCTGATGCATTGACTTTTGTTCCCAACAGATCACATTTGTGATGCATACTTCCTATGTTAGGCTATACTCTAGTTTCTTGTTTATTCATAGCTAGTATTTCCATCTGATGAGGTCCCATGGGATTTTGCACCTTATATCACAAGCTCTTAGGGACCATTTACTATGAGTCAAATGCTGTTCAAGGTGTTTCCTCAGTGAGTCTTCATAATGGCTCTATGGAGCAGGTAAAAACATTACCCACATTTTATGGAAAACCAAAGCACAGAGAGGTTGTGTAACCTGGTGACATCAGCAGCTGGGACTCAAACCCATGTCAACCCCCAGCTAACCCTCAGCTTCCTGTCTTTATTTCCCATCGTGGTTGTTATATGCCTACCTCGATCATCACAAAGTCATCTCCACACTTATTGATCTTGGAGCCCACCAGTAACAATTTTTGAGCATGCATCCCTCCAACACATGTCTAAGTGCCTTTAAGTCGTCTACAAGCACTGCGATCAGTAATCAATAGCAAAAGTCTTGGTTTACACTCACTGCAGTGATGGAAATAAGTCTGTCTTTCAAATAGCCTTCAGAGTTTCAGATAGGGGAGGAGGAAATTGTTTGCAGACGTGTCCTCTGGATTGTCTCATAGAAAGTCTGCAAGAATGGGTTGTCCTTGGAAAGGAGGGTCCAGCTCTGTCATTTGCTTTGTTTCTCCTGGGCTTACATGATTATTACTAGCTCCAGACTTTGCAGGATTTTTTTTAGCCATCTGTCCACTTGGTGAGAATTGATTTAGTGAACAGTAGACTTGGCAAGTCCAGTTGCCTGGGTAAAACTGAACTGCTGTATAACACAACACTGATGAGAGGTGCTGCAGTCAACGCCTCCACACTTTGGCCACCTGATCCAAGACAACCTCAAGGTCAAATGGTAAATTAGTCTTAGTAAGTCTTCATTTCTTCCCTAATTTTTACATGAAGATATGAATAAAGATTCTAACACTGTCTTCCTAAACTCAAGTGAATCAGTTATACCATTGCCTGGGATATTCACTTCTCCAGTGATACTCTATTTCCTGGTATCCTAATTTTTTTTTTTTTTTTTGGTGGTATTAGGGTTTGAACTCAGGGCCTCACACTGGCGCCATGTTCTCTTAATTTTTAAGGGAGCCTTCTATGGGATTCCAGAGTTCTTACACAAGATTCAGCCACTTTCACACAGATAAAAACCTTTGGGTAATGAAATAAACATTTCAAAATAGCCACAAAAAATTGTTTGATTAAATAAATACATGTTCAGGAGCACAAACAATTCTCAAAAAACACTTTTATGTATGCTATTAAGTTCAAAATAGGTGATCCGTGCTTGGTATTACACATGGTGGAAAAATCTAAGCTTGATTTTAGCAGATCCAGTAAACAAATGCTCTGAAGGGTTTATAATTCCTACCCCCCTGTGGCCTGTTGGATCATTTACAAAGTAACAGGTGTGGGTCTTGGTGAGCTTGGAAGCTTGAGTGATCATTGGCTGGAGTGAGCTCATGATTAGTGGGTCCAGCTGGACATGCATCTCCCAAATAAACACTGCAAGCAGAGAGATTTAGTGGGGGAAGTACTTGAGTCTCAGATTAAAGGCCATACAGATAGTTAGTGGTGGAGATGGATTTTAAAAGCAGGGCTTATGCTAGCTGGTATAGCATATTGAGAAAGCTCATTGTTCTTTAGTGTAGTAGGCAACAGTGCTGAGTAACAAAGAGCCCCCAGACCTCTGGAAAAAAAACTCGTTTATGACACATTCATGGTATGCAAATCAAGTGCACCTCAGCTATGCCAGGTTGGTTTCCGGAATTCAGGCCCCAGGCTGTCAGTTGAATTTTTGTCTCCCTATTGTTTGTCCTTGATGGCTTACCTGGGCCATGTGGTCTGCTCCACCTGTATCACTCTAGGGCTTAGACTGAAGGGACTTATTTTCCATGGTGATGACCATGGTGCAACAGGGCAAGCCCAGTTGGGCAAGGACATTTCAAGCCTTTGCTTGCTCTCTGACTGCCAATATTCCAATGTCCCTTGGGCAAGTCCCATGGTCAAGTTCAGACTCAATGGGTGGGGATATTCAATCCATCCACCAAGAGGCTATGGTGAGGGTGAGAGAAAGCCCCCTTTCCTGCCATCAGAAGCAGTGGCTTGAGTTCACTGGGACAAGATTCCCAGCAGCCTGAAAGGGCCTGGACTTGTGGCTGTCCCTGTCCAGAGGACAGAACTGGGTCTGTGAAGAATTTCAGTTCTACCTTTTTTGTTAAAAAAAAAAAAAAAAAAACTTATGAAAAACTCCAAGCACACAACAGTACAGAGAGTAGTATAATGAGCTCCCACTAACTCGTTACTTATATTTAACTTTCCACCATATTTGCTTCCTCTATTAGTTATGGATATAGCCGTAATACCACAACTTGCAATATTAACATTTAATTGCTTAATAGCTAGTATATTCAATTCCCCATTATCTCCCAAAAGCCCTTTTACAGATGTTTGAATTGGTATTTAAATAAGGTATATATACTGATTTTGGTCAGCCCATCTCCTAAGAGTTTTCCCATCTATAACCCTTACCCCACCTTTTAAAAAATGGCATTTATTTGTTAATCACAGACACTCACTCTGTAGACAGTCTACATTCTGGTTTGGCTCATTGTGTTTTTGTGGTATTATTTAGTGTGTCCCCTCTCTCCTCCATTTTCCTGTAAAGTGGAGTTGGATCTAGAGGTTTAAGTAGATTCAGGCTGAATATATTGTGGAAGAACAGCCTCATTGTGGAAACCGTGTACTTATAGACTTCATAGCAGGAGGAACATTCTGTCAGGGATAAGATTGATCCATAGATGCAGGTGGTATTAGCCTAG
This sequence comes from Castor canadensis, assembly GCF_047511655.1. Classification (NCBI taxonomy): domain Eukaryota; kingdom Metazoa; phylum Chordata; class Mammalia; order Rodentia; family Castoridae; genus Castor; species Castor canadensis. The sequence continues at coordinate 18,227,621 of NC_133388.1, read as the reverse complement.
TCTATTATGAAGTTCTTCATGAGTGTTTTAGCTGGTGGTTTTAGCATTGAGTAGATAGATCCTTTCTGTCATGGGGGTGCTGAAATGGTGATATTCCAATTTTACCTGAATTGGGCAGCTTTCTGAAACTGTGGGAAAGTAACCTGAGGCAATCAGTTGGAAAGGGGGAAAGATGTGTTTTGGCTCATGGTCTCAGAGGGTTCAGATCATGGTTGCTTGGCCTGTGATGAGGCAGAGAATCATGGCAGGAAACATGAGGCAGAGGGGCTTGCTCACCTCATGGCAGCTGAGAAGCAAAGAGGGAGCAGAACGGCCCAGGGTGCTAATATCCCCTTCAAGGGCACACCCCCAATGACCTAACTTTCTCCCACTAGGCCCCATCTCTCAAAGTTTCCATCACCTCCCAGTAGCACCACTCTGGGGACCAAGCCTTCAACACCTGGGCCTTTGGGAGACATCCTATGCCAACTACAGCAGTATCATTTCTCTTACTTTTATTAGCTGTAATCCTTCCATGAAGGGGGACTTTCTCACATCAGCTATTTGTTTATCCAAAAGACAAGTTTCTACAGGAAAGTCATGGTAAATGTTTCTTTCCCTCCCAAAGGGGGCCAGTAAGGAGTTTTTGGCTTTTTTAAAAAATATCATTATGAGTAGTAGATTTGAAAACATATGGGAAGTGTTTCCATCCATTGTAGTCATTATTCTTATTGACAAATAAATGTGCCTGTGTTCGGTTAGTAGGAGCTCATTCAAGTGGCTTTTTGTGTCCTTTTGACACAATGCTTGTTATTTGATCAATTACTTGACTTCAAGTTCAGCAAGATGATCCAGGCTCATTCTGCACATTTTCTGCTCCAGTCCTAGAATCAACCATTTCTTCCATAAACCCAAGGTTTTTATAGTCGGGAATCATTCTTAGGCATCACACTCTAGGTGCAAAATATGTCGATTGCTATTGGGTCATTATTACTTCCAAGACTGTTCAGTGGACAACACTAAGGAAAAAAAAATTTTTTTTAGAAAAAAGGAAATAAGTCCTGAGTTCTACTGACATTTCAATTATAGAGTCTAGAGTAAAATTTTAACTTTTAAACTTCATATTTATATCCATTTTCTCTAACTCCATAAATACTTATTTGCACTCCCATCTCAGATTGTTTCCCTCTGTCTCATCCATATGATATCCATCATCCATCCATCCATCCATCCACAAGTATGCTCACACACATAAGAATAGTTTCAAACTAACCATGACAACATTGTCACTGGCAACATCAAATTTAATGTAGTTAAAGATTGTTTTGTGCCAGGCCTGGAGGCAGATGCCTGCAATCCCAGTACTCCTGCTGAGGCAGGAGTGTCATGAGTTTGAGGTCAACTAGGGCTGCATAGTAAAACCCTGTTAAAAAAAAAAGTTTTTTTGTGTGTTTTTTATCCCTTAGAATATGTAGTCAAAATAGTGTACTTAAAGTCACTTGCAATCATTTTTCTCTATATGGTTATACTGGCAACTTGATGCAATCACATGAAGTAGAATTAGGTTCATTTCTTTCAGTTTCAAAAGTGGTTTAAAAAATGTTTAGAGGATGGAACTGGAGAACATCATTCTGAGTGAGGTTAGCCTGGCCCAAAAGACCAAAAATCGTATGTTCTCCCTCATATGTGGACATTAGATCAAGGGCAAACACAACAATGGGATTGGACTTTGAGCACATGATAAAAGCGAGAGCACACAAGGGAGAGGTGAGGATAGGTAAGAAACCTAAAAAATTAGCTAGCATTTGTTGCCCTCAACGCAGAGAAACTAAAGCAGATACCTTAAAAGCAACTGAGGCCAATAGGAGAAGGGGACCAAGGAAGTAGAGAAAAGGTGAGATCAAGAAGAATTAACCTAGAAGGTAACACACACGCACAGGAAATCAATGTGAGTCAACTCCCTGTATAGCTATCCTTATCTCAACCAGCAAAAACCCTTGGTCCTTCCTATTATTGCTTATACTCTCTCTACAACAAAATTAGAGAGAAGGGCAGAATAGTTTCTGCCTGGTAGCGAGGATAAGGGAGGGTAAGGGAGGGAGTGTGGGTTGGGGGGAAGGTAGGAAGCGGGGGGAAGGGGGTAGAAATGACCCAAACATGTATGCACATATGGATAAAAATAAATAAATAAATAAATAAATAATGTTTAAGGATTTTTCATTTTTTAAAAAATTTACTTGAGCTGGCACTGATGGCTCATGCCTGTAATCCTAGCTACTCAGGAGGCAGAGATCAGGAGGATCACGGTTCAAAGCCAGCCAGAGCAAATGGTTCTTGAGAACCTATCTCAAAAAAACCCTTAACAAAAAAAAAAAAAGTAGGACTGGTGGAATGACTCAAGGTGAAGGCCCTGAGTTCAAACCCCAGTACCACAAAATAAAATAAAATAAAAAAAAAATTTGTTTGATTCCTCAAGCCAAAACATTAAATAAGATACATCCAGAAATGTCTGCATCCAGTTATATTCGCCCACCTTTGTTTTTATTAGTTGTGGTTACACACACACACACACACACACACACACACACACAGAGGCAACTATATACTCTGTTTTATACTGTCTTTTCCCTGAACAATGTGCTTTGGAAATTGTTTCATTGTTTTATTTGGAGGTAGTCCTCTTTTTACCCACTGCATAGTATTCCATTGTCTGCATGTACATAGTCCATTTATCTGACTCTTTATTGATAACAATTTGGGTTATTTCCAGAATTTTGCTACTACAAAAAGTCCTTATTGAATGATCTTGTGTTTACATAATTTCCTATTTCTTTCAGTGCATTTTTGGAAAAGATTCCTATAAATTGGATTCTTGTGTTGAAAGGTAAATGCCTATGTGATTTTGCTAGATTTTACCTAGCTACTTTTTTTTGCTGTACTGGAATTTGAACTCAGGGTCTACACCTTGAGCTACTCCACCATCTTTTTCTGTGTTTTTTTTTTTTCAAGATAAAGTCTCACAAACTATTTGCCAGGGCTGGCTTTGAACTGTGATCCTCCTGATCTCTGCCTTCTGAATAGCTAAGATTACAGGCATGAGTCACTGGTGCCTGGCCCCAGTTGCTTACTTTTGCTTTCCTACTTTGTTCAAGTATACATCTCTATCTTTTAGGAACTTTTAAAGTTTTCCCTCTATAGATTTTCTACATTTCTTACATTGATATCTAAATATTTTAATTTTTACTAGTAAAAATGGAGTCTGCTTTTCTGATAGTTTTTCTCACTGCTAACTACTATTAGTATCCTCTTGTTAATTTTATACCTTACTACTTTACTAAGTTCTTGTTATACATAGCAGTGTTTTCATATACTTTTGGCTTTTCCTAACGTACATATAGTCCTATCATCATCTGCAAATGATATATGTTTTACCTCTTGCTTTCCAGTTTTTTTTCTTTTTAGGCAAAACTGGGGTTCGAACTCAACCCCAGTTTTAAAGTGCCTGGTAAAAGCAGGCACTTTACCACTTGAACCATGCCTCCAAGTCCAATTTGCTCTGGTTACTTTGGAGATGAGGGGGGGAGTGTCTCACAAACTATTTGTCCAGGCTGGCCTCAAACCTTGATCCTCCAGATCTCAGCTTCCCAAGTAGCTAGGATAGCGGGTTTGAGCCACCAGCACCCAGCTTGCTTTCCAATTCTTGTTTTTCAATTGCTTTATCTTGTCTAATTGCTTTCACTGTTACCTCCATCATTGTGTTAATAGTCATATATCAATGTGCTACTGATCTTTGTTTATTAATATTTGTGTTTGTTAGTATCTTGTTTAAGATTCTCTAGCTGTGAGACAGTAAATGGAATGTGACCGGAATGATGTGTACCGTATCCAAATAAGCCCTGTAAGCAATTCCTACATGTAATTTTCCATATTCTTTTTCCTTCTGCTTATTGGATGCAGACAAGCAAGGTGAGAATGGGGGATCCATGATGTGGAAGGAAGCTGGCTTCCTGAGTCACCACTGAGAGGACAGTCACCTGATCATCAGGAATATAGTTTTGGAATTTACATGAATAAATTAGAAACTTTCATCATGTTTGATCATTGTCCCTTTCAAGGTTGTTTGTTATAGCAGCTAACATAACCTGAATTACATACCGTGCTTAAGAAACATGATCTCTTCCTCCCATTTTCCCCTTTTCTCAGCCCTCATGACCCAGCTCAAAATGCAGCTCTCTGGTGAGACCTTCAATCTCTGTAGGCAAAAATTAGTGAGTCATTCTGTCTTCTGCGCTCCCAAGGCACTTAGGACAGCCTTTTCCCTTTCCTGATTACAAACTAAGTTTGTTTACACATCTCAGCTATCAGCTCCAGGTGTCTGGCCCTCAGCTGGCACTCAACATGGGTAGGTTTGTTGAATGAGCAATGAGTAGTATATGAAGCTGTGTTACATACTTGCTCCGGATAAAGTCTAATGTCTGCAAAACGTCTCCAAACTTACAACAGGCAGGTCCATGGTAGTCTTGCCAAGGACTTGTATCCTGAAGAGATTCTGGTGCCCAACCATACATCACACAAAACTAAAACCATACTAGGGTGGAAAATTCACACTCCAATTGAATTCTGACTTTTTCACAATTATTACTTTGATAGCACTTTTGCAACATTGCATAGCAAAAGCTTTCTAAAATGTTTAATTCTTCCTCATCTATGTTTGGTATCTCTGTTTGCTGTCATCTTCAGCACCAGCTGGGCCTCCTGTTGTAGGATCTGGGAGGTCAATAATGCTCATCTCAAATCAGCTTGAGAATTTGGCCTTCCTGGTGTTGGTGGGAGCCGAGCTCCATTCCTGTCCCCGTGGACAAGTGCTAACACTTCACTCACATGTGGCTGAAAGGGAGCCAAGGTCTCAGAGCAGTAGCACCTTTCATGGGTCCCTGTGGTGTGTAGAGAAGGTAGGAAGTCCTGCAAGCTGCTTTGTGTGTGGGGGGGAGGCAAAGGTGTGACAAAGGGCTTGGAGATGGAGATAGGTGGGAAGATGGGAGACTGAGCTGAGGAAAGCTAGTAGGAAGGGGCCTGTGGAGAATGCACTTATGTCATCTCAGGCTCTGGCTGATGCAGAAAAATGTAGAGCAAGCTCAGGTGCTTTCGGGTGCAGAAGTCCCAGGATGGTTGTCTAGGGTGATGGCTAGATGTGATGGGTCATAGGGGGGTGGCACTGGGGACCAAGGAACCTCTGACTGGCCTTGGAGCCTTTCTTCCAATGTCCCAATAGTGGCAGTAAAGCAAAACAGCTAACAACAATAACAACAACAAAAAACCCACCTTAGGGTGCTAAAGATTGCTTAGCTCCAAATATGGGCTCTGTCATGCACTAGCTCCATAGTTGGTCCCAACCAAAAGGCATCAAAAAGACCACTTGGCCAACAACCTCATTCTGGACACAGTGCTGTTGTGCTCCTGAGTGGAAGTTCCTCTCCAACAGTCCCAGCTAGCAGGAGGTAGAGCTGGAGCCTGAACCGAGGAATTCTGATGCTCATCCTAATACTTTTATACAGTGTATCACTGTGAATATCCGGCACTAACACCATCCACTCACCAATCTCCACTATTTACCCATTCAACTCCCAGCCGCCCCTTAACCATCCACAAATACACCAATTTCCCCATTTCTCCTTTTGTAAAACCCATTCTATCTACCAACCTATCCACCCATTTACTTACCCATCCATCCATCCATCCATCTATCCCTCCCTCTATCCAGTTGTTTCTTGTCCATCCATTTACCTACCAACTTATTCATCATCTATCCATCTATCCACCCATCCGACCCCTTCCCCATCCATTCAGGAAGAATGAAAGTTGGACATATAGCCAATAGTGTTTGCCATGGGGTTTGAAAATCTGCAATTATTATTTTTAAGCCTTTTATTTCCATTTCAAGTCAAAGTGTTTAATGAATTGCTATTAAGTTCACAGTGTTGTTCTAGCACTATTGGGTAGGGGTAAGGGTTCAGGAAAAAACCTAAACCACAGTTGTCTCCTAAAGAAATATGACAACTAAATGCAATTCAAGACTGAGAATTGGATCTTGGACAGGGAAAATAAAAAAGTACATCAGTGGGACAGTTGATGACATTTTTAATATGGACTATGGAATAGATAGCAGTAATTGCTAGAATGTTTAATTTCCTGATTTTGATAATGGTACTGTGGTTATATAAAAGAATGTTCTTTTTCTTAGGAAATTCCCACAAAAATACTTATGGATGAAGGGGAATGCTATCAATTTATTTGCAAATGACTTCAGAAAAAGTTATATGGATTACATATAATGTGTATATAATGCATACATGTCTATACATCTACATATCTATATCTGTAAGAGAGAGAGAGAAAGAAGGAGAGAGATACAAAAAGCAAGCAACTGGTGAATCTGGGCCAGGGATATAAATGAACTCCTTGTACTATTTTTGCAAATTTTCTCTGTGTTTGAAATTACATAAAATAAAAAGTCCACCCCCAAATCCACAGTCCCTTTCTCTCAGAGCTTACAGTTAGAGAAGGATATATGTGACTGTAAAGAGGACACAGCTTATGAATCTGTAGGTGCTCACCGTCCCCACCTCACCCCCAGCAGAGTGCCTAGAGAAGAGCTGGAAGGGAGAAGAAGGAAGGACCATGGTGGTAGCTGGAAGGAGAGAGGGGAAGGCATGTGAGAGCTGCAGCTTTAGAGTGTCCAAGGGCTTGGAAGAGGCAGAAGCTTCTGGGAAGCCTGCAATGGGTTATGAATTGGATGATAACCCAGCAATCAGGATTGAAATGTCTTCTTAAAATTGCTTTTGGTTGCTGGACTCTGATTATTTATTTATTTATTTATTTTTGTCATACTGGAGATTGAAACCAGGGCCTCACACATGCTAGACAAGTGTTCTACTACTTGAGTCACAGCTCCAGCCATTTTGCTTTGAAATAGAATCTTGCTAACTTTGCCCAGGCTGGCCTCCAATTCTCAATCCAAATCTCAGTCTCTGTTTCCCAAGTAGCTGGGATTACAGACAGGAACCACCATGCCCAGATTGGACTGTGAATATATTTGTGTGTGTGTGTGTGTGTGTGTCTGTGTGTGTGTGTGAGTGTTGGTACTGGGGCTTGAACTCAGGGTCTTGTGTTTGGTAGGCAAGCACTCCACCACTTGATCCATATGCCCCAGTCCTTTTTGCTTTAGTTTATTTTCCAGATAGGGTCTCACACTTTTGCCCAGGGCTGGCCTCAGACTGCAATCCTACGTCCACCTCCTGTGTTACTTAGATTAAAGATTCATGCCACCAAGCCTAGTTCATTTTTTGAGATAGGGTCTAACATTTTGCCCCAACTGATTTCAAACCACCATCCTCCCATCTCTGCCTCCTGTATAGCTGGGATTACAAGTATGTATACATGCCTTTGCACCTTTGTGCAAAGACTGGTTCACATGGAACCTTGTACCTTATTCAGGTACATAGCTCTCCCTCAGTGAGTGCTATGGCAAAGAGGTCACTGGAGTGAGCTGGTCAGAGGACCTCCACTTAGCCATTGAAAAACTGTGCTACATGATAAAAGCGAGAGCACACAAGGGAGGGGTGAGGATAGGTGAGACACCTAAAAAATTAGTTAGCATTTGTTGCCCTTAATGCAGAGAAACTAAAGCAGATACCTTAAAAGCAACTGAGGCCAATAGGAAAAGGGGACCAGGAACTAGAGAAAAGGTGAGATCAAAACGAATTAACCTAGAAGGTAACACCCACGCACAGGAAATCAATGTGAGTCAATGCCCTGTATAGCTATCCTTATCTCAACCAGCAAAAACCCTTGTTCCTTCCTATTATTGCTTATACTCTCTCTTCAACAAAATTAGAAATAAGGGCAAAATAGTTTCTGCTGGGTATTGAGGGGGTGGGGGGGAGAGGGAGGGAGCGGAGTGGGTGGTAAGGGAGGGGGTGGGGGCAGGGGGGAGAAATGACCCAAGCCTTGTATGCACCTATGAATAATTAAAAAAAAAAAACTTGAAAGAAAAAAAAAAAAAAAAGAAAAACTGTGCTATATCAACCCAAGCTTACATGATAAGACAGCCAGGAAGAGGACCTTGTGTATCCAGGGAAGAAAGGGAAAAGCCACAGGGAAATTTAGTATTTGTGGAGCACTGTCCCATACACCATGCCTGCCGTTTTACAGATAAGGAGACTGAGTCACAGGCGTGCTGCAACTGACAAGTGGCGAAGCTAGGAATTGCAAGACTCTGAAGCCCCAATACCACAGGCCTGAGGTACATGACATTTGGGGAGAGAGGAGATGGAGCGGGAGGGAAAGAGAAGGCCTTGAGTGCTAGGAGCACGAACCCGGATTTCCTCGTACAAATCCCAAAAAAAGTCTTAGCAGGGAAAGGCTGTGGTGGACAAGGGACAATAGGAGAGGAGCCAGGTGCTCCCATTCTTATCCAGCCACTGCAGCAGCTGTCACAAAGGTGGCCACCCTTCAGAGGCCCAGTGTGTAGCTCGCTGCCTTCATCTGAGCGACTCTCTTCCGAGGTGGGAGCCACTTCCTTCTCAGTGGCACCAGCACATTGGAATTCAGGGAGAGGGATTTGTGGTTCTGTGTGGGCAGACTCCAATTGTGAACTTGCCAGCTGCTGTTTCCTGTTCTCTCCTGACACAGGATGGGGGAAGCAGCCCCTCCTGCAGACTGGATGATTGTGGAACACGCACCAGCTGTGCAGTGACTCCAGCCTTCCTCTACTTGGTGACTTGGACTGCAGCCTCGACCACCTGCCCAACCCGGACCCCAGACCAGGTCTTTCCTGAGAGGGCAGAGGGAGTGAGCAGGTGATCCCAGGGGCTGGAGAAAGCTGAGGTCTGGAGTAGTTCAAGCCCAGCATGAGGGCATCCGTGAAAGCCAGAAGTCACTGGGAGATTTCAGCCAAGGAGAAGCAGGGTTTTCCTGACTGTGCCAGGGTTCCATTTTCTTCTGTCCCTGGATCAGACTATGATGAGATGTTATAGGATGGCTGAGCAACAAAATGGAAGAAGTCTGCATCTCTCAAGGACAGTGTGAAGGACAAGTACCCTACCCTACTCAGGACCAGTGTGAGCAAGAACGACCCTTCTGTCTCAGTGATCTGTCACATGTTTGGGCCTATTTGTCACAGCAGTTATATAATACCCAGTCCAAACTGTCAAGGTGTCATGCAAGGAGCACCCTCTTCCCAGCTGTACCCCAAATATTATCTGTCACCTTGGACATTCACTTTTCTGGGCCTTGGTTTTCCCACATGTGAGAAGAGGATCAGTTAGTTGATTTCCAAAGTTTCTTCTGTTCTTCAATTTGATTTCCTAAAAGGTGAGCAACCATCTTTGAGAAATATTTGATGAAAAAATTCACAGTAACAGCACCAATAAGATGGCAAAATGGAACCCTGAGGGCTGTAAGTGGAGAGGGGTCATAGCAGGTTGACCAATGTGACTCAGGAACATTCACTAGTAGATCAATTACAACCTGACATGGAGGTCTGTAGTGACATACCACAGGGCTCTTCAAACTTGGCAACTTGGATGAACAAACAGAAAAGAAGGTGAGGCAAATATACCAAAAAATGCAAAACTGGGAGGGATAGCTTATAGAAGAACGAGAAACTCAAGGTTCAAAACAGTTAATCAGGCAAGAAATTGGGACAAAGGCAACAAAGGAAATCAAACTGAGATATATCCAAGTCCTGCAAAATACAAGGATGGGGACAGGGGAGCTTGTCTTGGCAACAGGACTTAGCAATGGGGTGTATACACAGGGGCCAGGCATTTTTGTTGATCACATGTTCTCTAGGAGCCAATATTGGATCCTAGCTGCTGAAACCTCATAGCATCCAAGGCTGTGATGAAGCTACCCGCAGTTAAACACAGGCTCCATCAGGAACCGTCTCACATGGTGTCTCTTGTATCACATACTGAATCATTGATCCTCCAGAACAAGGGTCAGAAAACTCACTCTGCAAAGGGCCAGTAGTAACTATTTTAGGCTTTGTGGACCCCATAGTTTCTGTTACAACCATTCATTTTGGCCTTTATAGCACAAACGAGCTTTATACAGTAGTAAACAAATAGGTGTGGCTATGTACCAAGCAAACTTTATTTACAGAAGTGGGTAGTGGACCAAGTCTGGCCCTTGGGCTGTAGTTTGCCATTTTAGAAGAAAGGACAGACTTCAGAAATAGGCACAGTGAGGGTTCTGAGTTTGAGGCATGGATGGACTGGTGACAGATCTGGGAGGGGGTGCTCTCTCTGATCAGGCTGCCTACTCAGATTTCCCAGAGGGAAGGCCATTTGCGGGGAAGTTATAAGAAGGCTTAATTTTCATTTGTGTCAAGGAAGACTCCATAAAAATACCAAAAGGAGTGGATTCTGCACACTGGGGAGGCTGGAGACTGAGGGAACTGGACTGGGTGTGATTCAATGCCCAGTCCTTCTCTGGAGGAAGAGGTCTTCTGTCTCCCATGACAGCCCTGTCTTCCCACTCATCCCTGTGCCAGTGCTGAGCTGGCTCATCCCACCCACATGCTGAGGCATGAATAATACATCCGAGAGGCAGCCACAGCCCCTTTGATCATGAGGCTCCAAGAGCAAAGAAGACATGCATAGGGCTGGCTTGACTAGAATCTGTGATGAGCTCTCAGGGTGCTGGGGAGGTCTGTGGCTGCAGAACTCCACCCCCTCCCACCCCTGCCACACACACACACACACACACACACACACACACACACACACACACAGGGCTGATAGACAGCTGGCTCCTCAGCTCGGGGCTTGGTCCAGGACTGGGCTCTCAGAGCCTGCTTTGTGCCTTGGGGTCCTCCTCTGACCAAAAAAAGAAGGAGGTGAGAAAAGCTTGGGTGAATGAATGTCTCTGGCTCTTCTGAAGAGCCAGGAGGCAGCCACCAATGATTGATGACCACCTCTTGCTGGTCACCAGAAGGAAGCTTATGAATAGAGAAGTTGAACCTCCAGGTTTCTTGGGGCAACATTTTGGAATGAATCAGGATCAGGTACTGACTCATTCAATCTTGCAATAAACCTATGAAATGGAATCTCCCCAGAATTCAGCTGTAAGATTTTGATTGCAAATAATAGAAACCCCAATTGTACTGGCCATACTGAAGTACAGAAGCAACTGACTCATTCTCAGGGGACAAGGCACAACTCCAGGTCACAGAGGTGGCTGCTCAGGTAAAAGAATCCCCAACTGCAAATGACTTCAATGTGAGAAAAACGCATCTGTCATTTTAACAACAATATTCAGTAACATGAGGCCCTACCTCCCTGACCACAGCTGATTGGACTGGATTAGCATTAGACCCAGGGCAGCCAATCAGTAGCCTGGCAAGAAGCTGTGAGGATGATCAAGAGGGGGTAGTTCTGCCCCCTGGTGCTGGTCATTAAGAGGTCCAGGCTGGATCTCTCTCTTGGAAATCTGAGTAAGAGATTTGAAAGAAGTGTGTGGCAATCTGTAGAGAGACCTGAAGGCAAAAATCATGCCAAAGGCAGTTTGTTCTGATTTTTATAAGCCTGGCTGAGTCTTCACCATGGATCATTCCAAGTGATTGTTAGGACTGAGCTATTATCTTTGCTACTCCCACAATATTCTTATCTACCACCTCACACCAGCCCCTCACCATCACCTGAGAGGCCTCGAGGAGAGCAGAGGACCCTTGGAATTCTGAGAAATTCTCATGCAGTGTCAAGGTGTAGCATGAGACAGGCTTCTTGAATAAGGTTCTCTCTCCTTAGGGCACTCCTGGAGGAATGGGGAAGACACTGGGAATGGCACCCAGGTCTCTAGTCTCCCAGACTTCCTAATGCCATTCCTAAGCCAGGGAGGGAGACTTCCCTGAGCCTGAATGAAGGAACACTCATCAGCCAAGGCCAGAGAGTCAGCCCAAGAGTAGTAGTGGGGAGATATGGGCAGCTGGCATTGCCCTCTGATCTGGCCTAAACCAGGAAGATGAGTGTGAGGTATAGACAAAGTGAAGGAGGTTGTGGGGGAGGCCCTGTGGGGTCTCTGGCGTACAATCGTGTGCCAGTGTGTTCCCTTTCTGTCCCCACTCCATCTCATTTCATTAGCAGTCCTGAGTTTCTCAGACAAGATAGACCATCTAAGCACTATAGTGACTGTGGGAAGTGGACAAGTCACCAAGTCTCTTTGAGCCTCCACTTCCTCATCTGTAAAGTAGGAAGAGGAAATGAGTTCACACATGTGGAGCACGGGGAAGTGTCTGGAGCATAACACGTGCCAGTAACAATAGTATCAGCCATGGCTCCTGAGAGCAAGCACTCAGGGGAGGGAGTGGGAAAGAGAGGAGGAGGAGGAGGAGACAGAAACACAAAAGAGGGTGAAAAATAGGGAGAATAGGTTGTAGATGGAAGAGAGGAAACGTGGGGCCCACTGAGTGGGGGGGGTCTTCACTTCCCAGGGCTGACTCAGGACTCACTTTCTTGTTCTTCTTCCCCATATAATCTCCTGAGAATTGTGAAGAATTCTGTTTCCATCCCCCCTTACCCGCCCCCCCCCACGGTTGCCATGGTAATGCAAAAATCTGGACCCAGTGGAAAGTTCTCTGTGCTCTTGGCAACCAGGCTGCAGCACCCCGCCTCCTGCCTGTCTGCCTGCCTGTGCGTGGGCGGCCCGCTACTGTTGCTGCCAAGATTCAGGGCTAGCAGCTCTCCGAGGCCCAGCCCTGCCCCCATAGAATCTAGGGTGAGAGCCTTGGTGTGTCCAGAACCAGGAGCCCTCACAGAACATCTAGCCTGTCCCATTTTATAGGTAGGACACTCAGCCAGACAGGACCAGTGCCTTGGCCAATGCTACAAGGCTCCTGATTCCCCTGGGGCCTCACTTTCTGGCCAATTGTGAATCTGGTGGGCATGGTGTACCTTAGGACATCACAGACAGAGTCAAGAAGAAGCAGAAAAACAATGGGGCTCTGTGAAGGCCACTATCAGCTTTACTTCTCCCCCCAGAGACAGTGGTGGTGGGGTGTTATGGACATTTGTGTCCCTCTAAAATTCAAATGTTAAAATCTAATCTCCAGTGTGATGATATTGGGAGGTGTGGCCTTTGAGAGGTGACTTCATGAGATGGAGCCCTTGTGATATTAATGACCTTACCACGAGACCCCAGAGAGCTGCCTTTCCCCCTCTCCACAACATGAGGACCCAGTGAGAAGGTGCCATTTAAGAGCCAGGCTCTCCCTTGGGTATGGGACATATACGAGCATGGAAGATAGGGTCATGGACAGACCTAATCTTCCAGTACCTTAATTTTGGACTTCCCAGCCTCTACAACTGTAAGAAATACATTTCTATTGTTCATTATCCACTCAGTCTATGGTATTTTGTTATATCAGCCCAAACAGACTTAAGACATGCTTTGAAAACCTTTTTCCTTGAGCAGGTAGTCTTTATTGAGCAACACACACAATGGCCCATTTTTGATCATCAAAGCTTGTAGAATCCAGTCTTCAACTGTCCCAGAAGCAGACACATTGAATTCTTTGGGTCCTTATCTGCCACTCCATGTGGAGAATACTGGAATAGTTCCACAAATTAGACACTGACACTAGCCCAGGGCCTATTGTCCCCACTGCTCAGAACCCTGAAAAGGCAGGTTCACAGGTTGAGTACCACTGGACTTTCTCCCCAGATTCCAACCAGAGGATGGAATGTATACTTTCTTGGGAACTCCAGCCCTGGGCAGACTAAGGCCAGGTTAGACCACCTCAGTCTCGCCACAACCTCCCATGGCACTCAGCTGTCTAGATATTTTGGGAGTATGAAAGGTCCTTGTACTTCTTGCAAGAATAGGGTTCTTGTAAAGAAAGAGCCTCCCACCCTGTTTCTGGTGACAAAATGTGGACAACAAAACCACTCATAGGGAGCCCAGGGCCTTACTTGTACCATCTCTGTGGTCCCAGGAGCTATTACCCAGAAAATGGAAAACAAAGCCCTTGGATCCCAATTTCCCATGGAAATTTGGAGTTAAGACAGTCACTAAAGATAGATTTGACCCAATGTCCTCATGACACAGGGGCATGAACTTCATCTGGAGAAGGGAAGTGATGGGCATAGGCAGGGGATGGGACAAGGTCCAGAGACAAAGGGTTGGGGCACAAGTTCTCTCATGACCTATGTAATTACAGAGGAATTGCATCACTTTCCTAAGCCTCAGTCTTCCTGTCCATAAAATAGGGCTTAGGTTATCAACCATTGTTAATTCTTCCACTGGTCATATACTTGTTAGGGAAAGGATGTGCTATACTCTTATTTCTCTTCCACAGAGTCTGGAAGAGTAGTCCTGGCTGAATGTAGGGGTAAGAAAAAACCTTGAAGATATTCCTTACCCTGGCCTATCCACCACACATTCATTTCATTCATGAACTGATTTCATTTGTTCAGCCAAAATTTATTGTCAGCTATATGCTAGGCATACAGCAGTGAGGGGTAAGCAAACAAGGAGCTTACAACTGACTGGTGGGACCAGACAGGTGACACCACACAGTGCAGGACCCCAACTGAACACAACGGAGGAGAACTTCCCCAGCATTACAGAACCCAAAAAGGCTTCCTGAGAAGGTTCCAACTCAGTCAAAACCCCAAGAATAATGTCTATTGTAAGCAAAAGTAGTAGGCTTAGAGTTCCAGGAAGTGGAGATGGAAGTATAACCTGGAGGGGGAAAAGTGGAAAGTGTTCTCTGGGGCCACAAGTGTCCCCTTCCTGCACATCTACTTCTCAAAGAAACCATCTCACCCAGGGCAGAGAACAGGAAAATGGTTCAGGACCATGGAGAGCTCCACCATGCTATTCCAGCCACCACTTTGCTTGCACAGCTCAGGCTAAAACCTGAGGAAAGGAATGGTAGATTGTGCAGGTATGGAAGCCACCAGGCTAGGAGCCAGGGAAGGAGGGTCTGGGAAGGTTAGCTGAGGTTTGGGGTACTATCACCTCTCTAAAGAACCAAAGGGATCCTGGGGAGCAACAACCAGAAACCCTGCTGGTCACAGGAAAGCAGTGGGATAATTGGTTCTCTACTGTTGAAAATCAGACAGCCCTTTAAGAATTGAATGAATAGTGAATAACAAATTTAGAAACACAACATAATGACTCAATATGTCAGAAGGTGACTAATACTGTGGGAAAAAGAAACAGTCTCCTCCCCTAGCCCCCCAGGAAACAAGTAACCCCAAAGCTTTGGCACACTAGAGCTCTCTTTGGATTTGGTTAGGAACAAATCTCCTTCAGGAGGTAACCCAACCGATGTGAGATAGGAAGGTGGGGGTAAAAGCTGGGTGGAGATGGAGCTGGGTTGAGTCTACCTAAACCCCTAAGCCATGTATGGAAGGGGGCCGAGAAAGACACACAAAAATAATGTAAATTCTGTAGTACATCAAAATTGGTAAGTGCTGTGGGGGAAAAAATGGAAAAGTCTATCAGGATAAGAGTGGTTGGGAAGACTGGGGAATGGGTTTGGGTGTAGGGTGCCAGGTGTGGAAGTCAGAGTTTTAAATACAGAGGTCAGAGTTGTCCTACTGAGAAAGTAACCTTAGAGCAAAGACTTGAAAGGGTGAGGTACTTGACCATGCAGACTTGTGAGGGAGCAAGGTTCCAGGCAGAGGGAATGGGCAGTGCAAAGGCCTTGAAAAGGGAGTGTGGCTGCACATGGGGGGAGGGGGTAGAATAGCCAAGGGAACCACGGGAAGGTAGTGGGAAGGAGGTGAGAGCAGAATTGGGGGGAGGGAGCAGGTATGGGAGTCATTGTGCAGAAGAGCTTTTGCTCTGAGTGGCTATGAGTCAGGGCAGGGTTTGGAGCAAAGGAAGAACATAATCTGAACTGTAACAAATACCTGAGATAAATTGGTTTATAGAGGAAAGCTTAATTTTCGCTCACAATGTTAGAGGTTTGGGCCCATGAAGATTGACTCTTGTTTTGGGTCCATGGTGGCATAGTACATCATGGCAGAGTGTGTGAGAGAGGAAGGCTGATGACTTCATGGCATGCTGCAAAACAGAAGAAGAGGAAGGGGCTGGGGTCCCTTTCAAGGATGAGCACATAGCAATTGGAAGACCTTCCATTAGGTCCCACCTCTTAAAGGTTCCATGACCTTCCAATGGTGCCATTGTTTAGAGACCAAGTCTGTAACAGGTAGGACTTTGGGGTACACTTAACTACACCAAAGCAGCTTGTGCTGAAGATGGACTGTCAAGGAAAAGAGATTGGTTAGGAGGCCACGACAATTACCTGTATGAGGGATGCTGTGGCTTGGTCCATTCTGGTAGCTGGGGGTGGGGGGAGGAGTAGAGCAGAGGGGACGTGAGACTCAGTAGATTCTGAAGGTAAGAACAACAGAATCTGTGGGTGATCAGTTACAGGGTGAAACACAAAGAAGGTGTCAAGGGTGACTCGAGTTTTAGCTTGAGCATAGGAGAATGAAGTTGCCATCAGCAGAGAGCTGCAAGAGGGGCTGCATGAGGGATAGAGCAGGAGCTGGTTTGGGATGTGTTCTGTGTGAGATACCCATTGGACATCCCAGGGGAAGCACTGAGGAGGCATTTCTGGATTTCACGTTCCAGATAGGTTCCAACAAGATGGACCCTTAGAAGGCTGCCTGAGCCCAAGCCCCCAGTTGGAGCTGGCACATCATTCCCCTCACTTGTCCTGTCACTGCTGGTACAAGTCCATGAGTCATTGACACTATCTACCAAGGCCATCTCTTGTATGTCCAAACAACTCTGACTGAGAGCAGTCCTTCCTACGCTGAGCTGACTTCTGTCCTGGGGTCTCAGACCACAGGGAGAAATGCAGATAAGAGATGCTCTGACCTCAGACTGTAAGAGCAAGTGAGATATAGAGGTGTGTGCATTCCCAGTGTCTGATTGCAATCCTTCACAAGACCAGGTACTTCCGAGAAACCTGGGGCTTGCACACAGTCCCCTTTTCTCCAAAGTGAATTCCAGTAAGCTTCTGTGACAGCCACCAGATATCGCTACTCAGAGAGGCCATGAGGACTTAGTGAAATTGTCAAATGCTCAGCCTGGGGTCTCCTACAGAGAAGGTGATAGATGCAATGAGATAATTACCCAAGAGGCTACTGATCCTTGAGCTAAGCCCTAAGAGAAGGGCAAGAGTTAAGCAGATGAAGGGAAAGTCAAAGGATTCCAAAAATTTCCAGCCAGAGCCCAGGATGGTGTTTCATGCCTGCAATCCCAGCAATTTGAGAGGCAGACAGAGACTGGGTGTGGTTCGAGTGGCAGAGTGCAAGTATAGCATGCACAAGGACTTGAGTTCAATCCCCAGCACCACACACACACACAAACTTCTCAACCAGTCCCCATGTCCCCAAGCCATCTCTTCTTTCATACTTGGCATGCCAGCTTCACCACCCCCATAGCAAATATGATCCTGCCCCTTCTTGCAAAAAGCAGTGCCCAGGACAGAGCCTTGAAGAAGAACACAGCCCAGCATCGAGACAGTGGATTTAAGTCAAAGCCCACAACTTGCTATTATGTGAGTCGGGTAAGTTGCTGACCCTCTGTGCTTCGTTTTCTCCATCCATGGATAAGGAGATAGCAATCGGACCTAATTTGCAGGCTTGTGAAGATGAAGTGGCATCTGAAGTGCCTGGAAGTCTGGACAAGGCAAACACTCAAGAAATGTGAGCATTTTTTGTCGCAGTTGGGGCCTGCCTCTGCTCTGGCCTCAGATTTTTGCTCAGTCCAGCAAACCCTATCAGGTCCTCCATGGTCCACAAAGCCTGTTCTAGTCCTTGAGCTCAGATGGCACCGATTTTATAGAGAACAAAGTAGAAGAAACTGGAAGAGGCCAAGCGACACATCTCAGTCCCCATAGCTAGTCCAGTGTTCACTCAGCTAAAGGCCCAGGGTCTGACTAAGGAGAGAGGCCATAGCCAAGAGACCTGGGGAAGATGTTGTGGGAACTCATGCACAGGAAGCAGAGGAGACAGGCAGGACTGAGTAGGGGTGTGAGGAGACAGTTCCCTCAGGAAGACAGAGAGGAAACCAAGCAGTCTCCGGAAGTTGCGGTGGAAGCTCTGGACACACCACCTGGCTGTCGCCTGAGGTCCCCCACAGACCCCTCCTGCCTTGGTTTTCTGGTCTTACGTTGCAGCAGAGAAACCATTTTCTGAGTCACCCAGCAGCTGGCACGCTTCCTTTCGCTCCCTTAAGCCTCCACTCAGTTCCATTTTATGGTCTAGCCATGCCTCAGAGACCCAGTTTCTGCTCCTGGTCTGACCACTAGCTCACTGTGTGTCTTTGGGCAGGTCACTTCACTTCTCTGTGACCTGTGACTCAGACTTCTGAGGTATCCACTGGAATGGGCATCACTGGAATGCAGGTCCCAGGAAGCCTAAGACCTTGATGACCTACTTGTGTATCTCATGGCCTACTGTGGAGTCACACATGCACATGGTGCTCACGGAGGAATTTGAAAGTCAGAGAATGAGTGAATGCCCAGCTTAGTCTAAAGGCAACAGTGGGCAGATGAGCTAATAGCTCAATCCCTTGTGCCATGTCTGTGTGCCCACTGGCAACTGACCCCTCCTTCTTGAAGCTTCAAGTTCTCCATAACTGGATGTAGGCATCACCTGCTCACTCACCCTCTGCATCATTATGGCGGTGACCTTCCCCCATTAAGGAGAGCCCCCTCAGCACACCACCTTCATCACCAGTCCATCACCTGCTCCTCTGCCTCCTAACTAACACTCAAGTCCACACAGTCGCCATCTGACCTCAGTCACCTTGGCCAGACACATCATTTCTCACTGGCTACTTATCACAGTGACTTTCCAACTCATCTCCAGTGACATACTCCAACACCTCACCATCCTGTCCTAGAAAAAAAGACTCCTGTTGTCCTCAGAACTAGGGTCTGTATGGCCCATGGAGACTGGAGCCAAGCTTGTCTTTCAGCTTCGTCTCTCTTCTCCCTATCTTTTTCCATACAATGCCCTCTTTTAGGTTTCTGGAGCTTCTGTGCTCCTCTCATATTTGGGTGCCTTGGCCCATCGTATTCCTTCAGTCCAGAATACCTTCCTTGTCTGCATGGTAAACATTTATCCCTCAAATCCCTCAAGAACATCTGGGGAAACCCATTCTGACTACCCAAGAGCTGAGAGTTCCCCCTCGTCTTATGAATACATCTACTATATTGCGTTTCTCAAAGTAGTAAATTAAGGTTTTGGAGTCCCTCCTCCATGAGATATTTCTAGAATAAGCTCATGGTTTATTCAGATCACAAAACTTAGACTTGAATATAGATGTGAATATTTAAATCTAAACAGTATGAAGCTCAAGTAGGTATTCATAAAAATGTAATCAATGAATGTATTGATGGAGAGACAGGATGGGTGGGTGGACCAATGGAAGGATTAGACTAATCATACAGATGGAATGATGGGCGGTTGGGAATATAGAAACAGAAAAGATGGATGATGGGTTAGATGAATACATGGAAGGGATGAGGATGGAAGGAAGGAATGACAGATGAATGGAAGGATAGATGTTGAATGAAAGGCAGATGGATGGATGAATAGATAGAAAGATTGAATAGATAGATGAATAGATAGAAGATAGAAAATAGAATAGATAGAAGGAAGGATAGAAAATGGAAGAAAGAAAGAAAGAATGGACAAAAGAATAGCTGGATAGAAAGGATGTGAGCTGAGGAGGTAGCTCAGTGGCAGAATGCTTGCCTGCCACATGTGAGGCTCTAGGTTCAATCCCCAGCATTGCAAGAAAAAAAAGAGAGGGGTGTATGAAATGATTGCAAGAATGGAAGAGAAGACAAGAGGGAGAATGGAAAGATGAGTGGATGAATGGCAGAATGTCTATTCTCATGAGTGGATGTGACAGAGTTTTTAATGCCCCTTGAGCTGGTCAGCTTTTTCACAAGGTGTCTGGGATGCCCAGGCAGCCCCTGAAGCAGATTTCAGCCACCTATCCTGGTATATATAACGCACATTTTGGTCTTGGGCAATAAACAAACCATCTATTTTGGGTTAAGAAAAACTAGAATGCTAGAGATTAGTTAGACCAATAGATTCAGTGGGGGTTCAGGATAAATGGGGCTCAGAGGGGTTTTAAGCAGCCTGCCCACATCACAGTCAGGTCATTGCACTTGAGCTTGGCTCTTCAAACTCCACTCAGAGCTATAAGCTCTCCCCTTCTGGGCTCATTTCTTCCTGGATTCTCTTTCTGAGCAGTGCCTGTGTGTCCACTGACTTAGGGAGAGTTTTTCATGGAATAAATGAGAAAGAGAAATGACCTCATCCTAAGGCTGTGGCTGGAGAGGCATGGCAGGGCCAGCTGCTTTTCCAACCAGAACGTGACCCTGGGCACAGGAGAAAGAGAATCTGGCCCAGTGTTGGCACCCAGGCACTTGCCAGGCCCATGACACAGAAATTTGGGTCTGGGTGCCGAGAGGCCTTGTGGGAGGTGAGCCTGGAGGTCAAGTGCTTCTTTTGGAACCCAGTGTAGAGCCTGGGCATGGAGGGGTTTGTGGCCTCCTTACACTTCCCCCTACTGCTTGGTCATGGCCCAAAAGCTGACCCTCTGTTGGTGTCCCCAGTCTTCTCCTCTTATGGTAGCACTCACTGCTCTCTTCCTTAGCTCTTTACTCACAGACATCTTTGATGAAGCTTCCAGAAAGTGCTCATGTGCATGTAATACCCACACACTGGCCTTCATCCTTGCATCCCAGGTGGGCAGCCTATGGACCAGGAGAGCCAAGCCTTCTCCAGTCTGCATAGCCCTCCTCAGGGAACCTGGCCCTCCACATTTACCCTCTCATGGAGCCCTCTAGCAGCCCTGGATGGGAAGCGCTTGGGTTTCTATGACATAGGTACGGACTCAAGGTAAGAGAAAGCACACAGCTTAGGTACCCAGAGGCATGGATTCTAAGAGTTTTTATGGAGGAGTGAAGACTCCACACCTCAGCCTCCTTGTCTAGGTTTCTAAGTAATGCTGCATACTTTCCTTAAGGCAACCACAGGGCAAAACTTGTATTTTTGAAACTGCAGTGTTTTTGTGTTTTCCTTTTTTCTCTCTTCCTTGAAAACAATTCAGGGCTTTCTTTTCATGCTTCATAGCCATAGTGACTGAAAAAAAAAAACAACAACTTTGCTTTGGAAAGTTGGGGAAGAGTCCAAGTTTCCAAGGGAGGGGACCTGTGGAATGGGTGGGTGATGTTCTTTCACTCTCTGGTGCAAGTGTGGTTGGCCAATCTGCTGTGGCCAGCTGCAGACACTCAGCCTTTGTGGGCCTCATGCCAGTTGTGGTTTTTAATGTTGTCGTTCTCCAGAGTTAAGAATCGGTTTTTAATTGCACCTCAGGATACCACCCTGGTCTGTCTCCAATTCCTGTTCCCCTTACAGGCAAAATGGCAGGATTCAAAGTAAAATGTGAGGCTTTGTCATGTAGAGAATTCATGAAAATTCACAGAAATACATGTTTGCAAATTTAGAGATATGTCCTAGAACTCTTTACAGAGAACTAGTGAGTGAAACCTATTTTAAAATATATTTCTATAAACTAATATTTGAACTGTGCAAATACATAGCAAAAGTGTGAAATACTGTTCTTTGGGACCACTCATCTTTTAAGAGTCCAGACTTGGAACAGGCCACCTGGCCTCTTTTCTGTTCCTTCTGTTTCCAGCATAGTAGTGAATGGGATTATGGTAAAACTTAATGCACACACACTTAGGATGGGCGTCAGAAAACTTTCTTTGTAGCTGGGCTGGTGGCTCATGCCTGTAATCCTAGCTACTCAGCAAGCAGAGATCAGAAGGATCGTGGTTTGAAGCCAGTCCTGACGAATAGTTCTCAAGATTCTATCTTGAAAAAAGCCCATCACAAAAAAGGGCTGATGGAGTGGCTCAAGAGATAGAGTGCCTGCCTAGCAAGCATGAGGCCCTGAGTTCAAACCCTAGTACTACAAAAAAAATTTTTTTTGGAAAGAATCAGGTAGTAAATCTTGTACTTGTGGGCCATACAGTCTAATTTACAGCTACTCAACTCTGCCATAGCACAAAAGCAGCCATAGACAACAGCAAATAAATGGACATGACTGAATGCCAATAAAACTTTATGTATAAGAACAGGTTGGGGGGTTCAGAGTTGGGGCTGCTGTTTGCCACCCTGTGCTTTAGAATAGGGACAGACATAAATGATTAGTATAAGAAAAAATAAATGATTAGTATAGTGAATGATTGGGAGGTTCAGGCATACATGGTTTGGTGAGAGAGCTGGGTGGGGTTCTGTGTGGAGAAGACTCAGAAAGTCAGGTATCCCCCCTAAAACATCCCAGGATGGGGAGGGGGCCCACTCAGTGGTCCCAGAGGCTGTCCATAAGGTGAGGGAGGAAGTTACAAGGAAGCTCAATTTCATTCACTATAAACAATGAAGAGGTGGGCTCCCTGTCCTTGGAAGCATGCAAGCAGAGGCTAGGAACTGAGGAAAACAGACTGAGGAGTATGCGTCAAGGCCCAGTCTTGCTTTTGTACTGAAGGTTTCCATTTCTTCTTAAAACTCTTCATGGTTCCTGCTTTGTTCAGAGAAGAAGCCAAAATCTCCATGGAAGGGTGGCAACCTCAAACGCTCATCCTGCTGCCTAGCCCCATCCCGTTCTCCACTGAGCTCTGCTCTCCTCTAGGCCATGTCCGCAGCCCCAGACACACCCAGTCATCTGCTCTGGCTGGTCCCTTGCCTAGACTCTTGTCCCAGGCCTCCCAACTCTCAGGCCACCTGTCTTCCCTCCTTAGCACCCACTTCTACTCCACGTGGCATTTAGTTTACTTGTGGTAAACTCATGAGGCTTTCCTCATGAGGAGGTCAGTCTCACGAGACAGTGATTTTTGTCTTTTCGGTCAACCACTGTCTCCTCAGTGTTTAGTGCCTGGCTGATAAGTAAGTACACAGTAAATATGTAGTGACTACAGCACTCGTATTTCCAAAGATGGCTACCAAAGCCCCACTCAGCCCACTTGCATATCCACATGCTGCCGATAAGCCACCCTTTGAAGATTGGGATCTGGGTTATCACACCCTTGATCTTGGCAGGCCGGAGACTATGTCAGAGGTGAAGCTGTGTGGTGATAGGGGCTATCACCCAGAGGAGGGAGAGGCCAACTTCATAGGGAGGCCCCAGCTTACGTCAGGTTCACCTGATAGACAGGTGAGCAAAGACCTCCTCAAAATAACTCTAGTCCCCACTGTCATGGAGGAAGAGGTTTGGAGTGAGACCCAGTCAACCTTAGAGCTGTGGGATATGGTAACAGAATAGGGTGACTTGTTATTGGGTGAATCAAGAAACGAACGAATGCTGGTGTGGTGTAATCCTGTGTTCCCTACCTCATGCTCTGGCCCCGACTTGCTGGCAACCAGTCCCCCTTAGGGTAGGTGCCATTTCTTTACATTTGCCCTCATGCTCTCTGGAAGCTTCTGCTGAATGGGGGTGGGTGGAGTGGGTGCTCTGCTCTGTCCTGTCTGCCGTCTGCTGAGACTTGTTCTCCTAGGCGTGACTTTCTGCTGGAAGCCACTGCTGATGCTCCCCAGGCTTCAGGATCAATGGTGACACCTCCCCTCTCTGGACTGGCCAGAGCAGACATGTGTTCCCCACATGGAGGCCCAGGGCTCCTCAGCCATGGTCCTCCATACTGGTGTCCCAGAAACCAATCGCTGCTCTGGCTTCTGCTGCTACCTCCATCACAGCAGTGGGAAACTGAGGCGTGGCTTTGTCTTTAACTCCCCACTATCTCTATGTGATCTGGGGAAACTCACTCATCACCAGAACTACTTCATGCCTCCAGAGGAAAAAGACTGTGCCCAGACAGAGCAGAAAAGCTCCCTCACCCCACTCCCTTCCATGGGCCTTCTCTGCAAGTTGGGAGACAGCACTTGAGGTCTCTCTTGAATCCTGCCCCTGACACCATCCAGGATGCTGACACCAATCATGGTGCTGTATCGTGGTCCTCTATGACCCCAGTGTGGGCATTTCCCTGAAAGTCTGACTCATCCAGTTTTATCATCCATCATTGCATGCCCCATTTTTGTTCCTATCCACAGCCCCTGGGCACAGGGTGGGGCAGGTTCCCTCTGACTTGCCGTCTCTCAGATAGATGACAAAGGTGCAAGGGATGGTGCAGGGCTGGGGCTTCCTAGTAACCCAGATCCACTGTTTCATCCTTGCTTTGTGACCCTGGATAAGTCACTTACCATCTCTGAGCCTCTCCTTATGATCTCTGAAAGTAGTGGAAAATCGTGGTCCCTTCTGGGACTATTAGAAGAACTGAGGAGACAATGGGTAAAATGCAGTTTGCACAGCACTTGGCATGTAGCCGGCATGTGATAAACAGCAGCTGTCATCATTGTTAGGTGACCTGCCAAGGTCATGTAGCCAGTCAAGGCACAGGCAGCCTTGTGTCCCCATCTCCGCTGGCTATGACTATCCTCCCTCCACCTCCCCCCACACCCTCCTTGCCTTGCCTTTGGTGGTCCATAGCGCAGCTGTTCTCATTAAATCAAGATGCTCCTGATTTCTCATCCAAATCAGCTAGGGCACATCCTTCCCCGGCCCTTCATGTGACCAGAAAGAGCCCAGCAACCCAGGCCTTAGAGTTGTCCCCACTGTAGCTTGCAAATCAAACCAAGCTCTTTGTCTCTGTCTTGACGGCGGATACCCTTTTCTTCCTGCCCCTCTCCCCCAAACAGGACAGACAGACCCAGGAAAGGAGAGGGCATTGGACTCTGGCTCTTTAGTTAGAGCCAAAATGGATCAAGGAGGCAGCACGAACCCCAGAGGTTTGTGGGAACTTTGTTCCGCCCATTACTACTTGTGTGACCTTGAGCAAGTCTCTTTACTTCTTTTGAGGTTCAGTTTTGTCATCTTTGCTATAGGGACGGTAGTGCCAGCACCGTGGCATAAGAGCCTCCTGGCTCTGGGGCTGAATCAAGACACTTCTTTGAGGTGGCTTTGAGGTTGGTCTCTGCCGTCTCTGGACCCATAACCCCTATCCTGCTTTCCCCCTCTCCAGGAGTCCCATGTGGGGATGTGTGTACAGGCCTGTCTGTTCTTTACTTGTGAGGGTTGGACTTTCAACCATGTTCCCTTTAGTGGCCCTGTGCCCATCACAGGGTCATACACAGAGAAATAACTTGCGTTACCTCGGTGGATGTTGACTGATTTGTGACTGTGCACCTATAGTTGAGACTGAGTACCCAGCAGAAAAAGGCCCTGGCTGGTACCTTGGGGTGAGCCACCATGCAGACGTAGGGGACAAGGAGTGCTCTGAGTGCCTCTGGACTTCGAAGAATTCCTAGATGGGGCCCTAAAGCCATTTTGGTCAAGACCACATTAGGTGGTGTAATACAGAATGACTAACTGGTGTCGCTGAATCCAGAATCCCTGGAGGCACCTCAGCTAAAGAAGTTTCTAGAATCCACAGGCCTGTGCTGCTTTTGCTTTCTTCAAGACAGATTTATCCTGTAGTCTGTCATTGTCACCATCCATTGCACTCCTTGTTTCATTTGATGATCTTATGCAGTGATTACAGCACACTTGGCACTATTCTAAGTGCTTAAAATCTATGAATGCATTTACTACAACCCCCTATCAGGTGGTGCTACTTATTAGCCCTGAGGCCCAGAAAGGTTGTGTGACATATTTGATGTCACAAGGCTAATGGGTGCCAAAGAGGACTACCTGCTTTCTTCCCAGAGGCAGCAGCTGAGAATGGAGCATAAGATTACTGCATGTGCTACCTCGGGCCTCATGAGCTGCTGTTTCTCCATCGTGGCAGAAACTCAGTACCCACACATCCCTTCTTCTCTACCTGCTGCCTACCCTCTGGCTGGGGCTAACTTGGAAGTTCCTGCTGACAGAATTGTTCTGGAACAGGGCCAACAGGAGCACCCAGAGTCTGGGGCTAGTGTCACTTGGGTTGGGGGAGCCTCATGACATGCCTTCTCCAGGTGCCCCAGACCTTTGCCAACTGGGCAGAGAGGCAGGGCTGGCTTCTTTAAAGAACAGTGGGCCAGGATCCCAGCAGCCCCAGGGCTTGCCCCTGAGCTGTGAGCTGTTTGCAAGGTAGGGTAACCCTGGGGTCAGGAGGCCTCCCCAGAATGGTCTGCCCCCACCTTTGAGGAAATCCACAATGGCTCACTCTCCCAAAGGATTCCCTGCAGAGAGTTCAGGCTGGGCCAAGGTACACAGAACATTTGTTTGTGGAGTTCAGGTTGGGTGTGGGGTAGGGGAGGGTGGAGATCGGGCCAGAAGAAGCACCTGTCTAGGGTCATGGGTACCCTCAGAATACCTGTTCTCTGAGCTCCCACCCAGTCCTTCTGGGTCCCTAGTGTGGGGCAAAGCTGTACCCAGAGCACAGCCTGCCCTTCTCCTGGAGGAAGGGAACCAGAGGGGGTGGGCACTGGCCAAAGGTCACATAGGCACACTGGCTGTCTGCCACCTTGGGCAGGGCCTGTCACAGGATGTGTTTTGTGCACTGAGGCCCTCAAAGGTAGCCTTTGACATTCTTTCCAAAAGGTTACAGCATCTGTCCGGCATGACTGAGATGTCTGCAGGGACAAAGGACATTCATTTTACAGCTACCAAGGAGTGTCCCTCACAAAATGAAGTTCCTGTGACCCTGAAGTCCTTTGACCAACTTGTAACTATCACCAAGCTATTGTTCCAGGTGGTTCAAAGTAGTCATTTGTTTACTGCAAGCATTAAAAAATAATGTCATGATTCTTAAACTTCACCTTGACATGCCTTTGTTTGGCAAGAAGTAAGAACCTTGAAAAATGGCCACAGCTTGGGTTGTTCTCCACCTCCGAGGGCCCGGTGCCAGGAGCTGCTAGGAGAGGTGGTGTAGGCAGCCTCCTCTGTCCCCACCCCTGGGGAACAGCCTGGGGACTTAGCCAAATGCTAAGGGTCAGACAGGTGGCCAACCCTTAAATCAGCTCTGGACAGAGGACAGACAGATCCAGGTTGTCAGGCTTGTCTCAATCTACCTCTTCTCTGTGACCTTGGGCTAGGGACCTCCTCCAGCATCAGTTTCCCCACTTGAGCCTCAAGGGCTAAGCCAAGTGACCTTTTTGATGCTCTCCCACTCTGTTCCTGGCAGGGAAGACACCCTGCTCAGGCCTGGGGAAGCCGCTCGTGTGGGGGATCACCGAGCACAGCCTGGGTCGGAGCAGCTCAGGAAGGAGAGTGAACACTAAGTTGTCATAACAGAGCGGGCCTCCAGGCACCTCCTGTTTACCGAGGCTGAGCAAATACAGCCGGGCCCTTAGCAACAGGCACAAAGGGGCCCTTGTGATGCTGCTCCTGCAGGCTCCCTAGCTCCCCAGCTCAGCCCAGCTGGGAGCTCTGTGAGAGGCAGGCAGCCTGGCCCACAGCTGCCTGGCAGGTGGGAATGGGGTGGTTGCAAGGCCTACTCTGTGCCCTGCTCTGGGACCTGTCAGGGAGCCAGACTGTTGAGGCCCCTGTCCTTTACAGGCAGGAAGCCCAACCTATTCTTCAGATCAGTAAACTGAGGCTCTGAGAGGGCGCTGACTGGAGATTGTCCATCAGAGGTGGAGCAGGTGAGCCTCAGAGCAAGGACCCAGGGGGATGGATGGACATCTGTGTTGGCCCTGAGACCTTTAGCACATTACTTGTCAGGAATCCCAGGTTCTTCATCTGCCACCGAAGCTAATACAACCCACCACGTGGTTCACCTGGGCACCTGGGCCTCGGATGAGAAGATGCATGAAGATGTTTATTCTATAAACTCCAGAAGCCCTAAGTAAATACAGGGGATTGTTATTTTGGGCTGGTGTCGGGGAGACTGGGGGTGAAGGTCAAGGGTAAATTTTTAGTGCCCCTGTCAGCACCAGGAGCTTTCAGAGCCCACTTTGGAAGGTGGGGAGGGGTCTCCGGAGCCCCAGCTACTGGTATTCCACCCTTGCCTATCAGAGGAAAATGGGGCAGGGTGTCTGCGTCCTGCCCACAGGGCCTCATTGTCTGAAACAAGGCTGACTCAGGCAGAATGTGAAGTGCTGTTTTGAGTGAGTGAATAATGAATGCCCCAGTTAAAAAATAAGGAAAACACATGAAAAAATAATTCATAAGAGAATGAATGCTGATGACTGATAAACACTTGGAAAAAAGAGCCAACCTCCCTTTGGGTTAGGAGTATAGCTCAGTGCTAGAGTGCTTGCTTAGCATGCATTGAGCCCTGGGTTCCATCCTCAGCATACCAAAAATAAGTAAATAAGAGCAACAATGAGAGTTTTTTCTCCCCTTATGAGATTAGCAAAAGATCAGAAACTCTTCTCCCAGGGCTTGAATGCTGGGAAGGAATGTTCAGCTCCTTATTAACTTTGGACCTCCAGCGTAAGAGCCTGTAAAACAGGCAACGACAATACCCACTTTCCAGGTTTAGGGACAGGATTAAACAAGTTATCATGTCTGAAGTGCTGAGAAGAGTACCAGGCACATAAACAGACTTAATACAAGGAGTTTAATGATTATTGTTGATTCAAAGGATAAATTAGCACAATCTTTATAAAGGCCCATTTAGAGGCATATATCTCCAGTTTCAATGAACCCAGCAATTCCAGAGCTGAGGAAATAGACATGTCAGAGAGCTACACAAAAGGATGTTCTATCCTTTATTAAAACAAAAAATGTCCACTAAGAAGTGGATAATTAGATTACAACATTCCAACAACAAAGCCAGGCAGGGTAGAGATGTTTGTGTTGACATCACAGTGATGGTTTAAAAGCAATCAACCCAAGGGGACCCATTTCTGCAGAATGGCAAGCCCAGCTCTGTCAGTGTGTGTGTGTGTGTGTGTGTGTGTGTGTGTGTGTCACTGAGATGCCAGTGAGGATGTGAACAGCAGCTTTCTCTGAGTGAAGATGGGTTTTCTTCTCTTTCTTTTTTTTCTTTCTTTCTTTTTGGTGGTACTGGGGATTGAACTTGGGCCCTTCAGGGCCTTGAACTTGCTAGGCAAGTGCTTTTACCACTTGAGCCACACCACCAACCCTTTTGGTTTCAGTTTATTTTTCAGATTTTGCCCAGGTTAGCCTTTGTCTGCAATTGCCCTACCTCTGCCCCACCCTGCCTCCTGCTCCCCAGTAGCTGAGCTTACAGGTTTCTTCCACCATGTCCAGTCTTTATTTTATTCTTTATACTTTTAAAGATTTTGTTAGTTTATTTTCCAAAGCTCACTAAATCTATTTTCTTCTGTTTAAAGTTCAAATGCAGTAAGTGCCAGTGGGAAATCTAGGGTCTCACTTTCTGTGTCTGGACCTGGGAGGGGTAAAGAGGGGTGCTGAACACCAGCCTTAACCTGGGGACTCTGAGTGGGAGTCCAGTCAGTGCTGATGGGACAGAGCATCTTCTGAGCCAGTATATCAGTTGGCAGAGGACACAGGAAAGTCCTGGGCTCAGTGGTAGCAGAGCACCATGTATGCAAGAGGTCTTTCAGGTGAAAAAAGCAGACTG
Organism: Castor canadensis; assembly: GCF_047511655.1. Taxonomy (NCBI): domain Eukaryota; kingdom Metazoa; phylum Chordata; class Mammalia; order Rodentia; family Castoridae; genus Castor; species Castor canadensis. The sequence continues at coordinate 18,198,058 of NC_133388.1, read as the reverse complement.
AAGGAGAAGCTGCAGGAGTTGGGATGAGGCCCGGTACTGATGGGTCTGGCTGCTCTTGGTGGCTGCCACTTGGACCTCAGTGCTGGGTTGAAAAGGCTTGAGGAAGGGACACAGGCCAAGCCTCCTGCCTCTGTTTTTGAAGGAGACAGACCTGAGGAAGTTGCTGGAGGCTCACAGCCCTTCCTGCTTGTCTGTGGCCATTCTGGGCCCTCACTAGGAGCCTCTCCTCCTGAATCTGCTAGTACGTCTCATCTCATGGCTGGCAGTCTCTGACTACCCCAGAGTCACTGGGGTATGCCACTCTCCAGAGCCACCCAACTCATCACCACGGGTTCTGAGCAGGTGGCACCATATAATGACAGGGAACTCCATGCTTCATTCCAGTGTTCTGGCCACCCCTGTCATTGTCAGGGTCCCCTTGCCTGAGGGGCAGAAACTAGCTCCCCAGCAGCACATGGTGGTCCAGAGATGGCAGCATGGCTGACATATGGGGTGAAGAATTCCACATGGGGGCCCTCTGTGCCCTGTGGGGTGCTTAGCAGTGCCCTAGCCCTTCTACTAGATGACGGTAGTACTCCCACCACTACAACCACCAGAAGCATTGCCAAATGGCCCCCAGGGGCACAATCACCACCTAGTCCAGAACCTCAGCTCCATAACAGCTTCATGCCATCAGTCTCTCTCCTGGGCAGAGTCCCTGCATCCGCCATCCTCACAGACGCAGCACATGCTCTGTGTGACTGGGAGCTGTCTATGGCCCTGCTTCACCCGACCTCTTCCTTCCATCCCAGATGGACACCCTAACTCCCCAGGATCTGGAAGATGAGCAGAAAACTCCATTGTGTCCTCCCACCTTTCCCAGCTCTCTGCTCCAAGGTGCCATAAGGAAAACCCAATCCTTTGAAAAAAGCAACCTTTAGTCACCTTTCTAGACAGTCATCCCCACGCCCATTGCACACAGGGCTGTCAGCCCTGCCCACGTGCTGTGGGGAGCTCCAACTCTTTGGGTCACCACACCCCTAGCTCCATCCCTGGCACTGGTTCCCAGTGGGCAGGGGCCATGTGGAGGGACTGGCACACTCTTAACACCTAAATGCACTTTTGAGGAGTCACATTCTCAAAATGGCAGCCCCAGGGTGGCGGGGAGGTGCTGGGCCGGGGCCCTGTTTCCCATGGCCAGGGAGGAGACAACCAGGATATTTGCAGGGACAAACACAAAGCTGGAAGCCATTTGAGGTGGGCAGGCAGCCAGCAGGATGCAGAGAGGGATGTAAGGTCAGCCTTCATTGAGCTACCTGGCTGGGGCTGACCAGAAGGGGAACATGGGGAGCTCAGAGTATTTGTTACATTCACGGACCCCAAACCTGTCCACATAGGGATGGGGCCCCACCTCAAGAAGACACCAGCCAGAAACTGGCCTGGGTCAAGATCATAGGCTCACCAGCTCACCTGGGGTCCTGGCAGGCCCTACAGAGTGGCTTTTGAATCAAACCAGCTCAGGGACATGTCTTCAAGGAAAGTTTTGTTGCTAGTCCCTGGAGATGAGATGCTGGATCAAAACAACCAAGTCCCACCCTTAGGGTCAGCCATGGTGACCTCTTCTCAGACATTGCACACTGAAAGAAAGGCAGGTTACCTTATTTTGTTTATTTTCTTTTGTTCTTTTGATGGGACTGGGATTTGAATTTAGGGCTTTGCACTTGCAAAGCAGGTGCTCCACTGCTTCAGCCATGCCTCCAGTCCATTATTTTGGAGATAGGGTCTTGTAAACTATTTGCCAGGGTTGGCCTCAAACCTTGATCCGCCTGATCTCAGCCTCCCAAGTAGCTAGGATTACAGATGTGAGTCACTGGTGCCTGTTGAAAGGCGGGTCATTTTAATCTTTATTCCAGAAGGAATTACTGGTCTGCCATTCTTAACAAATTGTCTTCACAAACGTATCACTGCTCACCTGCCTGCCCCCTGAGGGGTTCCTGCTGGATCCATGTGAGTGGGGCCCCAAGACGTCCTGCTGACTTTATTGGGGGGGGGTCCTGGGCTACCCCATAACAGCAGTTTCAATCTGTACATGTCAGTCGCCTGTTCATGAGGGTTACTGAGGTTAGGATTCCTGAGGAATGCAGCCACCAGGTGTCATTGACAAGAAAAAACAAAGGCTGAGAGCAGCAGCACTGGATCCCTGGGTCTGAGTGACACATGACATTATGACCAAGATTCTGGTGCCTGGGGTGGGCACAATCAGGAAAGCAGCTTCCTTCAAGAAAGCTGTCTGCACAGGCCTATTTCTGGCTGGGGTTGTCACCTATAGGGCAACCCAGGGAGTTCAAACCCCTGGGCCTTCTATGTTCCCTGACCTCCTATTCCCCCCGGAAGACAGGTGGAAGGATTTAGTTCAGGGGCATAAGTGTGGACATTTTGATTGACCTTCCACTCCTCTTCCTGGCCAACAGAATCCTGGTTTTGTCCAAGCAGCAGGGGACAAGTCTCGCTTCATTGCCAATTGGTCTGTGTGTGATCACTCTGTGCCCCTTTGCCAGATCTCTCTTTCCCAGCTTTCTTTGCAACTAGGGGTAGCTTTTGATCCAGTTGTAGGTAATGAAATGTAAGAGCTGTGGGGGAGAGCTTCTGGGAGAGCTTTTGTTTCTTATAAAAGGGTGGATATGACAGCAGAGTTCTCTTAGCTTGCCCTTCCCTTTTTTCATGCTAGAGTACAGTCATGATGACTAGTGCTGTAGCAGCTATCCTGTAACTATGTGGTCTCAAGAGAACACTGAAGGTGGTGGACATAGAGATGGAAAGAATCTGGTTCCTCAGTGACCTCGCTAAGCTTCCAAACCACGCTGACACCTGCTATGCCCAGGGTCCTCATTAGGTCAATAGTTACTGTATTTGTGGTTCAGAGAGAGGCACTGTTAATGTGCTCTGTGTGAGCCCGTGTGAATCGTCCATTATAGAGTGGATTCTTGGTGACCAGTGGCCATCACCAACATTGTGTGCAATCTGCTGGCTTGCATAAGTACACTTGGACGGATGACAGATTTGTGACATATGCATATACATGACCCCTGGGTCAGAGTGCCACTCAAGCCCTGGTCCTGAGTGTTACTTGCCCAGGCTCTCAGGCCACTCCATCAACCTTGCTGAGATGCATTCTCCTTATCTAAATGGGGAGGAAAATGGTAGCTTATGGGTGTGGAAGTTGGCAGTTAGCCCAGCCTCACGAACCCGGAGTGGGGCAAAAGGACCAGCTCCACCTGGCAGATAGGGAAACCAAGACTCAGAGAGGCTCAGTAAAATGCTGAGGTCAAGAGCCAAGACCTGGCGAACCACATGGCCTCACATAGCACCTGTGTGTTGGAGGACTGTCTATGTGCCTGAGTGTGCAGGCTGCATGCATGTATGTGCAAGCGTGTGTGCCCGGGGCTGTGTATATGTATGCAGAGTTATTATGCAGGAGTGTAAGTGCAAGTGTGCATGTGCACAGGGTGTGTGTGTGTGAGGCTGCATGTTCAGGGTGTATACACGTGCAGGGGCTGCGTGCAGGGAGTGTGTGCATCCACAGTCACTTAGGCCAGTGTGCAGATGAGCCCTGGAGACTGTGTTTTGAGGGTGTCTCTCTTCAGCCCCAGCAAGAGTGGCCTCTGCCTGTCCCTCACTGGCTCTGCAAGGCTCCCAGACCCCGGCACTGGCAGGGCCACCCCTGTTGCACTGACTCCCTCTGGCTCCCCTGGGCCCAGATGCTCCCCAGGGCTGCATCCTGCTCCCTTCTCCAAAACAACACCACCATCATCAGCAGCAGCAACAGTTCCCTGAGGGCGGCTGCCTCCCTTGCGTTGGCACCAGCCTGGGTCTCACCTGCTGGGCTGCTCAAGTGGCCACCAGCATTTTCCTGGCCCACACCCTTTTCCCCTCCTATCATCGTCATGGATGGCTATAGATAACGCTCCTCTTCCCTTTCCCTTGCCACTAAGTCAAGGAGTTCTACCCAGTCATCTCCACCTGGGCCAGCCTGGGGGTCGGTTGGGGGCCTGCATGAGAGGGTGGCAGGTGAAGGAAGTCCAAGACTCCCAGGGATAGCATCGGCACCCTGCCCTGCCCTTGCCCTCTTCCTGCCAGAGCAGACCCCTCAGGCTTCCCTAAAGACAGGGGCCATTGGAACCTCACACTCCAGCCCAGTCAAGGCAAACATGCTGGGAGACCTTCCTGCCCTCACTTGACCCTGAAGGGCTCCTTTCTCCTATCTTCACCTCCTCTTCAGCATCTCTGGCAAAGGAGAGTAGTCCCCCCATCTGGAGCCTGAGGCAGCCCTATCCGCCTCTCCAGCCCCAGAGTCACAGTCTCATCTCCATGACTTTCTCATTTTCCCCCAGCAAACTCACTGTCCCATTCTACTGTCCTCCCCGCTGGGAGTCCTTGATCCACCTTGGGCCCTGAGCCAAAAAGTCATTAAAACAAAGTACAACCAAGGAGAGGGAAAATTGCACTTTCTGATGGGAGAAAGCCAAACACTGTCACACTCCAGGGCCACTGGCTGTGTCCCAGGAACTCAGGGAGGGTGGGAGTGTGGCAGCCCAGGAGCAGGGGCAGGAGGGAGGGGGGTTAGAGCCGGGCCTTGAGGGCTGACAGGCCGAGGTGTAGGTCTCTGAATGCCCAGTCTTTTGGGAACTGTGACCTGCAGAGCTGGGCTGCAGAGCTGGCATGAAGCAGGCCCTGAGTCTCTGTTGTGTCTACAGCTCACAGGTGTTGGGAAGGCCTGGCTCCAGCCTGAGACTCTCACAGGACGGTGACCAAGCAGAGGCCTTGGGAGGATGAAGGACCCACCTCTCAGAGCACCTAGGACCCTTGGGTTTTCCCACATTCCCTGTGGTCCCCTGCACCTGTTGTATACCTATAGGAGACACGACAGAAAAAACAGATAGTGTTTCTCAGTCCCCACCTGGGGAAACTGAGGCTCAGGGTGGGAACCCTGGTGGGCATGTGACCCATTTAAGGGGGAGCAAGGGCTAAAATACAAATCTGACTTTCCCTGCCTTGTGTTCTCTTAACTAAACAATGGTGGTTATTGCATGTGGGTTTTTAAAACAAAATCATCTTTGATTTTTACAGCAAATACCTTGATGGTGGCTTTATTTCCCATCATTTACAGATGAGTACAGTGGGGCACAGAGAGGGTAATCAGATCCAAGGTTACACAGCAGATACACAGCAGAGTCAGGACTAAAACCCTGGGCACCTGACTCTAGCACCCGTGGCCAAGAACTCCAATGTGGCCAGTGAGAAGCTGACAGAGTCCTCCATTCTCAGGTGGGAAGGGGACCAAGAGCAGTTTGACCTGCCAAGTTCCTCCAGAGCTCCTCTGCTTGAGTGGAAGGACACGTGGGAATAAAAGGGGCAGAAGAGCTGATGGCATAGACTAGTCACAAAAACTGGCTAGGGGTCATGGGAGGAGAGTCCACAGGCTGGTGGCCACAGAGTGGAGGCTGAGGGTCTACTCCAGGCACCTGGCTCTGGCTGGGCACAGTGGGGAACAAAGGGCTAGGCTGTCTCATTGCCATGGACTGCGGACCTCCTTTTCCTCCTGGCTGCAAGCCTCCCCTGGCCTCCGGAGCCTCTCCCTGACAGCCGCCCCCCACTTGTCCCCTGTGGTCTGCCAGGAGTTCGATGTTCTTGGTGTGGGGAGGGGGTATGGCTGGGTGGGCTGCCTTCTCCACCCCCAGCCCAATCCTGAGCCTTCTTGCAGCCACAGTGGCTTGATGCCACCCTCTGCCCTCCCCTCCTCTCCCTCTTTAAAGCCAGCTATGCTAGAGACCCCTCCCTGCATGGGCACCCTGGGGTGGGGAATGGAGGAGCTAGGCCTTTGGCTCCAGGCCTGAGCCTGTGATGGTTGCCAGGGTAACAGCAGTCCATGGCAGGCAGCCTGGCAGCTGAGAGGAGGCAGGAAGCTGAGATGCGGGGAGTCCACCCATTCCCCTCCCTCTCTGCTCTAAGGGTGGTGTGTGGGGCTAGGTGGGGGCACCTGGCACAACCTGAGGCTTAGGGTTGTAGGAGTTAGGGAAGTTGGCAGGAGGAACTTGGGGGATGGATGACCTGCTTCAAGTTCTGGTCCAACCACAGGCCAGCTGTGTGGCCCTGGCCGTCTCTCCACTTCTCCAGAGCCTCAGTCTTCCCATCTGTGGTTGGCTGTGTAGCAGTTTGCTAGGCTGGAAATCTGAACTCAAAGTGTGGGCAGAGATGGTTTCTCCTGAGGCTCCCTCTCCTTTTCTCTGTGTGCTCATATGGTCTTCCCTCTGGGTGTGTCTGGATTCTACTCTTATAAGGACACAGTCCTACTGGATGAGGACTCACCCTAATGAACTCATTTGACTTAATTACGTCTTTGAAGGCCCCATCTCCAAATACAGTCACATCCAAGGTACTGGGGATGAGAGCTTCAGCATACAAATTTTGAGGAGGACACAATTCAGGACGTAAAATGCAGCCACCTGGCCTGGGCCCTGCCACTCCTGAACTGAATTTAAACAGACTGGTCAGCTCCCATTTGTACTTCTCAAGTCGCCGCCCTCAGGCGAGCCAGGCCATTGTCCTTAGCATCCAGCCCGTGAATTGGGTCCAAGGGTTACTGTGTGAAGCGAGATACATTTGTGATATGACAGGGCCAAGGTCATTCCCACGGCACATGCACAGCTCCTCCCAGTCCAAGAGAGTCCTGAAATTGAAGGATGGTTTCTCTTCCTTGCTCCAGGAATAGAGGGCTCCCTCAGTTGCTCTAGTGAAGAGGTGGAAGGGCAGGGGACAGTGAGAGGTGGCCAGGGTTAGGTGTTTAAGGCTCCCTTGAGGTTTTTGAGAAATACAAGGCTCTGAGTCACTTTGAAATTGCTTTGAGTTGCTGGACTTCTCTTTCTTGGACCGTAGATTCTCACAGATTAAAACTCAGAACAAAGCCAGACACATAGTAGGTGGTAAGAAAATGCATTTCAACTTCCACCCGCAGGGTGGAAACACAGAGACACTGTGTTTGGGGGCCACTGAAGCATGGACAAAGGCCTCTGCTCTGGGCTGGCGTTGGCTCTGATTGGTCACCAGAACCCACCAATTTTCCTAGGGAAAAAGGCCACACAGGGAGGCCTGGCCTTTTGTGATCCCCCACCTGCTACGCTCCCACCATGATAGGATGTGTCAGTACAGGGTGGGCAGTGGAGCAGGCCTGCACCCTGCTGTCTACTTCTCTCTCGGTGCATGTGCGTGTGTGCATGTGCGTGTGTGTTCCAAGCCCTATGCAGGACAGGAAGGTGACAGAGTTGTCCAGGACTCCTGGTGCTGGTTGAGACAGGGCAGAGCCAACTCCTAGGGAGGACAGAGGCTTGACTAGGAAATGGAGGTCTCCCAGGTCTCCATTTGAAGCTTCTTTCTTGTCCCAGGGTAGTTTGGATAATTTAATGGGAGCAATAACTTCCTTGTACTTCCTCAGGGCACTGCCCTTTACAGTTTTCAAGGCTGGTCCATATCAGCTGCACCACCCAACTCTGGAGGGGGCAGGCTTCCCAGATAAGGAAGCTGAGGCACCAAGGAGCCTCTGCCCTGACATCAGAGTGTAAGTGCATGGGCACCAAGGCATGGGGTCCTTGGGCCCAGCCCAGGGAAAGGCAGTGATAAGGCCACTGCCTCATGTGCTTCGAGAAGCCTGACCTTCAGTGAGGTGGGAAACCAGGGTGGGCCTGGCCAGAGCAAGGGAAGGTCCCTGGCCTGGTCCTTGGCCCTTGCCCCAAGCCCCACCCGACTGAGCCTCTATTTCCTGAGCTGGCCGCCAGGACAGGCTGGGTAGCTGAATCCCTTCCTAAAAAGGCATCAGGCAGTGGTGGCCCAGGCTATTTTTAGACAATTGTGTTGAAAATCTCAAGGCACATGTAGCACCATGTATTTTATTTCAGGAGGAAATAAGTGGGTGTAAGTAGATCCCCCAAAAGGCTTGGAGGAACCCCCATGGGTCTGCCTGAAAGGGCAGTGGCCTAAGATGCCCAGCCTGGGGTTTGAGGATTCAGGGCTTCCTGCCAGGGGCAGGGTCCACCACAGCCCCTCTTTGGCTTGGAGCTATCTGGAGTGCAAACTATCCACATTAAAGATGGGGAGTCCAAGACCCATCAGTCCTCATCCCCATCTCTATCCCAGACCTTACTTCTCAAAACTGTGGTTTAATAAGCTGCACATCTTTAGAGTACACAGGGTGTTATGTCTTGATATGTGTCTACACCCGTGAGGTCACCACCACAATTAAAACAGTAAACAAGCTGGGCTTGATGGTCCATACCTGTAATCCCATCATTTGAAAGGCTGAGGTAGGAGGATTGTGAATTCAAGGCCAGCCTAGGCTACAGAGCAAGTTCCAGGCTAGCTCAAGCTCCACAGTGAGACTGTCACAACAAACCAAACAAATGAAGACAGCAAACATACTCACCCCCACGCCCCAGGTCTCCTCGTCACCTTTGCAAACCCTCCGTCCTGTCTCCCACTGCCTCTCTGCCTCAGGCATCTGTTCTCTGTCACTATGGATTACCTCATAGTTTCCAGAATCTTCTACCAGTGGGGACCCACAGCAGGTTCGGTTTGACTGGCTTCTCTAACCCATCATCAGCATTATTTTGAGAGTCAACCGTGTTGTTGCATGTACCAATAGCTCGTCCCTTTACCCCCCATGGTATGCCATCATAAGGACGCACCACCATTTTTTTTTATCTAGTCATCTGCTCGTAGACGTTTGGATTATTTGTACTTTAGGATAGTACCAATATAAAATGTACCAGTCCTTGAGTAGACACATCTTTTCTTTTCTTTGGGGTAAATGATAGGAGAGAAATTCCTGGATAACTCTACGTTTGAACTTTAAAGAAACTGCCAAACACTTTCCCGAAGTGGCCGCCCCGTTTCACATCCCCGTATGTGCGTCCCAGGGTATGCATCTCTCACCAACACTTGGATTGTCTGTCATCTCGGTTAGACAGCTCAGTGGATGTGAGGTGGCCTCACACTGTGGTTTTGATTTGTTTTCCCCATGACCAGTGACACTGAACAGCTCATCATGTATTTGCTGACCCCAATCTCACTTTTTTCTTTAAATAAGCTTTTAACTTTAAAATAATTTTAAATTTACTGAAGAGTTGCAAAGCTAATACCAAGCATTCCCCCAGCCCCCTCCCCCTCATATTAGCTTCTTATGGTACCTGGTACACTTATCACAGTCATGCACCACAGCGTGTCACGTGTCAAGCGTATGATGCTAACGTGCCTCCCACAGGTACGTCATGTTTTGCTGTCGAATCTCCACAGGCCCCTGAGGTTACTGTCAGCTTCTTTGACTTCCCCTTGCTTTTCACACTCTTGACGGTTGGCTTAGATATTTTATAGAAATTTTTTCAATTTGGGTTTTCCTGTGATGAGACTGGGTTATTGTCTTGGAGAGCCCAGTGAGGACGTGCCTGGCTCATTCCTTCCCATCGGGATTTGTGCTGGCCACATGACTCATCACTGTGGTGCTGACCTTCAGCCCCGGGTTCAGATGGTGTCGGCCAGGGTTTTCCAGTGGGACGTCACTATTTTTCCTCTTTCGACAGCCTTTTTGGATGAAGGCCTCTTTGGGTCCTAACCTGCACTTCAGAGATTAAGTTCCCCACACTTTACCTTCATTTGAGAATCTTCCAGAGCAGGTACTTCACACTGACATGTCACTCGATCCCAAACCCAACCACTGTCCTTCTGTGAGGGGTCTTGGTAACCTCTACACTGGGCAAGCTTGTGGTTATAAAGGACTTGGAACAATGGCTTAAATGAGAAAACTGAGGCTCAGAGAGGGGTGAGATTTACTTAGGATCCACCATAACCAGAAGAAAAATGTCCTTGGGGCATTGACCAGGGCAGAGAGCAAGGGTGCCCTAGTCCAGGACGTGCTCAGGAGGTGCCCACATTGGTTAACACGCGGACACTCATGAATGATAAGGACTTCCATACATAAAACCTTTCTCTGTGAACAATGGAGGCTGCCCCAAGGGTCACCCACTGCCTCTCAGCCACCTGAATAAACTGGGGAAGCTAGAATGGGGGATGTCAAAGAGAAGACAGCCCAGCACTCCCCTGCTGAGGCCTCAATGTCACCTATGTGGCCACAGCAGCCCTGCCTCCTCTTGGCGGTCTGGCTGGCACAAGCTGGATTCTAGATTTCAGCTGGCCACAGATGAGTCTCCAAGCGGTCAGTTAGGGACTTGGGCACCATCGTGAGGCGACACACTCGTACCCTGACCTCGCAGGCCAGAGTTTAAATTGGTCGGACAAGTTATTAAGACACAAACAGGAACATTAAAAATGGTAATGATTTTTTAAAATTGTGCTAGGTGGGGGTACATTGTGGTGTTTACAGAAGTTCTTATAATATATCAAATATTTGATAGCTGAATTCACCCTCCATCAGTCTCCTCTACCCCCCTCCCCCCACTCCTGATGGTAATGGTTTTGCTCTGGTTCCCTGGAGAAGTTTTGAAAGGGCCATGGAATTGTGGAATCAGATGGATCCTGAGGAGACTAAGGATTGCTCTGTGGTGAGTCACCTCAACACCCTGAGTCTCAGTTTTCCCATCTGTGAGATGGGGATGATCAGTGTAGTTACCTTTTGTATTGTCTTTAATTTCCATAATCTAGTGCAGCACGGACAGTGTGGTGTGTGTATCTGTGTTCATTTTCACGTGCACCTTGAACCCTAATGAGAAGCTCACCCTCCAAAGCTGGTTTGGCATCTGCAAGACTGGAACCAAAGCCATTAGCTATTACTTGCCCACTAACTAATATCAGGCCACTAATTAGCCAAGGGATATAAAAAATGCTGTGTGTGTGTGTGTGATATAAGTGGTGTTAAGAGTGTGTAGATTGGGAGGGCCATGGCTCAAATTTATCCCCCCAAAACATGTTAGTGACAGTATTAAGGAGAGGGTCCTTTGAGAGATGATTTGGCCTCAAGGGTCCCACCCTCACAAACAGATGAATAGTGTCATAGGAGTGAGTTCCGCATGAAGGGCTGAGCTTGGCTCCCCTTGCCCCTTAACCTTTCTTGCTCTTCTGCTGTGGGGTGTTGGGGTGTCGCAGTAAAAGACCCTGGACAGATGCTGCCCCACTCCCGTCTTGGACTTCGCAGCCACCAGAACTGGGAGCCGATACAGCTCCGTTAGTCTATATTACATTGTCTTGGTGTTCTGTCACAACAGCACAAATGGACCAAGATGGCCAGCAATATTGTACAGGGGCCTCTGTACAATGTGGGGTTGTTCCAGAACCAGGGACTCCTGGGTCCTAGGTCTGGGTGCTTTGAGGATTTTGTTGGCTGATCCTGACTCTTAGCGTCAGAGTCCTGTTGCATCAGCCCCAAGTAGGCTCTTCACGTGAGTGCTTACCAGTGCCTGAAATTCAGAGCACAGGGACTCCACCCTGGCTGGACCATGTCGCTGTCTTGGCATCTGCTCACCAATGGCCTGATTTTCCTGTACTTTGCATTCACTGGGGTAGCATCTAGCAAGGAGTCACCGCTCTCACTTCTACTGATGACTGGCCAGCTCTACGGAGCCACCAGACAGAATCCAGCAGTTTCAACTGCCAGCTTGGTTCTGGCCAGTTTACAGATAGCATCACAGAGTCCTGAGGATTAAATGAGGGAACATGTGGAAAACACACACTAAGCCCTCAAGCAATGGAAGCTAATGAACCTGCTCCTCCTGGAAGTCTGTCTTAAAGATAGGCAGCCAGAGATGCTGGGGAAAGGTGTATGTGAGTGGCTAAGCGTGGGGATTCTGGAGTCAGGTAATCTGGGCTCGGATCCCAGTAACACTGCCTTGGGCAAGTTCCCTCATCTTTGAAGAAGGCTTTGCTTCTCATTTGTGCCTGCATCTGTAACATCAGTGTCCATCTAGCGAGGTTGCTGCGGTGGTTCATCTGGGAAATTAATGAAGTCCACGTCTAGGTATATCAATGAGGATGTTTACAGAGAAAATTAATAAGGGAGGGGGGCCCCTTCCAGAATCCAATAGGCTGGGGACCCAGAGGGAATAAAAGGAGGAGGAAGTCTGCTAGCACAAGCATCCATCTCTCTCTCTCTCTCTCTCTCTCTCTCTCTCTCAGTTCTTCCCCTTCTTCCCATGCCTAGCCTCCATGAGATAAGCAACTCTGCTCCTCCATGCCCTTCCACCACGGTGCTCTACCTCACAACATCCCAGAAACAATGGAGTCAGCTGACCACAGACTGAAACCTCTGAATCTATGAGCCAAAATAAATCTCTCCTCCTTTTAAATTGTTTCTTTCAGGTATTTGTCACAGCAGGAAAACTGAGTAACACAGTCACCACGAGTATTAGATGAGTCAATACATGTAGAACACTCAGAATGACACCTGGCACACAATAAATGCTCAATAAATGTGAGCGAGCACAGATCATCTCATTCTGTGTGGAATGACAATGGGAAGCAACCAGAACACCTGATGAGCATTTGGGATAAATGATTGGCAGGGCAGCCATGTGACGGAAGGCTATGCATTTTCTTCTTCTTCTTCTTCTTCTTCTGCAGTACTGGGGCTTGAACTCAGGGCCTACACCTTGAGCCGCTCCACCAGCCCTTTTTTTATCATGGGATTTTTTTGAGATAGGGTCTTGCGAAACATTTGCCTGGGCTGGTTTCGAACCATGATCTTCCTGATCTCTGCCTCCTGAGTAGCTAGGATTATAGGTGTGAGCCACCGGCACCCAGCTGCCTTTTATCGTCTTTGGGAGTAAGGGGGATTGAGCTCTGGGCCTCGTGCTTATTTGGCAGGCATGCTACCATTTGAGTCGCATCCCAGTCCTTTTACTTTTAGTTTGCTTTTCAGGTAGGTTCTCTAGCTTTTGCCTGGACTGGTCTTGGACCATGATCCTCCTACCTCTACCTCATGAGTAGCTGGGATTATTGGTGTGTGATACTGTACCTAGTTCTATAAACACAAAGAAATTCTAAGTGCAAAGGTATATAAAATATTATAAATAGTATCATGTCACTTCATTAAAAATATACTCCTGCCAGACGCTGGTGGCTCATGCCTGTAATCCTAGCTACTCAGGATGCAGAGATCCGGAGGATCACAGTTCAAAGCCAGCCCAGGCAAATAGTTTGCAAGACCCTATCTTGAAAAACCCTTCACATGCACACGGGCACACATGCACACACACACACACACACACACTATATATATATACGTATATATATATTCCTAAGAAAACTCCAGAAGGTAGTATGCCAAAATGATAAGGTGAACACTAAATGGTAGAATTGAGTTATCTAAATCTTTATATTTCTGGAATTGTCCATGATGAGTGTGGTAAGTGGAATAATGATTTCCCAGAGGGGTCAACATCCTAACCCTGGAACCTGTGACTGTGTTAGCTTACATGGCAAAGGGGACGGTACAGATGTGACTAAACGAAGGATCTGGGGTAGGGAGAAGATTTTGGGTGATCCAGGCTAGACCAATGTAGCTACAAGTTTCTTACAGGTGGAATAGGAAGGGAGGAGGGTGAGAGTCCAAGAGGGGGATGTAACAAATGTCAACCTGCAGAGGCTGGAGTGATGTCATTACTGGATTTGGAGATGGATAAGGGTTGTGAGCCAAGAGCAGCCTGGAGAAACTGGAAAAGTAAGGCGCAGGTTTCCCTAGGACACTCAGGAGAAATACAACCCTGCCACCACCTTCATTATTGCCCACCCCTCCGCCCTGTGACCCATTTCAGACTCCTGACATCCAGAATTATAAGATGATAAATGTATACTGTTTTAAGTTTTGTGACAACTTATTACAGCAGCATTAGGAAATGAATACAGTGGGTATGTATTTCATAGTCATAAAAGAAAAGGCTTCTGACTATTAAAAATAAAAGGCAGAGCCAGCTGTAGGTGACTTTATTACTCCCCTTCTCCATTGGAGGTAATGTGACCAGGCTGAGCTGGGATTCCAGCCAGATCTGTGTGACCCACAGCCTGGTGGTTACCAGGAAACCCTATTATCCTCAGGAGGTCAGGGGCCAAAGGGCAGAAGGGGTAGGCAGAGGAGCTGTGGAGGCCTTAGGCAGCCAGATATTCAGCTGGAATTCCTGGCACAAGGCAGGCCTGCAGAAGATAGCCACCATTTTCCTGTCACTTCCTGTTGCCAGTCCTACTCAGGCCCTGAGTGTGTTTGGGGTTCCTGCCTGCAGGCCTGGCCCTGAGGCCTCATACATTGTCCCTGTTTGGTGGTGGCCCTGGTTTTCCCTGCCCAGCAACCCTACCATACTGACAGCAGCCTGCTGACTCATGTCTCACCTGGAAGCAGGCTGGAGTGGGGGGCAGTTGTCCCCCATCTGACAGTGGGGCCCCAGAGGGACAGTGACTTCAGCTCATCCTCTAGGGAGGCTCAGAGTTGGAGTGTCTCTCTCAGGGCATGGCCTCAAGGAGGAGGCCACAGCCCGGTCCCCAAAGCCCTTTTGGAGGACCCTTTGTCTTTGTGAGTTGACTACAGGATGTCCCTCTCCTGGTAATATCTGGTGAGGCCTGGGCGGGGGCAGAAGGAAATGAGTGACTGATGGGACAGGATGGTCAGTGGCAGGAGCAGAGGTATGTGTGCATGTATGGGGAAGGTCCTGGAGACCCTGCACAGCCTGTCCACTGCCTGTCTCCCCTGATAGGCCACAGTCAGTGTGTGGATGCTTTTGGAGTAGGCAGAGGACAGGAGCTGGAGAAGAGAAGTCAAGGAAAGTCAGGGAAGAGCAGGAATGAGTCTAGCAAAGATCCAGAAACAGAGACGTGGTGGTGGGAAGACTCGCTGGGGGAGGGTCATAGAGGGGGATGGCAGGGCCACATGACTGGCCTTGGGTAGGAGGTCCCTTCTGCCACACTGGGCCTTTGCTGATTCTGTCACCCATTCCAGCTTTATGCTGGGTGTGTTGGAAGAACCGGGAGGGGCCATTGGGCTGGGGTTGTAGCTGGGGTGGCAGGGGACAGGCTGGTGATATGTCCATTACAGACAGGGTGGAGGTTGGGGGGGTGCTTGGTGAAGGTCAGGGTGTCCTTTGGGCAGATGGCACAAGGCATCCGAGGATGACATGAGACCAACAAGGAGATCGGCATGGCCTGGAGGAATCTGGAGTTGTTCTGATATGGACACAGGTGTACACACACATAACACACATACCTATGCAACCTCCCTTAGGCCATGAAGACACGTAAGGAGCGCAGGTTCCTGAGTGTGCCAAGGCCTGGCCACTGCCTATGCCTAGGACCTGGAGACAGATAGACAAGCCTATGGACTATGACAAATGACACTGGGATGAGAGAGGCCTGTCCTGGCCACACCCACCCCAAGGTCCTTTTTAGCTAGGAGTCAGGGCCCCCGTGAAGGTGGCCTCCTCTCTTCTTCTCACCTGCTTCCTCCTTCCCTCCTTGGCCCATTCACCTCCTATCCTCATCCTCAGCTTGTTCTCCAGCCTACTGAGAAAGGGAAGCCTATGGCTTACTGGTGTGGGATACCCAGGTGCTCTGTTCTCTCTCTGTTGCTACTCTGCAGGACCTCACTGGCTCAAGACTGAGGCAGCCCTTCTCTTCCTTGCTCCCCAGGGACACCTCCGGCTGGCTGTCCTCCATCTCTACCTCACTCCCTTCCCTCTGCAAACCAAGCGCACAGTGAGTACCCACCTACTCCCCTGTCCCCTATTCTCGGCTTTCCTCTACATCAATATCCTTGAAAGAGACCGCCATGTGAGATACTCTGCTCACCATCTTTTTCTTCTCTTGAACCCATGCCAACCTGGCTTTACCCTACCACTCTTCCCAAACAGCTTGTCTTAGTTCAGGCTGCCATAAAAGATACCACAGACAGATGGCTTCAGCAATGGAAATGCATGCTCTCACGGTTTTGGAGACTTGAAGTCCAATGTCAAGATTCTGGCTGATTTGGTGTCTGGAGCAGGCTCTCTTCCTAGAGTGTACTCAGCCACCTTCTCACGGAGTTGCTCGCTTGCTCTTTGGTGTCTCATCTTAAGGACACCAACCCTAACTGGATGACAGTCCCACCGCTATGACCTTATTTAACTGTGGTTACTTCCATAGTGGCCCTATATTAAAATGCGGTCACATTAGGAGTTCACTATACAATCTGAGGCAGGGCAAAGCTCTTGTCAAAATCTCTTCTCACCTCCACTTTCACAAACCCAACTGCTAATAGGTTGGCCCTACTAGACCTGGGCACAAAATAGAGCTATCCCTCTCTCCTCCCTGGAACTTGGCCTTCATTTGGCTTCTGAGTCTCTGCTCTCCTCTCTCCTGCTCCCTCAAGAGTGGCTCTGCTGCTCACTCCTTGCTGGCCCCTCTTCACTGTCCTAGAGGTGATCCCTGACCTCTTCCTCTCTGTCTGCACTTGTCCCAAGGAAACCCCTTGCTTTCTTTCTACTCCCTTTTCACTGATGTCTTCACATTTGCACCTCCACGTTTGTTCCAGTCCTGCTGTATAGCTGTTCCTCATTCGGAGGCGTCATGGGCATCTGACACCCAAACTTCATAAAAACAAACTCCTGGGTCCTCCCACCTCCCTGATTCAGTGGCTAAGAGTTCCACCCTTCCAGAAGTTCAGGACAAAACCCTCATTTCCATCTTCAGCTTCCCTCTTCCCCTAACACCCATTTCCATCTGTGAGCAAATCCTTTTGTCTCTGTCTTCACAACATTCACAACCCAACCATGTCTTACCACTTCGTGGGCTCCACTTGGCCCAGCCTCCATGACTGCCCACCTGGGTGATGGATGATGGTCTCCCAGCAGGCTATGGTTTGCAGAATCACTCTCTTCCACTTTTCCCCTAAGCAATCTCTATGCTACTCCCTGCAGTCTGAGAATATGTTTAGCTCACGCGGATGGCAAAGAGACCTTGCAGATGTGCAAGATGAAGTAGTCTGAGACAGGGAGGTAATCTTGGAACATTCCAGTAGGCAAAGGAAATCATGAGAGTCCTTATAAAAGAGAGGCAAGCAGCTCGGAAGGCAGGAGAAAGGTGATGTGACTCGGGACCCTGAACCAAAGAATGAGAAAGCCTCCAGAAGCTGAAAAAAGGCCAGATCATCTCCTGGAGCCTCCAGAAGGAACACTGCCCTACAAAACCTTGGTTCTAGACTTCTGAATTTGTGTTGCTTTTAGTAAGTTTGTGGTCATTTCTTACAGCAGCCATAGGAACCTAACATACCTTTAGCGTGGCCCCTGAATGCCCCTGTTAAGCCTCTGACCTCCTGTGCTTGCCCCTCCATCCTTTACCTCCCTGACTGTCCCTCCCACCTCTGAGCTTTTGCTTCTACTATTCCTTCTTCCTGGGATGCTTTCCCCCCACAAATCCACCTGGCTGGCTCTGGCCAAACATCGCCTATGGGAGAGCCCAGCCTGTCCTTATATTCCCAGCTTTGTTTTGTCTTTCTCCAGGTGTGTTACCACCTGCCATTGTGTACATTTGTCTGTTTCTTCCTCAAGAAGTGAAGCCCCACGTGTGCATGGTGTCTGCTCCAAGTGCTGCTGTATCCAGTGTGTAGCACAAGTGTCTGGCATGTTGTGAACACACAACAGATGCCTGTTGGATGGATGAATGAATGAGTGAGCAAGTGAATTTTACAAGTGAGGAAACCAAACTAGGGAAAGGGAATGACCTGTCGAGGTCACAATCAGCAGTAGTCCTACAACTCAAGGATCCCCCCAAACCCCTTTTGACAGGATGTGGGCACCTGTCAAAAGCTTATTCTCAAGCCCAAATCTCAATCCTATTTTTCCCAGGTGGTTTCTTCTTATTCTTGAGATTTCTGTTTCTTCACCTGTGAATGAATGAATGAGTGATGAGTGAATGCCCATATCTGGGAAGGAGCTGACAGGTCAGAGGACTAGAAGAAAGCCAGAACAGTGAGCAAGGAGGGGAGGGAGAAGGAGGCCAGGTAACCAGGGCCTCTGCAGTTTGGATCCTGTTCCACGCAAAAGTTGGGAAGCCATGGAGGCAGGTTACAGAGGGAAGAGACCCAATACCATTCTCTGCATGAGGCTGAACAGGCAGGAACAGGGAGGGCCTGCCATGGGCCAGAGAGAGGAAGAGGGGCTGGGCTATGGTGTTGGCATAGAGATAGAGAAGTGGAGAGGTTTGAGATGTGGACTGGGGAGGAAAGACAGGACTTACTGTAAAGCAGAACTTGAGTGGGTGGGATTAAGGCAGAGGGTCAAGGGGGTTGGAAGATTTCTCACATAGTGCCTATGGAGACCACAGCACTTCTCAGCATTTCTTAGGTGTCTTTCAGAATAGAAACCCATTGTGTGGGCTCTAAGCAGACCAGGGAGCTACATGCTCACATGATGGATGGAAAATGTTAGGTTCCCATGCTCCAGTGGTGACCCTGAGCCCTGATTCTCATCTCCTCATTCTCTTTTCCTGAGTTGGCACCACTCTCAGGCAGGCTGTCACACACAGGGCCAAATGTCCTCCAAGCGGGCATCCTGTTAGGACATCAAACCTATCAGTAAGAGTTTTTTCCCTAATATTTCCAGAACCAAAGTCACAGGGAGCTTAGGCTACATGCCCAAACCAAAAGCAGTAGCTGAAACTGGGGGGCTGTCAAGGTCAGTTGCTGAAATTGAGGGGGCTGTCATGGTCAGAGCGTGATTATGTCCATCCTTGAGCACAGGGGAGAGAGGAAGGGGAGGGTGGTTCCTCAAGGGAGTGAAAGTAACTGGTAGGGTGTTAGACCAGGAGTCTTAGAGGTCCTGGCTTTCTGCCTGTCTGGTACAGATTTGGGTGGTCTTACTCCACACTCCTGTACCATGTGGCAGGATTGGCCCTGAGCAGGGGCAAGTTGCCACCCTGCTGAGCCAATGTCTAACATTATAATTCCCTGATTTATGACCACTCACAGCCCCTAGTACTGCCTGGCAGGGTCAGAGCTGAGGTTGAGGTTGAGGTTGACCTGCTCTGTCCATACTGGGTCCTACCATCTGTTCCCAGACCTTAGCTGCCCCCTCACCACCTGCCTGCCTCAGTGAGCCAGGGAGGTTGTGCTCAGCTTGAATGGGGCCTTCTACGCTTTAGGGTAACTAAGATCAGAACTCAGGTCCTCCACATTACCTTGGGTCCTAGCTGGAGTCGGGAGTTGGGGTGGGGAGGAGGGTCACCCTACAACTGCTCAGCTAAGCTGCTGTGGGTGAAAGTAGAAGTCTGGTATTTTTCTCTGGTTCCTTGTTTTGCTGTCCACTCTGTCAGTCCTTGGCTCCGACCTCTATGCCTTCACCTTATGGTGACAGGAGGGCTGCCGTTCCAGCCTCACTTCTGAGGTTTACAACCAACAAGAAAAAGTGAGAGCCTTTTCTTGCAGCTCCAACTCTGACTGGACTGTGTTAAGTCACATGCCATTCCTCAACCTCTGTGGCCAGAGAGTGCAAGATGTTGATTGGCCAGGCCTGGGTCACATGCTCTAATCTCAAGTCCCATCTAGACAATGTGGGGAGATTTGGGAAAGGTGAATTCCCATGTATAATCAGAGTTGTGGCTACAAAGAAGAGGTTTGGATGCTGAGGACACAGGAAACGTATTAACCACGAGGATGGCCTGCAGAACACAAGTGAAGAGAGAGAGGCTTGGATGGAGGAAAGCACTTGCTTGCTCTGTTCAGACAGGGAGCAATGAATGGAGTCAGGTCCAAGGTTTGTCTCTGCAGCTGTTCTCACTGGGACCACTCTATGTAGGGTCCTCCTTGTGCCTCCTTGTCCCTCCAGGGCAGGCTGTAGGGAAAGATAGCTCCCCACCACAGGATCTAAGTCATTGCCTTTCTCAGGTTTTGCCAGCTTCTATGAAAGACAAGAGTCAGGGGTCCATTTAAAAATCATTTTTTTATTAACATCATCTTCCCATTTAGCCAAGTATTTGTCATGTATAAGGAATGCCGGTAAATATTCCATTTGAAGCTTCTTTGTACATATTTCCATCGATAAATAAACTCTGAATTCACATAAAAAAGTTAAACTTAAATAACTCATATTTCCTTCTCTTGTAACAGGCGTCTATTGGTAAAATATAAATATTCTTGGACTCGGGCTTTGTTCTAAGTGACGAGAACAGTAATTCATCACATGGACAATTAGTGACAATAGAACCAAGAAGTTGTCAGCTGGTGTCCTGGCATGGACTAGTACTGAGGTGGGAAACAAGAAAATTCACATTTGGTTTTTGGGCCAAGGTGGGACAGGTGTGGTGGCAGGGACAGAGGACAGGACAGTTGCTTTCTTTATAGCTCTGATAAAAATAATCTGCTCTGCCACTGAATTTTAACTTCGAATGTATCCTTCTACATTTGCTGATTAATTCCATAATCATTTTACCTGAAACTCAGATGTCAACTAACCAAATATGGCACATAATCCATTTTGAACAACGTCAGTAGATTTAGAAACTATCATTGGGCTGGCAAAACCAACAAGAGAAATAAATGCACGGGGAGAGAGCGACGACTCAAGGTTGGCTTGGTTAGTTCACTGTGGTCAGTTGAACATCCATCCAGGGCCTCAGTGCGGCAGACTCATCCCGTGGGCATCAGACTGGTCCCTGGCGACCCATGAAGGGCATCCTTGGCCTGCGAGGCAGGTGAAGTGGACAGCCCACTCTAGAGAACACGAGGGATGATGGTGAAGGGGACAGCAGGGCTGCTGGCCTCCAGCTCCAAAGCTGTCAGAAAGCACTCGGTGGCTGCAGCGTCGTTGCCCTGAGCCTGGAGGACCTCGCCCAGCCCGTTCCAGACCTCGTGGGCTGTCGAGTTCACCTGTACCGCATCCCGGAGAATTTTCTCTGCCAGACTGTATCGACCTAGCTGGTGGAGGATCAGGGCCTGTAGGAGTTGGAGACAGACAGTCAGACAGATGTAAGGAGCTGTGGGTACCTGTTTGTCCTTGAGTTTTCAGGGAGGTCCTTGGAGATGGGACTGTATCTCCTACTTAGCTGAGCACATAGTAAGCTCTCAAGTAATTCCCCAGGCTCAGGGGCAGTACTTGAAATAGTTACTTGAACCACATGAAATTGCTGAGATTCAGTCATTCTTAAACTATAAAACTATACAAAATTTCACACGGTTCATCTGAAACTTAACAACCAACTGGGAGGCCACAGTCTTGCTTGACCCAGTGTGGTTGAAGTGACCTGTCCCAGCTGACACCTGCCTGCATGGAAGAGTATCTGTTGTTAGTTGTAGTACTATCATAATGGTTATGACAGATTTTTTTTAAAGTTGCTCACAGCCTCCTGCCCTAACCAAGCCCTGATCTCAATGCCCCCTGTGCACAGTTGTCAATTTGCATTTTGAATAAGGGTGTATGTATTGGTCTCCGAATATTTGATCATCGCCATGCTTCCAAGTTGCACAACTCCATTAAATGTCATGTTTGTAACATTCATCCAACAGCTGTGTTCTTACAGACTCAATCTCTCTATTGGCAGGAGAGATTCTGAAATCATATCCAATCTCTGCTCTTAAATCACACCCTGATGAACACCTTTCCAGAAAAACTTCTTTGTTCTAAATCCTGCAAGTCTTTTCAATAGCTCTGGAAACCTTTGGGAAATGAAATTTTACTGGGAAAACTCACATAGTCTGTGTATGAATGAACTTAGAGGAACTGCGCCGGGTAGGGGCTAAGGGCTGGGGAGCTGTGTCCCCTAGAGACTACAGAAGCCATCTGGAGAGTCCCCCCAAAGTGGCTCTCTTTGGATATGACTCTTTCTAGGGTTCTCAAACATGTTGCAAATTTACCAGCAAAGGTTAGTACTGCTTGTCCATCCATCTAGACAACCATTCCGATCAGCTATTTAGTGGCTGTCGCCTGTGCCTTCTGTAAGCTATTTCTCCTGCTTTTGTTTGGGAGTTTTTTTTATAAGACTGGTGTTCACCTACCATCATAATTTTCTAGTCTGTTCTTTGACTCTTGAATTTTCTTTGAGCCAAAGTTTTTAGTTTTTTAATAAACTCAATGATGGTTGATAATTTCGGGGGGTCACTTAGAAATTTATCCTTCCACAGAACTGACATCTCTCATTCTCTGTGACTTGCCTGATTTTAAGTAGCTGACTACATTGTCCTGGTGATAGAGATCAATTTCTGCTACTGTGGTAGACACAAACTGGCTAATCCTGCCTGCCTTTGTCAAATGGTGAACTGTGACATGAAATGCTTTCTATTATTTTCCAATGAGCTGCAACAGCTAACTTTTGGATCAGAACCATACTGTTTTAATTTCTGCTACTCTGAGTCATGTTTTAACAGGTAGGAATAGTCTTTTTCCTCCTGTCCTTTGCTTCTATATATTTCCTGACAATCTCGCTCTGTACTACTCCAGATGAATGTTAAACTCATCTGTTCATTCCTTTTGGGGGTCGAATCATACTTGCATTGAATCTCTAAGCGTGTGCAGAGAAGCTGTCTTAACAGTGGTTAATCTTCCCACTGAAGAAGAAGCCAAGGCCTGATGGCTGTGCAAGTCTCATCCTAAACCTCCCACAAAGTCCTGTTCTTCCTTTGGGCGGTTCATGGGCCCCATACAGCCTGCTCTCAATCCCGAACTTCACCAATGAGTGAGGTCAGTAGGTCAGCTCTCTGGAGCAGAACCATCTAGCACAGTGCCATGAACAATGTGCCTGCCAATAGTGGGTTGCAGCACCATGGGTGCAGGGTGTGGGTGGGGCTCAGCAGAAGTGTCCCCCCTCCCCTGGAGACAAGCTCTGGAGGAAGCAGGGGACACCTGAACAGACAGTGTCCAGTCCCTGAGGGTAGCTTGGGCTGACCACCTCCTCTTCCCAGAGGTGCCTGAAAGGCAGCATGACTTCCTTAGTCACTTGCACCCAAGGTTACCTGGGAAGAGTTCATGATCAGTGGGAAGATAGCCAGGGGATCCATGGTACTAGGGCAGTGTGTGAGCCCTGTGCAGGCTCCTCCACTGGGAGGTGCAGAAGGAGGAGGAGGAGGAAGAACAACCAGGCCACCACAGAAAGCCAGTCCTAGTCTGCATAGGGTTTCTTCCAAGCCCTCTCCATCCCTCTCATAGGGTGAGGGAACTGGGTGCTCAGCTCCAGGTGGGGCTTCCTGACAGGATGAGTACTGTCTTACTACAGTACTGATAGCGAATGCTCCCCAGTGTCTGGGACACACTCAGCACTGTCCTAAGTGCATTGGTTTCCCTGGGGACCCCAAAACCATTTCACACGGTCATGGCCAGGACCCATGTGCACCAGAGTGCAAGGCCTGCTCTCACTGCTCAGAAAGAGAAAGAGCCCCAGCTGTGGGACAACTGTTATCACACCAGGTGAACTACTCCTCCCAGAGGCAAATCTCCTGTTCCCAGCATGCAGCTGGCCACTGCAGAACCCATCTTTCCCAGCTGCTAGGGACTGTGTGGAGTCCTCTGTGTGGAGTCCAGGGTGGCAAAGAATCCTGCCCGTCACCTATGATAGAGCTCCTCTTGAGGAATGTGACAACTTGACCTCATCACTTCCCAACCTTAAGGGCCAGCAGACCAACCAGGGACACTTGCCTAAGTGGTGGTCAGCAGAATGCCAGGTCTAATGAGCTCCTGGTTGTTTCCTTCCAGGATAGGCTGTCAATGTAGCTCCCCCTAGAACATTCTGATGCTGCCAACAGGAGCTGGGGGCAGGCAGGGGTCTGAGTGGTGGCAGTAAGCAGCAGTGTGGAGGGGTTATAATAGGGGCCTTTTTTCTTCTTCTAGGCAAGACTCAGTATAGCACAATATAACACACCCAGCAAGGGGATTCTAGTGGCTCTCCTGGCAGGGAGAGCTTTGCATGCCTCTGGTAAACAAGTGATGAAGGACAGCCACCATGGAAGGCAGGAAGGCATCCTTGCATACTTGGCTGCAGGTGGAGAACACAGTTCAGACCCACCAGGCTCTGCTGCTATAAATCAGCTCTGTGCTCTTTCCTTCATGGAGTGGGTTTGCCCTGTCAGGCACTGCGCTGTGCTTGGCTAATCTATTACCAATGCTTTAGAGACAAGGAGACCACAATCAGAAAAGTCAAGGTCCCAGGACCAGTGAACATTGAGTTGCAGGCTGCCTGGGTATGTCTGACGAAAGCCACCTGTTCTGCCCACAGGGATGGAGCTGCCCCTGTGGCTTTAAGAGGTGAGCCTGTGGCTGTGGCAGAGAGCTCTTTGGGGCTCTTGCATCACGCCCCAGTGCACTCAGGCAATAACCCACTTACACACATCCAAGCAACAGCAAATGGGCGTCTGCCACGCTGTGTCTTCCCTTTCATTTCCCTGACCACTAATTGCTTATTTTATTGCTCCTTTCCATGTTGTGATTGGGAAATTGCTCCTCTCCAAGGCACAGCTTTTCTCTGGCTCAGGCCTGCTGTTTGAGAGCTTCCTGTGTGTTTGCTCATGGATGGTGCAGGCTCCTTGCTTCCTTTTGGTGGCCCACAGGCTGGCCTGCTGGAGCCCCACCAGCACCTGGGCTGGAAATTTTGTTTAGAAAGTGTCAGGCCACTGAATCTGGGTGCAACCGACTGTGGGGGCTTCAGGGTATTGGGCAGGGGGCATTCTACCTGACCCTAAAAGTCCTGCAGAGCACAGCCCCAGAAGGCTTGTCTGACCATCACGCTCAGTGTGGGACAGTTGAGCACCTCTGGGGTTCCCTAGTGTTTAGGGCTCTTTTCCTTCATAGGCATGAACTTGTTCTCTGAAGGCTGCCATTCTCAGGTGACCTTGAGGCATCCTGAGGAATCTGCTTAGTGGAATTAATTCCTCAACCTGAGCTGCTCAAAGAGAGCTCAGACTTGTAGGGGCTGCCAGTGCAAGCTTGGCATAGGAATGAAAAATAGGCCTCTCCTCAGGTTCCCAGAGAGCTAAGGGCGGCTTGGAAATCAGTCACACCAAGAAATCAGCCTGCACAAGCTCTGACTGGGGTCTAAACCACTGCTGCATCCAGCATTGCAAGAAGGTTCAGAGGTGGGCTGGGAGCTGGATGTGCGTGGCTGTCAGGAGTGACACACCACCAGGTCCCTTTGTGTGCTGGGCGGGACTTCCCCCACCCTGGCCTTGATGAGCAGTTCTGCACAAGGGCCCTGACATCATTTCTAGTCCTACAGGCCCTGCTGTCTCTCTTCTCCAAAGTCAGAGGCCTCACTCCAGAAGCCCCAGCCTTCTTGTGGTTCTGTCAGGATGGCTGTCACCTGGTGCACTGCTGAGCACCCTCTGACCTCCCCAACCTCAATCAGCCTGAGCCCCCTGCTGGAGCTCCAGTCCATCTGTTACCCTCCCAAGAGCTCAGGCCTTGCTGCCTCCCACAGGCAGTCCACACGGCTGCTGTTCACAACCCTCCACCCGGCAGGAGAGAGATTCAAACTGACATAATCCAACACTCCCTGTCTCCACATCAAAATCAACAAAACCACTGGGTGCTGGCCCAGATGTGCCGGGACATAGCACAGTCAGACAGCAGACTTGCTCTCAAAGAGCAGTGAAAATGTTTAATGATAATGGAGCCATTACTCTGTGCTGGGTGCTGGCTCTACTCTTGGCAGGCAGGACCCCTCCACCCTCACCCACCTCCAGGAGCCCATGCTATCGCAGAGCTGAGGCTGGCACTGTGCTGTGTGCCTGTGCTCTAGCGCTGGACCCTCTCTCTTCTCCTGTGCAGGGTGTGGAAACAGACTTCTACCTTCCCAGCCCTGGGGTTCCTGAGCCAGCAACGAGGGGGAGTCACCTCGGAGCTCCTTTGCTAGGTCCCTTTCATTAAACATAAATGGAGATGGTTCCCAAGCTTGTAATTATTCTAATCAGGTGTTTTGTACAAATAAGATCTTGGTGATGCACCAAATTAGAAATAAAGGATTAAATTAAACCTGCTATTTCAAATGAGATGAAATGGACTTGGCTAGTTTGAGGGCAATTAGCATTTTCCTCACTCCTGCCTTTTTGTTGCAGTAATTGCTGCCCCAGGACTAGACACTTTGCTACTTGTGCCCTGCAGGAGTCAATGAAGGCTGCAATGAAAGACCCTGGCTCCAGGAGCTTAGGAGGCCAGCAGCCTGAGCTACTCTCGGAGTCGGAAGCCCACAGGGCTGAGACCCTTTCAGAGACATCCCTTATGGTGCTCTGCCCAAGAGTGAAGTCAGCCATTTGGTGGGCTCACAGGTATGTCGTGGCCACTGCTTGTCCCTCTAGGGGTACAGGCACAAGAAGATGACATCTCTGGAAGAAAGCATTCTTCCCAAGAAGCCACTTAGAAGTCACGTGGCTTACCTCTGACTGGGCGGGTCTTTCTTCCCAGCTGACTGTTGCTTTGCAGGCAGTGTTTGGGGACCCAAACACTCAGCATAGGAAGGAAGTGAATAGTTTCCAGTGCTTTGCACATTAGAGCCTGGCCGATACTGTGGACTCCCAGCTCTGCTCTCAGCTCTTCTGAGCAGAGCAGTGAGCTGCCCATGCCACATTGGTGTCAGCCTCACATGTGCAAGGGCCACACCAAGGCCAAGGATGGGGGAGGAAGTCTGATGTTACATGTGGGTCTGGAGCACTAAAAGAGCTTTTATCCCACTTCTAGGTCAGAATGGCCACCATTACACCATGGTAGGGGGCAGAGATGGGGGTGGGTGGCTCTTCCAAAACCACAAATAAACCTGGAAGGACAGAGGCATGGATCTACCCCCTACCCCCGTATTATTTTTTAGTGTGCCAGGAGTTATAATGCATGCACTGTGGGTCTTACTGATGCCAAGGTGCTTGCTTGCCTGTCCTGGGTGGTGGCTTATCTCTAGTTCTGCTCCCCCACTAGACTTTGCTGTGAGTACCTGGAGGGCAGGGAGCAGACCAGCGGTCATCTCTGACTCCAGGCTGACCCCAAGCAGGTGGCAAGTAATCAGGGCAAAACAGACAAATAAACCAGTCCTAAAATAATATGACTAATGCCACTATTAACTGAGTGTGGTCCAAGAAGCCCGGGCCCTGCTCTAGTTCATCACACTGGCCTTGGGGAGGGGGGAAGATTTTCCAGGTACCCATGAGCCAGCAGCTGGTACAGCTATAAAGGTCAAGCCATGCTTGTAGAGTAGGGTCCCAAGGCAGGGGCTGTGGGACAGGGATGTCCTTGTTGCTAAGATAGGTAGAGCCCTGGAGGAACTGGATTGGGCTGAGAAATATGTCCATAGCTTTCTCAGGACCCAGCCTGGGCCTGTGTAGCTGGCACCCCAAGCCTTTTTGATAAAGCTATAGAATCCTGCGCAGGTGGGATTCCTACCATCAGGGGTGGTGGTAGCAGCCGAAGGAAAGCCTTTCATCCAGCTTTGTCACCCCTGGGAAGTTGATAGAGCAGCGGAGCTGGTTGGGCCTGAGCCATAGCTGTGCTGGCTGGGGCTCGTGACACAAGGAGGGGCCATGAAAGGCACTGCAGGCCTGGCTGCTGTGCGGGGTTTGTGTATTAGAGGGACCCACCGGGCCACAGGGGAAAGGCTAGCTCTTCAAGGTGTGTGACACCTAGGCTTGCTGGATAGCTGGGACTGCCTGCCAGCTCGCCATCTACTTGGTCCACTTAGTCTCATTTGCTTCATCTGTGTGAAGGGGAAGACACGGGTTCACAGGAGAGCTCAAGGAATCACAGAAGCAGTTTGCAAAGAGCTAGCAGAGTGCTGCATGCACTGTCAACCTTAGAACGGTTGCCCTCATCAACATTAAGACTATGGTAGAGCCAGATGCCGGTGGCTCACACCTATAAGCCTAGCTACTTGGAAGGCTGAATTTGGGAGGATTGTGGTTTGATGTCAGCTTGCTCAAATAGTTCTTGAGACCCCCATCTCTAAAACAACCACAGCAAAATGGACCGGAGGTGTGACTCAATCTGTAGAGTGCCTACTTTGCAAGTTCAAAGCCCTGAGTTCAAACCCCAGTGCCATCAAAAAACAAAAACAAATACATGGTGGTTCTCATTCCTATTAATGGTCTTACAGGAAGGGACAGGAATCAGTATGGTGGCTGTCTGAGAGACAGCCACAGCCCCTGGGGAAGGTGCTCTGTTCCCAGCAGAGCCCAGGGGCTGTCATGGCCTTCCCTGAAGCTGCAGGCTCACATACCACAGAGCTAACTTGTTCCCTAAGAAAACCCCAGAACTATCTCCAGACCATCTGCAGATAAGGCAACAGTGGGCCAAAGAGGAAAAGAGCCTTGCTCAACACCTGTCCCCATTGCTGGACACAGTAGGGCTGGAAGGCAACCTCCAAGAGCTGGGTGGAGTGCCTGACCTTCAGTAAGTTCCCAAGTTCTCATCTCTGATCACAGTGCTCTGAAAGTACCGATTTCAGCTTTTTTTCTGCAAGAGGCTGTATGCACAGCAGTTATTTCTTTTTCTTTTTTTTTTTTTTTATGGTAGTACTGGGGTTTGAACTCAGGGCCTCACACTTCCTAGGCAGGCGTTCTACCACTTGAGCCTCTCCATCAGTCCCTGTACGCACAGCAGACTGAGAGCTTTTTGTAAGTCAATGGAACCCCCATGAGTGCTCCATTATCAAGGGAAATGGGCCCCAGACCTGCAGTGTGGCTGGTCTGGGAGGCTGCATTGGTGGGCACAGGCCCACAGACGAGGAGGATCAACATACTCCATCCTTTCTCTTTGCATATTTGCTTTTTTCCCTAAGGATGCCACCAATCAGAGGGAGGTAGGGGATGGTGGTGGTGTTTGCAAAATATAGTTCTTTCAAATCAGAACATAAATAGCAAACTAGTGCCACTCTGAGAAGACCACAGGAAACAAAGTCTTGGTCAGGATTTCTTTGGAGCAGCTCTGGAACACAGAGCCTAGGGCTGCCCTTGCCTCCCTCTGAGCTGCCCTGTGTTCTTTGGCAAACATCAGCGGTGTCACTGGTTCTGAGCATGAGCGTTTGGTGGGCAGCTAAGGGGGGGACTGGTGAGCCATCCCTGCTTCCCAGCAATCCCTCAAAGAAGGAAGTAAGAAGCAACACACCAGTGGGCTGCAGCTGTGGCTTCTCTATCTGGATTCCAGCAGTTTCAGGTGAGGCCTGGTCTCTACTGGGCTCTGTTTTGTGTTTCTTTTGTTCTGAGAGCTTCAATATGGCACCAGCTCACAAGGAAAGCAAGTGTGTGTGTTTAGGAAAACAGCACCAGCCTGGAAGACTGGCCTCTAGACCAGGAGCTCCACAGGGCCAGGTGTCCTCAGCCCACCCTCGTCCTGACTACACAGCTCTGCCCCCCAGGGCACATGCAGATGGACTCATACTGCTACTCTGGGACTATAGCAGACAGTGGGCACCCCAGTGTGCATGCATGTAGCCATCTCTGGGTGGCCCCCAGTCCTCCCCACCCCCACACTCCAGGCCTCCGGGCAGGGACAGAGCTTTCATAAGGCCACTTAACCTTCAGAACAACAAAGACAGTTTCAAGCTCTGCTCTGGGAACCTGGGCAGAAGGGCAGTGAAGGGAAGACTGCCAGGACAAAGGAGAGGAAGGAAACTGTCAGCTGCTGGGGACCTGTTGCCTGGAGGAGTGGGGCCTCCATGGAAGGTCAGCTCAGATAGAGGAGGGCGGC
Organism: Castor canadensis; assembly: GCF_047511655.1. Taxonomy (NCBI): domain Eukaryota; kingdom Metazoa; phylum Chordata; class Mammalia; order Rodentia; family Castoridae; genus Castor; species Castor canadensis. The sequence continues at coordinate 18,168,425 of NC_133388.1, read as the reverse complement.
TCTGGAGTACGTCAGCAGAAGCCAGGCTCCTGTGCTACATGGCCGTTCTCCATCTATGATGGCCAGGGCTGTGGCAACATAAAAGGTAAATCCCCTTGGATCACTGTGGTCTCTCCCCTCCATGTCCCCCAACTCCTCCTGCTTGAATGTCAGAACCACAACACAGGCTGATTCTCCCCTCTCTTTCCTTCAAGTTAACTACAACAGATGACCAAATCTGTTGCCGCCAGTAAGACCTGGTGTGGGGCCCAAGGAACCAAAGAAGGGTGAGGGATGCTTCTGGCTTGGGGCAGGGAAGGGCCTGAGTGCTTGGTGGACACTGAGGCTTCTCCTCATCAGCGTGTGCTGCCTACACCAGGAGGGAAAGGGCCCGCGGAGGACTCCCAGCTGGGCTCCAAGAGGCAACACTCCCTCTTTGAGGACATCTGGGGACTGCAGGGGCCGCCTTCTCATGGGGCCCCTTTCCCAGGCCAAATGTTTTACTTGAGGAAAACACTGAACTAACTCAGAAGGAAATAAAACTCAATTTTCCAAAAACCTCTTATTTTTCTAAGCCAGTGGCCAACCAGCTATGGAAGCAGATGTCCTTGGGTTGGGACAGGTGCTGAGTCTCTGATGTACAGGTCCCTGCTGCTGTCTCCAACAGGTGGTCTTCTACTTTTGCTTACACCTCCAGTAATGGGGAACTCCATCTCCCCAGCAGTCCACGCCATCAGTGGGCAGCCTGGACTGTGGCTTAAAAACATGGAGTCCTAATTAGTCTTTTCATCTAATCCCCCGTCTCTGATGTTCTGAGTCCCCTGGAGTCATGTGACAGTCCTTCGGGATCTGAAGGAAGCTTCCAGAACAGTACTGCTGTCCTGAGTGCTTTACAGTAATGGTAAATTCAGACCTCCCACCCACTCTCCCCACCTCGCTGAATTCTGCTGCTCAATGCAATCTTTAGAGGGAGACCTGTGGGTTCAGACAGAGGCACCATTAAGCCTCAGGCAAATGTGAGCATGGCTTTTACTTTTTTTTTTTGAGACACCTGTTTGGCAGAATCTCTTAAAGCTGCTTTCTTCCTGGATGGTTTGGAATATTCTAGAGGAGCTTACTCTGCAATCAGAAGTGCCAGAGTGATAGGCTGTCATGCAGCAGATACTGTACAGGATGCGGCAATCTGGCTCTGAGCCCAAGGGCCTGTCCAGCCTTTGCCCTCACCTCACTTTGGCCTTATTTCTTTGAAACTGGGTGCTCAGGACTGGTGCCAAAATATCCACAGGTTGTGGTGGCTGTTACAGAACAGTATCTGGGGAGTGGTGGGACATACAGGGAGGGGACTATAGCTTTCCTGGCAGCAGCCCCCAAAACCCAGAGCCTCATGTCCAGGTGGGTGGTGGTCAGCATGGTGGGGAGTAGAGCACAGTGCATTCCCAGAGAGCCAGTATCCTTATTTTATAGGGGGACAAATGCAGGCCTGGAGAGGGTGAGCGCAATCATCTTTCAGGCTCTATGGGGGAATTGGTTCTAAGAACTCCTTCGGACACCAAAATCCTCAGGTGCCTGAGAATGGTGTAGCGTCTGCCTAGCATCTGTGCACAACCTCCCACAATCACCTCTAGAATATGTGTAATACCTGTTGCAATGTAAATGCTTTATAACCAGGTGCCATTCTGTATTATTCAGGAGACAATGACGTGAAAAAGTCTGTATATGTTTTATATAGATGCGGTTTTTTTCGGATATTTTTGATTGGCGATTGGTTCATCTGTGGATGTGGAAGGCCAATTGCACACTGCCAAAGTCACAGAAGTGAGCTGTGGATCAGCATCCGGGCATCTGGGTTCCCAGGCTGGGGCTCTGTTCACTCTGCTACAACCGAAGCTCTTCTGAGCTCTTTCTTCCCTTCTACAACAGCACAGCACTGGTGTGCCAGCATGGTCCGCATGCTGGGGATGGGCCACACTCGCTGCCCACAGGAGCGCAGTGGATCCTACCCCAGCCTGAGGCACTCGGAGCTGGGCAGGGCTCGCTCACACACCAGGCCAGCACCTGACTGATGGAAGGAGGATGAGGGAGGACTGCCCCAGAAGACATGATGTGACACTCAACCCTTTTGCTAAACAAATGAAGGCGGAAGCTCAGGATCCAGGTGGCTGACTCATGTCCACATAGCTGGAGAGAAGAACCTGTGACCCCAAGCAAGCTCCTATGCTTTTGCCTCTAGTTTCCCTGTGAGCTGCTGTCTGCCCCGCCTAATTCTTCCTGGAGCAGAAGCCTCTTGGTGGTTGCACCTGAATGGTCTGGGGCAGGCTCCTGGATCTTGGGGGTGATGAGATCATTTAGCAACCAGGCAATTTCAAAAGGCAAAGAGGCATGGGAGCAGCACGTCACTTCCACTCACAGATGCTTGGAACAGAGTGTCCTGGCCCTAGCCCCAACACTAGTCCCTTCACTTGCTCTTGGAGTGAATGGTGTGGTTATTTTGCTGGTCAGGCAGAAGAGGGAGAAATGACCTTAGTAACAGCAGGACAACTTCACTTCAACATCAGTCTGTTTCTGACATTGGCACTATGAAGACTTAAGGGAGGCATCTGCTTCCTCTGCTGAGTGCTGCCCTGCCTCAGCCCTGGGTGGTCAGTGCCTCTTGCATCTGACAGGGGCGCTGGCTGCCACAGGGGGTTGGGGGATCCCAGAGTCAGGGCAGCTGTCCACTGACGGTAGCCTGAGGCACAACATTCATAAACTCAATGCCCACATTCACAGGAGCACCACATGGTGCACTGACCTAATTGAGAAAGCGTCAGGTCAGCAAGTCCTATGCAGTGTCAAAGGACAGCCAGTGAGGATCGACACCAGATCCATTCAGTGCAGCTCAGGCTGGGTGATGGGGGTGGACGAGGAGACAGGAGGAAGCCCTGGGGTCCCCAGCCATTTTCCTGACCCCGAAGCCGGAGACCATTCTTGGTAGTATTCCAGATGAGTCTCCAGCCTCCCTTCCCCCAACTGCCATTTCATCACATGCTTTGTAGTAATGGGATGAGCTCAGAGGCTGGGCCTGAGCCCTGGGCCTGACCATGCTGCTAGGGGAAAAAGCATGCTTTGGTCTTGATGCTGTGAGGCCTGACATGACCCCATCAGTGTGCTCTGGGGGGGGTGCTAGTATGGGTGCCTTGGCTGGTACTTTTCCATTGGCAGTGGGCAAGACACTCCTGTTGACTTAGTTATATGTCTCCCTGGTTGACTTATTTATTTATTTTTATCTACCTTCCTCAACAACAAGTTGGGCAGAGAACAACGGCGCAGGATGGCCTGGAAGCCAAGCATTTCCCCATAGCCCAAGTTATCCATACGGTGGAAAGTTTGATGCTAATTGCCCCCTGGGGACTCCTCCTGCCCTCAGGGGAGGCCACAGCTCATGTGTTTGGGAAGGTAGCATGCCACCACAGGTGGTGTGCACCCAGCTAGGGAGGTGCAGGCATCTGGGAAGTTCTGCTGCAGGCCCAGGCTTCCTCTGTGCTCTGGACCCCTAACTCCACAGGTGAAAAGAACAGAGCCAGGCAGAGGTCTAATTCCCCCAGAAGTCTTGGGAGAGGCAGGTGGCTCTACATGTCAGATGGGCTCCCAGTGAATGCTTGGCAAGGTCAGAGAACAATTCATGTGTGACCACTGTGGAGCTCCACTGAGGGACTTGCTGGAGTCCCAGGGCCCAAGAGTGAGAATCCTAGACACCCCAGCCCCCACTACATGGCCCAACACTGCAATCTCTTCCCAACAACCCTCACAGGTCCTCGCTGGCCCTGCTCAACCTGTCCTCAGGTGAGGTGGGGGAAGGAGGCCACACCTTAGTGGGGCACTCTCTGTTCTCAGTCTGACCATTTGTCACCAAATTCTGGGAGAAAAAAGCCTGTCCCTAGTTACCTTGCTCAGCAGCCAGAAGCTGTGCCTTCCTTGGGTAGAAGGGCAGGAATGGAGCAGTTCATGGGGCAGGGGGCACAGCTCCCTGACCTGCTCTGTGATCCACCATCCAGTGCCATCCAGTCTTCTCTCTCAGCCTCCCACTTTTCTAATGCAGAAAATGAAGGGGCTGAGTAAAAGATCTCCAGCTGAAAATTACCGGTTTTGATAAGATTTCCCCGCACTACCGTGTACTCAGTGTGTATGTTCTCCTAGAAATTGAGTAGGAGCAGCTCAGGTGGCCAGGAGGGCTTCTTGGAGGAGGCTCTGGAGCAACTTGGCCAGGAGGAGCAGAGGCCAGGTGAATTCTGATGTCTAGCAGCAAAACAGTGCAACAGGAGACCAGCACGGAAACCATGCATCCTACCTCTGCACGGGAGAAGGGGAGCGGCTCTGCTCTGTTTTTGCGGAGTGGGGTGGCAGGTGAGACCAGGCAACCATGGCCCTTGCAGGGTCACTGAGCAGTACAGTTCCACTTTCTCCTAGTTTCCTTTGGGACAGGCAGACAGGTAGAATATAGTGACAAAGGATGGGTTCAGTGGGTATGCTGGAAGGTCTCTGGATTGATAGAAAACTCTGCAAAGCACCAAAAAGCCAATAGTGTAGATGAGTTACTACTGGACTAAAAAAACTCAGGCTGCCAGAGGCAGTGGCTATACCACTCATCTTTGCCTCTCCAGAGATCTTATGGTCCTTGGGACCCAGACATAATATATACTTTTGGCTGAAAGTCACATTGTTTTTTTTTAATGGTGGTACTGGGGTTTGATGAAAGTCACATTCTTGATACTGCAGGCACTCAATAGATGACTATGGAATGAGTATCATCTCCCAGTTCCACTCATCAACCCTCCTGTCCAGCCTAGGGTCCACCATGAGCATGGGTGTGGAACTCACCCCAGCCTCTTTACCAACGTGCACCCTGGGCCCAGTGTAGCTGGGTGGTGGTGATGGATGCTGTCCTCAGTCAGGACAGCCAGCAGGCTTCCAGGCCCATCTCTGAAGGCTGCCTTGGGATTTGATTCCCCCAGGCTCCATCTGGAGGATGCCAGCTGCTTCATGCTGCCAGGATGACACAAAGCCTGTGTCATCAGGATGACACAGCCCCAGTTTTCAAGAGACAGGGGACGGAGGAGGAAGGCCCCGCTGGGGGCAGTGGACAGTGCTCTGTTGCAGCTGCAGACAACTCACTGGGGCACAAACACCAGGATGATTCACTACCTGCCATGTGGACGCGGTCATTTTGGCCAGCACCTACCCCATCCCTGCCAGGGTCTGGCATGAAGCGTTTTTTCCATTTTAAAACAGGAACAATGATAAGATACTTTCCAATGAAGGGAGGACTAGAATTGATAAGTCTTGGGACATTTTTTTCCCCCAAAATAATAAGAGAACTCATAACCCCAACTTTGGCCAGGACTTGGCTCTGCTCTGGCTGCTTCTCACCACACCACATGTGTTTCTGGGCACTAGTGCTACAGAAGCTGCAATTTAGTGAGGAAAAGAGAGACAGTTTGCTTGGAAATGGGGTCTTTCACTCCTGGGGTTCTTACAAACTTTCTCCCTAGACTTCCCAACTTAGGCTCAGAGCTAGAACAAGGACGATGGCAAACAGGCTGGGAACAGAGTGGGGAGCCACTGCTACCTGGGGAACACACACTTGTAAGGCATCCGCTAGGCTGGAGCTTTCAAGAACAGAGACCCAGCCTGGTGCTTTCTTTTCCCACACAGTTGAGCCCTTATCATTTCCCACTTCAATGTGGAATAAATCAGCATCAAGATTAGAGACATCTCAAAAACCCCCAGGCAACTCTGAGGGGAAGAGCACAGAGAGGTTGCTTAGCTAAGCTCACACACATGGCCCCCTGCTACTTAATGGGCAGCTCACAGGAGCAGGCTGCCTTCTCAGAAGTCAAGCGCCCCTGCATGGAGCTAAGAGAAAAAAGGGGTCTCTGGGGCTTAGACAATAACTTGAGGGAGATGGGCAAACTGGAAGAGCAAATTAAAGCCACCACCAACATCACTCCTGTGGCCACCTGGGGCCAGTGGACTCAGGAAAGTAATAGCTGGCCTGTGCTCCAGCTCCACTGTTCTCCAACTGCACAAATGGCTGGAAAGTGAGCCCTTTCCTTCCTGAAGCAGGGGAAGGGCAGGCCCACGGGAAGGCATGATGTCCATCCTCTAGGGGCCCTGAGGGTCTCTATTTCCCATGCAATTTTCACAGCCTCTCTGGTAGAAGGGAAGGTCAGGAGATGAATGGCTGGCTGTGAGGTGACGTTTATGTGCTGGGCACATGCCAAGGACTGTGTCTGGCCCCAGTGAGAGCCCTGTTAGGGTGGAATGTTCACTTCTGTATTACAGAGGTCAAATAACGTGCTGAGGTCACACAAATCCCTGCCCTGGCTCCTTCAGCTTCCACCTGGAGGGCAGGAGAGTTGTTAGATCTGTGCCAAATACTCCACTCAGGAGTCCTGAGTTGGCGTTCCCTGGGATGGTCTCCTCTGCCCAAGAACACTGCTCCTGGAGGAGCCTTTCCTTCCTTCCCTCTTAATCCCCCCTTCTGGACCTGTGAGTTCAGTGATGTGCCAGCAAACTGGTCTCTGAAAGAAAAAAAGTCCTTATAAGTGGCACTTTCCATCGTATAAATCCTCCCACTATGGCTGACTTCAGGCTGCCCACTTGAGGTCACTGTAGTGGTGGGGTGAGGTGAGAAGGCCAGGACTGCCCAGCACATACTATGGGTACCTCCTAGCTGGCAGGGGCTACAAGAGACCCTCCCACTGGAGCAGAGGGACCACAAAGCAAACACAGGTGATGCTGGACCATCAATCACCAATTTTGGTGTCCAAGCCACACTGTCATCCTCGTGGTTAAGGGAAGCAACACAAAAGTCCTATTTTCTTCAGTGCTGAGGATACAGAAAGTGGCAAAGGGAGACATTTTGGGGTTGGGATACAGTACTAGGTTTTTGGACTCCAGGTCTTAAGTACTTTACCACTTAAGTCACACCCCAGCACTTTTTGCTTTAGTTATTTTTCAGATAGGGTCTTGACCTTCTTGCTTGGGGCCAGCTTCAGACTGAGATCCTCCATCTCCTGCATAGCTGGGATTATAAGCATGTATCACCATTGCCTTGCCTAGCTTGTTCTTTGAGATGATGGTGGTCTCACGAAAATTTTGCCGAGGCTTGCCTCAAACCACAATCCTCCTGTTTCTGCTTCCTGCATAGCCGGGATTACATGTGTGGGCCACCGCGTCTGGTGGAATACATTTTCTTTATCATGAGAAGCTTGATAGAGAGGCTCAGGGCTTCACTGATACTCTCTGAACGCTTCCTGCTCTGGAAGGGGTGGGATGAGCTTTCTCCCTGTCAACAACACAGCCTTCCTAGCCCAACTTCCCTGCAGCCACTTCTCAGCAAACAGCCCTGTCCCGTCATGCTTGCTGGTAGGTGTGTGGGTGTCTGAGTGGGGGTGGGGATGGCTGGAGGGGGGCTGCCGTTGGCAGCAAGGGGAGACTATAGCTGGTTTTCTTTAATCATTCCAAAGGCAGAAGCAGATCTGTCACCTTTGTATAAGATGCCAGGCAGCAGGTAAAGAATTTAACAGCTCGTGGGAGTTCTAATTAGAGAGCCAATTATAACTCGATTGACCTGTCTCGCTTTGAAAGGCCTGGAAAAATGCACGTTGTCCTTAGGAAGAAGCAGGTCTTGCTTCTAGTTTGTTCTGGGAGGTCCCCGCAGGGATCACTCACTTGTGCTCCGGTTCCAGCCCCGTGCATCTGTCTGAACCCTGCCGCCCTGTGCAGAGGATAAGAGAGAAGCTGCAGGGATCTGGCTCCCTTTCTGCAGGGGCCGCTGTCTGCGGCAGGCGAGCTCTGCTTCTTTATTCATGAAGAAAGACACAGCATCATATACCAGAGGCTCCCCTGCGACTAGGCCAGCAGTTTCTGCTGTATTTGGACAGACACTGGCCAGCATTTCAATTGTGGATGTAACCAAGACTGAGCTCTTGGCAAGGCAGAGTGTTAGGCTTATTGTATGTGTGTGCATATGTGCGCATGCCCAAGTATCCTTTCAGTAACAGTCATTGCTGTTACGAGCTGGGGGTCACCCACTGCCCCCTAAGTAAGCTGTCAAGGTCTCAAATAGTCATGAAGAGGGGACATTTCATATTTCTAAGAAACAAGGTACAACATTCACCACCAGGCATCTATGAAGGTCTTGGGCTTAGGTACATGTAGTCACATCTAATTCCCACAGGGCCGTGACTGATCACCATCATTCCTACATGGAGAAGAAGAAACTGAGGCCCAGAGAAGTGAGGCAACTTGCCTGGGGCCCCAGCTCCTTTGTACGGAAGCTCTGTGTCCAATCTAAGCCACTTCCTCCAAGTAGGAAAGTGATTTTGCTGGCTGAGCCTCTCCCCTGCCTGAATCGCCTAAATCTCCTGTAGCTGTCTCTTCCTCTAGACATCAGTGCTTGAAAGGAGGGGTTGGGACAGAGTCAGGTATATTCTCAGGGATCTCATCCAGTGTCTGGCCCACATATCTTATCTCTGTCATCTTACTTAATCTGCAAAACAATTACCAAGGGACTGGTGTGCTGAGTCAATGCCCAGAGCACATGGGAATGTAATGCTTAGGGATGATGCTAAGCTAATGCTTAGCTGGACACAGAGAAGTGCTTAGTGTGGAATCTCTCCTGCTTTTTGGTCCTGTTGGTGACTGAAAGCTGATGTTCTGAGAGGCTCCATCATAAACAATACCTGTATGAGCATTTTAAGACAGGCGTTTTGTAAATATCAAGCAGATAAAAGGAAGAGTGCATCCGCAGTGAGCCTGGTGCACACTGAGAAAAGCACAGTGATCCTTGGAGGGCATCTTCTGCTGGGGCAAAGTTGGCTGCAGCCTCAGGACCCCTACTAAAGAGCTCTTGAAGGGCTTCCCCAAGCTTCTAGAGGTTGGAGTTTTCTGGACACCAGGGTCCACGGTGAGAGTGCATAGTGGGGCTCCCATGGCTTGGTTTGTCCTATTTTCTCCTTTCCCAGATGAGAGGCCAGGCCCTCCCCTGAGCTGGGTGGGGCTCTCACCCAGGCTCTGGTTGTGCCCTCCACACACCTGCACTCACTCGTTGGTTTACAGTGCTCACCGGGTGGTAAGTTCTCCAAGATAGGCCCCAGAGCAGGCTTCAGGACTCGTGCAGGGCACAGAGGCTGCTTAGGTTTCTAGGTCAGGACCTCTTGGCACCCAAGGGACTGAGAGTCGGTGATTTCTGATTTATCTGTCATTCTTTCCTCCTAAGCCACCCTTAGCCCCATCCCCTGGTGACAAGAGAGGTGTCAAAGGACAACATAGAAACATCCCTGAATCCAAATTAACACTGAAGCTGGCAATCCAGGCAAATCATGGCTCCAGACAGCTGAGAGACACAGCGAGGAGAGACAAAGACGTCATTCCAGATGGATGCAAAAGAGAAAGGAGCCAAGCTGGAGACTGCTTGACCATTCTGACACAGTCAGAGCAAGGACCATGAGAACTCCTACTCTCGCATCAGAGCAGGGACCATGTTCTCCGGGGCCAGGGTCTGTCCTGGAGAAGTTCAGAGAGCTGATCTCTTTTACCTTACCTCAGTGGCTACCTCAAGGAGACAGGTACTACTGCCTCATTTCACAGATGACGAAGGTAGCAAAGAGCCTTCAAAAGTGATGGGGTTACAACTCCTAGAAGGCTGCTACTTCCTGCTCTGTGCCCTTCCCCTATCTGGTTTCTTAGATTAGGAAATGTCAATGGGATTTTAAATCTGCACTATCTTCAACTCCTGGCAAGTGTCAGGTCCACAGGTTTTCATTGCCCACTGTCCATTTTAGATTCTCACCCATTATTGGGAGAGACTTCTCTAATCTTCTCTACGTTCTCCAGTGAGATGTCCTCCCTACATTTTAGGCCTAAAAGTATTAAACTTAGTCTGCAGGTCCAGACCACAGATGGGATTGACATGCCTAAAGAGAGCCCATAGCACTCAAGGAGGAGTCTCGGACTAGCCTCAATGCTGGAAAGCAATCCAGGCAGATGGGGGTGGGGAAGAGGGAGATGAGGAATGAAACACAGCAGCAGGGCTAAAATCCAGGGGCCAAGAATAAGGAGTGGAGTCAGGACTAGCATTCTAGAACACAGAACAACTCAGACATAAGACACAGTGCCTAATTCAAGCCAGGGAGCAGAAATGATGCAAAGCGGGAAGGCAAGGGAACCTAGATGTCAAATTGCAGGGAAGCAATGGGGCACAATTTCAAAGAATAAATATCTTGGATAGGATATGTTAGAGCTACAAAATTTCAGATCATAATTACTAAGGAGACTGCATGGCCTGCAATTAGTCATCTAAGACCCAAAACAGAAAACAGAAGTAAACATAGAACTGAGTTTTCCTTCAGTTAAAGTGAAGGAAGGCCTAGAGACAAAGGCAATGCATAGCTTCCATTTCAGAGCCAGGCCTGGCCTGGTTTGCCCTTGGTCCTTGGGAGAACAGTAGTGACCTGATGCCATGCTCCCTGACCTGTACCATGAAAAGTGCTGCAGTGGTAAAAGAGGTACCTGAAAACCAAACAGAAAACAAACACCTGCAGAGAAAGTTTGAGGCGGGGGTGACTTGGGAGGTAGGGCAGGCACAAGAGCCACAGGTGGACGGGGGTCATGTGATATAGAGCAGGAGCGCTCTGTGCCCTGGGGACATTCCTTTTGCTTCAAGGAGGACACAGATGCCCAGCAGCCAGAAAATGTTATAAGCTAAAAATAGACAGTTTCAAAGGATTTGAAGACACAGCTTCTGTCACAGGAAAGTGTCAATTACCTGGCTCTTCCCCCAGGTCATTTCCAATACCTTCTGTAACCCAGGCTCTCTACTGGCTGTGCACCTCTGACCACGCATTGGTAGCCTTGAGAGGGGTGGGTTATCCCCACTGCTGCCACCTGTTTCCCCTCACCTCCACCCTAGGGGAGCCATCTCTGAGCCACATGCAAAGCAAGGCCAGGCTGCTTTTCCTTTGGTGCGGGAAGGGGGGGTGTGGAGATACCCAGGCCAGGATAAGAAGGCCCCATCCTCACTGGGCAGTTGGCTGGGATTTGACTAAAAGAAACTCCACTACCAGAGAATTCATCTGAGCCAAGGGACCAGGGGTTGGGGTCTGCTTCTTCTTTTTTTTTTTTTTCTAAACAGAAAATAATATTTAATGATATTCATGTGACATGCAGAAGTGAGAGGTCCAGGTGGTCCTAGGGCAGAGATGACAAGCCCCACTCCCCCTTCATTTCCTGACTCTCCAAAAGGCTGAAGCTATTCTTTTCTTGGCTCATCTGTGACCACAGGACCCTGGCAGGGAGGCTCTGATTTAAAGATATAAATGGTGTGTTCTGGGCTCCAGGAAGGGACTCTCTAGTGCAAAGGAGGGGCCCCTCCAGGACCTACACAGCACTTGTGCACCCTGGAGCAGGTGCTGCAGGTCAGCCTGGTGACCTGGTCGTGCCAAGCACAGTGACCAGAGCCCAGATGATGGCTCCCCAGGTCCTCTCTGAGATCCTGCTTGCTACACTCACCAGAAGGTTCTATTCATCAGCCCTGACCTGGTCTCTGTGGACTCATGTGAAACCATGTGGCTATGTCCTCCAGTTGTATCCCAACACTTTTCCTGTGTCATGGTCAGAGAGGATGGCACTGAGGCAAAGTGACAAGCACCGAAAGTCCTCTGCACAAGGAAAGAGAACTAGATGACCTGACCACTTAAAAAAATGGCACATTCTGATGTCATCCAAGCTCAGCCTCTTCAAGGGCAGCAGCCTCTAGTGCTCTTGAAGGACAGGAATGGGACCTGCCTGGCTGCTTGCAGCTGTTGCTCACCCCCAGCTCCACCCCCACCCCGTCTCCACACCTGGTCCACACAGGTCACTGTGTGACCACCCTGCAGTGAGCTTCCAGCTGAGAGGGAAATGGATTATGGAGGGCTTCAAGATGGAAGGTAAGGGCTGAGGGCCTCTTTGTATAGATGGGTGGGGGTCAAGAAGAGTCCTAGAGGAGGTGACAGTTGAGCGGGGCTGCCCTTTAGGTCCAAGACTGAGGGGTGAGGCATGCTTCCTAACAGCTGTGGTTTGGTACCAAGAGGAAAGTGGCAGTATGAAGTCCAGGCCACCATCTCTGAAGCAAGCTGGGGCCTCTAAACACTCCCCTCCCCTTTCAGCCTTCATAACCTGGGCCGCAGGCTCCACAGAAACAGCTGGCAAGTAACACTTAAAAGCAAAAGAGTTGTGCTATTGGTCAACCACATGCTAGGATATGCTCTCATTTCTGCTCCTCTTACCAATGGAGCCTGGTCACAGTGGGCTGGTACCAACTCAGAGAAGAGATGCCCCGCCTTCGTCACATAGCTTGAGGAGTTAGCACTACAGGTGTGACCCACATCACAAGGATGACAGCCCTGCTTACAGCTATCGTTCCACAGCACTACACACCTGTATTCACTCATTCAATCCACACAGCACCACCATGAGGTGCTACTGTTACCCATTTTACTATGAGAAAGTGGAAGTACAGGAGGATTACAAAATCTATCTGAGGCCTCACAGTAAGACAAAGCTGAGCCAGGCACGGTGGTGCACACCTGTAATCCCAGCTATCAGGGAGGCGTAGGTAGGAGAATTGCAGTTTGAGGTCAGCTGGGGCAAAAGTGCCAAACCCTATCTGAAAAGTAAACTGAAGCAAAAAGGGCTACAAGTGTGGCTTTACATGGTAGAGTGCTTGCCTAGCAAGCTCAAGGCCCTGAGTTCAAACCCCAGCATTTCCAGCCAAAAAAAATTAACAAAGCTGGGTCCTGACCCAGGCTGCTGCTCCAGTGCCATGTCTTAGCCTCTGTGCCACCTTGTCACCAACGCTCTGGACTCCCAAGTGACAATACTAACATGCAGTCTGCTACTTTCTCATCCCGGTTGGCTCCTAACTTACAACATGACCCTGGGCAGGTCACCAAGAGCAGCTTCCCTCATTGGTAAACAAGCAATCCCCCATTTCACTGGCTGTTGGGACAACGGCACATCAGATATGGCATTGTTGAGAAAAAAAGTGAGATTCCTGCCGAGTATTAACAATTGCTGAAAAGACTTCAAGCTGAAGGAGCAACTGCCGCATTCACCGTTGAAATGGGACAAGATGGAGCAAAGCACAGACAACTGAACTTCCACTAGACAGCTCTGCTCTTCCCTCTGCCCTGTGGGCCTGACCCCAGTGACACTGGTAAAGTGAGTGAGGACGATATTAGCCAGCACACAGGACCAGGACGTCGAAACATCTCACAAAACTTTCTTCAGAGAAAAAAGCTGTTTTTAACTTTCAAGGCATTTTTTTAATTGTGAAAGAAAATAAATACAATTAATAGATGAGATGGTCTCAACTAGACTATTGCACGGCTTTAACCGTGCTGATCACTCTTTCTGTGTATGGAAAGACAGCCTACACTGGGTGAGAGAGACCCATTAAAGCTTGGTTTTGCTAGAGGAAGGATCTTCAGATTCTGTTTCACCAGGCTACTTGTGCCAGAGTCTTTCCCAGACTAACAAAACTGAGCAGAGTCTCTCTAGGGGAAAATCAGAGAGGTGCAGATGTAATCCTGTGTTGCCTGTCTGTGCCTTGGGTCCCTCACTACGCTGACGGATCAGTTGGAGACACACAGACACAGGTTGCCAGTCCCTGGAGTTCCAGCATCTCCACACTCATCTCTCCTCTGGCAGGGGCACATATTGGGAAGCAGGCTGCTAAACGAAAAATATGAGATACAGCTCTTGCCCAAATCTCAAAGAACAGATGGACACTTTCAAAGACGGGCGTGAAAGCAAAGCACCAAAGTTTTGTGATTAACAATGCCAGCTCCCTTAGCAAGTCCAGCTCACCTCTTTTCCTCCATTCAGCCCTTCTCTGCCAGTCTACCAGCCTGCCATGTACAATGGAATGAAATGCTTTCACACAGTAAACAGGCCTTTGAGCTTGAAAACAGTTTAAAGACAGCTCTGACTTCAGGCTCCTCTTTGAACTTCAGAAGAGCACTGCCTGCTCAGAGCAGTGTTACCTGTCAGCTTTGTCTTGGCAGATCAACCTTCAGAACTGTTAAAACAACTGAAAATGTAGCTGTAATCCAGAAAACATGTCCTCGTGCACTATGCTGCAGTGCAACCCCCCAACCCCAGCCTGCCATCAATGTGGGACACCTTTGGGAATCTTGTAATGAAATGTGTTTTCCAACAGCCAGTCTGCTACAAACATGGTACCTTGGAGCAGGACTGAAACCCACTCCTTGAGCTTTTATGCTCATGCCACTCAAGGGAGAAAGCCTTACGGAAAGCCTGTGTGTGAAGCCTTTGGCCTGAAGCCATCTTGACTGAACTAAGAGGTTTCTGACTCTTGTAATCCATCCACAGAAGACAAACAAGATTTTCAGGCCCACTATGCCCCAGACCAAAAGCCTGCTTGCTTATTAGACTGATCCCCTTATGGAAACCTGAAACGTGTTTTTCTGAGCAGTGACCCCTTCCAAGTGGCTGTAGCCCTGCCATATCCCATCATCCCCAGGACCCCAGGGGAGGCTGATAGTCCTTGGCCACACTCCTCAGGCAGGGGCCCTCGTCAGTGAGAACACCACCGGTCTGTTACCACCTCTTCCTCTGGGGCACCTAGAGCTTAGCACTTCCCTAATCCTCTAACCATCCTCTTCCAATGACCATGGCTTTCTGTCCCTTTCCAGGTTCAGCCTCTTCAACATTCACAGGGATGGTCCCTTCCTGCTTTCAGTCTAGGTTTTCTCATTTTTCGGCATGAGCTCTGAGACAGCACTGTCTCTGTCCCCAGATACTCCTCAGGAAACTGCCCATCCTTTTGGTGAACACATTGGTTCTCCTCCTCTGGCTGGGGGAGTTGTGTTATGTCACCAGTACTCCTACTGTCCCCTTCCATGGTCCTTTCCAATGCTGCCTTGGGTGATGCTGGCCACCCTCCCCCCACTACTGATCCCACCATCTGCTCTGGTTCTACACCTGTTCTTAAACTGTCAAATGCACAGAGGTGGACCTCCTGCTGGCACCTATCGTGCTGTTTATTGCTAGCCTTATCAACTCCCTCCAGTGTGCTTCCTGGCTCCCTTCCACATGCACCTGGCTCCTGAAACCTTGTCTCTTTCCTACCTTACCACCTCACACACTGCCCTCAAAAGCCCACACTGACATTATCAGAGGGCACCCAGATGTCCTTGTTTGCAGAGCCTGTCCCCGTCCTGGTAATTGTGTCCTCGGCTGCTCTGAATCTCTGTGCCTGTCCTTGGCTTGGGAAGTCTGCTCTAGGATGCAGTGCTCTCTCTGCCTGAGGTCACTGTGGGCCACCTTCCCTTCATTTCCCTCTACTTAGAACACAGAATGACTGCTTTGGAAAAAGCTGCCCTGGGCCTCATGAATTCATTGTACTGGGGGCTCAAGGTTTTTAACATAGTCAGCAAATATATGTAAATTTATACATTTATACAAACTAATAAGGAAACATGCCTTAAGATTTTCCGGGAAAAGTCTGATCACCCTATGAATTCCTCCCCTTGGAAGCAACATTACTTTGTAATTTTTGTCCCTTCAGCTTATATTGCTCCCTTAATAACTGCCCATGCTTGGCTCCCTCGCCTCCTGGTCTGTGTTCACTCAACATGTTGTTCTTTTCTCCCTTCTCACTAGATGTGAATCTGAACACATACAGTAAGGCTACTATGGGGCTTAATTTACATTTCTTTTGTCAAATCTGACCTTTGGCTTATTTTTGTGAATACTATCTGCTTTTTAACAAGGTTAACAGGTTTGCATTTTTGCATAAATTGAGGGTGTTAGACATCCTGGTGATCTGGCATGATCTGCCAGTTATACCCTAAAGTTATTGAGAATTGCTCTCCACAGAGCAAGCCCAGCTCCCATTGTTTTCTGCAGATTTCTGTGGCCACCCAACTACTGTCACTACTTGTGATAGACAACATGGCCTCCTGCCTTCTAGACATCTCCCTCCAACTGTCTCTCCAGCTCCTTGCCCTTTTCTCTGAGTATGAGGGCTGCTATGGACCTTATCCATCCTTGCAGTCTTTTCTGTGAGTACAATTTGCCTCACGATTGGTTCCTTCCCTGGGGACCTCTTTGATTGGCTCTATGGTGGTCTCCCGTGCATGTTCTTTGAACTGCTAGTCTGAATCTTTTGGCCCTGGCTTGGCCTGGGCTGCCCCTTGCCTGCTTTCACCCTTCTCTCCCTGGATGCCAGGCAACTGTCAATGTTCTTCTCTGTTTCCACCTCCCCATCTCATCCCCAAACTTGGTCTAGTGAGGAGACACTTCCACTGTCCCTGCTTCCACCTGCCTCCAGGGCTCACACACCAGTCTGCTTCCTGTGAGTCACAGGAGATTTCGGTTCTTGTGTTGACTTTGTCTCCATGACATTTGGTGCTAATCAATCCAGATCTGTTTATGTGCTTGAGGAAACCGAGGCACAAAAAAGGGGAGTGACTTGCTCCAAGACCCTGAGGCCAGTGAGTGACTGTGAAGGCCACCTCCCTCTATCCAAGGTCATAGAAGCACTGTTTTGCTGCATAGCTGGGGGGAGGGTGTGGGGGGGTCCTCAGGCTTAAGAGCCTCAGGATTCCAAGGGTCCCTCCACAAGCACCAGAGGTCAAGAAGGAGGGATCTGCCCTTGGCTATGATGGGGCTCTCCTGCTGTGGGCAGAACATAGGTGACAGTGCATCATTCATATGGTCACCAGGAGGAATTTTCCAAATGACTTTTGGGAATCACCACGATTACAGTCAAGGGCAAGTTACTGACTTTGAAAATCCATACTCTTCAAAATCTTCAGGCGTGTGGCTTTCAACCTGCCTTCAATCTAGACAGTTTTCTGAATACATCAGATGCATTGAGAAAGAGCTTTTGAATCTGTTATTATTACTGGTTTTATTGGCAAGACCCCCCAAAGCAGCCACCGTCTCTGGGCCCGGTGAGGCATGGTTGCTGCCAATGGGTGTGGGCCCCACCACTGGCCCAGTCCCTGCCTTATCAGCCTAGAGCTGGGCGCAGTTCTTGCTCCTTCAGAAAGGAAAGTGCTGCCTGACATTTGTCAGGAGCTCAGGTGTCTCGAAAAGCTCCAAGGAGGAAACAGAAGACTCCCTTGGTGCGATTTTCCTATTTGATCTTTTGTCTCATGTGTTCCCCTTGGGGGTGGACAAGAAATACTTCTCTGAATAATTCATAGACCCCCCCAAGGTGGAAATACACTACCTCTTTTGAATAAAGACGGGTACATGGGGTTGATTGTACTTCTGCAACGTTCCAGCAGAAGCTCAGAGTTCTGAAAAGCTGTAACAAATCCTTCTTCCAATAGTGAGACAAAAATTAAAAGCCAGGTAATATTTTTAATCCAACAGACTAATGTTTGGATAATTTGTGAAATTATTTATAAAGCTGCATTGAGCTACAGCATCCTCATGAAAGGAAGTTGAAAAAAATTAAGTAGCTATAATTATTATAAGGTTTGATTTATTTTTAAAAACTGAAAGTGATTGTCTTCAGTTTTTTAGGTAATTAGCACCCAGTAGGTACCAGGAACTCTGCTGGTCTTGTTATATGAGTCATTTCACTCAGTTCTCACACAGCCCACCTGGGTAAGTACCAGCACAATTCACAGAAGCACCACAGCTCTTGGAGGTTAAAGGGCAAGTCCAAGTTCAAGTCCAGATCTCACTCTTAGGAGTACACTCTTCCCAGGATGCCTAATTCTTGGTACATCAGCATTCTTCTGCTGAAAACCAGAAGTTACACCTCAGCCCCTTCCACATTTTGCAACATTTATGCGAAATGGCAAGATAAGGAAGGCTTTGGAATCCTTCAGAGAACATTTACAATGCTGTTTAGTTATAAAACCACATCCTTTCAGTTCTAGACTGACACAGCCTATCCAGTGGAATGCCTTCCTTTTGCAAAAAGGGCACTGAAGTGCAGAGAGTTTTATGTGCCTTTCCAGAAGTTAAAGTGAGCTAGTGACACCACTGGGGCCAGATCTCTGTCCCTAGACTCCTTGTCCAGCACTTGTTTTTCATCTCACACAGCACTGTCTGATTATGGGTACTGAGCTCCCAAGGGCCTGTGGCGTGAAGAGCACCTGAGCTTCATTACAAGGCTTTTCTTTCTTGTGGTCCATTAAATCAGCGATGACCCACTGCTAAGAATAAAACGGAACTTTGGAACCCAAGCTTGGCACACAGGCCTAGAGAGGGCAGTGTGGCTTTTCCCCCACTCCACAGACCTTGTTACTTTGAGTTTCAGCTTAGACTCTCACAGGAAGGGAACAACAGACAGAAGCGCCCTGCACGGTGTGGCGCTTCATCCGCTTTCTTGGCAGTGCTGGAGGCTGAGCTCAGGGCCTTGTGCTTGCTAGGCAGGCACTCTACCACTTGAGTCACGTCCCCAGCTCATACATTTCTTGACGGATGGAAACTCCAGAGTGACCAGTCTGCTCCCTGCCTGCCTGACATTGAGCTTTTCAGGGGACAATTTCAGGACTTCTCAAAGATGGCCGATGGCAAGGCACTGGGAACATGAGGACAACATGCCCATCTTTTTGCCTGGACATCCAAAAGAGGGACACATGTGTTTCTGAAGAGCTGCTGCACGCATATGCTGTGTGGAAACTGGGTGACTTACCTGTGTCCCTGCTCTAGCATCTCACCTCTCAGTGCCACATAGCCAGGCCCTTCTTTCTCTGGGCTGTCCTCTACCAGTGGCCTTAGGGACCAGCGGGAGTCTTAGGGTCCTTTAAGGTAAAGGAACTCCCAGGGTGTAAGCGTTCTGACCTCTGACCTCAAGTCTGGGGTGGGGATGGTGAATACTCCCTCAAGGTGACTGCTGTAAGCAGTGCAGAGACCAGAATGACAATGACAGTGTCCAGGGCTATAACAATGTCCTTACCAAATCCAGAGCCACAGGGTGGCTTGGACTGCTGGCCAGAAAACCAGAGACCCTAACTGCCCCATGGCACCTAACAGGACCTTGGGCAGGGTGGCTATCACCCTGCATTGTCACTTCCCATTTGCATAAAACGCCACAGGAATAGCCAGCTGGCTTTGTACATTATGACAGCCTGGCAAGATGACTGTGGGAATCTGAGGGTTTAAAGGTCATGAGTCCCCCACTGCCTCCAACGGGAACACCAATCTAGGAGTGGGGGGGTCCCAGCCCAGGCCAAGACTCACCAGGCGCTGCATACTCTTCACGTGGGTGGGGCTGATGGATAAGGCTTCTTCATACCACCGCCGGGCTTCATCGAAGTTCCCTCGGAGCTCAGCAACCTGGCCCCGCATGTACAGGACATTGTGGGACATTGGGAAGAGGTTAGCAGCTTCTTGGGTACAGGCTGTGGCTTCTGCAGGCTTTCCAATGCCGATGTAGACCTCGGCTACAGGAGGAAAGCAGAGAACAGATGCTATCCTGGTTCTCTGCCATCAGAGGCTTGCAAGTGGCTATGATTCTGCTTGGAGAACTTTGCATTCCCCCATGGGAGTCTGGCAGGGCCCAGAGCCAGCTGATCCCCCACTTCTTGTGGACATGGCTGCCAACAGTTCCTTGTGCCCACTCCTGCCCAGGGAATCCAATCACTTCTGCTGTAGGTCTTGCAGGGCTGACACATGTCAGCACCAAGCAGAGGGGGTGAGGTCTGCCTGGGCTTTGCCTACAACCTCTGAGGACACCATCCCCAGGGCCCTTCTAAGGCCCCTCTGCATCTGGACAGAGGCTGGCCTCATCCTACCCTTTTCTCTGACTGCATGAGCACAGGGACAAGTAGACCAGAGACATACAGCCCCACATAGCACAGCAGTGTTCTGCCCTCTGGCCTATTATCCTGAAGCCAAAAGCATGCCGAGGGCAGCAGGCCGTGGCTTCCATGTTTAAAGGCATGAAACAAAATGGCCGCTCCAGCCTTTCCCAGAAAAAAGTGCACCCTGGAGATTCTTGACTATAAACATCAACAAAGTCTTTGATAAACCAAACTGCCACTTTCAAAACAAGCAGGAAAAACTTTCTGCCCATCACAGGCCTCAACTCTCCCAACTCTGCAGAGACTCGCAAGTTGCTCTGTAGCCCTGGCCTGGAAGCCCACTGTTCATTTCTATATGCCACCTCTCAGTCTCCCAAGTGGCCCACTCAGGTGTCCAGGTAGGAGTACCATGTCTCACCTCTCTGGTCTTTTCTCCCCAAGGCCTGTCTGAGTCTGACACCACCATCTTTCTCCTTGGCTGGGCCTGAGACTTTGAGGACATCTGAGTTCTCTCTCCTGTTCACTTCCGAGCTACCACAGTCACATCTGCCACGCCTCCTGGCCAGGGCTTTCCACACTGGCTGCTGTGCCCTGGGCTCTCTGACCCCTTTTCCCACGTGTAGGTCAGCCCCTTCTCAGTGCTTGCCTCAGTCCCTGGCTTCATCCCAGCAGTGAAAGATGTCTGCACCCCCACCTACAAACACGTACATAAAGTATAGGTAGGTGTACTATACAATGGCACACAGAACGGGAAAGTTAAACTGGACAGAAGCAAGCCTGTAATCCCAGTACTGGGGCAGCTAAGGCAGGAGGATAGAGAGTTCCAGGCCAGCCTGGGCCACATAGTGAGGCCCTGTCTCAAAAAACAAACAGTACAACAAAAAAGAGATAGAAATGCTAAAAGAACATGACCAAAACAATAAATAGAAAAGTTTTACTATTTGCCTCGTGCTTCTCTCCACTCTGCCTCCTGGAGCCCACGCTGGAAAGTTCTTCAGTCATGGCAGACCCTCCTTGAGGCCCTTCTCCCACTGCAGCCTCATAGCCAGCCTGCCCTCCACAGCTGCTAGAGCTCCACAGAGGTAGAGCTCTGGGGCAGCCATGTCACTGCTCAAATCCTTCCTTCCTGAAGGCCTTGCTGCCTTGGGTTCAGTTTTTCCTCCCAGGGCCATCCACTAGCCGGCTAACTTACCCTGCCACACCCCATTTGACACCTCTACTTCCTTTCCCTGCTTGATTTTACTTCGTGTGTCCCCACTAGAATGTAGGCTGTAGTGACACGAGAGCAGGGATCATGTTTGTGCTGTCCACTGCTGTGTCCCCACTGACCAGAGTAGTGCCCGGTACGCGGAGCTCAGTGCCTCGTGTGGGATGAATGAATGATGACAGCAAGGGTATTAGTAAATAGCTCCTGCTCATTAAACGTGGCTTTGTAATGGGAAAGCTCTCATCTCTCAGTTTATCTGCATGGTGATTCTGGTAGTGGTTACTGCTGTTTTATCCCCAATTGCACAGATGAGGAAACTGAGGCACAGTGAGGCTGAACTCAAGGTCCCAGAGCAGGTTAGAGGCAGTCTGGCTTGGGCCTGTGCTTAAGGCCTCCACAGAGAACAGAGTCTCCCCTGCCTTTGGAGCCCTTGGTGACTAGTCCCATGGCTCCTGCAACCTTTCTACTGCTTCCTGCACAGCTAGGCTCTGGTGTGGTCAGTGCTGCCTCCATATTAAGGAAGGTATTCCTGCCTCCACTCTTTTGTCTGCTGTGGCCTCTGTCCATAAAGCTGTCAGTCCAGTCTCCTTCAAGGCCCAGCTTGATGGGCACCATGCCTGGAGCCACCTCTGACCCTGCCTCTCCTGCTGCTGCAGCTCTCTGCTACCTGTGTCTGTCCCTATTAGTATGTTTGGAGGGTCCTAGGTCAGGGCACAGTCTCCCAGGACAGACTCTGGTGCAAACCTGTCCTTATAAATCCCCAGTCTCAGGTTTGGGTCTGGAGGCCAGGAAAAATGGCAGGTGTGGATGTCAGGGTCCCTGCTGCTGATCACTGAACCTAAGTCACCCTGGCCAGTCCCTCTCCTCAAGCACTCCCACTTGCCTAGTGACCGTGTTCACACCAAAGACTCAGGGGAAAGCCCTGGAGCAAGCAGGCCTAATTCTAGCTCAGTCCTGAACTTCCTTTCCAGCTTCCTGTCTGCCAGTCCCCTCCACAGTGGGAGCACAGAGAAGTGACAGACTGGTCCTAGGACTTGTAGAGGACAGTCCTGGAAGCTTGGGCAGTTCATACACAACTTCCTGAGCTCTAGGGTGGCAATGCCACAGCCATGCCAGTCTTAGCTTCTCAGGAGACTCAATGGGCACAACAGGGAGACATTTCTGTCCCTTGGTTTGGACCAGGCAAAACCCTGTCCACTCTGGGACATAAACACCCTCATAATGACACCATTAAGATTGTCCAATGTTCAGTTACACAATTCTCGAGGCACTGGCCAGACAAGATGAATGCACATCCACTGTGGTGTTAGGTTACCTGAGCATGGTGGCACCTTGGAGGTGGCACAGATGTTCTCTCAATGTACACTTGCCTCCTGACTTGCTTCTATTTTGGGGTAAGTCTGTGGACATTTCCAGGATCCCCCAGCCTACAGCTGTCTGTGGGTTGGTAAGGTATACTAAGTTCTCTCATCAAGCCCACTGGGAGAGAAGGGCCAGCTTGGGGGTGCAGGGACAGAAGGCTTCCAGAATGCTTATATGAAGAATCGACTGGGTAAGCCTTAAACACCACCTTGGCAGTGCTCATATAAGTCCTGTTCCATGGGAGTCCTCTGTGAGACCAAGTATGACACCAGCTACTTACTCATCACTACGTCTTTATAAGCCTCAGGCCTGATGCTGCCGCTCCTCCACACAGGAGGAAACAGAAGACAGGTGGACCCAGGCCAGGATGTGAAGGAGGGAGAAAGAGGCCTCCTCAGTGCCACAGAAGTTGTTTGAGGGGTCCATGACCCTGACAAGGCCTGTGCTCCTGAGGTAGATGTGGCAGAGAAGTGCATGACCTGCAGATGCTCCAAATCCCTCCAGCTTAAGCTCAAATGTAAGGACATGGGCACTACAATGATTTGGATGTAAAGTATCCCCCAAAAGGCTTATGTGTTAAAGGTTTGTCCCCTGCTGATGGTGCTATTGAGAGATGACTGGATCATGAGAGCGCTCACTCAACAATGTGCCAAGCCCCTGATGAGTTCATACTGGATGGGCTATTAGTAGGTGGGGCCTGGTTGTTGAAAGTGAGTCACTGGGGACATGCCTGACTTTCCCTCCCTCCTTCTCTGTCTGCCATGAAGTAAGCCTCTGTGCTCCACCACATGCTCTCCACCATGACGTTCTGACTCACCACAGCCTAAAAGCAATGGAGCTAGATGACCTTGAACTGAAACCCCTGAAGTTGTGAGCGAAAATAAATCTTGTTGTTTTCTCAGGTAGTTTGTCACAGCAACGGAAAAGTGACCAACACAGGTACAATGTCCTGTAGTGATTTTCAAGCTATTTTCACCAACAGAGCCTCTATTTTCGAAGGAGCTCTTAAGAAGAGGCAGCATAAGCGTGCTTATGATCCAATCACCTATCAGTAGGATGCTGCTGGGCACCCTAGAACTCTCAGTTTCCCATTTGTAAGGCACATTGTGCTAAGGGCCTGGAGGATTCTGTGCTTCCCCTGAGCCTTGTGTATATCCTGGGGCAAGTCAGATGGGGACCAGTCTTGGCCACACCTCCCCAGAGACAGTGGTAAGGTTCTAACAAGATGGTAGGATCCTACAGCCCAGGGTGAGTTGGGAAGGATGAGGACAATACTTGCTTAGCCTCACCCTTCCTGGATTTTGCAGAGGGGAAAGGAAGGTACAAAGAGGTAACATGACTGGGTGAGCCCTGCAGCTCTGTTTCTCTGACCCAGGACATATCGGGATCCAGGTCTGGCTTTCCATTTCACCAGGGATCTTTAATTCCCACTCTAAGAGGACACTCAAGTTGAATTGAACACACTGTCTTATGCTCCAGGAAGGAAGCTTTGGTAGTGGGATTTTCGGACTCAATCCAGGAGGCTGGGATAGAATTAAGGGAGGGAGAAGAAGAGATTAGTGAGGTTCCCCAACATCTCTGTGATCACCCCAGCATGCAGCCTTCTCTGGCGGAGTACATGGCTGGTCCCCAGAATACAAGGAGGCCACAGAGCATCACTGTGAGCTTGCACTGTGCATGAAGCCCTCTTCCCTGGAACTCCATGGCTCAGGCAAAGACCAAGGTCTCCCTAGAAGATGTGTCATGAACATCTATCCCTGATCCTGGGTGGAGGTCAACAGCCTCTCCTTTGCACTCATGTAGCACCTGAAATGACCTCTCTCATCAACTCAGTCATATCATTTTTGCTAGGGGACCCTCTGATCCTGCTGCCTGTTTCTGTCTGGGCCTCAGTTATGTGCCTATTCCTCTATTCGCCTCCTGGTTCTACCTAATTGTGGACTTTGGGGGGGAGGGGACTTAAGCCTGTTCACCTTGGCTTCTCTCTGTCCATAGCTCCCTGTCCAGTGTCCTGTCCCCTGGGTGCCTCATTTTCGGCTTGCTCTTCATGCAGACACATCGCTGGGCCCTGTCTCTGTAATAGGGAACCAGCAACGACATGGGCTGGGGAATTCAATTGTGCTGGGAGGCCCCAGGGAGCCCAGCTGAGAACAGAGGACAAGCCACATTCTTCCACCCAGCCTCCTGGGAATGAAGTTGGGATTCTGATCTCTACCTGCCTCCCTTGTCTTACTTGGTTTGGAATTCAGGAGGTAAAGAAAGGAGTATTACTTATACATTCCTAAAGCCCCCTTAGTAGAAACAGTATGTTTTTCTTCCCCACCAAATGTGGCAACTCCAAGTCACAATCATCTCTGCATCTTGTGCAGAGGACCCAGCACCTGGTAGGTGCTCAAGAAGAGCCTGCAGGTACATAAACCCTGAACAAGTGTCAGAGAGGGTGACCACTTCTGAGGCACAGGTTGCCAAAGTCAGCCAAAAGCTAGAGACGCTACAGTGGCTGAAATTTCCCTGTCCCTTTCATCAGGGCTAAGTTCAAGTTTGAAAAATAAAGGGCGTTGTGAGCTTATTAAGAGTCTAAGAACTTGTACAGAGTGAAGCAGGCTCTGGGAGTTTAGAGCCACTCAGCCAGGAGGAGAGCATTCTACAGTGGGCAGCTCTGGAGAGGTTACAGGGATAGATATTCTTCCCAGTCAGTGGCAAATGACAGCCTTTAACCACAGGTAAGGGACTACTCAAGGTCACGGCCACTTCCCTCCTCATTCTTAGAGCTTGTCTGAGCTGAGCGTCCTCTTTGGAATCCTAGGTCCAGCCTTGCTATCAAGTTATTATGAAAAATGTTGGAATAAAATCTCCCCCTCTGTGTACAAACCTTCAGTGGTTCCCTGTTGCAGGTGAATGAAATCCAAATGTTTGAGCTTAGCATTCAAAACCAGGGCCCTGCTAACTTCCCAACCACTCCCACCATCCCCTGCTGCACTATGCACACATGCTCACCAAGATCTAAGGCCCTCTACCAGGACTATTTCTCTGCCCACATGCCTCTCACTCCTCGCTTTGCTCTTGACCTGCTCAGACACTCAGGACACACCACTCTTCTCCTCCAGTCCCTCCATGCCATCCAGGACATCCTCGTCGTCTCCCCACAAGATGCCTTGCTCAAGGAGGGCTGGGGGGAACCTGTCCCTCTTTGTGCTGTCATGTCCTTAACTCTTGCTTGCAAGCAGAAGGCCTTCTGCAACTGCCTACTTACTGAAGCAAGTTCAGAATGTGGACGCCTGAGGACTGTGCCTTTCTCAGCCAAAGTGGTGTTCCCAGCAGGGGGCCTGGTACTGGAGGAACTCCAAATCCCATCAGTTTCCTCATCCATCCATTCACTTAACACTTGTCCGGTCCTGCTTTGTATCAGCTATGATGGTGCAGGTCGAGCACTGCATACAGGTGTGGGATTGAGTGCTGAAGTCAAGCCTGGATTCTGCTGCAGGCTGTGTGCCTGGCACAGCTGTGTCAGCACTGAGGAGCAGAAGGAAGCCCTTTTCTGATCACAATGTGCCTTTGGCTAGCCAAGTTTTCTCCCTTGGGGAGCTTACGTTACCCAGAGGGGACACCTTTTTTGGAAACTCACACAAAGCAGCAGTCTGTGTTAGAGGCAGCCCTGAGAACTGTGTCTAGGTCAAGCACTGGCAGATCTTCCATGTAACTCACAGCTGCTCCTTGTGCATGGCAGGCCAGCAGACAGGCAGAAAGGTAGGCTGGCAGACTCTCTAACCCATCAAATCATTTAGCTTACCCCAAACCTACAGAGAGACACCAGGGAGGCCAGGAGCATCTCAACTAAGTGTACTCTGGGTGACTAAAGCACAGAAGGTGCCCCTACAAACTTATTTTTTAATTCAAAGATCAGAAGGAAGGCAAAGAGAGAAGAGTCATGAGTTCTGATGGGTTTACTGTCACCCTTCCAGCTATCACGACCTAGGAGAGGCCTCCATTCTCCTCAGCTCCTGCTGCACTGGTGCTGTGCTCTCTGTCAAGGGAGGGGTGGGCAATGGGAGGAGGAAGACATTCTATTTTCAGCTGTGGCTGCACCCTGAGCACCTCTGCGCCAGGTCCGAATCTGGACCCTGCAGTCCCCAACCTGAACACGGTCCAGGTCCCATTCTCACTGAGGCCCAGCCAGCCTTTGCTAGGGTGTTAGCTGCATGACTGCCACTT
Source organism: Castor canadensis (assembly GCF_047511655.1). NCBI lineage: Eukaryota > Metazoa > Chordata > Mammalia > Rodentia > Castoridae > Castor > Castor canadensis. Next base: position 18,141,845 of record NC_133388.1, on the reverse strand, counting down.
ATCTCTGAGTCTGCATCTGTCTGTGCAGGTCTGTCAAGAGTGACCCCTTCCCCAAGTCCTCAGTGGTACAGTAGGACATGCTCATTCCCAAGCTGACTAGTGACTTACTTCATCCCTTCTGGGTTGTGACCCTGATCCTCTGACTCCTGATCTTTCCCCAGTTGCTCTCAAAACCTTGGCAACCTTGACTCCCTTGACTCATCAGAGAAGCCAGAAGCCAGCAGAAGAGACCTTATGCCTTTCCCTGCCACCAAATCGACAAGCCCACCTGTGTCCTCTGCACCTGTCCACTGTGTTCCCTGCTGGGGTGCAGGGTCACTTGCTTTGCCTGGGATCCAGGCCCTGTCACTGTCCTACCTTCTCGAGGACTTCACACCTCCACACATCCCCTCTCTCTACTGGATGCTGAGACTTCTGTGCCTGCCTCTTGCACACCTGGTCTTCTTTTTCCCCTCCCTCCTCCCCAGCTCCCCGACCCTGCTCCACAGGTCTTCTTGCAATGATGGTGCACCTTTCTACCTCCACTTCCCCACTGGCCACCCACTCTGCACCCCATGTCAGATGGCTTCTAACTCTACCACTCCACCGAAACCAGTCTTCTTCTGGTCCCCAGCAACTCTTCTCCACCGGATCCCAAAGCGATTTGTTTGCACCATACTTAACTCCAGCATTTCCTGCTGGCCGCGTCATCCTTCAGGACGGTGACTTCACTAGTGTTTAGGTGCTTGCTGTGTGCAAGCACACCACATATGTGATCTTGTGTGACCGTCCCAACGTCTTCATGTTGCAGAGTGGCATACTAGCTTGAGTGGGAGTAGAAGTAACTTGCTGGTTGAGTCCTGAGTCCAAGCCCTTGATGGCACTGCACAGGCCCCTGCCTAAATAGCTTCCCCACCCCTGGCTGCTATGATGCCATCCGTCCAGCTGGCCATTCCCTTTCAGTTTCTGTGGCTTTCCCTGTCCTCCCCAAACATTAAGTGTGGAGGGGTTCGGGTCTCAGGCTGACCCTTTCTCTTCTCCACCTTCATTCTCTTCTTAGGCCTCCTTACCACATCTGTTAGTTACCCATCCCCACATTTAGCTAGAAGGAGTTTTTAAAATGTTGGTCGGATCGTCTCATACCCCTGCTTGAAGTCCTTTGCTTGCTTTTCAAAGAGCCTAACACAGCTACGGGGGACACAGTTCAGTCTGACCCCAGACCTCGCTTTCTCCCCTCAGATCACAGCATTGCATAGTCTTTAGGCTTCGTGCCCAGAGTCCTCCACTGCTCAGAGCTCATGCTGCCTCCAGACCTCACTGGGCTGTGCTGTGCTTGCCTCCCCCATGTCCCCTGACCAGTGCTAACCATTCTTCTAGTCTCCGCTCAACATGCACAGGCTTCTTCTGCCACCCTGCTTGGGATGGCCTTTGGTTTCCTAGGGTCGCAGGAGCTGCACTGCTTGTTCCTGCCACTTGGCACTGTGGGAGTTGCAGCCTTTTGTAACTGTTTTGTTTTGTATCTGGAACCCTAGGAAGGCAGGGATCGCGCCTGTCTCCATGACTACTGATGCTTGGAGATGACTGCGTTAAACAACTGAGCACATATTGAGGGTGAGAACAGGGTTTCGGGCCACATTAGTTGGCTCTGAATTCAGGTTTCCCAATGTGTGAGCCATGTAACCTCAGGCAAGTGACTGAGGCTGTGCCTCAGTTTCTTCCTCTGGGATGAATAAGGTGATGAAGGGTATCCATCCTATGCAAGGTTATGAGGATGAAATAAGTAAAGACATACTACGTCCTTGGAATAACATCTGACATATACACTGTGCTTGCTAAGTGTCAGCTATCTGCAAGTTGAGACTATTAGCCAAAACCCTTCTAGAAGGGAAAAGGGGCTTGAGGAGCAGAACTGATCTATGTAGACCAGGCCCATATGTGGCCAGGGCTGACCCTCCAGACTCAGCATTCTCTCTCACAGGCATGTCCTGTGCAGAAGCCCACATGCTACCTGTCTTCATTCTTTATCTCATTGGGTGGTCAAGCCACAGGGTCACCCCTTGACCCTACTGATGACACCTCTGGTTCCTGGGAGGAGCCAGAGAGTGGGGAAGGATGGATGGGCCAGGCCAGGACAGGGTCAAGGAATCTGTGAGAGTATCATAGCTTTAAATTCCCAGCAGAAATCAGAAAATCTGATCTTGCATATCTAAGAATAGCTTCTGGTTTCGGCTGTGAGAGGTGCCAAAGTGAAAGCTATAATTATTAGTAAGTAACAAGCAGAAACTGACCACCTGCCACCCCAATGTGGGAATTGAAAGATGGGTGCCAAGAAGCTGCTTGGTTCTGAAGGGCCCTGGTTCAATTACTATGGCTGTTTGAGTTCTGATGGCCAACAGCGAGGCTTGCAGCCTTCAAAAAGGGAAGTGCGTGGTTGGGGGGCTCCATGCTGAGGCTCTCCCGGTTCTGCCCTGGGAAGAGTACATGGTGCTCACCAATGTCTACTGGGGTCCCCCTGCCTCAGAGTAGAGGGGAGACCCTCCCTCTGCCCTTCTTTACAAAACACTATGTACAAATGGCACCATGAGATACTAGTACTTTCAAGAAGAGACTGAAAAAATTGATAGCTGCTTTCTAAATATGTGATGCCATACAGAAAGATTAATAAATATATTTTAAGAGCTGTTTGGAAAAAACACAAAGAAAATTAAAATGAGGGAAATACTAGCATACCTATCGGAGACACAAGGCAAATTTATTACACTCTGACATATAATAAATGCTTGTAAGAAAAGATGAAAAGCTCAATATCTAGGAAATGGGCAAAAGCCACGAGCAGCCAATGGAAACACCATTTCTTCACGTATCAGACTGGCAAAGATGGAGGATTTTGAGACTCTGTGGTATTGGCAAGGAAATGAGAAAATGGACATTCACACGTTGATTGGGATAGAAATTGGTGTGGTTCTATGGAAGGCAAATCAATATAAATTAAAGACACCCACCCTTTGACCCATCAGTGCCACTTTTTGGAGTTTATCTTAGAGACATAGAAAATGTATTTCAGGATACTTATTGAAACATTGTGTGTAATGGCAATAATCTAAACACTAATTAATATGTGCTGGTTAAATTATGGTGCTTCCGTTACATGGGTGCATACTAAACGCTGTAAAAAGGGTGAGCCAGCCTTGTATGTGCTGATATCCAACTCTCCCAGACACTGTGTTATGAGGGCACATGGACAAATCACAGAGTGGATAAAAGCTCCAGAAGGAACACAAAACTGCTACCAGGGGCTCCTATAACAGGTGACTGAGCCCTGGGGATAGGAGGAGCCTTTTAACTTTACATCTTTTTTTTCACCTTTTCAACTATGTACTACAAGAGTGTGCTGTATTTGTTTGAAAACAATTTAAATAAAATTGTGACACTGGTTACAAAGCAAGGAACAAACGTACAACCCAGGCTGGATGACCACCAGACGTCCTGGTGAAAAAGTCTGAGACTATGGTTTCAGGGATGTCCAGGATCGAAGAGGAGACATAGAGGGAAGGGGACACGCACCACATAGAGGGAGGGTGTGTGTTCAAGCATCGCTGTCTTCCTGAGTACATGCTCCCAGCTGGAACTTTGGCCAGTTTCCTCACTGAGTGGCAGGAGACTCAAGTGTCCTGCTCATCATCTTCCCATCAAATGCATATAGAAGTGTCCCCCAAACCTTCTAATGTAGCAGGCTGGAATCTGAGACCATCTCAGGATGACCCTTCCTGAAAAACTCAAATCTGGACCATCTGCACCATGGGCTCCTATCACTAGCTCCCACTATACTTAGAAAAACAATCAAGAGAGGACAGGGTAAATACAATTAAGATACATCATAAGCACAAATGTAAATGTCACAATGAAACCCCTCTTTACAACTCATATATGCTAATAAAAATTTTCATCATAAAAAAATCAACCAAGAGAGAACAGGCCCACAAATGCCGTAGAAACACCACAACATTGGGTGTTAGGTCTTGATCTGCTTTCTCTAAAGTTTGCAGAATTGATGGAGTCTGGCAGCATTGCTGTAGCTGACAGTGGACATGGAAAGCAGATGTTACCTGGTTCTCATGAACTGTCAAAAAATGAGGTCACTTTTATTTTGCCTCTCAGAGCAGTGAGCTCAAATCACACATGATAAGTCCTAATAGTTCAGTGGAAGCTGTTTTCTTCTAAAATTTCCTCTTTAAAAACTATGTGAATATATGACAGGATTCTAAAATCTTGATTCAGACAGTCATTGCTTTGGAAAGAGTCAATGTGGTACAAATTCTAAGAAGATTCTACTTTTCTCCATCCATTCATGCCACATGCACTGTTTATTATGTGTGTACAAGCACGTCTGCCTAGAGGCTATAAGCAAGTATAGCACTTGCTTTTCCTAGTTCAGTTCCACTCACTTGTAGAATGTAAAGCCATACCCACTGACCAGTAATGGCACCTTTATTTTGTCCTAGAGGCCATGACAATGAGAAATGGAGCTTCTGTGATTATGTAAAATTCAAGGATAGCTCCTAACAGAATCTTAGTCATTGAGTTCTTCAATGGCCTAATAAGCAGCTATAAAATTTCCTCACCAAGAGTCATGGCAGGTCACGCAAAGAGGGGCAAAGTGCCTGGATAGCTGAGTGAGGGGCAGCAGCTGCCAGGCAGAGCTCTCTGGAGCCTTACGGCCCTCAGATCATCAAGTTTTCCAAGAACCAAGCAGGAGAAGCAGCAGCTGTGAAGTCAGGAGCAGTTCCACCTGGAAGCAATACTTCCATTCCTAGGCTTTACGCCTTAGCCCTTCCCAAACTCAATTTCAAGTCTGCTTTGAAAGACAGCCCCGCCCTCGCCAGTCCTGTGTGTTTAGTCAGGCTTCCCTGGCTTGAACACTAGACCACACTCCTTTCCTGTCTGGTCTCCAGGGTCACTGTTCACGGAGGTGACTGAGCAGGATGGTTATTCTGGCAGAGAGCCAGGGAGGAGGCCTTCCTGCTGGGCCCTGGCCCTCTGAGGCAGCCTGCCTGTGACCTCTCTGGGCGCAGGGCTCAAGGCTACGGAGCATATGCAGCAGGGAAGAACAATTGCACATGCATGAATCAGCCCTCTTTTGTACTTCTGCTCAGAAGAATATAATTTGTAAATTTACGGTAGTTCTTATAGCTCAATTAAAGATGCCAACACAGAAAATGCTGACTGAGCTAGGCTCTGTGACTGCCAAAGCCAGGTAAGTCCAGCCACTCTTTCACACACATAGGACTGCCAATGGTGACACAAGGTTGAGCATCACACAACTGGCCTTGGCAAAGGAGTAATCAGATGGACAACTGGTAGGTCATGTGCACCCTTTATAGCCACATTTGGACTCTCAGACCCCACCCTGAGGGTCGAGCCTCAGAAGGCTCATCCAGATATGCAGATCAATGATAAAACATGAGGGGCAGAAATTACTTTTCATGCAGAAATAGAAACATGCAAGTACATCAGCAGGCATCATTTGCCTGGGAGCACTGTACCGTGGGATTATGGCTCAAATGCCCAGTGTTGGACTTACTTGTGGGTTCCCAGCTGTGCAGCAGCATGGCTGAGGCAGCCGACTGCCACAAAAAACCAAGGCAGGGGCGACTGTCCCTGCCTCTGGACCAGTTTTCCAATCACTGGCAGTTGCTACTGCCTCCCTCTCTGTGGGTGACTGGGGTGCCATCAGAGGGGAGTGGGGATACCAACCGCGTTGCCTTGCCCTGGCTTCGATAAAGGCATCTGTGTCATCAGTGCCCCTCATCCCCTCTCCTGAAGACTTGCCTGCTGAGAAGTGGTAAGCATGATACTTGTTAACCTAGGAGACACTTTTGTTTTTGTTTTGTTTGTTTGTGTGTGTGGTATTGGGGGGTTTGAACTCAAGGCTTTGCGTGTGCTAGGCAGGTTCTTTACCACTTGAGTCACATCCCTACCCAAGGCAGATGCCATTGTAACCCCAGTGTGCAGATGAAGATACTGAGGCCAAGAGGTAAAGACAGAACTCAGTTCTTCCCAGCTGGAAAGTAGCATATCTAGGATTCCACTTAAGTCACCCACAAAGACAGACGGGGGTATATCCCTGCACCCTACATGGCAAGCTCCCCAGAAGTCCTGAGTCTGGTTCACAAAAGCTCTCCTAGATGCCTGCTCTGGGCCAGGGGTAGAGCAGGGAGGGCAGGGGAGACACAGAGTAACTCCTGGTCCTTGTACAAAAGCAGTACCTGTTTGGTGTTTAGTCAAGCACCAAACAAAAGCTTTGGTTTCTCACAACCCATGAGGGGTCCTGGGCTCACTGACAAGTAAGAGTCTGCAGGAGCCTGCAGCCTCTTCCCAGCAAGGGATTGCTGGACGGGGTAGGTGGGTGGAGGAGCCCATGCAGGAGCGAGCAGAGTGGTACCTGCATGGAGCCAGATCTGTGCCAGTGTCATCCAGGGATGCAGCGGGCCCTGTTTGGGGGCACTGCTCTGCAGAGATGAGGCCACTTCTGACAGTGCCTGCTCCACTCTTGAGGCTGCTACCGATGTGGCATGGATGGAGCCTGTGGGAGGTTTCAAGTAGATAGGATCAGGAGTGAAAAGGTGGAGAACCAAATCACACAACCAACAGACGAGCCCTCCCATACACAGACGCCAGTGCGAACGTACACACGCCCCTTTCCCCAGGATGTTTCTGAGTTACTGTTCATGAGGAAATGGGGACAACTGTTATGGCTGGAACCTTTCTTCCATCCTGTTGCTTAGCTGATCCTTTAGTCAACACACAGGGCACATGCTATGCTAAGCGCTCCCTCAGGAGCTCAGTGGCACAGTGTGAGTGCAGGGCAGGAAGGAAGTTCAGCTAGACACACAGCAGGGATACAAGTGTTAACAAATGGCATACCCAGGGCCTACGAAGGGATGGTCCAAAACACCCTGTGAGGGCCACCCTCACCTCCTGGGTGGTGTTTGGGTAGATGGCTGGCCATTCTCAGGACAAATTCACTTCCCATTGTACCAGTGCAGCCTGGCCTTCGAGAGGTGGGCAACACCTTGCACTGGGAACCATGTTCTATGTAGCAAAGAACACTTTTCCCCTGTTGATAGCAGATTTCTATTCTTTTTTTTTGGCTGCACTGGGATTTGAACTCAGGGCCTCACACTTGCTAGGCAGGCGTACTCTACCACTTAAGCCATGCCCTCAGACCCTTTTTGCTTTTTAGTTATTTTTCAGGCAGAGTCTTTTATTTTTGCCTGGAGCCGGCTTCAGACTGCAATCCTTCTACCTATGGCTTCCCCATAGCTGGGATCACTGGTGTGCACCACCATGCACAGTTTATTGGTTGCTAACTGTTTGCCCAGGCTGGCCTCCAACAGTGATCTTCTTGCTCTCTGATTCTCACATAGCAGATATCTATTCTTAAGACTAGTACTGGATTAGTGGAGGATGGCTCACAGCAAAGATGTTTGGGGCTCAGAACACACACCCAACTATCATGTAAAACCTGCTGTTCTGAAAGGCTAAGGAAAGGGTCCATTCAACACATTCATCAGGCCCAAAGACATAGGTGTGGTGGTGAGTCAAAATGGAATGGTGATCCATGGAGATCGTGATGACTAGAGACTACCTCCTTAAACAGGGGCCTGTCCCTCACCTCTTTCCAGTATTTACTCTTAGAGGTATGGTTTCAGAAATTTAAAACTATCAATATTTATACTGACCAGCAGCATTCTTAATTATAATTCATCAGGAAGTTTAGTATAGAGAAAAACATTTCAGCATCACTAGTGGGAACTATCAACTGTCCTGAAGTTTAAAACAGCGATAATATGTAAAGGTAAATGCTGACTATGAAGGTAAACTGAGTTCATTAGACTCAGGATAATATAAAATTGTGAGCAAAAAATTATCTTAGCTGAGCTTTCAAATGTACCATAATTTAAAGGATTTATAAACTGGGCATGGTGGTACATACCTGTAATCCCAGTACTCAGGAGGCAGAAGCAGGAGGATCATGGAGTTTGAGACTAGCCTGAGCTATATAGCATAGCAAGACTCGGTCTCAGACAAACAAACAAACAAACAAACAAACCCTAAAACCAAACCAAAAAAGGATTTTCAATAGCTAGCCTTCCGACTGTGCCATAGTGATAATAACATGAACTTCTCAAATTCTTTGGTGGGGGTTTGGTGGATGGAAGACAAAATCTACTAAAGACCTTCCATCTTCAGAGAATAATCCACAGGCAGACAGGACACCCAGGAGGAAGCAGCCTCAGAAAAGACCTCGGAGTCATAGAGAGGGAAACATGCAAGGAAACTGAGGCCTAGATAAAAGATTCTAACTGATGGCTTTTGATGTGGAGAGCCTTTGGAGTCTGGCTATGAATCGACCCTAGTTAGACAAAGTATATCTAACTCTATTTAAAAAAAATCTTAATAGCAAAATGATTAAAATGCTACAGGTAATTTTGGTCTTACTTTGTTTTAAACTTTTTTATAGAATTAATACTTGAAACTTTGATGACAAGGACCTGATGTAGTTTCCCTGACATTTTCAGTAGCAATGATCAGCTAAATAAATGAATAATCTGGAGGCCATTGGTGCCATACTCTGCTATTACTAAGCTGGCTTGGCTTCTCACTGACTACCTTGAACAGTGGCCCTCAACCTTGACTCCACACGCAATCACTTGGGACTTAAAAAATCTTGACACAGCAACATTCCAGACCAAACAAGCCATAACTCTATGGCTGGTCACCTCAAGTGGTTCTAACAAGCAGCTAAGACTGAGAACCACTTGCCTGGAGGGACAGGAACAGATAATACAAATGTTTGGTCAAGAAAAACCTGGGCACAGGCTGGCAGCCTGAGCTCTCCTGCTTGCTTGTAGCCCAACAGTCACCTGGGGAACAGAGTTCCAAGAAGACCTCATTCTCTGGAATAGTGCTTCTCAGGTTCCTTGGTTCAGAATCCCTTTGGACTTTGGAAAACTGTTAAAGATTCTAAAGAGATTTAGTGGATTTTTATCTATAACATTTACCACATTAGAAACTAAAACTTAGATGTTTAAAACATTCAGGTTTTCTTTTTTTGTACTGGGATTTGAACAAAGGGCCTTGTGCTTGCTTGGCCAGTACTATATCATTTGAATCATACCTCCAGACCTTTTTACTTTAGGTTATTTTTCAGATAGGATCTCACTTTTTGCCCAGGGTCCACCTTGAACCCTGATCCTCCTACTTACAAGCCCCTGCTTAGCTGGGATGACAGGCACATGCCACCACACTTAGCTTGTTTTGTTGAGGTGGGGCTCAAGAACTTTTTCCTTGGACTGTCCTCAAATCACAATCATCCCGATCTCTGCTTCCTAGGCATCCCAACTTGCTGGGATAACAGATGTGAGCCACTGTGCCTGGCTAAAATATTCAGTTCTTAAAGTCATTAAATAATAATAAATTACTGCTACAGAAAAATTCTACAAATTCTCTACCACATTCTATGGATCCTTTGCTACAAGGACTTGTGGCTTTTGGAAGTGCTAATTTTGATTTTTGGATGAACTATTTTTGTTTGTTTTGATCCTCAAATAAGCCAGTCAGAACTCCTGCTGAAGTGCCTTTTCTTTGTGACAGCTATCTACAACTAAACTAATTAACTCTTGGCATAATTCCGTATTTCACTGTGAATGAGGTTTGGAAATGGTAATGATGATAATAATGATTGCAGTGGAGGTTATCAGGTTTGGAGAACATACTGTCCTTCAGGCTCTGTGCCTAGCACTTTACGTACATTATTTAATCTTTAAAGAGTTCTGGGAGGCAGGCAGTGATGTCACCTGCATTGTTTATATGGCAAAATTGAAATTTAACAAGGTTAAGTAACTGCCCAAAGTCATATAACCACTCAGCGGCACAAGGAGAACTCAAGCCCTGGTCGACTCCAAATCCACCCTCACCATCCAGCCCCAGGAGGGCTGCTGTGAGCCTCCGCCTGTCTCCGGGTGCTTGGTGCTTCCAGGTGGCTGTCATTATCACTATACAGCCCACAGGCTGTAAAGTAGATGCAGCTGGCTCCATTACCAGACTGCGTTGTTCTAGAAGACAGGGGCCTCTGTTTAGGCGTTTTCAGAGACTAGCGATACTAGGCCTATCCTAGGTAGCAGGTAAATGCCTGTGAAATGAGTATGTGTCCCATACAATATCAGAAAGAGAGTGGCCCCTCTTCCCTACTAATGGGGGAGAAGTCACAACTTTCATTGTCTCAAAGGGCTTTTTGGTATGGCTGTCATCACTTTTAGCAATCTGGACTGAAAGTGACAGAGCACACAGTTAGAATTAAACACTGGATGTCATTTAGTGACCTTCCCCTCTCGAATGTAACTAGCCTATTAACAGAAAAGAATGACTGAGTTTTATCAGAAGTACTTTTTTCCTTCTTAGTTCCTTGTTACGTTTCAGCAGGGCAGACAGCTTTCGTGTTCTGAACGAGGGATAGATATTGGAGCATTTCGAGATGCATTAACAGCAGCAGATGACTAACAATAATAGCAAAAATACAAAATAGTTAGCCTCGACTATTCCTGACAATAATACCATAAGTACAATCTTCCATTGGATTAGAATTTGGGGGACTGATTAAAAAACAGACCAAAACAACATGTATCTTACTATTTCATAGGATTGAATCAATACAGATTCTGGATTTTGATTATGTAGCTAAACAATGAGAAAACACTGATTCTAACCCATGTATGTTTAAGAAACTCTTTTGTTTCTAATCAACACAAATGCATTCCTACCTTGCATACCACCTAGTGTAGAAATGGACATACTGAGGCTTAAAAGGAATCAGAAGGAAGATGAGAGGATATAATCCCAACTTGACATCCAAGACTCTGGAGAAATAAGTTTCCAGACAATCAGGTGAGCCGGGCAGATGCCTGGGCTGCTGTGCACCTCTTATATATCACACTAATTTGAGACGTGCTTATCACTCGTGTGATCCTGGGGGCTGTGTGCTATATAGCAGCTGCGACGCTCCTCCAAGGATAATGTGCCCCTTCCTCTCAGGACACAAAGGCTCAGAAAAGCCATTGAGAAACCAAGTGACTGACAGCTGGTGTAGGCAGATGAAAGCTTGCCTCAAAATCTGGCCCAAGGTCTGTGACCTAATTGTCAGAATGGTCCAGGGCATTGAGGTTCCCTGGAGCTGAGGCGACCTGCAGGTCCTCAATCCATGGCTTTCTTTGCCCTCTTACCTAGACCCTAAAGAGAAAAGGCTGCCTCAGATACCTGATACACAGCCAAGTGCCACTTGAAGAATGGTTCCTAATTTGGGGTTTTTCTCCTTCCCTCCCCCAGGGACTGGGGATTAAACCCAGGGCTTTGCAGTTGCTAGGCAGTGCAAATTTGAGCCACGCCCCCAACCCAGGGTTCTCTTCTAGGCACCCCTTGGACCACTGTGTGGAACTGTAGTGAAAAGATATTTCTCTATGGGTGAGAGGACAAGGAATCAAAGCCACTGACCTCAGGGCACTGTGAGCCCATGCTCTGAACCCCTCCCCAGGTGTCCTATCACATGTAGAAGCCTGCTGAGAAACCCTGCCACAAGTAGGACACTACCAATAGCTGGCACTAATTGCTTTGTAGCTGAAGCCTTGCCAAAAACTCTCTTTCCACCTATGTAAAGAGACAGCTACAGTGGATTTCACACAGACCTCCACTGTAGATGGAGAAACTACATATGGGCCCCATTTCACTGCCAAAATTCATCATTCAAAGGGTCCCCAGAGCCAGTCACTTTGTGAAGGAAAAGGCACAAGAAATGAAGTGGCTGAGTTATGTGTGATCGCCCTGTATTTTCACAGGCAGAGCCACTGAACACATGTATATGTTCTTATCCAGCTCCCTGTTGACTTTCTGGTGGTATTAGGCAGGTGACTACAGTCTGTAGAACACTGCACCTTCCCTCTCCCCTCTCGTCTTCTCAGCATGGAGAAGATGAACTTGATCTTAGGTGGAACTCCACCTACCTAGTGACTTGGTGCACAACCTGAGCCAGGAACAAGGGACAACTATGTCATGTGATGTGTAAAAAAACCCTCCACCAAAAAAGACCCATCAGTAGAAACATTTGACAAGTGATCACTCAGGATCCTAGGCTGCTCCTTGTGTCCCAGCCCTGGAAGATTAGTTCAGTTGCCTCAGGTGCATGAACATGGGGGAATGATGGAGCACATGGGTACACCCCAAGTCCCATCCCCACTCGTCACCCACATCCTTTCTGCCTCGTGCTGCCACAGCGGATACCTGCTCTCCCCACATTTTTCTGAAAAGGAACTGAGCCAGTCTGGCATCAAGCATGCAGAAATCACCCACTGCAAATGAATCCCTCTGCTTATTTTCTCTCAGTCCCAAAATGATTCAATGTTATCTGTCAATAGGGTTTATTCAGCTTCCATCAATTAGAAGCCACCCCCCAAAACAATTAGAATAAGAAGAGAAAGCAACCATTCCAGCTTCTGAAGACCACAAATTCTCAACAGCCATCAGAATGACTAAGCATTGCGCCAGACTGCTTGCTGAAAATTTTTCATTTTTAACAGGAAAAGAATGTCTGTTTCTATAGACAGGGCTTAGAACTACATCCGCCCAACACTGCAGCCTGCTGGCAGCCATGACCTTCTGTTTCCACACCTGCCACCCATACTCCCAGAACCATGATGTCCTGGACTGAAGAAGGGAGGGAGGACAAGTGAGTCGTCTCTTAACTTTTAGAGGAAGACGAAAAGATGAGTGAGGCCCTTGTTCCAGTTCCCAAATTAGGCATATTTTATTGATATCTTTTATAACATAAAAATTTCTGGTAGAGGACTGTCTTTGCTGGAGGGTCGTCTTTGTCAGCAGGGTGGTACTGCCTTTCTGGGAAGGCTGGCTAGGGGAGGTGGCTCCTCCTACTACACTGTCATAGATCTCCTTTCCATATCTATGCACACCACTACCTCCTCTCACCGTGGTGTGTCCACCAGTGCGACAGTGGGGCAGGGCCACAGCAGCATGGTGGTCAACTTCTGCCTCCCACTGTCAACACTGCCCCCACTGTGGGCGCCTGTGACAAATGGCTTTGGCCAGCATTCCCAGGAGAACTTCCCTTTTCCTCTGAGTGAAGAATAGACTAGGACAGCCAAATCCACCTTCCCAAGACAGGACCACAACTTCCCGGCACCTCTAATATGGGTCATGGTAAACCTTGACAGGAAGTGTCTTCTGGGAGGGACAAGTTTGAGGACAGGACGCCACTAAGGCAGGAGAGAGTGGGCATGCAGGGCCAGGTGGCATGCTGCTCGTGCAGTTGGGAGAGCCAGGTGGTCACATGAAAGCGCAGAGGGAAGCCATTTGCAGGCATGCAGGAGGATGCCAGCTGTCGGGGTGCACCACGCTGGTGGCTCTGGGCTGGAGACAGTACCTTCTGGAGGACTACGGTGGGCAGATGCTTGTTTCCAGGCAAACCCTCCCTGCTGCATATTCATGAGGCTGCAGCTCTGGACTGAAGTGCCCCCTGCCTGGGGAGGCTGCTGCTCCCCAAGCCGCAAAGCGCTCATCTCTGGCTGTAGTGCTGTGGGGAGAGTCTACCAGGGCTGTGCTATTCTAATTCCAGGCCGCTACTTCCATCCAAGTACCCCTTAACTATTGACCTGTCGATCGCCTGTAATCCCATCCAACCTTGTTTAAAGAATGACACCACAGAACTAATTGAGGAGAATCATATTAAATTAATATTAATTTAATCTAAATAGTATGAAAAGGTTATATTTGCAAAGGCTAGATGTATATATCCTTTATATTATAAATTTTAAACATTGTAACTTCTCAAAAAATGGTGGGGTTATTATCACTAGAGTTCTATTTACATAAATACATAGATTTTAAAAAATAAAAGTACTTTTTAAGCAGGAGCAGAGGGTAAAATATGACACCTGATTTGTCACTTCCAATTCTGATAGACACTCTTGAATATTAGAAAATGTAAAGTCAATAAAAAGATGTTAGTTAAGAGAAAAAAACATGTGTATGCTGAATTCACTTCTCTATCTTATTTCATTTTGGAGGTGTTCTTTCTGTAACTAACCCATTTTCCCCTCTCCTCTCCTAGTGACCTGTCCCCAAGCAGCATGGCAATCTCACCAGAATCAGTGATACAAAAATGGAGTCAAGAGTACAAGTCAACAATCTTGATTTTAGCATGTTCTTGGAGAGGGTAATAAAATATCAGCACAAATTTCTCTCCAAAATGACAACTGCCAGACCACTCAAGAGTGGGGCCAAATCCTACTCCGCCATTCCCCATTTTCCATCCTGAGGCATCCCTTCCTTTGGGAGCCATAGCTGCTTGGGCTGTGTCTCAGGGAGAAAGGCACCTGGCTGGCCCTTAAATTCAGTATCACTTTCTGCCAGACCATAAAAGTGCATGTAAACAAATATTAAATTTGCATTTTTACAGATGAGGAAACTAAGGCCTAGAGATAGAAAGAGTTGTGATGGTTCCTCATCTGAACTGGTCCTTGAACTCAGGTTTCCTGACCTGTGAGGGAGGAGGAGCTGTTTCCATGGAAAATATCTAAAGCCCCTGTATTAATATATCAAGCTGCACTCTAAGCACTAAGAGCTGCTTGAAGGTTTTCATGTAGCCTGAGTTTCTGAAAATCAAGATTTTTTACTACCTCTGAAGAGCTTGCTATTAAAGGAGCCTGTTAGTGAGATATTTTTATGAAGAGCTCTAATGTGAGGCCAATACCAACATGTGCTTCTTTCTATTAGGGACTGTTCTTAACCAGAAAGGAAGCCACATCGAGGCTGAGCTGGACCTCAGAGAGGGAATTCAGCTTCTTGGGGTGGGGCAGGTATTTGCCGTAAGCTGAAGGCTCAGCTTATTCAAATTCACTGGACCACCATGAACATCAGCATCTCCCCAAATGCAATCCAAGGAACACTAATTTCACAGGGTCAAAAATAAAAATGACGAAATTAGCTTGGGAGCACTAGGTCAAAGTCAAGAGTCTTGAATGTTTTAAATTGCCGGACTTCCCTGAGTGAGTCTTTAATGTGAACTGTGAGTCCCTAGGCAGGAGATGAACTATTTCCCTAAAATACTTGCCTGGAGAGAATCAGGGGGTCTACAAAACATCCTTTGGAAAATGTGACCACTCACTAATGACTTAAAAGCACTTGCCCCTACTGCTGGGTTATTGCTCAGTGTCCTCACTTTTGGCCAATGTGGTTTTAAGTTTTATGATGTCTATTTTTAGGAAAAGTAATGATTAGACATCACTTTTCTGTGCAGCATCATGGATGCACTGGGAATGATGTCAAGATTCAATGGTTCTCTCCACCTTTAATTTATAAGCAACCATCTTGGGGGTCAGGGGGTTGCAGGCTCTGATCAGTTCAGAGGCACTTTTCCTGCCACCCTTCCTCTGTAGTCCTCAGACCAACACTGCCTCCACAGCGCTTAACCCCAGGCTGCAGCTGAGTGCCCTGGAAGCTCAGGGGAGCGAGTACCAGGTAGCAGAGTGGGCAAGCAGGCAGCAGCAAGATGTCCATGTCACCCCCCCACGCTCCCCACACTCGACAACCACAACACACATTGCATGGGGAGGGAGGTGTGATTTTGGAGGTCCTCAGAAGGGTTAATAGATTGGCAAACTACTTACTAACTGAAAAAAGGGAGGGAAAACCATGAAAGTATGCTTCTGGAGAGTTGCCTTGGAATAACAGATCAAACCAAAAATTAAAACCAAGAAACAAAACAGTTAAAAAAATCATAATTAAGGCTAAGAAAGCAAAGATCTAATAACCTTCCAACTGTAAGTCTGGCTGTCTGGAATCAGATTTCAGTTCAAGAGTGACACACATTTTTCCACTAGCAATGATTTTTTTTTTTTTGAACTGAAGAAAGGCCGATTAGGCTTTCCCTTCCACATTTACACGCTCACCCAGCACATGGAAACTGACCAATTCATGTAATGTGTTTTGTTTCCAGAGCAGGAAATTCCAAAAGGAAAGGAAAAATAATGAAACAAGTGGGCTTAGGATCTTTCCATATATTAACCCCAATCCTGGGTCCAGCAGTGTGCAGGGCTGGGCTAGTTGTCATTCCTAGGAAGCCAAAGGGTAGGAGAGAGAAATTCATAAAGCCTCATCCTTGGCTATCTGCTTGGCCCAGGAAAGAGCTGAAATCCATGTTCATTATAACTGTGTCAAGAAAATCTACATTTACCAGTGCATTCACCTTTCTCTAACTAAATGTATCCATGGGGAAGAATGATCCTTGAGAACTTGGGGCTTAGCTGAAACACCTGCTACCTGGTAGGCACTCCCCAAGGATGGAATGATGACTCATGGCTTCACCAAGAATAAACACTGAGCACTGCTCAGGACATGCTACATTCAGCAGAAAGCCCAGGAGGTGCTCATCACCCCAACAATTTACTAATTAATCTCATATGAAGTGCCCTGCTGGAAAAGCCAGTCAGTCTTCCAAGACTTGAAGGAACACAGGGCTCCTAGGATGCAATGTGATAAAAACTGGCAGAGGGTAGAGGAAGGTGGGTTTGCTGTGTAAAGTGGACAGGGCAGCAGAAACATATAACCAGTAAGATCTCATTTTAAGGTAATAAACTCAGCTGGGCGTGGTGGTATACATCTGTAATCCTAGCTACTTGGGAAGGGGAGGATCATCAGTTTGAGGCCAATTGGCATAAAGTTAGCTAGATTCCATCTCAAAAACAAAATCAAAAACAAACAAAAAAAACCCAAGAGTGCTGGGGCATGGCTCAAGTGGTACAGCACTTGCCTAGCATACATGAGGCCCTGGGTTCAATCCCCAGAACCACAAAACAAGAACAAAACAATAAACTCAGTAAAAGCCCATGTAAAAAAAGCAAAACAAAACAATTTTTCTGGAAAAACCAAAGTTGGCAATTGCCCCTCGGCATTGTATTAAGAGAAATATCTGTTTCTTAAGTGGATTAAAAGACAACCTAAGCAGTTTATAAATATCATCTTCCTCTTTCATTTCATAAAATTGGAATTGCCAAAAAGGCAAAGTTTAGAACATTAATATGCAGATGAGTAAGGTCAAGAATGTCTCTTGGTGTGACTGATACTTCACTGCTGTCCTGGCTGTCTGTGTGGATGGGGTTAGCCCAGCGGTTCAGTCGTCCTAAAGATGAGCACATTAGGGAAAGTGGTTCTTTCTGGCAGCAGTCCTCTTATGAGCTTGGGTTCGGCACATGACCGAGCATTTGGAACAAAGACAAGCCCTTATAAATCACAGATCCAGAGATTAAATTTTCTGGCGGTGCTGGCAGTAAAGTGAATATTAAATAGATGAGTGAAAGGAAGCAAAGACGGACTCTCCCAGTGAGATCCATATTTAGGTCACTTTTAAGGATTTTACAGAGCAGTTTGTTTCATTTTAATACAGGGATCTTTGTTTAAGTGACAGGTTCTAGAACTTCCTAAAGTAGACTTTTTTGAAATTTCTGTACTATTTAAAAGCAAGATTAGGCTAAAATGCTGGTCCATTTCCTTACACAGTTTTATGACACAAAGCCTACCTTTTCCTTCCTTTTCTTTCCTTGCGAATGGAGAACAGTTTATAGCATTGTTTGTCATTGTTTGTCAAAATGTGTTCCATAATTCACTGGACTGGTACATGCAGGTTTCTGGGCTTCCCTTGGGTCTATGAGGAAACTGGCAGATCCAAAAGCTCTCCATGTGAGGTGACTGCTCAGCAATGTCTGAAATTATCACTAGAATATGGCCTTCATTCTTAAATGCTGGTTGGAATAAATTAATTTCCAAATTGAAACCCACACATTTTTAGTATTAAATTATTACTTATAGGGCATTATAATTTACCTTTATTTTTAACGGGATTATTTTGTATGCACTTATGTCAACTCCAGGAAAGCACAGAAGGACCCAGAAACAACATTCTAGAAAAGTCCCATTTGTTCACCTCAAGCCTCCTGGTCTCCTTTACTTTTCGGAGAAGGTTGGAACTTGGGCACCAGTGTCTGAAATCTCACATTTCCCTCTGCCCTTAACAGTTCTGGATTTTCAAATAAGCAAGATCTTTTCTCTGGCAGGTTGATGGAGTTTCTTATCCAGCTTACAGGTCGGAAGATTATCAGAAAATAAAACATTAGGCAAATGGAAGCAGGTCTAACAAGAAAGGAAAAACCATGTTTACAGAGAGAGGGTTCCCGGCGGGGACCTGCGTCACTGACTGAATGAGCAGCAGGGGGCCACACAAAGGTATCAGGTTTGGGATGAGAATGAAGATGAGAAGATACAAACAGGTGGAGAGGAGATTCGGTTCTTGAAAGAGAAGAGGAGGAGGAGGAGGAGGAGGAATCTGACACTAAAAAAAGTGAAAGACAAAAAAAAAGGATAAAAGCAAAAAAAACCTTTAGAAACACAAAATAAAAATAAACTAGCTTTTGATATACTCACATAAGCTGCAAGGAAAATGAGGTCATATAATACACAATCATTCCTCTACTCGACAATAGAACCCAAGTACTTTTTGAAGAAAACACATTTGTTTTTCCATTGGTTATTTAATCATTCTGCAACAACGTCATGACATAAAAATAACTCCGATTTACCTGGGCACAGATTCAACAGAATGTCCACTGAAAATGACATGGCTTTAGTCTACAATATCCAGGGCATTCTGCAGGACACTACTCATTTTCCCATTGGAAAGGGTTAGACTTGACCTTCCATAGATTTGTTGTTTATGAGAGGTGCTTATATAAAGTTTATTTAAAAACCAAAGTTTTCCAAAATGCTGTGTGCTGAAGTGCACTGATGTCATGGTCCCAGCGTCCTGACAATGGAGTGCTAAGCTTTCTGAGGTGATCGAGAGTTGGGTACACTGGTCGAGCACTTTAAAAAGGAAGCTAGGACTGCTGCCTTCATGTCTGACAGCTGGTGAGATACATGGCAATGTGGAGGCCTCCACAGCTGTAATTAGAAACGTTTCTAAACAAAACACATCAAATTTTCAAGTTAAAAAAATTATTTTGCTTTGGATAGGTAGCTGGTAATATCTACTAATGAGTAAAGATAATTCCCCTTACCCCATATCCTGTTTTGAAGTAAAAGGAAGAAAAATAACTTTTTTTCATCCTCTATTTATGGAATTACAAACTTATTCCAAAGAAAAGAGAATGACTCACAGCTTCAAAGTAAAGATTGTCACTTCATTTGATTCCTCTTTTTCACTGGCTGGGATCTACTAGAGGTGGGAGGAAGGGAAGCCAGAGAGCATATCAGACGGGAATCACGTTCTGTAAGGGAGGGTTTCTTAGTTCAAGATGTCCATTTAATAAAATGTAATTCCACTATTAGCTGTCATGGACTTTGTTGGTCTGAAGCTTATAGATGTTAGTTCTTCCTGATATCATACTACTGTGTAAAGGCCTGGGATGTACAATCATTGTCTTGTGTTTCTATTTATTTAACATTCTTATCTGTTTCACATATATCCTAAAATTTTAACAGGCAAAATATGATGTCTGGGATTAATCTGAAAATATTCTATTAAAAACCAATGTGGGACAGGAGAAATAGATGAAATGAGTAATAATTGTTGAAGTTTGGTGGCAGGTAATGGGAATTTGTTATACTGGTATCTTCATTCTGGTTTATTTAACATGTTTCTGTAATATAAATTTTAAATTCAGAAATAAATAAATTGAATCCTGGGGAAAACTCAAAACCACTCCAGAAGACCTGTCATCTCACAGGGAGTCTGTCTGCACAACTGGGGTTCTAACCTTGAGACCTAGTGGCAGGATCAAGAGACTGGAAGCTCACGGAGTGTTGGCCATGCCCCTTTCTGATGGTAGCGCTGCATGGCTTTCTTTGCTCATGTCTGTGCCCTTCAGAGTGGATTTAGGAGTGTTGGCTTTTGAATTTATGCAATGTATTTCCTCTTGAAATGAAATTAAGATGAGAGGATAAACAAAATCTGGGTAGCTCCTGAGGCAGGCCATCCACATCTACCCTACTAGGAGCCAAACTAAATAAAACTGGGCTTTCTTAATGAAGATGGAGACATTGCTTCCACTTCTGGGTCAGTCTTCCTAATCTTTCAGTCTCTCTGATTTGCACTGTCACTTCAGAATGTTTTCCTTGGTTGACAAATGGTCTGCAATTGATAAGGTCCCCTAGCATGGACTTCCATTTTCCTGATTCCCTGCTCTCCTGGTTAAACTAATGGTGTTTGAACAATAGTTTGCGGCCCTGGATGCAGGGTGTGAAAGGTCTCTTAGAGGGATTCCTTTGCATAGTACAAGGCGGTCATTGGCCTGTGCCTGCGAGGCAGTGGTCTCCCCACGTTGTTCAGGAAAGACACAGGACCAGCAGCCCGGACTCCGTACACCTGGGTTTCCAGGTTGTGAGTAGGGGACTCTTCTCTCCCAAGAGCGGCTGCAGGGATGGCATAAGGTAAGCGGGAAAGAAAGAATGGCTGGAGCTTCCCTGGGGTAGTGACATTTGGCCTATACCACATAGACATAGCCTGGACAACATGGCACCTGAGAAGTATAACCTGCAGGGGGTGACACCTTGAGAGCTCCAGGGGAAACTTCCCCAAGGCTAAAGAGAGCATGACCAAGGACCTCGCTTATTTTTTGTCATTATCTGTTTTCAATATGATGTGACATTCAAGCCTTAGGACCTCTGGGGAAAAGAAGGTCCAAGTTAGCTGTAAGGAAAGGGGGTCTGGATATAATGCCCGCCCTTGCAGGATGCTGAGGAGGGACCAGAGGGACAGACAGTCATGGGCAGCTGTAGCAGCTGTTTCGACTCTGCCATTGTAAGTTTCCCTGGCTTCTCTTCTCTCCTGGTGTCCAAACTTCAGCTTGCCTTGGCTAGAGCTAATGCCTAACCTGCTTCCTACAGTGAGGGGCTTGACCAGATCCTTGTCAGGACTGCACCCACCAGCAGAACTTTGCTGTCTTGTGCCAGTCTGGCTCTGCCTCACTGGCAGTCTATGCCCACCCATGACTGCTGACCAATGTGGGGCACACATGGGGCTGGGGGGAGGTGGTTACCTTGCAGCTTGGTCAGCAGCAGTTGCAAGCCCAGTTAAAACTGCACTAAGTTTTTTTTTTTTAATTTTTATTGTTTTATTATTCATATGTGCATACAATGCTTGGGTCATTTCTCCCCCCCTGCCCTGCACTAAGTTTTAACTGTGCCACTTCTTCATGCCCAGCTGTCTTTTGACCTGGGAGCCCCAGGGCCCTTGTATGGGATAGCTCAGGCCAACTTTCACTTTGGTGGAGGGAAGCCTCGCAGGAATGCAGTCTGTGTCAGCCCAGGGGACAGGCTCAGTGAGTACTACCACACAGAGCTCCTCAAAGTCCCATTCTTCCCTTCTACTAGGGTTAGATTTTCCAGGGATGAGTCTTTGTTTTCTTTGGAAGGGCTCTGTGGGGGGGCTGGGATGTGACACAAGGACAGAAAAAGGACTTTGAGGCTCTTTTTATGAAGCTAGACCATAAAAGACCAGGCTAGACAGACAAGGATTAAGCCTTACAGAGGCCCTGAGGGTGGGGGAGAAGTAAAAGAAGTGGGTAGTAAATGATGTTCTAGAACTACATTTGAGGCTCAAGGTTGAGTCCCCCAAATTGTCACTGAGCAGTTGATATTATTGGAATTATGAAAACTAGGGAGGTGTCCTTGTTTCCCCATACTCAGGCAGCATTGGAACACAGAAACAGCCCCATGGAAGTATCAGCTCAGAGGAAGTGTGTGCTGTAGGGCCTCTAGTGCAGACAGTAAAACAGCAGCTCAGAAACCCCTGCCACCCTACAGGTCCTTCTGCTGGGTGCACATATGTGTGTATGTACAACTCATTAGGACTTGGAATGGCTGATGTCCACAAGGTCTGAAACCTACATGGAGGGACAGAACAGAGGAGAAACCAGATATGGATGGGAACCTTAACTTTAGGTTCAGATTTTAAACTCCCAGAGCAAGGGGGAAACACAGATTTCAGAGTTGTGCAGGGCAAATAATATTACAGCCCCACTGTGAACTCACATTGGAAACAGACTGGAGAAATATACCTCAATCAAGGGTCAACCTGTTTGCTGAGGACTCTTCTCACCCCGGATCTGGAGATTTCATGCACACCACTCAGCACCCGGACCCTCATTCTGCTCAGCACCATTTTGTCCCCTCTGGCCTTTCAGTCTCACCTGTCTCAGGATCGCTGAAGTCTGGTAAAGTGATTGTATTAAGCTGTCGTCTGTCGGCGATGGTTCTATCTAAGAGGCTGCTCCCACGTCCAGAGTCACTGCAAAACACACTGTGAATGTCAGTCACCTGGAAGGTGGGAAGGAGGAAGTAGAGATCCAGCCAGTGCAGATGCCAAGGTGCAGTGATGCCTCTCGTGCATCCTGGATGTTCCTCAGCATCTCTCCACGCATGAAGGAGGTACCTTGCAACCTGGCTTGGCTTGGGCTGGACTTCCTCTCAGCATTCAGAATCACAAACACAACTGAAACCATATCCACAGACCCTTGCTGATTTTACCCTCTGTGTCATTAAAAGACATGAAAACAAAAACTTCAAGCCAGGTTTTCCATCTACCAGATAGCGGGAAGCTCGTTGTCATTCTGTACCGCGAAGCCTTAGGACTCAGGGAGCTCCTCATCCCACTACCCTCCAAGATGTCTCTACCAGATAACGTGCCACACAGGCCTTCTGAACTCCATGGCTGGAGAAAATCACCCAGAGCAGTTCCAAGAAACCCTGGCACTGAGGCCCCACTCCAGACCAAGTAAGTTGGAATTTCAGGGCCAGTCACCATTTCTCAAGGCACCCCTAATGGCTGTGAGGGGCAGAGCTAGAGTTGAGGGCCCCTGGACCCTGCTTTTCAGAGAGTGACTGGTGATGAGCATGAGTGAGTTTCAGCACAAACCTTCTAGATACATCACCCGGGCAATATTCTTATCTAACAATTGAGGAGAGGGTGGTTTGAAATGACACACTGGGCTAGCCACAGCAGAGCTGTGGCACTTCTGGTGTTGCTGAGCTAAGGAGGCTGGCCAGACGGGATATGAAGGGACTTGGGGAGAACACAGCAAGTTTTGCTGCCTGCCTCCAGACCACCACTCTTTCCAGCTTCCCACCCTGGCCACCTTACTGACTCCCCATATCCAGCATGGTCTGCAAAACAGGCCTACCACTATTCAGTCAGCAATGTCACACGGAATGAAATAGTTAAGGGGCTGGTAGATTTTTTTTTTTTTAAATTCTATGAAGTTTGTAAGCAAAACTCATTGCTTTTTTGCTATCATGATAATCTTTATGGGGGCTCTAAGAGTTATTTTTGTTGTTGTTAAGAAGTTGAAATTCCACAGTAAAGAGACATAATTGCTAAAAGCAGTACAAAGAAGATTTGGTATGAAATGTTAACACCGTCTACAGGCTGCAATTTCCGTGTCCAGTGAGGCAGTGAGAGAAACCCACAGGACACAGAGGAAACTTCCCTCCACATAGACTGTCAGCCTGTCATTTATAACTTCATCCCATACAGGCTCTTTGCAAACTACTCTATTAATTATTTTCACAACTGAGAAATAGTGAATGTCTCTGTGTAGAAGATAACATAAAAGTACATGCAAATTTTCATGAGTTGCAAAACTGACCAAATGTTTTTAGCATTGACCTGCTTGTGTGGTATTTGTAATATAAATAATCACAAAGAGTTAATTACATGAATACTGCAATAGCTCCTCATCTAGGAGACTTCTCAAAATATAGTGACATTTTCAATCACCATGGGGATCCCAGGTGTTGGCACTGCAAAGGAAGAAGGTGCCTGGGTGCTAGGTGGACCACACCTGGGGTGCGTTGCAATCACATTGCTGCAGGTTTCCATATCATCAAGGTTCAAAGCATGAGCCTAGCTGCCATGAGTGATGCTTTGAAAGGACCCAGAAACTGGGGTCTTGGAACCCAGATGGTAGTCTTGGTTTTCATCCTACATCTGTCACTAAGGAGTAGTCACTCTGAATAAAGCTACTGCCTCAGTGACTTCCCTCCCAGATGAGGTAAGGGTTATCTTCCTGCACAGAACTGTGTAAGGATGGAGCAAGACTGTGTAGATGGAGCATTCTGGAGAGTTTTAACTTGTAGGCACAAGCCCAGTGTCATAATACAGTGACCTAGAAGCATCTGGGGTTATTACGACTGGCAGATTCCTGGAGACAACTTGTTCCTGGTCTTCTGGTGCAACTGCAGGTGTGGGGAAGCTGAGTTAAGGACCAACTTCCTACTCCAAATGTTAGAAATCCCAACTAAAGCCATAATCTTCACTTGTGGACCTTCCTCACTGTTAATGACACAGGATTCGTCTCCTTCCACCAGTGGAGAAACTACACTAAGTTATATTCCTCAGTTTGTCTTCCACAGTACCTTTTGAAAACTGCACAAGCGACAATTGACTTCAAAATGGAAATGCTTTTGTTTCCATGTAGAATGTTTTCTCTCTAAAAATAATTAGGTATTTGTGATTGAATGAAAAATTTGCTGAATGCTTCAAGTCATTTTCAGTTCTTCATTTACACAGTGCAGAGTCTTAACTAATCAAGACTTGTCTTTGCTAAAACCCAAAGAATGTGGAAGAAAGGGCAAGAGGAGGCCTTGGTCAAACCTGAAGCCTCAGGTCTCTCACTCTGACCAGTCTCCCTCATGCAAATTTGAAAGTCATCTTCCTTTTCCCCTCTGGGATGCTGTCTGCATTAAGTACCCTCCATGGATCACCTATCACATCTCTTCTCTGCCCGGCCCTTAGGCTGTCAGGAGCACCTCCCATTGGTGCCTGGAGACAGTTCAGGCGAGAGCAAACTGTAAGGACTCCTGAATCTATGACACTTAAGTTGGAGATGTCCACATGTGTAGATGGAGACATCCAGGGAATTTCCGTTCCCCAGCAGGACTGAAAATTCAAAGCACAGTGTTAACGACAGTTAAAGTTACACTGCAAACTATACGCTTCTCTCAGAAATCTTGTTTTCCACAGCCACACAGAGGCTAAACACAAGAGGCAAGGTGGTGGTAGAGGACCAGAAGTCAGGATCTGGAGTTCTTGCCATAGTTCTGCCTATTCCCAGCTCCTGGAATGGTGCCTGGCATGCAATAAATACTGGATCCTTAAGACAAGCAGATGGGAGGGGATTCCTGCTTTTCTTCAAGGCTCCTGAGCCTGGATTACAAGAATCATGCAAGTTCCTGGATATCCCTGAGCCTCAAACTTCCTCATCAGAAAATGAGTATGATATAATATGATATTTGTGCATTTCATCTGGCTTCTTTGAAGATGAAATGAGAGTATACTTTGTAAAAAGAAAAGTTCCACTGAAATGCTTGTGACTAGTATGAAATGAGGTTTCTAACTTTCAATTGAGTTTAGAATGAAGAAAATGTGTTTGTGTGTGTTTAAAGCCTATTTGTTGATAAATCATTGAAAAATGACTTAGAAAGAAGAAAACTGCCTTCCAACCACGGAGCTGTCAACTCAGGGCTTATGACAGAGATGGTTCAAGTGGCATTAACAAGGGTGGGGAGGTGGTTAAAAATAAAAAAAAGAAACTACTGTCACCTCAAGTGAGGCAGCATGCTGTCATGGAGAAAGAGCTTTGATGTGAGACAGACCTGGGTTTGAATCAGAGTTCTACTACTTATTTCATTGGGAAAACTCGGGCATGGTATTGAGCTTGTTTTAGCTTCAATTTTATTTCCTATAAAATAGAAATCACAGTAGTTAATCTTGCAAGGCGAATGCAGGGATTGACGACAACACATAAACGGCCCAGTATAGTACTGGCAGAGATGTTTCAATGCAAATGGTTATTACTGTCCCCAACTGAAATGCTGTGAGCATATGCAGGAGCCTGCTGGGATACTGTGGGGAGACTCTGGTCAGATTCATGTCGTCCTGAGTGCACAAGAACTGGGGGAGCTGTGTGCTTTACTAAGGGAGAGAAGACAGACAGGTTTTTATTCTACACATAAGCAAGGCTGCAGACCTAGGGAAAGGGAATCCAGGCTTCTGAAACTATAAACACCTCACCAAATGCACAGTGGAAAGAATGCTTCTACCATTTTGTTCAGAGCAAGAAATGTGTTCTATGACTGTGGGTGAAACCCTATTGGCACGTTTCCTAAGGCTCAGTTCAGCGACTAGCTCCTACTGAGATTTTCTTCAAGCAAAATTAAAAGAGAGAATGAGCTGCTCAGAACACAAAGTCAGGGTCGAGTCTCAATTTGAACGCTCACTCCCTGCTGCTGTCCATGCCTTCCTCCTGCCTCCTCTTCTGCTCTGGGGTTCTGTGCTGAGCCTCAGGATGGCTTGGAAGGGGCTGGGGAAGCCGGGGAAACCCTGCAGTTAGAGCAAGGGACCCACTACAACTGAACATGTTTGGAGAGAAGGGCGCGAGAGCCAGGAAGTCAGCATGGGCCTCCTCCGGATAGAAACCAACTGTCTCCTGCCAAAATCTTTCTGCTCAGTTTTCAGTTTATTTTATTCTTAGAAAAGGACACGTCTCATGCACTTCTTCCTGCAAATCTACTCTTTCCTAAAGCCCTGTGTGACCCAAGGCAGACTCAAGGCAGGTGGGGACAAATTGCTGCATCTGGAGGTTGTTAGTGTGTAGCTTCACTTTCCCCCCACACTGGCCAGGGTCACTTCTCATCCAAGCCAACTGTAGCATGTCTAAATATGCACGATGGTGAGGGCTGCTGAGAAATATTTATTTGTATCCCAGAGAAGATAAAGTTAAAACAAACAGGAAGCTCCTTAAAGGGGATGCATGTCCTGCCACCCCCCAGCCCCACCAGGCTCTGTGCAGAGCTAGGGTCCTCCATTCTCTGTCCCTGAAAGATCCTTCAGAAAACAGAGGAAGTATGGACATAGCCCAAACATTTGGCTAAGTATTTTTAAAAGGCTTTCCAATTCTGCTATTTTGTTCTCTTCACATTCAATATTCTTGGTTGCTAAGTGGGAGGAAATGCGGGGAGGTGGGAGAGGTGTGGAGAACCAAGGAAAAATTGGCACGGCGAAAGCTGATGGGTTTATTTTCTCCTTTCTTGGTGGGGACAAGGCAGAGGATGTGCTCCAGCATGGAGGCAGCCAGCTGGGGCAGTGTCTGCTATGGCTGGGTTAGGAGGCAAAGACTCCCCCAAATCCTGGTGCTATTGATGGGCCAGGAGTGGAGGCCTTTGGGGGAGATAAAGATAAGCATTTCCCGTTTTTGCTTACAGTCTTAGATAAGTAGGTTTTTTTTTTTAATTAAAATGATCTTTATTTCAGATCAAACCCATGAAAGGAAAGAGGCCAGACTCAGAATTACCTACCTTTCACCAAGAGAAGTGGGGAGCCAGAGCAGCAGTGGTTGTGCCACAGGCAGTGGTTGTGAAGGGGACTCTGGCTAAATCTTAGAAATGTGAAGGTCCCTGAGGAGTGCTGGCTGAATAGCAGGCTGGCTCTCCAGGCCAGGCTCCCTCAGCAGCTGCTCTGCCACAGGACCTGGTCACAGGTCTACCTAATGTCAGTTCACATTCCCCTCGAATTTGAACTCTTGTTTGTTAATTGTACACATTTTGGTAAAACACATCTTATAGGGAGCCCCATCTCCTTTCTGTAGCTACCTAACTGGCACTGCACTTTTATTCCTGCAGATCTCTGAAGACCACATCCACCAGCCTACTTGCCCACCTTCTGCCTGGCTGACCTGGGCAGGCCACACCCTGGGCACTCACTTACCATTTGAATAACACATTTTCAGACTTCTGAGTCTTAGTACTCTATGGGTTGTCCAGACACCTTGCCATGAATTTGAAAACTATTCTTAGTGTAAAAGCAGTTTTGCAGATTCATTAAATTACTTCCTTCACAGGGCAGGGGACACTTAGTAATTTAAACACACATGAGGAAATGTGCCCGTGGAAATGGGCAAATGGGTTCCTGGGTGTCCCTTGGGGGTTGTCTGGCTGCTCTTTCCCATGTCAGCTGACTCTAAGGGTGGCGTCTTTGACTTCTTGATAAGTCAACTATTTTACAGTTCTGAAGGGGCAAAAGTTAACCTGTAGAAAACTGATAATATGACAAATGAATTTTGTCTGTAGAGGTACAATTAATCTCCACACTGTGGAAAAGATAACCCGAAGGAATAGAGTTCATTGCCTTACAGGATACTGCTTCTGCATCTATTTGCAAATTCATTTCAGCATTTCTGCCAATAACTTTTTTCAAATTCTCCTTTGAATGGATCTTAACATTGTTCTGGTTCCCTCATTGGTTAATGAGGTAAATAAAATCTTTGATAGGTGTTTACTTTATATTTGTATGAGTCATGATTTTAACTTTTGAAAATTACATTTTTTCATGCTAATAGTGATTCCACTCTTCTTAGTAGGATGCAGCCCATTGTCCATACAGGACTTTTAAATATTACTATAAGAAATCCAACTGGAATATATCATTGACTGCTCTACACATAAATTACTAGAAAGATGATCTGTCTTGTCACAGGAGTTAAGTAAACGGCTGGTAGAGAGAAACAGGAAGATCATTTGTGAACTGAGGCTAAGAGTCACCGTGGCAGCAAAGCAAAAGCAATCCATGACTTGGAGGCTTCATTAGCCACTGGGGGAAAATTCCCTCAAAATGGTGTGAAGCTTCATTACTAACGATCTGCCACTCATGGGGACCTGGGGGTTCAGGGGTGATGGAGTTAATGCCTGCTAAATGCCCATCAGCAATGGCCCTGATAGACAGGGACCCATGCAAAACGCTACACAAAACAGGCCCCACTGGCCGCTTACCTGGGATTGGTTAGGTTGTAGCAGGATTTCCATATTTGTAACATGTGCTTACAGGTGAGCAGTGCCTCATCTGGACCCCGGCAGAGAGACTCCAACTTCACTTTGGAAAACAGTAGTCTATAGTGGGAGACAAGAAAAAAAACAACACAGCTTAAGCCAGAGGCTGCTACTTGACCAACTGAACCAGACAAAGAGGTGGACTGGGCCCAGGGGCTGGGGGTCTGTGCTCATCTTAGAATGGTGATATCTGCATGCCTTCTAGGGGAAGCAGTGACAATAAGGCCAAGGATTCCTGAACCCACAGCTCAACACATGGATTTGCATAAGTCTCACCAAGGAGGCAAATGTGAGCACAGGATGACTAATTGTGGTCATGTTAAAAGCATCAGAGTGACCAATTTTATTCAGAACACAGATTTTATTAAGAATGTGCTTTTTAGAACACAACCAATTTATCTGTGAAGCTTCAAAAATTCATTAAAAGTAAATCTAGATTTATTTACAAAATTACACAAGAGATATGACTCAGTTGATATAAATATCTACAGCTATCCTTCTGGGATGATGTTCATCCTCTCAGAGGCTTCAAAAACCTGCCTGAAGGCACACGAGGAAAAGGGGCCTCTGGTGCAGGCCTCTCCTCTTGGCCTGTCCCAGTTCTGTCATCTGGGGGCCAGACTTCAACTCCCTCCACAATCATCAAGGGATCTCTTCCCTATTTTTGTTGCCACCAGTGGCCTCAGCCTCCATCCAGACCTTCTGAGCACTAAGCGTAGAACCTTCTTTCTTAGACCCTCAGCCTCACCCGACTCCAAATTTCTCCTATCTCTCTGTAGACAGGAGACTATTGATTGCAGACCTCAGCTCTCTCCTTTCCTGGACTTGCCATGCCATCCTTCTTGGTGGCCTTCCTGTCCCTGGATTAGCCCGGCTCTCAGAAATCTTATCATACACATCTCCTACAATCATTTTCAGCTCCAGCTTGAGAAACCAACATGATTCCTTACTGCCTGTGATAGGAAGTCAAGTCCTTCTCTGGTGCTTCAAGGCTCTCATCTCACTATCCCATCCTGTGCTGTGTGTCCTGTTGAACCCATTAATCCTATCAGCCTAACTCACCGACCAAATGCTGTTCCTCTTTCAACTCAGTCACTATAGTGCCCTGTTCTCCACTGTAATCCCTGCTAGTCCACGTCCCTCTTCAGTTCTTCCCCAAAGCAGCTAACTGCTGACTCATCACATAAGCCCCCCCCCCCCACCACTACCACTTTCACACCTTTATCTTGTCCACTCAGCAGGTCCCCTAGCAGCTGGAGTGTGTTGTTAATAACAATGAAGAGAGGAGAAGGAGAGGGAACATCTGCAGCTTACTGAAGGCCTCCTATGTGCCAGGCCTGCATGTGCCACTTACAGATTCTGTCAACATCATCTCTGCAATCACCTTTCTCAGTAGTGGGATTTATCACTCTCCAAAAGATAAGGTGCCACTGCCCTCTGGCCAGTTGCTTTCTGGATGTGATCTTTGAAAGTATAGGAGCCTCTCTCTGGTCTTCCCCTCGGTTCTATGGACCTTTCATCAGCATTGCTCACTGGCTGCTTTCTCTATAAACCATGAATGATCAAGAAGTGTACTTTCAATGACATAACTTAGAAACACAGGACAGTTCCTCAGCCGTGCATGATGCAACGCCCTCACCCAAGGTACCTGAGTGGAGCCGAGCCTCTCCACTGTGAGAGATGGGATGAGGTTGGCCCACAACCTCACTGCCTCAGTTCAGAAATAAGAAATCAAATGCTCAGGAATGGGTCCGCTCAAGCCACTCCCTCCCAATGGAACACAAGAAGCCTGAAGGTGCTGGGAGTTCCCTGGAGGTTAGGGCTTCAGCCTTCCCAAGCCCAGATTTGCAGAACCTGGGCTGATGGGGCTACAGGCCAGGTAATGAGAAGGATGGAGTCCTTGATCAACAAGCAGATAAGGTGAAGAACAAGCCCAGACATGAGATCAGGGCTCGGCTTCTTTCTCACAGCATCTCTAGAAGCAGAAACTCCTTTGAAGCCTTACCAGGGAGGCCTCAAGGAAATGTCAGACACACAGGGGTTTAAAAAGAACCAGGAGCTGACTCCTGTTAGAGCCTACATAGTCCAGAATGTGACAGGAGGAATTTTCTACCAGAATCTCCTACCAAATTCAGTTCAACTGGGGGATGCATTATAAGGGAAGGAGAAGCTCCTAAGTGGTCACCTGTCAGCCTTTGGTGGAGATCTGTTTGGAAGCCCAGGGGCTACTTTGGATGGGGGGTGGTGGATGCCAAGCAACTGTGAGGGATCCTGAGACCCCTCTTAGGACTGTGGGGCCCAGGAGGTGAACTTCTGGGTAGGAGGAGACACCAAACTTCTGTGGCTGGGTCAGGCTCAGAGGGGGCCATGGAGGTGGTGGGAGGGCTTCCCTGCCCAGCAGGCAGCGGTGTGGCACTCACAGCAATTAGCCACAGTTCCTTTCCTGTACCCACAGTATAAAAGGCTAGAGTGCGCCTCTAAGCCTCAGCTTGGGGGAACAGTTCTGTGCGAGGCTTCTTGGCTGGAAAAAGAACTTCTAATTAACATAAAATAACAGCTTTCAAACACTTGACTCAGGATATGGAGTTGAAAGGTGTGGGCTGGATTTAAGAGAACCAGACAGGAAGAACAATAGTAGAATTGCTGCACACAAATGATGGAAAACGCACTTGGAAGTGAGACAGGGGGAGCAGCATGAAGGAGCCTGGCAGAGGACAGTAGCTGGGGAGCCCAGAGAACAGGCAGCAAGAGATACCAAAGCCACCAGCCATTTTGCAGCCTGTGCCACACACCTGCCAGCCTGGCTCTGACACCCGTGAGTGCACACACAGGCAGAGCAGGAGAGATGGTGTTGCCTTTGCACCCTTTCCCCAACCTCAGCGGGTTTATCATGCAGGAAGCAGTGCTGAGCATAGAGCCAGCAATGCCTGTCATCGGATCTGCTGAACCCTGGCATCCCAAGGACACTTGAGAACATCTGGTGGGATGGGAAGTAAGTCACGTTAGCACAGAAATACAGACTACACAAACATGACTAGCATTAATTGCTGCAGTTGATACCCAAAGATATTACAGATTCAACCTACTGAGGAAACCCCGAGGCAAAAAGACAAGTGATGAGAAAGGATGGGACAAACAGCATCGATGCATTACAACATGTCTCGCTGTCGACCTGCTACAGAGAGCACAGGAGACTGCCAGGTGGGACCAGGTGTGGTCACATTACCAAGTCCAGCCACGACTCTAGTAGGAAGCTACGTGTTTGGCGAATGTTCTCTTCCCATACACTATACCTTGCTCAAAGTTCATTAATCTAATTTAAAAAATATTTTGCTTAGAGACTCATTGAAAACTTACATAAAATGAATGAAGAAATGAAGAATACTAAAACACCAATCAGACTCCATTACTGATAACCAAATCTAGCATCTTCTACAATGTCCTTTGTCATCTGGCTCTTGCCCACCCACTTAGCCACCAAGGAAATTCTTCTTTACCCATCACATGCCACCCCCACCTGAGCCAAGGCCGACCTCCCCCAGCCCCATGGGTCTTTGCACATGTTGTACCCACTGTCTGGAATCTCTTCCACCAACCCATTTCTGCCTTTTAAGCACCACTCATCTTTCAAGATTCAGGTCAAGCCACCTCCTCACTGAGGGAAGGCAGCCTTATAGAATTGAGGTGAAACTTTCCAGATGGAAATGCAATTACAGAAACGATGAAAGCTCATAACTGTGGAATAACAAGTTACAAGTCAGGAAACTTCTAGTTTCAAGACAAAGTAAAATAATAATAACTGCAGCTGCCGGATATTTAAATATTCAATCAGTGATTCCTATCACAACTCTGCAAGTTAGGCAAGAGTTAAGTAACATGCCCAGGTTTACACCACCAGTGACTGGGAGAATGGATATTTAACCCTAAATCTATCTGCCTGATTCCAAAGCACTGAACAAGAAATAGAGGAAAATGACTTCAAACCTAACTGTACTGCTGACATTAGTGAAGGCACACAGCATTTTCTAATCGTTTGCCCTTTAAAACCCTGAACCGTAGAAAGCTCTGGGTCAGATGCTGTATGGAATACAACATCATATAAAGTACAGTCCCTGGCCCTCTGAGAACTTTTGGTCCATTTGAGGCCAAGGTGTGGCCAGGAACTTGAGGATTGAGCTGTTGGGGCATGGCTCCTACAACTCATAAGCGTCTCTGAAGGACAATTACATATGTGCATATGTTTGTGCCTTGCCTTTCATCCCAAAGTCTGGTGCATGTAAAATTCCAGTTATCTAGCTGTGTGCTAGTGGTTTACACCTACAATTCTAAAGCTACCTGAGAGGTTGAGATTGGGAGGATTGAGGTTTGAGGCCAGCACCAGCAAATGTTTCACGAAATCCCATCTCCAAAAATAACTAGATGAAAATGGGCTGGAGGTGTGGCTCAAGTGGTAGAATGCCTGCTGTGCAAGCATGAATCCATGCCCTGCCCTCCCCCCATTCTAGTTTTCTGAAGGATCCAGTTCATTAAAGTTTTACTCTTAAAAGAAAGTAAAAATAAATAAATAAATAAAATTACTGTACTATTAACTTAAAATTAATAAAAATGACATTTTTACTACATTTTTGGAATTTTTTAAAAAGAATCCCAAGATGATTCTTAAGTAACAATGATGGGCTTACTGGACAGCAAAAAAGGACTTAAAAACACCCAGTGAGGCTGTGAGACATGCAGCACTGTGACTTTCTATAGTTCATCACAGGAAATGAGTCAAAGTAGTGTTTCTCAGGGCCAGGTTGACCATCTAACGGTCATCCCCAGGAACACCTGCTGACCCCTTGGAGTCTACTCTACCTACTGGACACTTACATCTGTCCCTGATTGTTGTTTAGCTTCATCCTGGGCCCATCCCCAGACTGCAGACTTGGGCTGGGGCCAAAATAAAGTTAAAAGAGTGCCTATTTCTAAATTCTGAAATTTAATATGCTTGATAAAACTTTCTGATGACAACCTATCAATGAAAATAAATTAGAATGTTCAAAGTAATAATTCCTTCTGATCTTATCCTGCAGTATAAAAACACACTTGTTAAGTACAACCAGAGGGAGACATAGGTATTCACACACAAACCCTTGCTAATGAGCTGATCTGTGAGTGCTGGGTTCACAGCTGCTGATTTAGAAAAAAAATTAATGCTGGGCGCCAGTGGCTCACACCTGTAATCCTAGTTACTCAGGAGGCAGAGATTAGGAAGACTGTGGTTCAAGGCCAGTCAGGGCAAATAGTTCTGTGAGACCCTATCTTGAAAAATCCTTCACAACAATAGGGCTAGTGGAGTGGCTCAAGGTGAAGGCCCTGAGTTCAAACCCCAGTACTGCAAAATAAATTAAAAAATAAAAAGAAGTAAAGCCACAGGAACCTGAACACTTGGTGTTTGGGGCTGCTCTGTGTTTATAAGCTCTTGGGCTTAGCATGCCAGGGCACTCTTTTTGTTGATCCATTGAACATGGGCAGGGACACAAAACAGCTGTGCAGAAAGCCTGCAGGATCTGCCCAAGTAGGGCACCGGCTGTGGGGCCCTGAATCCCTTCCCCACCTATCACAGCCTGCAGAGCTGGAGTGGGGCTGGCTGCCAAACACCTGAAGGGAAGTGAGCATCTGTCACCAGGTAAAAGAAAGCCTAGATTGGCAGAGGTGAGTGGGCGAGGGGGAACGTATGTTGAAGTGGAATTTTAAATAGAGAAGACGGTTTGGCAGTGGATGGATCAGAATGGTAAGAGAAATGAAAAACAATGTGCCAAAAGCGTGTGGCCATGAGAAGAGAGATGAAGACTTGCAGCCAGATGAGTCAGCTGGGAAGAGACGTTCTAATGGGAGGGCGAAGCAGGCCACGTGCAGCACAGTTCTGCTTGGGAGAGGTGTGTCTTCAAATCTATCTAGCCAACCCCTCTGAAGGGGACAAGGGGTCTTTTGCAGGTCTCAACTGATCTTGAAGGAATTCCACCTCCATTCATCGTCACCAACATTTCTGACGGCCTGGTACATGCTGGTTGGAGCCATGGCTCGTCTGGATTGGATTCCCAAGGAGGTCAATCATGGAAGGTGGTACCTCTCTGCAAAAAAGCAGCCTATGGTCTCAAGCTAAGTCATGACTGAAAATCAGTGCTGTGACTGACCTGATACAGTTCCATGGGGGTCGATCCCCACAAGGTGAGCCCATGAGGCTAGGCTGACAGCTATGCAGGTGCTGGAGCTGAGAGACTGTAGGTCACCTTGAGGCTCCTCTGCCAACAGCTGGAAGGGATAAGAGGTGTGCCACCTGTTCACCTGACTGTTCCTACTGGGTATCAAATACTGTTTCGTGCCTCACTAACTGCAAATACTCAATAAATGTCACTTGAATGAATGATTCAATTACGCAATTGTTACATAGGAAATACATAATTTTTTAAACAGTCTGATTTACCTAATTGCTGTATTGGCATGCTATTCATGAGCTCATTAGAAAAAGAATATAGGTTTTTCCAATTAATCTAAAGCTAGAAAAGACCTTAAGAGGTCTTCAAATACTTTTCTACCCAGAGTGTGGTCCAAGACAGGCAGCTTCACAATCTCTGTGTTGTCCACATACTCACACCCACTAGTCAGAATCTGCATATGGCTAGATTCCTAGGTAATTCATGTACAAAATTAAGTTCAAGAAGTACCACTCCACTGGGTGAGGGTGGCTCATGCCTATAATCCCAGCTACTTAGAAGGCAGAGATCAGGAGGATCTCGGTTCAAGGCCAGCCCAGGCAAATAGTTTGAGAGACCCTATCTTGAGAAAACCCATCACAAAAAAGGACTGGTGGAGTGGCCCTGAGTTCAAACCCCAGTCTGCAAAAAGAAAAAAAAAAAACAAAAAAAGAGAAGTACCACTCCAGTTTATAACCCATCATCCTAATGGAGGATGGTCCTTCAATGGGCTGATTTTAAAAAAGAGAAAAAGGCCTCTGAGGAAAACAGTTCCCATAACCCCTACATTTATGAAATTCTACCTGGGCTTATGAAATATGAAAAAATATATAAGTTATTTAGACTGGTCCTGAACTCCTCGGCTCAAGCTCCTTCTGTCTTGGCCTCCTGAGCAGCTGGGACTGTAGGTGTGTGACACTGCACCTGGCTCCAGTGAGAATTTTGAGAGCATGAAGGATGCATTCTGTTCCTAAGTTCAGTGTGAATTCAGAGCAACCATTTAATGAAGCTCACAATTACCAGCACCCTGTTTGTGGTCCAGAACAGGATGCTGCCTTGCTTCTGGAGAGGTACCCCGATTGCTTTCTGGGGCTACTCAGGGTGTCCACATATTTCCGTGAGGGTCTGCAGGTGGCCACAATGTACTCATCCAGGAGGCACTATTCACAGCACCAGCCACCTTAGGGGCCCTCCTTGAGCTTATACAGCAAGAATAATCATCCACTAACATGTGGGTCCTCTTCTGGGGCTGAGGACTCGAATGTCTTTAAGAACAGGCAGGTAAACAGGAGCTGGGTTCAACAATGGGAGAGTCTGGAGTCCTGCCCATATACTCAAATAATCATCAAATTCAAACATTTTTGAAATGTGCACTGGATTAACAGAATTCTGCTGGTGCCTGAGAGAGCGCTCACAGGCCACCAGTTAGAAATCCCAGTCGTGAAGCTTTCCAGGAGTCAAATCTGAGCACTGGGCTCCGGTTACAGCAAAACAAAGTTTCTTGTGGCCAAAACGTTAGGAGGTGTTAGGAGGTGTCTGTCCTCAGGGCTTAGCAGCCCCTCATCTTCACTTAGGAGGCTGTGCGTGAGGATGGAGCTAGGAACAGACCCATGCCTGTCTCTGGTGATTGGCTATGCCCCTTGGTAATTCAGCCGCCTCTTTATGACGGGCAGGAACTCCTGCTAGCACCCGCATCAGTTACATTTTGCCTCTCATTTCAGTCAAAGTGTCAACAATCTGGAATACACCCCATCCTCCTAGAAGTATTTTTAGAACAAACAAACAACTGACATATTTAGCTGGAATAAATCACCTCAAGATACTCCAGTCTGGCTCATTTTTTGTTCCTGCTTCATCTTACTCTGAGTAGCATCATGGAGCTAACACCTGAACAGGAAATGACCTGACCAGGGAGGACTGAAAATACCTCAGGAATGGCACCATCCATGTTTCAAAGAATCCTCCAATCCGTGCGTATGACACTTTAATGAAGGGACTTATTGCATGTGATGCTTTCCCCAAATCAACAGAGTCTACACAGACAGCACAGCTTCCTATAGGCTTTCTGATTGAGGCAGGACAAGGTAAGAGGGAGGTGGAGAAGCTGCCCTCAGGTTTGGAGAATGAGCTGGTGAGCAAGTCTTTGGCACATCAAGTACAGTGAATAGAGAGTAAAAAAGCAAAACGGGCAGCAGAAGAAACACAGGCAGCCATGTGCTTGCCTACGACTAGGTGTTTCAACAGCTCACTGCACAAATACTACTCATGTCTGCAGCACACCAAGCCCTGGGCTAGGTTCTGGGGATCCATAGGTTTCCAGGAAACACCCTGTATGACTTCTGAAGATGACACTCCAGACTAGCAATTATTGAATAATAGATCTAGGAGAACATGGAGCTCTAGGAAGGAAAAGTATTGAGTTCTCTAGATGCCACAGCTGGAGAAGGGGAGCTTTGGTGTGCGTCTTGCTCTGGTTGCCTCACTGCCCCAGCTTGGCCTCTCCCAGCTACTTGACCCTCCAACTCTGGGACAGCTGGCAAGAACTGTCCTTAGACTTACGGAGATAATGGCCATTGCTGAAAAATTTCTCTCAGGCATACTCAAAAATAAAAAAAAAAAAATAAAAAACAAACAAAAAAAAACCTATGAAACACCTACATTTACTGATGGTCTTATTTCACACCAAAAGCCTCACAGAATGGAGACATAAGTGGGGGTGCCCACTCACTGCCTTGAGTCAATTCCATCCTGGAAGAATCTCCAGGGCAGAATGGTTCCCAATAATCTAATTTGGACCCTCCAAGAATGCTAGAAACCTTCCTGTGACTAGGCACACCAACAAGGAGGGGTAAGAAAGTTTTTTTGTTTTTTTTTTTTAAATAAATGTAGCAAAATATGTATGCTATAAAATTTGCCATTTTACCCATTTTCATGTGTACAACTGTGGCATTAATTACATTCACATTGTTGTACAACCATCACCACAATTCATCACCATACTCTTCATCTTATAAAACTAGAACTGTACCCATCAAACAGTAACTTCCCAGTCCACCTCCTCCCAGTCCCAACAGCTACCATTCTTACCAGCTCTATGAACTTGACTACTCTAGTACCTCATGCAAGTGGAATCACACAGCATTGGCCCTTTAGTGAGTATTTATTTTATTTAGCACATCGGCCTTGATTTTCATCTATGCTGGTGTATGCATCAGAATTCCCTTTCATGGCTAAACAAAGTTCCAGCATACGTACAGACTACAGTTTAACCATTCACTCATCCATGGGCACTTGGGCTGCTTCCACCTTTTGGGCTATTGTGATAATGCACTGTGAACACGGGTGTAAAATATCTGTTCAAGTCATTGCTCTCAATTCTGTTGCGTGTAGGCCTAGAAACAGGACCACTGGACAAGTGATCAATTTTTAATGTCTTGCAGAACTACCATGTTTTCCACTGAGGCGCCATTTTACATTCCCACCAGCAGTGCGGAAGGATTCCAATTTCTCTACATGTTGGTCAACACTTGTGACTTTTTGGGTTTTCTGATATCAGCCAACCTAATGGGTATGACTTAG
Source organism: Castor canadensis (assembly GCF_047511655.1). Classification (NCBI taxonomy): domain Eukaryota; kingdom Metazoa; phylum Chordata; class Mammalia; order Rodentia; family Castoridae; genus Castor; species Castor canadensis. The sequence goes on along the minus strand of NC_133388.1, from coordinate 18,103,053 downwards.
CATCTCACTGTGGTTTTCATTTGCATTTCCCTAATGATTAGCAATGTTCAGAATCTTGTCATGTGCTTATTGACTATTTATATATCTTTTTTGGAGAAGTGTCTGTTCAACTCCTTTGCCCATTTTAAGTCAGGTTGTTTCTCCTATTGTTGGGGAAAGTTGATTTTAAATAAACTACTATACCACTAAATCCCACTCCACTTTGATCTGTGGTGTCTTCCAGCCTGCCACCCAGTCTCTGCCATCCATCTGTTTGTCCAAAGACTGTCCCAGCTTGTTTTCAAGAGACTGGCATCCTTGGGCTGGACACTGTGCACTCATCCCTCCCAGACATCCTTGTGTATCAGTGGGTCTAGATTCATGAGATGAACAGCTCTTTCCTCGTGGACCACATTTTTTATCAAATGCAAATTTCGCAGCCACGTTCATTATTTCATCAATCAGCTCAAGCATAAAAACAGCCCATAATACCTGGCCTCTCAGTAATCACTAAATCAAATATTGCTCAAGGTGATGTTCCAACTTCAGCAAAGTTTCTCAGGAGAGTGTGTATGAGACAGAATGAGAAAGAGGCAAGTTTATGATTTCCCAAGTCATGATTTTTTAAAATATCAGATCCATACCCTGATTAACTAAAGGATGACCCCAACCATGTTTTCTAGTTTCTAGATGAGATTTTAGGGGAGATAGCATATAAATCCTGCTCAAATCGACTATAAGCTCTAAGAGAGTAGAAACAATCTGTTGTTCATGGCAGTGGCCCCACCTCCTAGAATAGCACCTGGCATGTGGCAGGGACCCAATGGTTCAAAGGCACCTACAAGTTAAGAGTGCAGATGTCAACACCTAATTGCCTTAGGTTTAAGTCACAGCTGTGCTGCTTTCTGGGTACATTGTCTTGGAAAAGCTATTCACCCTCTCTGTGTCTCTGTTTCCTTATGTATAAAATGGGGACAATGATACTGCTTAGCTCAGATAGTTCTGGTGAGGATCAAATCAGTTTTAAAACTAAGCTATATATTATAAGTGTAAGTGGCTATCATTGATAAGTAAATGACTGAATGAATGTTACATATGTTTATGTCTTCCACTGGTGTAAAAAGAAACATGTTTGTCTGACAAATCTGCTTCTACATATATGAGAGCTGAAAAGCCCAGATAGGGGAATGGTATTTTAGAAGGACTGTGTTCCTCTAATCAGGTGACAGATAATTTGTTTTAACATATTCCCATGTATCATAGTTATGGATCAGAAATACACTTAAAAGACTTGTCCACATGCCATAATGCATTTGTATCCTCGAGACATTTCAAAAGTCACTTTCTTGTGCATTACAGTAACGTCTGATGGTTCCTTAAGTGTGCTGTTGATGTGGTGACCTTGCTGATAGCTCATGAATAGGGGCCAGGATTCCCACTTAAATAGGAAAAAAGTGAAAAATCAAATCATTTTAAGAAAATATATTGGCAGGCTGGGGGTGTGGCTCAAGTGGCAGAACACCTGTCCAGCAAGCAGAAGGCCCTAAGTTCAAACTCCAGTACTGTAAAACAAATCAAATCTACTGAAAGCCAGGTATGGCATGCCTGTAACCCCAACTACTTGCACCTGTAATCCCAGCTCCTCAGGAGGTAGAGGCAGGAGGGTCTGGAGTTGGAGGTCTGCCTGGGCAAAGGTAATGAGACCCTAACTCAAAACCAAAATACAGGGGGAATTCCAAGATGGCGGCTAGAGGTAGGAAGCAGAAAGCGACCCTCCTATAGTGAAATCTTGGAGAGACGCTGGAGACACACTTTGCAGGCATAATCACCGAGAAAAGGCATAACTTTGACTCCTCCACATCTCCAGCCGGCGCAGAGAATCTCCACTTCACGTTAAACGGAGAACCGAGGAGGGCCCCGGGGCCGCCAGTGGCCGGCGCCCATACGGCTTGGGAAGACGCGGACCAGGTGAGCTTCGCGGTACCACGGTTCCCCCACAGACAAGCCTGGGCCAGAGCAGCATAGCCCCCTGGACAGACTGACCTCCACCCGGGAAAAAAAGAGAAACTGAGTACTAAGCAATAAGAACAGTTAAGACACGCTGGAAAGAGGGTGGGGCGCCCTGAGCGCTGAAGATTGGGGGAAGGGACTCCTTCCCGGGACTGGAAATAAACGAGCCGGGCGGCCGGAGAGGCTCTGGCGGGAGCGGGGCGCGCCAGCAACCAGGAGCGGGGACGCTTGTGAGAGGAGGGAAGACCCACTTCCCACGTGAACTGTAAACAAACACGCAGGCCTGACAACGCGGGGCAGTGTCGCCTTTCCCAGTGCTTGGAAAGGGAAAAGCCTGTAGCAGAGGCCCCCGCACAGGAGAACTCTGAGCAAACAAAGCCTGCGGGACCAGGTGAGTGCTAAGCTCACCCCAGAGATCTGCATAAATAACGCCGCCATCTACAGGCGGAGAGCAGCAGGCAGGCGAGCCACAGTTGCAGATACCACTCTCAGAACTGTCTCCAGACGCTTTTTTTTCTTTTTCTCCCTACCTTTCATGAGAGAACAACCGAATTACACCTGCAAGCCGAAAAACTTACTGAAACTGTATTGCATTTGAACTGGGGACACTTGGTGGGTTTTTTTTTTTTTTCTTCTGTGTGAGTGTGAGTGTAGTTTTGTTCTACTTTATGCATCCCCTTTGATGAGACAACTACAGAACAACATCTGAGGCACCAACTCCAGGACTGGAGATTGAGACGGACACCCAAATTATTAAGACTGAAATTGCATTGCATATAAACTTGGAAGTTTTTTGGTTTGTTTTTTTTTTTAATTTTCTATTTTCCATTTTATTTTAATTCATTTTTATATATAGATATTACTTTCATATACTTATTTTTTATTTTTTTTATCTTTGATTTTCAATCCTCTCTCTGTCTCTCTATTGTCTGTTCAGCTTACTGTCGATTAGTACACTAACACTCCCTGTTTATACCTTTGAAACTCTCTTGTCTGATACCTTGTTCTGCTTTCTCCCTCTTGTCTGTATATCTGTTTTCCCCTTTTCTTTAACTTCTTGCTTTCCATCTCAGCTCACTCTTCCATTCTCAATATTACCATTGTTATTATTACAAGCTAGAAAATACTTAATTACACACAGTACAGGGACAGTAACAACACCAAGGACAATGACAGGAAGACAGAAAAAACAGGGAAACCTGTATTTTGGTTTTGTTTTTTTTTCATTTTTCTTTTATTATTCATATGTGCATACAAGGTTTGGGTCATTTCTCCCCCCTGCCCCCACCCCCTCCCTTACCACCCACTCCACCCCCTCCCCCCCCAATACCCAGCAGAAACTATTTTGCCCTTATTTCTAATTTTGTTGTAGAGAGAGTATAGCCATAATAGGAAGGAACAAGGGTTTTTGCTGGTTGAGATAAGGATAGCTATACAGGGAGCTGACTCACATTGATTTCCTGTGCGTGGGTGTTACCTTCTAGGTTAATTCTTTTTGATTTCACCTTTTCTCTAGTTCCTGGTCCCCTTTTCCTATTGGCCTCAGTTGCTTTTAAGGTATCTGCTTTAGTTTCTCTGCGTTAAGGGCAACAAATGCTAGCTAATTTTTTAGGTGTCTTACCTATCCTCACCCCTCCCTTGTGTGCTCTCGCTTTTATCATGTGCTCAAAGTCCAATCCCCTTGTTGTGTTTGCCCTTGATCTAATGTCCACATATGAGGGAGAACATACGATTTTTGGTCTTTTGGGCCAGGCTAACCTCACTCAGAATGATGTTCTCCAGTTCCATCCATTTACCAGCAAATGATAACATTTCGTTCTTCTTCATGGCTGCATAAAATTCCATTGTGTATAGATACCACATTTTCTTAATCCATTCGTCAGTGGTGGGGCATCTTGGCTGTTTCCATAACTTGGCTATTGTGAATAGTGCCGCAATAAACATGGATGTGCAGGTGCCTCTGCAGTAACAGTCTTTTGGGTATATCCCCAAGAGTGGTATTGCTGGATCAAATGGTAGATCGATGTCCAGCTTTTTAAGTAGCCTCCAAATTTTTTTCCAGAGTGGTTGTACTAGTCTACATTCCCACCAACAGTGTTCCTTTTCCCCGCATCCTCGCCAACACCTGTTGTTGGTGGTGTTGCTGATGATGGCTATTCTAACAGGGGTGAGGTGGAATCTTAGCGTGGTTTTAATTTGCATTTCCTTTATTGCTAGAGATGGTGAGCATTTTTTCATGTGTTTTCTGGCCATTTGAATTTCTTCTTTTGAGAAAGTTCTGTTTAGTTCACATGCCCATTTCTTTATTGGTTCATTAGTTTTGGGAGAATTTAGTTTTTTAAGTTCCCTGTATATTCTGGTTATCAGTCCTTTGTCTGACGTATAGTTGGCAAATATTTTCTCCCACTCTGTGGGTATTCTCTTCAGTTTAGAGACCATTTCTTTTGATGAACAGAAGTTTTTTAGTTTTATGAGGTCCCATTTATCTATGCTATCTCTTAGTTGCTGTGCTGCTGGGGTTTCATTGAGAAAGTTCTTACCTATACCTACTAACTCCAGAGTATTTCCTACTCTTTCTTGTATCAACTTAAGAGTTTGGGGTCTGATATTAAGATCCTTGATCCATTTTGAGTTAATCTTGGTATAGGGTGATATACATGGATCTAGTTTCAGTTTTTTGCAGACTGCTAACCAGTTTTCCCAGCAGTTTTTGTTGAAGAGGCTGCTATTTCTCCATCGTATATTTTTAGCTCCTTTGTCAAAGATGAGTAGCTCATAGTTGTGTGGCTTCATATCTGGATCCTCTATTATGTTCCACTGGTCTTCATGTCTGTTTTTGTGCCAGTACCATGCTGTTTTTATTGCTACTGCTTTGTAATATAGTTTGAAGTCAGGTATTGTGATACCTCCTGCATTGTTCTTTTGACTGAGTATTGCCTTGGCTATTCGTGACCTCTTGTGTTTCCATATAAATTTCACGGTAGATTTTTCAATCTCTCTAATGAATGTCATTGGAATTTTGATGGGAATTGCATTAAACATGTAGATTACTTTGGGGAGTATCGACATTTTTACTATGTTGATTCTACCAATCCATGAGCATGGGAGATCTCTCCACTTTCTATAGTCTTCCTCAGTCTCTTTCTTCAGAAGTTTATAGTTTTCCTTGTAGAGGTCTTTCACATCTTTTGTTAGGTTTACACCTAGGTATTTGATTTTTTTTTTTGAGGCTATTGTAAATGGAATTGTTTTCATACATTCTTTTTCCGTTTGCTCATTGTTAGTGTATAGAAATGCTAATGATTTTTCTATGTTGATTTTATATCCTGCTACCTTGCTATACCTATTGATGATGTCCAGAAGCTTCTGAGTAGAGTTTTTTGGGTCTTTATGGTATAGGATCATGTCATCTGCAAATAGGGATATTTTGACAGTTTCTTTACCTATTTGTATGCCTTTTATTCCTTCTTCTTGCCTAATTGCTCTGGCTAGGAATTCCAGTACTATGTTGAATAGGAGTGGGGACAGTGGGCATCCTTGTTGGTTCCTGATTAAATACATATTTTATATTACAGCTTCTACATTAGACATAGTTTAATATATTAAGAAGTAGAAACCTTGCAAAAGTAGAAAGCTTCCTATAATCACTTTGATAATCACTTTTTTTTTATAAAGGAAATCTCAGAAAAAAAAAAAAAAAAAGACCAGCCCTGCATGGTTTTCTGGGTGAATTTTACCTAAACTTAATATTCTAAGAAAAAATAGTTCTAATCTTACACAAATTATTCCAACACACAGAAAAAAAGGACTACAGCAGATCATTTTTTGAGGCTGGCCTAACCTGAATGTCAAAATGTGCTAAAGATGTAAGGACAAAGAAGAAATGTAGGTCTATTTTGCATGTGAACATAAACACAAAGTCTCTTTTAAAAATCAGTAATGACAGCTGTGCATGTGGCTCACGCCTGTAATAAGCCTAGCTACACAGACGGTGAAGATCCAGAGAATAACAGTTCAAAGCCAGCCTGGGCAAAAGGTTTGAGAGACTCGATAACTAGGCATGGTGGCAGGTGCCTGTCATCCTAGCTATGTGAGAGACTGAGTTTGGAAGGATCACGGTTTCAGGCCAGCCTGGGCCAAAAGTATGCAAGACTTCTCTTCCCACCACTTATCTCAACAGAAAAAAGTGGGGTGTTGTGGTATGCCTGTCAGCGCAACTAAAGTGGGAAGCCTAACACAGGAGGATCACTGTCCAGGCCGGCCTGGACAAAAGGCAAGATCCTATCTCAAAAATAACCAGAGCAAAAAGGGGCTGGAGGTGTGGTTCATGTTAGAAGTACCTGCCTAGCAAGCACGAGGTCCTGAGTTCAAGTTCAGTGCCATCAGAAAAAAATTATTTAAGAGAATTCATAAAAAAGTTATCTGGATCAAATTGGACTTATCCAAGAATACAAGAGTAGTTTAACATTTTAAATATCAATATAATATTCACAGATTAAAGGAGTAAAATTATATAATCATCTCAATTGATAAAATAAAAACATTTAATAAAATTCAATGTCAATTCATGATTAACAAAAGCAACTCCTAGCAAACAAGAAATATGGAAACTTCCATGATCTCTTAAATCACAATTTACAAACAAATCTATAAGAAATGTAATCTTAATGGTAAGACATTGAAAGACTTTTATTTACCTATATGGTAAGGCAAGTTGAAAAAAGTTGAAGGATTAGAGAAAAAGAATCTGAATGCTAATAATTTCAGAAAAATACTTGAATTAGTAGGGTCAAGAAGATTGTACAAAATTCAGTTGTCGTTCTATATACACTAGCAACAAGTAGGTAGTAAATTTGATCAAAAACATTCCACAGCCGGGTATGCTGGTGCACACTTCTAATTCTAGCTATGAGGAAATCATAGGTTCAAGGTCTGCCTGAAAAAAAAAAGTTAGTGAGCCCCTATCTCAAAAACAAGCCAGGCATAATCCATCACATCTATAAGCCCAGCTATATGGAAGGCATTGATAAGAGAATTGCAAATCAGAGGCTGAATCTAGGTGTCAGCATTGGAAGCTGTCTGAAAAATAACTAAAAACAAAAAAGGGCTGGGGAGTGGTTCAAGTGGTAGAGCACGTGGTAAGGCCCTGAGTTCAAACCCCAGTACTGCACCACCTCCCCCTCAAAAAAGTGTTGTATATATAAACTGTATCCAAAAGCATGAAAAAATATCCAGGTAACTAGGAATATATCTAGTAAAATATGGGCAAAATCTTTATGAAGAAAATTGTAAAACTTCACAAGAATTTTTTTAAAGGTCTAAATTATTAGCAATATAATGGCCAGGAATTAGAAACTCCAATGTCATAAATTGTGCTATTAGATTAAATGTAATTCCAATCCAAATCTCCAGAGATTACTTTTGTGGACCTTGATAAGATGATTTGAAAACTATATGGAAGGCCTGAGAATGGCCAGGATGCCTGTGAAGCACGGGCACAGAGAGGCCCATCTCATGTATAATAAAGCTGGAAGAATGACCAGTGGCAATCACACAGGCTGGGCATACGGACCAATACAGCCACACAGAAAGCTTACAACAGCTTGGAGCCTCCTGTGGACACCTGGTTTATGACAAAGGCGGCAATGTGGAATGACAGGGAAGGGAAGCTTTTCAATATGTAGGGATGGGAGACCAGGACAGCCACACAGGACACAATCACAATGGCTCCCCTCACCACACACTCATAAAGCCATCAATGGTAGACGGACCTCCAGATTTCACACGACAGCTTTTAGAAGACGACACAGGAGAGCCTCTTTCATTATCTAGGAGAAGCGAAGGGAAAGGTTCTTAAGCTGGACATGGAAAGTACTGCCCCTCAAGGCAAAGATCGGTAAATTCAGCCACTCGAAAATGAAGAGCTTCAGCTCGTCACGAGAGTTCATTGATCAAAACACATTACAGGCATGGTGTAAATGTCACAAGGAAGCCCCCTTGTGCGATTAATTTATGTTAATAACAAATGAAATTAAAAAGAGAGAGAGTTAAGAGAAAGCAAGGACAAGCAAACCACAGCTTGGTAGAAGAGTTTTGTGACACATATACTAATGAAAAGACTTGTAACGATAATATAAAAAGAACTGTTACAAATTATTTAAGAAAAAGACAACCCAGTTAGAAAAGAGGGAAAGACTTCTACATAGGCTTCACAAAAGAGCAAAGCTGAGTGACCAATAAGCAAACAGAAAGGTGTGCACCCCGATGGTAACAAAACTAAACTCACGACGTGGTATCACTAGCCTACCTCGCCACATTGCCAAAGAGAAGTCTGGCAACCAGACTGGTGGATGGAGCCACAGGGGCTCTCGGGCACTCCTGATGGCAATGCAACCTGGCACAGCTGCTTTGGAAAACAGTTGGGAATCATTTTGTAAGGTTGGAGATACACATATCCGATGACCTGAGACTCTCACTCCTAGGTTATGTATTCAGGGGAATCCTTGAACGTGAGCACCAAGAGACCTGTGCGAGAATACTCAGCAGTTTTCATAATGGCCCCAAACGAAAGCAACCCCCCATCTATTCATAGTAGACTTCATAAAGAAATCTCAGTTTCCTTTGTACAATAAAAATACTATTCCCTAGTGTAATGAACGCATTAATGCTGCAAGCATCAAGAGTGTAATTTTAAGCAACGAAGGCAATCATATAAGGGTTATATTTAGCATGATTCCATTTTTTAAAAATTTAAAACATGTAAAACTAAAAATGTTTATTATTTAAGAGTACAAACGTGGTATAGAAGGGTAAGAGAATGATCAACATAGAATTCAGGACAGTGATTAGGCAATCAGGTAAGAGGCAAGAAGACTGGATAGGGAAGACATTTATAGCCAGTCAATATTGCCCAGGAAACTAACTTATACATAATATATATGTGTATGTATGTATATATAATATACATATATGCAGAAATACATATATATATAAACATGTATATGTATAAATAAATATACACAAGCAATTCATCGGTACCATTAATGTTCTTTTTCTTAAAGAGACAGGTATACATATTCAAGTAGTGTTTCTATTTTAAATATATTTAATAAACATTCTTCTAGTTCTCAATATGAATAACAATTTAAAGGATTCTAAAATATCATAAAGACACTGTAGTAGCAGTGGTGGTAATAATATGAATTTCCATCAATGATTGAATGATTACCATGTACAAATGCCTTAAAAGCACTAGCCAAATCAATTCTTGCCATAAACCCTCTGGGATAGGGATTTTATTATTCACATTTGGCCCAGGAGGAAATGAGACACAGACATTTGGTGACTTACTCAAAAGAGGTAAATTGGTAGTCCAAAGCCAGTCAGTCTCTTAAGATTGGCCTATTAATTACTATAAAGAACCTTCTGCATTCCCTTCCTTCTGTGCAGAACTATCCCTGCAACACCCAGAAAAATGGTCACTTCTCCAAAGGAATGAACTTAGCTTTGGAGTTCCTTTAAGAGACCATTCCTGGCTCTCACAGTCCCTGTAGTTAGGATGTTCTCCCCAGCTGTTGAATCTATCATTCAGCCTCAATTCTACGTGGAGTGACAAAATGGTTGCAAAGTGCCTCTTAGCTTTAAGCACTTTGATCCCTGTCAAAACTTACTTAAAATACTTAGGCATCAACTGTTATTGTTTCAATGACAGTAAAGATGGTGTATTGGTTTGTTTTTGTGTCGCTATAATGAAATACCTGAAAGGGACAGGTGTGGTGGCACACAGCTATACTCCCAGCCACTTGGGAAGTAAAGGTACAAGAATTGCAATTTGAGGCTACCCTGGGCAAAAGTTAGCAATACTCTATCACAAAAACAAGTTGGGTATAGTGGTGCATGCCTGTAGTCCCAGATACTCAGAGGGTGGCAGTAGAAGGATCTCAGTGCAATGTTGGTTCAGGAGAAGTTAGTACAAAACTCAATCTGAAAAGCAAACTAAAAGAAAAAAGGCATGGGTGGGGGTATGGCTTAAGCGACAAGTGCAAGGCCCTGGGTTCAATCCCCAGTATTACAAAAACATAAAACAAAACAAAACAAAAATCTGTGGCAATTAACTTATAAACAGAAAGGCTTATTTTTGTTCTGGTTCTGGAGGTTCCAATCCAAAATCAAGGAGCCCCATTGCTTTGGGCCTCTAACAAGGGCAGCATATTGTGGTGGGAGCACGTGGTTGAGTGGACCACTCACTTCATGAGCTAGGATGCAAAAGAAGAAAACGAAAAAAAGAAAAAGCAAGAGGATGAGCTGGGGTCCCACAATTCCCTTCAAGGTTACACCTGCCGTGACTTAAGGAACTCCCACCAGGCCTGATTTCCTACAGGTCCACAGCATGCCATGATGAGGGGGCCTCACCAGAGTTGAGCAGAATCTGTGCCATGCTCTTGAACCTCCAGTGATCTAAAAAAACTTCTTTCCTTCACAAATGTTAACCCAGCACCAGACGCTTTGTTATAGCAACAGAAAACAGACTAATGCAGATGGGTAAACGCTGGAGGATCAGCTGCTGCTGTGAGAGCCTTCAACTGTCTTAGCTGGCAAGTATTCAATAGGTGGACAGGAAATCCTGGGAAGGATTTTCACTTCTGTGGAAGCAATTCTGGTGGTACTGTCTGTGATAGGTGTGGCTTATGGCCACAGGAAGCTTGAGGCTTTCCCAAGCTTCAGAGAGTCTACAGTTCTGCTGGGGACAAACTTGTCACAAACAGTATGGCCTGGTGGTTGGGACAGGTGCCAACTCAATCTTGTTTAGGTTGAAATGTTTTACCCAGGTTTGGAGGAAACCATGGGATCCACTGATGACATTTGGCCTCAACTTTTGATAAGTATTTTTGGGAAGAAGTTTCCCACCACAAAGGAAGAAATACAAATATTTTAAAAGCAAACAAGTCATCGGTGGCTCTCAGACCTGCTGCCATATGCTTTGCTTTTCCAGTTTACAGCTTAACATTAAAATAACAGGCTTGCATTCCTCAAATATCTCCACTGCTGTTCCTTGTTTCTACTATTTGAAAAGGCTGTCAGCTGCTGTCACTTGGAGGCATTACCTTATTAGCCACCACTGTTTACTGCCGACCCAGTGGTGTGGCTATTAGTCTAATAAGCAACTCTATGTGACACCCTGGGCTACGGAAGCAAGGACAATACGCTGGCGTCTGACATCTAATGAAGGGTGTGTACTTGTGTTGGAGATGGGGAGCAGGGTTCTTCATAAATACTGATGAAAGAAACTGCGTTCAATTATAACAGGTTGTACTTTACTATATTGGGATGGGTAGAGGATCCAATATTTTAAAAAGTAATTTAACCATTTTAAGGGTCCATGGACTAAAAACATCTTGGGATAAAATCCAGAAATATACTGGTGTGCAAAAAAAGCAAGTTTGAGATCTGCCAGAAGTAAAATACTGGCAAAGCTCTTTAATTCACTCTGCATAAACAGCTGAACCTACAAAAGAACTCTCTAGTCAGAGGTTTCCTGGATTATAACAAGAATTCTCTCGATGGGGAGGAAAGAAATGCCCTTTTCACTTGAAGACAAAGAAATGTTTGTAATGGAAATGTGTGAACCAATTTTCCAAGGAGAGCTGCTGAAAAGCACTGATTAAAAACACAGTGAGGTGATGAGGCAGAGAAATCAAGCCAAAGCTGACCCACTTAAAGTTTTCCACTACACTTCACAAAATGAAGAAAGCCACCTTCCACATTCCTTCCGTTCTCCCCCGACCCCAAGCTGTCCCCACTCCATTACTGGCTCTGCAACCATGTAGACAATTAGAACCTTCCAGCCTGCAGGAGTGTTTACTATTTCCAGCCACCGTGTGCTGTTACTAAGTTACCACTGAGGATAAAACGGTAACCCGGTAGCTCAAAAGACAATGTTCTTCTATAGGAAGCCAACCTAACCCGAGTTCATGGATTCAATAGAGATGTGACTCAGAGGAAAGATGTGAAGATAAATAGGCAAGTCAAACGTTTGACAGTTTGTAATGATAATGCTTACAGTATGTACAAATATTAAAGAACTTATTTAAGGAATTTAGCTTCCTAGAGAATAAAACCAAGGCTCAAAGAAGAAAGGTATCTTGGTTAAAGCTGCCCGACTCAGTAACACAGGACAAACAGGCTACAAAGCAATGCTTCCCAAATTCCAGTCATTGGAATTTACAGAATTTTTACCATATCCAATATTATCAGAATTAGTATTTAATTTATATTTTTCTTTTCTTTTTTTTTTTAATTTTTATTTTATTCATATGTGCATACAATGTTTGGGTCATTTCTCCTCCCTTCCCCCATATATTTTTCTTGAAATTGCCTAAAAATTCTTAGTCCTCTCCTGAACAATAACTTTCAAGAAATCACACTTTGATATATAGTATGTTTTTCCTAATATACATTTAAAAATGTATAACTATTAAAATATTCACCAACAATCATCTAAAATCATCCTGTGTGCTCCATGAGGGAAGAAGGGATGAAGCAGTTTACCTAAACAAGGATAATTTAATGCTATGTTAGGGTGACCTAATGAGCTAAGTTTGTTTTTAAGTACCGGGAAAAAAACAAGAGTAAAGGACATCCTTTTGTATGACTTGCTCCCAGGATGCTCATTAGGAGGAGGAGGAGAAGTACATTTGATAACCTCTGAGTGGGAGAAGCAAAGCGCAGGGTCACTTACATAAAGTTCTCCGGATATTCGCTCAGGGCCATGTCAATGATGTTTAGAGCATCGTGGTAATGCTTTTGTGCTGACAGTAAGAGGGCAAGGAGGTGCAGCGAGTTGGCATCATCACCTTGGAGTTGGAGAGCTTGACGGACGTACCCTAGAGCCTCTGGTATCTAGTTTAAAACAAAACCAAAAAGAATTTTTAAACACACACACAGGAACACAGGAAAGAAGTCATCATTGAATATCTGATTCTCTGTGATATCAACAGCTGTTTTGCATTGTGCCACATCCGCATCTTAGCCAAGTCTTCATGGAAGCCCAGGATTATTAACCACAAGGTGGAAACAGATGCTCTCCTCCAGCCACAGAGGATGATGAAGGGATGGGAGAGACCCAGTTTCTCTATGTAACTGCCAATACCAAATCTTTTACTTCTCCCTAAGTAAACACTTTCTTATTTTTCCCCCACAAAACAGATTTACTTTTGATTGTGTCCAATTACATTTCACTGTAAATGGAGACACATACAAATTGCCAGGGGTTTTTAGTGGAATTAAGCTGCCTTGCTGAACTGTTCTCCTTTATTACAAGTATTACTGAAATTAAAGTCATAAAACCTTTAAAGAGCTTTCCAAATGATCATATGTCTGGATCTCCACTGAATATGAAGGAAATATGCAAACAAACAAGTAAAACTCCACATTTTTTCCAAACTATGACCCCAAATAACTGGATGCAACAAACAAATTTTAATGCCACATACAAAGCAGAGGTATCCAAATTCGAGTGGAACCAGAAACAACCTTAACCTTTAAATGCAACAGCTGTCCAAGATGCTCGTCAAACCACCCACCATAGGGTTGGTGAATGCATATATGGTATCTGAACATGCTAGATTCCACACGGGTGTCACAGTAGCTTGAGGGAATGAGAACCCCAGCTGGATTTCAAAATATAGCTGAGGACAGAAGCATTCTTACACAACTGCCCCAGGGACTCTCCCATCTGGCCTCCGACTCCAACCCTGAGCAAGGCCTCCTCTCAGCTCGCCTGCTTCTCCCCAAACTTCAGTATCTTTAGACCTTAACCATGAAGTCTCACTCCCAGACCTATTAGTCTTCCTCGCTGAGCCTCCATTCTACATGGATTTAGATTATAAATAATTATAGATTATATGAAGGCTTTCCTCTTTGGAAACATATAAGCATGGCTGTCATGGCTGGAAGTAGATCAACCTGCACCATCTTTCATTTTCAGGGAGGAAGCTGAAGTCGGTTGGGAAAGATGAAATGACAAAGCAAGCCAACCAGCTACTGAGTGGCAGAGATGAGGGTAACTCTAGACCTCCTTCTTCTCATTGGTTGAACAGCATTGGTTCTAAAGGTAGGAATGTCACCACCACTTGTGAAAGCACTGGTGTATTGACACCACATGCCCATAAGCCTTCGGCTACACCTACAAGGCTCCATCCATTTCTCCTTCCCCAGGGTGACAATCTACTGTATGACCAGCACTTAGTCTGGTGTTGTGTGGAGGATCAAATGGCAGGCTAGCCTCATGGTGCTGATATGCGGGGATGACCAGAGCAATCAGGACAAAATGATGTCTGTGGGGGACAGCAGAAGAGGGAACTCAAAGTTGGTTCCTTCATTCAACCAGTCTTATTGAGGGCCAAATGCCAGGGTAAGGCAATGACAATGACAGACAGACATGCTGCTCTACGTGGAGACTCAAGCCCAGCATGAAAGAAAGATACTCCACAAGATAGCTGAGCAAGAGGAAGGAGAGGTACAGGCTGCTAAAGGAAGGAGGCTTTGAGGAGAAGGTGGGAGTAGCTCCCAGTGAAGAGGAAACCAGATGGTCTGTGCTCAGCCCGTATCTGCTGCAGCAGCAGCTCCTGGCCAATCCAGCTGTGACCCACACCGTGACAGGGGAGGGACCTTTACAGGGAAAGTATCTTGGTTTCCTTGGTCCCCAGGCTGTCAATGAGAGCCACTTTTTTGACACTATTCCCAGGCAACTAGGAAGTCAGATGCATGCCTCAACTGGGCCTGCTGGGGAATGGCATGTCTGGGGAGCTGGCCTCTCATTCACCCTCTTAGTCAGCACTCAGGAATGTGCTGGGGTCACCACCACTGTCTTGCACCTGGTGGGCAGGCAGGCATGTGGCTGGAGTCTCCAGAACAGTTGGGAGGTCACAGGAGGGTATGAGCATGTCACAAGCTGCCTTTGGGAAGATTAAGGCCAGCAGTGCCTGCCCCTCAGCAAGGAGAACACTGTTGAGTCTCCTATATTGAGTAACCAGTGGATATAATTCTTCATATCTTCCATGAATTTTAAAGGATCTGTATCTTTTGTTTATACCTGCTGGCATCTCCCTGTCAATCATAGGTTCCTTATGACGACCAGGCTCCAACCAGTGAGTAAATCCTACCACGTAGCTCAGCACTGGGCTTTGCTATTCCATTCCTGTTAGCAAGTGACAAAGTCTCTTTGATGACCCATGAGATCAGGTTATAAGCCATGACCCGAACCCAAAGCTGCCATTTGACCCCAGGGCAGGCTGATCTCCAAGATCAGCACCTAGAACTCCTGGGTGTTCATGGCTAATGCTCAAACTGACCAAAACCCCAGGGTCTTCTCCTGGAGGAGTTGGTGTGTCCCAAGAGGAGTCTGTGTCCCCTGAGACCCTGGCTACACATCAGCCTCAGGTAAAGGAAGATCATCTCCCACCTGAAAATGGTGAGCTGAAGGAAGTGGGTGGATAGAGAGGGAGTACCAAGTTAGGAAACGTTAGAGACACTGACCTGTCTGGAGATGGCGAGCTGCAGAGCCAGGTAGAAAGCTGCTTGGTGATCTGTAGGTGACAGGCTGTGGGCCCTGAAAAAGCATTCATGACCATTACAAGTCTTCTTCATTTGTGCATTTTTCTGCTCGGTCATATTTTTAGTTTAGTTATGTAATATCTCATTAAACTCTTCTCCCTTGTCCACTAGTAAGTTTTCCTCTGACCACTGTGTATGGGTTTTGTCTAGCATCTAACATGGCAGCCAACTCTCCCTGGCTGTGTGGAGGGGTCTAGCAGTGCAGAATCCCACAGCCCTGAGGTCTGACCACCCAGTAATACTTCCCTAGATCAAGCAGGAGAAGCCCATGTGTCACACCGGGTCATAGTAGTCATGTGTGCCCTTGGCAAGGCAATGGCTGTTTTGATTAAGTTTGGCTTGGCCGTCATGCTACTTCATCCAAATTTCTTGATTTCGGAGAAATCATATGAAAATCAAAGACCTAGCTTTGCTTATAAAACGAGGTTTTAGTTTTTCATGAACCAGAAGGGGAAAAGAAAGACACTCATCCAGTCTTTTGAAGCTTCTACTAAATTCCGTGCAGTTCACTAATTACATCCATATAACCGTGCTGTATAAGACCGTGTGGCAGCACACTGGGCTGAGTTCCCTTAGCAGGCCTTTGGCACCGGCTGCAAAGAGGCCATACTGGCCACCTAACTGACTGTAAACATAGTCTTTTTTTGCTTTTATGTGGAAGTCAATCGTATTTCACCACAAACAAATCAAAATGGGACTACACACAGGACATGCTTCTGCCTTTATCAGTCTGGTGGGAAGAGAAAAACAAACTTACTTTCCTTAAAAGGGACCACGAAGCAAAATAATTACAAATGGTGGGACCGGGATAGTAAACAAACCATCAGGCTGTTCTGTCAACACTCTGTGATTAAAGGAGGATCTTCTACCACAGAAAGCAAATCCAAGATAAAACAGAAAACCAAATCATGGATTCAACGGTGGCAAACCTGCCAAGGATGGCTTTCTGTAAAAATAAGGCCTTTTAATTAACTGTCTGCCTTTGACTCTGAGGTGTGTGCTATCAGGAAAATATGCCAAGTCCACAAATTTGGGGTACTGTTTAGGCTAAAGTGGTAGCTCATGTGCAGGACTGGGGTCTGCCCTTTTATTAATCTTAAAAGCAAGCAAACTCCCATCCCCAGGAATCCTCACCCTCAATCTAGTCACAAGATACAGCCTTGGGATGTTTCTTAGCTGGGTTTAAGAGAACTCACTTGCCTGCATTGCCTTCTGTCATGTCTTATTTCTACTGGAGGCCACTTTGCACACTCCAACTCTTATTATTTTATGAGTATTGATTTTCCATGCATTTGTACATGAAAGAAATTTTTCCTTTGGTGTTCTTAAGTGAGATTAGAATGTCATGGTTTCTATCTCTCCTAATTATTCAGGGAAAATGATTACAAAATTGATTATGAAGAGACTTTGAATTATGCAAGATTATTTATCTAATCTGCTTTCAAAAACAATAAAGCTGGGTTTCCACAGCCCTTAAAAAGATTTTGTCAGAGCTGTAATTTTCTCAGGCCCCTTTATACTTTTCACAAATGAAGTTAAATCATGGGTGCCTCTTGTAATGCCAACTGAGTGAGAAGCTAGCAGTGGTCTGGTGAATTCAGTGTGGACAATGATAGTTCATAGTTCTGATCACAGGCCCCACCAGGACCTCCTCAAATGATTGTAACCTGTTAGCCACAGCGACGTGAAAGAAACAGACCAGAAACACTAGCAATCTTGGCATTTCTGGGGTGCACCGAGGCAACATTTGAAGAATTTTCAACCTGGCTAATCACAAAAATCCAACTGCCAAATTCCTAATGAGGCACAGTTTAAACACACACATCTTAAATACCTCATTTAAAAAATCTGGCTAATGAATTAAACTGACTATTTTAGCCAAAGAAAGAAAAAAGGAAATAAGGAGAATGCCAAACAAAACAAGAAACAGTGCGTGATGTGGTCTCACATAGACCCTGAAAACCTTGCTTCGGTAGTGTGGAGTGTCTTCAGCAGCTAAGCTCCTGGGACAAGGTACCTTGGTGTGCTTACTGGAAACTTGCTCGACAGAAATTAGCAAGCAGAGCAGGTCAAGCCTGCTGATCTCTACACATGAGTCTACAGCAGCCCAAAGTTCCATTCCCACGCAGAGACTACCTGGCCAGGCTGCTAAGAGAAACCCAGACCTGAAAATGCCAATGGACAGTCACGAGTGCTTCCATTGTCAGAGCACTTCAACATTTATTAACTGTATCTTTCTTCCATAAGGAAGAGGCTGCCCAGCCTCCCTCCCATCCACCCATCCTTCCACATTAGGCAGTACCTACTGTAATGCTAGGCTCTGGGGAGTCCAACACAAGTGTCTGTTCATGAGGAGCCCTCCTACCCACCCACACACCAGAGGGGAGGCCAAAAATGATCATCATGGCACAGCAGAGAGCAGTGCCTCAAGGTACTGAGCTGCTGTTAGAGCCTGGACTGCTTGGCTAGAGCCCAACATGCCATGAGGTCCATCCCAGTGCTCTCCTAGAGTCCAGTGCCAATGTTCTCTAGAGCTGAACCAAGAAGATTAAGAAGGCTGATCAGCACACAAGGGAGGGGTGAGGATAGGTAAGACACCTAAAAAACTAGATAGCATTTGTTGCCCTCAACGCAGAGAAACTAAAGCAGATACCTTAAAGCAACTGAGGCTTTAAGGAAAAGCCTCAGTTCTCTTTTTTAGGAGAAGGGGACCAGGAACTAGAGAAAAGGTAAGATCAAGAAGAATTAACCTAGAAGGTAACACCCACGCACAGGAAATCAATGTGAGTCAACTCCCTGTATAGCTATCCTTATCTCAACCAGCAAAAACCCTTGTTCCTTCCTATTATTGCTTATACTCTCTCTACAACAAAATTAGAGATAAGGGCAAAATAGTTTCTGCCGGGTATCGAGGGGGTGGAGGGGAGAGGGAGGGGGTGGAGGAAGGGGGAAGAAATGACCCAAACATTGTGTGCACATATGAATAAAAAAATAAATTAAAAAAAAACATAAGAAAAATCTAGTAAAAAAAAAAATAAGAAGGCTGATCAGTTTTGGCCCTGGTCCCTAAGGCGTATGCCTGGTAAAAATTAAAATAAATTATAAGTACAATTTATTAAGTATCTACCATTAAGCATGTTACCCTAGCAAAAGAGGTAGAGCCAAAAGTGGAATGGAGGATGTGTGATTCGAAGGTCTGGTCTTTATGCAGTCACCCTGATGCCTTGAGCCAACTCTTCTCAAGGTCCCCTGCTGTCCTGATTACAGTCCTGTATCCACTGTACACCTCGTTAACTCAGGGATCCCTCAGTTGCACACAGCGAGCAACCAGAACTGAAAGTCACATGTTCTGGGAAATGGCTCAGTCGCAAACGAATCAGGGTAGGTAGTCACCCTATGCATTTAAAGCAAATTAAGACAGAGGAGACAATTTTGTGAGGTTGAGTACCCTCTGCCACATTGAGTGACAAACACAAATGATGCCATGTTGCCTCTGCTTCTGGAAGCTGCCCTGGCTTTCTGCATTTGTGGGTCAGTGCACTGAAACATGCTGTCAAGGTTCTCAGGATTGCTTTTCTCAGCAGGGTGACAGCCCAGAGAAGCAGCAGCTCATTATGTTGCAGACAACATTGCGTTTTCCTTTACTATACTTTTGTCCAGAGGTCAAGCTTGTGAATGTCAGAACAGCTGACAGTTTTAATATTAGGATGCAACCATTCCACTTGAATGTCTTCAAAACTCACCCTTTTGAGTCCCCGAGGGAGCAAAGCTTTCTGAATTCTGGCTCTAGCCACAATATAAGTTGATTTTCATGGGCTGTATCAGCAATCCCATTACTTTCTAAATTATATAATTTTCCTTTTAAACCAAAAAGGCAAAACAATAGGATAGGGGAGAATAGAATAGGAAAGAAAAATGTAAAATATATAGTAGAAAAAGTACTTCTCATCCAAGTGGTTTTAAATTACCTTTTTATATTTAAGAAGTAATATGAATCATTCTTATTTACTTAAAGCCTTTCCCCTTGAGGATTTATTAGGACTCCAATTCACTAAAATAGTCAGTATATACTTGAACCAAAATAGTTTTATTCCTTTAAAAAACATTCTGTATTTCATACAAATACTAAGTTAGGATAGCCCTTCTGCAATAGTCAGTTAGGTTAGTAGGATTTTATTACTCTTGATTTCCATACGAACTAAAATTTTAAAATCTCTTTGAATTAAAACCTAAGCAGAAAAGGAGCAAAAGAGAATTCAGGCAAAGGAACAGCTCTTACATAACATGGAGTTATACTGGCAGTTCCAAGAGACCACCATTGTGGCTGTTTTTAGAGACCCAATAAGATGTGCTGATTTAAGAAAAGTAAAACAGATGTAATGGCCACTTTCTTAGGCATCCATGTGTGGGTTTTACAAACTAGGCCTGGAGAATTTAAAACCTGAAATCATTTGAAATGGAAATGCTTTCCACACTCCATGCTAAAGAACACCAACAAAAGTTTAGCACACACAGATCTGTTTGCAGATGTCAACTGGTACTTTTTACCATTAACTGGACTGGGACTGGCACAGTGAAGGAGCTATGGACAAGCCTGTAGGAAGCAGTAGGAAATGAGATGGAAACATTTCAGACTAGCTGAAACCAAATGATGACTTTATGATAAAGACACATGGATACCATGACAGATCTGGAGACAACCCTGGCTCTAAGGAAAGGATCTAACACAGGTGGTTGGATATAGAGATGGCCTCATAAAATTTCCAAATACATAACTGTTCAATAGAATTTTTAAAAAATCAAAGTAAATTGTATGTATTTAAAGTAATAAGATCAATTCCAATTGGAGACTTCACCTCATGGGCCTATACTTTCAGGCAATGATTTCATTTTTGCAATTTATTTTATCTATAAAAAAAGAGTAAAAATTAGAGCAGTGGAATATAGTTGGTATAAGAAAAACTGGCTAGAGTCAAGAGACTCTGATTTTGCACTGACTGCAATCTATGTGACTCCTTTAATCCCTGCATCTCTGTCTTGTACTGCAATGGCATGACTATGTGTCCTGTCCTTGGCACATACAGGATGTGAGAGAGCCCTGGGACACCCAGCATTTTACAATTATAGGACACTCTCCTGAGTTTGTAAGAAGCACAGTGACAGAGACAAGCACAGGTGCAATGGAGCAAGACAGGGGTCTAAGCTCGCTCGGCTGATCGTTGGACACGGTATTTCAGAAACTTTCTAAAATCTAGCCTTTTTGTTTTGTAATATAAAACCCTACAGCTTGACATGTTTTTTTAAAAAAAAAACCCAAAAAAGATCCTTTTTTTCTAGATGATGACAAATGTCTTTAATAAAGAAACCATCTCCCCAGACATATAAAGTGCCTATCTTTTTGGAACTGAAAGCACTTTATCAGGAATGAATAAAATGTAGCCAAATGGATAAACAGATTACGAATGTAGATTTACAGGGTGACAAGTGACGTAGCTAGTTTCCATACTGCATGTTCACTGCTCAAGACGGAAGATTCCTGGGGGTAAAGCACTATTTACATAATCTTTATAAATACCCCTTCTTTTTATACTTATCATCCTTGGGTGTCAGTGTGTACAGCGGAGTGAAAAGATGAACTCCCACTCACCTCTGAAATGCAAGCAGCGCTTTCCTCTGCAGGACCTCCTGCATCCCTCGCAGAGAAGCTAAGAAAAGGGTTCAGTTAGTCAGTGGCATGAGAGATCAGAGTTTTCTGACAATATAGAACCCATCACCATGATTACTGCACCAGCTGCTGTTAAGACAGGACAGAATGCTAATTCTACCTCTAAGGCACTTGCACTTGTGCTATGAAACAACACCAAGGGAACAATACAAATTGGATGGTCACTCTTGGTAGCCCCATGTACATAGGGGCCATTTTCAAAGCAGTTGGAACTCCAGAAGAAGCATGTCCATCCTCCTGGGTGTATCATGTAACTCATGGGTAAAGACCAGCAGTCCTAGGATGGTATGGACAGGACTCAAACACCCATCGTGTTGCATCAATGACCTTCACAGATCCTCTGGCACTGACAAGCTATGACCCTGGATTAAGGGCACTATCTTGATGCCCTGCAAGTCCCGTCTAATTCACACTGGTCAATGGCCAGGACCTGCAATACTTTGATGTGAACATAAGGGAGGGAGCCACCAAACCCAACCCTGCCTGATACTGGAGTATCAACATGGAAGTATGAGGCCACCAGGCTGTAGGTCAACATTCCCCTGTGCAGAGCACATGAAAAATGGCTCCTTTATGGCCTATCTATGAACATAAAAAGATACTTTTTCCTGGGACAAGAAAACAAGTCCTAAGGACCCTGTTTGTGGTTGGAACTGCAGGAGGCAGCTCTAGCCTGACATGGACCAAGCAGTGGACAGCTGCCCAGAGGGCTGGATATGGCTGTGGCCAGGGCTAATAGAACAACAGTGACTGAGCTAAAGGGAACTCTGGAACAATCCAACTGATCCATGAATGCAAGAGGAGTCCCAGTGGGGTACAATGACTCCCAAGGCTAATTAGGGGCGGAGTCCTTATTGAGAATTAAGTTTATTCTTCCCTGAACAACTACTGTATTTGAAGCAACATGCAGAGTATGGCCAATAGATCATGTGTAGGTTGAAATAAGCTAGAAATCTATTATTGAAAAGTAGTTGATATGCAAAACTTCTCCAGGGTTATCAATACTTTAAGGTAGAGGAAAGAATGAGTGGAATAATTTGTAAAACAGACTCTAACAAAATTATAAAGAAAATGAAAGGAAGTACTATAAAAGTCAGAATAGTATTTTTTCTTAAAGGGGAATGGGGGCTGTGATTGGCAGGGCACACGTGATGGACTCCCCAGGTGTTCAGCAATGTTCTACCTCCTGAGCAGGGTACTAGGTTATATTTGTTTTTGAGGGTTTTTTTTTTAATAGTCATGTTATATTTAACAGAGAACAGAAAAACATTTAACAGAGATCAGAAAACCAACTTAGCAATTTATGTTTTCTGCAAAATATATAAAACATAGTTAAGGTATTTTTAGTCAGAAGCCCATCCACCAAAACTTAAAGTACATACCAAAATGTATAAATCACTGCCTCCAAAGGGCTGAGTGTGGTGGCTCACACTTATAATCTCACCTACTCAGAAGGCAGAGATCAGGGTGATCAAGGTGTGAGACTAGCCCAGGCACAACATTAGTGACATTCTATCTCAACAAACAAGCTAGGCTTGGTGGTACACACCAAGGTAGGAGGAACAAGGTCTGAGGCTGGCTCTAGGCAAAAACAGGAGCCCCTATCTGAAATACAATTAAAGCAAAAAAGGGATGGAGACCAAGCTCAAGTGGTAGCCTGCCTAGAAAGAATGAGGCCCTGAGTTAAAACCCTAGTACCACAAAAAAAAAAAAAAAAAATCATTGCCCCCCCCACCCCCCCCCCCCCCGCCAAGAGCCACGGATATTTGGAGAGCTGCTTCATTACGTGTGCACATATCTGTGAATTAAAACGTGTGAATGGAAAAGGGGCAGTCCCTGACTAGTGAAGGGCTGCTTCCTGGAAAAGTTTGGCCTTGAACTCTTCTTCACTCCTTTACAGAGCCAACATCCTTTCATTTGTGAATGACCTAGGCCAAGGGCTGTGGCCAGGGCAGGAGAAAGGCTGCGTTGGGTGACTCATCTCTCCAGACCCATCTCATCTCAGACCTTGGCAGATGCTCTGCCCTTGCTGGCAAGGAGCCTGGGTGCCACCAGCCCCTTGTGCCTGTGAACAGAGCCTTCCTCCCTCCCATTTCAGTTCAAGCAAAGAGGACAGCAGCTGCAGGGGGACACACAGGCCAGCATGCCAGAATGACCCAATTCTGCACCCTCTTAATACACTGTGGGATCCTGTGGGGCAGGACTTCTCTCACCGTCAGTGGCCTGCAGACTGTATGTGAGCCCCAGAGCTAAGTAGCCTTTGGCCTTGAACTCTGACGTTTTTTCTCCCACATCAACGACAGTTTTGGCAAACTTCTCAGCCTCTTCCAACTGAAAAATGAGACAAGTTGAAAACAACAACAATCTGCAGAATTTCTAGCATGAGCTCCCATAGCATCTGCTGCCAAAATGGGTTTCTGGTGAATCACTTGGAAATGACGCCCAAAGCTTCCAGCTCCACTCTGGTCACGCGGTGTTCCTATCGAGCCTCTCCAACAGTCCTCAGCACTCCTATCTTTTGGGGTTTTTTTTCTTTATGCTTCCCTTTATTGCTTATTTGCCTCCTTTTCCAAAGTCACTTTCACACTGGGTCTTTATATTTATATTTTTACTGACTGGTTCTGCACAGAGGTTGCACTAGGTATTCAGAAGTTGAATTAAATATACTTATATAAAGAACAAAGTTCCTGGAACTCTTTATTCTTTGTGTTTGGGTCTTTCCTTTAATTAATTTATTTTTTCATGACATAAAGAATCCATTTAGACTTGGATTCTCTTTGCCACAAGCTGTTAAAAATTTCAAAACTCCATCTATGTATTTTTATAGTGCACAACACACGGACTTCACGCTAGCAGATCACAATGAGAAAATATGCACCTGTATACTACACCCATAACGAGACCTCTTGCACAATTCACTAAAGCAAACACCCTAAGATTTCTTTCTTTAAAAGTGTGGCAAATATTGATGTTGCTGAAGCTGGGTGACAGTACATGGGAGTTCTTTATACTCTTGACTGTTGAGGTGTTTGAAAATTTTAATAGGAAAAATACACAGAAAATATTTGTTATACTCATCTTTTAAAAAGAGATGGACTTGAGGTATTTAGAGTTGAGTGCATTAGGGCTGGAAGGAAGCCGGTTGAGTCCTTGCTAGAAGTTGGAATGTTCCACACTCAAAAAGATTCAGTCCACTCCTCTACTCCCCCTGGGCCTGCCTGCATTGTCCCTTCTGCTCACAGCTCCAAAATATCAAAACCTACACCACCACCCCATGCCACAGCACAGCTGTGTGCTTCAGGTGAGAACCTGCTCTCTTTTTTCTTCCACATTATCTCAAGTAAAATTGAATCAAAGTGGATCATTTTCTTTACAAGGCTTACTTTCTCCTACTGGGTGAGAACACATAGAAAAAAACCAAACAGCGAGGACTATAATGGTGGAAAAAGGGAATCTTGGTCTTTTGAGCAAATTATTCTTATCACTAATCCTGACTTGAGGTTAAAACAAAGAAACTAAAACTCCATTGTATGTGGCAATTATCAAAACTGGCATCTCAGCAAATTATTCTGGGTAATTATTTTCTACTCTAATGATACATTTTTGAGGTCTAGGACTGTTATAAATCAGGCTATTGCCATATTGAAATTTGAAGAGAATAAGGAAGAAAGGTTGTGTAAAGAAAGAGGAATGATGAAAGTTGGATCCACACGAGTTAAAGTGGAGGGCGAATGTACTTTAGGTTGAGCCAAGGTAAATGATCTTGGCACGAATTTCTCAGTCCTACGTCACTTGTGAATTCCAATCTGTCTTATCATTGGTACTTGTCAAACACATTTACACACACACACAAAGAAAACACCAGAAGCGCCCTGGGAACACACTGGTTCCCCTCAGTCTTTGGGGTGGGTGGGCAAGGACTGGGGAGGCCAGGGGTCCAGGCCCAGGGTCTGGGGCTCAAAGTCCTCATCATTCTGGAGATGGTGAATAACTTGCATTTTTCTCTGTGTTTCCCCCTGCCCTGGAGGCCCCTGACAAGGGCGAGGCTTCCCCAGCTCACCCAGTGAAGAGAGCCCATGCAGAGCTTGGCGGCCAGCAGCGGAATGGTGGCATCGTCCGGCTTCAGACGGATACACTCCTTCAGCACCTTCACAGCACGGGCAGACTTGGCGAGAGGAGAGGATTTCCGTGAAACTCAAAATGTTTGACAGACCAGATACTAAACACTTACCAGAGGGGTTTCCCTTGGCAGGGATCTGGGGATGGCAAGAACCAGGGACAGGGGCTCCTGACTGACAGATGAGTAAACTGGGGCCAGAAACGAGTAGAAATGCTGCCCTGGCATCACTCCAATCTGTTCTCTACTTGTGCAGTCATTGAAAAAAATAAGGAATTAAACAGTGGAGGCTTATGCTATTACAAAAATTAAACCTTCAATTCAAAGCACAACATGATAAATTTCTGAGTCCACTTAATAAGTCTTCTATCTCAGACTCAACAATTTACCAAATGGCCCAAATGAACAAGAACAGCTATGGCTACCACCTGCTTCTCTCTGTGGGGTTGCTATCTTAAGTACCATATGCATATTATACCTTATTTGTCTGATGATAACTCTAGGAAGTAGGTACTCTTGGCTCCATTTAGTGAAGAGGAAACTGAGTCACTAAGTGGTGTGTCCTGTGTCATTAGCTCTGAGAATGGCCCAGGCTGCAACCCAGGAGCTGCAGTCCACAGCCCTCACTTCCAGCCAGTATCACACACTGCCTGCTATCCCAGGTGGATAATGATAACCAAAAGGCCTCCCTCCCCTCCAGAATATGTTTACACCCTCAAAAAAGTGCAGGGTTGGAACGAGCTTTGATTTAAGCCATGTCCATTTCACATGTGTGAGCTACAACAGCTCACTTGTTACGAAAATATTTCAGAACTTTTCATCTTAGTGCTACATCCGTCTTGACACCCATATTAAATTTGATTGTGGTTTGTCCTGTGATTATGAAAGGATCACAGGACAAGTTGAAATAGTGACTTAGTCTTCTACAAGGAATATCATATCATCCCAGGAAATTCCATGACATAATCATCAACACGATGCAACTAACTCACTTTTCCAGCAGCCATCAGCGACAGAGCAAACTGGTACCATAGGTGGAACTCCTCAAAGGCAAACTTCATGGCTCTTTCTAAGCACTGTTTGGAAAGAAACACAAATGCCAATATCTGAGAACATCACAACTGGACCCGTGTGAGTTTGCATCTATGTGCAGTAAGATCATTCTACAAACTTGGCTTCTCTTGAATGCCTAGGATATTAACCTGCACCAGACACTTCCAAGCAGTTCCTACACAGTGCACTGCACAGTGCCAGAGGCCAGGACAATTCACAACTGACCAAAACACAATCCTTGATCTGAGTAGCTTTGATCTAGGACACAGGCAGGCAAACAAACAACTCAAACACAAGGCCCAAACTGACAAGTGCCCATGGCAGGATGTAGAAGTCCTGTGGGAAAGCGAACACAGCCTTAGGAACAGCATCCGGAAGAGTGGTTGCCGAGCTGGGGTGTGACAATGACAGGGAACAGCACAGCTAGGAGATGGGAGTGACATTCCAGGAAGAGTGTAGGGATGGCCTCAACTTGGCCACTCCAAGTCCAGGATAAAGCCAGACTGACATAGGGCAGGAATGGGAGAGTCGGGCTGCTAGGCAGGTATTGCTAAGTTGACATGACAGCTCCGTTTTAAAGTTGTTCCTTTCCCCTCCTCTGTGCCCTAAATGCTCCCGCCACCGCAACTGCATGTCAATGAGACTGTCTTCACCCTCCTGCCCCAGCCCAGGGCCATGAGGAGAAACCAAGGGCAGCAATCATGGCTTCTTGGTCTCCTCAGTACCGATGCAGTGCCTGCTGTGGTGTGTCATCCCCAAACAGACTTCCCTCCTGGGTATCAGGGAGCCTCTGGTCCCTGCTGAGAGTGACATGATATACCAGAGCTGTAGGAAAATTGGGGAGGGGAGGGGATGAAGTGTAGGACCACAGGGGAAGCAAGCCAAGAATAAGAAGGCTTAATAACTAAGAAGTGTGTCCAAGTTAGAATCAGCAATGGCAGGGTAACATGAAGACTTCTTATTGAAGGAGAAGGGGAGAGAAGGACCAGGGAAGGAAACTGAAGAGGGGAGTCTGGGGTGGGGAGAGGATGTGGATCCAGAAAAGGTCTGAGGAATTGGAGCAATGGTCAGAGGCAATGGAGACCAAGCAGCTGGATTTAGCCTCATGCCGAGGCTCTGTGAGGATACTGTGGGGCCAGCTGAGGAGGACTCCAGGCCATGGGGTCAGAGGAGAAAAGATGCAGGTAAGGAGTGAAGAAAGGCTGTGTGGAGCACAGACCTGGCAATGAGGACAGGCTATGTGGCTAAGTCCTTATTCCCTCATAGAGGTGACTTGAGCAATTGTCTAACATGAAACGAGCAGGCAAGTAGAAAACACTGAGGAGACACAGAGTGACAGGTCCCCAGAACAAATGAGCCCAGGCTCTCAGGCCTTCTCATGAGGAAGCAGGGGCCTTAAAAGAAAGAAGAGAGGCTGCAGGGGCTATCCTGCCCACCACTGCTTTCTTTGTCAAGGTGGAATAAGGTGGTTGCTGGGAGGAAAAGAGAAACTAGGATTAGAAGGAAAGTGAAAGTAAAGAAGGGGAGAGGGGAGAAGAGAAGGGAGAAGAGAAAGGGAAGGACTGAACAATAAGGAAAGCCTCACAGTACTCCCATCAGGGTCACCTTAGAGACTGGACTGGGTGTTCAGACACCTACAGCACCACGCGGCCATTTTTATCTGTAATACTCTGAAGCCAGCTCAAGAGTAGAGAACATGATAAAATTCTGTGGATTAATGGGAGGGAAGAGCTGGGAGCCACAGAGGGCATGACAAATTGGAGGTCACAGTAAAGGCAAAGTGAGGTTGAGGGAGAGGAAAAAAGAATCCCAGAATTCTAAATGATCTCCACCGAGAAGATCACAGTAGTACTGTCCTAGTTGGTTCACTGGGAAAACCTGCCAGCAGGACTTAGAAACTGACTTTGGGGATGGCATGAGGCCTAATGGAGAAGGAGGAAGCAGGGCTGAGTTAGCCAAGGGGTGGCTTGTGGAGTAGATGACCCTGGTCCTCACACAGGATATCATGAACCCTGGAAGGAGGGAAGTGGGGAGCACCCAGGGAAAGCTCCTCATGCAGAGGGTATCTGTCCTTTTACCTGTCTTATACTTCAAAATCTGCTGATTTTGGGTGCATGTGAAAGCACCCAAAAGAGAAAGGCTACAATAGGAGGCTGTCATATGACCTTTGCATAGCCAATCAGAAACTCCTGCTGGACACTAAATCGGAAGGTAGTGAGGGAGGAAGGGACCACTGGAGGTTATTCCCAGTGGCCAGACCTAGGGCCCATAGAACAAGAAGGCTTGGTGGAGGCCTCCTGAGCAAACCATGGCCTCCTAACCCAGGGACGGAGCTTTGCCCCCTTGGTGTCTGTTCTTCAGCCTCCTGCGGATCCTATGAGCTGAGCAATGTGGACCCATAGATGCCGTCTCTGCTTCAGTCACCAAGTCAGGCTTTGTCTCCTACAACTAAGGCCTGCAGCACACCCAAGCTAATGTCTCAGGCTCCTCTTGCAACAACCCCTCCTGCCAGCCCCAGTGAGCACTTGCAGAGATTCTGCCTGAGGACCCTCAGAACAGGGAGCTCATGAGCCAAATGGTAGCTGGAAAGAAAGAACCTAGCCCTTCCACTGCATGGGTGTGTGAACTGGACACGTCAAATAACTCTGCTCCTGGATTCCTCACTGAGAACTGGGGACTGTAAGAACAACTAAATGCAGAGTTACCAGGGAGACTAACTTAGCTCATACTTAAAAAGACCAGAAACAGTGCCTCGCTTACAGACTAGTAAACGCTAAACAAAGATTGCTATTACTCCTTTAAAAGTTTTTAACTTTATTTGCTTACTTGTTTACTTATTTATTTATTGGAAATAAGATCTCACTTATGTAGTCCAGGTAGCTGAGAAAAAAGGTATATACTATCATGTCCAGCCAAATTTTTAACATTTTTATATTAGGAAAGAAAACACAACAAATATTATGTCACTCCAGTTTACTATATGAACACTGGAATTTATTGTGGGCACTTACTCTTCATTTTAGAAAAGGGCTCAATGTAAGACCCTGGAAAGAGTATATGACATTACAGAACTGGACTGAAATGTAT
Source organism: Castor canadensis (assembly GCF_047511655.1). Taxonomy (NCBI): domain Eukaryota; kingdom Metazoa; phylum Chordata; class Mammalia; order Rodentia; family Castoridae; genus Castor; species Castor canadensis. Next base: position 18,073,468 of record NC_133388.1, on the reverse strand, counting down.
GCTTGTTCATTGCTTTAACAAGTTATTCTTTTTAAATTTTTTTTTCTGATAGTGCTAGGTATGTAGCCAGGCACTATTTTAATTGCTTTACAAGTACTGCCTCACTAGGACACCCTAACAACCCCGCATGGCACAGACAGGTGCAAAGATCATCCTCCTTGCAGGGCCAGGAACCTGACACACAGGTGGTAACTGCACCCAGAAGCTCAGTGAGCTGGTGGCAGAGCCAGCTGGGAATCAAGCTGCCTGGTTCCAGAATCTGAGTTCCTAAGCATGACACCCTACAGCCTCCAGGACTTCAATCCCAGACACTTTGCTTACTTAACTTCACAGGCCCCTTCACATTGCTGATAGGAGCCCTGCTCCTATGGCCTCTTTGGGTCCTCAAGTAGACTCAGTACTGAGACCTTTCCAGCTATGGAATACCCCAGAAGCACCCCAGCAGGTGATGGTTTACCTCCATCTCAAAGGTGCTGAATTCAACAAATATTTCAGTGGCCATGCATTTTCTCTATACTGCAGCATCTTTCACAGTTCCCTCCCTGTTTGGATCTTTTTCTTATAAGTATAACATCCCACATCCCATCATAAGCTATGGGAGTGTCATAAAGACCATTAGGAAGTGCAAGTGAACAATCAAAAACTAGCCTAACCCCAGTTCAAAGGTGGGTGAGCTGTGTTACAGCTCAGGGCTCTGCCTTCCTGTGGGCTCCTGTGATACACAGACAACTCTGAAAGTGTCCAGACAACTCCAGAGCTCCTGAATCCTCATGCCACACACAGTGCTTGGATAATTCACATGTCTTCCCTTGTGTTTCCATAAACCATGAGGTGAAAACCTCTGAGCAGCTCAGGATGCCCACACCTCAATAAGAAGAGAAGCCCCTCTCAAAAAACACCTCTATGTAGAAAGCAACCTAGGTTTGTCCTGGGGACATTTAATAGTTCCACAACCTCTTCCTCTTAGACAGGGTGTCCTCACACCAATCTTTTGACTAGCCCCTTTATAAAACCCCAATCATATCTCTAAGTGATGGAGTAAAATGTCCAGTTTTAATGTTATAGGGCGGTTGAGAACAGAATATGTGCTAATAAAATAAAAGCATCCATATTTTCATAGTGGTCTCAGTGAAAATGGACTTTTCAGAGGGAACATGGGGGACGTGCAAGAGGCTGCTGAAGAACACAGGCCTGGTGTGACAGCAGGAGGAGGAGAAAAAAGAGAAAGAGGAGGGGGGCAGCCATATGGAGAACATACTGGCTCTGGGGCAAGACTGCCCAGGCTTGACCCGATCCCCTTTCTCTCCAGCCAGAGAGCTGTTATGGTGGTGAAGTAATGGATGGAAAATGCTCCCCCAGGTGTCTGGCCCAGAATGACAGTTGCTGAGGTTGCTTTTGTGAAACAACACAGCAGCAGGTCTTGTGGGGTTCAATATGAAGTAGGGATGATGGAGAATGAGAATCCATGGAATGGGGTGGGGTGCCAGGGGATGGCAAAGGGAGAGTGGACAGGATCCTTTGGGCGAAAAGGGAAGAATGAGGGCAAGATTCTGGGCCCTTTACACTTTTGAAGTCAGCTAGAGAGAGGGTGTGAGGCCTAGGGAGAGGGATATGGTGCTTGATTCAGAGCTACAGACCCTTGAGTCATCTACAAAGCAGGAGGCACCCCTCCAAATCAGCTCCATTCAGCAGCAGTATTACGTCCTACCAGAAGGACAGGTGCAGAATAATCACTAGACCCTAAATGGCATCTTCATCATGTGAGTGGTAGTCAGAATGTCACTTACAAAAATGTTTCTGTCCAGAGCAAGAGCCGGAGTATGGAAGCCTTATGCCTTTCCATTCAGTGTTTCCTAAGCAGCCATCTTTGAGGGGCTCCAGGAATGAGCCTCTCTTCTGGCATAAGAAGCAGATTTAGCAATTACGGTCCTTGTACAAAAAGGCCCAATTGCACAATTGTCATTGTGTGGCAATGACAGCTGCACAATACCACAAGCAAAGAGAAGCCAGAGTCTATTTTTGGAATTCAAGAGTGAGATTCAGCACTCAGCCTGAAGCCCAAGGTTGAAATCCATCTTTATTAAAAGAGAATGGTAACACAGTGAACTTTCTTCCTTATTCACCTTAGGGACAGGTGACAAGGCACAGTTCTCATCACATACATCCTTCCATTGGTTAGGAAGATTTTCTCTTCTATATCATAGATACTTAATAAGTCAGGCATTAAATGTAATTCTTTACAGTTGTGCAATGCTTTCTTTAAATTTTTAACATGGCATATGGATAATATTTCTCTTCTTTACCTTTAGCAATGAAAAACTATCTAAGCTACTGAGACCCACAGAATGACATGGTCATAGAATGAGTAAACAGAGGCCCACTGAGATTATCTGTTTCCATTCTTACTTTACAGATATGGAAATGAAGACCCAGAGGAGAAACAGGACATGCCTAGGGTCACACAGTGGCAGAGCTGAAGTTGGAATCCAGGGTTCATGATGCCCAGTCCAGAGCTCTTATTTCTAAATTAGCTAAAAATAAAAGCACAAGTTAAAATGGAGTTTGAGAGATCAGTTCCACAGGAGACTGGGTCTAGGAAAAGCTTCTAAAAGGTACACTTATAGGACTCTCAACTACATAAAAGTCTCCTTTCCCTCCACGAACTGTGAGAAAACATAGACACGATGTCCAAGCTTGCTCAAGTTTCCTCCCTTATTTTGGAAATAAAATACAGCAAACTCTGTATCACTTCCCCACCCATTTTCCATTTCTTTTTGCTTAAAAACAGTAAGCAGAGGAGGTTTTACTGCTTTAGCAAATGCGTAAATTGAAGCATACCATTGTCTATGGCCACAGTGAAAGGAGTAGAGAGAGCCGTTCCTCAGAGGTTTCAGACTTTATTATAGAATTTGAATGTTGGACACTGTTCTCTGGCATGCTCTCTTCTCAACTCTATGAAGCAACTTGACCAAGTCAACTTGGCTCCCTCTGCTGCTTTGCTGATGTGACTGTTCTTTGTTACCCTTGCAAAATGCACTGAATTCGAGAAACGGGTGTTCCATTTCCCGCCCTCCCCCCTTCAGCTGTCCCTCTTGGCCTTTGTTTTATCTCCTGACTTGGGGTAGGTTTTAATCCTTCAACCTTGGCTGCAGCCTCACCCATGCAAGGACAAAGGGGGGGGCGATAAGTTGACAAAGTGGTAGGCACTCAATGCTTAAATGAAGACACGAATGTAGAGAGTTAGGATCCAATTTTTCAGTTATCTTTTAAGCAGGGTCATGACAAATACAAAAGTACTAGGAGGAATACAATGAATTGTAAAGATGGTGGCATTTCAGACATGACTGAAACAGGGGCCCCTAAACTACAGCCTGAGGGTCCAGCCTCACCTGCTGTCTGTTTGTGTAAGGATAAGCATATAAACCAATGAGACAGAATAAAGATCCCAGACATCTATGACCAGTTGGCTTGTGCAAGTCCATTCAATATGGGAAAGAATGGTCCTTTAACAAACAGTGATGGAATACCTGGATTTCCACATGTAAAACAACAAAGTAAGACTCCTACCTCACTCAAAATGGGTCAATAACCTAAATATAAGAGCTAACCACACAAAACCCTTAGGGTAAACCTTCATGACTTTCGATTTGTCAACGGATCCTTAGTTACAACACTGAGAGCGTGAGCAACAGAAGAAAAAAATATACTGGGCTTAACTGAAATTAAAAACTTGTGCATTCAGGTTACTCCAGAGTCACCTGCACACACATGTTTATTGCGGCACTATTCACAATAGCCAAGTTATGGAAACAGCCAAGATTCCCCACCACCGACGAATGGATTAAGAAAATGTGGTATCTATACACAATGGAATTTTATGCAGCCATGAAGAAGAACGAAATGTTATCATTCGCTGGTAAATGGATGGAATTGGAGAACATCATTCTGAGTGAGGTTAGCCTGGCCCAAAAAACCAAAAATCGTATGTTCTCCCTCATATGTGGACATTAGATCAAGGGCAAACACAACAAGGGGATTGGACTTTGAGCACATGATAAAAGCGAGAGCACACAAGGGAGGGGTGAGGATAGGTAAGACACCTAAAAAATTAGCTAGCATTTGTTGCTCTTAATGCAGAGAAACTAAAGCAGATACCTTAAAAGCAACTGAGGCCAATAGGAGAAGGGGACCAGGAACAGAGAAAAGGTTAGATCAAAAAGAATTAACCTAGAAGGTAACACCCACACACAGGAAATCAATGTGAGTCAATGCCCTGTATAGCTATCCTTATCTCAACCAGCAAAAACCCTTGTTCCTTCCTATTATTGCTTATACTTTCTCTACAACAAGATTAGAAATAAGGGCAAAATAGTTTCTGCTGGGTATTGAGGGGGAGGGGGGAGAGGGAGGGGGCGGAGTGGGTGGTAAGGGAGGGGGTGGGGGCAGGGGGGAGAAATGACCTAAGCCTTGTATGCACATATGAATAATAAAAGAAAAAAAAAACTTGTGTATTGAAGGACATAATCAAGAAAGTGAATAGCCAATACACAGAATGAGAGAAAATATTTGCAAGTCATATATCCAATAAGAATTGATTATGTATCATAAATAAAGAACATCTGTAACTCAACCAAAGGGAAAAAAAAAAGAACCAATTTAAAAATGGGCACTGGGCTTGAATAGTCATTTCTCCAATGAAGATAAACAAATGGCCCAGAATCACTTGAAAAGATGCTTAATGTCATTAGTCATCAAAGAAATGCAAGTCAAACCCACCTACCAGGATGGCAATAGTCAAAGTAGGAGGCATTGGTGAAGATGTGGAGAAATTGTAAACCCCATGCATGCTGGTAGAATGCATGGGGCGGCCGCTGTAGAAAGTTTGGCAGTTCCACAAAAAGTTAAACACAGAATTACCCTATGATCCAGCAATTCCACCCCTAGGTATATACCAAAAAGAACTGAAAAGAGGAACTCAGATATGTGTATGCCAGTGTTGACTGTATACTCACGATAGCCAAAAGGTGAAAACAATCCACGTGTACATCAATAAATTAATGGCTAAACAAATGTGCATGTACGCATGATGGAATGTTATTTTGCCAAAAAATGAAGTTATGAGAGCGTATTGTCAGAGGCACTATAATAACATGACTAAACCTTAAATATGTCAGCTAAGTGAAAAAGCCAGATACAGAAGAATGAGTGCTATATGATTCTTTTATATCAGGTACCTACAATAGGCAAATTCAGAGAGACAGAAAGTACCTTAGAGGTTGTCAGGGTCTAGGGGGAGGGGAGATGGGGAGTTATTGCTTATTGGGTACAGTGTTTCTGTTTGAGGTGAGGAATAAGTTCAGAAATAGTGATGATAGTTGCACAACAATGTGACTGTTATTAAATGCCATTGAATTGTACCCTTTAAAAAGAATAAAACAGCATATTTTTTAAAAAATTAAAAAGCAAAGAATGAAAACAAAAATTGTGGTACATACTTGCTTTTCTGAACTGAACCACTGCTCCTTTAGGAGTACTGGCATTTTCATTGAGGACCACAGGAGAAAGTAACACTTCATGCAGAGGAATGCGTCTATGGGATGGAGACACCCACAGCCAATGTCAGGAGCTGAGATTCTGTGGGGCAGGCTGTCATGCAAAGACCACATAGGTGGTCTTTTCTGAGCCAACTCATAAAGCCAGACCAAAGTTCACACCTGTTCAGGGGTTCTGCCCTGAGCAGTGCCCATCTCTTCTGCTGACTAATTCCTATTAAAGACCCTTACTTGGCCTTTGGGTGAAGACACACTTACTACCCTTCCAGGGACAGTTTACCTGGGAAGCCCAAGGAATGGGAGCAGGTGAGTGCCTATGGGCTATGAAGCACTGGTGTTTCAGAAAGGTTTGTTTGTTTTTAAGAGAGGGCCTTGCTATATAGCCCAGGTTGGCCTTGAACTCTCGATCCTTCTGCCTCTGTCTCCTGGTTGACGGGATTACACGTATGTAGCACCATGCCCAGCTCAGCAAAGTTTTACTGAGTATCCACCAGGAGCCAAATTCTTGCCTTGGTTCTCACAAGTTTGTGTCTTTGTGTGCACCACTCACACCACTGATGCCTTCTGGGCACCTAGGCTGGGGCAGAGTTTGCTGTGTCCCTGGAGCTGCACAAGATGCTAACCCCTAAAGTAGCCTAGAAATGGTGGCCTCCTAAGCAGGCATAGCTAGTCGTGTATTGTTCTTCACAGTGCTCCCCGATACCCTAAGTGTCCAGATGAGGAAGGTGCAAATGTCTGTTTGGTACCATTACTAACTAGCAAGACAGATCTACCCACAGTGCTGTTGAGATTTTCCATAAACAAATGGGAAAGACAAAAATGCCAATTCTGCCTTAAAGCTGCCATGTCTATGTTGGGAGCACACACACAACTTTCAGAAATAGCCCCATAATATTCTGTCAAAATGGAGTCATTAATAGTCAAATTCCAGAAACAAACGTCCTTAGCAGCTTGGGTTCATTCTGAAAAACAGAGGAAGCAGGGTGCCTGGCTTTACTTTTAATAGCGTGGTTGTCATGTCAACTAGGGCTGCTGCTTAAATTGAAGGGAAAAGAAATTCTCCTTCCTACACAAACCTCAAAATGAGTCTTTAAAACACATGAAAACTAGCATTGGAGCAATGGTAAATATCACGCTTATATCTGAGCCCTACAGAGCAAGGCTGTGATAAACCTTAGGTTTGTGTTTCTGTTGTTCAACTCTGCAAGCCCAGAATCAGGTTGAACAGGGCCCTGAAAGAAAGAAAGCTTGTGTGAGCACACCTCATGGTGGCCAGTCCTGAGCTGGGAGAGCAGCCTTCCGTCTGAATAAGGACAGCAGAAGAAGGGTACAGAGAGAATGATGTCCCTGTAAGAGCATCTCTGCTGCTGGCTACAAGCACAGTTCTTCAAAGTGCTACACGGCATACCCACCACCCTTGGGTGCCAGTGATAGGAGGAAAGAGGACAAGCTGACACTCACAGCAGTCAGCCAAAGAGAGGAGACAAGAAGGAAAACATACCCTGGCCTGATGTGGAAGAGCTGCTGTTGGTTGGGACAAGAGAGAGGAAAGTCCAAGGACAGAATCTCTTCTCTCCCAATAGCCTGGCATGTCCTCCGTGAGCACAAAAGACTCCATGTGTACACACAAGGTTGCTGCACTGTCTCTGAGGCACAGAAGCCTGTTCACAGGTCAGCCGAGGATATGGCTGACCCACAGCAACAGGCAAAGCAAGGTCTGCCAACAGTTTGTGACACTGACAGTCTGGCCCCGGTGTTGCTTCCAACATCTCTACTATCAAAGAGGACAGCAAGCTTTCAGTTCCTGGTCTCTCAAGTCTAATCCTTTGCCACTCTGTAAGCTTGATGGTACAAGATATCTCTGTCCTCTTAGACTATGGTAGTCCCCTCTATCCTCAGAGTATCCATTCCAAAATCCCCAGCGATGGCTGAAACTGTGCATAGTGCCAAACCCTATGTCTATTGTTTTTTCTTTTTACCCTGCAGCATGCCCAAAAAGTAAGAGCTAATGTCCTTCCTTGTTTTATTCCCTGGTGCCCCCTCACCCCCTAGTCCTTGCACTTTGAGGCCACTGTTAGGTAATAGAAGGGTAACCTGAACTCAAGCATGTGATGTCATGACAGTTGGTCAATCTGCTAACAAGGCAGCTACTAAGTGACTAACAGGCAGGCCATGAACACAGCAGGGGTACACTGAACAAAGGGATGACTCACCTTGTGTCCCCCTTTGCTTCTTCCATGTATAAGCAGGATGGGGCAAGATTTCATCACCCTGCTCAGAGGACATGCAATTTAAACTTGCAAACTCTTTATTTTCAGTTATGCTTATTATATATTAGTTAGAAGATCTGAGACAGCATGGTTGTCATGTTTGTAGGTGTGTGCAGCGAAAGGGTAAGGGGAAGAAACTCCAACTGCTCACATAGAATGGGCAAGAAAAGCAGAAGCCAAGGATTCAAGTTCTTTATCACGGGATTCAGGGAATACTGAGTCCCTTGGAGTGTGCTGAGTCTCCTTGGGATTGTCTGGCTGCTTCTGTCCAGACTGGGAGACGCTCATGGGCAGTGGCTGCACTGTGCTCAGAGCTGTACCCCTATCCTTCATCACAACCCCTGGCACAGAACAGGTGATACATACATATGCATTGAAGCAATAAATTTCATATATTCTACCAAGTGATCTCTATTTCTAATAGATAAAAGACAGATATGGTACCAGAACCCAAAAGGCTCCAGGGGATACACTGAGATAAATTTCCCTTTCCTGCACACTTGCACTCCAACACCCTCAGGGCAGTCTTTGGCACCGTCTACCATTTTAAATATGACCAGTGAGGTGACATTCTGGACTGCAGGGGCCCCTGAAAGCAGACTACCCAGTGATTTGGGTATTAGGTCATTACCACAAGGTGGAGGATGCATGTGACATTGAGATGGAAGTCATCCGAGTGAAAACAAGGTCCTGGGATTCCATACTAAGAGAGCTTCCAGAGGAAGCTGCCGGCTTCCAGAGGAATGCTGCAAAGTTGATAGCCGTCCCCCCAGAGTCATCCATGGAATGACGAGCAGCCCACAGGCAGGAGCCATGCAGCCTGTCACCCGAGCTGGCCACTTCAGGCTCCTCACACCTGCTTTGGATGAAGGCAAATTTCTAGCTGGGGAAAGGCTATGTTGCTACAAGAGGGGACGAAAACAGTGTCGTGAACCACATTCTACCAAGGACCTAAACAGGTGTTCAGTGGTTTGTCTGGAGGGAAGAAGTACCTTGAAGAGCTCAACTGTGAGCAGATGGCACTGAGCCCACAGACAGGCTGTGTGGTGGGCACAACTGACAGGATCAAGCTGGTTGGGTGGATGGGCCAGGGAAATCAATGCATCTGAAGGGATTGGAACCTACAGGTAAGGGACAATCTGGGCCAACCCCAAACCTGGATCAGGTCCCAGCGGGGCAGGCCATGTATGCGGGACATCTAGACACAACACATTATCTGGGTGTGTCGTAAGGGGCTGGTGTTTTTGAAGGCTGAGTAACCACTGCCCTGCAGTCACCAAACCAGACTAAAAAAAGACCTGAGCCACGCAGGCTCTTCTGCTCCCCAGGTTCCTGCCTAATGTGGTGAGGCACGGCAGGCTGGAGGGCGAGGCGAGCTCTGATCTGATTTCAGCCAATCTGTTACTGTATTTCATTCCCTGTCCTCATGCCCAGAGGCTGTTGCAATGGGTATAAATTTAGAAAGAGAAAGATAAATAACATGGGAAAGTTTATTTTAACAAAATAGGTTGTTTCTTTCCCTCTTTTGATTTTGCTAAAGATAAAATGGTCTCTTTACTCATTTAGCTTTACCAACATGGAATTTGATACTGTGGGCAGAAACTTAATAATGTATAAGCACAGCCCAGATGAACTGGCTCCTTTTCAAACTGTGAAGCATCATATGTCCACAACCTAAGCATTTCTTAGACGCGGAGGGAGTTGAGAGGGCGATGACCCCCTGCACCAGATCTGGACTCCCAGCCCTTTCTGGCCGAGTAAAACACTCCAAAGGAAGACAGTGTTCACTTGATGTGAAACAGTCTCTACAGCCAACCTGATGGTACATGTGCCTGAAACTGTCACCAGGAGTGATACAGTGACAGTTTAAATGAAAGCCAGACACTTTGGTTATAATGGAAATTACACTGGAAGAGAGCTAGGCGCAGTGGCTCATGCCTGCAATCCCAGCTACTCAGCAGGTGGATATTAGGGGGAATCATGGTAGAGGGCAGCTGGTGGGGGGCTGGGGGGAGTAGTTAGCAAGATACCATGTCAACCAACAGGCCCTACATGGTGGCGTGCACCTGTCATCCCAGCTATACAGGACGTGTAAATAGGAGGAGTCCAGTCCAGGCTGGCCTGGGAAAAAACTCAAGTCCCTATCAGAAAAAATAACTAAAGTAAAAAGGATTAGGGGTATGGCTCAAGTGGTAGAGTGCCTGCCTGGCAAGCTCAAGGCCCAGAGTTCAAACCCTATTACCACCACTAAAAAAAGAGAAACTACACTGGAAGAGAAAATGCTTTAAGAAGTGCAGATCTCTTTCTGTCCCCTTCCCTACACTCACAGCCTGGGGCTTTGGGCTACTTCTAGTAAGAAACTGTCAATCATTTCCATCACCTAATCATTTAGCCCAATCACAGAGAAGGAAACCAATGTTAAATGGCTGGCCCAAGGTCATATGGCTGCCAGTGCTAGAGGAGTACCCAGGACCAGGTCCTGTGGCTCTTCCCTGAGGTCATCCTGCTACCACCTGCCACAAGAAAGCAACCAGACTCAGCAACTATACCTCTGACAGCATCTCATACTGGCCTCTTCTTCCAAGAGCAATGGTCAGTAAATCATAGACCACGGACGCACTCTGCAGACTGATGAGTCGGTCGCTCTTGTGCTCAGGTATTCTGCTCAGCACAGCATCCCGGTTGGCCTGAAGACAACATGGAAGAGAGAAGCAGATGGTGAGCCAGCCCACGCACACAGCCATCACTGTGTGGTACAGAGGCCACCTGGGTCCTCCTGCCCCTCATGGCTTGCTGAGGGGCTGGAGGGAGGGCAGGAGTGAGTAAGGGGCATGTCACCTCGGGGCATGTATTCAAAATCTCCAGAGCACCATGGAGAGTATATACATTTTGACACAACACTAAGGCCTAGAGGTGTGAACCTGACAGCAGGTGTTTGGAGGAAGGTCTGGGAGTTGAGGCAAAGCAGGGAGAGCGTTCCTGGGCTCCAGGCCACATGACAGTGGACTCTGGGCAGTCTCAGAAGCTATTAAGTGAGGCCTTGCTGTGATCAAGCTTCTGCTGTATGCTACTAACTGGAAGAACATTCCCAGAACTGCATTTTCTGTCATCAAATGGTGTCAACCAAGTCCCCTCAGTCCCACAGAGATAGATCACCCTTTCCCTCTATCACCAAGCAACGCTCAAGTCTGTCCATGGACAACATCTCCAGTGGAACAAGCCTCAAACACTAATCCAATCTTGTAAAGAGAAGCACAAAATAAAGGTATAAGAGGAGACAAGAAGGGGGCTGATTTTCACTTTCTGTGATTTTCCTGCAGAGGACTCAAGAGAACACCTGGGCAATTTCACATCTCCATTGCTTAGCACAGAAATCATCAGATACAGCCTAGCTCACTCATCTCATCTACACAGAAATCAAACGTTCTTCACAGCAACATGCTTTCATTGCTTCTGAGATGTAATTTCTCTACAGAGCTCCAGATATACCACAAGTTCTAGCTGCTCAAGAGCTGGCACGTTTTCCTCAGATTCTCTTGCCTCTCCTCCCCCCACTCCTGCTAATTAGCATAAGTCTCCAGGCCCCTCTGCCTGAGGCGCAGAGACAGGGCTCTACAGTCGTCCCTGTGAGCGTGGCATGGGAGGTTCTGGAGTCACTTGTCTCCCAGGCTAATGTGTATCTTCCTACCTGACATTGGAAATGACACACACACCCCTTCCCTATCGCTAATGAGGCAAAAAGCATTTTTGTGTGTGTGAGTCCAAGACATTTACTTTTAGCCACCCATCAGAACTTACTCACTTTAAAACGCCTGGCTCTTAAATGTCAAAGCCAAATGGGAATACATAAGACAGGCCACTTCCTACAAAGTGAGTCATCTCTCATGGAAAAGCCTGCTTTTGAAGATTTCATTCTAAGTTTTCTTTACGCAGTGCCTTCTGAACCCAACATAAGCCACTCTGAAGGAGGGAGGGCCTGCCGGAAATGGTCTCATTCTACTTATTTCTATAAATGTTCCTTACTGAGGCCAATGCCTAAAAGAGAACAAGATAAAGCACAACAAATACTGCTTAGGTGACATCTTCAAGTTATACCTAATGTATCCAAAAGGTACAATCGAGCGTGATGTGGTGATGCATGCCTATAATACTACCCATTCTACTTGAGAGGCAGAGACCTTGAAGCTGGTGGTTTGAGATCAGTTTGAGGAAAAAAGTTAGGAAGACCCCCATCTCATCTATGGTCCCAGCTATGTAGGAGGCTGTAAGTCGGAGGATCATGGTTCAAGGACACCCCAGGCAAAAACACGACACCCTATCTGGAAAATAACTAAAGCAGAAAGGGCTGGTAGAGCACCTTGCTAGCAAGTCTGAGCCCAGAGGTCAAACCTCAGTAGTGCAAAAAAAAAAAAAAAAAAAGTACAATCTGGAACCTTAAGTAGATCCACAAATAAGCATCCCAGAATCTGGTGTCAGTGGTAGTAGTACAGATACAGCTCTGATAATCTCTTTCTCCAAGAGAAAATGAGTTTGCTATGCATTGAGAAAGCCATACACTTCCAACTGATTTCTTGTAGGTGGAGACTGAATAAACTTGTGTTTCTACATCAGAGTCAGAACTGTTGAAGAGTATCATTTTCTCATATACCCAAAAAAACACAACAACTCTCATTTTGATTCTGAAATTGAACACATTTTCTGCGTGAAAACTGAAAAATCAAGAAGTCAAATGACATGAAAAAGAGTCTCCCCAGGACAACTTCAGTTAGGACGGATCCTGGGAGAAGGAGACCCTTTTAGTGGGGCCGAGTCCTTCTTAGTTACTGATCATGTCACTGGATATCACTGTTCTCTGAAGAGACTCTTCCAGAAATTAAGTACCACAAAGCCAATCTGGACTACTTCAAGGGAATCTCAATTTTGAGTATTGTAAGTTTCTACCACTTCTGGGCAGGAGCAGGAGACTCGAAGGTGCCATTCCAAAGCATCTACACCACACAAGGAGCAAGCACTACAGAGACAGGGCTGTGTTTCTCAAGTTCCAGCCTGGAACACAGGGTCTGACTAGGGACACAATATTTTCAATCGGAATTGTCCAAGCAATCTAAAATGCATGTCACCCTTTGATCACATGATAAAGCGAGAGTACACAAGGGAGGTATGCGGATAGTTAAGACACCTAAAAAACTAGATAGCATTTGTTGCCCTGAACGCAGAGAAACTAAAGCAGATACCTGAAAGCAACTGAGGCCAATCGGAGAAGGGTACCAGTAACTACAGAAAAGGTGAGATCAAAAAGAATTAACCTAGTCGCTGGTAAATGGATGGAATTGGAGAACATCATTCTGAGTGAGGTTAGCCTGGCTCAAAAAAACCAAAAATCGTATGTTCTCCCTCATATGTGGACATTAGATCAAGGGCAAACACAACAAGGGGATTGGACTATGAGCACAAGATAAAAGCGAGAGCACACAAGGGAGGGGTGAGGATAGGTAAGACACCTAAAAAACTAGCTAGCATTTGTTGCCCTTAACGCAGAGAAACTAAAGCAGATACCTTAAAGCAACTGAGGCCAATAGGAAAAGGGGAACAGGTACTAGAGAAAAGGTTAGATCAAAAAGAATTAACCTAGAAGGTAACACCCACACACAGGAAATCAATGTGAGTCAATGACCTATATAGCTATCCTTATCTCAACCAGCAAAAACCCTTGTTCCTTCCTATTATTGCTTATACTCTCTCTACAACAAAATTAGAAATAAGGGCAAAATAGTTTCTGCTGGGTATTGAGGGGGGTGGAGAGGGAGGGGGCGGAGTGGGTGGTAAGGGAGGGGGTGGGGGCAGGGGGGAGAAATGAACCAAGCCTTGTATGCACATATGAATAATAAAAGAAAAAAAAACATACAAAAAAAAAAAAAAAAAAGAATTAACCTAGAAGGTAACACACATGCACGGGAAATCATTGCAAGTCAATTCCCCGTATAGCTATCCTTATCTCAACTAGTAAAAACCCTTGGTCCTTCCTATTATTGCTTATAATCTCTTTTCAACAAAATTAGAGAGAAGGGCAAAATAGTTTCTGCCGGGTAGCGAGGGGTAAGGGGGGGTAAGGGAGGGGGCGGGGGGAAGGGGGGAGAAATGACCCAAACATTGTATGCACATATGAATAAAATAAAAATAAATAAATAAATAAATAAAATGTATGTCACCAAGCTTTCACAGCTTTTACATGGTAACCAACCAAGTTTGCCCCAAGGAAACTAACTGCCAAGATGTGAGGAGTCCAGAGTGGCACAAGGGAAAGTTAGTTAGGAAGTCAACGTGCACTGCCCCCATCAACTGGTGATGAAGCAGGTGAGACCTGTTCACTTGAAAAACAGTGACTGGATACCACCATGTGCCAGCATGGACACCTGTGCTGAATGCCTCTCTTGGCTGTGCCAAGGCAGAGCAGAGAAGATAAATGCCACCGTCTAGGTTACCAGCTGAGAGTCAAGGAAAGATGAACCAAGGGAAGCCCTGCTTCCTGGAGACAAAATCAGCCCGATGACGTCAAGGGCGTCCAGGAGAAACATGGTGGTAACTCAAGAAGGCCTGCTCTTGTAAACATCTCAGTGTCAGTTCCCAGAGCAGGAAAACCCCAAGTTTGAAATGGAGGCAAAACAGCTGCCCAGCCCAACTCATTGTAGCCTTTCTGATCCCCATCTCCTGCACAGGAGCATTCTCTAACTAGAATTTTCATGTGGCTGTCACCCAGGCATGCTTGTGCAGCACATTTGGGGTAAGGGGCATGTAAGAGAACAGCTTTCCTTCTGATTCCGTTTCTCCATGTGGGCTGGAAGCCTAACGAGGGGCAGTACAGTTTACCAGAAGGACCAATGGATCACTGTACCACAGGTGCATCTTGTCTGCTCTGGACCTCAGGTTCCCTCACCTGTAGCAGGAGGTGAGTGACCACAGGCCTCCAGAAGCCAACTCTGCTGCTCAAGTGCTCAGTAAACATCATTTGTCCATGGAGGCAGCAACTACAACTCAATACCTCCAAGGCCTCAAGCCAGGGCCATAATATCTAATGGAAGTCCAGTAAATGGTGAGTGATGCAGTTTTAGAGCTAAAATTCAATACCCTGAGAAAGTGTTCCAAAGGTCTGGCAAGGACTAGCAGAGGCAGAGCCAGGCTCTGCAGAGCCTGGGACAAGGCGGTACATGGAGAGGTGAGCAGCGTGACAGGAATAGGCAGTTCTATCAAACTCCTGCCATAAAAGCTAGGGTCTATTTACCCAACAATTGATGTAACCCAGCACCTGTCCTCCTGCCAGGGCAAAGCGAGAAGGTTGTAAGGGCCACCCTTCAGGCTCCTTTCCCCCAGGTAGTCATTTCATATCAGCACTTTACTTTCATACAGTCTCACTAGGGTTCAACCAATCCTTAGTGGGTGAATGAGTGAATGAAGACATCTGCCCATTGTCAAAATACTACTGCTTTTTTTTCCCTACTAAAGTATTCCCTCTAGAAAGAATTTTCTCCAGACAAAAAGTCACCATACTGAGGGATAGCAAATAAAGGGACTCTATGGAAAAGGGAAAGAAGAATGAAAAACACATTCCACTTACCATGGATTCACTAATCAGCAGTAACAACAGGGCCTCTTCAGTATTTTCTTGCGGACAAAAAATGCTGCATGAAGAAAATCAATTTTGATATATGGCAGTTTTGAAATAATATGAAATTCTTGACAAAAGTGGAATGGCATGCTAAAAGCAACTCGATTTTTATATAGAACCCATGAAAAATACTATATAATTTGGACACTTGAATCAGTTTGCTATGGCAGTCCATGAAATTAGTATGTTTTAGACACACATTTTAATGGCAAGCAGAGGGTGAAGTAAAGCTGTAAAAAAACAAGTTAAAAGCCCAAATAACATCTATCCCTATTACAGAGGCAGACATTTCAATCACTCCCAGCTGACATTGTGTAGACACTAGGAGATGTCGCTTACACCCAGTAGGAAGCATAAACTGCAGATATTTCTCTAGATAGCCCTCTTCTTACCTGTCATCAGCTAACTGGCATATCTAATATCATCATTCAGATGAAATAAGAGATTGGAAGAAATTTTGGAGTTTGAATAATTTCTCTAATGCCTTAAGAGTTTAGAGAGTAATCTTACTTAAACACACGTTTTCTTATGGGCCAGCATGCAGGAACTGTCTTGCTAATTTATTTTATGGAATTTGGCTGAACTCTAAAGTTCTGGATTAAGACAAAAAGCTTTTAATCTCAACATTGCTGAGGATTAGAAAACAATAAAACCTCCACACAACCCTCTGTGTCTATCTGCACCCTCTATATCCTATTTTTTGTACTGTGAGCACTTTTAAAGGCTCTTAGACTTTTTCTCCCTTCTTGTTCTGAAGATCTAGAATTCTTTGAATAGAACTGTGAACTTTATCACAAACTGGTCCAAACTCAACTCTTTTTTTCTTCATAAAATTGAAAAAGAGTTTGCAGTAAATAAAAATAAACTTGGTTTAAAAAAAACGCCTGCATGTTTTGAGGATGACTAGAGACTAAATTTACATCTTCCTAGAAAAAACTTTACAATTATTTAAAAGATTTCCTCCTCCCCAGAAAGAAAAAAATCCCACGTTTTCCAAGTCAGTATAAATACTTGGTCTTTTTGAAGAATTGGTTGATTCTCTACTACATCGGCGGACATTGAGGAGTGAGAGGAGGCACAGAGCCTGCTCCTCTGAACTGGCAGAGGCAAAGGGACCTCCTGGGGATGTGCTCACTGCCCCTCCAGGGCTATGGGAGGGCTGGCCTGGGACTGCAGGGAGGATTCTAGGGCTTGTAGTCACTCCCTTTGGAAGTCTGCACATGGTGATCTGGGTTTTTCAGAAAATGGAACACTTCTGTCCCATAAATTCAGAAACAGAATCTAAAGGCTTTGAATTAAGAGGCTCTTGCCGTGTGTGTGTGTGTGTGTGTGTGTGTGTGTGTGTGTGTGTGTGTCAATTATTTCCTGATATCCTGGCTCTGCTTATATGCAGTGGGGACCTCATAAATAAAGCAATAACCTTAACCATTATTGCATGGCTAGCCAGTCCTGTATTGTTCAGACTAATTGAAAAGAGAGAGAGAGAGAGAACGTGTGCACCCGTGCTAATTATGACTTATACCGGCCAATTCAGCCCATGGATAATCTCCAAATTCCATTTGAGCCATCCAGCTTGCTTGAATGCTAGATTGAGTTATTTTTATCAGAGTTGCTAACGAGCAGCGCATTAACTAATTCCACTTCCTCAGCCCTCCCTCTTATGGCAGGCGGGCCCTCTGGAGTGCTGCAAAGCTCCAGGGCTGTCAGGAAGAGGGGGAGTTGTATGAGACGTGCCTGAAAAACCACACACTGGAATGTTCCCTTCCATAATTAATGAGTCCCGGAAACACATTTATGGACACTTCTTCCTTTTTCCTTGCTCATGCAGTGTGGAGCCTAGGGTAGATGGTCAAAACTGTTGGGACCTTCCTTTTGTGACATTCTTCTCTTTGGGGCCCAAGAATCCCATGGGAAGACCTTGGAGTACACAGGCCTCAGTCTTGGAGAGTGGGAGAAGGGGACACTAGACCCTGAAGGGGCTGCATGAAGAGCGGGGGGAGGAGGGACCAGCAGGCAGTGTGGCAAGCTCCCAAAGGTGGGCAGGCTGGGGGTTCTGCTCAGCCCAGCCATGCTGCTGATTCCTGGGGTAAACTTTAGGCAAATTGCCCATTTTCTTTGGATAAATTTATCAACTCATTATGTGAGTCTATGGAAGACATAGAACAAGAGCAAGGAGCCTCATGTGTGGTTATGTCTTGCCAGGGTTCCCAGATAATAGTTCTTTCTCAAAAACTTTCCCAAATAGGTAAAACAAAAAAACCCTTTGCAATATATGTTAGACACAATCACGACAAAGAAATTAAGTCAACCTGCTCCAAGTGCATTTTGTCTCTTCTGTCCTCTGAGGATGTCTAAATGTCAACAGCACCACTGAGGAGTCAAAGTGACTCTATGTGGGTGCAGGGGAGGCCTTGAGCTCTCCAGCCCACAGGAGGCTGGTTTGTAAATAATGACATTAACTCCAAGGTCTAGGCGGGAGCTATTCTCCTTCTCCTGTGCCTGGCTGGGACACCACTAGGGAAACTCCTGGAGAAATCCAGCCTCTAAACCCAGCCAGCCAGGTGAGAGCCAGGGGTCAAGGCCAGGAGCAGCTGAAGCTGCAGCCACCCTAGCTGCACTGTTCATCAGACACACCAAGGCAGAAACTACTGCCATTCCAGGTTTGTGCAGAGAGATGAGGACACCAAGAAAGGAAGAAAATTTAAATTATATTTAGCAGTGCCTCATACTACTAATGTATGCTAATGAAAAAAGAGTTCCAGCTGGTCCAATCTGAGGATTACACAGGCCTCCCCACAACTTGTCCCTTTTCTATCATCTCTTTAGGACCAGGACAGAGGGCCTTTCCTCAGCTGTCTCAGATCTGTGCCTCACCCTGTAGATGGGCCAGGTAGATCGCCTGTGCCAGGGCTCCTGCAATCCTGTTGGGAGGACAGGCTCTGGGCCAGGCTCACTACATGGGAGGAAACTGATTAGTTCTGCCAACACGAAGTTGTCCTGAGACCATAACATTCCTTGTTTTTCCACTTTACCAGTGGCCCATCTTTACCAAAAACCTGTGTGTGGGCCACCAGGAGGTCAGGACCCACACTAAGCATGATCTGGTGATCTCCTACACCTAGCAGGGAGCCCAGCCCAAGGCCTGTGCTCAACGAAAGAAAAAAATACAGCTCACTGAAATATATGTGTTGCACACACTAAGAAACATGTACGGGAACATTCATAGCAACACTGTTCCTAGTTACCCCAAACAGAATGGGGAACAGCTCAAATGGTCATTACAAATGGAACGGGTCAATGTACTGGGTGATGTTAAAATGGAATAGTATGCAGCACTGAAAACAAACTACGAACAAAATGCTTTCAAGCATGTTAGACAAAAGAAGTTAAATATAAGTGAGTGCACATTGTATCATTCTGTTTATATAAATTTCTTCTTATTTCACGTGTTACAGATAAAACAATGACTTATTTGTCTTAGAATGGGATCTTGCTACATTTCCCAAGCTGGTCTCAAACTCCTGGGCTTAGGTGATCCCTCCTCAGTCTCCCAGGTGCTGGGACTACCACATGGGCCACATGCCCACCTTATATAACCTTCGAAATTAAGCAGACTAATTATTGTGCTAGAAGTGAGTTCAAGGTTTCCCTTGGACAGGGATAGCAATTTTGAGGAGTAGGAAGAAGGCATCTCAGGCTCTGGCAATGTCTGCTTCCTGATGAGGATGCTAGCTACGTGCATGCATTCATCTGGCCAAAATTTGTTTTATTCTTTTCATTTGTTTACTTTTTCCCATGTTTGTTATGCATCAATAAAAAGATTACCCTAAAAATAAATCAAAGTAGAAAATACTCTTCACAGAGGACCCAGAAGAAAGGAAAGAAGTTGGCCTATGACAGGTGAGCCCTCCCCCTTTCTACCCAGGGTTTCCAGCATTTTGTTTCCGTTCAAAATCCAAGCTATTGGTCAGAGAATGAGCAGGTCCAGGCTGCAGCCCAGTCCACAACAACAGGCATAGGAGTTTTCCGCTTCCCAGTAGAAGCCCATCATGACCACCATTCTGGATGGTCCTTGTGGTTTTCTGGAGCTACAAGGATCCATGTCACCTAAAGTCTGCTTTGAGACTACTGGCTAAACTGAAGTTGGAAGATTATCTACAGATGCCCTTTTCTCTTCCCACTAGCATTACTGAGTTGGTGGTAAGGCCCTCTCTCCATGCTGCTCACTGATCAGATAGTCTGCTTGGTGACAAAGGAGCCCCATGCAAGTATAACCCCAATGGATTTTCTCTCTTTCTAATATTCCAAGTAGGAAGTGGGGTTGCTGAACATACAAAATTAGAAAGCTGAAAACTGGTGAAGACATAAGGATTAGTGCAGAAATGAATGAAATAGAGAATAGAATCACAGTGAAGAAAATGAGTAACAATGAAAATTTGTGCTTCGAAAAAGAAAAATCAACACATTGACAAACTTTTAGTTAGATTGACTCCCTCCCCTGCCAAAAGAAAAGACCCAAATCACTAAGGTGAGAAATGAAAGACAGGGAATGAAAATCAACTTTTTTGGAAAAAAATACAAGAGAATATTATGACATATAGTGGTATGCAAATATATTAGGTAACTTAGATGAAAAAGACAAATTTCTAGAAAAACACAATCTACTAACACTGATTCAAGAAGAAACAGAAACTATGAGTGGACCTATATCAGGAGACTGAATTTGTATTCAAAAACTTTCCACAAAGAAAAACCTAGCACAATGGCTTCTCTGGTAAATTCTACCAAATATTTAAAGGAAAAGTAAGACCAAATTTCCACAACCTCTTTTTAAAAACAGAGCAGGAAGAAATACTCCCTAACTCATTTTATGAGACCAGAATTACCTAGATTCCCAAAATAGGCAAAGATATTACAAGAAAACTATAGAACAGTATCTTTTAGGAGATTCATCTCAGGAAGGGAAGGCTGGCTCAACATCTGAAAGTCAATTAATGCAATGTACCACATGAATAGAACAAAGGAAAAATAACTGCATGATCATGTAACAGATGCAGAAACAGCATCTGACAAAACTCAACACCTTTTCATTATATAACACTCAACAAACTAGGAATGGAGGGGCCATTTTCAACCTGAGGAAGGGCACCTACAAAACTCCACAGCAAAGCCCATATTAGTGAAAGGCTGGGTGCTTCCCCCTCCTAACATCAGGAACAAGGCAAGGCTGCTGCCTTTGCCACTTCTAGTCAACATTGCACTGGGGGTTCTATCCTGGCAGCTAGAGAAGAAAATGAAAAAAGAAGCACCCAGCTTGGAAAGGAGGAAGTGAAACCATCTCAACTTACGGAAGGCATGACCTTATGCAGTAAATGTAAGCAATGTAGAGCATGATGGGAACTAATAATTTAGGGAGGTTTCAGTGTACAAGATCAATATGCAAAATCGACTTGTCCGTATACTCACAGTGAAAAATTCAAATATGAAATTAACAAAATAATTGCACCTATTATAGCATCAAAAAGAACTGTGTGGCTGGGGACATAGTGCAGTGCTAGAGGACTTGCCTAACACACACAAGGCCCTGGTTCAATCCCCAGCACCACGAACAAAAGGAAACAAACAAAACCCAACTACACATACATACACAAAATTAGAAATAGGTTTAACAAAAGAAGCACAAACCTTAGACTATGAAAACTATAAATCATTGTTGAAAGAAATTAAAGAAAACATAAATGGAAGATTGTTCATGTTCATGAATCAGAAGATCTAACATTAAGATGGCAGCACCACCTAAATCGCTCTAAAAATTCAAGGCATTCCTATCAAAACCCTAGATGCTCCCCCTCACCCTTCCCCCCGCCCCACCCCCCCGCCACCCCTGGGCAGAAACCTAGGGAAATTCAACTAAAACCCATGGGAATTGAAGGGATTAGGAGATGGGGTGGCAGCTAAGAAGTACAGGGTGAGTTTGGGGTAATGAAATTGATTGAGGGATTCACTACTATGTGAGTGTATGAAAAGCCACTGAATTGCACACTTTGTGAAATGTACCAGATGTGAATTATGTCTCAACAAAACAGGCCAAAGCTAGACTGTGTGTATCTGGGATAAAGAAACTTGCAACTCAGTGATGAGCCCTGGTATGGGAAGGCTCCCTTTAGAGACTGTTTTCTGTATCTGCATCTGCCCCACAACCCTCCCTGTACAGATGGAAAACTGATGTCAGGGTGGTGTTAGAAGAGTTAAAAGCTCTGAGCAGCTTAGAGGACACCAGCAGTGTGAATGTTTCAGCCTTCGCCCAAGGTGAGACCACGTTGGGACACAGCCCCACCAGCTGTCACACTTGATGGAAGTGGAGGGGGACCAGGTTCCTTCATATACCTGGCATCTGGGCAGAAAACAAATCTAGGGTCTGTTTTGAAGACATAAGTATCACTTAAAATATGAATCTCAAATCTACTTCTAAAAGGTTCATCATGAAGGATCAGCCCTCTTATGGTGAGAGTTTGGGAAGTACCAGACAGGTATTTTATGATTCTAGTAAGGATAAGGAGTAAGCACAAGCTGCCAATTAAGCGAACCCATGCTTCAGCAGGCCGTGGAAAGGCCTTTTCCAGGAAAAGGAAACTAGAATCAGCCTAGGGGAAAAGCCAGGAACATGCTCCCTTGTCTGAATCCACATACAAATTGCAAACAGAACAAGAAGGTGACGAGGCTGAGAGATGCCAGAGGTCAACTTGAGAAATGCCATCCCCTTGGAAGATGCAGCATTGTTTCCAAAGTCACACAGGGAGGAGAGTCTAGCCAGCCCTGGTTCTCTGGTTTCCTACATTCGCTCATGAATGTTCCCCTTTCCGTCATGTGGTGAAGAGGAACAATTACCAAGCCTTGAACTTGCAGGAATAGGCAAAGAGGGGAAACAAAGTCTCAATGGAAGGCATAGGAAGAGAACGGTCCTTCCTGTCTCTCAGCCCTTCTCCTTGTCTCTCCCTCCTCTGTCCTCCTGCCCCTGACCAAAGAAGGCAGAGGCCCAAGAAGGTAGTGGCTCCCTGGCCCTTTGTCTCCAAGGTGATCAAGCCCCAAACTTAAAATTTACAAAAAGGAATTCTGCATATACATCTCCTTTCAATCACTGACAAGTTATTTAACTGTTTTTATATCTAGTGCAGCTTAGAACAAGATTTAAACAAAACAATGGAGGAAGACCATCAACTGTCACTGACTGCTGTGTAAAGCTGGGGTTCTTGTGATACACAGAATGAGATTCCCAAAGGCAGACAGTGATCGCTGAGCCCTGAGGGGAGGGCAGCTTTCTACCTATAATGCCCCCAGTGCAGATGTTTATAGGACTTAGGAAGAGGGATGAGGTGTCTCTATTAAACTGGTAAATGGGGCTCACTCATCTGATTTTCTTTTAGAAGAATCTGCCCCTCTACTTCTACTCACCCTTGAACCTCCCCACATTTCCTTCCCGCCCCTGAGCCCCAGCAGAGGACTAGAACTTCCATACTTCTCGCCTGAGTAGACGCGGGCTCTGCGAGGCAGTGTGTAGGTTTTGGTGTTTGCTCCTTTCCGGAGAGGGTCATCCAGAGGTGACTGGCACGGGGGATCCTCTAGGGGGTTCCAGTAGCTCTGCTCACACATACCCCGCAACAAGATCTCGGCCAACTGTCTGGCTATTGTCTGGAAACACAGAGGAAAGGCATAGCCATGAATCCATTTAATAGTATTCATTCATTCATTCACTAAATATTTATGTCAGTACATTGTGGGAAGCACTACTCCAAGACTCATAATTAAAAGTTTTACTTCTATGATGAAAATTATACATACCAGTTTATGATAAAAACATAAGAAAAGATGACATGTTGAGATATTTGAACACTTTTTTAAAAAGGGTTCAAGCACTTCCAGTGTCACCTGCCTCTGTTACACCCTGGAACACTAAACATGTTTTACAACTAAGACAACTGAACTTGTAGCTTAGCCCTTTTCCAAGGGCTCTTATAAACAACAGGTGAGCTGCAGATATTTTCATTACCTTGCAATGGATGCTCAAACCTGGCAAAAAGCCAGGACTCAATGTAGTCAATGCTATCCCTGAAAAACATCTCTTTATTGGCCATATGATGCACACTGAAGGGTTTCAGAACACCTCCATGAAGCACCAAAGGCCACCTTACATGGCCCCAGCCCAGAACCCAGCAACTGGCGGCCCATTCTCAGGCATCCTGGGCCTCTAGAACCAAAGGCTCCAATTAGCCTTGTGCAATAGGGAAGGTATAGTGGGGGGCTATGGATTCTGATTGAGAAAGACCCTTACTCAAAGCTGGCTGAGGATCATCTTCCTCACAGTGAAAACCCAGAAACACCTGGATCTTGTCCTCCTGTTACTGCAGGTCAATATGCCTTACCAAGACCTCTGTACCTCTGCTGCCTAGAACAATAGATGAGAAGGGGTGTGGTTGATGTGTATCAGCTCACTTAACTCATAATCTTCCAGTGATAAAGAAGAGAAGAAGTGAAACAAACCCATCTGGAAACAGAAGCATTGTATCCGAGGTGGTCCAGGTCAGCCAGAGATGGCACGGTGTGACTTCAACCAGCTAGGCTTTCTACCAGGACTTTGTATTCTTTGGAAGATACAGGCAAAAAAGTGCTGATCTTCCCTGAGACTCAGCCTTTTTAAACAAATATGTTCCAGAAGAGAATTTTGCTACACTTTCATCCATGTGAAGTCTCTTAAAATTACTCAAGGAAACCTAAGTGCAAGCAAACCACGAGCTTGGTGGCTTCTGATAACCACTGAGTGAAGGCAAATTTCCTTGATTATTCCCCTGTAGGACCCACTGCCTTTAAATGTCTAAAAAATGTGAAATTAAATGCACTGTGATCATCCCCAACTGAGCCATCTGTAAAGATCTTGTAAGAACACAATTTTCAGGACCTAAACAGTTCCTGAGCTGTTTTCTTAAACCTTCCATTATAGTTCATTCTGATCTCATTGCAGTCATATAAGCTAATGACTTCTGCTGGAAATTTTACCCGTCAGAAACACCCTCTACTCGCTATAGCTGAAAAATAAATGTTAAGAGAAAAAATGTTAGACAAACAAGGAACTTCATTTTCTGGATGTAATCGCTCTGTTGGGATTCTAACATTATAAATGCTTCTCCTCCTCCTCCTCCTTCTCCTCTTGCTCTTCTTCTCCTCCCTTTTTGCTTGTCCACTATGAGACCATAAAGGGTACAATGCGATGACATTTAGTACATTCACAATGTTATGCAACCATCACCACTGTCTAGTTCCAAGACATTTTCATCACCCCAAAAGGAAACCGTATACCCTTTAAGCAACCACTTCTCATCTTCCCTTCCTCCCAGACTCTGGGAACAACTCATCTGACTTCTGTGTCTATGGATTTGCCTATTTAGAACATTTCACAGAAGAGGAATTATACAATAAGGGCCTATTTGTGACTGGCTTTCTTCACTTAGTATAGTGTTTTCAGTGTCTATCCACGTTGTGTGTGGATCAGTATCTTACTACTTTTTATGGCTGAATGGCACTCTGTTTTATGGACATCCACATTTTGTTTATACATTTTTCAGCTCAGAGACATTTGGGTGGTTTCTAGTTTTGGGCTGTTGGAAATAGTGCTATTATGACCATTCATGTATAAGTTTGAGTGAACACCTGTGTTCAATTCTTTGGCACATATACCGAGGAGCAGAACTGCTGTAAATGTACTTTTAAATCCCTCCCTATGGTCTCACACCAAATCGAGTTTACCAAACAACTTTACCATCTCATAAAAATATCATAAGTTTGTAATTATTAGTTAATCTAAAAATCATAGAGTTAATAACTAAGTCTGATGGGCACTGTCTAAGGGATGGCATTAGCTGGAAAAGCATTCTGACATCCCATGAAAAGCAGCGCAAAGCCCAGGAAGTGCCGAGCGCATCTCTATTTAGAATCCACATCACAGGATTTTTAACAGTTAAAATACATTGATTTGAAAATTATAAACCATAGACAATAGTGGAATATATTTTCTTGAAATAAGCAGCAGGCAGATTCTCATAGTGTATTCAAGGCACTTGTATCTTTTAATGGGGAAACCATTCATTTTTGTAATAATGTGTGTTCATGTGTGTGTGTATGTGATTATGTGTGTGTACCTGAATCAACAGTATGAACAAATGTTGCATGTTTAAACCATTTTGTAAGACTGGCTTTTTCAATATGCTTCTAAAGTCATTCACAAAACACTTGGCAATTTAATCAGTTACTTCCGTTGTGCTTTGAGAACTTGGGAGAAACTATTTAAACACAGAAGCTATATGAAATGCTAGAATAAGTCAATTTGCAAGAAAAGATATCTGGGAATAATTTTTATCCATATAATTGCAGGGTTTTTTGCCTTCAAAAACCCCTAAAAATCAAAATGCTTTGTTTGAGCTTAAGTCCATAGAAATTACATCAATATGTAAATACTGGAGACCAAGTGTGATGGTGGTTGTGGTGTGTTTCTGTGCATGCAATATGTGTGTGTACATGTTGCTCATCTTGTTTAACTTCATAATTCTCACAAAGCCTATAGTTCAGCCACTTGGCCACACAGGTCATAGGTCTACATTATAAAAACCTGGAGATGCCCAACTAAAGCTCTACATTCATTTCCCACAACATGAATCTCTTAACTTTGCCCAACTGAGTACTACTCAACAATCTTCAAAGGATTGGTGACAAAGGGAAGATGACAGCATGGATGACAAAAGACAAGAGCAATTGCAATCTGATATACAGGGTTGCTACATCGATTGTGACATGTGGCATTTGCTTAGCTCTTAGTAATCACCAGGACTTCACCCAAACACCTGATAGCTGTAGCTCTGCAGGGCAAGCTACAAAGATATAATTAATCTTTGACCTCTTCAAAGAGAAAGCAAAAAGATTAAAAAGGAAGAGAGCATTCAAATCAACAGGAGGCCAAGCTCTGGTCAACTATTTGACCACCAGTTTGCAGATCGAACTATATACAGTTCATAAAAATAAACTCTCTAATATTTCAACTTTAAATTTGTAGTGAATGTGTCCACCCAAGCCACTAGTGTTTGAGGACCTCACCTGCATTGCTCTGTCTGGTTTTGGTGTGCAGCATAAGCACACTGACCCCTCCACGCCCTGGCATATGGGAGGGTCCACATTCTACCTGCTTCATGGGATACAGTCTTATATTCCAGAGAGAGCATTCCATACTGCACGAGAAGATGCTCAGGGGAATACACACCCAAACCACAATGAGGTACCACCAGACACTCACTCTGACTAAAAAATACTAATGAATGTTGCTTACGATATGGAGGAACCAGAATCCTCAGAACTGCAGGTGGGCCACTTTGGAAAAAGAATGGCAGTTCCTCAGACTGTTAAACACATAGTTACCATATGACCCATAATTCCATATATCCAAAAAAAAGAACAGATATGCCAACTCAAAGACATAAACATATTATCAATGTTCACAGCAGCATCATTCATAATAGCTTCATAGTAGAAACAACGCAAATGTCACCTGATAAATGGGCAAGCCAAGCGGGGTATATCCACACAAAAGAATATTCTTTGCCAGTAAAAAGAAAAGAAACACTAATATATGCTGCAACATGAAGGAAGCTCAAATGTGTTATGTTAGGTGAAGGGACCCAGTCACAAAAGACCACAGACTGCATTAATTCCACTGATATGAAATGTTTAAAAGAGACAAATCCACAGGCAAGAAGCACATAGTGATTTCCAGTGACTTGGGGAAGAGACGTCTAGGAATTGACTACTAATGAGCTTGGAGTTTCTTTTGGGAGTGATTAAAATGTTCTGAAGTTAAATATTGGTGATAGTTGAACAATTGTGAATACACGAAAAAACCATTGAAATGTGCACTTTAAATGGGTAAATTGCTATTTATATATCATATGATACATAAATGTAAATATATATTTGAGCCAAGGGCTCTGATGGCTTCAATCAAGTCATTAGTCACACTTACCATTCTCAGATTTTGGGTTGTTCTTGTTTCCACTGCTCTGAGAATCTCTCTGAATCTCCCGACTCCTCTTGTCAAGTTCCTGTGTGCACACAGAATTTGACAGGGTTTCCATGTTGTGTGTATTAATATTAAATATTTTATACACATATTCAATGCATTTATGAAAGCTGCTGGCTAGATTTTCAGCAAATAATTATTTTGCCCATGTCTATCCATATTTGGTCAACTGAAAAATCTGACCTAAGACTCATAATCTTTTGTACTTTCTAACCCCACTCAAATTTCCTCAAGGAAATAAAAATCTGTAAATCAGTTCTGAGGCCAAAAAAAAAAAATCAAGATATCTTATAAGGGTCTCTCTTCAAACTTACAACATCCCTCCCAGTGGTACTGGAATCTGTGTTTTTATTTACAAAGGAGGTGGCAACACAAGGCAGAAGGCATAAAGACACCAGCCAGGCACTGCATGCAATGAGGCACGGCTTCCTACAGCAAATTCATGGGTAGGATAAAGAGAAAAGGTTCAGAAAATGATGTCCACTAAGCAACTAGTCTGGATCTTTCAGAACATAACTCACTGCCCCGTAAATCCATCAAACCAACCCTCCTCCAACCTTGCACTGATGAAAAGAAGCAGAGGGTCAAAAGCCCCTCTGAGAACAAGTGTGTGGCGACTGTTGCGGGGTTTTCTGAGCAAGAACAGCACATGTCTCATCTTACTGCCTCACACACCCCACAGAGACATGTCTGGTGACATATTTCATTCAGGGACAAATCATTCTTTTAGTACCATCCTGGTCAGTGTATCTGGGCCCCACTGTCCTCTCTGAACTCTGATCCCATCCTCTTTAGCTGGGAACACCTCCCAGCCAGTTGCTTTACATTGAGCGCTGCCACCACTACGGCATAATTCGGTGATATTTATAACATGCTCATTAGAACATATCTCATCTTTCCAAAAAGCCACAGAACGGGTCAGCTGGTACAAAACTATCAGCCAGCCTCTGCAGGCTGTGGCAAATGCTCTAGGTATTCGGCTCTCTTCCTGGATGACATTTTAAATCACACAAAGGTATTAAATCAAAATGTGAGTTCTGTATATTACAAGCACTCGTGAGGGCTATTAATTTGCATCTTATACCTACATGACTTCCCAGGGCTCTCATTCATAAGAACAGCCCAGAACTTCAAGATAATGGCTTATTGGCACAGATATATAAATACTCCCATATTCCCCTTACCCACACATATCAGGTGATAGCAGATCAGAAGCTTTATGGTGGCATAAAAAAGAAAACCATGTGTTCAGGACTACAAGTAACACCAAGGAAATCTAATTAAGATGTGAATTAAAATTAGGTAACAGGCCTGGGACATGCAATCCACCCTGCTTTCCCTTTCACTTGCTTTTATGGGATCTGTGTTCACAGGCAACAAAGTACATTTACTCCAGACTGAAGGTGAGTTCTCTCGAGTAACATGGGGAAAGGAAATAGCTACAGCTAAAAAAAGGGATGAAATGGTGGTTAATTTTATTCCGGAATCACTGATTAAGCACCCACTGTGTACAAAAGGACCAGCACTCTGATGACAGGGGGTGCCTGAGACAATGTCACTGGAGACCCTGGTAAAGGACTGCATTGCCAGAGGGGAAATTAGACCCCAAATAAGCAGCATTAAAGCTAAACATCATAACTCAGGAAAGGCTACAAAAAGGAACTGGTCATTCAGAGTGTCTCCCATGCCCTTCTTGCAGGATAAGCTATTTATATAGTTACAGAAGCTCAGAATTTTCTAGCTATAAATGACCCAACGCAATCCATCTCACAAAGAAGGGAAAGGGCCTGCTCAGGTTCAAAGCCTGGCCAAAGAGCAAGGGAGCTTTCTACCACACTCTATTACCTTCTTGGGTAAAAGAATATAAGCTCTAAGCCAGAATGTAACTCTAGAGGAAAGAACAAATAAGAATGTAAGAGCTCAGGTGCACATTTTGTAACACAAATATGCAAACTACTTTATATAAAATAAATTCTATGTGTTCCAGTGATGACTGCTTATGAGATGTTCCCAGATGCTGGTTCAAAATTAGAACGCAAACCCATTGACCCAAGTGAAGAAGCCCAGAGCCTGAAGGTAATACCCTTGGTTACCCAAAGAGATAAATGATGGATGGAGAATCCAACTCCCCCTTAAGGCTGGAGATGGTTTCTCCCATGCAGGACCTGGGCCCTCTGGTGGAGGAATGGAAGAACATCTATGACCAAAGGTTGCTGAGCACACAGCATAGTGGGGGTAAAGCCAGCAATTGAATGCACACTCCCAAGAAGCCTTGGGAGCACACGCAAGCTTCTCTCACTCTCCTTCCAGCTTATTCCTGGACAGTGTTTAGGATTCATTATCAAATTCTTCCTCAAGCTGGGGAGAATGCTGCTTGTAGATAAAGAATTCTCAAAATACATAGAAGGCCCAAGGCTGTGGCCTGTTCAAATGCCTGTGGTACCCTGAAAAGTCAGTCATGGGGCTGACTGATGCTGCCCAGCTCTAGAGCAATCTGATGACAGGAAAGCAGGCTGTACAGTTTAAATTTTAGAAGAGGTCCCAAGTGCAAGTCTTGTATACCATTCAAACATGTTCAAATCATGTCACTAAACCAATCACTTCCACTGCTGCTACTGAGAACAGCCTTGATAGATAATCATGACAGAAGGGGGAGAGAAATTAGCTTATAAGAACTAAATTCTAAATGCTATGAAATCATCCAATTGAGAGAGACAAACAAAACCCACCTGATTGCCTTCTTATCACTGAACTATGAGTTTTTTCTTAAAATGCTGAGATCCCTTACAAAACTAGAATGAACTGTTGCTTGGAACTTGCACTCCAAAATGTAGACAAGAAAGCCAAGGAATTTCCCTGGTTTTGAGAGATTCCATAGACCCTTGACATGAGGTAATTTACTCCATTTCAACACCCTCAGCTGAGGCAGTGCAATGATGTCAGAATTCATTATGGTGAACTATTCACAAAAGGAATGTTTTTGCCAGCGTTGGAGCAGCGAACACTCTGGCAAGCCATCAGACCTTAGGTTCATCTTCTGTACTTTGGTTGGCAAGTTTCCTGAGCTGGGTGTATTTCTCTCCAGGTGGAGTGGTTCCGACAGCTCCGCCATTACCAAGGAGGGAGGGGCCTGGAGATCTCTGAGTGGCAGCAGCCTGTTCAGTCCAACAGGCAGGCAAAGCTCCATTTCTACTCACCAACCTCACTCCTGTGCCCTTCCCATCAGGGAGAGAGTGGGCCCATGCCACTCGGCCTTGTCCTTGATCAAAACCTTGCTCTCTCTTTGGCAGGAAAACCCACTAGTTTGATGGAGACACATTCTGCTCTGCCCTTGACCTACTTCCATTTTTTCTTCTCTCCTCCCTTTTCTACCTTGTTTCATCTTCCTCCTTCTGAATCTAACCCTTCTGGGGTTTATCTGCTGGCCCACAAGTAAGTGTAAAAATCATGACTTCCTGAGGGTCAACTCTGGTCCCCATGGGCCACCAGGACACCTGGGAGGGTGTTGACTTTCCAGCACTTGCCCCTCCCTCTTAACCCTCCATCCTCACAATAGGCTCCAGTTGCCTCTCAGGGCCTGAAGCAATCTTTTTCAAGGCCAGTCTCCAAAAGTCACATTCTTGCTACAAGCTTACAGCAACGCCCAGTTTTGTCCTGTTCTGTTTTATGACTGTGACAGTCTCAGATCTTTAATATTGTCCTCTGTTCCTCTGTACTATCAAACCAAGGGGAAACGCATTCAGGAAGAAAGTCAGAGATCCAACATCAAATCACAATGGAAAATCAACACTGGCAGAGACCAGGAGACTTGAGAATCCTTTCAGCTTGTGAGAGGCTAGGTTAATGCCAAGTTCAACACACATTTCTGTTATTTCTCCTCATTTCTTGGGACTAGGGTGAGAAAAGACAATTCTTCCTTTCAACATGTCCTTCTAAATTATCTTCTGACTTCCAACTTTGACTCAGGCCTCCAATACACATACATTCAATATCATTTGCTATTATTACGGAAACTCAAAATTGTGACATGAATAAAAAAATTTTCACACTAGATTTCAAATCCCTGGACAATAAGGAAAAGGTAGTCCTGCCAGAATAAACTCAATTTCTCCCCTAGCCGAGAGTTTCATAACTACAAATCAATTGTAGAACAAGTCAACACAATAGCTCTCTCTGAACAAAGAAATGGTTTGGCTTTTTCCAGGTTCTTTTTTTTTTTTTTAACCACTGGCACTTAAGCAGTAGGTTACTTTACCAATCACTGAGGTATATTTCCTTTCAGACTCCAGGCTGGTCCCTGAGAATACACTGGTGAACAGGGGACACCAACTGCCTCACAGAGCTTAGATGGCTTCACGGTCCTACTGGAATGGAAGTGTCTCCAAGACAGAGATGCCTGTTTTGCTCACTACCCTATCCCTAGCCCTCCAACAGAGCCTGGTTCAGTAAGTATTTGCTGAAAATGAATGAGTGACAACCTCATGAGCCAGAGGACCAAGACCACAGGGGATGTATTTTCAACCCACTGCCTATCCACTTCTTTCTCACAGGTCCTCCGAAAGCATCTTGTGGGCCCTCAGCAGTGCTCCTTGTAGTGTGGAGACTGAGGGGTGGATAGGGAGCGGTCCTTCTATACCAAGTCACATACCTGAGTGTGCCCATTCTGATAGGTTTAGAGAACTGTGTGGACAATGAGGATCTCAAGGTTTTTGTTTGTTTTAAGAAAACCCTTCCAGAGATTTTATAAAAACTCATCTGCCTTTGTGCCTTCACATGCTCCTCACTATCTGCAGAGTCCTGGGAACTCTTCCTTATCTTTCAAGACCAGGGCCAAGGCCACCTTGGAAAACTTTCCTAGCTTCTTCAGGAAGAGGCAGGCATGCTTCAGATTGGTGGTGGGGAGCTCCCAACAAGGCCACACACATTTTGAGCCTAGGCAGCACTTACCACATTGATTTTCACTGGTATCTCTAGGTTCATCAACCAAACTGCAACTGTCCTGGAGCAAACACACTCTTTGTGCCCACCTTTCCTGGTCCTGTTGCCTACAGAGCCAGCAAGGTACCTAGTGACTTAAGCCAGGAACCCAAAAGAAAGAAAAGAGTAAGCTCAAATTTGTATTCTGAAATCTTGTCCCTCTCTGCTTACTGCAAAGAGTTTCTGTGACTCCAGGGGACAAGGATAGCAGACTATTCCTACATCACAAGGTGCACTCCATCAACACTTACAATGCTAGAAAAACTGAAACAAACCATAGATCTTCCAGGTCAACTGCTTGAAAAACAGGCTTGAGAACTGCTTCTCCTTCATTTATGTAACCCTAATTCTCATCTATTTTGAAAAGTCTGAAATCAAAAACAGATATCCATCTCTGGAAAGTAGAAGAAGAAAAAGACATCCTTCCCAGTCCAGAAGGATATTTTCTGGCCGGCTGGCAGGGAGCTGTTTCTTTCCCCCGGAACGGATTCCAGGTTTTCTCTTCGTATACACTCTTCACCTCATATCCAGTGACACGCATTTGTGAAGACAGATGGCTTACTGCAGTCAGGGGCTAGGGTTCAAACCTACAACCTTGGCCTCATTAGCAAAGGACTCTCTCTGATCAGCGGAGCAGGCCAGCTGCAGCCTAGATATAGTGACAGAGGGTGTGACAATCATCCATGCTGGGATGTGAACAAGCAGGCGAAGCTTCCAGATGCTCATTTCAAACCTAATGAGAGTTGTAGAAGGCTTAGCAACATTTTTTGGACTACTTCAACCACTGAGGCTACCTCGTGACAAAGGCAAAGTAAATTATACATTGGGTCAGCAGGCCAGGTAGCACACGGCACACTGAGTAGGCACTAAGTATCAGGCAGGCAGCGTAGGAGATAGCAGGGACATAACGTCAAAAGACTCAGATTTAGTGGGTCAAGAAAGGAACACATAAACAAATCCTTCCAACACATCCTGCAAAGGCCTATAACTGAAAGGTGGGCAAGCAACAATGAGAGACAGAAAGAACAACTCGCCCTTCTCCCCATTCTTTTCCACTCCCCTAACCCTGAGTCTCTGAGAAAAGTGAAATATGGAAAGATTTGTCTCATCTCATGTCTTTCTTCCTTCTCAACTTTGGGGAATCAGTCAAAGGACATTAATCTTCATTCTATATGTATATATCTGGAGCTGGTGACTTGGCTCAAGCAGTAGCCTAGCAAGCATGAAGTCCTGAGTTCAAACTCCAATGTCAACACACACACATACACACTATATCTATCTATCTATCTATCTATCTATCTATCTATAGATATATACAAAGACAATATATATATATGTATATATAAAGAAATAAATATAGATACAGTTATATAGATACAGAGAAAGAGAAGTTGGCACAGAGAATGCAACAGGGAACCATGAACTTGTATCTTAGGGACGTTCAGTAACCACAGCAATATCCAATACATCCTTGGATTCTTCAGTGTGGTAGCATTTTTAACAAACTAACCAGAATATGTCTATTATATAAGGATTGTTCTTCAAAGTATTCACCTGGGAATCCACACACTTACCTGTAAACTTAAACCATGAAAGACAAATTAGAGAACGGGTAAGGATTCTGGAGCCAGACCATATGGGTTCAAATCAAGCTCCATCATTTACTAATTATTGACCTTGGGCAAGTACCTGAGCCTCAGTTCTCTCATGTATAAAATGGAAATAACAAGTGCACCCACTTTACCAATTTGTCCTAAGAATTAAACAAGCTAATACATGTAGGATGTGCTTTTTAAGTACTCAACATTATTATTCCTATTATCCTCAAGACTCTGCCATTGCTCAAAAAATGTTTAGAAATCTTAATCTACCACCCAGTCAATTACAGCATATGAAACTTGCTTTACTTTAGAACCACTTAATTGTGTAGGGAAAAAATGAGTGTCACTTATTCATTCACTTTGCTATTTGTTAAAAGCCTACCATGCCCCAGGACTCTCCCCAAATTCATAGGTATGGCTTACATGACAAAAGACAACAACCAATGTCAGTATAAAGTTCATTCCCAGGACTCTGTGGTCATTCTCTGGGGAGGACAGTGGTGACATCTCCTAAGAAGCTGCTGTTCTTGGGGAGGAGTGCAGTGTCTCCACCAAAGGCCACAAGGCGGGACACAGACAACTGCAAGGTTTCTGGCCATGAATCCTCATCAGCGTCTCAGCCCTGATGACATTAGGAGACTGTTCTGAATTAATCAAGAAGGACCAGGCCAAACCACACTATGTGAACTTGGTAGTGAACCACTGAAGTTTCTTGGGCCTGTAATACAAAGCTGAAAAAAGCAGAGCTGAGCACCAGCACCATTTACTTCTGCTGGGGGTGGAGGCGGGGGGCCGGGGGGGGGGGGTGCCTGCTCAATCCCAGCCTGAGCTGGGTGACAAGCACACTTAGCTTGAGGATCCAGGCTGGGACCCAACAGGCCTGCTCATAAGATGGAGCTCAGTCAATTACATAGAGTACTGATGAGCACCAGGCCAATGCAGTATTCATTTTAAAAGGAAGGATAGTGTAGAAGAAATGTTTTTTAACAATAGGACGTCAAACATTCATCAATGACAAGCAGCAAAGCTACATAGAAAATGGACTTTTGACCATCCTGTTCATCTAGTCCCTTGAGCTGTTGAGAGGGAGAAGAGCAGAAAGGGTGCCAAGAGGAGGAAAGTCCTTCCAAACATATCACAACTACTGGAACTGAAAGTTTAAATGCAAGGACAAGAATGCAATGCTCGCTTCCATTTCAGTCAATGGAAAACAGGAAAATTCCATTTCCAAATCAACTCTGGGGACATGTCAAAGCTGTGACAGGTGAGAAAATAATCCAAGGAAATCATTTGGAAAAAATAAAATAAAGACCTTTAACACACAGGAGGAGTGAGTGGTCCCAAGGGTGCCAGGATCTGAGCAGGTAGCAGACAGAAGTGAAGAGGGGCTCGGAGGACAAGGAGTGGTGGCAACTCCAGGGTAGGCGGCTCACTGTGCCTACAGGGCAGCGTACAGGCAGCTAGCAAAGGGAGGGTCTCTGCTACTACGCTGGTAAGGAAAAACCTCCCACGTTCTCCCTAGGGAAACAAAGGAAGCAGCACTACTTGGCTTGAGGCAGCATGGTGCCCTGCGGATTCTCACACATTCTTGTGAATCATCCCAGACACTCACTGGGCCTGGGAAAGGCTAATAATTTGGGGATAGAAAAGGGAAAAAGTTGAGGGTGATCATGAGAAAAGGAAGGAGAGGAATGGAGCATGGGAAGTGAGACATCTGGAGACATGGCAAAGGGAAGAAGTACCAGATGTGAGGCAAACACTGAGAATGGCAAGAACTGCTCCATCAGCTTCACCTGGCCTACCCTCACCTACAAACTGGGACTGGATCTACTTCTGATGCCTGAATAAGATGGCACCTGAAAGCTCTCGATCTGCTGCTCAAAACATGTCAATCCTCGCATTACCCACCAATTTGCTACCTCCCACCGTCTGCTATCTGGCTCTTTACTGCACATATAAACATTTATTGGATAAAGACCAAAAGCAGCCACTGTTATGTTTGAGAACCTTTGGCTTCATGGTGAACAGTGAAAATTCAAAACTGGGTTCTACTACACATTATGTCAAAGTTTTCTTCTCAATTACAGTTTTATATATGAGGACACAGCGGTTAAGAAGGATTGGGTAACATGTTCATAGTCATAAGATAGGGCTTAATCAATTACATAGAGCCCACAAACATTCGAGATGGGATTTGAACCCACCAATCTGGTTTAGTGTCAAGGAAGGCTGAAGATGGTTCTCATTCTGCAGATGCTGTCAAACAAGCTGGAATCCACAGCTAATTCCCAAACCAAAACCAAATGCATCCCAGAGGCAGGAGAACAGTGAGATACAGCTCAGGGCAGCACAGGCCATGGCAGTCTCTGCCTGGACAATTCTTGGTCCACAGAAGGGGAGTCTGGGACTGGATGACCAAGGAAAGCTAAGAATTTCTGTTGACTGGTCTCAGTTTCATGAAAGAATCATTACTCAGAAGGAAGACAGTATCATATGGAAAGATTGACATTGATAAGATGATAAAAGTGTGGGTCTGCCCATGTGTCATCAGGACAAGTATCTAAAGAAGGTTCTCTATCATACAGTGTCTCATTTATTTGGCTCTTCCCAGTCAGACTCCATCTCATTCCTCCAGATGGTGAGCTCACGTTTCCCTGCGCACTATCTATAGGAAAAAGGATGTCTAAATGCAGGGGGAACAAACTAGTTTCCAGCCCCTGTAAGTCACCTGGAAGAGCTGCCATCCCTCATCAAGCCAGTGCCCATACGGCTCTGGCTCTCCAACCAGAGCCTGGTCCCCATGTGCTGGGGACTTCCATCTGCCAGCAGGCTGCTGTGAGTATGCCATGAAGTATGTCACTACTTAGGCACTGTGAGCAGCCATCTTCTGTAGCTGCAGAGATGCCACAACTGACTCCAGGCCTTGCCCATTCTCCCACATGGCTTCCCACCCACCTCACCCGCCTACTGAGGCAGGCAGGGATTCACCGCCCTCAACTAACAGAGAAAATGAGTCCCACAGGGGAAGGGAGAGGCCAGCCCCACAGTTCAGTGAGTTGAGCCAGACTTGAGTCCTGGCTTCCTCCTCTGTCCTCTCTGGGCACTAGTCTGTCCTAACTTTTATTGTCCCCTCAATTCTTTTTATTATGTGAAACACAGATACAGAAATCACATAAATCAAATGTATCATTTAGGGGATTATTACAGGGCAAACATCCTTAACCATCAACCAAATTTTAAAAAGACTATTACTACTCACTGTTTCAATTAACAATGACAACTATTCAGACTTATAATAATTGCTTTGTTACATTTCTTTACAGTTCAAGTATACACTATCAGTCAGTCTTGCTCACTTTCATTTTTTACTTGATGAACCTTTGAAATCTCTCTTACTCTACACGTTCCCCCTCTATGTCTTTCCTTTCCTTACAATTGAGCTGTGCTAGAGAATCTGAACTGTTTGACCTGTGGAACTTCCCACAGGCTAGAAAGCTGCACACTCGTGGTAGAGTTTAATAGATTCGTTCCTCTCTTTCTGTATCTCCTGCAATTTCGCAGTTGGATACTAGGGCTTGATCAATCCTGGTTCGATGCCTCTGTATGACATCAGTAGGGCTGTGCTCCTGTCCTGAGGTTTCAGCCCCAGAAGCTCAATGCTCAGATGGGTCAGTCTACTGGGGCTACAAAAATGGTAAGATTATTCTCTCACTACATTTTCATGATTATCCAGAATAATTTAATAAAGATACTTCCCTTTATCTACTATTTGGTGTTTCAGTGGCTCAGTGCATACAGTAAAAATGATTCTTCCCATTTAATTACTTAGTTTTCAAAACACTGAATTAGAACTTCATGAATTTAAACATATTTAATAAGTCTGTTGCAATTTTAATCTTTTTTGAAATTCAAATTGCTCCATATTTGGCCAGAGTCCCTTTACCATGACTTAGAAGTCTGATAGTTTCCTTGCTATCTGAAACATGTAAGATGCTTCAGGGTGATTGAACACATTCCTGTTCCAGAAGCAGAATATGATATTTCAAGATTACAGTCTAGGAGCTAGGGACATGCCTTGTTAATGGGTCAGTCACCATGGCCAGACCTTCCTTTCCCTTCCCCCCACCTTCTCTTTCTCTTTCTCTCTCTCTCTCTCTCTCTCTCTCTCTCTCAACACACACACACACACACACACACACACACTCAAATACCTAAATAACTCATGACTTCATGATGATATTTCCAATTCAATCACTCAAGTTCAGTACTATAGTTTTTAGTTTTTCCTTGACTACTTCTATATTAAATCTGTTTGCCTTTCTCCCATTCCAAGAATATCAGTTCTCAAGGACACAGGGGATGATAGAATTAGAACATCCCATAAGTATTCAATTGCTTTATTGCATATTATATATGAAAGAGTCAGAATACCAATATTAGTAATACCACCACTAACTATAATTGCTGAAAACTGACAACTTGTTTTCTACATATGTTCTCCTTTCACTTTAACCTAAGTACTATGTGTATTTATGTTGTACTGTATCTGTTAGGAGACATGGAAAAAACAGGAAAGTATGACCCATGCTCAGAAATATGGTCAATATATGGTCAAAATATGGTTTTATATGGTCAATATAAAACCATTCCACATTGGCTCATGTGTTGGAAGTCTACATGGTGGACTTCAAAGAAACAACTGTAAGTGTATGATCAAAAAATTAATGGAAACTATCCTTAAGATTAAAAGAAAATAGGATGACAATGACTCATCAAATAGGGACTTTCAATAAATATAAACTATAAAAATTAACTAAAGAGAGAGCATAGAGTTGAAAATGTCATAGCTAAA
The DNA here is from genome assembly GCF_047511655.1 of Castor canadensis. Lineage (NCBI taxonomy): Eukaryota > Metazoa > Chordata > Mammalia > Rodentia > Castoridae > Castor > Castor canadensis. The sequence continues at coordinate 18,034,438 of NC_133388.1, read as the reverse complement.
ATGAGAAATTCTCTAAATGGGCTCAATAACAGCTTTCAAGTGACAGAAAAAAATCATTAAACTTAAAGGTAAATGAGTAAAGATTATCTAATCCAGTATGAACATGGTGGTTCACGCCTGTAATCCCAGAAGTCTGAGTCAGGAGGATCATGAGTTGAAGGCTAACCTAGTTATACAGTGAGACCTTGTCACAAAAATAAAATAAAATCTCACAAAAAAAGAGATCAAAGAAAATTGAACAGAGACACCTAATAAAGCCTTTGGAAGATAAAAGTAAAACAAAATCTTGAAGGTAAGAGCTCCCAAACAACCACACACTGCTGAACAGCAGTAAGATTAGTAGTGACTCTATCAGATACTACCAGACACTAGGGAAGATAATACTCAAAGTGCTGAAAGAAAAAACGGTCATCAAGACTTCCATATCCAGTAAAACTATCCTTCAAAAATAAACACAAAAAAGAGGCAAAAAGTGAGAGAAGTCATAGTTAATAAACCTTCCCATGCAATATTTTAAAGAAGTCCTTCAGACTATAAGGAAATTATACCAGATAGTAATACAAATCCACAGGAATAAATTAATAACAGACCTGAAATGAATATATGAGCAAATGGAAAAAGACTATATGAATGTTTTACCTTCTCTTTTTTTTTTTTAAAAATCTATTTTAAAAAAGACAACATAAAGGAAAAATTAATAAGAGCTGAAATCAACGAAATAGAAACCAAAAAAACCATACAAAGAATTAATGAAACAAAAAGTTGGTTCTTTGAAAAAATAAACAAGATCGATAGACCCCTGGCAAACCTGACTAAAATGAAGACAGAAAAAACCCAAATTAGTAGAATCAGGAATGCTAAAGGGGAGATAACAACAAATACCATGGAAGTCCAGGAAATTATCAAAGACTACTTTGAGAACCTATATTCAAATAAATTTGAAAATCTTAAAGAAATGGACAGATTTCTAGATACATATGATCATCCAAAATTGAACCAAGAGGAAATTAATCACCTGAATAGATCTATAACACAAAATGAAATTGAAGCAGCAATAGAGAGTCTCCCCAAAAAGAAAAGTCCAGGACCTGATGGATTCTCCGCTGAATTCTATCAGACCTTTAAAGAAGAACTGATACCAACCCTCCTTAAACTGTTCCACGAAATAGAAAGGGAAGGAAAACTGCCAAACACATTTTATGAAGCCAGTATTACACTTATCCCAAAACCAGGCAAAGACACCTCCAAAAAGGAGAACTATAGGCCAATCTCCTTAATGAACATTGACGCAAAAATCCTCAACAAAATAATGGCAAACCGAATTCAACAACACATCAAAAAGATCATTCACCACGACCAAGTAGGCTTCATCCCAGGGATGCAGGGGTGGTTCAACATACGAAAATCAATAAACGTAATAAACCACATTAACAGAAGCAAAGACAAAAACCACTAGATATCTCAATAGATGCAGAAAAAGCCTTTGATAAGCTCCAACACCATTTCATGATAAAAGCTCTAAGAAAACTAGGAATAGAAGGAAAGTACCTCAACATTATAAAAGCTATATATGACAAACCTATAGCCAGAATTATACTTAACGGAGAAAAACTGAAACCATTCCCTCTAAAATCAGGAGCCAGACAAGGATGCCCACTATCTCCACTCCTATTCAACATAGTACTGGAATTCCTAGCCAGAGCAATTAGGCAAGAAGAAGGAATAAAAGGAATACAAATAGGTAAAGAAACTGTCAAAATATCCCTATTTGCAGACGACATGATCCTATACCTTAAAGACCCAAAAAACTCTACTCAAAAGCTTCTAAAGGACATCATCAATAGCTACATCAAGGTAGCAGGATATAAAATCAACATAGAAAAATCATTAGCATTTCTATACACTAACAATGAGCAAACTGAAAAAGAATGTATGAAAACAATTCCATTTACAATAGCCTCAAAAAAAAAATCAAATACCTAGGTGTAAACCTGACAAAAGATGTGAAAGACCTCTACAAGGAAAACTATAAACTTCTGAAGAAAGAGATCGAGGAAGACTATAGAAAGTGGAGAGATCTCCCATGCTCATGGATTGGTAGAATCAACATAGTAAAAATGTCGATACTCCCAAAAGTAATCTACATGTTTAATGCAATTCCCATCAAAACTCCAATGACATTCATTAAAGAGATAGAAAAATCTACCGTGAAATTTATATGGAAACACAAGAGGTCACGAATAGCCAAGGCAATACTCAGTCAAAAGAACAATGCAGGAGGTATCACAATACCTGACTTCAAACTATATTACAAAGCAATAACAATAAAAACAGCATGGTACTGGCACAAAAACAGACATGAAGACCAGTGGAACAGAATAGAGGACCCAGATATGAAGCCACACAAGTATAAGCAACTTGTTTTTGACAAAGGAGCTAAAAATATACGATGGAGAAATAGCAGCCTCTTCAACAAAAACTGCTGGGAAAACTGGTTAGCAGTCTGCAAAAAACTAAAACTAGATCCATGTATATCACCCTATACCAAGATTAACTCAAAATGGATCAAGGATCTTAATATCAGACCCCAAACTCTAAAGTTGGTACAGGAAAGAGTAGGAAATACTCTGGAGTTAATAGGTATGGGTAAGAATTTCTCAACGAAACCCCAGCAGCACAGCAACTAAGAGATAGCATAGATAAATGGGACCTCATAAAACTAAAAAGCTTCTGTTCATCAAAAGAAATGGTCTCTAAACTGAAGAGAACACCCACAGAGTGGGAGAAAATACTTGCCAGCTACACATCAGACAAAGGACTGATAACCAGAATATACAGGGAACTTAAAAAACTAAATTCTCCCAAAACTAATGAACCAATAAAGAAATGGGCAAGTGAACTAAACAGAACTTTCTCAAAAGAAGAAATTCAAATGGCTAAAAGACACATGAAAGAATGCTCACCATCTCTAGCAATAAAGGAAATGCAAATTAAAACCACACTAAGATTCCACCTCACCCCTGTTAGAATAGCCATCATTAGCAACACCACCAACAACAGGTGTTGGCGAGGATGCGGGGAAAAAGGAACCCTCATACACTGTTGGTGGGAATGTAAACTAGTACAACCACTCTGGAAAAAAATTTGGAGGCTACTTAAAAAGCTAGACATCGATCTACCATTTGATCCAGCAATACCACTCTTGGGGATATACCCAAAAGACTGTGACACAGGTTACTCCAGAGGCACCTACACACCCATGTTTATTGCAGCACTATTCACAATAGCCAAGTTATGGAAACAGCCAAGATGCCCCAGCACTGACGAATGGATTAAGAAAATGTGGTATCTATACACAATGGAATTTTTTGCAGCCATGAAGAAGAACGAAATGTTATCATTCGCTGGTAAATGGAGGGAATTGGAGAACATCATTCTGAGTGAGGTTAGCCTGGCCCAAAAGACCAAAAATCGTATGTTCTCCCTCATATGTGGACATTAGATCAAGGGCAAACACAACATTGGAATTGGGCTTTGAGCACATGATAAAAGCGAGAGCACACAAGGGAGGGGTGAGGATAGGTAAGACACCTAAAAAACTAGCTAGCATTTGTTGCCCTTAACGCAGAGAAACTAAAGCAGATACCTTAAAAGCAACTGAGGCCAATAGGAAAAAGGGGACCAGGAACTAGAGAAAAGGTGAGATCAAAAAAGAATTAACCTAGAAGGTAACACACATGCACAGGAAATCAATGTGAGTCAACTCCCTGTATAGCTATCCTTATCTCAACCAGCAAAAACCCTTGTTCCTTCCTGTTATTGCTTATACTCTCTCTTCAACAAAATTAGAGATAAGGGCAAAATAGTTTCTGCTGGGTATTGAGGGGGTTGGGGGGGAGAGGGAGGGGGCAGAGTGGGTGGTAAGGGAGGGGGTGGGGGCAGGGGGGAGAAATGACCCAAGCCTTGTATGCACATATGAATAATAAAACAATAAAAAAGGAAAAATTAATGTGCTGCATAATTGTGTTTGTGGCATTAATGGCACAAAGAAGGGAGGAAATGAAGCTACCTTGGAGCAAAGTTGCTATGTGTTACTGAAGTTACGTCAGTATTAACCTAAATAACACTGTCATAATTTAAGTTGTGTATTTTAATTTATAAAGGAACAAGATTTAAAAAAAAATACAGCTAAGAAAACCAACAGAGGAGGTAGGCATGGTAGTGCACACTTGTAATCCCAGCACTTGGGATGCTGAGGTAGGACGATCGTGAGTTTGAGGCCAACCTGGGCTACACAGTGAGACCTGTTTCAAAACCAAAACAAAAAACACACACAGAGGAATTTCAGTGGTATACTAACAGTATTTTTTAAACACAAAAGAGGATAGTACGGGAGGAATGAAAAAGTTTTAAAAAACACAGAAACAAGGAGCAAATGAGTAAATACAAATCCAATCGTATCAAAAGTTATATTAAGTGTTGATGATTAAATTATTCAAAAGGCAAAAAAATTATGAGATAAAAGACAACATCCAATGATATTCTACTGACAACAGATATGGAGAAATATTTTAATTTGAAGACACAGAGATTGAAAGTCAAAGGACAAAAAATATAGCACTTTATAAAACAGTAACCATAAAAGAAGTGGAGTAGTTGTGTTAATATTAGATAAAATAGACTTCCAGTCAAGGAATGTCATTAGAGACAGAGAGGTACCCATCAAAAAACCTATGGCCAATGCTGTAGTTAATGATGAAAGACCAAATAAGAGAAGAATGCGTGTTCTCAGCACTTTTCTTCAACATAGAGCTGGGATTCATGGTGGTACAATAAGACAATAAATAGAAGTAAAAGGCATCCATATTGAGAAACAGGAAGCAAAACCGATCATCCCACAGATGGCATGATCCTACATGTAAAAATCCTAAATAATCTATTAAATTTTAAATTATAACAACTAATTAATGATTAGCAAGGCTGCAGAATACAATATTCGTCTATAAAAATCAGTGCCATCTCTATATCCAAGGGAATGAAAACATAATCTACAGAAAGATCTCCATCCATCGAGGAATGCAGAAGTGTGGCATATGCATACAATGGAATAACCACTCCGCAATAAAGGGAATGGCCTGCTGATACATAATGGTTAGGGTAAACCTCTAACCATTATGCTAAGTTGGAAAAGTGAGGCGCACCAGACTACATAGCTATGATTACATTTATGTGAAATTTCTAGCACATAAGTAGCTGTCTGGGGCTAGGAGAGGGCTTGGAGATTGATTACAAACAGGCATGAGAAACTTTTTAGGGTAATGAAAATGTTCTAAATCTGGATTATGGAGACAATTGCATAGTTGTATACATTTATTAAAAGTAACTGAACTATAGAGCAGGCAGATTTTTTTTTAAGTGGGCCTGGGGCTTGAACTCAGGGCTTTGCCTTTGCAAAGCACCCACTCTACCACTTGAGCCACACCTCCAGTCCATTTTGCTCTGTTTATTTTGGAGATGGAGGGGTCTCTCAAACTATTTATCCAGACTGGCCTCAAACCTTGATCTTCCTGATCTCAGCCTCCCAAGTAGCTAGGATTACAGGCATCAGCCACCAGTGCCCAGCATCAGGTAGATTTTTGATATAAAAGTATACCTTTTATAAAGCATATGAATAAAGCATCTAAAAACAGATAACAGTTTGCTTTATGACAATCTGTCGCCTCCCACTTTTAGCTCCATTGTCTTGTTCTTTTGTGTCTTCTGTCACTTCTTGGTCAATATTCATTGCACATTGGACCTCACAATGAGGCCCAGTCCTTGAAAGGAGCTCTAGTGGAGTAACTACAGGTCTTCAGAGAGCTTAGACCTTACTGGGTAAAGCCCTCTCATCTTTAGATGTTAATCTCAAGTTGGCCAGACCAGCTTTCCTGTAAACACTTGTTGCTTTCTGGGGGTCTCTTGTTGTCAGCCTATTGTTTCCTTCTGCTCTCTCCCACATGGATGCAAATCACGTGCAGTCTTGATGCTGTTGGTACATTGGCCACATCAGATTATATTTGGAGGTGTGAGGGGATGCCTGTTATCCAGTGTTGCTGTCAGTTTTGTTCATGGGCTTTAGGTTTGCCTTTCCAACTGAATATGTGAGAACAAAACCTATTTGCCACTGTTGCTATCATCCTCTCAGATTTTTTAGCTGCCAATGCCTGCCTTTCCCTCTCTTGGAGTTGACAAGCTCGCTACTCTGTAGGTTTTACTTCTTTATCTGTCAAACCCTTAGATAGAGTTCACTATGTGTCTGACACTGTTGGAGCATGTTATAACACTAAGTCTGCTTAACTACTCTATGAAGAAGGCTCTGTTGTTATTACTATCCCCAGTTGCAGATGAAGAAACTGAAACAGAGAATAAATGAACTTGCCTATTTCACACTACTTGTCAACAGAACATTGAGGATTCAAAATAGGCAGTTGGATACAGAGTCAGTGCTAGACAACACCGTCTCTCACAAGCATGTCAAGTGTATCCACCTAGCAGGCCCAGCATCCAACCACGACCAGTGCACTCCCCTCCTACTTCCCCTAAGGTCTCCAGGTTCAAATGTCAATTCTTCTAAAAAACTGGATGAAGTCACCCAAGCAGTTAGTAACTTCCTCCTTCCTTCCCTCCCTTCACCTTCACCATCAGAACACCCCTTCATTACAGTACTTTCCACAGGGTGCTATAATTTTTCATTGATATTCTTGTGTTCCTATAGCATTTTAATTTCTCTTACATAACCAGAGCTTACCCAGTGAGTTTCCAACAAACATTCATGGAATTGAGTAGGAAATAGTTTGGGGTTTTCTGTTTTGTTTTGTTCTAATTTACTAGCTTAAATGTTCTTGGAAGCAATATAATTATGTCTTTTTTAAACAATCTGTAATTCAGGTTTCACTAAGTCTAGCTAATGAGTTTTTCTGGGTATCCTCAGTAGAAGCCCAGCTTCAGACTCTTCCTGGTATTTTAACTGCTTGTTTCCAACATGTAAGAATCTGCTTCTTCTGATGCAAATTTGCCAGGAAGATTCAAAGGAGAACCAGCTACCAGAACCAGCAGCCAGCACAGAGAGACGGGAGGATGCAGATCATGCCAAGGGGAGGCAGAAGGAAGAACAGCTAGCAGAAGAAAGGTACAGCACGTCCGTGCCAAATCCAGAGAATTACCAACAAAGCACTTGTGTACAAAGAGTAAAAAATTAAATTTAAAATAGTAAGGAAGGTGGAAAAACCAAATGCCAACTGAAAAACTTATTTATTAATCTTTAAATCCTGTAATCTCACTCTGGATCTTGCTATGAGAACAATCATATTATTATAGGCTTCCTTCTTGGTGGGCAGATCTGTGGCAGATATTGCCATACAATTATAAACATAGGCACCTGTAAGGCAGCCCCATTTATTTTCAATAGAAGGTTCTAGTAATGCCTAAGAGAACTCATAAATTCTCCCAAGATGTATCAGTCTTTTTCTGAGCTCAATCTCTCTAACGTGTTGTGTAAAAATATTTCTACAAAACAAGAATGGAGATGACAATGAATATTTTTAAAAATAGGAAATATCCCTTGAAAAGAGTTGGTGCTTCCACTCCCCACACCACCCCACTCTCATGCAAAATATTAATGCAGTTGACACTTAAGCGAGGGAAAGGAGAAAGCAGGTTAGTGAGTTTTGCTCTGGCAAGAGCCAGAGCAGGGATGCTGCATGCCCTCTAACTCCCTTCCCACTTGCCCTGCCTGAGCAGGAGCATCTACACCTGCTCTGTACAGAAGTCACTAAATTACCAAGACAACTCCCCACAGTCTGACAGACTCAGAGAGGTACTTGGCTTCCTTCTTGCCCAGACAGGATGCGAATTTCTCTTTTCTAACACACGTGTCATTTCCTCAGTCTGCCCTTGAGGCGTGCCTAAGAAGGCAGCACTAAATACTCAGGTGATTCTGTGTCCAACTTTACCACCCCCATGAGCTTTCAACTATATACATGAAGTCTTAAAAAAGTGTTCCCAGCAACTAAACCATAGAAGCTCTCGTCTGTTGTGGGAACTCAGGAACCCCATACACGTGTACATAGGCTCCCGTAAAGAAGCCAGTAAGCATCAAAACTGTACCACAGTGAGAACTTCCCAGAAATAAAAGGGCTTCTCTGCCTGAATGCCTCTCTATCTCTGTTGTTTTCATGTCATGAAGACAGTCAAGCTCCCTCTGAAGAGATCCACATGGGACAATCTGAACACCACCAAAAGCAAGTTAAAGGGGCTCAGAAGTGGATTTGCCAACTCCAGTTGAATCTTGAGATGATTGTAGTACACCAGGAAGCTTTGCTTCACCTCCTGAGAGACTATGACCCACAGAAACTGTAAGATAATCCATGTTTGTTGCAATAAAAAATAAACTTCGTCTTGTCACTCAAAAAAAAAAAAAAGAAATAAAAGGGCTTGCTTAAGTTATTCTAATAAAGCCAGCATTATTATAAACACTTTCCAAGCTCAAAGACAACAAAGAAAGTAGAGGTTCCTATGATCTTTCCAGAAAACATATTTCTTGATGGAGTCAAGGAAACTTTGATACTTGGCATCCTCTATCCTCCTTGAACATAGTGTGACTATGTTCAGGAAGGCCTATGTGGGCTCAGCACATCCCTGTCTCCCCAGAATAGGAAGCAATAGCAGAGGCGTAAGTGCCACAAAACTGGCCCAGTTTGTCTTGCTCATGCTCATCCCCCAGCATCCAGTCCAGCACTCAGCATGTTCATGTGATATTCAATAAATATGCATTACATTATTACATTTACTAATTTTACAGAAAATATACAACTGTCAGATAAGCAAAATAGGCATCCATGAGTCACAGGCATCTCAGCTGAAAATGAAACATGAATTCATTCATTCATTCATCTATCCATGCACCAACCATATGCCAGGCACTATTCAAGATACAGATCTGTCCCCAGACAAAACATAAAATTTCCTGCCCAGGTGGAGCTTATGTTCCAGTGAAAGGAGATGGACATGAACAAATTAAGTGTGGAAAGAAAGTAAAGCATGGGCAAAGAGTTAGCAAACTCCTGATGTTGCTGCTTGAGAATTTGACCATGGAATAACTTTCTAGTTCTGCTCCTCTGGAAACCTAAGAAAGGCAAAATGTCATGTATGTTACTAGACAACACTGTTCATGGTAGAAATGACTCCTAATTGATAATTTGCATCTGGACTGGGAGGCACTATAGAAACCTGATTGGGACATCAGCTTTGGGCTTCCTTGAGTGTGACAACTCTTATGACTCAGCATGGCCCTTGGGAGGCTCTGAAAACTTGGGGCAGAGCAGATCACACACCTCCTCAGTGTGAGCCTCATTCCTAGCCCCTAAGCTGTCACCTGAGAGAAGAGGGACAGACAACATCCCAGGGTGACTGAGGACTGCTGGGATACACCCATGTGGAAGAGACATACCCCTGATGCTGCTTTATGGGTTTGATCCATATCCTTCTAGACAGACCAGGGCCAAGTATGGCCTTGACATCCTGTGATTGTTGAACTGTTCCTGAGATGATCCCTGGAGGGAATGTTCATGGTGCACTTGTTGCTGGTTAAATGCTGCAGAGAAGAATAAAGCAGAGAACAGAGGCTGCTTTGGTGGGACAAGATGACCCCAAGGCTCCTTGATCGCCCCACCCTCTCACACTCCCTCTCCTAGATGACTTAGCTACTAGTCACCAATGAATCTTCAGGGCTCTGCTTCACCTCTTTGTCAGGAAGGGAAACTTCCCAGAACCACCATGCACTCTCAGCACTGCGACTACCATAGGATGTGCTCCTATGTACAAGAGTGTGATGATCCGACTCCCATGTGAGAGCGAGGGGTATGTCTGGCTGTTTTTCAGCTTATCCTGGGCCTTGAAGAACACCTGTTACAGTACAGAAGCTGGTCAGTGCTGATAGAACAAGTCAGTGTCGCAACATCACATCTGAGCCCAAGCACAGCACCGTGGGCAGTGCTCCTTGGCCTGCACTGCACGCTCCTGCGGTGTCTGTTCACATCACTCCCGTGGAGAGCACAGCTCAAGAACTGGCTTGCAAACATTGCCATCCCATAAGGCCTTCTAGCAGCATTTCCCAGGGCTATCACTCTCTAGTTACATCAAGAGGTAGTGAGAAATGCTTGAAAAACTTGAGTTAACTCCAGCTTTTAGACACCATATTATATAACTATTTTGAAAAGGAAATGCTGCCAGGTAAAAAGCTAAGGTAAGAAAAAAAATAGCATTGCCTCTTTGCCCTTTCCTAAAAGGCTTAGTCCACTTGTAATTATTTATTTTGCTGCTGGACTAGAAATTGTACAGGGGTCATTTGCCATCTCAATCCTAGTTGCTAGCACATAAATATTTGATGGGTGAATAAATAAACGAATGAACAAGCAAACAAGTGAAGAATCTCTTCCTAACCTAGGCAAAAACTATACTAGTTCATTTTTTCAGGGAATTCTAATTTCTTAATGGTGGTTAAAGGAATTGCAGCCCGCCTTCCAAGACACAGTGTGCATCTGGACAAAACTGGGAGGAGAAGGACTTTTATGAGATGTAATTAAACAGTCTGTTATTTCACAAAGCTCCTCCCCACTCTGGAAGCCTAAAAGGACCTTCTGTCAGAGCCAAGGACAGAGCAGTGGGCTATACCCACCTGGGTGATGCTGCTGAAGCTTTCTGGAGGGCGGGGTCTGACACTCATGGAGTGCTGGCACCCACGACACACCGACAGCGATTGTCTGTCCCATACTTCATCCAGAAAAGTGGTCTTGTACTTTCATAATTAAAGTTAATAAGGGCTCCTTTGCTTCCATAATAAATTTTTGATGGCATGCAAGAATGTGCCCAAAACAGCCCATATTTAAACAAAACAGACAAGATTTGGCTGCTGCTTTTTATGACACAATTTCATCCAGACTGGCTTTAAAAATAACTTACTTTCTAGTGAGACGTATCCCTCAAACTATGCTCTCAAGACTCCTTCTGCAAGAAGAGGACACCTGCTGGGTGTGGTCATGATGTTCAAAGTAGGAAGAGATCTGGACCAGGTGTGTCAGAGTGGGAGGCAGGCCCCAGCTCTGCTGCCTCTCAGCCATGAGCCTGAATAAATGTGCAATCTCCACAAAGATGGTGACTGATCCTGACTGCACACTTGGAACAGAGCTCAGCACTAGTGAGCTACCTAGTGAGTGAGGGTCTCAGCAAACATTTGTTGATTTGTTGCTGAACAGGACTTCTTTGGATCTCATCCATAAAGAGCAATGACCAAAACAAATATTGTCAATGAAACTCCAGAATTTTCAGAACTGATACCCCACAGTCAGTTCCACCACCATGAAAATTCCTTCTCATAGGAAATGACTCATGTAAAGTACTTAGTATGTGAGCAAGGATAGTCAAAGTTTCCCAGACTTTGGAATGCCTGAGGGACCTGTGGTAGGGAACAGGAAGGTACCCTCTCCTCTCAGGCTCCAGGAAAAACTGCCTTTTGAAGCTGCCAGCACCCATTGTGGCTCCTGTGGAGATCATAATGCAGCCTGTGGCCACCAGGCCTTGCAAAACAAACTAGGTCTAACTGAAACAGCAAAGTCTGCCTGCTGAACTGAACTACTGTGTCCTTGGCCCTTCCCCACTTCCCTCGCTCATGATCCAATAGCTTCTCCACACCTGAAGAATGAACTCCCTGCTCCTCAGCCTGGCATTTCATCCTGCACCATCTTCCTCCCAGTCATCCTTCAGCATAAGCTCCACATTGGGAAAGAAAGTGTTCTGGCAGACAGCACCTCTGAGGGTGCCGCTAGGCACTGCTGCCACTTTCTCCTGTGCTGCTTGCTGCTCGCCTTTCCCATCCTTGCTCTGACCACACTGCCCGGGCTTTCCAAGGCCAGTGTTTTCTGTTATTTAATCCAGTGGTCACACTTTGGTCTGCTTTACTAACATCCCAATAGCACTGGGCAGGTGAACTCACAGGACACTCCCTTGGCCTCTCCTGCCTGAGGCCCCTCCTCCTTTACTCATTTCCACCTCCTGCAGGTCTCCCAACTGGCTCCTAGCTCCTCTTCTTGCTTTATCCTCTGCCCCCTCACTGATGTCATCCAGTCCTGGGCTTGAAATATAATCAATATACTGAAATTTCTACCATATAACTGAGGGTCAGACCCTTCCCCAGGTTCTTGTGTCTCCTAGCTGATACTTTCACTTGGACATCTCACAGGCACCTTTGGACAGAACATGTGCAAAGGCAAATTTCTGATTTCCTCCTTTTCAAACTCTGATTCTCTCCTTGTCCATACTCCATCTAACCAATTGCTCAAGACAAAAGCCAGAGAATCATCTCTGATTTCTCCCCTTCCCTCACCCCTGCCTCCAAATCCAGTTCATAAGCAAGTCCTAATTCCAGCAGTTCTGGCACATACCTCAAATCCATCCTCTCTGGTCTCTGCCACTACCACCTCTGAGGTCTTACTAACCTGTTACCACCACCCCTTTGTTCTGGTGACTTGGGGCTTTTCTCTAGATGATCATCCTATTCCCATAGTATGTCACCATAGTAGCCCTGTCCTTTTCAGGGTCAGTCAGAGGAGTCTGTGACTCTCCCCTCCCAACTAAGCTTCAGCCACTCTGGACTCCTTTCAGATTCTGGAACGTGCCAAGATCTCTCCTGAGTCATGACCTTTTGTTTAGAATCCTCTTTCTCTTCCCTGGGCTTGGTGAGCCCCTGTCATCCTTCAGGTCTTGGTCTCATCTCAGTGTCACTGGGCCTGGCCACCCTATCTACGTGGTGTCCTCATATTGGCTTTCACTGCACCCATTCATTTCTTAGCACGGTCATCTCTTGTAATTACTTATTACTTACTTATTTACTACCTGTCTCCCTCGGCAGACAGAATCTGGAGGTCTCAACTATGTCTCTTACATTCACCAACATCTACTGATACCCAGCTCAGTATGTAACCCACTGCAGATCCCACAAAACACGTGCTGACTGACTCACCAGCCCACTGCCTACCAGGTCCTGTGCTGAGAAGTTTAGATAGAAACCTCCAGATTTCCAGATTCTACCTAAGCCTCACTCTAGCCAGTCTTGTCTCTATGTACCCTGCAGAACACACACAATCCCAAGGTCAGCTCTACCTTCATACCTCTACCAACCACTTGGAGCACCACTTCAAGCACACTTCTTCAGATCATTACTTCATTTTCCAAATCATGAGGCCATCCCTGCATAGCCGCCTCTTATTTGCTTTTGTGGCAACCTGGCTCCCTCTGTCACAACAAGAATAAACTGTCCTGAAACTGCATGGTCTAATCCTCAATTCTCCGTGGATTCTAGAAGGGTAGGATCTTTGTCCTTCTTTTCCTCTCCCCCGCACCACCCCCAACCCCGACCTAACATAGGGCCTGCACAATTAACCCTCATTAAATGAAAGAACAAATGACCTTACTGAAGTTTCCATGGGCCTGGAGACATCAGCTCATTTAAAGTGCTTAGGTGTTCTTTCTTTATTAAATGTTCATGACGTGCCTTTTTTCTTCTTGGGAAAAACTATTTCCCACTTCTTTCTCATCTCTGTTCATGATACCTGAAGAGTATCATGAGCAAACAGTTGATAGCTATTAAATGTTTATCCACTTCCTTTGGTGAGAAACACATCTGAGTTCTCTCTCCTTCACTGACCTGATTCATTATGTCAAGAGTTGTGTGCAGTTTAAGATGTGAACACTTCTTTATGCTGCAAAAAGATGATGGCTTGAATGCTAAGCGGCAAAGGATGGATTTTCCAGTGCCTGGGAAGCATAAGCCTAGCTTCCTGGTCATCTCCCTCCCCACGGTGGCCTCCCATGATCCCATGGGCTATGAGAGTCCATCTGTGTCCACTGCTGTTCCTGAAGTGAAAATTCCAGAAAGCACCCATTTTTCCACAGCCCATAGGACACAGCAGGGCCTAGTGGTCCCTTTTTCTGCCTTCTAAGTCTAGGCTACAGTGAGCTGAGGTGAGCAGTTGCAAAGGTCAACAAGATTAAACTTTTCAAAGTTCATACATAGTGGTGATTAGCAGTCTATTTGGCCATAAAGCCAGAACTCCAAAGTCCCTTTATACCACTGTATTCCCTGGCATGGCTAAAAGCACCTCAGGAGAGCCCCCAAATCCACCTATTTGTGCCTAAGCGGCTGCTTTGTTTGAGTTAAAGCTTCCCATGCAGAACTCAGTGACATGCCCCAGCAAATGGTACAACCCCACAGGCAGGAACCTCTCCAGGTGTTGACCACCATTTGCCTTCTCACCTCAATTTATCCCCATCCTTCCTGAATGAAACAGTCCAGAGGCTGGGGAAGCACACACTATACTCCTGTTTTGCTCAATCAAAACTTTGCTCCCCCCACCTACTTTCTCAGAAAAACTGGCAGGGCCACCAAGCTCATGGTTCCACACCTGCAGCAGAGTTTACTTAAACCACCAGTTATTATAAATGAAGACCCTATCTCCAAATCATGGCCTCAGAGACCTAGCAATAAAATGAATGACACTTACTTCTCTGTGAACTTCCACTTCAACTGGACTTCGAGAGGAAGGTGACCTGAATGCTAGAATGCAAAGGCCCAGTTATTCCCGTGCCTGGGGAGACTAAGGGGCTGAGAATGAACCTAACTTCCTTGTCAGCTCCCACGCATGATGGCCTCCCACAATGCCACTATGAAAGCCCATCTGTGTCTACTGCTACCCCTTAATCTGGTCCCACTTTCAACTGATAAAATCAGCTGGGTACCACAATCATTGGAAGTTACAATTTACCACTTGCTATTTGCCTGATGCTTCATGAAGTCTCCCACAGGCATTTTCTTATTTGCTACTCCCTGCAGCTCTGTGAGAAAGTGGTAGTAACCCTATCTCACAGATAAAGAAACTGAGGCCCAGTAAGTAAACAGGTTAGTTCCCAGTTCAGGTCTGGCCCAAGAGCCTTTGCTGTCTGTCATACAAATGTCTGCTGTAGAGAGGCAATTCCAAGACCCCTGGAGGCAGGTCCTGGCCCTCTGGGGTGACAAGCTCTCTGATTTCTCTCTCTCTGGGGAGGCTTCACAATTTTTTTTCATCATTAACATGTTTTCTGCTGCCACCCCAAGGGATAAAAGATATGTATATGAAAGACAGAAGGGTACACACCAATTCATACCATGCCCAGGGAGTCTTAGGGCTGGGAGGCCAAGGATGGTATAGGTCTGTATGGCAATCAGGATGTTGGAGAGTGAGGAAAGCAAGGGGAGGGAAGGGAAGGAAAGAAAGAGAGGGAAATAAAGGAAAGGGAAGAAGTGGGCACAGGATGAGGAGAACAAGAAGAGGGGAGAGAAGAAAAGAAATGTTTTGTGAAGTGTTGCAGACAAGGTTTGAGGAAAAGCCTGAAGAGAAATGACAAAACCAGGGGAGGATAGGAACCATCTGCTGGCAACATCCCATCCTGGGGGGTCAAATGCTCCCCAACAGAGAGGCAAGGTAGCAGACAAAGTCCTTCACACAGAGTGGCAGCATCCCCCTTAGGGGTATAGTGGGGAAAAGACTGCCACCAGAAACTTGCAACACAGGCCACTATATGACCTGTCCCAGTCAAATCACCTGAGTTTGGACTCCTCTGTAAAACTGGGGCAATACTACTGATACTGCCAATTTATGGATAGCAGTGGAGATGAGTGAGACAATGCTTTGAGGATCAGTGATCATGAGACGAAAGCTCACTTGGTAGACATTGACATCTAAGGCATCAGAAGCCCAGGAACAGGTCCTGGACTCAGGTATTCTGAAAGATGCTCAAAGTCACTCCTGAAAAAGATAGGATACTTATCAAAGAATAATATTGAATATAATTCATTAAGTCCTTAAGAATAACAACCCCAAAGCTAAGATATATTTAAGTGTTTCTAAAGAAATGTGATGTGTTTTACCTATTTCTGCCTCTTATTGCCGAACTCTTCTATATTGCATTTTCCTACCACTGAAAATCAGCCAATTCTGCCCACTACATCCTCACAACACATACAGAAAAAGTACAGAAGAAAAAGCAAGGAGTGAGACAGTAAGTTGCAAACACATTGTAGGACATAAATGTGGGAAGCCATAGAGCTTGAGGACAGCAGCTCCCTCCATTCTGCTGGTGCTGTCCAGTGATGAATCATCCTTGGAGTGGCTCTCAGGCCCTGAGAAACGCACTAAGGTGAGTCAGGCAGCCTGACGGCACTTGGAATATCCAACACCTCACTGGTTTCTCTCCTCCATCTACATTTTGAGGCTTCAACACTGATCCTCACCTCTACCCACCGAGTAAGCTCTTGCTACTGCTGCTCAACCTAGACTTAAGAACACTGTAGCTGCAGGAGTCTTCGTGAGTACCTGGTGTTTACAGCACAGAGTGAAGAGTGAGAGGACAAGGAAAGAAGAGAAAGGCACTTTCTTGAACTTGGGTAAAATGAAACAACATGAGAGATGAGTCAGAAAGCAATCCATGGCATGTAAGCCATCATCTAGAGCAAACCTCTCATTATTATATTTCAGTTGGATCCAGTGGGCAGCCAGCATCACAGGGGATGAGGTCAGAGCCCCACAGTGCCACTTCCTCCTCCTCAAGGAACAGGCTTCAGAGATAAAAATAAGTTAGCCAGCCCACTGGATCAATCTCACAGAAAGCATTTCCAATAGAAGGCATTGGTTTGGCTCCCTGGAGGCCCTAAGGGAATTGATTCCTGTCTCTGGATTCCATGTCAAACTTCCTCACAGGTTAGAGGGAAGGAGAGAAAGGGTTAGAGGCTCCTCTGAGATGACAACCATTTATTATGAAAAGGAAGAAGAAACAGATGATGTTCCACATTGCCTCCCTCTCCCTCTATTTACAACAGCAGAGAAAACAGAATCACAGCCTAGGAGATGTGCACCATCACTCAAATGATCTCAGTCAGCAGCAGATGAGATCAGACTCCAGGGTATCTTTGTGCCAAAGCCACCAAGCCACTCCAAACCTTGGGGTGTTTATTGAGGCCTTTTGTGGCTCATGTTGGGCTGAGTGGAGCCAGTGGCCTTTGGAGCAAAGTGGGCTTTTTCTCCCAAATGTTTAATGGGATTTGGAACACAAGCATTTATTCCCACAAATGCAAAAGAGATGCATGTAGTGCTGGGCCACCAGGCAAATGAAATCCCACTTCCGCGAGCTACGCCCCAAGGTTTGAAGCTCCTAAAAATGAAAAGGAAGCAGTTCCACTGTTCATTTTCCCAGTGGCTGAGACTTGTATCCCTGCTGCTGTTCACAGCACTACTGGACTACTGCTCCTAGAGGAAGGGGACAGGCCTCTAGAGGGCCCCCCATGTAAAGCCTAGGAGGAGCTACAGAGGAAGCAGATACCTACTATTGGTCTTCACGCACATCTATCCCGCAGCACAATGTCAAAACAAGGGACAACTGAAGAGATGTGGAACAGAATCAGCACATTTCTCACAAAAGTGACACAAAAGAAAAACGTCAGTGCATTGGAAAATTGCCCCTTCCATCCATGGCTCTCCAACCCTCCTTCAACCTTTTTCAAATGCAGCTTGAGTTGAAAATTTTCTTCCAGCCACACTCATATTCACAAAAACCCTAGGATTTGGCAAACCCAGTTCTCAGAACTGATCAGCCATTGAAAGGCCTTTCTGTGCCAGGGTTTCCAGTTCATTGAGTTTTTCTTGACAAAGTGGAGAGTGGTGCCATTAACATGGAAGAATGGCACCCAAAGCATAGTCCCACCAGACTCACCTGCCTGGTCTTGAGGCTCCCCACTTGGGGCTCATACTCACCCAGATGCCCTCCTCCCTCCTTCCTCCCATCTTCAAATCTCATAGAAAAGTAAGAGAGCCAGGTGGAGAGGAGACAAAAAGAGCCAATGCTCATCCTTTAAAAAAATTCCAATTCTGTTTATATTTAAAATTGCTTTACAGTAAACTAGAGTAGCATTAGGAGGTTTTCTATTTTCCTTCTTTAGGAAATGGATTGAAAAATGAAGAAAGCTTACCCATTTTTGAAATAGAGGACATGGGCTCTCTGAAGTCCTGTTTCTAGGAAAAAACCTAGTTCTTGATCGTGGGGAGCAGGGCCAGGCTTGGGGCTTCTGTTCTGAATATTAGAAAGTATTACCTAGAAGGGGAGAAAACCGGAAAACTAATCAGATGCACATCCATGCCTGCTTCTTTCGAACACTAGCTCCAAATGCACTGCGAGGCTTGAAAAATTGACTTCCTTTTGCAAAGGTCAGCACCTGGGGCAGGTGCCCAAATGCAAGGAGTGGGCGAGCACAGGAAATGACCGCTATTGGGCATGCAACACCACACACAGTCCTGCTGACTCTGAGAACTGAAGAACAAGGGGCGCTGCTGAAAGGATGGTACCAGAAGTGTTAGAAGGGGGTGCTCTACTGAGTGCCAGGATGTTGACAGGAAGGCTGGGAAGCAGGTCTCAGCAAAAGGCAGAAAGTCATCCACCAATAGTTTAGATGACCACAGGTCAATGGAGGCTCTAGCTCCATGTGAGCCTGAGGGCTTCTGAGAGCTGACAAGCAGGATCCCGGGCTGGAATTAGCCATAAGGCAATGGTGGGTTAAACAGTAGTCATCTATCCTCCAGGAGCGAGCTGAGAAAACAACCTATCCTCTCTCTCTCCTCAAACTTAGCCTTTTGTCAACAGATAACCAGGTCTAAAAAGGTTTAAATCTTTAGTCTTACAAGAAAGATGGGCAACTAACCAGGGAAAGACTTGAAAGTTGAGTTTCTTACAGTGACGTGTCAACGCGTATCAGCTACTCACTTTAAACTATAAGACAAAGCCTTTCTTAAAGAGAAACCTACTTGTGGCATATTTAAACATTGTCGAACACGCTGCCCACATTTGCTGGAAGCCAGAAGCTCTTTAAAATACCTAGTTTTTAGGCAAAGCCCAAATATCCGAAAGGTCTGGAAATTATTCTCCAGAGTTGAAGCAATTGCTGGTTTTCTAACCTGTGAGCTTTGGGGAAAAGAAAAGTAGAAGGTACACAATGAACCCATCACTTAGGGTTCAGGCAACTTTGACATTTGCACTATGACCCCGCGTCGTATCAAAAGCCCTAGTGCCTTTCCACCCCTGGTCCCCAGCTCAGGGGTGTTCCTCCCTCTGGGACCCTCATCTCCACTCTACTGCAGGGTTCTCCACATGAGCACTGGGTGTTGGAGATGCCCAGATCACTGCCATCCTGGCTACTTTCTTCTCTTGAGTCCATCTTGAGATAACCTCACCCATTCTTGTGAGCGTCAGCAATCACCAACATGCTGCCAACCCCAAGTCTCGTCGCTATCCAGACCTTCTCTCCGAACTCCAGCCTCACGCAGCCAGCCACACCACTTGAAGGTCCTGAAACTATCCAAAATTACCCTTCGCTTGCTTCTGAGCAGAGCTTTTAATTGTGAAATGTCATGACTATTTTAAAGCAAAAAACAATTCAATACAGCAGAAAGAAAATTAAAAGCTATCTCAAAATCCTACCACATAGAAATAACCACAGTTAACACATGTGGAACAAGACAAGTATCTTTGTGTACGTAATTATATCAGCAGGGAAAGATAATGACCATTTTACCAAAAAATGAGGTCATGTTATATTTGCTAGCCTTAAATTTAAACCATTACATTTAATTTAATGAAATTTGACGAAACTAAAGTGGAACCAAAGTAATCATTCAATTTAGAAAAATGGTTTTATCCACATAGTTCATTAAAAGTTCCTCCAAAGTTAAAAATATACATTCTGTCTATTATGTGTACATATGTGAGTTTTTATATAGTAACAAGAAAGTAGATTATTATTTTTATCTCCATATTTCAACTTTGTACATTATGTACTGGCACCTCATATAGGAGATGGGGAAAAATGAAGGGATTCATACTTTCTACTTTGCATTCTCTTTCAGCCCTCCATTTTTAGTATATTAATATTTTATATTTAAGCTTCCCAGCTATGTTATCTTACTACTTTTATATTGCCATGCAAATCTGTATGATATATACATATATGATATGTAGCTATTGTTTTGTTTTCTTTTTCAAGAATACAAATTGTGCGTCCTTTTGTGTCTGTGTGTGTGTGTGTGTGTGTGTGTGTGTGTGTGTGTGTGTGTGTGTGTGTGTATGTGATGCTGAGGACTGAACTCTAGGCCTTGGTGCCGTACCACTGAGGCGCTATCCCCAGCCTGGCCTGGGTGGTATCGTGACAATTGCAGCTTTGTGGCAAGTTTAGAGGTTGAGAAGTGTGAGTCCTTCAACCTCAGTCTTTCTATTTCAAGATTGTTTTTGGCTTTAGAGGTTGAGAAGTGTGAGTCCTTCAACCTCAGTCTTTCTATTTCAAGATTGTTTTTGGCTATTCTGGGCCATTTGAATTTTCGCACAAATTTCTGAACCAGTTTGTCAATATTTGCAAAAAGAGCAGCTCACATTTTTACAGGGTTTAGGCCATTTTTTTAAATTAAGTATTTCAATCCATGAACATGAGGTATCTTTTATTTATCTAGATGTTCCTTAATTTCTTATAACAATCTTTTGCAGTTTTTAGTGTACACATTTTGGTTAAATTTATTCCTATCCATTTTATTCTTTTGATACTAATAAAAGTGAACTGTTTTCTTAATTTTGTTTTTGGATTAGTCATTGCTAGTTTATAGAAATACACTAGGGCCTTGCAGATGCTTTTCCACTTGAGCCATGCCTCCATCCCTACAAATGATTTTTATATCATGACCTTGATGTTTTATAATCTTATTGAACCTTTTTATTCTAACAGTTTTTCATGTGTGGATTCCCTAGAATTTTATATATTAAAAAGCCAGGTTATCTGGAAATAGAGTTTTACTTTTCCCTTTCCAATCTGGGTGGCTTTTATTTCTTTTTTTGTGCCTAATTGCACAGGTCAGAATGCCTACTATAATAGTGAATAGAAGTCACAAGAAATCCTTGTCTTGTTTCTGATCTTGGAGGGAAGGCACCCCATCTTTCACCATGAACTATGTTGTTTCATGTGGGTTTTTCATAAACACCCTGTATCTGGTTGAGGAAGTTTCCTTCTATTTCTAGTATGTTGAGTGCTTTTTAAATAGCATATATTAGTTGTACAAAATAATAGACTTCATTATGATATTTTATTTTTTTCTCCTTTTATCATTTCTACATTTACTTACATGTGATACTTTCTTATGAGTTTTTTTTTTTTTAATCATGAAAGAGTGTTGGATTTGATCAAACACTGCATCTACTAAGATGATCAATCCTGAGCTGGTGGAATAGTTCAAGTGGAGAGCACCTCCCTAGCAAGTATGAGGCCCAGAGTTCAAACCCCGGTACCACACATGTACACACAAAAAAATAGATGAGCAATCCTATGGTTTCTTTATATACTAGTCTACTGCATTACATTAATTGATTTTCAGATTTTAAATCACCTTTTATTCCTGAAATGAGTCTCTTGGTCATGGTACATAATCCTTTTTACAGATGCTCCTCAATTTATGGTGGGGTCAATCTTGATAAACACATTATGAGTTTTCAAATCCTAGAGGGGGTTTATCCCAATATTCAAGTCTTAAGAATAATAAAATAAAATGTAATAAGGAAATCAGGGTTGGTACCAATGGGAGGGAGAAGGATGTAGGGAAAGGGTGTAGGAAGGTGAATATGGTGCCAAGATTGTGTACACATGTATGAAAATGGAAAAATGAAATCTGCTGAAACTGTTCTAGGAATGGGGGAAGGTGAGATAGAGGAGAATGGTGGAAGGGGTGAATTTAACTACGATATATTACAAGAACTTTGGTAAATGTCACAATGTACCCCCAATATAATAATTTAAAAAAAGATAATCAGCTTCAACTGTATAAAGATTCAAAATTTATGAGCAACTTAAAAATGAAAAATTACTGAATGGGAAAATATTCAGAGCAAATACGATAAGGGATTAACATATCTATGATATAGTTTATTCAAACTGTAAGACAAACACTACTTCCAAAAACTGGACACAAAGTATGAGACAAAAAAGAATATATCAAAGTTAAACATAAGTTATCATATGACCAGCAAATTCCACTCCTAGGGATATACCCAAGAAAGATGAAAATTTATCTGCACAAGAACTTGTATATGAATGTATGATAACATTATTTATAATAGCCCACAGTGAAAACAATCCAAATGTGTACCCAGTGTGAATAAACAAACACAATGTAGCATATCTATATAATGGATTACTTATCCTGGCGCATGCTACCACATGGGTGAATCTTAAGAACATTATGCTGAGCCAAAGAAGTCAGTCATAAAAAATCACATCTTGTGTGATTCGCTTACACGACATATCCAGATTGTGTGTCTATAAAGCACAAAGTAGATTAGTAACTGTGCAGGGCTGGAGAGACTGGACGTAAATAGGGAGCAACCGCTAATGAGTACAAGGTTTCTTTTTGGAGTGATGAAAATGTTCTGGAATTAAATACTGGTGACACTTACGCAACTCTGTAAATATATTAAAAACCACTGAGAGCCAGGCATAATGACATACACCTGCTCAGAGGATCACTGCGCTCAGGAGTTGGAGGCCAGCCTGGGCAACAAAGTGAGACCCCACCAAGAAAGGAAAGGAAAGACAAAAAGAAAGAAAGAAAGAAGGAAGGAAGGAGGGAGGGAGGAAGGAAGAAAAACCTCAAATTAAGCTGTACGATTTAGATGGATGAACTATACGATATGTGAACTATATCTTAATAATGCTGTCCTTAAAAAAATGAAAAGTAGTAAATACATATATAGAAAAATAACCTCAATAATCAAAAATGCAAGCTAAACTTACAAGCTACTAGTTTCACATAGCAAATGACTTTTCAACAATTTCACAAAAATTGCAAAGCAACACCTATAGTCTCCTGGGCCACCAAAGTCAGTGTGACTTGTAGAAAGCAAATGGGCACAGTGTGTGTTGACAAGAATGGTAATGACATCCCCACTTCTGGGAATTTGCCCTTAGGAAATAATGTCAAGGAAAAAATTTACCTGAAGGAATTTGGCATGTTAGAACCAAAAATAAGTTAACTGTATCACAGAGGTCACCCACTTGAAATAGAGCCATGAAAACAATGTGAGGTTTAATGTTAGGCAAAGAAAAGATAGATATAAAACCTTTCCAACTCTGTATAGCTATTTTTCATCTCAAACTAGCAAAAATGCTATGTCTTTCTTATTATCTCCTATGTTTTCTCTTCAGCAACATTGGAAAACAAGAGAGCGGAACAGGTTCTGCCTGGAGGGTGGGAGGGCAAACAATGTATACAACATGTGAGTAAATGTAAAAACGATAAAACAAAAGAATAAATAAAAGAACAAAGTTGGTTAAAAGGAAATTAAAACAAAACAAAACACTTTCAGTACTACTAAGTTATAAGGGCAAACAAAGACTGACAGGAAATACACAAAAATGAACATGAATGACTGCTCCTTCCTGGTTTCTAGACTTTTCTAGTCTAGTTTAAAGAGCACTGTAGACTCCTATTGCAGTCAGAGATACTAGAGTAGAGGCCACAGGCTGGCCAGTCTGTTTCTGGACATTTTTGTAAGGAAGTATGTATTCAGGTGTGCTGGTTAAACTCTGAACTGGGACCTGCTGCTTCTGCCTGAGCAAGAGGTCAGACCCTGGGACAGGGAAGGGAAGGAAGAACCTACCTCTTCTTTACTGTGTCATATTTTAAGCCACAAGTGCAGCCACTTGGACAGTTAGACTCGTACCTGCCTTTCTCAGAAGCACTGACTGCTGGGACATCTGGCTTGAATTCAAGACACAGTGACCTTAATCTAATCCAGTTCTGGATCCTTCCCTGCAACTATGCAGCTCAAGTTCCCCTTGCAGGGAGGACATGAACTCAGGTGTGACCCCAGGCCCAGTAGCAGCTCTGCTGAGCACTCCTGTATTAGGGAGCTAGTGTTTTTCTCAGAACCATGGTGCTATAAGTTTTGGATGTCCACAATTTAGCATGGACTTTTCTAAAATGAACAGTCAGCAGGAGCTAAAGTCCCATGCTGGCACTGCTCCTGCTCAAGAATGCCACAAGCAGCTGGCTGGTAGCTGCAAGCAAAGGACAGG
Source organism: Castor canadensis (assembly GCF_047511655.1). Lineage (NCBI taxonomy): Eukaryota > Metazoa > Chordata > Mammalia > Rodentia > Castoridae > Castor > Castor canadensis. The sequence goes on along the minus strand of NC_133388.1, from coordinate 18,010,215 downwards.
GACAGGATGACTTCACACGCCAAAAGCAGGACTCACATTGTGACATACAAGGATGAAGTCATCGCTAATCCTGTCACCACACCACCACAAGCTTTTTGTGGGGCAGAAAGCTTATTCAGTGCTGGCACAATGCCACCATCTGAAGATAAACCAATTTATCCCATCCCCAATCACTGCTAATTCTGTCTGCTCTGACTTCATTTGTTTGACTAAATTATTTTCTATCCACAATATTAATTATATTCTATTCCCTTCTGAAAACAACCTATCAGAGAAGAGCATAGGCCAGTATCTCTGTAACCCTAATATGACAAGGACAACACAAAACAAATATTAAATGCACACAGCTGTCATTTATTCACCTCTCTTTTAGCCCTGCCTCCACATTTGGAACGAGGGGTAAGAATGACAGAGGGACAGCTCCTAGTGCACTGCCAGGTACACACTGGGTTTCCTTAAGAGTGGTGACCTCACCCTGTGAGGTCAGATGCGTCAGGCAGAACTGGGTTTGCTGAGGAGGTGGACAGCTGAAGCACACAGAAATCAGTGAGTGGGCCAAGGTCAGACAATGAGGAGCAAAGAGAAACCCAGAGCCCAGAAACAGGGACAACAGGAAAGATGATGTTCCTTCTCCTGGCTTCCGTACAAACCAAATGTCCCTGACAAGATTACTTCATCACATAAACATTCCTTAAAAATCCTTTTACATTCCTAATAAAATACCACTATTTGTGGTGTTCCCACTTTTTATCTAAGTATCTAGAATTTTCAAAAGTCAGGAAAGATTTCATAGCCAGGAACAAATAATGACCACACAGTGGACATTGTGTGTTAACACCACACCAGAACACACATGAATTGGACGAATTTATCCTCACAATGGCCACATGGCGGTTACCGTTATAATTTTATCTCTGAGCACAGAGAGGTTAAGTGACTTGTATGAAGTTCCACAGTTAGGATGTGGCAAGGCCAGGATTCCAACAAGAAGTCACTTTGTCACAGTGGCCTACTGCCTCTCACAGTTTATACTAGTGGCCTCAAGGGGAAGTCAAGGCCAATTGCCATTCTGAAGAATCACTGCCCTTCAGGAAAAAGGGAAAACAAAACAAAAACTGTCCAATATCAGTGAACATATACACTGTAGATAAACTCAGAGAATGGTAAGGTGTTAGAAACGTGACTTGGTGGTTCTAAATTTGAAGTCATTAGTCATGACACTCTAAACTGTCCTCAAAAGTGCTCTCCAAATTTTATTCTTGCAAATGAATAAAGAACCAACACTAAGAAACAAAATGGCAAAAGGTCTTGGCAAACTGGTTTCTTTGCTACAGAATGAGGGGGAAGGGAGAAGAAACCACTGTGTACTGTGGGAACAGCATTTGGGACTTTCTACTCATCGGGGCTGCTCAGAAAGCAAGGTACTACCTGCCTTAGGCATGTCCAAGGATTTTACTTCTTCAGATTTTGTTTCTCTAATATTTCTGTTTTCAATTCTACTAATTCTTGCTAAGTTCAAAATTAAGTCAATTAAGATAAAAAAATTGTTTAAGTTCTCTTTTTTTTTTTGCCATAGCACTCAATTACCTTATCACATATAAACCCTTAAATTTTTTTTTCTTTTTAATTTTTATTTTATTCATATGTGCATACAATGTTTGGGTCATTTCTCCCCCCTTCCCCCTGTCCCCTCCCTCTCCCCCCCACCCCCTCGCAACCCAGCAGAAACTATTTTGCCCTTATCTCTAATTTTGTTGAAGAGAGAGTATAAGCAATAATAGGAAGGACCAAGGGTTTTTGCTAGTTGAGATAAGGATAGCTATACAGGGAGTTGACTCGCTTTGATTTCCTGTGCATGTGTGTTACCTTCTAAGTTAATTCTTCTCAAACTCACCTTTTCTCTAGTCTCCTATTGGCCTCAGTTGCTTTAGAGTATCTGCTTTAGTTTCTCTGCGTTGAGGGCAATAAATGCTATCTAGTTTTTTAGGTGTCTTACTTATCCTCACACCTCCCTTGTGGGCTCTCGCTTTATCATGTGATCAAAGTCCAATCCCATTGTTGTGTTTGCCCTTGATCTAATGTCCACATATGAGGGAGAACATATGATTTTTGGTCTTTTGGGCCAGGCTAACCTCACTCAGAATGATGTTCCCGGTTCCATCCATTTACCAGCGAATGATAACATTTCGTTCTTCTTCATGGCTGCATAAAATTCCATTGTGTATAAATACCACATTTTCTTAATCCATTCGTCAGTGGTGGGGCATCTTGGCTGTTTCCATAACTTGGCTATTGTGAATAGTGCTGCAATAAACATGGGTGTGCAGGTGCCTCTGGAGTAACTTGTGTCACAGTCTTTTGGGTATATCCCCAAGAGTGGTATTGCTGGATCATATGGTAGATCAATGTTTAGATTTTTAAGTAGCCTTCAAATTTTTTTCCAGAGTGGTTGTACTAGTACATTCCCACCAGCAGTGTAAGAGGGTTCCTTTTTCCCCGCATCCTCGCCAACACCTGTTGTTGGTGGTGTTGCTAATGATGGCTATTCTAACAGGGGTGAGGTGGAATCTTAGTGTGGTTTTAATTTGCATTTCCTTTATTGCTAGAGATGGTGAGCATTTTTTCATGTGTCTTTTAGCCATTTGAATTTCTTCTTTTGAGAAAGTTCTGTTTAGTTCACTTGCCCATTTCTTTATTGGTTCATTAATTTTGGGAGAATTTAGTTTTTTAAGTTCCCTATATATTCTGGTTATCAGTCTTTTGTCTGATGTGTAGCTAGCAAATATTTTCTCCCACTCTGTGGGTGTTCTCTTCAGTTTAGAGACCATTTCTTTTGTTGAGCAGAAGCTTTTTAGTTTTATCAAGTCCCATTTATCTATGCTATCTCTTAGCTGCTGTGCTGCTGGGGTTCCATTGAGAAAGTTCTTGCCTATACCCATTAATTCCAGAGTATTTCCTACTCTTTCCTGTACCAACTTTAGAGTTTGGGGTCTGATATTAAGATCCTTGATCCATTTTGAGTTAATCTTGGTATAGGGTGATATACATGGATCTAGTTTTAGTTTTTTGCAGACTGCTAACCAGTTTTCCCAGCAGTTTTTGTTGAAGAGGCTGCTTTTTCTCCATTGTATATTTTTAGCTCCTTTGTCAAAGACAAGTTGGTTATAGTTGTGTAGCTTCATATCTGGGTCCTCTATTCTGTTCCACTGGTCTTCATGTCTGTTTTTGTGCCAGTACCATGCTGTTTTTATTGTTATTGCTTTGTAATATAGTTTGAAGTCAGGTATTGTGATACCTCCTGCATTGTTCTTTTGACTGAGTATTGCCTTGGCTATTAGTGGCCTCTTTTTCCATATAAATTTCACGGTAGATTTTTCAATCTCTTTAATGAATGTCATTGGAATTTCGATGGGAATTGAATTAAACATGTAGATTACTTTTGGGAGTATAGACATTTTTACTATGTTGATTCTACCAATCCATGAGCATGGGAGATTTCTCCACTTTCTATAGTCTTCCTCGATCTCTTTCTTTAGAAGTTTATAGTTTTCCTTGTAGAGGTCATTCACATCCTTTGTTAGGTTTACACCTAGGTATTTGAATTTTTTGAGGCTATTGTAAATGGAATTGTTTTCATATATTCATTCTCAGTTTTAAACCCTTGAATTTCCACCAAGCCCACTGGCCACTCGGAGAAGGTTACTTCCCCCCAGACTTCAGATTGACCAACACACAATATCCTGAGTTCCTACTACAGTCAAAACAGATGTTTGGCTTAGCCAACCTCTCACTGCTGAAATCTGGGGGGCCCAATATGGCTTCTATAAAGGTAAACTCATGCTGAAAAACCAGAGCCAGAGTCACCTAGAGAGGCTGAGATTTAACCCTAGGCTGAAGAAGCTGCTTCCCCATGCTAAAGCTAACTTCCCGTATATCCTTGGGCCTCAATTTCCTTCTCAAAACCTATCTCCTATGATCACCACATGCCCAAAACAGGAGAAGGTGACAGAGTGGCGGTGGTAGTAAGTTGTAGAAGAAGAGGAGAAGGAGGAAAGATTTCTTTTGAATTCAATGATTATATGAGTCTTCCCAAAAATCTGGCTGGAGAACCCAGCAGTGATTAGGGAGTTATGAATAAGCATATCAGGAAGTATATTCAGATATCTTCCAACCCTACTCTGAAGACACATGTAACAGATGAACCTGCTTTCCCCCAGTCAGGAAGAGGCAGCTCTGATATGACAGGGCAGGAAAACAGGTGGAGAGTAAGCTTCTGGCAGCCAATAAGGACAGCTTAGCTGGGTGAGCAGACTTCACTACCACATTCAGGCCATAGGAGGCAAGCAGCGGGAGGGGTGTGGATTTCAAAAACTGCCTGCGTAATCATTTCTGTAAGGTACACATCATAAGTTCTGAACAACAATATTCTCTCTTCATAGACCCTTCTGATAGAACATATTGGCAAGACAGCTAAAATTTTTCTGAGGTCCCAGACATCATGAACCATGACTGAGAGCCCATGGTTAAGAGTAGGTCAGATACTACTCCATGATCTCTCAGCTCTTGCATGTGTGTGAGCCTCGCCCTGCCCTCCCTGCCTTCTCAGAGGCAATTCTGGTCATCACCATACACACCAACACGGTACAAATGACTTATAAAAAACGACTTCTGGTCTGCACATGTGCAAAATAACAAAAGCTAGCAAGACTTAGGTAATCCCTAAACTCAGAAAATTGATGGAAAACAATGCTTCTAGTTATTTTCAAAGTCTTACAGGATTTCCAATCATTTCAAACAACCCCACAGGGCATATCTCTGGACCTGAGGGGATAGAGATCAGAGTCCAGTTAGAACTCTAGGAAATTCTGCTACAACAGAGACTGTTGTAAAACAAGTGACATTGCTCTGGGTTAAGAGTTAGAATGCCTGCCTAACAAGTGAAAGGCCCCAAATTCAAACCCCAGTACTGCTATAAATAAACACATACATACATACATACATACATACATACATAAGTGATATTTACCAAGAATTCAATATGTCCCCTAATCTAGGCTAAGTGCTTTTATCATAGACATGACCTTACATAGTCCCCACAAGAACTCCATAAATCAGGAACTACTATTATGTTCTTTTCACAGATGGAAAAATGAAGGCTGAGAGGGGAAGACCTCAGAAAAGAGCAGAACCAAAAGACAAGGATCCTTCTAAACAAACAAGGTATCCACACCTGACCAGTCCCTCCCACCTCCTCTGCCTGAAGGTGTGAACTCAGGACCTCTTGCTCACTTGTTCTCTGCTCTGGTGGCCTTCTTGTCTGCTGCTGGTTTCCATTCCCCACATACAGGTAAACCATTGACTGCTAGAGAAGATGGCCTCAGGGGAAACACAACCTGCTTCCCAGCATACCTTTGCCACACCATCTGAGGTATGTGAAGACTCCCACACCACAGATGAGCACATGAGCACAGACCACAAGGGGACAAAGGAAACAACCCATTTTGCTTAGGAGAACAGAAGGATTGAGCAGTCTCGGGTGCTAAGGGTACAAACAGCTGCATAGTATCAGATCTATCCAGATCTTAAAATGCTTCACACGCACAAGGGACCACACTCATTGCTATCTTCTCCTTAGCATTCAGAAATAAAGAAAGGCTTTGCACCCAGAGGCAGACAAGTTGAAGACTTTCTAGAGGTGACTGCTATCCAACTGTCTGTCTTGAAAAAGAAAAATCAGCAGCTGGAATGAACTCACTGTCTTCACTTACCTTTTCTATCTCTTGGAGGTACAAGAGTGCGATGTCCCCTGCTTTCTCATAACAGGTGACAACATCCTGCTCCCGATCCACATGGAGATTACTGGTAGAAGATGAAATAGGCAGCTTCTCTAAACAAAGTCCTAAAAATAAAAAGCAAGCACACAAAAACTAGGTAAGTTGTTTTTTATGAGGATTGACTTTAAAATACTGCCCTAGACGGCCACAAAAATGGTCCTAGGATATAATAGACTATCAGAGAAGCATATTCTCTGCCCTCTGTCTTCTCTCTGTAAAGACAAGATGGAACATCAAAATGGAGCACCAAAAGGAATATCCATAACTTACGGGAGAAAGAGGCCACTAAAAATACAAAAAATACGATCCATTTGATTTTGATACTCAGGTTAAGAACTTGCCAGGCACTTCACCAGGATCTCATTTAAACCTAAAGAGTATGGTGGTTAATTTAATGTGTCACCTTGTCTGGGTCACAGAGTGTCCAGACATTTGGACAAACATTATTCTGGATATGTCTGTGAGGGTCTTTCTGGATGAGATTAAGTATGAACTGGTAGAATGAGTAAGCAGACTGTCCTCCTTGCTGTGGGTGGGGCTCATCCAATCAGATGAAAAGGCTAAATGAGAAGGAACTCCTCCTGCCTGAGTACACAGTGGTGGAACTTGGTCTCTTCCTACTTTTGGGTTGAACTGAACTGCTGGTTTCTCTTGGGCTTCACCCCTGCCAGCTTTTAGACTGGAACTTAAATCACTGTGTCTTCTGGTTCTCAGCCTTCAGGCTTAAGCTGGAACTACATCATCAGCTCTCCTGGTACTCCAGCTTGGACTTGAGTACAAACCCTGGTAGCATGAAAAAAAAAAAAAAGCCAAACTGTCTTTAACAAGCATGTACCATTTTTCATCCTCACTGGCAAAGCTCCATAGCCTCCTCAGCACTTGGTACTGTTGACTTTGGGGATTTTAGCCATTCTAATAGGTGTACAGTGCTATCTCAGTGTTGCATTAATTTGTATTTCCCTGATGACACATGAAGTCAAGCATCTTCTCTTATTCTTATTTGTATACCTTATTTGGTATAGTGTCTGGTTTTTCTCATTTGGGATTTTTTTTAGTGTTGTGTTTTATGCATTCTTTGTATTCCCAATACTAAGCCGCCCTGATCAATATAGCTCTACTGAGGTATAATATACATGACATAAAATTCATCCATTTTTATGTGTGCAATTCAATTCCTAATAAATTCAGAGTTGTACAACTACCAACACAATTCAATTTTAGAACATTTCAATCATCCCCAAAGGATCCTTTCTGCCCAAATGCCATCAATCAGTTCCCACTCTCGGCCTCAGACAACCATTAATTTGCTTTCTATCTCCACAGATTTACCTTTTCTGGACATTTTATATAAATGGAATCATGAAGGCGCTCTTTTGGGTTCACCTTTGTGACTTGCATGTTTTTGAGGCTCATCCAGGTTACAGCTTGTAGTGCACAGCATTTCTTTTTATTGCTTTGTGAAGGGCTGCACTTTACCTACCCATTTGCTAGTCGTGGACATTTGGGTTCCTTCCCAAATGTTTACTGTTATGAATATGCAGCTATGAACATTCATGGATATTTTTCTCTATGGACATGTTTTTAATTCTTGGGTAGATCCCTAGGAGCAGGATTGTTGGGTCAGGTGCAAATTTCTTTTTTTTTAAACTTTTTAATTGCCAAACTGTTTTCCAAAGAAGCCGCATCTTTTTACATTAACCCCAGAAATGTATGAACATTCTAGTTTCTCCATATAGTCATCAACACTCATTATTGCCTGACTTTTTAAATACAGCCATCCTAGAGGATATGAATTGGCATCTCATTGTGGTTTTGATTTGTATTTCCATAATGACTAATAGTATTGATCTTTCTTTCTTCCTTTCTTTAATTCTTTCTTTCTTTTGTGGGACTGGGTTTGAACTCAGGGTTCATGTTTTCTAGGCAGGTGCTCTACCACTTGAGCAACTCCACCAGCCTTGACTCTTTTTGCATACTTACTTGTTATCTCTACATTTTCTTTGGTGAAGTAACTATTAAAATCTTTGACCTATTTTTATAGGATTGTTTTCTTATTGAGTTTCAAGAGTTCTTTATAAATTCTGCACACGAATGCTCAGATATTTGATTTGCAAATACTTCTGCTCTGTCTGTGGATTGTTTCTTCATTTGCTTAATGTGTCTTTTGAGATCAGAAACTTAAAATTTTGGTGAAATCCAATTTACAAAGGTTTATATTAATGGACTGTGCTTTAGGTTCTGAATCTAAGAAATCTTTGCCTAACTCAAAACTATAAAGGTTTTACCCTATGTGTTCCTCTGGAACTGTCATAGTTTTAAGCTTTTACATGTAGCTCTATGATCCAGGTTGACATAATTTTTGTATATGTTGCAAGGCAGAGATTGAAGGTGACTTCTTTGCAAATAGATATCCAATTGTTCTAATACCACCGACTGAAGATTTTCCTTTCTCCACTGAATTGCCTTTGGACATTTGTGAAAAATCAGATGGACATAACATGTGGGTATATTTCTCAAATCTGTTCTTATTACAATGATTTGGTTGTCAATATTTATACCCATATTGCTTTGATTACTGGGTTATTTTGTTTTGTTTTGTTTAAGACAAATTCTTGTTATATAGTCTAGGCTGGCCTCAAACTCATGATCTTTCTACCTCAGCCTCTCAAGGACTGGTATTACAGGCATGCACCACCATTCCTGGTGTGAACTCAAATTTTGTTGTTTTGTGGAGCTGGAGATTGAGCCTAGGACTTTGTGTATGCCAAGCAAGCCCTCTACCACTGAGCTACAGCCCCACCCCTATAAGTTTTGAAGATAATATGAGTCCTCCAAATTTTTTTCTCATTAAAATCTGAGATGATGCCTGGTCTATTTAGAAATTTATCTCAATAATGTTTTAGTTACTTTTTTTGTCCCAGAGAAATACATGACCAAAAAAAGGGGGGAGTGAAAAACAGACTTGATAAATGACTGGCATGACACCAATACCTGAATAAGATCTGTATCTCCAAAACCAAAGGTATGTATCAAAAAAATGGAAATTAAGTGTCTCAGTTTGTTTTCTGTCGCTATGACAAAATACAGCAGAGGCCAGATACACTATGAAGAAGAGAGGTCTGTTTAGTTGGAGGTTAAGTAATATAGCATGCCAACAACATCTGCTTGGCTCTGGTGAGAGACTTCTGGCTACATCACAATATGGTAGATGGCATCATGGTAAGAACTTAAGCAAGGGGAGATCACGTGGTGGGACAGGAAGCAAGAGATATTCGGGACCAGTCTCACTCCACTTATTACAACGTATTCTCATAGAAACTGATGGGAGTCTCAAGAACTTCATTAATCCCGTCCAAGGGCAGAGCCTCTGATGATCTAATCATTTTTCACCAGGCCTCTTCAAGGTTCTTTCTATCAACATCATTACACTAGGGACCAAGCCTCTAGGATGTGAACCTTTGTGGGGGCACTCTCAAAACATATCCAAACTATAGCTCAGTGCTTTTTTGACAATCAGGTCAGATTTAAGGTAGGGGTGATAAAAGTGCCTGACCTTATTGTTGTGATCTAAAAAACTCAAAATACTTTTCCAACCCAAAATTTATCCCCCTGCTACAGAAGGAAGTTCCCATAGATAGATTCATTTCTGAAAGGTCCTTCTATGAAAGATAACACATTTTATGTAAATTAATGATGACAAAATCATTTGATTACATTTAACTGCTCTCAGAGCTCTTCCATGTACAGTGGACTGTTTGGTCATATTCAATGGGTAACAAAATTTGTGGGAAAAAAAACCAGAGGCTCAGAGAAGTTAAGTGACTTCCCCATGGACTGCACAGGAGTTAGAAGAAGAGTTGGGGCCAAAGTATCCTGCCGTAGGTTGCATGCAGGATGGAATAATGAAAGTTGAAGTGCCAAACCCAGGGCAGGAGACCTGTTGGAGGATGCCATGGATGGGGTCATTGTGGGAGGGGATGCTGACAGTTGAGAAGCTGGATGAGGACCCTCTACACACTTAAAAGCTCCAATATGCCCACTCTCTGAGTTGTCCTATTTAGGTGGGACTTACAGAACATCACACGACAAACTGAACTCTGCTCCATGCTTCCCTCAACATCCAGGTTTCAATACTTCTGACAGGGACTGCCATTTTGTTTCCCATGGTCTGTAGCTTCTCTGGAGGATTGGATGAGAAAATGGAGAGCTACACATCTCACTCCCAGGAAGTCCAGTGGTCACTGAGGGGTTAGTACCCAAACTCTTTCAGGTCTGCCTGAATTTGAGACCCTTAGCTAGGAGCCTTGCCTGCGTGTAAGACTGAGCAGTGTCAATAATAATGAAGGTTTACTTAGCAAAGCTGACTCAGCACCCAGGGCTACGTCTAGGAGTTCATATGGACACTCTAATCCCCACAGCCACACTGCAAGGCTGATGCTAACAGAATCTTACAGATAACAGCAATGGCAATAGAGACACAAATCAAAGTCCAGAGCTGGAGGCTGCAGATTTTCTCTCCTGCCATAGCTGTACCACCCCAGGCAATTCCCAGGATGGTGGACCTCCTAATCCCTGTCTGTGTCATGAAGGGTTGAACTACTGAGACACCACCTTGAGCTATGTGAATCAGAAAAACTAACAACCAAAACAAATATTTTGATTTTCTAAAATCCCGTTGAAATGAACAGGAAATTAATTCCTTATAAGGTTATGCAATGCAATAAAAGGCTATAAAATTAATGATATGAACTATGTACTACAAAGTAGCCATTGTTTCCTTATGTATCTTAACCACATTTCTAGAAGTCAAGCCCGGGATGGGTTTATCCTGATGCTTTGCTGTAACATGACCCACAGGGGAGTCTACAACAGGAAGTACCAGAAAAACCTTATTATAATGTCATATCTCTGAAAAACTAGCCCTGTGGTATGGGTTTGAAAGGCAGTAAGACAACTGTCAGGGATTTCAATTTCTAGGCCTGAAAAGAAACTCAGGAAAAGATTCAAGATATACAAAGCAAAGCCTTGGCAAAGGCAGCCCAGGTTGCTGGCCTTCATCCTCACCTCTAGAATGGTGAGGCTCCCACGAGTGTCAGGTGTACTTGGTTCAATGGGAGGAGATGCCCTGTGCAGGGGTATAGAATGCAGGGGTGACAATGGAAAGCACCAAATGCTAGGGACAGAGGCTCTCCTTTGAGGCCTCTGTCAATCCAGTTTCTACCAATTTAGTGGTCTCTGAGCTGGGAGCCATGGTTGGACCCTTCTGGGAGCTTTCATGAATTGATTTCCTTCTGGACTCAGCATATCTGAACACACACACACACACACACACACACACACAGCCCTCATAGAAGACAAGGTACCAGGCCCTGGGTTAGACATCTACCTGCTAGAGCAGATGGTCTTTCAATGAATGTTTCTTACAGCTCTAAATTCTGTGAGCAAATGAGATGTTAATTCGACCTGAAATGCTCACTAAGTGAGTCTGCAGTTTGAACGTATGCTCTTTAAGTATTCATTACTAGCCATGTGATAGTAATAATAACATGTACTGAGTGCTAGCTACACATCAGAACCTGAGATAAATTATCCTTCTCTCAAGAGCCCTGTGTTAGAGGATTTACTCCTATCCCACATTAGAAAGAGGGAAGTAGACCTCTGAGTGTCTAAGTAACTCACCCAAGACTACACAAAAGTAGCAGAGCTGGGCTCCAACCTAGTGGTCTAACTCCCGAGTTGTTGTCATTTGACTCTACTGATGTACTTGTCTCTATATGCAAAGCTGTAGAACACAGTGGCCAAGAATGTGGGCTCTGAAGCCAGACTTCCCAGTTTATAATCCACAGCTGGCTTTATATGCAAGAATGTTAAGTGCTTGGAGCAGCGCCTGGCACACAGTAAGCGTCACTGTCTGTAGGAAACAGTAGGCTGGAGTGGGAGAGTTTTATTCACTGGCTGTTCTATAGATAGACGATAGATAGATAGACAGACAATTCACATACCATAAAATTCGCCATTCACAGTATACAGTTCACTGGTGTTAGTACAGTTGAAGAGTTGTGGAACCATCACCAGGAGCTATTTCTAGAACATTTCCATCACTCCAAAAAGAAGCCCCATGCCCATCAGCAGTCACTTCCCATTCCTTTTTCCTCTCAGACCCTGGTTACCACTAATCCACTTCCTGTCTCTATGCATTTGCCTACTCTCGATCTTTCATATAAATGGAACCATACAGAATGTGATCTTTTATATCTGGTTTCTTTGACTCAGCATAATGTTTTCCAGGTTCAGAGCTACTGTAGCAAGTATCAGAACTTCCATTTCTTTTTTAAAAATTGAAATGAAATTCATATAACAAAATTAATCATTTAAAAGTTAATAATTCAGTGTCATTTAGTACATTTACAATATTGTACAATCACCACTATTTAGTTCCAAAACTTCATTCCTTTTTATTGCCAAATAATATACCATTGAGTGGAAATACCATATTTATTTATCCATTCATTAGTTGCTGAATATTTGGGTTGCTTCCACTTCTTGGATATCTTTAGAGTGCTGCTATGAACATTCATGTACGCATTCTTGTGTGGACATGCATTGTCATTCTCTTGGCTATATATCTAGGAATGAATTGGTGATCTGTGGCAATCCTATCTTTTGTTATATTATCTTTGTTTAAAAAACCACAGTATCTAACTGCCAACCTGCTAGGTGAAACATTACGAGGTGAACATTTGGACTTCTGAGGAGACAGAGCTGGAGTCAAAACCCTTGCCTCTACAATTGTGTCCTGTGACTTGGAGCAAGCTACCTACCAGATTGGGGCCTTGGTCTCCTCACTACCTAAATGTACAGAGTAGCACCTGCTTCAGCTACTTGTGCCTGGCATATGAGGAGTACCTATTCTCATAAGCATGTACCTTTCCTGCAGCAGTAACAAGCATTCTCCAAAGTTTTCTGAGGGCTAGATCAAAAATGTAGAAAAACTTCAAGGAGAAAATAGCCATCACCCACATTCCCAGCGCTGGGAGTTTAAGCACGGTTAGCACACTGGTTAGCACCCTCACACATGCTCTCTGATCTGGGATCTACTTTCCTTCTGAGAAGACAGGATTCCTCACAGTAGGGCATCCTGCAGTGGAAGGAGGAGCCCTGCGCACCCCCCTGCGGCAAGGGCAAGGGCAGCCAGTATCTGTCCTTGCTCACTCCACAAAATCTCACTGAGCACCAACTACAACGGTGCTCTGGGCTAACAATGAGCTTCTCAAAACAGCTACCTCTAGTGGACTGGAGGAGAAAGACATTCTCAGTCAATGTCAAAAGGACAGTGACTGCCAGAGATATGGTCTCCTGAAGAATTAGGCACCAGCCCCCAAACAGACCTTCACCTAAGGCTTCTGCTCCCCAAACTTTCTCTGGACCCTCTGAGTCTCTGCTGCTTCCAAAGCCTATTAACACAAACAGCATTAAATATGAAAACGGGTCAGTGGCAGTAAAAGGCCTTGCTCTTCTTACAGGGTCTAAATATAAACAAGAAGTCCTGACTAGCAACCTGAGACTAGTGGCCCATGCAACACAGCTTGTAGCTCCACCATTGGTGGAATCATTAACTCTAGACCATGAAGGGGCCTGAGAGCTCACAGAGCCAGAGATAAACAGCTAACAGAAGGCTCACAGCAGCTCTCCAATGCCACTGTGGCCCCACAGTGCCCTCTCGAGCACCCCCTGCTCCCTAATCGCTGGACTTCACACATGGGCAAAAGCTGGCACTCAGCCAGGACACCTGTGCTCTATTTCCACCACCCCTTCCTCCACACATGGATTTTTCTTTAAAACTACTTTTTTATTCCCTGCACCCAAAAGAGATCTCAATGCTTCAACAAATGAAAAGCAACTTCTCAAGGAAAAACAACAGAGCCCCTGTGGTCTCTCCTGTCCTCTCTGCAGACAGGAAAATAAAAGCTCAGAAAGGGCTGGTGATTTGCCCATGGTCACACAGGTGACATTAGCAGAGCCCACCCTGATTCCCAATCCAAGGAGCTACCGTGCAGGATCCCAGGAGCTGCTGGGACACAGCCCCCAGCAGAAGGAGAGCTGTTGTGCCAGGGATGCAGCATGACAGCTGCTGTCCCTCCTGCAGTCCAGAATAGTCACTCGCAAGCACCCAAATCATAAAGCTTGGGGTGACATTCTGTCACTTCAAGACTTGACTCTACCAAGAAATACTCCAGGAAAATCCTCCTTGAGCTTGCACAGTTCTGTCCAGGAAGCAAAAGCGGGGCTTCAAGGCCTGCTGAAGCTGCGTGGGTAGGACGTACTCTTGCCCGCCCTTTCTCTTAAGCATCCCACGCCCAATCGCCCATGTTAGAGAAAAGCTAGCGCTGTCCCCGTGGTCCTGAGTTAGCCTGCAGGGGGCAGCTCCTCGCCCAGCATCTGCCAGAAAAGACAGTGCAAATGCTTGCAGCCAGACAGCTTTCACATTTGCCCCAGAAAGCGGACACGTGCCCGGCGCCTCACTAATGCAGGTTCACCCTCCTCCCTGGACTTAGTTGAATGATGGAATGAGTCAAACTTCAGGCATTGCAAATGGTAACTCGGGCCGGGAGGCTGGAGGCCGCTGGGTTAACCAGGCCTGAGATAAGCTGTGGTGTGGGAAGATGCGCTGTGCTGGCGGGGGGGGGGGGGGGGGGGGGGGGGGGGGGTTGGGGAAATGCTGAGGGTGGAGCTCAGGTTCTCTGGAGCAGATGGGAGGTTTTGCACATGCGCAGCTCGCATCTGTATCAGGACGCGACTCCTGCGACCCCTGGCGGTGGCCGCCGGGAATGCAGCGGATGACCTAGGGCAGCTGCTTGCAGAGACCAACCTGAGAGGTCCCAACTCAGAGCTGCTTTCTGGCTTTTGCACTTGCCTGAAGGCCTGCTGTGGAATTAATTCCAGGTTCTGAGCGTGCCAGAGTTCCCAGGTTCCCTGTTATCAAATAAAGATGCCGAGGGCTGTCCACACTGCGTAGGGAAAGGGTGATCTTCCGAAGCCTCTGAGCTATCCACAATGGCTCTGAGGGTGACTATACACAAGACTAAGGTATTTCCCCTCATACCATGAGTGACCTGGCCTCTTTCAGTGCGGATTGGGCCAGATCTGCAACTGCAAATGACATTCCAGCCCTTGATGCAAAGATTTGGACATCTGCCCCTCATGATCCTCTCTTAAACGGAGACCCTACCCATGTCTATCTCCGGGGTTCTGCAGATTAAGGGAGTTGAGGACTGCTTAGAACGGTGGGTGGAAGGACATTTTTAATACTGTAATTATTAATAACTTAATACTATTATTCCAGAACCTGTCTCACAGTAGTCACTCCATAAACCCAAGACCAGCCTCTCTCTGTCTTGAGAGGCTGCCGTGTGCGCTGCAAGACAGTTGCCTTCCTGGGCTGGTCCATGGGTCAGAGCACTGTTCAGGGAGGGTGTGCCAAGGCCAGCCCACAGCTTCCTGCTCTACTGCACCCTTCCCAGCCCACTCAGGACAGCCACACTCTGAGCCACACTCCGACACCCTCCTTCTCCACAGAACAGTCTGTGCTTTGCTCCCGCCCCCGAGACAGCGCAGAGCTTTCCAAATATGGATGCTTTTTTCATTCCCAAAAGTGTCACGAACATTTGGGGGAAGAAAATGAACACCAGACATGGCTTGGAAACCATGGAAGCTGAGAGATGAGTGGTGACAGAACAAGCACTGTGCTAGGAGTCAGGTGTCCTGGCTCTGAAACACAAAACAAAGGCCAAACTAGGGGACCTTTCATCCAGTGCCAGCTTTGTGCATGTCTAGGCCCAAGGAGATCCTAGAAGGACAGACCCAAATCCTCAGAATAAAAAAATATGGCGTGGCTAGCACACAATGCAGGGGAGATGGCTGAACTGAGAAGGCCAGCAAGCCATGGGAGACAGGCTCTTCAGAGCTAAGTAGCCTGAGATCGCAGCAGTCCACAGGTGATCCTGTGACCCTGGAAGTGAGTGTGGGCAGGAGAGCTACACAAGACTACTCATTTCCTGTCAGGCCCAACCCCAAATCTGTTTCCACCTATTTAGGACAGGAATTGAGAAGACACTGAAAACCCTGCACTTTTGCTTAGTTGACATGTGCGTTTGAGTGGTTTCTTTTCAATGGCGTGCCCCTGAATGCCAGGACAAGTGTTTAAATAACAGTCTCATTGCAGGCATCCCTGAGTGGCAGGCACAGTCCCCAGTGCCAGTGCAGGGAGACAGAGCAAACAGCTTAGTCGTGGCACAGCCTCAGTGCCCAGCCCAGAGCAGGTTTCCATGTATCTGATAGTTGAATGAATGAATTAATTCTACAGTCTAGTTTGAAAGAAGCAAGTGGCAGATGTGAAATGATTAAACAAAAACCAAGTGCCAAACTAAATGGTACTTGCTATGAATAGAGGTGGAATCAGAGGAAGGAGAGACTGGCATGCACACACAGAGCTGGTGAGGGCTGCATGCAAGGACACTATCACTGAAGGAGAGCCCAGCTTAGGGACCAGGAATGACTCCAAGCTGGAGGGAGAAGACAGGCAGGGGTGGATAGAGGATTAGAAGGGGTAAGGGCAGGCAGCCTGGAGCAGAGTGTGGGTGGAACACAGCAGGACATGTGACCAGCCTGCCAAAACTGGGACATACTGTGTTCAGAAATCTAGAGAAACGTGTGGCCATGCCTAGACTTGCTACAGTCAACAGGACTCAGTGAGCTTCAAACACAAAGGAAAAGATGACCTTTATTTGGGTGAACTCTTGATTATTTCTGGGTGATTTTTCCATGGTACTTTATTTAGCCTTCATCTTGACTATCTACTTACTGCCCTCACCAGGTGTTCACATCACCCTCACTGAGAACAGACATCTGCTGCAATGTACAAGTACTCATGTGTTTCAGGCACTGTAAAGGCCAGAGGAAAGCTCTGCATTACCTGACTCATCTGCATGTCTCCTCCCCTTTCTTAGCCTGCCTACAGGTCGCAGGCCCTGCTGTTTCAGGCTCAGCCTCTGCCCTCCTCACTCTGTGGTCCTCAACATGAGCTTCAGCTTCTCTTATACCTATATGTAAAGAATCCCTGAACCCTGACCAATAAACCTGTAGCCCAGAAACCTAGAAACCTTTAGGCTGAGCAGCAGTCCCAGAGTTCAATGGTTTCTGGGAGAGCACCCCCTGGTGGACACAGAGTTCACCATTTCAACTCTAACCAGGTTTCTTCTCCCACCCTCCATGGGAAATTGGCTCTGTTTCTCATCCTGTTCAACATCGTTCCCTACGCAGTGAGCTGAACTGAAACCTCTGTCACCTTCATGCCTCCCTTCCCCACCCTCCACACCCGCTCCTCAACAGACATGGCCTGTCTCTCTGGCTTGCTGCTCCTCATCCCAAAGCTTCTTGGTTCTGACTTGTCTGTCCCGACCTGGGTGTGACTGTCTGTACTTAGAATCTGGGTTTTAATATTTTGCTGCTTTCTTAGGATCCACCGAGGACAAAGGATGCACTCTAGTTCTCTCAAGGAAAGGAAACTTAACGTATGGATTGTCTGCATAGGGGATGAAACAAAAGGAGAAGCAAGATGGTTTCACATCCCAGAATTTAGCATCAGCAGGAAGCAGCTACCATCCTGCAGGCTAGGCAGAACAGAGGGGAAGATGTAGTGTAAACAGCCCAGAAGCTAGCACCACTGCATTGGAGCTAAAATCAGAGAGACAGGCTTCCTTCATGGTCAGGAGCTGGACACAACTGTGCCCACAGAGACATGCCTGCTGCCAAAGATGCTTCCTGCAGCAGAAAGGAATACCTGCATCCCTCTCCTCCTACTCCAGATTCCGCCCAGTGTCTCCTGCTGCCCAAACCCAGGCACAAATCAACTGACCTGGGCACCTAAGAAACAGCCTGTGGGAGTCAGGCCTCCAGAGATGCAGAACAGCATGGAGGAAAGGCCCAAAGCCAACTCACCACCTCCCACCAACCTCCTTCCCTACATCCTTTAATTCCTTCTAATCTATGCTCTGCTCTGTGCCAGAAAGATCATTTTTGCTTATACATTTCAGTAAGTCATTCCTCCTGCTTAAAACTTGGCAGTGGCTGACAGCTTCCTGGCAAGAGAAAAGCAGGATTTGTCCACCAGGCTGATTCTGTCAATCAAGTGTATGTATGGGAAGTGCTGCCGGCTCTGACTATGACAGGTATTGGGCCTGCTTTATAACATGGGGAGAGCTGCTACTCGAATTATTTCTGATGAACAGAATAGAGACTATCCTGTACATCACCAGTACTGAAACTAGAACTTGTTAAAGATGACTGCTCTGAGGATTGTTTCCATGATCAAGAGGCTTGGGTTCCAATGAAAAGACACCATGTATCTAGGTGCAGGGGCAAACATCTATAATCCCAGCTGTTTGGGAGACTGAGGCAGGAGCACCACAAATTCAAGGCCAGTCTAGGCAACAGCACAAGACCCCATCTCAAAAGAAATAAAAAAATTTTTAAAAAGATATTTAAAAAGAGTACAGAGAGCAAGTAAATACTATGAAAATCTATTAAACAATAAATAAGAGATTGAATTAGTAATCAAAACACTTCTGCAAAGATTAGTCCAGGCTTAGATGGCTTCACTGGTGAATTCTACCAAATACCTAAAAAAAAATTAGCACCAATCCTTTACAAACTCTTCCAAAATGTAGGAGGGAACATTTCACAACTCATCCTATGACAGAGTAGTACACTGACACCAAAGCCAAAGACATCACAAGAAAACTTCCAGTATCCATCATGAATGTCAACATGGAAATCCTCAGCAAAATAGCAGTAGTACGTAAAACCCAACCACATACAAAAAGGACTATATATCACGACCAAATAGGATTTAGCACAAGAATACAAAGTTGGTTTAAAATCAACAAATGTAAAACACTATATTAAAACAATGACATACATGAATTTGTATGAACACCTCAAGTGCAAAAAAGCATTTGACAATCTCTAACACACATTTATCACTAAAGTGATAAAAAAAATACTCAGCAAATTAGAAACAGAAGAAAACTTCTCTAATTTGATAAAGGCCCTGTATGAAAATCAATATGTACCATAATACTTAATGGTGAAAAGCACAGTTTTCCTCCTAAAATAAGGATGTCTACCCAGGTCACTTCAATTCAACATCATACTGCAGGTGCTAGCCAGTGCAATTTGGCAACAAAAAGAAACAATCATCCAAATTAGAAAGAAAAAAGTAAAACTATATTTGCACACGACATGATATTAAATACAGAAAACCCTAAAGAATCCAACCAACCTTGTATTCTTCCATACAACTTAATATACCTTGACCAAATGGAATTTAACCCAAGAATGCAAGGTTGGGTTAAAATCAACAAATGTAAAACACTACATTAAAAGAATTAAGCACTCAAATTCCTACAGTTAAGATTCAGGATACAAGATCAATACACGAAAATTAGTTTTATTTCTACAGCAATGAACTCTATCTATGTATGATAACATCAAAGAGAATAAAATACTTAGAATAAGTTATCTAAAAGAATGTGAGATTTGTACACCAAAAAACTACAAATACACTTTTAAATGAAGGAAGACATTCCATGTCCATGGACTGGAAGATCTAACATTGTGTGGCATGTGGTATTTTCATACAATAAAATATTATCCAGCCATAAAAAGATGATACATGCTCCAACATGTAAGTACTTGAAAACATGCTAAGTGAAAGAAACCAGACACAAAATTTCTATTATACGATTCCATTTATATAAAATATCTGGAACAAGGAAATCTACAGAGACAGAATGTAGATTAGCAGTTAACTAAAGTTATAGGGTAGGGATGGGGTAGGGAAGTGGGAAGTATCCACTAATAAGTATAGGCTTCTTTTTTGGAGTGATAAAACTTTTCTGAAATTGACTATGGTAATGGTTACACAATTACAAACATACTAAAGAACAATTACATAATTTAAAAGGTTGGATTTTATAGTACATATATGAATTATATATTAATAAGTCTGTTCATCGCAGACTTATATATATCAGAGGATTTTGGAAAGATGGTGGAGTAGGAAGCCCTGGGACTCTGTTTTCGAACTTAGACAACTAAGTCATAGATACGATTTGTCTGATATTAACCATTTTGAAACTTCCAGAGGAAAGCTTGCGGTGAATGCAGCTAATTAAAGCTCTTTGTAGTCACAGCTATGCACGTGTTCCCAGGGCACCCGATGTCCAACCTGCAGAAGCCAGGGTACACAGCATACTCTCCAAATGACTAAAAAATTCCCCAAATTTGATAAAAGACATAAATACAAACATCCAATAATTTCAACAAACCCCAGGTAAGATGAACTGAAAGATTTATATCAAATAATCAAACTTATAAAAGACAAAGACTCTTAAAGGCAGCAAGAACCAGGCAAAGACACCTCCAAAAAGGAGAACTGTAGGCCAATCTCCTTAATGAACATTGATGCAAAAATCCTCAACAAAATAATGGCAAACCGAATTCAACAACACATCAAAAAGATCATTCACCACAACCAAGTAGGCTTCATCCCAGGAATGCAGGGGTGGTTCAACATATGAAAATCAATAAACGTAATAAACCACATTAACAGAAGCAAAGGCAAAAACCACTTGATCATCTCAATAGATGCAGAAAAAGCCTTTGATAAGATCCAACACCATTTCATGATAAAAGCTCTAAGAAAACTAGGAATAGAAGGAAAGTACCTTAACACTATAAAAGCTATATATGACAAACCTACAGCCAGCATTATACTTCACGGAGAAAAACTGAAACCATTCCCTCTAAAATCAGGAACTAGACAAGGATGCCCACTATCTCACTCCTATTCAACATAGTACTGGAATTCCTAGCCAGAGCAATTAGGCAAGAAGAAGGAATAAAAAGAATACAAATAGGTAAAGAAACTGTCAAAATATCCCTATTTGCAGACAACATGATGCTATACCGTAAAGACCCAAAAAACTCTACTCAAAAGCTCCTAGACACCATCAATAGCTACAGCAAGGTAGCAGGATATAAAATCAACATAGAAAAATCATTAGCATTTCTATACACTAATAATGAACAAACTGAGAAAGAATATACGAAAACAATTCCATTTACAATAGCCTCAAAAAAAATCAAATGTGGTATTTATACACAATGGAATTTTATGCAGCCATGAAGAAGAACGAAATATTATCATTCGCTGGTAAATGGATGGAATTGGAGAACATCATTCTGAGTGAGGTTAGCCTGGCCCAAAAGACCAAAAATCGTATGTTCTCCCTCATATGTGGACATTAGATCAAAGGCAAACACAACAAGGGGATTGGACTTTGAGCACATGATAAAAGCGAGAGCACACAAGGGAGTTGTGAAGATAGGCAAGACACCTAAAAAACTAGATAGCATTTGTTGCCCTCGACGCAGAGAAACTAAAGCAGATACTTTAAAGCAACTGAGGCCAATAAGAGAAGGGGACCAGGAACTAGAGAAAAGGTTAGATCAAAAAGAATTAACCTAGAAGGTAACACACACACACAAGAAATCAATGTGAGTCAACTCCCTGTATAGCTATCCTTATCTCAACTAGCAAAAATCCTTGTTCCTTCCTATTATTGCTTATACTCTCTCTTCAACAAAATTAGAGATAAGGGCAAAATAGTTTCTGCGGGGTAGTGAGGGGGTGGGGGGGAGGGGGGAGAGGGAGGGGGTGGGGGGAGGGTAAGGGAGGGGGCGGGGGAAGGGGGAAGAAATGACCCAAGCATTGTATGCACATATGAATAAAATAAAATTTTTTTAAAAAGGCACCAAGAGAGATGTGACTCATCACGTACAAGGAATCAAATATGATTATCGATCTATTTCTCATCAGAAACTGTGGAGGTCAAATTGCAGTGAGTCAATTGTTCAAAGTACTGAAAGAAATAAATTGTCAATCAAGAATCCTGTATCTAGCAAAACTGTCCTTCAAAAGAGAAAGAGAAAGGAAGAAATTCCTAGGTTAAAAATTCTGAGGGTTGGTTACCACTATATCTTCCCTGCAAGGTAAAATGAAAGGTACACTAGACAGGAACTTGGAGAAATAGAGTTCTCCATAAATATGATGCATGCACAATTACATTCTCCAACAGAAAGATGCAGACTGGCAGAGTGAACTGAAGGAAAAACAAAACTATGACCCAACTCTATGTTGTCTATGAGAGACTCCCCAAAGGATGGAAAAAGATAATTCCATGCAAATAGTAAGTGAAGAAAAGCAGTGGTAACTGTACCAACATCAGACAGAACAGACTTTAAATCAAAAAAGACTAAGAGATAAAGAAGGAAATTCTATTTTAATAAAAGTCTCTATAAGGCAAAAAGATAGGACAACTTATAAATATTTACAAACCTCATAACAGACCATCAAGATGTATGAAGCAAAAGTTGACAGAGTTGAAGGGAGAACTGTCAGTTCTATAATAATAGTCGTACACTTCAATACCCCTCTCAATAATGGTTAGAACAACCAGAAAGAAGATAAGAAAGAAAAAAGAGGGCTGAAACAGCTTAAGAAGCCAACTCCATCTTTACTCACTCTACCCAACAATAGCACGTACATTTTTCCCAAGTACACACCTTCCAGAGGTGGTACACACCTTCCAGAGGACACCTTCCAGAGTGGACCATGACATTAATGGCCACCAACTAAGTCAACAGGGCTATTACCCATTCGTTAAAAGGAAAGAAATCCTGACACAAACTACAATAAGGATGAATGTCGAGGATCTTATGTTAAGTGAAATAAGCCAATCACAAAGAGACAATGCTGCATGACATCATGTCTGCGAAGTACCTAAAGTAGTCGAAATCACAGAGACAGAAAATAGAAGAGTGGTTGTCAGGGGCTAGGAGGAGGAGAACGGAGAGCTGTTTAATGAAGACAGAGTTTCAGTTTTAAAGATAAAAAGTTCTGGAGAAGGAGTGGAAGCTGCACAACATTGTGAATGTATTTGAAATCACTGAACTGTACCCAGAGGTCAAGGTGGTTAAGTTTTAGGTTATGTGTACTTTACCATAATATGAAAAGGCTTAAGTGGTAGTGTGTCTGCCTTGCAAGCTTGAGGCCCTGAGTTCAAATCCCAGTACTGCCAAAAAGAAATGAGGATTGGGGAGAAAGAGCCGAAAGACATATTTGTAATATGAAAACTAAAACAACTCAGATGTTCCTCAGACAGCTGGCTCACAAATAACCATAAGGCACACATACTGGCAGACATTAAAACTGTGCTTTTAGGGCTAAGGATAGGGCTCAAGTGGTAGAGAGCCCACCTAACAAGAGCTCAAGGCCCTGAGTTCGAACCCCAGTACTGCCAAAAAAAAGAAAACAGCTTTCAAAAATATTTAATGATATAGAAAAATAATTGTATATACATGTATACACATATATACATATAGTGAAAAAGAATAGAAAATAGAATGATCCCAATTGCATGTACAATTTTATATGTGCATATATATTATATATTTTTATATACACATTTAACAGTAGTTAAGTAGTTCAAGTGTCAGTATGGTACCTGATTTTATGCTTAAATATTGTAAAATAAATATAAATATAAATATATAACATGCAAATATTTTTCACTATTTTCCAAATAGTCTATGCTGGGCACACAAGATAATTTATTAATTAACAATAACTATTATTAATATTATTTATTAATAATTATTGAAATGTTACATCAAAGTGATTCTCTTCAGTGCTGCCTAGAAAGACAGGAGGCTGGCCCTCACACAGCAGGAAGAAGGTACACAGACTGTGTTAAGTCAGCTTTTTGTTTCTGGGACAAAAACCTAAGGAAACAACTTGAACAGAGGAAAGACTTATTTTGGCTCACGGTTTCAAGGTTTCAGGTCATGGCTGCTTGGCCCCATTGGTGTGAGTCCACGGTGAGGCACAGCATCGTGGTGGAGAGGTCGTAGTGGAGCAGAGCTGCTCGTCTCATCGTGGATAGAAAGCAGAGAAAAGAAAGACAGGAAGGCGCTGGAGACAAGATGCACCTCAGGCATGCTCCCCATGGCCTACTTCCTCCAGCTAGGCCCCACCTCCTACTTATCACCAAAACAGTGTCACCAGCTAGAAACTAAGCCTTCAACACACGCGCCAGTGGAGGACATTTCACATTTAAACCACTTAACGGGGTCCAGACACTCTACAGAGAATCCAAAAATACTTCTCTTTTGACACAGAAACTCCACTTCTAAAAAGTTCTCCTATGGAAATCAAGAGGAATAAGCACAAAGACCAAGCTAAGAGGGTGCCCATCACAACCTGGGTGAGATAATCAAAAGCTGAAAACACCACACATGTCCTAAATAGAGGCAGGTATAAATAAATTATACCTCATCCATACAATGAAAAAGGATATAGCTCCTAAAAATTTCAGAAATATAATTTACCATCATGGAACATGTTCAAGATCCCTGGCGAAGTGGAAAAAGCAGGTCACAAAGCAGTATATATGGTAAATTCCATTTTTACTTAAAAATTACACATGAAAGTGTAGGGAAGGTCTGGGAAGAAATGCACTAAGGTGCTAATAGCACCCGCCTCTGGGGAGATGGCTCCGGGATAGTTTGATGTTCTTTTGACTTGTCTGTCTGCATTTTATATAATGTGTATGTATTTTGTCTATATTAAGAACAATAAACTATCAATGTCGGGGAAGGGACAGGAAATAAACCCCAGGGACAGCTAGAAGCACCACTGGTTCCCAAGTTATACCTTTAACCCAAGCAAAGAAGCATGATGGCTGGGGCCTTTTTGAGGGAATGGGGATGGGAGATGGGGAGAATAAGGCCATGGCAGCCACCTGCTCCCAACCTCAGGCGTCCCGAGGTCACGCTATACAAAGTCTTCTTGATTGATCTCCACCTACATGTTTCAGAGCATTGTCCCACTTTGTCTCATTTGATCTTCTCAGGACTCTTTTGAGAGTAGTGTTAGCCCCATTGTGTACATTTTTAAAAAGTGACACTTAGATTAAATTACTCACAAATCACAGATTGGAATGAGAACAGAATAGCAGGTTATCTGACACCAGAGTCTCACCAACTACATCCCCACTCCAAATGAGTGACTCTGCTCAAGGAGGGGCAGCTCAGTCATACAGAAAGAGTGGGGATTCTGGAGTCTGAAGGCCTTGCTTAGAACCACCTCGCTTCTGGCATGGGTCTCTCAGCCTTTCTGCTGGGACCAATAATCTCACGGCACAGGAATGTTCTCAGGGCAAGTGCACTCACACGGGTAAAGCACCTGGCACAACACCACGTCTTCAGGCAGAGCTCAATAAGTGTGAATCCAAGCACCCACCTCTCAGTGCAGCCAAACCCTGAGGCAGCTGTGACTGTTACAAAAACTTCCATAAATGGACTGACACTATATGTCATGCAGTTCTCACCCAGTCCCTGAGGTCACAACACAGGAGGCTTTCTTCCTCCATAGCCTCCATGAACAAGGGCTGGCTACAGACTGCTCTGCTTCCCAAAGCCCCATTCCTTTAGCATTTACCTGCCTGGCAAGGTCTGTTCCCATGACCATGTCCAGTCCACAGGGACCCTGTCACTGAGCAGTCACCAGACTCCTCTTTCTTCCCTGCAGTGGCTGCCTCCTTGGAAAGGGAATAGGGTACGAGGTCTACTGATGAGAGGGCCCTTATCGGAAAAGTCACTGCCATGTACATCGTGGGCATTCATTTGCCCTTCCTCTGGCTCCCAATGGTAGTTCCCTCTTCATCCCAGGCTTCACACTGGGCTGAACAGAGCCATGGAAAATGTTGCTGGCAACTACTTCAAGGATGGCTGTGAGATCAACTTGGGGCCATCCAGACATATCGAGAACCTTGGCTGAGTCCTGAGGATTAGGATCAGGAACTGTCCCGCTGACCCAGAGCCTATGGTGGGAACTGGTTGGAGGGAAGGTGCCCCAAGAACTAGAGAGAAAGAATCCATACTTGGAGCTCTGAATACAGATGCTGCTGAGGTTGGTTGGGGCTGGATTTTATTTTACCTACAACTGAAGAAATCTTAGCAGAAGTACCTGGCACTGTACACTGTTTGCCCCTGACCCCACTTATGCTCAAAGCAGGAGCTGTGGTCCCATGCCCCCAAATCTCTGTGAGATGGAGCTTTTGTTGCTGACTTGGGTGTGCACTGTATCCTCCACGTCCCCTGTAAACAGAACATACCTGCTCACTCCACCTGCCAAGTAGCTGGCTGGGGCTGGGTAGGAGCATGATGGGATACTTTCCCACTGTCCCACAAACCCCACACACATTCCTATGTCCCCCACAGCCATGACACCAACCAACTTCAAAAGTGGCCTTAGGTCCTCTCTGGCACTGTCTTGCCACCCCTTGGCAGATCCCACTGGCATGAGCTCGGGTAGTCAAGTCTGGGCCTGCAGTCACCAGCTGAGCAAAGGAGTCACCTGGCCCCAAAGCCTTCAGCCATGCCTTGAGGGGGCCATGCAAAAGCAGAACTGCACGGCCACCCAGTGCTTCGGGCACAGGTGGAATGCAGGCAGCCTGGGACCAACCCACCATACCAGGCTCTCCTGGGACCCACCAAGAGTCCCAATCAGTCACCTGAAAACCCCAAGAAACATGTTTCCATGCACGAGGAAATCAGGACTGCTGCCTGGAGACACTATTCTAGAATGGAAAAATAAGATTCAAAGTAGAAAAGCAAACTTAAATCACCCTTTTAAGGTCTTTCCTCTCCATGGCATACAGTGCTTTCAGAATTAGCATTAAGGAAAAAGAACAGACACGCCCCCCATTCTTTGGTTTTCTTTTTTTATTACATGAGAGGAAAACCCTAATTAAAAACATATTCTCTTTCTGTGGTCTCAACATATGACAGTCTCATAAGAGTAGAATAGTGCCCAAGTCATAACTGCCCACTATCTAAAGATTTTCCATTTTACCATGTTTCAAACAGTTTTTGGGACACCCATGTGCCCAGGACTGAGAAATGGCTGAGCAATCCCTAAGAATGCCAGTTGTCAATGGACTGTCTCCCTGGCATCCATATCCACACTCTGCTCTGGTAGGGGGCACACAGAAGACAGTCCACAATTCCCAGGGTCCTCTTCCCACAACATTTAGTTGGCAAATGCTTTGGGTCTTCTGGGCTGACCATTGAGCATGTTAAGCCAAGGTCTGTGGGTATGTGAAGACACTGTCCTTTCAAGCTGAGGAGAGCAGGGCTGAGATTCAAATCTTTTCTTGGAGATGGGTCTTCTGTTGAAAGACCAGTGCTTACAAACTTTGGGGGAACTGGCCTGAAAAGCCCCATCCCAGAGTAACCTGTGAAAGGCAGGTGTCTCTGTTTCTTCTCTGACACTCCACCTTTCATGGCACATCCTAACACACATAATGGGCAGTACATGGATTGCTCTGGCCAATTATATGCATTGAGGCTGGTGAAAGAGGCTGAGACATCTTCCAAGCAGAAGCTAGTATATAATTAGTAACCACCTCCTCACTGCTGTTCTTCCTCACATGTACACTTCTCAGAAGCATGAGAGGTCTGTGAGCTCCAATCTGTAGAGGGGGACAAGCCCTTAGAATGGGCCTCTGCTCTGGCAGGTAGGGGAAGCCCAGGCAGAAGATATGAGGCCCTGGGGCTCAGTCCATGGATGGCTCCTCCTCCTCTAAGATCCCTCCTCCTCCTCTAAGATCCCTCCTCAGTGTGTGCACCTTACAAAGACAGAATTGTCCGCAGGTTGTGTGACTTGCCCTTGCCTCTCAAAGGAATACTTCTTGAAACAACTGATACTTTCCAGTGTGAAAGATCTTCTGTGATGAAGTCGTGAATTTGGGCCCAACTCCAAAGACCTCAACTCTTCCAGGGAAGCTTGGCAAGACTGGGGAACTCCAGGACACATGTCCCAGCCCCACTTGCCAGCAGCCTCATTAGGAAAATCCCTGCAGCTTCCCTGACTACTGGGTGCCCCAATCCTCCAACATCAGGACAACTTTCCCATTCCTGAGCAGCCTGTGGGGCCTCACATCTCCAGGTGATCTTCTCCAGAGTTCCCTCAAACACCCTGCATCCTGACAGGCAAGCCCACTGAGGCACAAATATGCTCATGGGAGAAGGCTAGACTCTCCCTTGCTCTGTAAATGGAGGCTACCTGGCGTGCCTGAGAGGTGCATCTACTTGGGGTCAGGCCCAAGAGACATATAAGAAAAAGAAAAAAGCAATAGTGGACTTTTGCTGACCTGTCAGGCACTATGCTAAGTGCTTTACATGTGCTCAATTACTCTCCACAGCAGCCTTGCACTGCAGGTACTATTATCCCCATTATACAGACAAGAGAACTAAGAGCCCAAGATCCTATAACTAATAAGTGACAAACCCAGAGGTCACATGTGGGCAGCTAGACTCCAAGGCCCTATGCTCTTTAATAAGGAGAGATGTAAAACCCAGGGCAAGGGAGGAGCACAGCAATGAAGGGCTGTTACAGCTCCACAGCATGGCTCCTTCTCCATCTGGGCACAGAGGACCCGCAGCTTGGCAGATAAATTTCCTACCAAGAAACATCCCTCTCTCCCCCACCATCTATGTGCATTCCCTCATCCTGGCCCTGCCCCATTTCAATGTGTGACATGCAACCAGTCCCTTACTCTCTCTGGAACAGGCTCCCATCTGGAAGATAAAACATTTGTAGAGGAAAGGTTACACAGGCGTTTTTACCTCCTGAAGCAGGTCCTTCAGTGCCAGACAATCTGCTGCTTCCAAGTTCACAATCCTCCTCTTCTTGGGCTCCAATGCCTCACGGCCCTGCACTCCCCTTTTTCCACCTGAGCGCAGGTTACTTCTGTCCTGACACCCTCTGATTGCTCCACCTGGGAGATCATGTTTGCCTGAAGACTGGCATGTCTTTCTCTTCTTTTCCCCAGGTGTCTGGTGGCTATGATTACTGATGGATTGTCAGCAGACCTGATGTGGGCCTCCACTTATTCTAGACAGCAATTTCTTTTCCCTCTTCATGAGCTACAGTAAGCCAGCAACCCAGCTTCAGTCATGCAGATGAGAACTGTGGTCTCCTGAGTGGTAGGGAACAGTGACCTCAGAAAGCAGAGCTTTCCTGCCAAGCTTGACTGGCTGGATTGTTATAGGCTTAAGGCCAATGGCTGTTTGGTTTCTTTACCACAGCAAGGTTCATACCAAGGCTATTTAGAAAGATCATCTCAGGAAGTAATGTCACTTCCAGCTCCACTGTCCCACTACAGACAGCTACCCCATGTCCAGCAGATCTCAGTCTGGCAGACGGTGGTCACCTTTTTACTGTTCCAGCCTTCTCCTTTGAGAGAAGAAAATCTGTGGCCACTTGGTGTCCTGGAGATTACTTCAGTCTGTATCCCGGAGCCAAGTCTTCCACTCATTTGATTAACCCAATATGCCAGGAGCTAAAGAGTTTCCCCACATCTTCCACTCCTATCTCAGATTCTCTTCTTAGATTGAAGAGATGGAAAGGGAGAGGGGCTGAGACGGCCTTAGCAGCTTTCTGATAAGGAAAGCAAACTAAATGCACACCCCACTGGCAAAGGGCTGTGCCAGCCTCTGAAGGCAAGGGCATCATCAGGCTCCTGTAGGTGCACCCCAAAGATGCAAGGGAAGGGCTATGAGTGACCAATAAGTGCCCTATGTGTTACTCACAGGCACAGCAAACACATACAACCATGTCAGGCTAGGAACAATGGCTCCCAGAAAAACCTGAATGGCATAACAGGTGCCTGGGAGTCTTTACAAATGCTGTGAGTATAACTGAGCTATAACTGAGAGTAAGCAGGCCCAGAGCCACTCCCACCCCCAACAAACAAACCAACTCCTGGCTATAACTCAGCAGTCCCCAGATCAATCAGTGACTAGAAATTACGAGATGAAGCTTTGCTATCATTCCAAAAATATTCCTCTCCCAAAATACACACACACACACACACACACATAAACAACTCCCAGATGTCTAAGGCCCATGGGGAGGCTGGGAGCATCAGACAGTAAAGAGGGCAGCTGAGGCTCAGCCCCCAGCAAACCCTATAGCTTGGACAGATGCAAACAAAGGCAGATGCTCACAAGAGCCTAGGGACAGCCTTGAGAACCATGCCCATTTCACTGCCTGAGTGCCCCGTCAAGAGCAATGGCATTTTTTCCAAGTCCACAGGGACATTTAGAAAATTAATTAGATGAACCCGGCAGTCCTTGAGGCTCCCCAGGGAACTGGGTAAATACATCAAGCATGTCACCAAGTTCTTAAGCAGTGTACTCTGGGCCATCTTTGTTCAGTGCTGTGTAGGACTGCAGAGTCAGACAAGCTGAACCCCCTCAAGTGTAGCCCAGATCATGGCAGCTCAAGAGCAGCCAGCTCCCTGCTATTGTGATCAGACCACCAGGGCCTTGGTCCCAATGCCATCTGCTGTCAGTCACAACGTGTGACTTGGACAGCAGGTGGCAGGCAGCAAAGCAGATGCTTCAGACTGTCCACTTCTTATCATGGCCTCAGGAAGTCCAGTTTCAAGGGTACCTCATTCTGGAGGCCTGGCTGGCCCTGCAGGCCTAGAGAGGCTCTTCTGCCACTGAAAATGTGTTAGTGCCCCTGAATTTTATCATTTGTTGCCTTGTTTGGGCTCACATTTTAAAATATCATTTATTGAGCACTGGGTATGTGATGGTATTGTAGTAAGTGCTTTACATACATTATTTGACTTCATTCTCAAATATAGCATGGTTATATCCATTTCAGAGGAGGGATTGGCATCTTGGCATAATAACATGTGTCAAACAATGTGTGTGCCCTGTCTTTCCATCCTTTTTCTTTCCAAGGGACTATATCCTCTCATACTAGATTACAAGTGCCTTCGTGGCACTAGAGATATTTACACTTTCTTCTGCCCCTAATAAGGACCTGGTGCACTTTCAGTAGATTGATGGCACAGTGACTACCATGTGACCTTAATTAACCCCAAGGTGGCATCAATGAATAAAAATATGGTCAGCCATGTGGCCAGTTATCATATGATATGAATTCCTGTCGATGTTGTGCAGTAAGTTGATTACCAAGGCAAGTCCATGCTTGAGTCGATCAGTTATCAAGAAACTTTACCAAGATATGCTGCCTTCGTTCCCATCAGCAACAGCTGAGGCACTGAAACTCTTCGGAAACAATGTGCTGTTGGACTTAAGATCACCCAGAACGTGCAGTGGGGCCAACCCAGGTGGTCTTGCTGAGAATGGCCGAGCTAATCACCAGCCAAAGCCTAGGACTCACAGAGGGCAGAGAGAGGTTCTGTTGGCTCCAGGGAATGTGAAGCCCGAGGGAGAAGCACACAGGCCTCACCTTTGGTAGCGTAGGCTTCCGCGATCATTCGCAGTCTATACGGAGGGACAGCTGTCAGAGGCAAGTCATCAAGGCCCACGCGGGCATAAATGTTCAGCGCTTCCTTGTAATCCCCTTCCACATAATTCAACTTGGCCATGATCAGATTGGATTCTTGTAGGAATTCTGACTAGAAGGAAAAGGAGAGAAAAACATTTTCCTACAATATTAGGTGTGATACTCCCTCAGGGCCCAGCTCTCTGCTGCCTTCACAGCTCCCCACAAGAAAATGTGTACGTGAATGCTCATAGCAGTATCAGTCACAATGACCAGAAACGGCAAGCAACCCAATCTCCATCAAAATGTGATCCAGTTCTAAGATGGAATATTACTCAGTCATAATAAGAAATGTATTGATACATGTTACATCACGGACGAACCCTCCAAACATTATACTAAGTGAAAAGGCCACATATGACCATTTATATGAAATGTCTAGAAGAGACTAATCAAGAGTCACAAAGGAAATTAGCGTGTGTCTGGGGCTGGGGGCTGAGGAAATAGGAGTTTCTTTTTAGGGTGATGAAAACGTTCTAGGACTGGTCACAGTGACAGCATACAACTTCATGAGTGTACTAAAGCCACTGAATTGTACACTTAAAATGGATGAATTGTACAGCTTGTGGCTTACAACTCAACAAACAACAAAACAAAACCCCAGCAGCTCCCCTCGGGGCCCTAGGCCGGGCTGGACCCAGCACAGAAGGAATGCTTTCCAAGTAACACAAGAACAGCGTGTCAAAAGAGGGAGCTGCCCCCGCACATCCCAGTGGGTCCTGCCTGAGGCTCTGGGATGCACCACAAGACTGGAACCCAATACCGTGAGGAGTGGTTTCGTACACAGGTGCAGAGTTGGGGCTTGCTTTCTTGCCTTCTTGCCAGGGGCAAACCCTTCTCACTAATCTGTTCAAGCTGTGAAGCTGGTTACTGCCTAGGGTTCCCTTCCTGAGGCTAAGGATTGTGGCAGCTTGAGGGATCACTCTCCTCGCCATTCTCCAGTCCACCCACCAGCCTTGTCGTCAGCTGAAGAAAGAAGAGCCAAGAGTGCCCCGGCCAGCTAGATGAAGAGACAGATCCATCACTCCCAGGTCTTCTTCTCAGAGGAAGCAACCCAAGCCTGGATCAACAAGAAGCAATCGTGAAGCTGCACCACTCTGTAACCTGCAGCTTTGAAGGGTAGATGACAAGACACAGGTGACCAAGCAGAGCATGGCAGAGTAGCCATGCAGACCAATACGGTCAGTTTTCAGGCATGCCTCTGAGTGGAGCAGGGTCACCAGGCAGCCCTTGGGAGGATGAGAGGATGGGTAATGAAATCTGAAGGCAGCAAAAAGGTTTTAGGAGTGGCCCGAGGGAGAGGCACCTATACAGAAATTAGAATTGCATTGGAGACCAACTTGAGAGGGGAGAAAAGGAGTTATGAAGAAAGTTGTGCTACAGGGCTCTCTGTTTGCTCAGGGACAGGCTGGGCTTGGGCACTGGGAAAGCTGAAAGGTTTCCTATGAGATCCAGCCACATATCCCTCCCTCCACGGATCTCCGGGAGTCAGTGTTAATGGAGATGGAGGTTCAGTCTGATAAGAGGAAAAAGTTCTGAAGATAGGTGGTAGAGATGATTGACAACAATGTCAATGTACTTAGTGCCACTAAAAAATGACCAAGCCTAAAAATGGCTACTTCTAGCTACTTGGGAGGCTGAGATCAGGAGGATGGCGGCTCGAGGCCAGCCTGAAAAAAAGAGTTCACAAGAACCCATCTCCAAAAGAAGCAGAGCAAAATGGACTAGAGGTGTGACTCAAGGGGTACAGCACTTTGCAAGTGTGAAGCTGTGGCAAACCTCAGATCCACCCCCCCAAAAAATGGCTAAGATGATAAATAGTTTTATGCTACGTGCATTTTACAAGGAAAAATAGTTTTAAAAATAAAGGAAATTGAAGAGACAGATGGCTAATTAGCTTGGAGGAAATTACAAGTCCAGAGAGACACAGGATGGGACGCCCTGCAAGGGCCTTGCTGGGAGAGTCCATCTACAGCATTGTACAGGAAGGAAACAGCTTAGCCAAGGCCCAGGTCACTTGGTTGCGAAGGTGGAAAGAGAACAGCTCCAAAACAGAGCCGGTGGCTGCCTTGCTTATGAGAAGTACAATTTTCCTATCTTAAATCAGAAGCCGTCTGGGACTCTTCTATCACCCCTCAATGCTGGCTTACTCTGCCCTTTCCAGATTCGGTTCACTTGAAATACGATGGACTTATGGTCAAGTAAAGAGAAAATTTCATGTTAGCCAGTGTGAATGTGGCAACACATCCAAGCAAAAGTTGTGCTTTTGGAACATTCTTTATAAGGTGGAGGAGGTAAAAAAATAGCACTGGGCGAAAAACTTATGTAGAAGAAAAAATTAGCAAAAAATAGCATGTCTAATGTGGTGCAGCTTTAAAGAACTTCCACATTTGAGATTCAGAACAATCCGTTAGGCAAACAGTAGAGAAATATGAAGCTCAGAGAGGTTAGGTAACTTCCCAAGATCACACAGCTTAAAACCCAGAATTGGGATTCGGACTCTAAAATTTTAACTTGAAATTCAATGTTCTTACTACCACATCAGGTTGTAAAGGAAGGAAAGCAGAGACTGGCAAAATAAATGGCTAATTTTTCAAGATGAAGGTACGGGGTTAGGAGTGGGAAAGAAATGAGTTAGATGTCTCCCTTAACACACAGTCACCACCGCCTCATACCTCCTGGTAAGACACTTGGGTCTGATTGACAGTCACTCTGAGCTGTGACCCCTGGGCCCACTGTCCTGCTTCCCTCTCCTGCTGCCCCAGACCCACCACCAGGGTCATGAGTAGCATCTTGGTTAAGAACAGCTGACATGCAGGCAATAACAGCTCTGCTCCCTAACTCTGAACCAAGGGGTGCCTGGTGCTTAGGAAGAAACCAAGCAAAGGCAAAGACCTGGTTATCAAGGCCCCCAAATAGCAGTGAGTCCTTATCACCCGGGCTTCCCATGTGACAGTAATGCCCTGGAGCAGCCTCCAGAACTGTTTCCACAGCAGACACACACAGACTGTTCATTTTAGAAGGGTTTCCAGAAGCCTGCTGCTATACCACCAACAGGCTAATGGAGTCCAGTGTTGCTCAAGCCCTCAAGTGCAACTGGGCCAAGGAGGTGGCCAGATAACAAAGAGGAAGAATATCTTAGAATAAAGGGTCATAGCTTGGAGCATACAGAAGCTGGGAGGGTCCAAGTTCACCTCTCCAAGAGTCCAACCCTAAAGAAACTGAGCCCTAGAGAAAAAAGTGACCTCCCCAGAGTCACAGGACAAGTTGGGAGCAGGCACAGGTTTCCAAAACAGATGTAAAAGGTAAAGCCAAGAAAATCTGGCTTCTGATGGAGGAGGAGAATGTACACAGACAGACAAGAATAAAGGCCAGAAGTAGCCCCAGAGGATTCTGAGTCACAAAGAGAAAAAAAATGAAAGTAACTTATCAGTTAAAAGGAAAAGAAGTCAGAGTTCCAGAAGTTCACCAAAGAGTAACCATCCTCAGAGGAAAACACATACTGGGAAGAAAAGGGGCTCTGAAGAAGATAGGTCTGGAAACCTGTCAGTTGTTTTAATGACAGATGGTGACTTTAGAAAGCAGTAAGGGCCAGACCTCAGTGGTGGAAAGTGTCCAGGGGTGGGAAGTGCCCAGAGCAGGAAGTATGAACTACAGGGTGGGGAAGAGGGCCAGGGCAAGTGAAGGAGAGATGGTCCCTGTGAAAGGCAAGAGGAGTTGGAAAGAGTGTCACAAGAAGCAAGGAGGGAGAGGCAAGGGAGACAGGAAGGGCACTGAGTAAGTGGAGACCAGAAAACACAGCAGATAAACAGACAGGCAGCACCTGAGGTATCCTAAGCCTGCAGATGAGGGTCCTGGCTCAAGCGGAGGGAAGTTCCTGGTTCTCTCCCACACTGAGGCAGTGCCAGGCCTGTTGGCACCAGCTCTGGGCCACAGCGCCTGTGACATTCATGAGCCACATGACCGAGGCAGGAAACTGTGCATTAATGACCCTCCTGACTGACTTCTCTTTTCTAGAGCAGGGCAAAGTGTCAGGTTGAGCCCTTGTTCAGGAGGATGTGTCACTGAAAATAGAGGTCCCTAGTGGGCTCCAGTCCTGCAGGCAGTCAGCCAGCCTAGGGGTTGATGCACAATTGGTCATGGAACAGCCTGCTGATGACAAGTACCAGCAGTGTGCAGAAGAACTCCAAACATGGCATGGTTCGTCCCTGGGCATCTTTCCCAACTCTGTATCATCCATGGAGATAATGCCAGCATCCCCCATAGTCCTCGCTTTGTCACAGAGGCCCACAGTACCTTGAGGTTCCCTCGGTCCAGGGCAGCAGTCAGGTGCTTGCGGACCTCAGTCAGCTGGGGCCTGGGGCCTCGGGGGCTGGCCCCCTGCCTCAGGGGGTGGCCCTTCAGATGCTGCTCCAGCTTTGCCTCCCCAAGGAGGAGCTCTGCCATGTCATCTGCAAAACAGAGGGAGACACTAAACAGGGGCCCGAATGGTCTGGGAACTAGCACCACCAAGGACCTTGGGACGCCCCACCCCATGCCCTAGGCTCCAGGCCACTCTGCAACCTCGTAACCTTAGATTGAGTCTAAGTGAGCACCGCCGTCCGGAGAGCCCTGTTCCCTAGTAAAGTTTATCAGCAGAGCTGGCACTCTTTGTCACACATTTACTGACTCCAAAAAGTGGGTATGTATTACCATGAGGAGTGTTCAACTTCAGTAGGGAGAAATAAAACTGCCTTGGGGTAGTAAGACACAGTACAATCATGGGAAGTACACACAGAACCCAGTATGGCATATTTCCAAGAGAGGAGCAGTGAGTTCTCCTGGCTCTTCTGAAGTCTGTGGCCTTGCACGTGGATGGGAGCCC
Source organism: Castor canadensis (assembly GCF_047511655.1). NCBI lineage: Eukaryota > Metazoa > Chordata > Mammalia > Rodentia > Castoridae > Castor > Castor canadensis. The sequence continues at coordinate 17,973,965 of NC_133388.1, read as the reverse complement.
ACGGAACATGTTTGTGTTGAGATGACCCGAATGCTGGCAGTCTTCCCTCCAGAAGTCAACCCCATAGGAGCTGACTGGGATGCTCCTGGGAAGTGTCTACTCCTGAGTGTATGCATTGCAGAGTAGTTGTGACTTTGTTGGTGTCTAGGCTAGCTTGGTAATTTGCATAGAAAGCTCACTCCAGGAGCCACCCTTTGGTTCTCACATCCACCCCATTCTGAAAGAACCCAAAACAATTCATACACCAGTCTGAGCGTGGTCTACTTTCCTGTATAAAACTAAAAATTGGTTTTAAAAGATCTAGAAAGGTATGTCTCAAACCCAGTTATTGCTGGTGAGCAGGGCGGGGGTTGGGGGGTGGGATACTCACCTGGGACTAGTGGTCAAAATGGACTTCAGCATTATCTCTATTTACATGCTGGTCCTACAAAGGACAGCTGCTTTGCCTAATGTGTGTGCAATTTACAACTAATTCAAACAGTAATCACCAAAGACACGCTGAGGCTCTGGGTGCTCAGCCCACCAAACACTACGACAGCCCTTTCCATGTCTCTGCTTCAGCCCGCACAAACTGCTGGGTCTAGAGGAATTAGCACTGCTCCGTCTGGGTCCTGGAAAGCTAAAATAATTTCTCAGAGATGACAACTAGAGTCCTGGGAGGACCCAACTAACACCAGAACTGGGTCACGTCAGGTTAGTGAGAACAAGAATTCTTTAGGTGTTCACAAAGAGAAGGCTCATTCCCCACAGCTGGAAAGGAAATCAGGTGGCCCACAGCAGCGTCCAATGCTAGGGGACAATGCCTATATAGACAACAGAGAGACATGGGTGTAGCTCACACACATGGGACCAGTCGAAACGTGGCAAGTAGGAAAGCAACAAGCAGGATTCCTGGAAACAAGAACCCTTCATGAGAAAGGAAGTCTGTCCTCTTCATGTGAGATTTTCCAAAGTCAGTGTGTGTTTCGCACTGATGGTACATCTCAATTCAAGCCTGCCATACTGCAAGTGGTCAGTAGCTACCCATGGCTACTGGCTATTATATTGGAACCAAATGTAATCACTGTTTATAGAAGAATGTCTAAATATTTATCTATATCTGTTATGACCCTATAAAGATATCTAAAATAATTATCACCTAATGTAAACAAGAGAAATTTCTGAATAGAATTTGAGTATTTTTAATATTTTTATCTTTATAGCTTGAATTATATGTATTGAGCAGAAACTTTTTGTTCACTTGGTTTTAATTTTGTTTTGTTTTCTGAGACAGGGTCTCACCATGTAGCACAGGCTGGCCTTGAATCTTCCCTCTTCCTATCTCAGCCTCTCAGGAGCCGGGATTGCAGGTGTACCACCATAGCAGCCTGAGTAGAGTCATTTTACATTATTTCTAGAAAAAAACTGTAACTCTTCCTTAAAAGCTGGAGTTTCTATGTCAAAACAATTTTTGGTTATTTCTAAGTGGTAAAATTATCAATCTATGCTGAACTTTTTCTAAATATTTTAAATTTCCAACAAAATAAACTAGAACAAGCAAATCTGAGTCCTAGGTATAAATACCAGCTTCTCACTATATGAGGATAGCCCAGTGACTTAGCTTCAGCATTTTGAGGACAATTCTAAGAAAGCACCTCTGTCTTCCTGAGCTGAAGATTCCTCCCACTACTTCCCATGTTCTCACCTTCCACCTGCCCCTTCACTGCAAGACCCCTTTGGCTCACATCTGGAAATGGCTACCCAGGAGACACAGGACAGATTAGGACCCTTGCTACCTGTTCTCCTGTGGGACTGGAGCACACTATTTACCCTCTGGGACCTCAACCCCCACTAACAAACCATGAGCCATTGGACTGTGGACTGGAGCTAGTGGGTTTCCAGAGGGAAATGTGGTGACCCAGTGAGCACACCTGGGCCTTACAGGAGGAGAATGGCCTGGCTGCAAACACAGGGGAAGAGAGCCCAAAGCAAGGCTGGAAAATCAAACTGGGATCAGAATGGAGAGACAAAGGATGATGCTCCCTAGGCGTGGAAAACAGGCCCAGCCACATTCCCGCACATGCTGGCTGGCTCACTGCCCTGAGCCTCAGGTACTTGGGTATCCAGGGGACTCCATTCACCATTATTCAATAAACATCTACCAGGGCACTGATGACCTCTCCTGTCTTGTGCCCTAGGCAGCACCCCCACTGCCCTAGGAACCCACACACCCTAGCCTGGGCCTTTGTTTATCCATCTGCCCTTTCTAAAAGAAGGAAGCCGGAAGGAAGGACCTGTTAGTCCCTTCTGAATCCCAGGCTGAGCACAATGTCTGGCACAGAGTCAGCCCAATAAATAGTGGATTAGTCCAATGACAGTCCATCCTCCAGGGTTAGACCTGTGGCCGTCTGCTCACTGTCCTGAATGAATATTTATTCCCATACAGCTACCCAGCTAAAGCCTCTGGCTCCAGGCTTCCAGGTAGTAGATGCTGCAGGTGACTATGATGTGGCCACTGGGACATGAACAGGGCATCCTTTTGGGGAGTAGAATAGCCCTCCAGGTCCTTTCCAGTCTACCCCCAAGCTGGAATGAGTCTTGGGCTGTAGGATGGAAAGTACACTGAGATGGCAGAGCAGTGTGACATAGAAGCCTCGGTCCCCCACACCCCAGAGCTGCCCCGAGCCCTACACTGCCTATCCCCAGTTATCATACATGTGAAACATTAACTTCTCTCTTGCTCTGCTGAAGTCACTGCTATCCTGACCTCTGTTACAGAGGCCACAGGGGTGTCCTAACCCGATCTCCCAAGGCAGAAACAGACAGACACCTAATGTCTTGAAAACATTAGGAGGCTGAGACTATAACTCTCTTCATCTTATACAGAACCAGGCACTGAGTCAATTCATCCTAGAGCTGGGACAAGACCCCAGGTCGCCTCCCAACCCCATCTATCCAGTACGCCAGGCACAAACCACCTGACACTGGTGTCCAGAAGCAGCCCAGCTTCCCTCCCAATGAGCTGCGTGACCCTGAACAAACCACTGACATCATCTGCTACAGGGGCTGGGCAGGTGTTTTGGGGTCCCCTTCTTGCTCTCTGTGTGAGAACTCTCAGGGGCCAGAGCGAGGAGGGGCCTGGGGTACCCAGGATAGCCTTGCCTTTCCCACTGGCACTTTTCAGGGTTAAACAAGGCTGGAGAAACCAGGTGACCAGTGACTTATGCAGAGCTAGAGCCTGAGGAGACAGAGGCCACCAGCGAGAACCCACGCCTAGGTAAGTGCACGTGTTATTTGGCTCTCTACAGGCAATTCCATGAGCTGGCACGCCTGGCCTCCCTGGTCTCCCGGGGAAGGTAGGCTGTAGCCTTTGCCTTCTGAAGTGACTGCCCTTCCTCATGGTGTCTCCCTAGCAGGATAAACAGCTGACATGCAGATATTTGATTAAATGAGGGGAAAAAAACCTATAAGGTTTCTTCGCTGCTCTTAGGAGTACTTGAGGCCAACAAAACAATCTCAACCACTTGGTTCGTTTGTCAGTGAGAAGCACTTAGATCTATTCAAGCCATTCCTCCTGCGGATGCCATCCAAGAGGAAGAGACAAATCCCCATTCAAGCAGGAACTGGTTCTTCAGCCTGCCCTTTGTCACATGGTGAAGACAGCCAGACTGTCATTTTGCAAGTCTCACGAGGAGTCCCCTTGCTTATTTGGCTTCTTGTATGTCCCAGGTAACTTAGCAGTCACAGGACTTGAGTGCAGAGTGCCAGTCATACAGTGTTGGAGGGAGTACAGATCAGCAGACATGTCCCCAGGGGGCAGCCTGTCAATTTCTATACAATGTTTATATACCTGGACACCTGACCTAGAGATTTCAGTTCCAGGCATGTGTCCCATAGATACCTGCACCCTGAAGCACAGATTCATAAGTAAACAGACACTTGTTACACAAAGCTCTACTGGTAACAGTGTCAAAAAGAGATGGAAAATAACCTGCAGTGTCCTTAAAAGGGGACCTGTCCAATGAAATAAGGTCTGTCCCAATGCAACAGGACACAGTGTATCCATTAAACAAATGGGGTAGATCTAAACACAACTCCATGGTAGCCTGAATGCAGAAATGGCCCCAGACTTCACCCCTCCTGAGGCCCCATGTTCTGAGGCCTCACATCCTGCACCTCAAGGTGGCTGCACTGACAGCACAGTAGCAACTCTGATGCATGCAGAGGCTTGGAAAGGGGTGATTTCTCTCCCCTTCCCTCTTCCTCTCTGTGGCTACCATGGGACATGCTTGCCAAGCCAAGCCACTGGAGGATAAAGGCCATGTGAAGGGATCTGAGTTATCCACATACATCTGAGAGTAACACACACACACATACGAGAGGCCAGCCAAGAGCAACAAAGTCATTAGGCTGAGTCCAATGGGCCACGAATGTATGAGTGAGCCCTGGTAACCGCAGAATCATGACAAATAGTTAAAGGTGGTTGTTGTAAGGCACTAAATTTTGGGCTGTTTTGTTATACAGCAATACCTAACAATCTCAAAGACAGAAGGTAAAAAAAAGCAAACACAGAAGAGGGTGTATAGAATGTCATTATTGAGTATAAAACACAATGACAGAATACTTCTGAAGGGACTTCCTCAGAAGTCCTGAGAGTGGTGTGGCAGTAAGAGGAGTAAGAGGACATGGACAATGTAGGAGGAAGTTGTTTTTCACACTACAGAAGGTCCCTGATTTACAGCAGTTTAACTTATGATTGTTCAACTTTCCAGTGGTGCAAAAGTGAGACACATTTGGTAAAAAACCATACTTTAGACTTTTATCCTTGTCTTTTCGCAGGCTACCAGTACCATGGTCTGAGGGTCCTCACAGAGCCGGGCAGCCCCGTCAGCCCTGCGATCCATGGCTACCATACACAAAAGGCCTGTGTTAGATTACTCTGCCCATCTGCGGACGCACCTAAGTACTCTACACGAGCATGTGCAAGGCACAGGCTAAGCTTCGACTCTTGGTAGGTTGTGTGCACTAAACGCACTTTCAGCACGTGATGTTTTTACCTCATAACAGGTTTATCGGGGCATGACTTCATTTTAAGTCGAGGAGCGTCCACATTTCCTTTCGAATTGTTTTATTTTTAGCCATGTACATTCATTAGCTACATAAATCATTAACCAGTTAACTTTCTTTTCCTGGCAGTAAACAGGCCAGAGAGCAGTAAGAGAGTACAGAGAATTAAACAGGGCGAGGTGACAGTGAGAGGTGTCTTCTTTAGACTGTGTGGTCAAGTCAGGGACTCTCCAAGGAAAGGACATTTGAGGCAATGACCAGACAACTAAGCACACAAAGACCTGGGGGAAAAGCAAGCCAGAGAGAAAAGAGCTTGGGCAGGGACCCAGACAGTGGGGTCTAGGGCAGCAAGAAGGCTATGTGTCTGGAGCATAGGGTACTGGGGGAGGGCCAGGTCAGGGAGCTGGTGTGCATCCTAAGTGCAATGAAAGGTCTTGGAGGGTTTGCGAGCAGGGGGATAAGATGCTCTGATCAAGGCTTTAAAAGTTCCGTCTGTCTACAGTGTGAGAAATGGACCAGGTGAGAAAGAGGCAAAGACCAGAAATGGTTAGGTCACTATAGTAGTCAGGTGAGAGGTGACGACAAGTTGGAATTGGGAAAGGTGAGAAACAGTGCAGAAGGGAGAGATCGACAGAGGTATTCTCTTAGAGTTCTAGAGGTCAGAAGTTGAAAACAGACTAAAATCAAGTATTATCAGAGCTGCACTGAGGACATAGTCTATAGGTAAATAAACAAGACTTACTGGATGAACTGGATTGGTAATGTGGTAGACAGAATCATGGCCTCCAAAGAAGTCCACATTCTAATCTCTGCAGCCTGTGAGTATTAATTATTTTACGTAGCAAAAGGGGCTTTGCAGACGTAGTTAAGGTAAGGACTTTTAAATGGGGATTGTCTTGAATTTTGGAGTGGCCACTGGGTCCTTAGAAGAGGGCGGTGGAGGGTCAGCCTCAGGGGACACTTCTGTGACAACAGAAGCAGGGAGAGTTGGGGCAGACACATTGCTGGCTTGGGAACTGGAGGAAGGGGTCATGAGCTATGCAATATGTCCCTGCCCTGGAGGGCAGGGACAGGGACTTGCCCATGGAGCCTGTGAAGGGAGCATAGCTCTGATGAAACTTGATTTTAGCTCAACGGTGACCATGTCAAACTTCTGACCTCCAGAACTCTGAGAGAAAACATTTGCATGTTTTAAGCCAGTTAATGTGGGATAAGTTGTTACAGCAGCCACTGGAAGCCAATATAGGGCAGATTCGGAATGGAGAGGATAAAGCTGAACCCTCCATTGTGGACTGCACAGTGATAGACAGTGGTACCAGGTCAACATATACTGTGGTGAGGAGGAATGAAGCCAAGAGTTCTGTTTTGGCCAAGTTCATCATGCAAAGACATTCAATATCCACTCAGAAAACTCAAGTCCACACCTAAGCTGGTGAAGCCTGAGAGGGAAAGCTTGGAAAGAGAAACCAAGACATGTCTATTACAGTAACCAAGATCAAGGCAGTGTTTCAGTGACAGGAAGTAGTCCAGGGGGTTAAGAGTAGCTGGAACAGAAATAAGAGCACAGCCATTGCCATTAGATGTAGCAACATGGAGGCAACACCATAGGGTGACTTTGACAGCTGAGGTGATGGTGGTCTGTAAGGTGGCTAGGGATGCTGTGAAAGGGAACAGAGAGCTGGGCAGTAACTACACAGCCGCAGTGGGTGCTAAGGAAGCTGTGACGGGACTGTGCAGGCACCCATGGGTGCTGAGGGAACGATCTGGAGAGGGCAGAAGGAAGGCCAAAGCACAAGGCCTGGAAAGGTGGGAGCGGAGGGCTCTGGAGCAGAGGTGGAGGACTGTGGGCCTCTGAAGATGCTGAAGCCCCCAAGCAGTGGCAGGAAGAGAAGTTGGCAGGAAACTAAGTAAAACAGGAGGCAAGGCCAGCGGCTAAAAGTGAGCTCAGAGGGAGGAGAGAACGTGTGATGGAAGGTGGGGCTATAAGCCCACTGAAGAGCAGTGGTGGTCCCAGGTCTGTGGCCACCAGTTGCCAATGGCTGCTGTGGAGAGTGGATTATGAAAAGCCTATGAGAACTGGACGTAAGCAAGGTGAGATGTGGCTTAATTGCCAAGATAGCCACAGCCTCGGCCACAAAACAGAAAAAAGCAGCTGCATCTCCTAAACTTGCATTCAGAGAAGCAGGAAGGCAGGTTTCTCCTGTGACAATATCACGCTTCCTCCGGGACAGCTCTACTCCACCTTTTTTGCTACTGTTTATAAAAGGCCCTGGAGGAGGGCTTGAGGCTTTTGCTTTTTGCCTTTGGCTTTTACTTTGGGCTTTGGAGGGTTTTTGGGGCTTTGACTTTTGCTTTGGGCTTTTTGGTGTGGGAAGCTTTTGGAAGGGAAAAGAATTAGTGAAGGGAAAAGAATTGCTAAAGGGAAATTGCTGAAGGGAAAAGGATGACTAAAGAGGGGTGGATAGAAAGTCTGCACTGAGAACTTTAACACAGGCCTTAGAAAAACAAAGCCAAAGAAAGAACTTTAGCATAGGCCTTAGAAAGCTAAGCCAAAGAAAGAACTTTAACGTAGGCTTTAGAAGCTAAAGAAAAGCCAAAGAGAACATGGGACAGTGCAAAATAGAGGACTGAGACTTTGCAAGTCTGAGCACCACAGCATGGAGGCTTTAAGAAAGCTAAAGAGAGAATGCTAAAGAGAAGCTGCAAGAGCAATTAGGCTAAAGATAAGTTAAGAGAAAACATGGGACAGAGCAGGTCTAAGGAAAGAGGTCTTAAGCAAGGTTTTAAAGAAGACTTTAGAAGCAAGGTTTTAAAGAACTGCAAGGAGTAAGGCCTTAAAGAATCAAGATAGAGAAAAGAAGCAATGAGGGTTGGGCATCTCCAACCGAGTGCCCAACATACCTGACCCCACTTTTTTTCTGTCTATCTATCCTGTGTCTTTTCTGAATCTCCAGTCGCCCCTAGTTAAGCCCAGTTAGGTTCAGTAATAACCAGGAACAAGAGAGAAAGCTCACTCCAACAAGGGAGGGAGCGAGAAAACAGTGCCCTCTCCAGGCTGCTGCCCAGGGAAGACACCAACAGGCAGACAGGGTTAGGCCAGGGTGGGGACGGTGTCAACCAGTAGCATGACAAGAGAAAGCACGTAACTCTACTACAAAAAAATGGACCCGTCATCCCCTATCTATTTTAGACTATAAATTGAATCATGTGACTCTTCCTCATAACCCCTCTGATGGTCCCCTCCCCAGAGCAAAGGCCAAAAGCCTTGCATCTTACCCTGTCACTCTCATTCATGCTCTATCACCAGTGCTTAGCACACATTAGGTTCTCAATAAGTACTTCTGGACTGAATCAATCAATACATACATCTCCCCTGCATGGACAGGGCCCAAGCAAGTGCTTAGTCTCAGGAGACTCAGTTCCCCTCCCCTCAAGTTTTCTCATACATGGTGGCCATGATTGTTGACCAAGAACAGGAAGTCCCTACTTCAGGGCCCTTGTTGGCCATCCTTTGCCCCAATCCCTAACTATCTTTGTTTAACTATGACCCAGCTCACAGGGCCTAAGTATTTGGAACTCCTGACTAAAAACCAAAGATGGAAAAGTCAAAGGCTATGGGGCCCAAAAGAAGTTAGCACAAATGATCTTCTTGGTAGTAAGAGTCCAGGCTTCATGCCAAAGCCTCCTCACAACATCCACACATATCACAGAAGCTAAAGGGACAGACAGCATAGGAGAGGCAATGTCTCCACTGCAATGGCAAAAGAGACAAGCATGCCGGTTATACACTCACATGCTCACACACTCAAAACTCACACACACATGCACACACGCACACACACACTTCCCCTAAAGAAACCTAATCTAAGAAAATGTAATCTAAGAGTCAGTGGCCTGAAATTGGTCTGGCCTATCCCCAGAGCTCAGAAGGCAGGAAGTGACTACAGGGCAGGGGATATTATCAGGCCAGTCCAGAGGCTTAGAAATGGCCCTCCGGAAGCCAGCTCCACACACATCAGTTAAACACACCCACTGAAAAACGGGCAACATCTCCTGAAGAGTCAAAGCCCTGGTCCAGACCCTGCCCTCAAGGGGCACAGATGAGGAGAGATGGGGACCAGATGTCCTGGCATGGTATGGGAAGGCCATGGAACACTCAGGAGAGAATCAGGAGCACCTGACATAGGGGCTGGGCCTGAAGAATCCTCCAATCCTGGCAGGACTTCTCTAGTGCGACTCTGGCAGGAAGGGGACACTGGTCTCTGAGACCCAGTTGGAAGAATGGTGTGTAGAGGCAGAGAGGGGTCACACAGAGTGCGGGGCCAACTACAAAGGGTCTCAGAGACCCTGTTTTCTCAGGCCCCATACCCCCCAAAAAAAAAGTAGAGTTAACTCTCTTGGGCTGGTGGGCCAAGGAGGGAAAGCAGCATTTTCTGCAGGTCCTCTGCATTGTCCCCACAAGTCCCCACACAATGGCCTTGTGGACTGGCAGCATTCAGGGGTTTGCTGGCTTGACAGAAAGCACTCTCAGTAGGCTCTGAACCTGCAAGGGCCACAGAGGCAGTTCCTTCAGGGACCAGGCCTCTCTACACAGGGGTGAGTAGTCTGAGCGTACAGAGGGAAGAGGGACAAGAACAGCAGTGGAGGGGCCCAGAGTCCAGCACTCATCCTGTCCTGTGAAAGGCTGTTCAGCAGGTATCCACCTGCACTTCCGGGAGAACCTCAGGAAGGGTAGAAAAGACTATGGACATTCTGTCAGACCTAATATTAGCCAGGTCTCACCCAGAGCCTGAGTGAGCAGGACCCCACAGAGGCCCTCGGGATGACACCACTAGTCTTGGATGTGTGGCCAGGTCTCAAGTGGATGTTCTTTTCTTGGGCCTCAATGGCCTGCTTCCTCTACCACTCCCACCCTGGCATGAGCAGGGTCTGATAAGTCTACACACCAGATCTGAGCAAAGGTCATCCTAGGGCCTAGGACAGTGGCTGGCTCACAGGAGGGTTCAGTAAGTATTCCAAGAAAACTCCTCAAGGGTAGAGGCTAACTTGCTCATTTAATCATTAATTGTGCACCATCTATGTGCCTGACACTCTTATTGATGCTTGAGATACAGCAATAAACAAAACCAACACAAAGGTCCTGGCCTCATGGGGCTGACATTCAGCAGTCACATTCTTATGTCCCCATTGCACATATAACACCCAGGCCTTACCAGCTGCTCACAAAGTGCTGAGTCATGGATGAGGAGGGCTGTGCAACCCTCCACCTTGAATTCAATGAAGCCCTAGTTCTGCATGTACTGGGTCATTTTTCCTCACCTCTGGGCCTTTGTCACAATTGGGCATTGGGCACCACAGAAAGGCCCTGCTCCTTACAATTCCTATCACTGTTATTGTCATTCTCCTTCCTGTCCCCGTTCCCCCCTGTGAAGAACCAGGCATCTGGACTCTTCTGCCTTCCTTTTCCACACAATACTCCTGACTGGCCTGCCTGTTTCCAGATGCTGCCACTTTTGGAAACTGCATTATCTTTTCACTCCTCAAGACAACCTGTAGGAAGGTGTGACAGCAGCATGCTGAGGAGCTCTGCTACAGCCTGGCCGTGCAGTCACAGCCAGGGCCTCCCTGCTGCCCACTGCTGCCCGTGCACCAGGGTTCCCTCACCTTTCTAACTTTCCTCCGTCAACCTGGGAGAAAACTTCCCGAGACCTGCTGCCCAGTGCTGAGGGGTTTCCCGAAATGTGGGGCTTTCAGTGTCAAAGCCAGGAAAGTCGTGGGCCACCTAGGATGAGTTGGTCACCCTAACATCTCCAGCCTGCCCAAGATCTTCCTGGTGCTCAGTCAGGCCCTACTCACTGTCACCACGGCCCATCCTGGCCTCAGCCCTCCAGTAACCCAGCTGCATCCTTGGCTCGTGACACTGTCATTGTTCTCCTCAGACTGCAAGGTCACATCCTTCTCACCACTCAGAGGACAATCATGGCTAAAGTCTGAGCCCCGTAATGCAATCACCTGGGTACTAGTTAGCAATTCTGCTTCCTGACCACTAAGACATCCTAAGGCAAAGGTTCAGACCAAGCAGGAATCTGCTAACGGCCTCAGGTGACACCACTGCCTGGAGTTGTGTGACTCCTGAACTAGTTTCCCCTGGCTGATGACCTGCTCAGACCCCTAGGATTCTCAGTGCTGTGCTAGCACATGTAGGTGCTCATTAAATGCTAACCACTGAGAGGCTGCCACACCTGCCTGCTTAAACCACCTGAGGCTCCACTTAAAAATGCAGATTTCTAGCCCCTAGCTTGGGCCAGAGAAGACAAATCTGTAATATCCAGAGTCTTTAAGTTCGGTGCTTCTGAAAGCACAGCACCCAGCAGCCTTGGCATCACCCCGGGACTTATTAAGAATGCAGACCCTAGCTGATGGAGTGGCTCAGGCGGTAAGAGCGCCTGTTCAGCAAGCGTGTGGCCCTGAGTTCAAACCCCAGTGCTGCCAAAAACAAACAATTAAGCTGGGTGTGGCAGCACATACTTACTTGTAACCCTAAGCACTCAAAAGGCTGGGATAGGAGGGTCTTGAATTTGAGGCCAGGGTGGGCAGTGTAACCAGATCCTGCAAACAAACAAAGAATGCAGACCCCAGACCTGCTGCCTCAGGACCTCTGGGAGAGGGGCTGGAGATGGGGATCCTAACAAGCTGACTCAGCTGTGTTTTAATCTGGCCAGTTTAGACTAATCTGATTATCAGTGCAGGAGAAGAGTAACAGTATTCGAGTTCCAGGTGGGCTAGAACCCAGCTCAGTGAACACCTCCAGGCCATAGTCTATTCATGCTTTGATTCTCAAGAGCCAGGCCTCACTTGGTTCCTGTGATTACCTGGGATTCATGTGAAAGTTCATGCCCAGAATCTGGCACACAGGAGCCCAAAGAATGTGATTCACTCTTCCTACACACTGACAATGTCTAACACCTACGAAGTCAGGAAAATGAAAGTTGCAGAGGATCCACTTTGTGTACAAGGTCACTTATAGGGCAACTGCATGAGGATCCTGATTCCAGGCCTATCGGGCCTCTGAAGAAACAGAAAAGATCCGTTCAGCATAGTTCTGGCATACTTGATGAGCCAGGTGAGACAAATGCCAAGGGTGACAAGGGCTGCTACCACTCCATTCAGTTTTCTGTGGCTTGTGGCTACTCTTCATATTTTATATGGCACCCATGTAGATTGCCTGCCAAATATCCTTGTCTTGATGGCTGATGGGGAGGTTCTGAGAAATCTCAGAAAACCTCCTCCCTTTCCTGGGCTTCTCAGATGGGAACACTCACTTCCATGCATGTGGAAAGCCGACAAAGCTCCACCATTGGCCAAGCATGAGGTCACCCAGAGGGGCAGAAATCCAGTCACTCGAAGCCAGTGGGAATCAGGAGCAAAGGCCATTCTCAAGTGTCCAGGGCCAAGCTGGCCAGGCAGCTAGGCGCAGGGAGGGCCCCAGGGAAGAGAGGAGGAAGGTCAATTGAAAATGGCAACAAGTAATAACCAAATACCCGACTCAACGTGGGCTCAGTAAAGGAACATGTCACCTCATATAACAGGAAGACCAGAGAAGGGCAGCTAGTGGCCTTGAAAGCATGAGTGACAAGCTCCAGGACAAGAAGGACCCACTTCTTTAAAGCATGTATATGGTAGTTCAGCAGGAAGACATCTTTCCCAGAATCTCCCTGCCAAGCAAATGCCCCTGATGTATCACTGGGCAGAACTAAGTCACATGCAAATGCTTCAACCAGTTGCAGGCAAGCAACAACAATTACCTGACAAGGCCCACCTAGAGTGAAGTCATAGCACATGGAGAGAATGACGGCTAAACCAACCCGGGACCCAGTGGGGAAGGAGGAAAATTGGAGACTTCCTCACTTCCACGGTAGGAGCCCCTCAGCCTTACTTCCTTAGGCCTGTCAGTTCATGAGAGTCTGTGGGTGGGCCAAGGACATGCGATGCACCCAGCTCCGTGATTTGGGGCCATCAAGACAGGATCGCAGCCCTCAGCCCTCCAGAAGCTGGCTATTTGGTGAGGAAACAAGGCACAGGCCAAGAGAGGCGGTGCATCGGAGGGAAGCAGCACTGAACTGGGGGATGGGAGATGACAACACCTACCAGCAGCAGACAAAAGCTGAGTCCCAGTAGTGGCTTACTCTGACTAGGCACTGTGCTAAGTGCTTTTAGGAATTCTGGTTTTTCCCTCATGTGGTCCTTACAACCACCTGACAAGTTTGGCACTGCTACTGAAGGCTCACAATACCTTATCAATAATTTCTGAAATCCAGAACTCTCTAAAACCAAAAGCTGGTTTTTGTCATCATTTATTGTTTGAGCAACAACACCTCAAATGAATTGACATATGGCTGTTTATGGACGTATTTGGTTTGTGATGACTGTTCCTACATTTTGGTGCAGAAACGCTGACATGTTTTATTATGAAGTACTGCCCCAGACCCTCTGGGTGTGTCACATAATGTCTAGTAGATGTTCCATGTTCTGAAAACTTCTGCATTCTGAAAAACATCTGGCCCCAAAAGGTTCAGAAAAAGGACTCTGATTATGTCAATGGGGCTTTGCAAGGTGAAGGAAACTGCTTATGAAGCAGCCAAACTCCCTGGAAGTGCAGCAGTTGAACTCTGGGGCTAGTGCTCTGGCCTGCTCTGCTTGCTTCTCCCACTTGCTGGTTGGGGGCTATATAAGGAAAGAAACTCCCTCCCTCTCTCTTTCTCATTTGTAGTAGGTTGGACTAAATCGGAGGATTTCCATGCTCTTTTGTCTGTTTCTTAAGCATGTTAGCTCTTCCTTTAAAGTAAACCTTAAGGAAAAGTGCAACTGCTCCAGTGAGTGAGGCTGCCCACCCGCCGCAAGGCCCCTGTGCATCTCCCCAGCAGGGCTGTCCACTAGCACAGTTTAAAAACTGCTCTATGGCATGATCTCTAAGGTCTTGTCTGGTTCTAACATGTCTTCTCCAAGGCAAACAGCCTTTTCTTTGAGGACTACCTTGATAGATAGGTGGGCTTTTTATCTGCACTGAGGATTGCAAAGCTGAATAGTGTAAGCAAAGGTGGGAGTTAAGCAAGGGGTCTAGGAATCCAAACTAGCCACAGGATGGGGGGCGGGGGGAGCAGTGCACAGAGGTGATGGGAGGACATGCTGGAAAGGTTGGCTAACCGAGCAGATGAATGTTAGGAATCTTCCTCCTCCCAACTCAGATCCAGAAAATTGTTCCAAGCATGAGACCAGGGGAAGAGCGGGGAGTCCTGGCCCCATTACATCCTGCCATAAGAAGGCAGGGTGCTTTGGCACTGACTCCATGAGCATGAGCCTCATGCCCAGCTCCGTGCCATTAATCCAAAAATCAGGACATATGTCTGCCACAAAAGCATGGCCATCAGCAGATACAGGACAGAGTGTGAAAGCAGGATGCTGACCTTCAAAGGCCAGGCTGAAGTTTCATGGAAGGTCCCACTGGTCTTTTCTCACCTTCTGGGGGGTATCTGACTCCCAGGAATTTGTTGTGCCCTGGGAATGTCCCAAGAACCATTGCTAAACAGCAGAGCCACCTTTTCATGTCACAGCAAAGACTCAGCCTTGTTTCCAAGAAGACATGCGGACCACCAATAACTCTCTCTCCTTTTGCAAGGCTTCGAAGGCATGAGTGAAATCAAGAAGTGGACCAGGATCCCAGCCCTGCCCCAGACAGAGAAGCCATGATGCCATCCATGTCTTTCTGTGAACATGGACAAAGCCCATGTTCCTCCCCGACTTGACGGTCTAAATACAATGTATGGCCAAACTGTGGCCCAGGAAAAAAAAGGCACTATTTCTTTACCAACCCATCACTAACAGGTAATTAAAATGTCTCAAAATCTTACTGAATCAGACAGGTAATGATCCCTTAAAGGAGAAACTACCATTTGGGGCCTAAGTGAGCTCAGTAACAGAGCTACCTAAGAAGATTAGTAGGCTTGGGAGAGAGAAGTCGCACGGCCTCAGAGGGGAAGGTTGTCTGTGGGCTTCCCAGGCTCCTCAAACACCTGCTACTGCCTCTGGGATAGGCAGCTGTCCTGAACAGGCACCAACTCCAGTGTGTCGTCTAGGTCTCCCTCTTTTTCCCACCAGGCTCATAGCCAGGCTGAGCCTGCCTGGCCCAGAGTTGCACAGAGCCATGTCTTCAAATTTATGGACTGCAACCCAACGAATCCCCACAGCTACCCTAATGGAGCAGATGTTATTAATCTAGTCTTACCAATGGGGAAAGGCAGGCTCAGAGAGGTTAAGCAACTAAGCTCAAGGTCACCCAGTCATCTACAGGAAGAGTCCAGACATTAGCCCAGGTGCCAGATTGCACTTTCACACCTTGTCATGATGGGCCTGGACTGGGAATGCCCTGTGAGCCAACCAGAAGCCAAGTGCAATTGGTTCGCCATACTCACCCCTAGTCATTGGCTGCTACTTCAGCTCCAGTTAGGACACCATGCTTCGCTCTGCCCACAAAGCTGCTAGATACCTTGCCAAGGTGCAGATCTGGACACTGCAGGTTTGGGTGGGCTGAGTTCACATGCCTCACATATTCCAGTGATGCTTAGACCACACTTCAGGTAGAAGAGACTAGACTTCAGTGTAACTTTCTCCTACCCATAGACTGATGTGATCATTCTCTTGCTGGAACTCAGCAGGACCTGGCACAGAGCCAGGTACCACAGAATTTTGGGTTCTTAAGATAGAATGAATATAATGGTGACTGTAATGAGGCAGAAGGCAGAAAACGGGTTGAAGATTCTGTTCCCAACTTGGCATCTGACCTTTTCTTCCTGATTCACCTTTTATGTCTAAATGAATGTCTAAGACATTTTACCTCAAGAGCCACGCTGGAACAGCCCACTCTGAAAGTGGCTAAGGAGGGACAAACAACGGTGTCCCTTCCTAGGAACTGACCTGGGGAGTAGAAGCACTGAGGAGTGACCACTTTGGCCAGACCACCCGTGGCTCCAGTTCACTCAAAAGAAAGCCCAAATCTTAAGGTAGCCACTGAGACCCCACAAGATCTAGCCCTAGAGTCCTGTGCCTCAGAGTTTCTTCCCTGGAAATCCCTTCTCCAGCTCCTTCGGTCTTTTCTCAGATGCTGCCTTCTCAGTGGGACCTTCCTGGGCCACCTTTAAACTAGAGCACTCCCAGATCACCTGCCTCCTTCTCTACTCTTCCGATAGCACTTCAAAACATCGACACCTGGACAAGTCACGTCATGATCTTATTATTGGCCTCCCTGTCCTTTCACCATAGAACAAAAGATTCATAGGGTCTAGGGCTTTTGTCAATTTTGTCTGCTTTGTTCACTGATATATCCCCAGTGCTCAGCAGTGGCCAGCATATACAGGCATGCAGTGTTTGTGGAATGAATGAATGGATGGATAGATGGATAGATGGATGAATGAATGAATGAATGAAAAGCCTGTGTACTACAGTGTCAGGCTCGTGACTAGCTCCGGGAGACATTAGATGCTTTGATCTTCATAATCCCCATAAAGTACATCTTTTAATCCGAATTCTAAAATGAAGGAACTGAGGCTCAGCGGAGTGAAGTGACTGGACCAAGGTCATGGAGTCAAGACAGTCATGGAGTCAGCAATCAGGCCCCAGTCTGGCTGACTCCCAGGACTGTGTGCTCTCTCCTGCCTGTGGCTGTTTTCAACCTAACTTAGAGTGACAAACCCAGCATTAACTTGCTTTCCTTATTCCAAGTGGCAAAGGCTGAAGGATTTTGCCAAATCTACCCAGAACTGTGCTTTGTGCGTCCAAAGGTGTGTACAGGCAGCCAGCATGTCCAAGTCCAGGAAGAAGCCCACTACCAGCCCAAGGGAGTCCCCAGCAGCCAAAGGAAGGGTGGGAACCACCTTCAAATGCTCCTCTGAGCCCTAAAGAACAGCCACAATAATTCTGTTTTTGTGCCATCTTTTTCTCTGCTTTTTTTTTTTTTTTAAATCTTTCTGAGCAGTCTCTTTGACCTTTTCAAGTCAAGGTGAGCTTTTGCCATCAATAGCTGTTACTCACCATGTAAGTCTCTGGGACAAAAATCCATGCCCCATGAGTTTATCAAAACTGAACTTGCATACACACCCCTGACCCACAGTGCCCCTCTCACCTGCCACCTCAATCTGACTGGAGTTAGGCCAAAGGAACCAAGCTCTGGGGGCCATGATGCTGAGTAAGTTGGACCTGTGCCACCAAAAGTCCATCTACCCTTTCAGTCCACAAACCTCAGTGGCTTGAGTCCCCTCCCTTGTCCCCCGCCCACCACTCTCAGTCAACACTAATGCATCCGTTTTCTTTAAATCACTTCTTACTGTCCAAAACTATCCTGTTTATTTATCTCCATAATTGCTTGGCAAGGGCATGAGGCCAAGGGGTCACTCAGCTGTTCACCTCTGTTACCTGGCCACACAGGTGGCTTGCGCACACTGAATGAATGAGCTGGAGAGAGCAGGAAACAAGTGAATTTGGGAAGAAACACCCAGGAGAGGCTCCCAAATGAACACATCTAATCCAAACATCAACCCGCACAGAAGGCATCTTTATGCCACATAGCTGGGAAGTAACAAAGTCCACTCAGGGCTGTGCAACTGGAAGAAGAAAAGAGAAAATACTGCAGGTAAGGACAGGAGAAGCGAGAGGACAAGCCGGTGAATATTAAAGGAGTGCAAGGTCAAACTATGGCCCTGGGGTCAGAACACCTTTTCCTCAAATGCTGAATTAACTGAGAAGAGTTGATACTTTCTACCAAGCTGAGTGCGGGTAGGGTAGGGTCCCTGCTTCCTCCATGATCCTAGCACCATCATGGCCCCTACACTTACCCAGAAAACACCTGCCCAAAGAAAGTTACCATAGTTGAGCATGTACAAAACCAAGTTCTTATTTTGAGGCACTAATGAATTAAAGACACAAGCACAAACCATTCTGGAAAAGGACATGGGTCCTTCTACATAGCGTGAGGTGGGAAAGTTGAAATTACTGCTGGTCCTTTCTTGAATGGAAAGCATCATTCATTCATTCATTTACTCTTTCATTCATTTGTTCAACTGGCATCTGCTCTACAGCTTTGAGAAGCCAGAAGTGAAGCAGGACCAAAACCTCTGCCCTCTCTCGCCAGTCTCCTAGTGCCTGCGGTTTGGGCGGGCTTGTCTTTTAAGACAAGCAAATATTAACCATACTCGCTTCCAAAACAAATAAGGCCACGTGGAGCTGGGCTCTGGAATGGGATTTTGGCTGCAATTTTGACTCAATTACTTGGAAGAACTAATTCAGTCCACAGGAGGTCATGAACCAGCTCCAGGCTCCCACTCAGATCCCCTGCTCCTCTAGGGTCAAGACCTCCAGCCAGCCAGCTGCATTTCCCAACATCCTTCAACCACATTCTCACCTTCTCCACACTGGCCTTCCTTCCTGATTCCTCTGACTCTATTTCCCCTGGGCTGCCAACCCTGGCCTCTCCAGTAGTGCAGCCTTAAGACTCTCTAAACCCCAGGACACACGCCCCAACCTGTCACCCCCCTCACCCCCACTCCTCCCTCCATACACTCCAAGTCTCAGCTTCCTCCTTGGAGACCTCGGCACCAAATGCTTACAAGACCCCCATTCACGGGACCCCTGAGCACACACACACACACACACACACACACACACACACTCTGGTGGCCCCCCACCCGCTCACATCCATGTCCTGAGGGCGCCACCCTACATCACCTCCAACTTCTCAGAAGCGCAGGCCCTGGGTCCCCGCACAGGGGAGCCCCCATACCACCCCCTGTCTCGGCAGAAGCCACCCTGCAAGCCTGAGGTCCGGGACGCCACCACCCCTGGGTCCCATACCGCGCGACTCCGGGGGACCCCAGGTCCCCCAAGGGCCAAGCCGCGCCCCTACCCGCGCCTTGGGGCCCGGCTCGGCGGCGGAGGCCGCGGCGCACCCGCGCCTACCGTTGGCGATGAGCTTGGCCGACAGCTGCTTGACGAGCTCGGGGATCCGCTCCCATTGGCACTCGGAGCGGCAGCGCTCGATCTCCGTCTCCAGCCGCGAGCCCGCCTTCCTGGTCGCCATCGCGGCCTGGCCGGCCCGGCCCGCGCCCGCAGGCCCCGCAGGCCCCGCAGGCCGCCGGGCCCCGCGCCGCCTCCCGCTGCCGCCGCGGGCTCGGGCTCCCGGCTCCCGGCTCCGCGGCGTAACGGGAGCGCCGGCCGAGGAAGGGGCGGGGAGCGGGCGGCGGCGGGCGCGGCGGGGCCCCGGGCGCCGCGAGGAGCGGCCCCTGCCGGCCAGGGCCGGAGCCGCAACGGGCCGGGGCCGGGCTGGGGTCGGGCGGGGCACTGGGGGAACGGGGCCCCGGCAGAGCTGGGAGGGAGGCTGGGACCAGGGCAAGGGCGGGGAGGGGGCGACAGGGGCCCTCGAGGATCCCGAGGGGCCACGAGACGCTGGAGCTGGCCGACCCCAGGAATAGGAATATGGCCTAGCAAGGCAGCACCCTGGGGAAGGTCAAGTGGTCAGGCAGCACCAGGGGGTCTGCGGCCTGAGGTGGGGTGGAGGGGAGGGGAGGGGAGGGGAAGGCCGGCCTGGGCTTGTCCTGCGTCTCACGTTGCCTGTGACTCCCTTGGCTGGCCTGGCTTGGCCTGTGCCCCTCCTTAGATTCCTCCTCTGCCCCCCTAAGCAACCTTGGCCCCCATGCAGCCAGAGGTGGGCGGAGACTCATCAGGTCTGGCACCTGCCAGAGGTTCCTTAAATGCCTGTCTGAGTTGATCCGAGCAGGCATCATTGCAAGCTCAGACGCCAGCTCCCTGGCCCTCTAGGAGAAGGCAAAGTCACCGGTGGGTTCCTCGTCTTCTTGCCCGGGGTAGGTGTGTGAGCTGCACATTATTTCAGCTGTGCATTTGTTCAACAACTATTTAGTGATCACCTACTGTGTGCTAGGCACATTTTAGATGCTGGAGAAACAGTCCCGGACTAAAAAGACAAAAATCTCGCCTTGATGGAGCTTACATTCCAGTTAGGGGGATGAATAAGCAAAAATCAAGTAGCAAATTAGAAGGTAAACATGGCTATTTGAAGAAACAGCAGGATCTGGTGAGGAGGGTAGAACTGAGGCTTCTACCCTTCAGATAGCTGTTTTGCCTTCTAATTTCTGGTTTTAAATGGGATGGTCAGGATGGCTTCACTGAGGACAACCCAAGGACAGAGAAGTGGAAGTCAGAGTCTCAGCAGGAAAGGGAAGGGAAGGGAAGAAGAAGGAATGTCAGGAGGTGTCCCATCCCCTACCCCACTCCAGGCCCTCATATTCCTCCAACTCTGACGGGAATGACCTTGTGTGATCCCACAGCACTAGATGTGCGGCCTGCCTCCTAACAAACACTGTCACAGCAATGCCTGTGATAGTGACCACGACATAAGACAAAACATTAGGGTGCATCTCCCGGCATCTCTGGAAGATATGCTGTCTGAATGAGGCAGGAGTTGCCTGGGCAGTGCCATTTTACCTCCTCATCCTTTCATCCCTTGGCTCTAGTGCCTACCTGGAACATCGAGTGTACTAAACCCAGGCTGACATGCTATAGTACCCCTTGCACCTGGCATAGGGCCCCACCATGGTATTGGAGCCCAAATGGATGGTGAATGGACTGGAGATGTCCACAGTAGAATCAACCTCTGCATGCTTTTCTTTAGGGTTTAACATAACAAATATATGTGACTTGCTTTGGTTTAGATATGGATTGAATGTATTCCCCTAGAGTTTGTGAGTTGGGAATCTGATCCCTAGTGTGGCAGTGTCAAGAAATGGGGGACCATTAAGAGGCAGGACCTAGTGGGAGGTCTTTAGGTCATTGGTGGGGGGTTGCCCTTAGAAAGGATTAAGGAAGCTTTCTGGGACCCTGACCTCTTTCAAGTGAGTTGTTTTAAGAGAGAGTCTGAGTTCACCCCCTGAACTCCTCCTGACTTCCTCTTCAATGATGTAATCTTTCTCTCTCCTCACACACTCCTGCCACACACCACGATGTCCTCACCAGAGCTGAGCAGATGCTGGACCATGCTCTTAAACCTTCAGAACTGTGAAGTAAATAAACCTCTTTGTTTTATAAGGTTACTGCCTCAGGTGTTTCACTATAGTAAAGAAAAAGCAGATGAACACATGATTACATTCCAGGCTTCCACCTTTCACTGCAGGCTAAGGCCCACCAGAGCATTCTTGAGACCATTTGCTTGAGTGCTGAGGTTGCAGGGTTTGGGAGCAGAGGCTGATGTCAGCTTGACCCAGCACAGAGAAAGAAGCTTCTGGGTGTTCACTGTATGGGGTCCAAGAGCTGGGCCCTGTAATCTCTGAATTGATTCCCATCTCTGCTGCGTGTTGGTCCTTACTCGTCACTGGTGCTGTACTGGTACTGCTTCAACAGCTTTAGAGAGGACAAGCGACCCGTGAGTAACAAGTTCCCAGATGGTTTTCAGGTGAGTTTGTCTGCAGGTGGCATTCAAGTAAATTCACTAGTAGGAAGTCATTCATGCTAATAACAGCAATTAAGTCAACACCTCTTTCTCCAGGCAGTCAGGTATTACAAGTTTGACGAGGATGTGAAAAAAAAAATCACAGCTTTTAGGCCAAATCCTGTCCTGGGGCCTGTCAGGAAAGAAGCCAAAAGGGAGAGGCTGGGAAGGAAGTGCAGGTGAGCTTCCTGGGAACGCGGGGTTGCCAGGAACAGTGGACATGGGTTGTAGGTTCAGACCTACAGTCCTGTAGGTCAGGACCATGGGTAGCTTATATGGTCTAGAAACCTCTCAGACCCTCAAAGCCTCATCCCTCCATCCCCGAAAGCCTGGAATCCCCAAACAACTGGAGTAGGAAAAGAGCTGAGCAAGAGAGAAAGGCCTTGAGGGAGAGAGATTGTGAGCCTGGGCATGGTGAGAACAGTGCCTGACACATAAGAAATGCTCAGAGTTGGGCACTGGTGGCTCACACTTATAATAGCTATTCAGGAGGCAGAGATCAGAAGGATGCAGTTCAAAGCCAGCCCAGGCAAATAGTTCTCAAGACCCTATCTCGAAAAAGACCATCACAATAATAGGGCTGGTGGAGTGTCTCAAGGTGTAGGCCCTGAGTTCAAACCCCAGTACCATATACAAAAAGTTTACTGAGTATTTATTTATTTTGTGGTACTGGCGCTTGAACTCAGGGTCTTACTAAGCAGGTGCTTTACCACTTGAGTTATGCCTTTAGCCCTTTTTGCTTTAGTTATTTTTCAGATAGGGTCACTTGTTTTTTTCCTAGGGCTGACTTCACAATGAGATTCTCCTACCTCTGCCTCCTGCATGGCTGGGACCACAGGCGTAAGCCACTATGCCTGATTTTGAGATAGGGCCTCACTTTTTGCTGGACTGGTCACAGACCAAGATCTTCCTGTCTCTACCTCTCACATAGCTGGGATTACAGGTGTGAGCTGCCATGCTTGATTCCTTCAGTAAACATTTAATGAGTGAATGAATGAGTGGAAGGAAGGTGGTGGGCAGGCTGGCTGGATGCATGATGGGCTGGAGCCTCCCAGTAGACACACACAAGGGGAAGTGAGACTTCCTTGCTGAAACACGTGGTTTGGGTTTAGGGTGAGTTGAAAACCTAGAAATAGGAAATGACAGGGGGTTTCAGGGAGGACAGTCACATCTAACCTTTGACCTTGACCTGCTAGGACAGCAGCCCTGTAATTTGTCTGCCAGAGCCAGGGAGCATCTTTGGTGCCCTGGGAGGTGTGATCTGGCAGCTGGTGCTGTGGACGGAAGCTGGAAACCTCACCACAGCTTGCACGCCTGGGGCATGAGTAATGAGGCTGCAGTGCCTTCAGCTGGCTTTTATTTGTGTAATGTTTGACACATACAAAAATACATATGATCAAGAGGCTCCTGTAGAATAAAACAATAAGATGAAGAGCAGTGACACTACTGATGATCCCAGCATTAACTGCCTCTCAATTTTGTGTTTACTATACTCTTGCTTTGTTTGAAAACCAGTTTTATCACCAAACGTGTTTTCTCCTGCTTCTTATAATATGTGAGTAGTATGTAACCCTTAGGTGGTATTGTTGGGTTTCACTTGTGCTTGAAATTTCTGAAAATGAGGTTGTGTTCTACAGCTTGCTCTTTTGCTCATTCTGTTCCTGAGTTTATCTTGAATTGCATATTATGAGTCATCCTTTTCTCTGGTGTGTAATATTCTAAGGTGTGATTAGGCCACACTTAAATAGTCCTTCCTGCTGCTTTACCAAACCTCCAGTCTTCAAGTTGGCTTCTGTGACACAGTTGTGTCCATCCTGGGCTTTGAAGCAGGGCTTCTGAAGATGAATTCAAGACAATTCTGTGTCCCTTCCCCTGCAGTGCCCTGCTCCCCTGCCTTTCTTCCCAAGGGCCATCTGGAGCCCTGGTTCCCACTATAGGGACAAACCAGTGGGAAACTTGGTGGGTTGATCCATTGCAGGGAACTGGAGCTGGTATTTCTAATTTACCATCAGTTGCCACCTGCCAGGGAGGACCAGCATGGCATGATCCACATGTGAAAACCATGGTCAGAGAGGTGCTCTGGGGTGCTGTCCCTATTCCCATTGTTAAACCCCATGACAACTCACACTCACAACGGAAGCCATCTTCCATTTTCCAAACCAGCAGACCCCAATCCATGACGTGATGCATGCTAAGCTGAAGTGATGTCATCGGGGCTGAGGGTGTAGCTCAGTGGCAAAGTGTGAGCTTGGTATGCACAAGCCCAAGGGTTCAATCCCCAGAACACACCACACACACACACACACACACACACACACACACACACACACACACAGGATTGATTCACACATCCAGGATTTTAAAGAGAAACCAAGAAACAAGGTGGTACAAGGGGCCAGGCTATTCCTAAGAAGTTTTATTAGCAAAGCGTTTTTTCAGTTTTCACTTTAAATATGTTACCAATAAAAAGAAGCCAACAGTGAACTTGGAGATAGGAGACCTGGATTTGATTTTCTCTCTGTAATTGACCTGCTGTGTGACCTTATGAAGGTGGGAGTCCCCTCTCTGGTGTCAGTTAATTCCCAGGTTAAGTGTGAGAGGAGCTGATGACCACAGTGAGGTGGGATGTGAGAAGTCCGTCCGCCGAGGAGCACGAACAACTCATTAAAATCTGTGATAAAAACGCGTGGGAAGTCGCGTGTGCTCTGTCGGGTATTAAAGAAAGGAAGGGGTAAGATGAAGGTACCAGCGACATCCCAGTAACACCACAGTCGCAAGCTCAGCGCCCGGCATGTGGCGGCTAGAAGGGACACTCATCTCCTTGTCAGATGGCAGATCTTCCTTCCAGGTGGCCCGTGGTGTGGAGAGAAGTCTTCCAGGCTTGCAGACCCGCTGGAGAGCTCCATCGCCATCAGCTCTCCCGGCCTGGAAGGGATGGGCAGACCCGCGCGGCGCCAGCAGCCAATAAGAGCGTCTCCTGATGAGGTCATAGCGTTTCTTGGCGCCTCATTGGCGGCTCCTCTGGCGTTCGGCGCCAGGGAGGGGTGGACGCCACGGCGGGTGGTCCCCACCTTCTCCCAGCATTTCTGTTCCCTGGGAGCTGGAGTAATGAGTCAGGCTCCTCCTTCAGAGAGGAAAGGAAATGGCCAAATGAAAAGAGCTCCTACCCACCCAAGAGACTGGTTTTACTTATTTTGGGGGCACCTTCATCTGCTTTTGTGAAACTTAAGGTTGGCTTGTTTTGTTCTAATCCGGGCAAACACTCTGATTCACGAACCACCGTCACCATCTAAGAGCACTGAGTAAACCTCCATTGGTTGGTCACCTTTTATTTTGTCTTGCTGATTCCCTCCCCATGTTAGGAACAACCAACTCCAGCTTTGTTTTGCTGAAGGGGAATAAGACCCAAAGGACTTGCTCAGGTGATGTGGCCAGTGGGACCGTGAGGACAGTAGAACCGAGCTCTTGGGCCCCTCGATGCATACTCATGACCTTGGGTCACAGTTCTGGACTTTCCCCACAGCATAGCAGTAATACCAACCTGGGCCTTGTTGCTTTTAATAAATCAGTTTTTCGTTTTCACAATATTGCCCGGAGTAGTGTGTGGTCAGCAGGAAGAAGCTGCCAGCCCTGACCATTCTGCCGCTTTGCTTTCTGATGAGCTGCGGTGGGAGGGGACTGTTTGAGTCTCTTGCTGAAGGGGTCAGGCAGGTATTTTGCTGCCTCTTCCTACCCAAATGCCCTTTTCAGAGTACGCCTAGGACCTGGTATGCCAGTCTTCATTTTACTATAGTCCAGGACAGCTGACATTTGGCCTAGAGGAAATACTGCCCTGAGCGCCACGTGCAAACTGAGCAGTCATGGCCCCCTGGAGCACAGGTCCTAACCAGGAAAGGCAGAAGGGGCAGTTTGACCTTGTCATGGTATGTGGAGTGGCCCTTTGTCAGGGTTCGTGGTTACCTGGCTCTTGATGGCCTTTCCTAGATGCTAGACAGAACCCTCCTCCCACTGGGGTTGCTGTAAACCACAAGCCCTTGTCCTGCCAGGCTCCCCTGTGGCTAGGCTAGAAGGAAAGGTGTGGCTGCATGGCAGCCATGTTTTACCCTAGAAGCACTGGGCAGCTGCATGGGTGGGCATGCGGTGCACGTGCTTCCTAGCCTCTGTCCCCACTGCCCAGGTGCCTGGCCTGGGCCCTCTTCCCAGAGCTGGTGAGCCGCAGGTGATTAATTCCACTCCTACGTGGGCCAGGGGTGGTGGGTCTGCTGCTTATAGCAGAGAATGGGCAGGTGAAGGAGGCTTCTGGTGGGAGGGCCAGGCCTCAGCTGGGCACCAGGTAGAAGAAATGGCATCGAGCTGAATGTGGACCAAGCATGGGAGAAGCCATCCAGGGAGAGGCCCAGCTGCAGGGCTTTCCTTCAGACCAAGTCCAGAGCCACAGAGGGAAGTGAGTCACACAGCTGGGTCAGTGAGGGCAGCCTGCAGTCCTTCCCGGAGTCACATGGGGTCACGGGAACCCATGACCTGCCTGGAGGATCTTCCTGCAAGCCCCAGGTCTTTCTTTTGCTGCTTTTTTGAGCTTCTTACTCAAGACACTGGGCTTATTTCCCTCTGTGGACAGGGCAGTTAGGGGCAGAGAGAAAGGATCAGGGGGCTCCCTGGTTTCATCAGGCTGCTTCTGGGCGCTTTCCACTTCCTGCATACAAAGCTGTCCTTTTCAACTAGGGGTAAAAACCTCTCCACGCTGAGGGATAAGGTTTTAACACCCCCACTCCCCAGCCTTTATGGGTGTAGCTCAGTCCACTGGGATCAGGCCTCACAACTCTGTGCTCCTTAGAGGGGGAGTTATGAAAAGACACTGTTCCCTGTGCACCCCATCCCACATGGGAAGCTCTGAGGCCACACTGCTGGGGTAGTGTGGGCGGGGAAGGGAAGGCAGGACCTTTCTTGAGAGCAGAGTTGGAGGCAGTAAGGGTGCCTGAGAGTGGAGGAGGCAGGAATTGACCAGGCCCCAGACAGGCCTCTGCTGGCTTAGGCCTCTTATCTGCAGTGCCAGAGGCCCAGGGTGACACCTTTCCCCACAGAACAGGATGAGCTTCCTACACCTCAGCCTGCTCAGACCTGCTTCAGGTAGACACTGAAAAAAGGGAAAAGGCCAGCTCTTAGGACTGGGCTGCAGGCCTGTCACCATTGATCTCACCCAGAGCTGTGCACATGTGCACGTGGACAGACAAGGGGTCATCTGCCCACACACAGGGTTCAAGGATCACAATGCAGAAAGAAGGGGAAGAAGGAGCTAGCTCTCCCACAGTACTTTCTATCTGGGCAAGCCAACTCTTGTTCCCTGCTGTGTCCTGCAGGTAATCCCCTCCGTGTGTCACCTTCTCAGTCACCCCAGCCTGTGGGCTGTGGACCCCTGTTTAGCCTTCTCACATACCTAGGATGCCCAGTGGCCAGGGATTTGGCTTTACTCAACCCTCACAGGTACCCATCAGTCCATGCATCCACTCAGTGGCTTGCCTTAGGAGAGCCCCCAAGGAAGAAGAAGAAAAATCCTTCAGAACCACCCTGCCCTATTCCCCACCTCCCTCTCCTCCCCACAAGAAGGGACAGTTGAGATTTCCTGGTTCCTCCTTTCATCATTTTGTCATACTTTGTCCATTTACTTTAACAAGTGCCCACAATCCTTCTCCTGGTGGAGGCATTTGGGTATGTGTTAGCCACTCCAAACAGATGGGGTCTTGGACACTTCCTCTTCCCTCATGTCACCTGTCACATGGTTGGCACCTCATCCAGGTTTTGAATGGAAGAGCATTCATAAAATGGAATTGTGCTGAGGAGCCACCTATCCTCTACAGCATTTCGGCAGTATGTTAGTATTGTGTGGTTTTAAAAAGTTTGTTGGGATATGGGATTTAATGGTTGTGCAGCCATCACCACAATCCATTTTAGAGCGTTTTGTCAACCCCAAAACTCACAGTCATGCCCCACTTTCCCCATCCCCCAATCTTAGGATTTTCTATTTCTAGGGATTTATGTATTCTGACCATAGCACAGAAATGGTATCTTATAATTGGTGGCTTTTTTTTTCATTTTTCTTTTATTATTCATATGTGCATACAAGGCTTGGGTCATTTCTCCCCCCTGCCCCCACCCTCTCCCTTACCACCCACTCCTCCCCCCCCCAATACCCAGCAGAAACTATTTTGCCCTTATTTCTAATTTTGTTGTAGAGAGAGTATAAGCAATAATAGGAAGGAACAAGGGTTTTTGCTGGTTGAGATATGGATAGCTATACAGGGCATTGACTCACATTGATTTCCTGTGCGTGGGTGTTACCTTCTAGGTTAATTCTTTTTGATCTAACCTTTTCTCTAGTACCTGTTCCCCTTTTCCTATTGGCCTCAGTTGCTTTAAGGTATCTGCTTTAGTTTCTCTGCGTTAAGGGCAACAAATGCTAGCTAGTTTTTTAGGTGTCTTACCTATCCTCACCCCTTCCTTGTGTGCTCTCGCTTTTATCATGTGCTCATAGTCCAATCCCCTTGTTGTGTTTGCCCTTGATCTAATGTCCACATATGAGGGAGAACATACAATTTTTGGTCTTTTGGGCCAGGCTAACCTCACTCAGAATGATGTTCTCCAATTCCATCCATTTACCAGCGAATGATAACATTTCGTTCTTCTTCATGGCTGCATAAAATTCCATTGTGTATAGATACCACATTTTCTTAATCCATTCAGTGTTTTCAAGGTTCTTCTGTGTTATAGCATACAGAACTTCATTAAATTTTTTGACCAAATAATATACCATTGTATGGATACCACACTGATTCATCCACTCATGGGTTCATTGATGTTGGCTTATTTCCACTTTTTAGCTTCTGCGAGTGCTGCTGCTGTGGATATTTGTGTACATGTTTTTGCATGGGCACACATTTTCATTTGGCTTAGATATACACAAAGGACTAGAATTGCTGTCCTATGGACAGCAACAGAACATAGAGTCCTCTGGTGACTCTATGTTCAATTGTTTAAGGGATTGCCAGTGGATTTCCAAAACAACTGCACCATTTTACATTCTCACCAGCAATGTCTGAGGGCTCCAACTTTTCCCTCTACAGGAGAAGCAAGCTGTTGCTTCCCTGTTCTCACATGTAACAATAAACACAGAAGAGTTGTGACTCAAAGGTGTGGGGATTTCTACCCAATAAGCAAGCAATTAATTCTGCAGCAGACACCAGATGGGTGTCCTCTATGCAATTCAGCTCTGACACTACCCACCTAGAGACAGCATCAGATCCATGGTTGAGGGCTCAGTCCCCAAGACTGCCCCCCACCTCAGATGCCAATGGCAAACCCAGGTCATTTTTACCTGTACTTCTGACCAAGTGGTTCCCATGACACTCCTCTCAGTTTTAATTCATTTGTAGAGCAGCTCATTAGAACCTGTCTTATTATAAAGGATATTGCAGAGGATTCGGATGAAGAGAGGCACAGGGCAAGGTATGTGAGAAGGGATGCAGTGCTTCCATGTGCTCTCTCGTCCATTCTTCAGGAACCTCTGTGTGCTCAGCTATCAGGGAAGCTCTGGGTATCCTTTTGGGGGTGACAGCCATCAGTCAGCTCATTGGCATATTTATCATTTGGAAGAGCCCAAGAATTTTTGGAGTTGTTTGCAAGGAAACTGGGATGAAGGTCAAATATATATTTGATAATGTCACATGCCCAACCCTCACGTGTGTCTCTGATTTGAGCCATCCTAGTGTACATGAAATGTACTTCATTGTGGTTTTGACTTTTATTTTTTTGACAGAAGAGCATGGCAGAGGAATTACCTTGTGGCAGCCATGAATGCAAGAGAGAAAGAGAAAGAGATTGAGAGAGAGACTGAGAGAGAGAGAGAGAGAGAGAGAGAGAGAGAGAGAGAGTCTCTGGGGACAAGGCATTACCTTCAAAGACACACCCCCAGTGGCCTACTTCCTCCAGCTAGACTCCACCTCCTAATAGCCCAGTCAGCTATGAAATCATTAATGGATTAATCCATTAATGAGGTTAGCATCCTCATGATCCAATCATCTTTCAAAAGTGCCACCAGCTGGGGACCAAGACTTCAATACATGAGCCTTTTGGGGGGGACACTTCATATTTAAATCATAACAATAACTAATGATTTTTATTAACTTTTCATGCGTATATAGGGCACAATTTGGGAAGTACTATCTAGGGTTTTCTCTCAGCTGAGAATCACCTGTAAACATGTGTATTTGATAGAATAAATGATAATACCTGCTAGAAACATACATGGATGGTTGACATACATTATCATCTTACAAAATGAGATTCCTGTCTCTGTCTGAGCACCTGGCTCAGCATCTTTTGCAATCCAACCTTCTACAAAGTAGACAGGAAATAGGGCAGCATCAAGGCAGAGCTGACCCTCTGGGTGATTTGGTGCTTTGTACCTCCACAGGGCAGCTTAGCCCACAGTAAGTGGTGCTGCCTGGTTTACCCTGGGGATCACTTCTTCTTTGTCTTATAAATAGCTAAACACATGTCTGAGTTAGCTGTTAGTCTGTGGGGTAAGTTCCTGTGATTCTGGAATTGTGTCTACCTGAAAGCTGACACACACACACACAGCAGAGTTGACCAAAGTTAAACACAAAATGTGAAGTGCAAGTGTGGTGTTGAGTCTGTAGCTGAATTGGAGGCTTGATCAAAGAATGCAGTGTGCTTAAAAGAGTCCTCTTAGTGCAATCCATCCTGCCTTTGTGCTATCCCAAGATCTCTTCCTATTGGCCAGGGCTTTCCAGCTGAGGAAGACCCCACAGCTGGCAACTGGTATTTTTGTGGTGAAAGTTGTTGGCAATAATGGCACTGATAGGTTTCGGTTCTTATTGCACCCTTAAGCTTCTGTTTTCCAGGGTCACGGTCCTGCCTCCCAGGGTCACAGTCCTGCCTCAAGTCTAGCTTGAATCCTCCTTCTGCCCCAACCTCCAATCAGCATGAACCATAAGATCCTAACCAATCAGATCATGCTGAGTCCCACTGAGGGGTATTTAAGCCCCTGCCCTTCCTGCCTCTCTCTCTCTCTCCCTTGGCTCTCTCCCTCTCCCACCAGGCAAATAAAGAATCTCTTGGCCAGATCACTCCTATCCACGTGGTCACTTTTGGGGCCCACTTTTCCAACATTTTGGTGCCATGACTCGGATGGAGGCTTCCCACTAATCCTGGTGGAACCCCCATTTCAACTCACCCCATGACCATCCTGAGGATGTGACTGGCCAGGACTCATCCTCCCGATTGCCCTCGCTCGCATCCAACACTGGACATTCTTTGGTGAGTCCACCTACCCTTCTTGGGCTCCCTTTGCAGTCTCTCCCTTCAGTGTCTCTGGGTTTTAGAACACTTCCCCTGCTTTGGGCTATCTCTGGGCGGCTCAGATGGCAGAGGGATCCCCTTCTCCGCAGGGTTTGGATTTTACAGGGTCTGGGACCCTACAAAACCTAGGCCTAGGTAATCCAAGCCGCCGGCCTCTGGCCTGCAAACCACCTGAACTCAGCGACGGCTGGTTCTCGTGTGCTTTGTGTTTTCTCGGATATTTGTGCTATGCGAGGACGCTCCACAGTACATAATATCCTCCTCTCCCATTCCGGCACTGAGTCCCTCATAATGGGTGCCTCTACGTCTTCTCTGCCATCTGACTCCCCATTGAGATGCCTCCTCAATAATTTGGACACCTTGGGTTTGACCCCAGACATAAAACCAAAAAACTTGATCCGCTTTTGCACCCAAATTTGGCCCACTTATGCTTTAGACAACCAAAGTCACTGGCTCCTTTCAGGTCCTTAGATCCCAACCTCCTACGGGACCTACATAATTACTGTGAGCAATCGGGACAATGGGGAGAGATTCCATATGTTCAGGCCTTTTCCTACCTCCATCTAAATCCGGCTTTCTGCACCACTTGCAAACCTAAACATGTACTTCTTGCTCTAAAGTCTTCAGCCTCAACCTCCGCTCTCTCTTCGGATTTTGACCCGGCCGATGAGCCCCCGCCATACCATTGGCAGGCTCCACCCAATCCTCCTCCTCCCCAACCTACCCCGCCATCTTTCAACCCGCCTCCACTTCCTGCTTCTTCAACCCCTTCCACGCCGCCACCCCCTGCCCCCACTTCTCCTTCTACTCCAATTCCTCCCTCTCCCCCCACCTTCAGTCCTCCCACCACTAGGTCACGCACTCTGGCTGCCCAGCCCCTCCCCCTTCCCTCCTAGCACCCCTTCAGGAGGTAGCCGGATCTGAGGGCATTGTTAGGGTTCATGTTCCCTTCTCTATGCTCGATCTCTCCCAAATCGAAGCCCGCCTGGGCTCCTACACAACTAACCCCTCTGCTATGTCAAACAATTTCAATATTTACTCCAGTCTTATAGCCTGACCTACCATGATATCTATATCATTCTCTCTAACACCCTCTTGCCCGAGGAACATAGAAGGGTTTGGGAACAGGCTCGCACGTACGTGGATGAGGTCCATCAAACCAGTCCCGCTCACCCTACAGGTGCCCTCACGGTGCCTGACCATGATCCCAATTGGGACTACAACACCCAGGCTGGTCTCACCCTCCGGAACCAATTTGCCACCTGTCTCCTGGCAGGATTAAAATGGGCCTCACAAAAGGCCATTAATTTTGAAAAACTCCAGGAAATCATCCAGGATAAAACAGAAAACCCCTCTACCTTCCTAGATAGATTAACCGGGGCTCTCCAGCAATACACCAACATTGACCCAGAATCCACAGATGGTAGACAGCTCCTTATGACTTATTTTTTCTCCCAAAGTTACCCTGACATTAAGGCTAAATTAAAGAAACTCAATAGAGGCCTCCTCACTCCTCAGACCTAGGTGCTGGCCACTGCCTTCAAGGTGTTCCACTCCCTGGATGAAAAGGCTAAACGCCAAAAATACAAAATGCTGGCTCAGGCCATGCGGGGGCCAGGAGATGGTCCCACCTGGGGTTCTCAACGCCTGTCGGCAGGACATCCTCTGGGCTCCTGTTACTGCTGTGGAGGGGAAGGGCGTTGGGCCAAAGCCTGTCCCAACCCCAAGCTGCCACCATGGCCATGTCCTAGATGCCATGCCCCTGGAAATTAGGCAACTGATTGCCCTGGCTCCCGGCGGGGGGGTTGGGTCAGTCTCACATTCCAGTCCAGACCTCATAGGGCTGGCAACAGACGATTGAAGGGGCCTTGGGACACCCCTCCCAGTGACTACCATGTCGTTTCTGGAGCCCAAGGTAAGCCTTCTGGTTGATGGGCGCCCCATCTGCCTCCTCCTGGACACCAGTGCCACTTTTTCAGTTCTGACAGAGTTTTGGGGGGCAACCAGCCCATCACAAACCCCTACTGTCGGGGTAGGGGGACAAACTATTTTTCCCACAAAGACCCCCATGCTTTCCTGCTCCTTTTCGGGTCATCCTTTCGCCCACCAGTTTCTAGTCATGCCCCAATGTCCCACCCCTTTACTGGGAAGAGATATTTTGACCAAATTTTGGGCCTCCATCTCATTTAACTTCTATCCCATTCCTCTTTTCGCCCTTATGGCTATGGCCGGCCCTTCTGATTTTACCAGCCAAACCCTCCCTTCAGGAGTGGTTCCTAGAGTATGGGACATGGACACTCCTTCCCTGGCAACTTGTCCTCCCATCAAGATCCTCTTACAGAATACTCATCACTTTCCGTGCCAGTCTCAGTACCCCCTCCCTACTTCCAGCCTGCTGGAACTACAACCAATCATTAACGATTTACTCCAAAAGGGGCTCCTCAGACCCACCCACTCCCCATACAACTCCCCCATCCTAGCTGTAAAAAAATCGAATGGCACCTACTGCCTTGTCCAGGATCTTAGACTCATCAATAATGCTGTTAAACCCATACACCCCCTCGTCCCTAACCCTTACACCATTCTCTCCTCTATTCCTGCCTCCTCCACCCACTTCTCTGTCCTTGACCTCAAAGATGCCTTTTTTACCATTCCCCCCTCCCCCGACTCACAGGACATCTTTGCTTTCACCTGGATGGACCCCCCCCACACACCACTCTCAACAACTCACATGGAGCCTCTCCATGAGTGGGCAGGCTAATGCTGAAGGGTACTTTTAGAGGTTTAAGATACGGGAGACCTACACTGTCCCACAAACCTCTCTCACCAGTCTGGTGGGCACCGGAGACTGCTCTCCTAAGGGGTGCCAGACCCCTCTCTCAGTCCCCTTCAAACCCAGGAGTGATAGCGACTTTGGATGCCATTGTCCTTTCTTCTCCCAGACTAAGGACCACTGCAAGAAGGGGGCACCATATACCCAGGAATATGGGGGATGTCCCTGTTGGTCCTGCAACATCTACCAGGTACTGAATTTAAGGGGCCCAGACAATGAATTCTCCCTTTATGGGGGACAAAATGGGACCATTGTGGCCCACATCCCCAACCCATGGGACAACAGATGGGCTCAGGGTGAAATGATAGCCCTCTATGCTGGGTGCACTGCCTCCAAACCCTCAGCTGACATTATGATTTCCAGGGAGCTCACCCTTCCAATCCCTACTCAAAAGGAGGTGACTTCAGAGGTCCTCCAGTCAGAACAAAGCCTACAGCAGGCCCTTCAACAATCCTCCACCCCTACCTGGCTCCAACAGTTCCAGGCTTCACTCCAACTCATGAACCTCACCACATCCATTAGTGTCATTGACTGCTTTCTTTGTGCCTCCCTCCAGCGTCCTCTGCTGGCTGCAGTTCCCATTAATGCTTCGTCTTCTATCAAGGCTTCCCCTGCTTTACGGAACTCCTCATGCGCCCCTCCCTTGCCATCGGTACCTCTATGGCACCTGACTCTACACAAGTTCCCTTGTGTAGAGGAACACACACCTGTTACACCCCGCTCTCGACATCTCGGTCCAACTTTTCTCTCTCCTGTCATATCAACATCACAGTTACAGCACAATTGGCGTCTCCCTCGGGGCTATATTTCTGGTGCCACAACACCCTACACTCCTGCGTAACCCAAACTACCCCCGGGCCCTGCATACTGGTAATCATAGTTCCCCAACTTACTCTTTATGGGGAAGCTGAATTCTCTCTCCTATTCGGCGCTTGACCAAAGCGCGCTGCCTTCTTTCCCGTCATGGTCGGTATAAGTTTGGCAACCTCCGTTGCCGCCGCAGGCTTCGTGGGGGAGCTCTTGGCCATAGTGTTATTTCAGCAAGGGACTTTGAGGAGCGCTTACAGATCACCCTTGAATCCACCTCGGCCTCACTGGCCTCCCTTCAGCGTCAGTTCACCTCTCTAGCTCAGGTGGCCCTCCAAAATCGTAGAGCCCTGGACCTCTTAACGGCCAAAAAAGGGGGTACCTGTTTCTTCCTCCGGGAGGAATGTTGCTATTTTGTCAATGAGTCCAGAATTGTGGAACAAAATGTCAACAAGTTAACAGACTTGGCCAAGGACCTCCTAAGGAGACCCAGTAAAAACACCTTAACCGACCTGCTGAGCTCTCCTCTCGTCACCTGGCTCCTGCCTTTCTTGGGTCCTTTGCTTATGCTCATTGCTCTCTGCACCCTCCTACCCTGCTTATTATGGTTTCTCAGATCTCAGGTGAACAGAATCTCTAATCAAACTTTCAACCAGCTTCTCCTTCAGGGATATCACCCCCTCATAGCCCAGCCGGAGGACACCCGCGATGAACCCTACCGGGACACTGGACTCTGAGCCACTTCAATCCCTTACAAGGTGCCTACTGTAGTTCCTTGATTCCCTACGTGAGGACAGCTGGCTAACACCTGCCATCCGAGACCCAGAGGAATGGCTGGAGACCATTTACGATCTATGGCTACAGGGAACCTTTATCGAATTCAGGGAAGAGGAAATTTTCACCTTTGGAGCCTGGGTGTATGCGGTTATGAGACCCGCTACTCTGATGCCATCTACCAACTAACCGTCCCTTCCTCTATGTCGCTCCTTGCCAGCTCAAAGAAGCCAGAGTGAACACAACACCCCTCTTCCTTAACAAACAAAAAAGGGAGGAATGTTGGCAATAATGGCGCCGATAGGTTTCGGTTCTTATTGCACCCTTAAGCTTCTGTTTTCCAGGGTCACGGTCCTGCCTCAAGTCTAGCTTGAATCCTCCTTCTGCCCCAACCTCCAATCAGCATGAACCATAAGATCCTAACCAATCAGATCATGCTGAGTCCCACTGAGGGGTATTTAAGCCCCTGCCCTTCCTGCCTCTCTCTCTCTCCCTTGGCTCTCTCCCTCTCCCACCTGGCAATAAAGAATCTCTTGGCCAGATCACTCCTCTCCACGTGGTCACTTTTGGGGCCCACTTTTCCAACAAAAGTCAACTTCACCACAACTTCTTGTGGGGCAAGAGAGTTCAGGGATCCATGAGAGGAAGAAGAATGGGACAGGAGTCGAGAGCAAAGGCTCTGGAAGCTGCAGGGTGGTCTATGGATCTCTGAGAAATAAAAATGAACTCAGCGCAAAATGCACCAAGCTGTGATGTTTCTTTCACAGCAAATGACAAAACCCTATGGTTCTTTGTTTATTCACACAGTTTAAAACAAAGCTGTAGAAAAAAAAATGTCCTGCAATCTCAAATTTGATGCAAAGCATAAATAAGTGGGCTGGACACATGCCAGGGAAGGGAGCTCAAACTCAACTGAGAAGCAAATGAAGCTCACTCAGGTGACACATTCATTGCACACACACCTCCCCCCAATCTTTGTTTTAGCTGGTTGAGCTCCAGATGGAAATGTCTTAGGAAAAGCTCTCCCAGCCCTGGTCCTAGGCAGTGCCACTATATAAGCAGGTGGGAAGGAGGGGACACCTGGCCCCTCAGGGCACTGGGACATGGGATGGTTTTATCCCAAAGGCATCTCCTTTGTGCTGTGCTCACTAGGTGTGATAAAGCCTGTGCCCCACAGCTAGGTAAAAATACATTTTCCCCAGATGCTATACAATACCATGAAGGAGAGGGAGGGAGGATTGGAGAGAGAAAGGGAGAAAGAGAGAGAGAGAGGGAGAAAGAGAGGGAGAAAAAGTGAGTGAGAGAGGGAGAGAGGGCGAGAGAGAGATGAGAGGGAGAGTACAATGGGGAGAGCAAGCAACAGGGTGAGCATTCACCTATTGCCCAACCCCATAGGTGAGGAGAGATGGGGAGGAGGGTGTGTATATTTCCTGTGGCTGCTGTAAGACATTACACAAATCTAGTGTCTTAAAACAACACAAATTTATGTTTGGGGAGGGTCTTTAAATATAGATTTATTGAGATATAATTCATATATGGTATAACTCACCCACTTAAAAGTATACAATGCAATGGTTTTTCGCATATTCACAGATATGTACACCATAATCCCAGTCAGTTTGGAATAGTTTTATCACTAGAAAAGAAACCCCATACCCTTTAGTTATCATTCTCATTCCCCAAAAACCCAGTCCTGAGAAACTACAAACCGGTTCCTGACTGGGGCTAGGCAACAGCGTGCTTCCCCCAGAGTAACACCTGATGGTAGGAGCTACATATGTGTTGTGTGTGTGTGCATGTTCAGGGGGAGAGCAGATAAGATGGGGGTCACAATGACAGCATAGTAGTCTCAGGCGCCCTTGGCTACCCTGTCCCAGATCTCTGTTCTGTGAGCCAGGGCAGGGCCATGATACCTCCAAGGGAGTGCTGGATGCACGGGAGAGCGTCTAACTCCGGTCCACACCCACTCAGAACTCAGTCTTGGGAACAGGTACTGGGGCAGGATGAGTCCTGAGGATGTCCTGCCTTTTCTGGGAAGACAGCTTCTGACTGGATGAGGGAGAAGCAGTCTTGGGTTTCTGACTGCACCATTTGAAGTAGAGTTTCTGTCTTCTGAGCTGGAGATCAGAGTCCAAAATTATGTCAGAGTGTCAGTAGGGCTGGCTCTGCTTGGAAGATGTGGGGAGAAGCCATTTCTTGGCCCTTCCCAGTGTCTGAACACTGCCCATAAACTTGAGGCCCCTTCCTGTATGTTGTTCACCATAGCATCTCTTCTGAGCTCCTGCCTCTCTCTTGTAAGGCCCCCTTGATACATCAATCCATACATCACCTAGGACCATCACCCCATCTCCGGATCCTTATCTTAATCCCACCTGCAAGGTTCTTCTTGCCATTTAAGGAAACATGTCCACAGACTCTGGGATTTGCACATGGATGTCTTTGGGGGCATGCTTCTATCTACTACAGGGTGGAAAGCAGGCAAACGAAAGTGGTTCCCTCCAGCTCAGAGACTGGCACTTCTGCACTAATACACTTGCTGCTTGGTCACAGACCCAAACCAGGAGCAGCACAGGGTATGGTGACAGGGAAAGCTCCCTGTCTCAAGCGTATCTTCCTAAACATTCCCTCTCTACCTTTCTGGGCTCTAGCTGTGCCTTCACTGTTAGCAGACTCTTGTCCTGGTCTTCTTCCTGAGCCCATGTAACAATAATTGCCATTTATGACACAACTGCTGTGTGTTCTGGCTCAGGGAAAGAGTGTAAGACCCTGTCTGAAAAACAAACTAAAAGCAAAGTGGTAGAGTGCTTGTCTAGTAAGTGTGAGGTCCTGAGTTTAATAACCCATACTGCAAAAAACTTAAAACAAGAAAAGACTAGGGCTGAGGAGTGTAACTTGCCTAATGTCACATGGTTAGTAACTGTGGAGGAGTAAGGATCTATGGAGCTTTTAAGATCTATTTGCAAATTCTTTGGTACTCTTGCCTCAAAAGATGGAGCCTAACTCTCCTCCACTTTAGTGTGATGTCATTAGTTATGGGTTTCTAGAGAATGTAAGGCAGCATAGGTAATGCTCTTCAAGATCAAAGGACTGTGGCTCCTCCTTGCAGCTGCCATATTGCCAGGGTGCTCAAGCAAGCCTCTGGAGAGGCCCACATGGCCAGGTCCTGCCCATAAGCCATCGTCTCCATCTTGACCGCAACTATGAGACTTTGACCCAAGACCATTCAGTTAACTTGCTCCCAAATTACTGACCCATAGGAATTGCAAATTAATAAATAATAAACTAATAAATAAGAATTTTAAGTCACTGCATTTGGGGGTTAAGAAACAATAGGTCATTAGCATGGCCCCTATGTCTGGGCTTATTCTAATTACTGATACTACCTCCAAATCATCAAGTTGGGTGACTTTTTGCACTGGGGGACGGAGAGAAGCTGGCTTTGAGGAAGAGAAGGTGGTGGATTTTAGATGACAACAGTGAAGGCTAAGGGAGCAAGGAATGGTGGGGTACAGAAGATTAGGTGGGGAAGAAGTCAAGGAGCCTGGGGAACCAGCTCCTGGGAAAGTTGTCATGAAGACTCAGGTATTTCCCTTACCAGTCTGCCAGGGGCTTTTCCTCCTGCTTCTTGGGCTGCAAGAGAGGGGTAGAAGATAGCGATGATGGCACCTGGAGCTGTTAGGGCACCTCTGAAGGTGCTCTTCAGAGTGGAGTAGACAAGTGCAGTTTAGAAACTCCACCTTCCGTTATCCACACAATGTTACTTCAAACAGAAGCTCAACTCAAGTAATCTAAGATGTAAAATTGCTGATATGGACTTTGTATTACTTTAGTGATCTTAATTCCAAAAAAACCAACATAAGTCCCACCTCCCCAAAGAAAACCCCCACAAATCCAAGCCAGGTATCAGGTGTTTGTACATTGACAGGTTTATTCTTCTCTTACAGCTTGAACAAGTACATCTGTACACACACACGGAAGTCAGTAAAAAGTAAGCCCTTACACTTTGTTGAAAATAAAGCATTCTGGTTAAATTCCCTGAAGAAGAAAACATCACATTTCTACAACACAGCCATTTTTCAATCCATGTGTGTTTTAAAGCCAACGTAACTCATTCGGATCTGCCTTAACCTAGGGGAAACCTAACATCAAGACCACAGGGGAAAGAGTACATGCCTCCGCTAAGTGTTAAAGACAGCAACTGTGGAATTCTGAAAAGTCTTCATAAACAGTTGAGAGTAGAAAACTTAACTTCAGACACTTCACTTTTAATCAAAGTACTGCTTATCATTAAAATGAAGCATTCCAAGGATACTAAAATTAAGTGCATATCTACAGCAACAAAAGGAACATATTACACTTAGCTTTCTTAAGTGAGGGAAAGTTCAGTATAAATTAATACTGGAAGATTCTAGCCCAGCTAGAATGAATCAATTAAAAAAAATCTGTCATGAAGTATATAAATATGGAATTCAGGAAAGCAAGTAGAGAAAAACTTACTAAATGTGGAACGTACCAAGCCAAAAAAAGTCATTCCCTGTGGGGAGGGGGGAGGAGTGAGGAGGAATTAATACTTATAAGCATGATGGAAGATAGTATAAAATGAAGACCTCAAATAAAACTGACCCTTGATGTGAGAATAATTCTATTCCTTATGTTATAAGAACGTCTTCCATTCTTCAGGAGAGACTTATGGGAAAAAAAAAAAAACCCATGCAAATAAAATTCAAATTACATGCCAGTGGTGTGACCTTGTCAGAGGTTGGCCCAGAAGGGATTTTGAAAGAGGTCAAAGCCCTGTTCTAATTGCAACTCAAATTGATGTTCACACAGAAATAAGAAGTATCTACTCATAAACCAACCCTTTATCTATGGATTTCATGGAAGCACTTGGCACTTCACAACGTTTTTACTTCTTTTTAAAAGAAAAAATGAGATGAGGGGAAAGAGGAGGAGGAGAGACAGACAGGCAGGTAAAGAACCTCATGATGCCAGGAAGGGAATATGGAGAAAATGAATGAAA
Organism: Castor canadensis; assembly: GCF_047511655.1. Classification (NCBI taxonomy): domain Eukaryota; kingdom Metazoa; phylum Chordata; class Mammalia; order Rodentia; family Castoridae; genus Castor; species Castor canadensis. Next base: position 17,933,564 of record NC_133388.1, on the reverse strand, counting down.
GAAAAATGTGAGCAATTTCTTCAGACAGAAGAGTCTGCCCCACTGAGTAGGAATGAGTGCTTGGTTCTGGTCTGGAACCTGTGGGGTGGCTTGGGGGTCTGAATATTACAACAGATGCTCCTTTTGTATTTGGGGAACGATGGAATTAGTTCCTGCTTGTTGGGCAATGACCTGAGCCACCAACAAAAAGTCTCCAAGGACACCTTTGGCACCAGCCCTGTAAAATGGGAAGCAAAGCTTTGGCCAGACATGCTGCACTCACATGGCTAAAAGCATAAGTTTTTTAAAAGGCCACTGAGTGTGGCTTTATTTTATAAATAACTCCACTCTGGCTAGCAAATCTGTTTGACAGGCCACCATGGACCGCTGTGAGGCTGATGTGACTGGCAGTTGATCTAACGACTTCACACAGAGAATTGTTGTTCGAGTCTGGCTCACTCCTCTCCATGTGGTTCAAGAACATGGTACCTGCAGCTAGACCAAGCCTAGCTTCCCTTAAGTCAGAGAAAGAAAGAACATCATGGCGTGTTCCTGTGGATGTACAATGGAAGAGCCAAAGAAAATATACAGGTAAAGTGATTTACTTGTTGATGCCAATTTGGGGCCAGTTAGCAAAACCAAGGGATTATCCTCCAAAAATGGAAAAAAGGGTGGAGTTAACATCAATTCTATATGATAACCTCGAATCTGACTGCTAAAGGACAATTAACACATTGTCTCAGAGTCTTATCTGGCTTATATTAGAACCCCGTCTCCCCCAACTGTAAGTGTCCTTGAACTTAAGTGCGCCTTAGAAGGAAACACTCTGCTCTGGGAAGGGATCCAGTCCTCTGTGGCCTTTCCCTAAGAGCACTAACCACCTGGACTGCTTCCTCAGGGGGTCCCATCAGTTCCTCAAACTCCACCCTGGGTCCTAAAACAGTTTCTCAGGCACTTGACCTGAAATGACTTGCTTCTACCATTTTTAAGGAACTTTAAATAGGTGATGAAAACAAACCTAGTTGCTACAGAAAGATGAGAGTCAAACTCATTATGGCAGACCATGTAAAACACAGGTATCCCTTCCTTCCCTGGCATCACAAATACTAAATGGTAGAGGAGAAAATATTTTCAATTATTAAGAAGATGGAGAAAACAACTTACCCAAAGGGGAAAGCCATGAAAAAACAGACCAGAAAATATTACACTAACTAGGCTTCTAAAATAAGGATGGCATTTAAATAAAAATTTAAAAATGCTTGCAGCATCTAAAATCTCACAAGATTTGTTCTAAGTTTTAGGAAGCTTTAGAAAGCTAAATAGTGAGGTAGCAACCCCACCCTTCCCCCAAAAGCTTTCAGGAAGAGGCTCTACAAGCACCTGTCGCCTATGTTGAGAGAGGTCACAGGAAGGAACCCTGCTTCCAGCAGTATAAAGCACTGTGAGTGCTACAGCTCCTGAACTTGGTGGTTCTTGGATAGCCTGAAACACCACTGTGACACGGCCTAATATGGTTTTCTGTATAGCTCTCAGAAATAAATTAAGCTGACTCACATAAAAGTCGTTTTACACACCAGTTGAGTGCAATTTTATACATATATATACGTGTGTGTGTGTGTGTGTTTCTTGGCAGTACTGAGGTTTGAACTCAGGCCCTTGTGCTTTCTAGGCAGGTGCCCTGCCACTTGAGCCACATCCTAGCCCCTTTTGGCTTCAGTTGTTTTTCAGACAGTATCTTGCACTTTTTGCCAAGGGCTGCCTCAGACTGTGATCTTCCTACCTATGCTTCCCATGTTGGTGGGATTACATATGTGGACCGCTATGCCCAGCTTCACTAACTTTTTGCCTAGGCTTGCTTTGAACCACAATCTTCCCCATCTCTGCTTCCCAAATACCTGAGATTATACATGTAAACCAGATTATAGGTGAGCCCAGAGATGCAATAATATTTTAAATTCACACTCAGACCTACAATATGTACCATAAATTTTAGTAATATTATTTATTGACAATAAATATTAAGGGCTGGTCTCATTTTATACCTACATCCTCAGTTCTAATTCAAAATGCTAGTCAATATTCATTATACAGAACCAGACAAAGACTTTTTAAATTGAATTCCTCTACAACATAAAGTCTTCATCATTAAATATTAACTTTCTGTTCCACCTGTCTTTGGTATCAGTGCACCTTATAGAGTTCTTTCCTCTCCTTTGATTTGGTCCTTTGGCTGGTGAGGTAGGGCAGGTCCAGTATAATTATCTCCACTTTGAGATGAAGATGTGGAGGCGCAGAGAGGTTGAGTGACTTGCTCAGGGTCACCAGTCAGTCTGGAAATACAGTACAAAGCTGCCTTCCCACCTCCTTTTTGCAAAACTGCATTTAAAAATAGAAATTTCACCTAAAATGTTTCCTCAGAGCTATGGCTCACAAACCACTCATTTCCAATGTCTGAATACCTTCACACAAGCAAATATTTTTGTTATTATTCAACAATGTGAAATCCACCATAATAAAATCTGGTTTGGAACTGCTTTTGATGTAGTTTTGAATTTAACTGAAAAGCAGCCAATTGTATTCACACACTGTTGGCCTAGTGCAGGTGCCTAGTGCTGCAAAGGTGAACATGCAACTTTTATTTTCTCCACGTTAAAAATGTTTATCTTTAAATATAAGTGAGTTTCAGTAGGCTTCTCCTGGGGGAAACACTTTTAAGTCTGGGAAGCAGTCAAAATGGAAGGAAGCCCAGAAGGACAGCACAAAAGTGCTGACTATGCTTCCTGTCCTATCTGAAAATGAGTTCTCTAAGAAAAAGAATCATTGCTTCGGATGCTTTAGATAATTTGCCTATCTTCCAACACAGTCTTTGAGAAATTCCTCTCAATGAAACAATTTCATACAAAACAACTATTTTCATCAGATTTTCCAGTGCAGGAAACCTCTTAGGTTGTCACTGACAGAATAAACCAAACCCTAACACCTAGCAAAGAGTAGACTAATCAAACTAAAATTCTCCATCAACAAATTTCATCAATGAACAGTGAAAAAAGCAAGCATGCATTTATGATGTCTAGGTAAAATCAACCAAATAAATAAAACGCCTTCCTTACTTTATTATTTTTTTAAAGTCAATGCAATCCCAGTACTGGGTAGGTGGAAGCAAGGGGAGCTCTAGATGGAGGCCAACCTGAGCTATACAGAGAGACCCTGTCTCAACAAATGAGAAACAAAAACAAATAAAAACAAAAAACAACTTCCCAATACCCTACAAATAAAAAACAGAGCACCTACTACCTAAGTGTATTTTAAATACTCGAAGTTTAACACTCTGAAGTCTTTGAATTAAAGAAAAATCCTAACCATTTTTTAAAGCTAAATTAAAATAATGCTGTAATTCTGGAATGGTCTCACCCATTATAGCTGCATTGAGTCTTCAAGAACCAGTGTGGTGTTCATAGAGTGAATGATTAGTACCCTTATCCTTCATTTTAAAAGAAACTTAACATGGTTTTAATTGTATATACTTCAATACAGTGGGGATCACTGTATTGCCTGTCCTGCAGTGGCAGGAATGGGTCTTGTGAACTAGATGTTGCCAGCTCCCAAATGTGTGAATGCACACCCATAAACACATACAACTCTACAGTTCTAGAACAGGTCTAGTACTTCAGTAACTAGAACACAGAAAGTTTTTTCCTCCAAATAAGGTATGTATTTAGATAGACTACTAATGGATCTGAATTTTAAGAAATGATAGTCCACAGAACCTCACTTGGAGCATGAAGAATTGACATGGTGACTTATAATTTAATAATTCTGAGTATGCTAGATTTAAAGCCAAGCCTCTTGCTAGGATCTCATACAGCCACTATAACCTTACATTTGAAAAACTTAACAGGCAACCAGCACAAGAGTTAATTTGTAAAAAGCCCACATAGTGAGGATTATGCAGAGTTACCAATATTTATCTTTTCAGATTTCGGAATATACATATGGCTCAAATATGTTAATTTAAACTCTTAATTAGAATTTTTAAAAATTCAAGTTTTTCACTGAATGTATTCATGCTTAGAAAAAAAGTTTTCTGCATTTTTTTCAGGGTTTGATTATTCTGACAGTAGGAAGCAAACACCAGACTCAAAAATAATGAAGGACGCTCAAATAAACAACAAATCTGCAACATCCTGGTAGATTTTCCTGAAATATCGAAAAGCTGTGTTAGAACTGCTTGCAGAACACAAACACTACAAAATCGCCAGTATCTTCTCAGTCCGTTCTTGCTTTTAAAAATGATATACAACTAGCCAGGCACAGTGGCTCACGCTTGTATTCCTAACTACTCAGGAGGCAGAGATCAGAAGAATCACGGTTCGAAGCCAGCCGCGCAAATAGTTTGAGACCCTATCTCGAAACAATCCATCACACACACATACACAAGGCTAGTGGAGTGGCTCATGTGTAAGCTCTGAGTTCAAACCCAAACACCACACACACACACACACACACACAAAAAGATATACAACTGGACTAATGATGCAATGAAGTACTTATTGAAGTTTATAATTTAAGCATTTTGTATTCTAAATATATTAAAAACATTACAATAAATAGTTATTATAAAAATATCTTCAAGCCAGGTGCTGGTCACTCATGTCTATAACCCTAGCTACGTGGGAGGCTTAGATTAGGGGGACAATGGTCCAAGGCCAGCCTGGGCAAAAAGTTCAGTACCCCATCTCAACCAATGGCTGGGCATGGTGTATCCACCTGCCATCCTAGGTGGGATACCTGTGGGAAGTTGTAGTCTGGGCTAAAAAAGTTTGTGAGACCCCATCTCAACAGAAAAAAGCTGGGCATGTAGTACATGCCTGTCATCCCAGCAATGGCAGTAAGTGTAAAATAGGAGGATTATGGTCCAGGCTGCTGGCCTGGGCAGAAAGCAAGACCCTATCTCAAAAAAATCAGAGCAAAAAGGGCTGAAGGCATAGCTCAAGTGATAGAGTACTGCCTAGCAAGTGCTAAGCTCTGGTTCAAATCCCAGAACTGCAAAAAAAAAAAAAAAATCTTTAAAACATTTGCCAGACAAAATTTATAAAAAACTACTGACTTTATTGAATTATAATATATATATTCTTCACATTAAGATTTTATATAAAACAATTTGCAATGTGAAACTATTGTTTACATTTGTAAAAAAGCCTTTGAAAGTATTTAAAGCCTAATTAGTTTTCTTCAGTACAGTTCATCTTTGCCTTTGTCAAGAACAAATGCAAAGTTTCATGTGCTATCTCAATTCGTGAATAAAAAGAGCTATAAGTTCACTCTCATGTTAATAAAATGTTTGTGTTCAATGAATATAAATTACCCAGAACAAAGACATTTGGGGACTGGAGGTATAGCTTAGCTGTAGAGTGACTGCCTCATTTGTGATGACCTGAGCATAAGTGTCAGAACAGTTAACTCCAACATACATTTAAAATATCGGGGTTTTAAGAGGGACAAGACAGCCTCTGACTAGTAAAATGGTAAAATCATGAGTAGCATTAGGTTTATGGTATTTCAGAGCTGCTCTGGTTGATTAAGACAATTGCTACAAATAACATTTCAGTTGACTGTGCAAACAAGCCTGCTTCTGAGAGAATATTAACATAAGCAGGACAAGAGAGATTTTAGAAAAGCACTCACCAAAGGAAAGTGAATTAAAACAAGACTCCATTGGTCCCATTAAGGCAATGAGATCAAAAGTAAGGGATTAACCTTTAGAGTCAGGGATACAAGAAATATACTTGTACTCTGGTATCGTAATCCCAATGTCACTCAACACTGGGATAAATATGCTCCAAAGGAGGTGTCTTCTTTTTGTGGAGGTGGAACTTTGGTGTTATGTGCAAGAGACAAATTTATTTTGTCTCCAAGAACTTCATTTCTGCTTATAAAAGATTTTCCAATCATGACATCGACCATGCTTCAAATGGAGTTGCTGCCAAAGAAAGGAGGGCTGGGATGGTATTCTCTCAACAGCAAGGCATTAGGAACCATTTCCTCAAATGACTGCATGTTTTCTTGCTGGTGGTTTTTGCATGCACACGTGTGTCATATGTGTGTGTGTATAGTTTTAAAAAATTAAGATGAAATTCACTCATGACATTTATCATTCTACTCCAGAATAGGGGTATGCTGTCTGAAGTCCTAGCTATTTGGGAGGCTGAGGTGGAAGGACCACTTGAGTCCAGCTAGTCTGGACAACAGACCAAGACCCCATCTTAAAAAAATTAGCATTTTGAATGTATCATTCAGCAGTTTTTGGTATATGTGCAATACTGTACAACTAGTAGCATTATCTAATTCCAGATATTTTATCACCCCTAAACTCTATCACCTGTACCCGTTAAGTCACTCCCCACTTCTCCCTCCTGACAGCCTGCAGAAACCACACTTCTTCCTGTCTTGGTAGCCCTCAATAGTTCATACAATTGGAATTATGTAATATGTGGCCATTTGTGTCTGGCTTCTTTCACTTTACTTGGAAGTTCTCAAACCATTCTAAGGCGGTTATAATTCCCAGAAGATTAAACCAAAGATCCTGAAGGTTGTCGACCTGTCCTCTGAGTGCATGCCAGAATCTTGGAGCTACCATTTATGATGATGGTCTAGTCCTTCGACTATCTTTTGATCACATGAAGATAGATTTTAATCACAAGTACAAATTGTTACCTCTGGAATCTGTCTTTGGAATAGAAAAATAATCCATTGGGAGGAGTTTCTGAGGTTGGGAAGAATAATAAAGAAGAATAAAATTCTTGATTTGACTACATTTTAACAGTAATAGGTGCTCAGATTTCACATTTTTCCTCTTGGTAACACTGACATTTAAGCTATTCTAGAAGAATAAGAACACCAACTTGTTTTTTAGTACCACAAAGCATTTAATAAGTGCTTAGTCACTTGTGAAATGTTTTTCAAAAAGTCAAGTTAAAAATGAGTTAAACTCATTTTAACTTGAGTTAAACTTCAGTTTAACTCATGCTGATTTACAGCATGCTGATTCTTTATCATATCTCACACTAATAAAAAGACTTGATTTCAGAGCTAAATTTGTTCTCCATAAATTTGTTACTAGAGTTTTTTTTTGAGACAGGGTGTCAGTATGTAGCAGAGACTGGCTTGGAACTCTATCCTGTCTTAGCCTCTCAAGTGCTGGGATTACAGGCATGAAGTCTACAAATGCCTGGCTAGTTCCAGAGTTTTAACTCAAATTGTCCAATAATCATACTCTGAAGTGAGGTTTTCATGGGCTGCTTTGTCTGTATGATGTAGCAATTATAGATTCAGAATTGAGCATGGTTTAGTTTTCAAAAGGTGGGCCAAGTACAGATATATCGTGGGTAAACTGTGAACTGGGTTAAATCTTTATATAATTTTTCAAAGGTTAAAAATATTTGTATAAAGTAAGAAGGTGTAACCATCTATGAGATCAGTCTCTTTCTCTCTCTCTTGCATGTTCCCCAAAAAAGTCAATGTTAATTACTATAAGTGTGATTCAGCAACAGATGAAGGGATAAGGAAAATATGGTATGTACACATAGTGGAGTATTATTTAACCAGAAGAATGAAATCATGTCATCTGCTAAGTGATTTACATAACATCTTGTATAGGCATTGGGGAGCAAACCAATGCAGGCTGAGGGAGGGTAGCCATATCCCTGTAAGGGAGGCAGCATATGGAGGTGGTATCACAGCCATTTGGACTCCTTTGAAGGCACTGCAAACTCATTGCAGGAGAATTAAAATAGTGCCTAGCAGAAAGCAGGAATCCCATTTGGTTGAAGAGACAAAAGTTGGAGTTGAGGGGCAAAGTCCCAGAGAGAAGAAAACTTAAGGAAAGTAAACTTGAAGTTTTGCTACAATATGCCCTTGAGGTTTCTGCCAGTCAGGTGCACAAGGTGAGACTGCAGGAAACCCCTCAAAAGCAGCAGTTGGGAGACAAAAAGAACTGGGCAGAGATCTTAGTAGCAACTCTTGGTACTGAGGAGACAGAGAAGGCAATTCAATACCAATAAGATGAAGCAGCCCTGTAAAGACCTCACATTTTTGCTGAGAACCTGAAGAGGCTGTGTGCTGGGAGTAAGAGCAAAGCTGAAATACAAGCCCTAATAAAATCTAAAATCAACCTTTGATAGGATGACAGAGATCTGTCTGGACTTCATTTGCTCTTGAGAGGAAAACACAACCATCCAGGGGAAAAAAAACATCACCCAAAGCCTCAGCAATCTTTGATACACAATGTAAACCTTCCAGCCAAGCTTGGAGTCATGCTAAAATACAGGACAAAATGATTGAAAATCGAGAGGGAAAAATGGACAACAGGAAGGACCAACTGGTAGGAATTCAGACTTTGGGATTTTTCAGATGGAGTTAAAATTATTTTGAGTAATATGGTCAAGAATATAGCAGAAAGGATTGAAAATTCAGCACAGAGTTGGTATGTATAAGAAAGACTCAATGAACATTTCAGAACTGAAAATAAAACATATGAAAGTAAATTTAAAATTCATTAGACCAAGGAGAACAGAGGACAAGTAAATTAGAAGACAGGTCAGTAAAATTTGTACAGACTGAGGTACAGGGAGAAATAGAGATGGAAAATATAAGGAAGACTGGAAGATAACATGGAATATGGTGAAAAGGCTTTGGAGAATTTAAAGAATAATGACTGATAACAGATTGGAAAAAAACATGTGAAGAATGACTGGCTGTGAATTTCCAATAAGAAAAGATGATCAAGAGATTCTTTAGGGAAGATAAGGAAAATCACATATAGATATATCATAGTCAAACTTTTAAAAATTAAACACAAAGAGAAAATTTAAAAAGTGACCAGAGCAAAAAGACACATTAGGTTCAAAAGAAGTAAGACTGATGACTGACTTTGCCACAGAACTTAAGGAATGTAATGACACCTTGAAAGTTAAAGAACACCTAGAATTTCATACCCAGCAAAAATATCCTTCAAAAATGAAGACAACACTGAATTGTACATTTGAAATGGGTGAATCAAATGGCATATAAATTTTATTCCAGTAAAGGTGTTACACAAAAAAAAAGCAAAAGAAGGACTTCAAAAAGTAAAAGCTAAGATAATCCACTGATGTACCACATAATGACATTTCCACAGGTATGACAGCCGCTCCAAAAGTTATGTTCAGTAGTGATGTCATGGCTGTCTCAGGCTGATCTTGATGTTTGCAAAATGATGAAATCGCCTAACAATGCATTTCACAGAGCAACTGCCATCCTTGAGAAACATTTGGCTATACTAAAGAGAATTTTCCAGGCAGGAAAAAACAACAATAAAAACCAGATGGAAGTAAGAAAAAACAGGATGGAATGAAAAACATCAGGAAGTGTAAAGGGGTAGGCCATCAAAACTAAATACAGACTTTTAAAGGTGGGTAGTAGAGAATACTTGTTTATTCAAAAGGCAGCAGAAAAGGGAAATAATGACATAGGGAAATGGAACAGACAGAATTTTAATTTTAAGAAGGTAGATTGAAAACCAGCAAAGAATTATCACATTAACTGTAAATGATCTACAAAATCCAACTAAAAGCAAGTTTAACACAAACAAAACTTTTCATTCAGGTGGCTTTGATGGTGAATTATTTTAAACATGTAGGGAAGTAATAATACCAGCACAAACACTTCCCGAGTATAGAGAAACAAGAAACACATCCTCAACTTGTTTTATATGGCTAGGATGTTTATCTGTATGCTGAGATTGGCACAGCCTCAACTGCAGAAGAGGAAAATTCAGAACAGCTGCTTTTCATAAGTTCTTTATGTTCAGAGAAGCAGGAAAGCAGGTTTCTCCTGTTACAATGCTCCACCCTGTTTACCACTGGGTATAAAAGACTTACTGAAGGAGGACATGAGGCTTTTGCTTTGAGGCTTTTGCTTTGGGGTTTTTGCTTGAGGCTTTTGTTTTTGGCTTTTGGGTTTTTGGCTTTTTGGTGTGGGAGGCTTTGGAAGGGAAAAGAATTGTTGAAGGGAAAAGTATTGCTGAAGGGAAATGAATTGCTGAAAGGAAAGTGCCGGAGGGAGATTGCTGAAGGGAAAAGAATTGCTAAAGGGTTGATAGAAAGTCTACACTGAGAACTTTATACATAGGCTTTAGAAAAGCTAAGCTAAACAAAAGCTACAGGGAACATGAGACAGTGCAAGTTTGGGGCAAAGACTTTAAGAGAGAATATACTAAAGAAAAGCTAAGGGAAAACATGGGACAGTGCGAGTCTAAGGAAAGAGGTTTTAAAGAACAGTGAAGCAAGGTTTTAAAGAAGACTTTAGAAGCAAGGCTTTAAAGAATTGTAAAGGGATAAGGCCTTAAAGAATAAAGATAGAGATAAGAAGCAGAGTAAAACGAAGAGAATAACAGAGAAAAGAAGCAATGAGGATTGTGCATCTCCACCTGAGTGCCCAATACACCTGGTACCAACTTTCTGTCTATCCTTTGTTCTTTCTGCATCTCCCGTTGCCACCCAGTTAGCCCCAGTTAGGTTTAGTAACAAGGGAATGAGAGAAAAGGCCTTCTCCACAGCCTCTTATAAAGTTAAACATAAAATTGCAGTTAAAAACGTCAAGTGCCTCAACCTTACTGGATTCTAAAGCAAAGCGAATAAAAAAACCAATGATTTTCCAATCTATCTACCAAGAAGAAATGTTAGAAAACAGAGCCACTGTATTCCATTTATACAACTTCAATTTCTTTCTCTAGGTCATGATATTTCTTTTCTGTTATTTCTGTTTTCATCTTCATTTTTTTAAAACACAGAAGGGCTTTAAGACACAAACATAAAGACTGCTTACTGTAGGAAAGGACACCGATAAAAGCAGATTTTTAAAGTAAAGAGACAAATTTTCTAAAAGCATGTAAGTTGTAAGTGTTATATAATAATATAATAATACAATAAAAAAGAATGATGGGAACAACAGAATACTAGATGTTATCTGGGATTCCTGTGCTCTGAAGACCAGTTGCTATATTAAACACAAACTTGCTTATCTGAAGTATTCAATGCCTTACAACCAGCCAAGCAGAATTCCAAATAGGAAAATATCACAACATGTCCTTCCACCTATCCCAGCAGAAATATGCCAGGAAAATTAAGCTCAATGAGTAACCACCAAGCATACTGCCTTTTAATGTAAGTCTCCTTCTAAACATACAATATCAGCTTTTTGCCATCTGGTTGAAAGCAATGAAGTAATGAAAGAAAGATGCCAAGACACATATATTTGGGATCCACTTTAGTTTCTTACTCCTTGTCAGCCTGATGCTAGGAAAATATAAAAGTTCTGGCCCTTGCTTACTTCACAAATTCATGAAATAGATACACCTCAGCCATGGGCAGGGGGAAGAAGCATTTGGAACAGAAGGTACCTACTGAATTACATAAAAGGGAAAGGTGCATACCAGGAAAAGGGCTCAGCAAAAGTATCTTGAAAGCTCAAAAGTAAGCAATGCTGATGATGAGGACTGAAGTGAGACTAATTTAATGTTCTTAAGGAGATGCTGTCCCTTGAAAATAGGCCTTTTATTCCCAACAGAATCAAAACACATGTAATTACTTTTAAGGAAAATATTCTCTCTAAAGAATGTCAAAATTTGTATTGAAGTTACTGACATGATGGTGAATAAAACCTTTATGTTGCAATAGCAGCAATTTCTTTTGAGTATATTATATTTAAAATATTTATTTGATACATATTTCTTTGTATCAAATAAATTTGTTAATCTTATAGGTTGTTTCCATTCTTGAGTTTTATAATGACTCATATTTAAATTCCACATTTCATTAAAGCTTTTTATGTTGGTTTTTTTAGTGCTGGATAAAGATATCAAGTAATGATACTCATGATATCAAGTAATTATACTCACGAGGTGGTATAATTAAAGACCAGAAATTAGGTTCTTATGGTATAAGGCATTTGAGAGGCAAAACATCAAAATTTTAAGATCTTTCATCAGGTTGCAATAATTCATCTATAAGACAATTATTTTGACATATCCTAAATGGAATATCAGAATTTAACTTACTTACTTAGCTTTTAGGGAATACTAGAAATATTACCACACAAACACCCAAATTATTATTGGTCATTGAAAGAACACCCAAAATCAGGTAGTCCAAGACATAGATAAAACCAGTAATTTAAAAATTTTCAACATTGTAAGATACTATGTTCTTAATTAATCTTAAGCAATAACAGCTATTTAAAACAGAGGCAAGGTGAATATGTAGACAATAAACTGCATGACTTTTATAAAATATCTGAGTATGTTCTGAGTTACCAAGGAATGTCCTTATTTAAAAAGTAAGCCAGTCACTGTTATTCTAGTAGGATTCTATAAAATAACTTACCTTATATTTAAAATTTAGCTATTTACATATTTATTTAAGAAGTTAGTAGTAATCTAAAAAAATAAAAGGCAGTTTTTCATGGGCAAATGAACCTGCAACTTCAAGACAGACAATCACATTGAAATTAGTTTCATTCCAGTAATTCAGTGGTTTCTGAGTTTATAGAGGTTGAGAGAATTAATGGATTTCAAAATAACTAATTGAATTCATTCAACCACAAGATCTGGCATAGTAATTATATGAAACTGATCTTTCTTAATTTATTTCTTCTGTTACCAACCTTTTATTATTATTCTTGCCTCTCAATATATTATGCATATATAGTTTTAAAATAAATGAGTCAGGATTTATGATGGTATAAATTACATATAATACAATTAATAGGCAAAGCAGAAAATTGGTTCTAACACCAAAATTAGTGTCAAAAGAGAATTTAATGTACATACTTATTTTTCTTAGATCTATTTTTATTTACTCCTCATATCAAGAGTTCTCTCATTTAATATTTCATGTGAAGTATTTTTTAAGTTTAATTTTGATGTGACCAAATGAAAGCTGCTTTGTGAATTTTAAAGGGCAATTGCTATACACTAACAGAGAGCCTGCATACAACTTATCTGCTACAAATTTAGTATCAGATGCTGTGTTTTGGGTCTTTCTAAGCTGAGTGAGGATGATGATATCTGACAGAGCACAAGAACCTGTGTTTCCTGAGGTCTTTTCCAAAGCCCCATCTAGATAATGCAGGCAGGCTCATGAGCTTGCAGACAGCCTGGTCTTTCCTCCTTCCTCTCACTCTGCCTGACTTTTATCCATTTCAGTGTCTGTCAAGTCCACCAGGAGAAGACTAAAGGAAAAGCAATGAAAAGAAACCCATCAATCCAAATATTCACAATGAATCAGTCAACCATCTGGGTATACTGTTGAACCATTTTTCTGGCTCAATTTCTATTGGCTATTCAATTGCTTTTTAGTTTGTACATTACACTCATATTTTGTACCAGAAAACACAGTTTAAAAAGTGATTTTGAAGAGCTAACTTATACATTCCCAAATATAAACCAAATAAATACATCCAGTGTAAAAATAAATGGACATTTTCTTATTGTAAATCTGTGCCTGAGAGAATCACAGTTTTTGAATTAGCTAGTTTGGTAATAATTCAACCAAAATTTCCCAGCATTACCAAGAATGACTGAAAGCTACAAAATTCTCATTAACTCAATGAGAATTCTGTAGCCATTTGAGCCAGTAAAAGTATAAAAAGTTATTCCCATAAACCACTGTGGACAAAAATGTGAACAGGATATGATTTTTTGAAAATATTTTAATATTTACCATTTTTTGTCTGTGCTATTCATGTACACATTGGTTCAGTAATAAATACACTACCATTACATAGAGTGCAATATTTTTAGTATTCATAACTGGTTAAAATTAATGCTGCTATCACCTCAAGAAAGGGAAAAATAAATATCATGCCCAAATTCCAAAGTAATGCTTAAAAATGTATCATTAACAGAAACTGCAAAATAAGCATGTTGGGCACTTTTTTTTTAAGCATGATTCCTGTAAACATAGCAAAGATCACTCTTCTCAGTCCTGACATGCCATGTGATGGCTTTAAAAGAAAAAAAACCATACAAATCTAATCACTTCTTTTTTTTTTGCATAGGGAATCAATTACTTGTATTTGAAAATGCAGCAATCTTTCATCGCATAGCACTTGTTTTCTGTATGAATTCAGAACTTTTGAGCAATAAAAGTGCTCTGCATAAGTATATAAAACATGATTTCTGGATTTAAAATTGAACAGAAAAATTCAAAACAAGTCATAGGTATGATTCTAAATATTATGTACATAATATATGACTACAGGAGGAAATGTCTCACTGTAGTACAACACAGTGTACAGATATGAAGCACAGTGTTGAGTATAATTTCCCTTTAGTTTTTCCTCATATTGATGCATAAGTTGCTAATGACTCATTATACAACACACCCTATTCTACTTGTTGTATACAAAGCAGAAAAGGGACATGAGGACAAGTTTAAAGTAGACAATGGAAAAAAATACAGTACATATGCTTTAAACAGTGCACTTTATAAAATAGATTGCTTTATTCACACTCTTTTACAGAGTGTAATATTACTTAAAACAGAGAGACATGTACCTTAATATTCTGTAATAACCATTAAAACAAATTGCCAGGAAAGAGCAGTGCAAAATTAAAAACAAATGTAGCATAGCATGCATCTCAGATCCCAAATACAGAGTGTGGAACCTTAGGTTCTTAGGTTTTTGTTTTTGCTTTTTTTTTTTAACTTTTTAGAAAAGGATTAATAATAGCAGGTTATCATCATATATAACCATAAAATAAAAACAATAAGTTAAAATTCTCTCTCAAGAAATAAGTATAAGCCACAAATAAAATTCATTACAGAATCTCTTTTGAAGACAGACCTTTTTCTCTGATAAATCACTATCCAAAAGATAAAAATCCCTTAAAAGTCCACCTTGTCCACCAGGCATAGCAAAAGGCAACATTAAGTCTTGTTGGAGATATGAAAACCTGTCACAGGCAGCGCCAACCTGACCAGTCCCTACTTCATGTACAGACACCTTTGCTGTTTCAAGAACAGTCCTGTTGGCATCATGCTAGGTCGCCAAAAAGTATTACATGTGCCTTATTCACAGTAATGTTCTCTGTCCAGTGCTTTTGGACAAGGATAACCAAATAGGCTTTCCTGAAAAAATTCATTAAGAGGCAGACTTCAATGAGACCACTGGGACACATCTTTTAAAGCACAGAACATCACCTCAGGCACATGCTGAGGGAAATAAAGGTGCAATGGGTCACTGATGCCATTCCTACCATTCCTATGCCACTCATTCGGAGAACTGGAAGAGTGTCTCTGGGTTACCACTGTCAGCAGGATTGCTGGGCTGCAGCGTCTTGGTAGGTGTAGTTTTGCCATGGGAATGGGAGGAAGAGGAGTGGGAACTCTCACTGGAGCTGCTGCGCGTTTCCGTACTGGTGCTTGTCTTTTTCATTTTCCTTCTCTTAGCCAAAGGGGCCTTATCGACATTCTGAAGGCAAAACCCCTCTCTCTTGTATTTGTTAAAGGCCTAGGGGAGAAAAAAAAAAGGAGCCCTCCTGAAGAGAAAAGTACTGAAGTTTTCATAGCAGCTAGGAATTACAGCAAAAGGACAACTTTCTGCTGGCAACACCAGCCCCAAATTGTTTTGGAAACAAAGCTCTGAAAACTTTTATTTCCTAACCTCCTTCAGAGGAGAGAAGTTTATAGGAAAGATTTCTTTTTTCTCTTGCAGTACTGGGGATGGAACCGAGGGCCTCACACATATTAGGAAAGTGGTCTCCCACTGAGTCACAACCCCAGCCTGGGAAAGATTCCCGGGGTTGAGGGGGGAATCTCTTTGAATCAAGCCAGTTGGGCTACTCAGGGGTCATGATTCAATACTATTTTTTTTTTCCAGGGCTGGAGATAGAACCCAGGGCCTCATGCAGGCTGAGCAAGTACTCTACCACTGAACTATATCTCCAGCCCCTAATGAATCTTTTGAAGAAGTTAGCACTACATCCCAGTAAGAAGCCACTGACCAACTGGAAGTTCCTAAAGAACATCGGTCATTTAAACCAACACCCTGTCCCCACTACTTTTACTGGTTCTATGTCTAACATTTACAATTCTAACCCCAAATTCTCAGCACTGATTCATTGTGGGGCCTTGCGCTGTATTTTCAAATGCAATGCCATTTGAGTACATCTTGGACACTTCATACACAGAGCAGCTTAGCATTACATACCTCACCCTACTTCCTTCTCAAAGTTTTGTCATGTCCTGACTTTTCTTTGTGGGCAGTGTTGTAGTGGTGCCTGGCAACCCCACATCCTGTGTCGCTAAGATCTGGATCATCTGGTACCAGTTCCTGCAGTTCTATTCACTCCCCAAAAGGTCCTCATTTATTATTTTTTTTTCAAATCCAATTGTGCACCTGACAAAGTGCTCTTCCTTCTCCATTCTCAAGAGAATCCCTTGATTCTCAAAGAGTTAGGGAGATAATTTTGTCTCCCTAACTCATCTTTCAGCAATTACTAATGCACTGCATCTTATTGATACAAGGTGCACAATGTACAGTTATTACCATGCAGTCTAAGCCTTTCTAGAATACAATCTATGCTTAATACAATTAGTTTACTTCATGTCCTTCAGTCTCTAGACTATGCCATGCACTAAATGGTTGTTGAGTAAGTGTACTTTCACTTATGCCTCCCTTCCCAATGTAATGTTTGTTTTTTTAAGAGTCTAAGAAGGTTTTTAATTATGCACCTTTACATTACCCACCAAAATTTTTTCAACTGCTCAAATATCAAGACTACTGTCCCTTTCCACAAGCTTACTGTAAATATCAAGTGTTTTGTGGGTTAGCAGTGGCTCTGATTCCCCCATGTACTTTCTGTTCATAATGTGTTTATAGCATCAAGTTGTTTATAAAAACATACCTAAAATTAAAAGGGCATGTTCATTTGAAATGTATTAAGGAAGAGTATGCCTCTGAGGCTGCCAAACAAGAACATGTGATTAGAATCCCTTTTCGTATTGCCCTCTGTGTGCACAGCACAGGGCCTTACATGGAAAGTTGCTTTCACACAGGTGTGCACTGCAGCTCCTGAAGATCCCAGAATGTCTGGGGTCATCAGAGGATTGGAGGACAGCTGACTGCCATCCTGAAGCCATTCATTGTATCTCAAGCCAGACATTTTCAGCCTTTTATTTGGATCAACTGTGAGTAGTCCTGTGGGAATGAATAAGATATTTTATGGTTTGCCATTTTAAACATGGCTTAAAGATCAACCTCAGATACAATTTCAGTTTTGTTCACATGACATGATGTTTTCAATAAGGCTTCAACTTTGTACAAAGATAATTACATTTTCATACATGTTTATATTTCCTAGTGGACAGAAGCACAGATAAGGTCACATATAGCCTGTTTCTGGGAGACTGCAGGTAAACTGGCTTTTCAATCAGGAGAAAAAAACCACCCAAAACAAAGACTCCCACTGGTGACTTAGTGAGCTCCAAGTGTACAGAGAACACCCAGGTCTACTTCACTCATAGGCCAAACATTACTAGCCATCTTGTACATGTTTAGGAGACTCAAAGAGGAGCAATTGGGAGACAAAGAAACAAAGAGCCAGCTATTCTGATATAATGGGCATCTCCAGTAGCAAAATATGCACACAGTGAGGTTCAGGAGATAGGGCATGACCTAGGAAGTCTTTAGGAGATCATCCCTGGAGGATGAGGAAGAGGTGCTCCAAGGATTAGGAAGAGCACATGTAAAGAAGACAACTAAAACAGAGGCATCTGAGTGTGGCATATTTGAGGAATTATCAAAGTATTTGACAACAGCAGAGCTGGGGCATGACGAAGCAGAGGCAGGCAGGGCCAGGTCTTGAAAGGCTTGTATTTATAATGCAAAACTAAGGAGTTGACCTGAAGCTAATGGAGAGTCTCCACAGGCTTTTTACCTGAAGAGGTGTAATCACATTTGTCACTCAGTCATACAAAAGATGGGCAGGAGAATCAGAGAAGGTGAGACAAGTTGAAAGGATATGGTAGGACTTGAGCAGAGAATGATGGTAGGAACTAAGGCCCTGGCCTGAGGACTGGGAGGAGGGGAAGCCAGGGTAGCACCAACCTTTCTGTTTCAGTGGTCTGCTTTCTGGATAGAGCCATTATCCAAAATGGAGATGGGAAGAGGAGCATATTTGAGGAAAAGGATGGTAAGAAAAGGACAGGTTTGTTTTGGATGTGTTAGACTGAGATGCCAGTAGAAGCCAAGCACTAGTTCATGCTGGAAATGGGAGTAAGATTACTGAGAAAGAATTTTCTAATAAGAAGGAAACAGCTGAAGAGTCTCCTGGGAAAACCTTTGGACACACTTGGGTTCCTTGAGTAATGAACATACACACAGATGTGTAATGGGTATGACTCCACTGCAGTCACTACACACCACACAAAGACTGAATCTCACGAGTCTTACCTTGAATCAAATCTTTAGCCTCTTGGGATACATTCTTCCAGGCTTCTCCTTCAAAGGAGAAATCTCCCTTTTTAATTTTCTTCATAATTTCTACTGCACTAGTGCATGTCAAACTTCTGTCATGAGACTGGAATGGAACCTGCCCTGATAACATTGTATACTATTGTGGAGAAAACGTAACAAAACAGAATGACTGCCAAAATTACTGTCAAAGTCACTCCAGTAATCCTATTACAAACTTAATCAGCACAATTAACCAACTATTACAACTAGCATTATTGCATTATTGGGTTTAAAGGATTATGTGACTTATATCACTGATGCAACCAACATAATTCAAAGTTAAAAAAAGTGGCATGGCTCTTTATGATATCGAGAATTTAAAACTAGTTTAATAACTAAAGAAGCTCCCCCCCTTTATTCATGGGGGAATAAGATCTTAGAATTTCAGTTGATTATTTAGCAGTCAAGACTGTTTAGAATAATCTTGCCAGCAAATTGCAAATGGTATATTAAAAATCACATATTTATACACATACACACATGTATATACACATATACATGTGTCTGTGTGTATTATATATGTGCACACATATGGAGAGATAGAATGTACATAAGAGAATTATGAAGAAAGAAAAAAGAATATGCTGCAAAATGTTAGATGTTTATAATATTCCCTTACATTCTCTTGAAATTTTCAAAATAAAAATTTGTAAAACAGTAAAAAAGAAAATCTCTCCAGAGTAAATACTTAGTGAAGAGATGCATTAAGTGGAATTACGTGCCACTTCACAGGTATGTTATAATGCTTTATTTTTAAAATACTATATATATTATGATCTTTTTTTTTTTTCTTTTTTGGTGCTGGGATCAAACCCAGGGCCTTGCGCATGCTATGCAAGCACTATACCACTGAGCTACAGCCCAGTCCCTAATACTATATATTATGGACTGAATGTATCTCCCCTAAATTTGTATGTTGAACCCCCAATCCCCAACGTAACTGAATTTGGCAGTGGGGCTTTTATGGCAATAATTAGGGTTACAAAGATAGGATCCTAACCCAAAGGGAATACTGTCCATGAAAGAATGGACACCAGAGAGCCCTCTTTGTGTGGGCAAGCACACAGCAAGCAGGGAGCTGGATATGATCCAAGGGGAAGGTCCTACTAGATACCCTGCTGGCACCTTGATCTTGGTCTACCAGACTCCAGAACTATGAGAATAAATTTCTGCTAGTTAAGCCAATCAGTTTGTGGTGTTTTATGATAGCAGCACAAGCAGATTAATATGCTTGCTGCATTAGCTCTATTTTAATTAAAGTCATGCACATTTCAGACAGGGATTGTACATTCATGGTATATACTGGGTTATAAACAAAGCCACATAATACTACATGATGCATTTTCCTGGAATACGTATTTTATCCAATGGGGGCAATATATCCTCATATTAAAATATGTTTATTATATATAAAATACAAAAGGGCCATCTGTCTCTAAAGTAGGAGACTCCAAATAAATCCTGTGCTTGCTTTGGGAGAATTCAGGCTTTTTATCTAGACATCAGGAGACATGCATTCACTTATAAGGAAAAGTTTGCAAAGCATTCTTTTTTTTTGATAGGTACTAATTTTGTCATTTTCTTCTGTAACTATTTTATCACATATCTCTAAAAGGCAAGACTTTTTACAAACCATAACCACAACACCATCATACTTAAAATTAGCAGTCATTCTTTTGTAGTATTCAGTATTTAATAATGCTTAAATTTCCCTTATTGTGTAGTATACGTTGTGTATATATACACATATACAATATGCTATGTTTATTGTAGTAGTATCTATAGAAAATACATTGAGAATTTGAATTTAATAAATAGGATTTATGTCAGAATTTGCTTGATATCAAGATTCAAGTAGATGCAAACATTGTTTCTTGTTTTTTAATCAACATGTTCCTACATTATCTTTTCTTACACTGTACTTCCTAAAGAAACTAGTGACTGTCCTCTAGACTGCCCACAATCTAGACATTGTGACTATGCTCTGTGGTACAATTAACTTGCTTCTGATCCCCTGTTTTTCTTAAAAATTGACAATTAGACTTAGAGTGCTGCACTGCTTCCTCCTATGCCTTTACAGAAAGTTGTTTCAACAGTTATGGCATTTAGGTGCTTTAAAGATCTCTCTGCATGTCTAAGACTCTTTTAAAACCTTAAAGAACTTAATAGTCATAATTGGTCTAGGTTTAAGTGCAGTCTCAGGGGCTGGGCATGGTGACACATGCCTATAATCCCAGCTATTCAGGAGTTAAGAGATGAGGAGGATCAGGGTTCAAGGCCAGACTGGGCAAAAAGTTAACAAGACCCCATGTCAACTAACAAGCCAGGCATGGTGGTGCATGCCTCTAATTTCAATGATTCTGGACGCATAGATTGGAGGATAACAGTTCACAGCAGCCCCAGTAAAAATGGTGGGGAGCATGGCTCAAGCAGTAGAGCACCTGCCTAGAAAGCAAACTGAATTCAAACCCTAGTACTGCCAAAAAAAAAAGGTGAGGACTCTTTTATAATGGAAACAAGAATTAATACTAAAAATGAAGGGCTCTTTTTACTTATATATTTTATATTATTAGGACATTGCTGCTAATGAAAATGTCATCAATTTAATTCCTTAAACCCCTCAAATCTACAGAAGTTAGCTGCTCATTTTTACTAAAATATCCTATTCACAAATAATGTAAGATTAGCTTGAAAGTGATAACTGATGGCTTAAAAGTGCTCAGATGAAAGCCATATAAGGTTTAAAAATAAAGAACCATCCTGCAGGGACAAGTGGCTGGCCATGGGGGAAATAAACTGACACCAAAATAAATCCCAGATGGAGTACAGATTGAAGCATAAAAATAATAGAGTGATTTCAGAGGAAATTTTAGGAGGATATTTTTATAATCTTAGGTTGAAGGTAGGGCTGGAGTGACAATTTGACACCAACGCCACTACCATAAATGAAAAGACTGGCATATCTTACTACATGGAAACAAAAACACTTCTCTATTTAAACTACTCTAAAAACAAAACCAAAATCCCATATTACTATAAACAAAGTTTTCAAATAAAGGATAAGCAGAAAAACATTTCTAATTATTGGTGGCATACAAAGGATTAAAATCCTTAATACAGCTAAAAATCAATAAAAAAAACCTCTTTGTAGGAAAACAAGCAATGCTCATAAAGAACAATTCATAGAGAGATTAAAAACAGCCAGTGCATGAAAGATGCTCAGACTGAATACTCACTGAAGGTAAGCATGCAGATTGTAAGAACAATGGGGTACAGCTAGGATGAAAATTAATAGCATCTAATGTACTCTCCTACAGTTGGTGAGAACTTAACCTGATACATGTTCTAGAAAGAAATCTAGGCATTTATGCTAAAATAAAGATGTATGCATCCTTCTCCTGGAATCTAGCCCAAGTAAATAATGAGACAAAGCCCAACAAATATAAAAATGTTTATTCTTATAGTTTATAAGTGCTGAGAAATGGAAGAATACTAGCTGCTCATTAGTAAAGAAACTGTTAAATGTATTTTTGAGATTCAAACCACAAGTACAATCTAATCCCATTTGTGAAAACCCCACATATGCATACGTGTACAGAACAACATGCTGGAAGATGTAAAGAAGCACACGGTGGGGGAGGCAGGTGGAGAGGGAGGGCTGCACAATATCTTAAGAAAGGCTGTGAGTGATTTTCACTTTGCTCCTTGTACCTTGTATCTTTCGACACTGTCTGAAAGTTTTCCTCTAAGATCATGCATTATGAACTATATGCAGAAAAAGTAAAGCTATTTTGAGGTTAAAAACACTTTGGGATTTTTCTAGCTTAACACTTAGTTTCTCATCACAGCAGCCAAGCACATCTTGTGAAAAGCAAGCTCACCATGATTACTGTACATTTCCATAAATGATTCTAGCTTTATCTATTCATTTGTCAATTTATAACTACCATTTTAGCCTGCAATCTGACAGAATAGTGTTTTAAGTGTTTTGTATTGACTCACTCTCCTATTTCACATTATATCCAATATAATGTCTTATGAAAATTTGCTTGTTTTAAAAAAATGTACAACTCTCATTCAT
The DNA here is from genome assembly GCF_047511655.1 of Castor canadensis. Classification (NCBI taxonomy): domain Eukaryota; kingdom Metazoa; phylum Chordata; class Mammalia; order Rodentia; family Castoridae; genus Castor; species Castor canadensis. The sequence continues at coordinate 17,910,949 of NC_133388.1, read as the reverse complement.
ATAAAACATAGGTAACTTAAATATTCAAAAATAAACCAAAATCTTATATTTCTCTTACATAAGTTATAAGAAATGGAAATTATTTCACTAAAACTGCTAATTGGTTGTTTGGAAAAGAAACTAATTTGCCCATTTTTTCACAAATTTAAGAAAAACGACAAAGAGAGAGATAAGTAGTGAGGGCACCAAAGAACTGGACAGGCTTCATGGTTGTATTAAGGTGAACTCACCAAAATGACGCCCAAGCTCCACAGGTCGCAGGACTCATCGTAGCCATTATGATTCAAGAGCTCTGGGGCTGCATAATGAAGGGTGAAGCATGGGGTCTTCAGGGGCTGATTGTCAGGTGGCTTGAGGCGTGCAAACCCGAAATCGATTACTTTAATTTCCAAATTGTCATTTTCATCAGTGAATAATAAATTCTGTAAGATGCCAATACTTCAATTAGTTTCTCTTTAAAATGTCAAGGCATCTGCTGATCCTGAGTATAGGACATTTTCTATGATCTGTGTACTGAAATGTAATTCAGGCACAGTGTCATGGGGAAGGTCTGGGAGCCAGATATCAATGCATGGTTGGTGTCTTTACTTTTTTGTAATATTTGTGTTTTATGATGTTATGTGAAACTTTCTCTGACTGCACCATGCCTCTTATGATTTCAGACCCTTTGTTTCTATTCTTCCCTCTGCTTGAATCTGTCTCTCACTTCCTCTAACAACTTACCTTCTGGCTGGGCTCCTGTACACCTAGTCCTCACTGAGAGAGAGAGAGACACTACCCTAACAACCCACCTAAGTGAAGTGAGAGTTTGCTGTATTTTCCCCTAGCATGGTTTACTTTTCCTTTCTACATTTTGAGTTTATAGTTCTGACCCCCTTTAGACCACAACCATAGGGCAGGACTATGTGTCCACCTTATTTATGACCCTGTGCTCAAGGCCTGGCATAGGCAAATACAGGAATAGCTTGTCTTACTGTGCTTCACATTATTGCACTTTGCACATTTTTTTTTTTAGCAAATTGAAGGGATTTGTGGAAATCTGTGAAATCTATCAGCACCATTTTTCAACAGCATGTATTCAATTTGTGTCTCTGTGTCACATTTTGGTAATTTCATATTTCAAGACTTTTCATTATTATTATGTCTGCTATGGTGACCTGTGATCAGTGATCTTTGATGCTACTATTTTAATTGTTTTGGGGCATCATGAATTGCATTTATTGCAAATTTAATTTAGACAAATGTATTTAATTTAAACAACGGTTCTGACTGCACCACTGAAGATGTCCCCATCTCTCTTCCTCTCCTCAGGCCAACATACTCCCTGGACACAACAACACTGAAAATTAGGCCAGTCAATAGCCTTACAATGGCTTCTAAGTGTTCAAGTGAAAGAAAGTTACATGCTTCATACTTTAAATAAAAGGAAAAAATTATTAAGTGTAGCAAGGAAAGCAGTTTGAAAGCTGAGGTAGATTCAAAGTTGGGCCTCTTACACCAGTTAGCTATGTTGTGATTTTTGAGGAAAATCGAAGTGCTTTTCTAGTGAACACACAGAAATGATAAGAAAGCAAAACAGCCTTATTGCTGATATGGAAAAAGTTGGTAGTCTAGTTACAAGATCAAACAGCCATGGCATTGCATTCCCTTAGGCTAAAGCCATGGCATTCCCTTAGGCTAAAGTCTGTTCAATTCTATGAAGGCTGAGAGAATTGAGGCAGTGGCAGAGGAAAAGTTTGAAGCTAGCAGAGGTTGATTAAAAGAAATAGTTTCTATATAATATGAAAATGCAGATGAATATGGGGAAGCTACAGCAAGTTATCTAGAGGATCAACTAAGAAAACCGAGGAAGGGCTACACCAAACCACAGATTTCCAGTGTAGACGTAACAACCTTCTATTGGAAGAAGATACCAACTAGCGCCTTCATCGTTAGGAGAAGTCAGTGCCTCAAAGATTCAAAGATTCAAATACAGGCTGACTCTCTTGTTAGGGGTAAGGCAGCTAAAGTTGAAGCCAATGCTAATTCATTATTCTGAATTATTATTATTAGGGTCTGAGTTATCATCATAATCATAATTATTATGCCCCTTAAGAATTATACAAAATCTATTCTTCCTGTGTTCTATAAATGGAACACCAAAGCCTGGATGACAGCACATCTTTTTATAGCATGGTTTACTAAATGTTTGAAGTTAACTGTTGAGACCAATTGCTAAGAAAAAAAAATTCCTTCCAAAATATTGCTGCTCGCTGACAATGCACCTGGTCACCCAGATCCCTGATGGAGATACATGATGGGATCAATGTTGTTTTCATGCCTGCTGACACAACTTTCATTCTGCAGCCTGTGGGTCAAGGAATCACTTTGACTTTCGGGTCTTACTATTTAAGAAATACACTGTATAAAACTATAGATGTCATAGATAGTGATTCCTTTTATAAGTCTGGGAAAGTAAACTGAAAACTTTCTGGAAAGGATTCACTATCCTAGATGCCACTAGAAGACTTGTGACTCATAAGCAAAGATAAAAATATCAATTAAGAGGGGTTTTGAAGAAGCTGGTTCCAACTCTCAAGGATAGCTGATGGCCGGAAGACTTCAGTGGAGATGTAAATGCAGATGTGGTATGAGTAACAGGAAAACTAGAAGTAGAAGTGGAGATTGCAGATGTGTCTGAATCGCTACAATCTCATGACAAAACTTTAATGCATGAGGAGTTGCTTTTAATTGATGAGCACAGAAAGTGACTGATTGAGAGGGCATCTACTCTTGGCAAAGATGCCGTGAACACTATCGAAATGCAACAATGTATTTAGAACATCACTTAAGCTTAGTTGATAAAGCAGCAGAGGGGGTTGAAAGGATTGACTCCAATTTTGAAAGTTCTACTGTGGGTAAACTACTGTCAAACAGCATCAAATGCTACAGAGAAATCATTCATGAAAAAAAGAGTTAACCAAGGCAGCAAATTTCATTGTCTTATTTTAAGAAACTGCCACATTCACCCAACCTTCAGCCACCACCACCTCGAGCAGTTGTCAACACCAAGGCTCAAGCCTCCCCCAGCAAAACAATTAAGATTCACTAAAGGCTCAAACATTGTCAGGATTTTTTTTTAGGGATAAAATATCTTAAAATTAAGGTCTGTACATTTTTTCAGACATAATGCTATTTCACACTTAATATACTATAATATAAAAATAACCTTTATATGTACTGGGAAACCAAAAAATTCCTATATCTTGCTTTATTGTGATATTCACTTTATTGCAGTAGTATGGAAGCAAACCTGCTCTTTGAGATGTGCCAGCTCATGAATAAAATAGCTATATAATATCTAGTATAGTTTAGTAAAGAAAACATAGTGGAGATAAGATACGCATTACGTATACTTTTCCATACTTTGATGTTCAGAGATATGCCATCCAGAAAATGTTATTTTAAATCATTCATCCACCAAGGTTTCTACAGCATTAAGGCTTTAGTGTACCACTTTTGCACTTGTCATATGCTTACTAAATGCTATCTGTACTGAAGTACAAATCATTTTAATCAAGCTAGAATCCAAAGCAAATGAATCTGATTACACTTTCTTTAGAGATCCTAACAAAATCTGTTATGCCCTAATATTGACTGAATTATTCCCAGCTCTGGAACATTATTTGCTTTGTTAATATTATTCTAGCTGAAACAAAAGATACCATAGAAAACTTGACTGACTCAAAGAAAAGCCTTTCACATAAAAGGTGAATAAAATGGGAGGAAAGAAAAGCAAAACAATTAAATGGAAAGTTTTCTTAAATTTTCTATCACACAATATGTGACAACTGCAGTCACATCAAGGTTCCTGACGTATGCTTGGGAGATATCTTTGGGCAGTAAGCTTGAGCTCCTCTGCAGTGTCAGGCACTGGGCTACACAGAGCAATGGGAAGCACCTCTGGCCTCTGTCTTCATGGGTGCTGCTAATGACCTAAGTTTATTCCACATTAAGGATGATTTGCCTTGATCTTAGTTCTTGAAATGGAGGAAATGAGGTATGGTGGCATTCACTTTAATTTGATGACTTTAATCCATTCCTTCTATTACTGAGCATTAAAACTGGAGCATACTGCTTACTTCTTCATCTCCTAAGGTACAAAGTGGAGACTTAGAGCCAGTGCTCCATGAAGGTATGTGTGCATGGTCAGGAATGGTAGGAAGCAACCAATTTCCTTTTATCCTCATTTCAAGTACTGCTTAAAACTAATTTCATATATGTAACTTTTCTTAATCTTTCAAGATGATTGGACCAGTTTGAGAAAATACAAAGCAGTCTACTAGGAATGTCAGCCAGCTTCTAAATTTATCTGATTCTCACCTAGAACTTAGGATTTTGCCTATGCAGAAAGTGAATGCCATGAGATATATAATCAGATCTTAAAATCCTACGTGGGAAAGGGATTAAACTTTTAGTTTGGAAATAATACAGTCTGCCATTTAAAAGTCAAAGTGAAAGGTATATGATTATGAAAATGTTAGTTTAAAGGTACATTTTCATTTCTGCAAAATTTACATTGATTTAAAACTATAACTGCAGTGGAGTGACCCCAATAATCCAATAACTCTACTTCATTTCAAATGAAAGAAGAAGTCTTATATTAAGTAAGAAGAATTAAGCTATCTAAGGATCTTTTTATCAGGAAACTGGAAAGGAAAATTTAAATTCTGCTTCAGAGGACAGTTGCCTCACTTGAGACTCATGAGATGACAGATGGCCAGTTATCAAAGAATAAAACATGTGAAAATGAATTCTATACAGTCATGGAACAGATCTTTTCCATTAAAAAAACTACATGCCTGTTCCTTGTCTATCAAGAAAACATTTAAGTGGTGTGCTTTCACATTTAAAAATAGATAACTAATCTCCAATGTACAGAGCACCATATTTTCAGTGGGCGTTATGTAGGAGAGTGAGAACTATGATGAAGGAAGCAGAGGGGGAGATATCAGAGTTGCAAGTTCATGAAACACAATTCACATTGATTAATTACTAGCAATGTGAATAAAGTAACAGAAAATTCACAGGCAGAAGTTTAAATACTTTTAAAGGAATAAATCAGCCAACCCTCCATATCTATGAGTTCTTCAACTGTCAATTTAACCATGCATTGAAAACTTTAAAAGGAAAACTGCAGCTGTACGGAACACATACAGACATCTTTTTTTGTCATTATTCCCTAAAAACATAGTATAACAGCTATTTACATAACATTTACATTGCATTAGGCATTACAAGTAACCTACAGAATTTAAAGTATATGAGAAGATGTTGTGTAGGTTATGTGCAAACAGTATGCCACTTTATATAAAGGACTTGAGTGCCCCTGAATTTTGTTATCTGTTGGGCATCCTGGGACCAGTCCTGCACAGATACTGAGGGATGGCTGAATATTTGAATGTACAGATTTCCATTTTTTTTTGGTGGTACTGGGGTTTGAACTCAGAGCCTTGCACTTGCTAGGCAGGTGCTGTACCACTTGAGCCACACCCTAGCCTGCAGATTTCCATTTTTAAAACATCCTCTTCCTCTAATAATTCAAGATACTTAAAGGCAAAAATACTACTTTCAGGGAAATATTCTTTAGTGGCTGGTTTAAAAAAAGACATCAAATATATTAATATTTTAAATATACTTGAAAATACAATCTAATCACATGGAAACTAAAAATAAAGGTCTATTTTGAAGAGGAAATATGTATAATTTTGCGTATGGAAAGGATGATTCATTGCTATCTTTTTATAAATTACTAGTTTTTGTTTTTCAATTTTCATTATTATTTTGTTGGTTTTCAAAAAGGGAGGAATTTTCATTTCTATTCTAAAAAAGGATCAGTCTGAGTTAGAAACTTCTTTATTAACCTTTTGAAATAAAAATAAACATACAAAAAGCTGCTGCTTTGCATTGCTGTGCAGTTCTATAAATACCATAGTACATGAGCACAGAAAACCACATATAAGGATGGCATAACTTATTAAAACAAGAAAATACTTCATGTTTACATATGCAGACTAGAATTATAAATATTCCATTCAGGAGCTAATCAATTTGATTATGAATAATACGTTTTCAAAATACAGCATTAAAAAAAACCCTCCAAAACGGAACACATATAGAAGGATATTATTTTCTGCTACAAAATTTTCCATGACTATTTTTAGTCCACAACTGTTGCATGAAGTATTTTTTCCATAAAAGGCTCTCACACTTACAAATATAACCTCAAGATGATCAGCTGGCAAAAAAAGAGACAAATTTATTTTAGACTGACATAGAAAAGACAAAAGAAGAAAATCCAAGAAACGTATTTTCCAATATCTTCTTAGCCCTCTGCAGGGGGAGGGGACTCAAACAAAAGCTTCATAACTATTTGAGGGATATTTAATAATATTAGTAGGCTGGATTATAAGAGAGAACACATGGTTTTATACCTCAGGCTTCAGATCTCTATGCACTACTCCAACATCATGCATGTGGCTTACTGCGGAAACAAGTTTCCGCATGATGTAGCTAGCTTCGGTTTCACTGAAGTGTTTCTTTTTCTTGATGCGTTCAAACAGTTCTCCTCCATTTAGAAGTTCCATCACCAGAAACGTATGGAGCTAAAAAAAAGAATCATGCAGAAGCTTTAATGGAAAGAAGCAGACAACTCTTACTGCATGAAGTATTGACTGTTATCTAGCACCAGTAAATTTAAATAAACCCTTGTTAAAACAACCCACAGGAACCCTTGTATTTTAGAGGAAAGAGCTGAAGGATAACGTGACTTTTTTAGAATTCTATTTTGGTGATAGGAAATTTCAAGTACTGCAGTGAAATCTTCATGTATCATTTCCTTGACTTCCTTTCCTTAATTTGAATTCCATTTCAACCCTCTTTCTGTAGTTCATACATTTTTCTTTTTCTTTTTTAGTTTTTTTTTTTTATGGTACTGGGGTTTGAACACAGGGCCTTGTACTTGCTAGGAAGGTGCTTTACCATTTGAGCCCCAGCTCTAGTACCAATTTTTCTTTTTAAAGTGTGACCCAATGCTGACAATAATCTGAAGTCATCTATTGTAAGTAATTTAGATTACAGATTATGTATGGGCAACTACCCACATGAGGTCTGGCAAACCCATTTAATGAAAAATTTCCTTTCTTTTTCTTTAAAGTACTGTTTGATAATGTTAAGGCTCAACAAATTAGCTTCAGTGCTCCTGTTAATACTCATTACAAATACCCATAACCCACTGTGCATGATTTTTTTAAATGACTGCTTTTGATTCCAGCAGCATTATCTTAATTATTTTGTAAGTTTTACATTTTTACTATGCTTTGCATATATCTACATAAAGAAAATAACACAGGAGATACCAAAGGACAGAGGACTTATATTTGCTTTCAATACATGAATAGTCTAGAAATAAATACCATGTCAACATTCAGGTGTTATGCATTATAGCACTGACATTACCCAACAAATGTTTCTGGAATTACCAAAACTCAGAAAAATTGCTTCATATCAAATAGTTACAAGGATATTATCCTGAACATACTAGACAAATTGTAAATGGTGAACAACATTTTCAATAAGAAAACCGTTCCCAGAATACAAGAGATTAAGCTTATTCAAGTTTTTATGTTAGACAAATAAAGTGAAGGTTGAAGGTCTGCTATAAGCATAGGCCAGTGAGCTTTAAGAAAAGAATAAAAAAATCAAGCTTGGATTTGAATGTCAATTCTATTCTTTTTTTTGAGACAACATATTGCTATGGAGCCCAGGTTGGCTTTGGACATGTGATCCTCCTGCCTCAGCCTCCATAAATGCTGGGATTCCAAGAGTGTGTCACCATGCCAGGCAGTTTTGTTCCTTATTATCTTGAGGATACTACTGTACGTCTATGAACTTTAGGACCCTTATCAATAAACTGTAGATAACAAGGAGAAAATCTATGTGTGGTTCCTCAAATAATGGCCCTCCAAAGATGTTTATGTCCTAATCCCCAGAATCTGCTTTTTACCTCATACAGAAAAAAAAGACAAGTACCTCCTTTTTTTTTTTTTAGAGAGAGAGAGAGAGAGGGTCTCACTATGCAGCCCAAGCTAACCTTAAAGTCACGCTCTTCTGGCATGGCCTCCTGAGTATTAAGATTACAGGCATGAGCCACCACACTTGGCAAGTTAAGGAGGATCTTGAGATGGGAAGATTATCCTAAATTATTCATCAGGGTCTGTGGTATGTGGACAATAGAAGCAAGAGATTACAGTTTTGCATGGAAGAGTCACAAGCCAAGGAACATGGCAAGTAAACAAATTGAGCCTTAGAGTCTCTAGAAGTAGTCTACTTTGCCTACTCCCTGGTTGTAAACCAGTGAGACTGATTTTGGACTTCTGATCTCCACTAATTATTTCAGGTAATTAATCTGTATTATTTTAAGTTTATGGTGCTTTGTTATAGCAACAATACGGAACTCATAGAGTATGTAAAGCATAGAATATGGCACAGAAAATGAGCGGTACTAATGCACAGTTGAAGGCAGAAGACCACCCTTAATCGATGTTACCCATTAGTGACACCATCATGGGAAAAAAACTGAGGGTATATTTTACCAGCTTCATGTAGAATGTTAACTGTATTCATACCAGTATATATAGGATTATATCATAAGATAATTTATTTTCTGATAACTCTTGAATATAAAAATAGCAATTCATAAGCTTGTGAAATAGATAAAAAAAATTAGGGATGTAATTCCTGAGATGTGACACTAGTCAGGAGGTCAGAGATCAAATGTCTGGCTTGGAATATAGCTAGGGACAGATACAAAACCACAGAGGGGATATCTAAGGTCATCCATTGATTCCTTGATTGATTCATGAATTTCCTCTCTACCTGCAGTAACAGGATATTGTTCAGCCTCTTCTTGAGCACCTCTAGTGGACAGGACACTCATGGAGTTGAGAAGCTCAATGAGGTGAGAGGTGATGGATGAGCAGGGAGAGGATTCACCCTGAGTCTTTGTTTCAAAGGCATTCCTTTTCGGACTATAAGAACCAAAAAGCAAGTAAAGGACAATACCAATTTTGGATGCTCATTTCCTGATATAAAAAATGGGCTGTTTCTGCCTCCCCTAAGGAGGCAGAGAAAAGTAATTAAAAGCTTGCTGGCTCTGAAATTGGACTGGTTGGTCTCAGATTCCAGCCTTAACCACTTACACTATGAAACTCTTGTTACTGAACTTCTGTAACTTCTCACCTCATAAGGATTGACTACAGAGTGTCTCTAGTACAATACATGGACCACATAAAGCATGTGATTATTATAGTTATGATACTATTCCTGCTGCTGCCTGACTTCATCACGATGTATCACTCGTGGTCACAGTGCTTCAGGATACTTCAATGTGGCAGAGAATTAGGTCTCAGCTATCCTAGCATGGATGTCACAGCAGCACAAATGAGGAGTGCCCTACCAGATTTTCACTAAGTTGTGTGATCTTAGACACAACCCCTCTGACACTGGTTTTATACCAGTGTATTTATACCTGGTATAAATCTCATGATCCTTAGGAATCTGTTTCTTCATTGGTATTATTTGTCCTTTAGCTTGCAATACCTGGTATAAATCTCATGATCCTTAGGAATCTGTTTCTTCATTGGTATTATTTGGGCAAACCATATTCAGGACTGGTTTTTAGCTCCTGTGCCCCCATGTTTTCCTGAGCAGGACTGTGTCATCCAACCCAGTGTCAGAGGGGGAAAAAAATGGAGCATTTCAAGTATGGGAGGTAGCAGTGGGAAGGGCTGAGAGGTAACATGGACGAAACACAATGATGCTCCTTCCATATCCCAGCTGGCATGCTTCTATGTTAGCATCCTGTTGAAAAGCAGGACTGGGAAGTGGAGAAGGAGCAGTAGGGCTTAGCTTGGAGGCTGAACAGACTTTGCTGTCTGAAATAAGGTAAGGAAAGAGAGTATTCTTGCTCTTCTGCTTCTTATTTGTCCTTTAGCTTGCAATACCTGGTATTAAGACTCTATATGTTCTATTTTAGAAGTGAAAAGAACATTAAAGGCTCAAAACTGCCTAGTGCTGAAAGGAATGAAGTAATTAAGCTATGGTGGGTGGCAGCTGCGTTGGCAATAAGCACACAGCAGTCTGTGATAGCACCATTGAGCTCTTGCTTCTCTCTGTCCTTCCATGTCATATGTAGTAACAACTGAGTGGTAAAACAAAAACAAAAAACAACAAAAAGCCCCCAAACAAGGCTACTTAAAAAGCTAAACACTGATCTACCATATGATCTAGCAATACCACTCTTGGGGATATACCCAAAAGACTGTGACACAGGTTACTCCAGAGGCACCTGCACACCCATGTTTATTGCGGCACTATTCACAATAGCCAAGTTATGGAAACAGCCAAGATGCCCCACTACTGATGAATGGATCAAGAAAATGTGGTATCTATACACAATGGAATTTTATGCAGCCATGAAGAAGAACGAAATGTTATCATTCGCTGGTAAATGGATGGAATCGGCGAACATCATTCTGAGTGAGGTTAGCTTGGCCCAAAAGACCAAAAATTGTATGTTCTCCCTCATATGTGGACATTAGATCAAGGGCAAACACAACAAAGGGAATGGACTTTGATCATAAGATAAAAGCGAGAGCACACAAGGGAGATAGGAGGATAGGTAAGACACCTAAAAAACCAGATAACATTTGTTGCCCTCAATGCAGAGAAACTAAAGCAGATACCTTAAAAGCAACTGAGGCCAATAGGAGACGGGGACCAGGAACTAGAGAAAAGGTTAGATCAAGAAGAATTAACCTAGAAGGTAACACACATGCATAGGAAATCAATGTGAGTCAACTCCCTGTATAACTATCCTTATCTCAACTAGCAAAAACCCTTGTTCCTTCCTATATTGCTTATACTCTCTCTTCAACAAAATTAGAGATAAGGGCAAAATAGTTTCTGCCGGGTATCGAGGGGGTGGGGGGAGAGGGAGGGGGCAGGATGGGTTGTAAGGGAGGGGGTGGGGGGAGGGGGGAGAAATGACCCAAACATTGTATGCACATATGAATAAAAAAATTTAAAAAAAAAGCCCCCAAACAGATAAAGGATCCCAAACAGATAGGATACCTACCTGATCATGAAAAACTTCATGCAACTTCACGATATTGGGATGTCCTTCACAGAGTTTCAGAGCTGTTATTTCTTTCTGAGTATTGGCTTCCATTCTGCAGAATGAGATAGCTACTAGCATCTACATGTCTCTTCCAATAAGTTGTCATTATCATTCCAATCTTACCTTTGTTTTTATTTAGAGTACATTCAGAATATACATGTCAAAGTATCAGAATGAGATTCTCATAAAAGTAATGAATCATACCACCCACCAGAAAAGTAAGACATTTTTCTGGAGAAAATTATTCTGAGTCAGAAATGATCTAGTCATTCAAAGAAACAGATGTTCTATTTGCCTGACAATTTGGTAATAAGAATACACAATCATGAAGGTAGTAATCAGTTACCAAAGCAACTTAGCTGACTCTCAAAACTACCAGTAGCTTGCTAAATAATTTCAGAGAAAAGTATTTCAAACATTCAACTAATAAAAATAGCAGTAGCTGCTAAAATCACTAAGCAAGTTTAATTAAATATATAATTAGCACAAGAAAGTTTTCCCATAATAATCTCAAAATCTTATCAGATTTATCAAAAGCATATCCATTTGATTTAAAATGGATTACCTCATCAGAAAATACTGATCAGAGTTACAAATATCATGGATCAACTAATAAGTCACGTAGTTAAGCCTATGGGTAGAAAGCTTTACAACATACTTTTAGTTTCCTCTTCATTAGAAATCTCTTAATTTACAGAATTCACTGAGTTGGATAAGTACACAAGAAAGACTGCTAGAACTAGTGATACCTTTTGCTGATTATTTTGACTGCAAATGCTTGGTTACTCTTTTTGTGTACACACTTTCGACAAATTGAGAAACTTCCTTCTCCCAATGGTTTGTCCTTTAGATCTAGGTCATAGTGTTGATAGAATGGGGAGTCCTGAAGAGAAACCAGTATCATATAACTTAAGAAAATGTTATTAATACCTAAGAGATAAGTAAAACTGCAGAATAGTATGGAATTTTAATATTAATACCTGTGAATGTAATATTTTATAATCTAAAATTCATCTTTAGCTCATTTCTATTTGCATCTATACAATTTATTTAAGACACATAATCCTTTACATTGCAAAAAGGAGTTCATTCAAATTGATGTTAATAATTCTCTGGCATGTATCCTGCCATTTCCATTTATTTAATATTTTCTACAACAGCACTTTAGTCAAATGATAAATGTACTAAATTTACTAGACTTGAGAACATTAATTAGTGTTGATATTTAAACATTCATGCAAACCACAAATACATCATTGAAGCAACCACATCTGAATACCTTCATCATTGCACTTCTGGCAACATTTGCCATTCCAGGACGTTCAACTCCCATGTGAAACTGAAGAGGATCTATGACAGCTGCATTGCGCTTGAAGAGGATAGAAGGAGCAACAAAGGAATAGCCCTATAAAAGACAGGGAAACATAAAAAATAAAGATTTGCAATTTGATAGTTTAGCAGAGAACAGATTGTGATGACTTTTTTCTTCTTAGAAAAACACTCAAACAGTTGTTGAGATAAATATTTTGTATTATCTTCAATCCAAAATGAGGTTTATCTCAATTCAACAACAACAAAAATGCTTTTCAGAAGGAGATAATGCCATCTTCTGGTAGAATGAGACAGGTTCAAAAATAAAGGTAGAAAAAGACTTCCTCCTGATTCTACCCCAAATCTGACTCAGGGATGTAATTATTTTGAATTGTTGATAAAAAAAAAAACTTGCTTATAACTGGCAATGGTGGCTCAAGACTGTAATCCTAGTTACTTGGGAGGCTGAGATTAGAAGTATCATGGTTCAAGGGAAACTTGGGCAAGAAGTTTGTGAGACTCTATCGCAACAGAAAAAGCTGAGTGTGGTGGCATGCATCTGTCATCCCTGCTATTGGTGTGGGGGAGAAGTGTAAAATAGGAGGATGGTGGTCCAGGCCAGCCTCAGCAAAAAGTGAGACTATATCTCCAGAATAAATAGAGCAGAAAGGACTGAGGGTGTGGCTAGAGTGGTAGAACATCTGCCTAGCAAGTGCAAAGCCCTGAACTCAAACACCAGCACCACCAAAAAAAAGTTTATTAACACAAATAACTTCTCAAAAAATGATACAGTCAAGATATTAAACAAAGTGGTTCAAGTACTACTATATTTCAAAGCAGAAAAATAACAAGTCTCACTAAAGTTAGTTCTAATTCAGCAATGATTTGATTATTGGAAAGAACAAATCTAATGGCAGAATGATGTGGTGAACCAGAAATAATATACTGATGGATGATTAATCTGTTCAAGCTAAGACATTCACTAGTTCATCAACAAATATCTATGAAGTGCTCAGTCACATGCTACACAGTGATGTGTAATGAGCAAGAACAATTTGGATGGCCAGTTTAAACCACACCACAGGCACTTACAGGAGTCAGAGAAATAAAGCTATGATGACAATTAACAGGTAGAATATTTTATCTTAAGTCTGATAAAGAACCTTTTCTAAGTATAATCCTTTCTAAGTCTTTACGACTTGGGAAGCAGTTAAGATTTTATACTGAACACAAATAATCAGACAACACTGTGACCTAAAGGATAGTATATATGAATAAAGGTAAAAATTACATATTATAATTTCTAGGGCTGGAAGCATGGATCAAATGGTAGAGTATTTCCCTAGCAAGTGTGAGGCCCTAAGTTCAAACCCAAGTACCACCACAAAAAAAAAAATCTGACCATAATTTCTATATAAAAGCCTCAACAAAAATGAAATTTCAGGCATAAAACTAATAGTTCCTTATATAAAAATGTACACATAAACAGTATCTGCTATTAGCAAACCATAAGCTTTGGTTAGCAATCTGAACTTAATATCTCTGTACTAAATAATTTTGAAGAGATTTGAGGACCACCATTTTAAGATGTCAACATCTGGCCAATGAACATGTGCACACTGGGAGATTACCTGAAACAGCCTCTCAGAGCTCTGGGGTAGGGCAGCAGGAGAATAGGTGGGGTCCATTTCTGTGAATTCTTCAGCAAAGTTACTCACATCTAATTCGTCTCGGATGACTGGCTTAAATGGTGCGGGCACTTTTTTGGCAGCTAAGTCATCCCAATTTATTTTCTAAAGCAGAGAAAGAAGATTGGGACAAAGTACAAATCAACAAACTCCAAATATATTTTCTATGAATAACAAACATAGATTAGGATTTTAATTGACTAATAGGCAGAGACACTAAAAATAAGGGCACATGTTTCAAATCAATGATTAAAAAACAGTATTTTTCTGAGCAGGAGCCCATGTTTAGACTACAGTTTATAGTTTCAGCAGTGCTGTATCCAAAAGTGAATTTGCTGCTGTCCCTCTCCTGGAATCTCACAGTGTCCTCTGGGGGGCACCAACACACCTAGCTCACCCTTACAGATACCAGAAAAATTACATTTGTCTTCAGCCTTCTGAGAAAGGACTTCAAGTTAAAAAGAAAATAAACAAAACGCTACAATAAAGGGCTTTGAAATGCTCTATGGATATGAATATTAACTCCAAAGGAATATTGTTTTCTAGAGGCACTGTCACTGAGTTCTCCTCCTGCCCATGCAGATCAAAAAATAAACTATGAATCAATCATTTGCTATGTCTAAAGTTTAAATGATACTACCATAGTGATGTAATCACTCTTTCCTTATTCAACCACATTCAAGCAGTTTAGACACTACCCCAAAGGATAATCTAAGCCCCCTTTCCACCCATGTCAGACACTGAGTAATTCATGTTTTACATTATTCAAATTCAATCCTCTGTTCCTTCATGTTCCTTCTGTCACTTAAAACTACCTCAAATAATATTTACTGAATTGAAGTCTACAGGTCTCCTATTACCACGTCTTCACATCTAAGACGTCATCACTGATAGTAAGATGTGCTATTATTTTATGTAGTGTTAAGAAAAAAGCACTATTCATACTGATTTCAGTGATGGGAAAAGATGAAAACTTGTACTTCTTGGCTGATGAAATTGAGGAAATTTAATCAACAGCCATAAACTGTTTATATTATGCCCCCTGTGGAGGCAATGGAAATAAAATTATTAAATCACAGATCTTCAGGCTTTTTCAGCTAGAATGGGTTTTAGAATCAGTTCATATTCTTTCCTCTATGTGGTTGCAATGATTTGCACTATAAGTAATGATTTGTACTTGGCTATTATGTTAACATATTATATTAAGGGAAACTTCTAAAGTAAAGAGATAGCTTAAAGAAATATGTTAGCAGGAAAATGTTTAGTATGTAGAAAATGAATGCTATTTTGATCCTCCCCACCTCTGCTCCATTTGTAGAGAAATAGACCATTTAGATCTTTACAAATAGAATTCTGGTCTTTCCTAGAGTTTTTGCCATTAGAAAAAAACCAACAGTTTAAAAAGTCAAAGCAATTAAGCAAATTAAAAGTTACTATTACAAGCCGTCAAGAATAAAAATTCTTCTAATATTAAAGAAATATCAAAGAAATATTGCAGTATTCACAATGGAGAATAATATCTTAGGAAAATATGATTGAGGGTATTTTGTTTAAATAGTTTCTTGAATTTTAACCTATTGTTAATTTTTGAGCCAAACTATGAACAAGATACTTGAAATAGGTCTATTTAAATAGTAATCTTTCTAAACCATATGAACTTATGAAATACACATTAAGTTCTATTCTCAATGTGTTACTGAATTTTTGTAATTTGCACAGTAATAATTTTTAAAATGATTAAAGAGAGGTAGAAGTAAGTTTTGTTTCTTTTTTTTTTTTTTTTTTTTTTTTTGTGGTGCTAGGGTTGAACTCAGGGCCTACACCTTGAGCCACTCTGCTAGCCCTTTTTTTTGATGGGTTTTTTTCCAGATAGGGTCTCCAAACTATTTGCCTGGGCTTGCTTCGATCCATGATCCTCCTGATCTCTGCCTCCTGAGTAGCTAGGATTACAGGAGGTTCATTTTTAATACAAAGTGCAGAAGTAGTCTGATCTTCAATGTTTACCCTCTTTTATAAATACATATGCAAATATACCCACACCCACACCCATATATGTGTTGTTTTATTTTTTGCAGTGCTGGGGATCAAACCCAGGTACTCACACAGGTTAGGCAAGTGATCTGCCATTGAGCTACATCACAGCC
Organism: Castor canadensis; assembly: GCF_047511655.1. NCBI lineage: Eukaryota > Metazoa > Chordata > Mammalia > Rodentia > Castoridae > Castor > Castor canadensis. The sequence goes on along the minus strand of NC_133388.1, from coordinate 17,894,588 downwards.
CTGTTTCTCTATACTTAGAAAGTAATGAACACACGAAAGCTTACTTAACAGAATAGGTTTTTTCTTTGTTTTGGCATGCTCATTTAGTTTATTTTGGTGGTAATAATACAAAAGCTTACAGAATGAAGAGAAAGCTTAGATAATCCCTTTAGACCATATATTTTCAGGCCATGCTCTGAAATGATGAGATTATCTAAAAGCCATCCATATACGCTCACAGTTTTAGGAAGTAAGGCCAGGTCATCCATTTAGATTGAAATAACTAGCCATGTCAGTCAGTTTAACTTTTTTCAGTTATTTAGTATTTTTCTGTTTTCTTGGAATAAACAGGGCAAACTAAATTGAGTAGATGTGTTGGTACTCTGTAGAATGGTCTCATTTGACTTTTGAGAAGAAAAGCACTATCACAGAGACAAAGAAAATGAATGAATAATTTTATGTCATAGATTTGTAACTAAGAAATAGGTAGCTTTTGAATTTTCTAAGATTTCTCCTGGGAATAGAGGAAGAGATGAAATCACTATCTATAAGGTAAAACATGACGCCAATAACACTGAAAGAGAAGCAAGAAATAAACATGTCTCCTTAATTCATATGCCAGCATCCTGAGGTTGTAAATGGAAACCACCATTCAGAAACTCTAACCAAGAAATGATCCAAATATTGTATGCACATATGAATAAAAGAAAAAATTAAAAAAAAAACTCTAGCCAATCAGTATAGAAACTATTCAGATCTTCCCTACTCCCACTGCTTTTAGGGAGGAAAAGACCATTTAGGTCTCTACAAGTAGAATTCTGATCCCTTCCAATGAGTCTTTGTCATTTGAAAAGAAAAAGTGCAACATAGGTGAGAATAAGTAGAGAGGGATTATATTCACCCAGTTCATCAAGCATTCTAGACTCCCTAAAAACAGTAGAGGTGTGCAACCACCTATCTGCTCAATAAATTTCACCTGAAAAAAGAGATGTTCTTTGATTTCATCTGCATCCCTTGGGCCACATCCCAATCTCTTCTTGGGATCCTTCATCAGAAGACGCTGAATCAGGTCTTTAGCTAAAGCACTCATTTCCTGGGGATATGGAGGCTCGCTTTTTAATATTCTCCTGTAGGCAGATAAAACTTGAAGTTAAAACATGAGGATGATGTTACAGTGGCAATATTTTTAGTGAAAACAAGTATGGTGAAACACGTTTGAGTGGGACTAAATGTGAAAGAAAAAAATATTTGAGATGGATCAATAATACCTCAACATAGTTGAAAAATATTAAAAACAAGACACCATTAAGCCAAATTTCTGAAACTCAAGTAAGCAGGAATGAAAAATACTGGGTCATGTTTCAGTATAAGTCAATTATAATGGGAGACTATAATACCAAATATTTTACCGGGGAAAATTAAAAGAGAGGGGAGCTTTGGGCTAGATTAGCCTCCCAATATTAGACTACACTTTCTCATTAAAGACTTCACAACATAAACCACTCTTAACAACTTCAAGTAGTGAACTTGGCACTCAGATTTAAAAAGACAAAAGAAAACCTCAACCTTCTCCACCTTACTTTTCCATATCTATGTGCCAGCAACCATAAGGTGCAGAGGGTACACAGAGGGAGGTCAACCTAGGTGGGTGAGTCAGAACCACTTGGATATGGGTCATCTCTTAGTATGTGAAACAGGCAACTAGAGCATGAGTCGTCATGGGACACAGCATCTGCTTCAGTATTTACTACTGCAGCTCATGCAGGAAAGCCCTTCTAGCGAGGTGGAGCTCAGAGAGCACACAGTCTACTTATTATGGAAAATGTAAAAAATAAGACAACCAAGTGTCTTGAGAAATTTATTCACAGTCACAGAAGAAATCAATCCAAGCCAAGTGTACTTTTCTTCCTTTAAAAGCCTGATCAATAATTTAATGAGAAAAAAACTATGTAAGGGACTAATGGAAACTAAGACCCTCAACACAATATAAAAATGAACAGCTTCTTCATTATTTTGGTTTACAAAAAGATCACCTGTTGTGCAAATAATGATTACAAGATAAAACCAGCAAATAAGTTTGTGGACCTTGAGACCAGATTGAATTCAATGCTGGCTCTGTTCCTTATTGTGATCTTGAAATAGTTAACTAACTTCTTTGTACCTCAGTTTTCTCACCTGTGAAATGGGAATAACAACAGCACTTACTTAAAACAGGTATTAAGAGTTAAGACATGTATAGTGCCTAACATGGCACACAGCAAATGCTTGATAAATGTGAGCTACTAATTGTTATACTTCCTCATTCTAAGGCAACATAAGGAAAACAGACATGGAAACTATATCAAGCAGCCACTGAAAATAATGAAATAATAGTGGAGCTACAATTTTTGACAAAAAATTACAGCAGTTACTATTAATATCAAAGCTAATTCTACTTCTAGAACTCTATTCTAGGAACCCAGAGAAAAAGATGGTATCTCAAGGAAAGAAATAAACAATTCCTCTCTTGTTGATTCTTAAATATTCTCCCAATGGTCACTGCTTGCAGGCTTTTCAGCACTAGCAGACAGCCTTGTCCTCAGGGAAACCACAGGTATATCTGAGAGGGAAACCACAGGTATATCTGAGAGGGAAACCACAGGTATATCTGAGAAGGAAACTGGGAATCCTCCTTCTCAGGGAAAAACAAACATAGCCTTCCCATTTCCTCTACCTTTCTTGTACTTTTTGCAGGAAAGAATTCCTTGCATAGAGGACAGGGTAGGGAAGTGCACTGTGGGTGACACTTGCTATTGATCGTCAGAGTAGAGAAATATGCATGGCAGCTGACATCATCATAGGTACTGACTCCAGACCATATACTTCTTAAACCTCAGCAAGGCTGCCTGTTGGAAGTCTGTCTGTACCTGGCACCAGAAGAAAGAAACAGCCAATCCTGCGACAACACACAAAGCAGAAATGCCCACCATGACAGGTTTGTCCTCAAGAACAGAAACAGAGAACAGAGTTAGCTTTGCTGCCATGCCAAGCCTGGGAAGAGGCACACAAGGAGACCTTTACCAGAGTCAGGAGCTTGTTCTAGGCATGTGCTAGCCACAATATGCAAGGAGCTGACATTTAGGTTCCAATGACATAGGGAGTACATCAAAAAGAAACAGTGGGAATCTGAGGGAATTTCTGCTGAAAATGGGGCTGGTCCCAAACCTTCCCTTTGTGGAGTGACAACACTGCCAGAACCAGCAGTCAGCTCAGCACATGATCCAGCTTGGAGGAGCAGGAGGCTCACAGGAGACTGGGAAGGACAGTGCTGAGGCTCCAGATCCTTTCTGCACATGCAAGGGGTGTACGTGTGGCAGGGAGACTTCCCTGGGAAAGCAGAAGAGCAGGGCTCAGAGCCATGAAGGGGTGGTGAGAAGGACTTTCCCTTTATTCTGTAGGAGCATGACTTCAGATGTACTTTTTTCTTACACTGTGTCCTTGAGGCATACTGAGCTAAGACAAAAGTGACAAGGTGTAGCTGGCCATGCTGCTGGAGAAGAACTGCACTATACTGAGAGGTGAGCAGGCACACAGGCCAAGGGTCTTCTTGTATAGAACTATGACAAAGGCTTTCAGATAACATGAGCTTCTGTGTGCCACTCTTCTGCTCACAGGTGTCCTGGTGGGCCTTTATACACATGAGCAGTTATAAGACGCAGTTGCCAAGCTGACTTCCCATGCTGGAAGTGGGAAGTGATCCACACTGCTGCTGCTCTCATCCCTAACAGCTGAGTGTGTCCTCTGTGGGCTGGGAAACCATGTCCAGGTGGTTAGAAAGGCCCCTGACCAAAAACATGTTTGATGCTTTCGCTGATGGCACCACGTTTCCTCTTCTGTATCCTTCTATAGAGCTACGTAACACTGGTTCCAGATGCCAGCCCACTGTGGCATGGGAGTGTACATGGATCTGAACCCCAGACCGCTTCCGGCTCTGTAGAATGGGCACAACAGAGGTGGGTGTCCTATGAAGGATTCCCAGGATACTTGTCATAACAGCACTAGAGCATCCTGCAGCAAGAACAGGGAGACAGTTCTTGACTGCTGCTGCCACTTCACCAGCTCCAATGTACTTGGTTTCTGAACTGGTAATAACCCAAAGTTAATTTTTTCTTACTTCAAAATCAATCTGGAAAACTCCAGAAATGAGCTGTAATTAGGTGAGATGCAAATAAACCTTAGAGTGTTCTGCAGAATCAGAACAGGCTCTGAGTTGATGTCCCACATTCAACACTTCACATGTCTGTTACCATTTCATCCATACAACAATCACATCAAAGACTGCTACTAAAATCTGTTTCATAGAGGATGAGAGGCTCCTTTCAAAAAAAAAAGCAGGAAATAAAAATATTAAGATTTCAATAAGATATTTTAGAACATGGATGACTAATATTTACTTGCTAGAATAAGCATATGACATAAGACAGTTCTCAAAAAGCAAATGTGGGGTGATTTGCCTAATGACTTATTAAAACACATTATAAGACAAAATTGTAAAGTGAGGTGGTAGCAAAATAAATCAACAGCCACATTAAGTGAACAGAAGAGACATCTTGAAAATATCCAAGTATTTATGAAAGGTTAGTATTGTTTTTAAAGTCATATAGGAAAGACTGCATTGTTCAACAAATGTGTTAAACAAATAAACAATACCACAACTCCAAAAACCTCCAAATGGACTGACAAATTACATGTAAAAATCAAAAATGAAATAAAATCAAAATACTAATAATATAAAAACATACATAAAATTTTTTCATGAATGGTCTGTTTCTGAAAACCCTGTGACAACAGAAATTTACAAGTGTTTAGCTTAAGTAGTTACGGACTAAATGGTAGGGACACCAAGGTTAAAATTAAACCTGTGATAGGAAAGGGATGAACAGATGGGTAGACAGGCAAAAAATAGGATGGTAGAGCATTTATGGTTCAGTCTGGGCATTGAGCAGATAGGTGTCCATTGTAAACAATGTCTGAAAATTTTCATGACAAAATGTTTTCAAAAAAGTGAGTCTATGAAACTGAACATGTATTTTATGTGTTCACTGAGCTACATAATTAAGAGCCATCTCTGTGAGAAAGTACTACTGCCTTTAGCAAGGCAGTATTAGCAACAAGGACAAAGCTTACTTCTTCACCCTGGAAAGGTCTTAGTTCAGTCACCTTTTCAGAGAAGGCTTCCTAACCATTCTACCAAAATCAACTGTTTCTCTTACCTCTTATCCTTATTTTACTTTTCTTCATGGCATTTATATATAGCATATTATATATTTATTAATCTCTCAACTAAAATATAAGCTTCAAGGGAGTAAGGATTCTATTTTCTTCGCTTTTATTACCAGCCCAGAATGTTGTGTGGCATATACAGGAAGCACACCTTATTTGATTTATTATACACAATTTTGAACAAACATGGTCAAAAAATAAATAAAAATCAAGACATTAAAAAAAAATTTAATTCCCGAGCACACATTCCACAGCTCAGTTGTTTTGGAGAAGCTCCCAGTCAGTCCTGCTATCATAAGTTGTATTTAATCATTGGTGATCTGCTGTTTCTGTGCCCTCAATTTTGTGAAAATACAGCTCCCAAAAAGCAAATGGTGCCCTAAAAGCAAGGTAAAAATTATGGTAATCTTCCCAAATCAAAAAGAGCATGTAATGTGCTTAATTTAAGTGACAGATTGAAAACTTTAGATCTGTTGAAAGACAGCATGTCTCTAGAGGAAGTTGGACAGTGTTATGGGAAAATGAATTAAGCATCCACAGTACTGGAGATACAGAGAATGAAATAAGTAGTTTTTGGTAAGAAGTATCAATGTGTTCAACAGTAATTTTTGTGATGGTAATGTAGTGGTTTCAAGTTATGTATGCTCAGACCTACTGTACATGTATTATAGGTACAATTGAGGAATTTTAGAGTACTGAACTCTGTGCATCCTGAGCATTTGTGGGTTTTTCTCAGTAGTGGTCTCCTTGGAACCATATATTTATAAATACTAAGGATCTACTATAGTAAATTAACAAGTATTTAGTGAATAAGCAAATGCCTAATTATTTTCCACTTACTACACCTTGGTCACTCAGGATTTGAGGCCTACAAACAGGTTCCTCATTTATTTACAGATGATATGCATTCTCATGGTGTATCAGCCAGACTTTTCATCACTGTGACAAAATACCAGACATAAACAATGGAGAAACGATTTATCTGACTCATGTTTTCAGAGGTTTCAGTCCATGACCAGCTGGCTCCATTTCTGTGGACCTGAGGCAAAACTGAAACATCATCGCAGGAAGCATGTGGTGGACCATGTGGGGAGCAAGGCTGCTCCCCTCATGGCAGCTGGGAAGCAGACACACAGGACAAACAGGCCACGGAGAAGACAGAACTGTCAAAGGCATGCCCCCACTGACCTACTCCCTCTAGCTAGGCCCTACCTCCTAATGTTTCCACCACCTTCCAAAATGGTGCTATCAGCTGGGATCAAGCCTTCACCACATGAGCCTGTAGTGGCATTTCATATTTAAACCATGACACAGGGGTCATTTATTCCTATTTATCTTCCATTTAGAAGTTTATAATCTTTCCTATTTCATAATTTAAAGTTGTTGACTTTCACTTTCTGGCTCCCATGTGGTCCCAGAATATACAGAATTACTTATGTGCCACTAAGTTAGAAAGAGCTTTTGGTGAACTTCATTTTCTCTAAATTTTTGCCCAACATGAAACGAATAGGTAAACACTGGGGTCTTCACTCAATAGTACATTATATAGCTACTGCAAAATTAAAAAGTTTATAATTAGAGAATGCTTATGATAAAATCTGAGCAAAAGCTGAAATACAGAAATTATTTCTAGTATGAGCATGTCATACCAGTGAAAGGCCTAATATGATACATACCAAAATATTAGCAGTTTTTAACTGTAGGTGTTGTTATTGACAGTTTCTCCCTGTGCATGTTTTAAGCTATTATGAACATTACTTTTAGAACAGGAATAAAATGAACTTCATTTACAAGATTACAGATCCTCTAACAGCAGAACACAGTATGGCAGGGAGACAGCAAAGTCTAGACCCTCCCATGTGCAGCCCCTGGGTGCTGCTGTGTGCACTTGTCACCATCTGCAAGGCATTCTCTTCCCCTCCATGCCCATGCTGCATCTCCATTATAAATGCCTCCCCAACAACCTGATCCTCAAGGAGCCACACCTCCTTTGTACTTCTACACATTCTTACCACTCACACATTTGCCAAACTCCCCGATATTATGATTTTTCATGTATTTGGTTCTTATCTTCCTACATGGTATGTAAGTTTTCTTAGGACAAGGACTAAACCTTTATATTTCTCTTCCTTCTTAGAAGTAGAACACTACTCAACAGACTAGATTAAAGAAATTAATTCTCCTATAGTCTGTGGGTCATTATTTTGCAGTCCTTTACTGAAATAAACACCTGCCAGGCTAGGAAAGAAACAAGCAGCATGGAAATAAGCATTCCCTAGGAGACAGAATGAAGCAATCTCCTAATTACCTTGTACTTGACCAACCTCACAGCAGCTCTGAGTCCTTGGGTAAGGTGAGCCCCAGTTTCTTCACCTGTACTGCAACAGATGCTACTACCTACATGTCAGGGTTGTTAAAGAGTCCAGGGCATAATGTGGGTGACTTCTTGACATAGAGAGTGGCATACAGCAGTCCCCTGATAAATGGTGCTGTGGGTACAGCTCCATGAGAATGGCTGCCCTAGAGTTCCCAGGCCATCACTTCACTTTGGGTATTCTGAGTTCTTCTTTGGTCCATGTCCCCGTGTTTCCCTTAGTCACAGTAGCTGCTTCATTAAGAACAATAAAATAGTTTTGGGTTTTTTTTTTTTTTTTTGGCTGGTATTTTGCTTCCCTCCTATGCCCAGCACACTACCCAGATCTTCTACCTCACTGTCTAAAAAGCCATCTGACAGGCACCTACTCCTACCACTGCTTCTGGTGCCCGAGGAGAGACGTCTCTGTTCCTTATAAGTCAGGGGAGCCAAAGTTGTATGTTTATCTAGCAGATCTTATTTTCAGTTTTTTTTTTTTTTTAAACTAACAGAACTTATGGTCTGGAGATGTGGCTCAAATAGTAGAGTGCCTGCATAGTAAGCACAAGGCCCTGAGTTCAAACCACCATACTGTATATACATATATATATATATATATGTATGTATAATGAATCAATTTATAGTGTCTTCTTCCTAAAATTGGTAGACACTACCCTGCACTGCCCTCAATGACTAAGGCTTCATTAGTGCACCAACTTGGTGTGCCTGTATTTCTCTCCACTCTTGCAGTTAGATCACTGTTGTATCAGATGTGTCCTGAATGCATCATAATCTCCGAGGTGAACACAGCTTATATGAAGGCTGGGATTTCACTGCACCCACTACAGTATTTACTAGCGAACCTCTTCCCGGTCCTTCCTTCCTACACTTCTATGGCCCAGTCAATGTGTGTGTATATATGTAATGTATGTATGTATGTATGTATGTATGTATGTGTGTGTGTGTATGTATACACATATATATATAATATTTATATATATGTTTGTTTATAATTTTTTTGTCAGTACTGGGATTTGAACTCAGGCCTCATGCTTGCTAGGCAGGTGTTCTGCCACCTGAACCATTCCATCAGCCCCCAGCCAATGTTCTTGAAACTCTAACTTCCCACCTACTCCATTATTCCTATCAAAGTACCTTTTCCTAATAGGGGTGAGATGATGGTGACAGGAGAAGTTACAGAACCCAGACCTTGGGGCCAAGTGACTGCATGTGACAATAAAACTAAGGCAGTTTTTAAAGACCAGAGCACAGTGCAATGCAAGGAATTGCAAAAAGATTGCTAAATGGACAAGAGTCATAGTACAGAGGCAAGACTCTCATCCAAAAGTATGACGCCTTCTTGGGGGCCATGGAGAACTATAGCCCATGAGAAACAGCAGCATGCCAATCCACAGATCAGGGGAGTCATAAATGTAGAAGGCCTCTTCTTCCCTCCATAGCCCTTTCCAGAATGTAGGAGGCTGGCCTTCTAGAGTTCAGCAGAGCTCACTGGCTTGAGGGTGGTAATGGAAAACAGGGTGGAAAAGTACCTGCACTGGGGCATCATCCTGGAAACAGCAGAAGACCAAATCTTAGGTAGGATTAGCAAGAGTCTAAGCTGGCGGGGGAGGTGGGGTAAGCATAGAAATGATAACCAGATAGATGGAGTTTCTGAAGGACCTTCTCACAGTTGGCAGGATTATTTGAGGTTTTGATCAGGGCTCCAACTGCTCCACCACCCTCCCACACCCACTAAGAGAGTGCCCCATAGCAATTAATAACAGTATGATTCACTCCAACCCCATGTGTTATGCAGGTGAAACAGGAGTAAAAAGATCAAACGGATGAGGAGGAAAGGAAGACACCAAGCTGAGGAATATACGGGCAAAGGGAAATGTTCTTTCCCTTTGTTTCCATCCTTGCCACACCCTTCCTGTTCCTGGACTCAGTCTATTGCAACCGTGTTGTATACGAAAGTGAGGTGATGAATAGCGATGGTGACAAATGTTAAGAGACTTTGGGTAACTAGTCAAACAGCCTGGGAACCAAAGATGCTGCTACTGGATATAGAAATTCCTAAAATGTGGAAAAAAAGGGAAAAAAGATGAACAGCAAATTGAGAACCAAGGAAGCTTATGGAATAAGCTGATAAAGGATTTTATCATAAAGACTTGAAAAGAAAGCAAGGGAAAAAACAAATTTGATCTATTCTTAAAATAGGGTAAAAAATAATGATACTTATTATTCTATATATAACACTAAAAGCAAGACATCTATTAAAAGAAAAAAAATTAAAAATACAAATGAGCTAATTTAAGAAAACTATAAAATCAATATGGAAAAAATACAACAGAATTATTATCTTAATTTTGTGTTCGGAAGAATGTAGCAAGTCACACAACATAAGTATATTAAAATAATTACCTATAGAGAACAACTCCTTGGGAGGATGACAATAAATTAATTACCTAAACTAGGAGTTGTGAACACTTTCATAAAGAATCCAAGGTAGATGGACTTCATCATTGGTCCCTAATGGCCACCATATCCTTGTTATTCACAACCCCTTAAGTATACAATGGACTGAGTGCCTTTCTTATAACCAATTTATACAGTAAGGAGGACATGATGACACTTTCATGATTGGGTTGAAAAATATTCTGTCACTCTAGCAGGCTCTCCATTTCTTCCCAATTTACGTGTGTTGATGAAGTAAGCTGCCATGTTAGAGAGGCCCACATGGCAAGGAACTGAGGTATTCTTGACCACCAGACAGCAAGGAACTGAACCCCTCAGAAAGTGAGACAAAGAAACACCCTGTCAGAGATGATGGAAGAGCAGCAAATGACATCTCTCAGTTGAGAGGATATTCAATTATCATGGTTTCCAAAGTCCTGGGCCAATAAAGAGTTTCTCCTTATAGGAGCAAGTAGTATAATTGATGGTGAGTCCACTGACAGGGTGGGCAATTCCTATGCAGCAGTAACACACACCCTAAGAGATGAAGTTCTACACAGAAAGGCACAAAGTAAGAAAAGTCCATGCCTACACATAAAATAAAAATAAGAAATAGACGCATGGAGAAGTTAAAAAACTCTGAGAAGCTAAAAAGCTTCTTGTCCGTACTATTGACAAGTTAATATCTGTCCAAAATGGTATCAGGATGTGAGGAGCACTTAAATGAACTGGAAAGGTTTATTACAGATAAAATTTATTCTAAGCTGGGTGAGGTGTCCATGCCTATAATCATAGCTACTTGGGAGGCAGAGATCTGGAGGATCTGTTCAAGGCCAGCGTGGGTAAAAAGTCAGCAAGACCCCCATTTCAAAAACAAAACAAAAACACTGGTTATGCTGGTGCATGCCTATGATCCCAGCTATGCAGGAAGCATAAGTAGGAGAATCAATGTCCAGGATGGCTTAAGCAAAAAAAAAAAGCAAGACTCTATCTGAAAAATAACTAGGCAACAGGTAGGGTAGGATTCAAGTGCAAGGCTCTATACACACATACCACACACACACACACACACACACACACACCACAGGGACATACATATCTTCAAATACCTTCAGTGATCTGGAAAAAAAATAACAACTATTCTCCTTTTGAAAGGACAGAATCAAGCCAAACAAGCAGAGATAAGAGAAAGATAATTTCAGTTTATTTTAAGGGGGAAAACTCAATACAACAGAAGTGGACCAATACTAGGCAGTTGTTTCATGAAAATACTAACAGTACCATGTTTTTAGTGATGGTGCATGACTGTCAGGGAGTCTCACCCAGGAAGAGTCTAACCTTAGGCAGAAAGCTGGACTCTTAAGTTTTCTTCTAAGTTCTTATGCTTTGAAATTTAATATAACAGCAAACCATTTTTATTCTGATTTTAGAACACCTGTAATCAACATCAGTAAGCAGATAACATGGGTAATACGTTATTTTGAAACATTTCAAATAAAAAACACAGGAAGTGTGTGGAATTCAGGGAGGATCACAATAATTAAGGAATGGAGAATTCAATAAAAAACCTTAGCTAATGAAGACATCTGGAGACAAGATAATGATACATTTATCTCAATGATACATATTTTAAGAACAGACTACCAAAGATTTTACACCAGGAATGATAATCAGAATGATTATCCTGAAAGAAAAAGGTAGTGTAGGACGAATCAGATGTTACAGTGTTTGAATATTTCAGTCACAAAAATCCCCCAAAGAATCATAGGTTAACACCAAATTTTAAACAAACATGACAAAGTAATAATTAACTGGTTAAAGGGAAGGAATCCTACTTAAATTCTTGAAAATCTATTCATACTAGTTCTAACATTTTAGATGATCTGATTCAGGCTTTCTTTCACTTACTAAAATCAGAATGCCAACAGGTTGATATAAAGGGAATAAAAGCAATTTAATCCTATCCACTCAGGAGGCAGAGATCAGGAGGATCTTAGTTTGAAGCCAGCCCAGACAATAGTTCGTGAGACCCTATCTTAAAAGAATCCTTCACAAAAAAGATCTGGTGGAGTACTTTAAGGTGAATATCACTTGGTTTGGCATATTCCAGCCATCATAAGCAGTACACTTCTCTTTATGGGCACCCTACAGTGGAAAAGAACACTGTAAAAAGAAGTTGGAATCAGAAAGAGGGGAACCGGGCAAAGGAACCACTACTTAATGTTTTCAGGGAAGGCCACCCCTCCTGAGACACTGCAGTGGGACTCAAGTTCTCAAGACAATGGCCATGGTTTCCTATAATTTTGAGATTTTTCTTTTTCTTTGGTGGTACTAGAGTTTGAACTCAGGGCCTCACATTGTTAGATAGGCACTCTACCACTTGAGCTACTCCACCAGCCCAAGAGATTTTCTTTTCTAAAAATTAATTTATTAAAAAGTTTTTTTGAGACAGGGTCTTGCTATGATGCCTAGGCTGGCCTCAGACTTGCAATCCTCCTGCCTCTACCTTCTGAATAGCTGTGATTACAGGCGTGCATCTCCACACCCAGCTAAGTCATTTTTAAGCTGTCAAAGTCAATTTAAAATAACAAAAGTAACGTTTAGAATTTTTCATAACAGATATATTTTTAACTTAGTATAATGTTTTTAAAAAAGGTATTCCTGCTCATGTAACTTTGGTATTAAGTTGAAATGCTGACAAATTATTTACTTTTACACTGTTTTATTAAACTACAATTATTATGCACAAACTTAATGCATACAAGCAGACTGTTGATGAGTTTTGACATACATCTGTGAAACCATTGCCACAATCAGGATAATGAAGATGACATTACCTTCCAAAGCCTGCTCATGCTGCTTTGTGATTTTTGCTGCCCTCCCCCATCCCAGTCCTCAGGTGACACTATTCCTTCCTGTCACTGTAGATGAGTTTTCATTTTCCAAAATTGGAATCATAGAGTAAACAGTTGATATTGGCTTCTTTCACTTAGTTTCGTTATTTTGAGACTTATCCATGCTGCTGTATTAATAGATCATGCATTTTTACTGCTAAGTAGTACTCCATTTATATGGATAAACCACTATCCATTTAATCACTAATTTGTTGACAGTTTGGGTTATTTAAAGTTTTTGGTCATTACAGGTAAAATTGTTGTAAACATTTGTTGTACAAGTTTTTGTATGGTCTTAAAAGAAACGAAAGGATGTAGGAACAGACATCTATATCACGGAATGTTATTGGCTGGGCATGCCTGTAATCCTAGTTACTTGGGAGTCTGAGATCAGGACTGTGGTTCCAGGCCAGTCCAGACAAACGTTTGTAAAACTCCATCTCAGTGGAAAAAGCTGGGCATGTCAGCATGTATGTAGCATCCCAGTGATGACAGGAAGCATAAAATAGGAGAAACAGGAGAATCTCAGTCCATACTGGCTTGAAAAAAAAAAAAAAAGACCCTATCTCCAAAATGCCAGAGCAGAAAGGGCTGGAGCCATGGCTTAAGCAGAAGAGCACCTACAAACAAGCATGAAGCCCCAACTTCAAACTCCAGTACCAACAAAAAAAAAATTTTTCATACAGAAATTTTTTTTGGTGGTACTAGGGATTGAACTCAGGGCCTCATGTGTGCGTGGCAAGTGTTCTACTACTTGAGCTACACCCTCAGCCTTTCTGTGTTTGTTCTGGAGGCAGGGTCTCCCTAACTTTGCCTAGAGTCACCTGGAACTTGTAATCTCTTGCCTCTGCCTCCTGAGTAGCTGGGATTACAGACACGAAACACCACACCCAGCTTATGAACACATTTTCATTTTCTTTGGAAATTATGGAGAAATAGAATGGACAGGTAATGTAGCAGGTAATGTTTAACTGTTAAAGAAACTTCCTGTTTTCCAAACAAGTAATAACTATTTTACATTTCCCCCTGAAAGGTATGAAAGCCCTAGTTCCTACATATCTTTATCAGCACGTGGCATTGGGACCGTTTGAGTGAGTCTGCAGGAGTAACTCATAGTAGGTTTAATTTGGATTTCCTAAGACTGATGATGTAGGTTCACTTTTCATGTGCTTATTTGTCACTCACTGATCTTCTTTGCTGAAATGTTCATTTGAGCTTTTGCCTGTTTTATGATGAGGTTGTTTGTTTTCTTGAGTTTTCAGAATTCTTTGCATATTCTGGATACCAGTCCTTCATTAGACATACAATTTAAAAATTTACTCCAGTCAGTGGCTTGTCTTTCCATTTTCTTAACAGTTTTGAAGAGAAGTATTTAAAAGTATATTTTTTTTAGTTTCTTTCTTTTTTTTTTTTAAAGACACGCTAACACAGGCTGGCCTGGAACTCACTATGTAGGCCAGGCTGGCTTCAAACTTGTGATCTTCCTGCCTCAGCCTGCATAGTGCTAGAATTACAGTCATGTACCACCACACCCAGCCAGAAGTATTTAATAGTGATGAAGTCTACTTATCAATATTTTCTTTTATGGTGGTCCTTTCCTGTCAGACCTAAGAAATCTTTACATAACCAAGGTTACAGGAATTTTTCTTTATGTTCTCTTCTTGAAGTTTTATAGTTGTAGGTTTTACATTTAGGTCTATGATCTACTTTAAGTAAATTTTTCTATATGGTATGAAGTATTTATCAAATTTCATTTCTTCCCCAACTGAGTAGCCAATGGTTCTAGCAGCATTTGTTGAAAAAACTATCACTTCTCCATTGAAGTGACTTTGCTGCACCTTTGTCAAAAAATCAGTTGCCTGTATATGTATAATTCTATTTCTGGACTCTGTTCTGTTCCATTTATCATCTCTCTTGATACTAACACCATAAAGTCTTAATTACTGTAGCTTTGTGATAAGTCTTCAAATCAACTTTGCTCTGTTTCTTCAAAGGTGATTGTAGGACCTCTGCATTTCTATATGAAGTTTACAATCAGGTTATCAATTTCTACTAATGGAAAAGAAAAAGGTCTGCTGGAATTGTAACTGTATTGAATCTATTGAGCCACATGGAGGAAAATGGCATCTTAATTGTACTGACTAGCTCCCTCTTGCTTGAAGGTTTGCTTGAATAAGGTTTACCTTATTCAATTGAACTCTGGAAATCTCTGGAGTGGTTTACCTTATTCAACTGAACACTCTGGAAATCTCTGGACTTCCTTCTCCAGCTCTCTCCTCTCTGAGACTCTGGCCTGCACATTCTAGCTACCTTGGTCTTCTAGGACTCTAGTTCTCTATAACCCTAACTCCACCTGTGTTGCAGCTGGGGGAAATCTTAGGGCTTACCTTGTTTATTTTCTGACTATCAAGAATCCCTGTCCTTCATTGGCAGATGTCTAATGTCCTCAAAACTGTTCTTTCATATATTTTCATATAGTCATTCAATTCAATATTATTAAGTATTGAGGATCAAAGTAAGACATGCACCTTGCTCTCATGGAACTTACAATCTAATGGGACAGACAGACAGACAGACATTAATCAAATAATTATAAACAAACTAACACTGTAACTGTGGTAGGTGCTATGAATGAACAGAACAGAACAATGCTATGAAAACTTTCAAGACGGTAATTTTCTGGTATTTGCTTCTATTGATCCCACATCCATGAACTGAAAAGTACTATTTCTGTTTCTTCAGGTTAAAGTGGTAAAGAAATTGATACTTTTCACCCACTGTATATATAATACAATCAAATAAACTTCTCAATAAATGATGTACCTAGTAGGTGTGGGACAATGTGCTAAGTAATTAAAAGTACATAAAAATTATGACACTATCCTTATGAGACTTATGATCTAACATGGAACATAAAATATGAAGAAATAGGAAGGCTATGTATCTATATTCTGTTTGAGTATAAGTAATTTACCCCATAAACATCATTTTGTTTATCCCTGCTAAAATTATTTTTCATCAGCCTAATTACAAAATTTGCTCAGTTCTTTTGAGAAAATAGTACATTTGTTTCATATTAAATCTTACCTCGATATTTCAGCTTGGGAATTTTTCTCTCCATCAACAGTGAAAGGAGATGCTCCAGTTAGTAATTCATACATTAGAACACCTAAACTCCACCAGTCAACTGCCTATAAAACAATTATAATTTCATGTAGAATTATCAGCTAAAATATATTCTGTAAGAAAGAAAAACTGAACAAAGTAAAGCTATGTAGTTGGAATATATTTTAACAGAAATTTTTATCCATAGCTTTCTATGCAACAAGTATTAAATAAGCACATATAAGAAAGCTATTCAGAGAACTGATATCCAGGTATCCTGAAAGTATTTTATTTTCTAAACTAGCTACAGTTTAACCCTGAATAATTTAAAACAATTCAACTTGAAAGAAAATTTTAAAATTTGAAGTAGGTGAAATCACTGGACTTATACTGTGTAAAAAGCCACTAATAACCATTTTTATTTAATATTCAATGCCAAAGAACCTCATGAAGTTCCTTAAAATCAAATAAAAAAATTTCAATCTCATCCAAGGGCATTACTTTTTCATGAGTTCCTAAGTCAAGTTCTCTTATATAGACTCTCACATAAATCTAATCATTTTTATGATGGAAGGATTTAAAATAATAGAAAAAATAAAATGTGTTCTAAATTAGAAATTCATTTGCAAATGCAGTTACCTAAACCAAGGGAACAGTGAATTGCATATAGTTTAAAGAACTCTGATATATTGAAAACAAGTTCTTTTATAATGAGGCAATCAAACTCTGAGTACTTGCTGACATGAGTTTATACCAAGGAGAAACATTAATGAATATTAAAAATTTAATATTTAAACTATCTGCCTCCAAACTCTGGGACCAAAGTTTCAGAGAGCGGACACCAAGATTATGAATCCAGAGCTAATTCCAAGAAAACACAGGGCACTGACATATAAAACAAGATCAGGTTGACTGAACCCATGAGAGGAAACGTACTTTTTGAATGCTTCCTCCATGCCAGGCCCTGTTTTGAGTACTTTGCACACATGATCTCATTGAATTAACTCAAAGTTATCTGGATATTGTGCCTTCAAGAAAGAACATCTATTGACTCGTTGTATTGTGGACCTCAGGTATGCAGGGGTTCTAGGAGCAATATAAGGTTTTCTCATTTGCAAATTAGCTCCTGTAGCTAATTTGGTAAATTTCCAAATTTTTTATTTTTGGAGGTATGAGGGTTTGAACTCAGGGCTTTGTATTTGCTAGGCAGATGATCTATTACTTGAGCCGTCTCTAGCCCTAAATTTCCAATTTTAACAGTTTTGAATACCTACCAATTTGTCCAGGAGCTTCAAAGAAAACCATGAAGCAAACTTAAGCAGCAATTTAACTCTTTAATTCATACAAGCAGTTCCACTGCCATTTGAGTTGGAGTCTCAGAATGTTGTGCTATTGGACATAACACCATGCTTATCTGCTGATACACACCCATAATCAGATTCCTAGCTATGGGCCTAAAACCAATGCTAATCAAATGAGCTTATAAATATATTAATGGTAATTAAAAAAGATATTGAGGATGCAAATATGCACATATGTTTCGGTAGGCAGATATTCTGCCACTTGAGCCATGACCCCAACCTATGCATGCAGGTTGAAAGGGGATAAAGGGAAAGAGAAAGATGAGGAACAAAAACAGCTAGAATTACTTATTTGGAGAAAGTTATTAATAAAACAAAAGTGTTAAAGAAAGACTGAGCAAATTTTTTACCCTTTAATTCAGAAATGGAAAAATATAACCTAGATTTTAGAACATAATTACTTAGAAAGCTTCTTCTAAGATATTCATGTTGCACATACAAAAGGAAGAATCAAAAAAAAAAGTGAACTTTTTAGAGAGTTAGGAAAACAGACTGTCTTGAGATGCAGGATTTCTTCTTCTTCCAAGATTGTTAAAATTGTTTATTTCTGTTGGAGAGATAATCAACCAAGTCATCAGTACCTCTGTAAGGTTAAACACAGAAATGGAAATAAGAAAATATGAGTGATTCTCTTTTTAATGACTTAGAAAGCACTGGTCAACTATAGGTGTGGTACACATAATGATGTTTTCTAGCAAAATTAATCCTGCCAATAAAAGCACTGTTTAAATCATTCATCATGATTCAGACAGGAATCATGTATACGGTTCACATATGCAGCTCTATTGTGTCCTGAAAGACCAAGGTCCTATGCAACAGAAAAAGATTTTTTAAAAAATGGAGTCATCATTGGTGCTTTGCTTAAGCTATAGGCTCCTTAAAGGTAAATAAGTTAAAAAGTATTTGAAGAATTAATTTTGAGGTCTCAACTTTAACAAGTGTTACTCTACAAAACAAACTAAAAATCCTTACCAGTAACACTTTAAAAAGGAAAATCTAGAGTGGCTTAACTGCTTTATTATCTTTTTTCTCCAAAATGCTAGAACTCATAATGTGTTCAGGTATATAAAGCAAAAGAGAGAAGGTAACAACACCAGAAAGAGGGCTCTGCTGAAGAGGCTGTACCTGAAGTTATTAATCAGGATTCTTACTGCACACTTTACGGAGATAAAGAAGTATCAAAAATAGAACATACCTTGTCATGTCCTGAGTCTCCCCCTCTGACAATATCTGGTGCCATGTATTCAATAGTTCCACAAAAGGAATATGCTCTTTCAGTCTTGAACAAATAAACAAACAAAAAAAAAGGATTTGATTTCAAGGTAGTGTGACAAGTGTCCAAAGGAGGAAGTTAGTAATACATCTCAGTGGTTGAGAAACATCGTGGTAGCAAAGCAGCAGTAGAATCTGCCAGATAGACTCTTTCCTCATCAGGACAGAGCATCACCTAGATAGTATGAATCCAAGGTAAACGACTTCTCAGACAGACTTCTCATGCCAGCAACTCCACCATCACCCATTATTACTCCATTTAGTAGGTCCTCTTTTCTGTTGTTTGGGTGTTGGTTTTTGGTATACGCATATTTCAGTTATTGTTTTCTTTTAAAAGTGTTAACAGTTCATAGGGTAACATGAACTGTCTTAACAGTTTATTGTATGAGTGGCTTTATTTCTAGATAGGCAAGACTGAGAAAACACTAGGAACATGAAGGAGGAAGACCAAATGCTCAGAAGAGGAAATCCAAATATAAAAATACAATGAAAATATTTTTTCTACCTCATTATTTTGCATAGGTTTGGCACTGCTAATGGATAATGGCCCAAACTGTCATTTAAAAAACTGTCTCCTAAAGACAGTTGTTTCTCTTTTATAGAACTTTAAAAAATTCAAAGGGCAAATTTAATATATCACTCTCAAAGAACTGTAAAAAAATGAATAAATTTTAAAATGACCAACTAACTCATCTCAATGTTCTAAGCTGCATACATACTGAATAAGGAAAACAAAGAGTTCCTCTTGAATAATAAATGTGTATTCATATGGCTGTATCTGAAACTTTCAATGGTATCTTGGCTACTAATATGTTTCACAAAACTAGTATGTTTTACAGAAAGTTTCTAATTTACACTTCTACTGGCAAGGTTTCAAGAAAAATGAGCATTTTTTTTTGTTTGCCAATTTTAACTGTAAAGAATTCTACTCTAGCTATGTCATTGAAGTGGTAGAAGTCCACCTGTTTTATTGGTTCCAGATTAAGCAAGCCCCCAGAGACCATAGCTATAATGCAATCAATTAAACGCTATGGACTAAAACTATTAGCTGCAACATATATGCACACACATAAATAAAAATAAAATCAACATGGCTTATGATTCATAATCATGGCTTATGTTTTTTTCCCTTTTACATTCTATACATGCTGAAAGATTACTTGTCCCTCTAGAACTAAAAGAAATAAGTTTAAGTTTGATATATTCATTTGTCTTCCTTTTGCTTTTGTTGCCTATGACTCTGTGTGTTTATCTAAGAAATCATTTCCACATCCAATACCATGAAGCTTTCCCATGTTTTCATGTAGGAGTTTTATCATTTTAGGTCCATGTTAGAGAATAAAGTGAGGTGGACCTCTCATTATTTTACTCAGTTTCTATTTAAGTATTCAATGAATTATCAGTTAATCCCTTGCTGATTTGAAATGCAACTTCTTTCATATAACTGTAGAAAGTTTTTAAAAATTTTATTCATTTGTCTTATTTTTTGGTGGTACTAGGGGTTGAACTTGGGACTTTGTACTTACAGGTGCTCTACTGCTTGAGCCAAGCCTCCAGCCCAGAAGTGTTCTTTTTGTGTTACCTGGGAGAACAGTGTTTTTGAGGAGCACACATAAATCATATGTCACAGGTCGTTATCTCTCTTTTTCATCATTTCAAGACCAAATGTTAATGCTGTGGCAAACTACCAAAAAGACTAAAGTTAAACAAAACTGATTTTTATATGAAAGGCAATGAATAAATTTTTTTTGGTGGTACTCAATTTGAACTCGGGACTTTGTGCTCACTAAGCTGGCACTTTACTGTCAGCTCTGGCAATGAGTAGTTTTTAACATTTTTTGGACATCTTAGACAAAAAATGTACATTAAGAAATATTCATCTACTCACTGACTTGTTGAAAAAGGAATCACTTGAAAAGTTAATTTTTAAAAGGCACCAAGCTTCTTACAACTAAATAGCATTTAAGTTAATATATTTATTATTCATAGCCCATTTTTGGACAATAAGCAAAAATAATTGCATGGCCAAGATACAGAAACATAAAACCATTATTGGTAGGGATATAGTTTAGTGACAGAGCACATACCTAGCCTGTGTTAGGCCTTGGCTTCAATGGGGATTTGAAAATTCAAATAAAAATGACTGAAGCACAGTATTTATCATTTGTTGTTATCTTAAAAGATACCTTTAAGATATCCCTAACATATCATATCCTAAATTATGTTTTGCTACACCAAAAAAGATAAAAATAATTCTCCAAACTTCTTTATGAGTAAAAAGACGATGAATTTTTGCGGAACCATGTCTCTAGATTCTTGTTTATTTAGAAAACTAGCCTTTTAAGCAAATGTAAACTTTAATTTCTACTTATGGTGGCCTTTAAGTCATATGCATTTGAAATTATCTATATTTCCCTCTCACTATGAGACAATTAAAACAAAATTGAATTTTAACTTTATTAAAGTTTTCAAATTAAAAGTCATGAAAATCTAGAATCTCTTCTCCAAAACACTGCTTTAAAAAGTATATGAAATATATGTATTATTCATTAGTACAAGATATGATAGTCATCAGTAGTTACCACGTTTTTACTTTATCTGACAATGACAACTACATAACTCATTTCTTTATTCTCTTAAAACCAACTTCTAAATAACTCATAGCCCCAAGAAAAAAATGACAGCGAGTTAAAATAATAATAAAAATATGAGTCAGACTTATGGGATATAACTAAAAGCTGTGCATTCTTGACATTTTTTTTTTAAAGTGAGCTAGATGCAAAATTCTAATGTTTAGGAAAAGACCATGAAAGAAACTTATAGAAATAAAAGGAAAAATGGAACTCACAAGGAAATGGGGGAAAAATGAGAGCCTGAACAAGAGCTGTTTCTTACAAAAGACTAATAAAAGGGACGAGCATCTGAAAAACTGATCAAGACAAATTATAAATCACTAATATTGATAATTTTAAAAGAAAATTAAAAAAAAGAAAATATTGCTAGAGTTACAATTCATACTAAAAATAAGGAAATTCTATGAACAAACTAATATCAAAGAATTTAAGACAAGATAGGACATTTTCTATAAAAATACAGTAAGCTACCAAAATTGATTAAAAAAGAAAAATCTAAATATACCTACATGTGCACGTGTACACACAAGCACATACATTTTATTTTTTTTATTTTATTTTTTATTTTATTATTCATATGTGCATTCAAGGCTTGGGTCATTTCTCCCCCCTGCCCCCACTCCCTCCCTTACAACCCACTCCGTCCCCTCCCTCTCCCCCCACCCCCTCAATACCCAGCAGAAACTATTTTGCCCTTATTTCTAATTTTGTTGAAGAGAGAGTATAAGCAATAATAGGAAGGAACAAGAGTTTTTGCTGGTTGAGATAAGGATAGCTATACAGGGAATTGACTCACATTAATTTCCTGTGCGTGGGTGTTACCTTGTAGGTTAATTCTTTTTGATCTCACCTTTTCTCTAGTTCCTGGTTCCCTTCTCCTATTGGCCTCAGTTGCTTTTAAGGTATCTGCTTTAGTTTCTCTGCGTTAAGGGCAACAACTGCTAGCTAATTTTTTAGGGGTCTTACCTATCTTCACCCCTCCCTTGTGCGCTCTCGCTTTTATCATGTGCTCAAAGTCCAATCCCATTGTTGTGTTTGCCCTTGATCTAATGTCCACATATGAGGGAGAACATACGATTTTTGGTCTTTGGGGCCAGGCTAACCTCACTCAGAATGATGTTCTCCAATTCCATCCATTTACCAGTGAATGATAACATTTTTTCTTCTTTATGGCTGCATAAAATTCCATTGTGTATAGATACCACATTTTCTTAATCCATTCGTCAGTGGTGGGGCATCTTGGCTGTTTCCATAACTTAGCTATTGTGAATAGTGCCGCAATAAACATGGGTGTGCAGGTGCCTCTGGAGTAACCTGTGTCACAGTGTTTTGGGTATATCCCCAAGAGTGGTATTGCTGGATCAAATGGTAGATCAATGTCTAGCTTTTTAAGTAGCCTCCAAATTTTTTTCCAGAGTGGTTGTACTAGTTTACATTCCCACCAACAGTGTAAGAGGGTTCCTTTTTCCCCGAATCCTCACCAACACCTGTTGTTCGTGGTGTTGCAAATGATGGCTATTCTAACAGGGGTGAGGTAGAATCTTAGTGTGGTTTTAATTTGCATTTCCTTTATTGCTAGAGATGGTGAACATTTTTTCATGTGGTTTTTGGCCATTTGAATTTCTTCTTTTGAGAAAGTTCTGTTTAGTTCACTTGTCCATTTCTTTATTGGTTCATTAGTTTTGGGAGAATTTAGTTTTTTAAGTTCCCTATATATTCTGGTTATCAGTCTTTTGTCTGATGTATAGCTGGCAAATATTTTCTCCCACTCTGTGAGTGTTCTCTTCAGTTTAGAGACCATTTCTTTTGATGAACAGAAGCTTTTTAGCTTTATGAGGTCCCATTTATCTATGCTATCTCTTAGTTGCCAAGCACATACATTTTAAAAGCTACCTGCACTTACCCAAGGGAAGAAAAAAGGCAAAAAGAAAAACATAAGTCCTCCCAGCTATGGAAGTATATTCACTCAACTGTAAAGGAAAAAGAGCTCTAGATGATGCTAACCATTCCAAATGCATTTCATGGTAATCAATAAACTTTGATTCCAAAATCTGACAAATGCAATGTTACAAAAGAACATCACAGGTCAACTCAGACAACAAAGTCCTAAATAAAATATTGGTAAATAAAGTCCAATAATGTGCAAACAATATATTTCATGAAAGGTAAAATGTGTTCCAAGAAATGAAAGATGCTCCAACACAGAGTAATAAAAAAGCCTAAAGCACATGTCCTTTAAGGTAAAAAAAAAAAATAAAGAACACATACATTTATGTACAAAACTTAGTGGACAAAGCAATAAAACCCAATCAATCCAAAGCAAAACAACTATCCTCAAACATACATAAACTAAAAGGTATGAAAACTGCAAAGAAACAAAGCCATCACCACTTAAAAATAGTGGTTCTGATTTTTTTCTTTTAATATGGTCATCTACATAAAAAGAAAAAAAACAAGTGAGTCCTACCTATTTGTGGAACTAATAAAAATTCTACAAAGTTATTTATGTACAAGATCAGTAAGTTCCAATGTTTTTGCAAGAAAAACATAAACAATCTATTGTCCTAATTTTTAGGACAATAGTTACAATTACTGGAACAAAAATTATAGTGTAAATAGAAGCAAATCTAATTATATTTGCATAAAACATTACAGAGAAAATTATAAAATATTTTGGAGGACATAAAGAATAAGTGGGAAGCTACACATATTCATTGATGAAAACTCATTGATTAAAAATTCAAAATCCAAAGACAGACATTCTCTCCAAGTTAATTTGTAAATTCAATTCCACAATTTACATAGAGTAACAAAAAGTCAAGACTAGAAAAGGAAGTGAGGAGGGAGGAAAAGAGGGAAAGAAGGAGATGACAGTAAGATAAGGGAAGATGAAGAGGACCTCACCTTTTGAGATTCAAGGCTCAGTATAAAGTTACAGGCATTAAGATATTTTAGTTCTGATGCAGGGAAGGACAAACAGACAACTGAAATTCAATAAAGATTCTAGAAATAAACCCAGCAGCATGCATAGGAACTCAGTTATATGAAAGAAGTTGCATTTCAAATCAGCAAGGGATTAACTGATTATTCAATGAATACTTAAAAGGGAACAGAGTTATCTACATAATACAAGAGATCTACCTCACTTTATTCCCTAACATAGACCTAAAATGATAAAACTGCTACATGAAAACATGGGGAAGCTTCATGGTATTGGACGTGGAAATGATTTCTTTGATACAACGTGCAGTGTCATAGGCAACAAAAGCAAAAATAAGACAAATTAGTTTATCAAACTTAAAAAAAAACTTCTGTGACTCAAAGAAAATGAACAGAATGAGAAAGCAAGACACAGAATGGGAGGAAATATTTATAAATCATATATCTGATGAAGAGTTAACATCCAAAATTTTTAAGTCTTAAAAAAACAACAAAAATAACCTGATTAAAAATGAGCAAAGGACTTGAATAGGTATTTCTCTAAAGATACTATACAAGTGGTTAAAAGCACATGAAAAGATGCTGAATATTACCATAGAAATGCAAATCAAAAATACAATGAATTATCTATCATTCATTAGGATGGCCACTATGAAAAAGAAATAATAGAAAATGGAATATTATTTAGCCTTAAAAAGGAAGTTCTGGGCCTGGTGGAGTGGCTCAAGCAGCAGAGCACTTGCCTATCAAGCGTGAGGCACTCAGTTCAAACCCCAGTACTACCAAAAAAGGAAGTCCTGTCACATGCTAAAATATGGATTAATCTTGAAGACAGTAGAATGGTGGTTGCCAGGAGTCGATGGGAGGGAAAGACAAGGAGCTGTATTCCCTGGGCACAGAGCTTCTGTTTTGCACGAAAGAGTTCTACAGACTGTAGAACAACAATATGAACATCATTAACACTAATGAACTGTATAGCTAAAAATTATTAAGATGAAAATTCTTAATGGTTTTTTACCACAGTTAAAAATTAAGGATTCAAAGAATGTAAACCCTAAAGGATTAGTAGATATGCTTATTATTAAAATGTCAAACCTGATAATAGCAAAAAAATATTAAGCAAAGTTAAGTGAAAGATTTGGAAAAGCAACTTACAAAAATATAATTCTGAAGATGAGTGCCTAGAATACTTGAAAGTACTCTGACGAACCAATAATGTAAGAAAAACATAAAACTGTGACAGAGAAACTTTGAAACAACCTAAATGTACCTCAGTAGGTGAATGGATAAATAAACTGGATAACTCATATAAAAGAATATTATGTAGCAGCTAAATAAATGTAGTAATTTCAACTTGGATAAACTTCAAAAATATATCAAGTAAAAAACCAACTTGCAATAGGATATGCCATTCATGTACATTTAAAAAAACACTAGATAATAATATATATATGGATACATGAAGTATAGGTACTAAAGCTAAATTCAACCCACTCACTCTTCACCTGCACGTATGCAGCTACATGTGGTTGGAGAAAAGCACACAACCAGGCTGACCAATTTCATTTTAAATTCATGATTGTGAACCTCAAGTAGGCCTTTAATGGCAAGCAGCAAAACACTTATTTCCCACTTCACCCTCTCATTTTCTTAGTTGGGTATTTTGCATCTTTTCCCTTCTCAAACCTCTAATCTCTCCATCCCCTTCCTTACTCTCCATGGGAAATAGAAGCAACCATAAAAGCTCTTCTTTACGCTCCTACTACTACCCAACTCCCACCTGCTTCTGTGCCCAGTAACTGCCCCTTTCTGTTTCTGATCATGCGGTTCACTGAGGACCACACCCCCTTGTGTTCATGCTACTACCCTCTCAAGGACGGCATTCCAGCAATCTCCCCTTTCTCTCCTGTACCATTACTACGTTTCCTCTCACTTCCAGGAATGTCCCAACTAGTGTATGGCACATGTTATTTCTCTGATCTTAAAGCAAAAAAACCCTCTCTTGGGACAACTTCATCTCCTGCTGTGCTTTCCACCCCATTTCACCTTCTTTTGTACAAAAATAACTGAGTTGTCTAGGATGTGACAGTAAAACTATTCCTATCTTTAAACCAAGACAATGCTCAATCTTCAGTCCTCATCTTACTTGGCTTAAC
Organism: Castor canadensis; assembly: GCF_047511655.1. Lineage (NCBI taxonomy): Eukaryota > Metazoa > Chordata > Mammalia > Rodentia > Castoridae > Castor > Castor canadensis. The sequence goes on along the minus strand of NC_133388.1, from coordinate 17,868,176 downwards.
AGAAATTTGACAGTTAATAATTTTCACTCTTGAAACATTTTATCACTTGGCTTTAATACAGCACACTTGCCTGTTTTCTTTCCAGTCCCTTTTTCTCAATCTCCTTTGCTGGCTGCTTCTCCTCCTCTCCTTACTCTATTAATGTTGGAATAGCCTAGAATTCAAATTTGTCCTTTTTTCTTTTCTATCTTTGTATACTCTGTTGGCATTCTCATCCATTTTCACAATTTTAAAAATCACTTATATACAATATTAGAAAATATCAAAATTATATATCCAGACCAGATTTTTCTCCCTAATTCCAGACCCAGATAACCCAATGCCTACTCAACATCTGCTTATAAATCAAATAGGCAACTCAAACTCAACCTGTCTAACTGAATTCTTTACCCACCCAGAACTTGCTCCCCGTAACAGTTGATGACAACCTTATCCTTTCAGCTGTTCTGCCCAAACACCCTGGAACTACCCAAAGAGTAGTTTTCTCATTCCCCATTCCCATTTTATCAAAAAACACCATTAGCTCTCATGTCAGAACATACCTAAAATTCAGCTACTACTTACAATCTACCCTGCCAGGACCATCTCCTGCTGGGATTACTGCAACAGCTTCTTAACTGGACACCACATTTTCAGACTACCACATGTACCAGCTAGAATCATTCTCCCAAAATAGGTTTGATCATGCTACTCTTTTACTCAGAACTCTCTAATGACTCCTATTTTGTGCAGAGAAGACATGGTCCTTACAATGGTCTTTAATGTCCTGTCTGATCTGTACAATCCTTCTTCCAGATCATCACCTCCATGTCCTCATCTCTACTACTCTAACCCTTCCTCATTCTATGCCCACACTGGCCTCCCTGTTCCACAAACATCCCAATTATAATCCTACTGGCTGATTCCTCTAGCTAGAAATCTCTTTCCTAAGATATCTCACCTTCTAACTTTCTTCATGTCTTTCTCAAATGTCGCCTTATTAGTGAGGCATTTTCTGACCACTGATTTCAAAGTACAAAGTTCTCACTGATACTTCCTACCCCTCACCTCCCACTATACTTGTCTCCTTGCAACCTATTACTAACACACTACATACATGTTTTACTTACATACTTGATATTAACTGCCTCTTGGGGTACAGGGGGAATTTTTGTCTATTTGGCTATTAGTTCCCAACACCTAGAAAGAACAGTGCCTGAATCATAGCAGACATTCAATGTGTACTGAATGAGTGGGGAAATGTGCAAAATGTTCATAACTAAAAATGTAAAGTGAGGGCACATATAGTTATATTATTTTTATTATTATTTTATGATATTAAGAAATTTAGAAAATTTAAACATTTATTAATCACATGTAGGTTATCTTATTATTGTAGGACATTTTTTTCTAAATTCGTTATTAATTTTTCATTAACTTCTGTTCATTTCTTTCAGCCCAGAACTCCAACAGTTTTTTCTTCTGTACCTTTAGGTCATATACTGTGGTCATTTCAACACCATATTCTTCTTTAAGACATTTCACACTTATACTGCTATCCAGTTTCTCCAGTAGCTTAACTTTCTGTGCTAAAGATAAATACATATGCTTCCTCTTCTTATTATCACATCAATGAGCATCTGCAGCCCTTTTTGACATTTTCAATAATATCTTTATATCACAGAGCAGAGAATAAGCAAAAAAAAAAAAAGTGAATAACATACCTTGGTCTTGGCCCCAGGTGGGGACACTGACGAGGAGAATCTGTCTTTGGTGTATAGGGCCTGCACACATGCTATTTCATTACCCTCTGTGGGTGGTGGCTTTGTGTGCATGAAAAAGATGTATCAAAGACTGAGAGGGTCTCTTGTCCCTGAGGGACACAGATAAACTGTGTGTTGTGTGCCCGTGCTTGGACTGTGACCTGTCACTAGAGGTCAAGAATGGAATTTTTCACTTGTAGCATAATGTTGGCACTCAAAAAATTATGGTTTTTCAAATTAGGGATGCTCAACCTGTACCAATCTAATAATGATGTGTTTTTATACAACCAAGTCCTTCATTACAAAAATTTTACTATGATTCTGTGTTCTATACCAATAGTTTTCCATATAGAAATAAAGTTGGCACTTGAATTTAGTTATCTTAAAGAATAGTGTAAAATATGACTTTATTACAATTTCTACATAAATAACACTTAATTATAATAAATGGGTAACTTTAAATGTAATTAAAGGTTTTTATAATATTAAACAATTTCTAATTAGTGTGAAAAATGTGAGGCTGTACACCAACTATTATATTTTAGTGCATTTTGAACAAAAACAGCATTATTTATAAATGAGGTTTAGTAGATCTTGGCATTCTTGCCAGATGAATTCTTACTTGTTAATTATAATGTAAATTATAGGTGGTTCTTTATTGGGCACCATCTAAGCCACAATTCTCCGAAAAGGCCAAAAGGGTCAGTTCAAATTTTAGTTATACTTTATACATTTTATGGGAAAGTGAAGGCATAATTTTTTTAACTGGGCAATTCTGATCAAAGATCTACTACAATTCTAACAGAATAGTCTCATGGTAATTTTAAAATAAAAATCTTGATAGTCATTGATACCAAAATGTTCCTTTGAACAAATATGGATGGAATTCCTTAATCCCTATGGTCCTATTAAATGTTTATTCTGTAACTAATTTTTCATCTTTGTTTACATTCTGCTATTACTAACTGCAAATTAAAAAAAAATACTCACTTCATCAGCCACAAACTCCTTACTCAGACCAAAATCTGTCAGCACCACATGGCCATTAGAGTCAAGTAGAATATTCTCAAGCTTAATGTCACGATATATAATCCCCAACTGTAAAAACAAACAAATATGCATTTTAAAACAATTTCCAAAAAATGAATTAGGACAGTATTTCTTATTTCCCTTTAAAAGAGGCTTTTCCCTCTTCAGGATCCTATGGTTCTTAATAAAATATAAATTCCTGTTGGGTTCCCTGGACCTCTCCAACCATGTCTTCATTCTCTTCGTTCAGCTTCTTTATGGCCTCTCTACTGACTACTGCATCTTCCTGACTCTAGTCTTCTTATCTCACACTCACTCAAGATAATATTCAGTTGTCTTTGTAGCCAATTCTTGTCCATTACTTCCTAATGGCTTCAGAAAACTTTCCTGCATAACCAGATCTCCATGCTGGTCTTTCTACTCTTTTTCTTTCCTTTCCTTTTGCTCTCACTCTCGCTCTTTCTGGATGGCCTTAAACTCATGATCCTCTTACCTCCACTTCTTGGAGTGCTGAGATAATAGGCATGCATCAATAAGCCTACCTCACACAGTATTCCTTTTTTTTTCATCCTATGACACCTAGGTTTATACTGTACTTACCTATAAATGGCAAATATTTTCTAGATATTTCCTATTTGTCTTGATATACTCATACTGTTTTTTACTTTTTATGCCATTGTCAAATAGGCAATTAATAAAGGCTGGTTGACTAAGAGGCTCTTAAACAGAAATGTTAAAGGCCATAGGCTAATTTCAGTTATCTTTAGTTTTAAATAAGCAAAATAACCAATTAAGCAACATTTATACAGTCATTTGTTGCTTAATGACAGGGGTATATTTTGAAAAGTATATTGTTAGGGGATTTTGGGATTGGGCAAGTATCATAGAGTATACTTAAACAAACCTAGATGGTACAGCCAACTATAGACTTAGGCTATGTGGTACATATATAACAGGCTACTCCTATAGCCACAATGAACAAAATAACAAAAGAGTAAATCAAGCACAAGAGAAAATGATTACACAGTAAACATGAGATGTATGGAGCTGCTGCCAGCATAACATGGCATACTGTTTTACAGTATCCCACTTTAGCCCACATTTTAATAAGAAGTACACTCTAAAATAACATAGTACAGTAAATACACAAATCAGAAACAGTCATTTATAATCATTATCGAGTGTTACTGTACTGTACATAATTGTATGAGCCACTCTGATACACGACTGCCACCGTCACCATAAACATAAGTAATGTGCAGCATTATCACAGGTGAGGTGAATTTTTCAGCTGTATTATAATCTATAGTGCCACTGCTGCATACATGGCCCATTGTTGACCAAAATATCATTATGCAGTGCATGACTGTACATCAATTTTGCTTTGTGTGTAAGTTTTACAACAAAACACTTCAACTATATAACATAAATAAATCTACTTAAGCTATATAAGAGGCATTTTATCTGCATGAATTTTCTGCTTCATTTTTTAGTTATGTCAGCCTGGATTAAACATTTTTAAACTTTTAAATATTGCTTTCTTCAACATCAAGTATATGAAAAAAGCATATCCTTAATAATCTCTCAAAATTGAATGAAAATTATACAAAGAAAAACACTAGGAAATTTTCCTCCAAGATCTTCAGTGATTTACAAGAAAGATAGGAAAGAAAACATCTAGTATCTACAGTGAACAGACATTTGACATGAAATATTACAAGCATCTAACAACTGGCAGTACGGTTTTTTAAAACATTTTTTGGAGAAGATTTTTAGGCATAAATTATTTACTAACTATTTTACCTCATCAATTCCAAGTAAATTTCCACTTTTGTTTCTGCCTGTGAAACCCAGCACTAGTACCTATATCAAGATTAATGTTGCTGGCTTTGTGTCATTTGTTTCTCTCTAGGGTAGGAAGATAAAGTTAGCTGAGATCTGATTTGCTCTATCACTATCATTCTATATGAAATACATTTATGTCCAATTCAATATGCTCCCTACTTCTATGTTTCTTACTACTGTTTAGTAATAATGAATAATGTTCATTCTGGTAAATAGAATGAACAGAATTTAAAAACTGCATTTTCTAGCTTACCCATTGGAGGTTAGTGTTTTGTTTTTACTCTGGTGTTTATGGTGAAGTCCACCGTCATTTTTGTATTATAAAATATTATGTCTAATCATAAATTTCATAGGTCGTTGTGGCCTATTCTGGGGTCCAATTTGTTACTTGTATAAGGACATCTTAACTTCTTTATATCCCACAAAACAATCATATGCATAAAGCTTGTCACCATGTTGAAAATTCTCTCATGAGTAAACGTCTTTCTCACAACTTCAATTTGATTTCCTCCTTTACTATTCCTGTTCTTCCTTTCTTTCTACTGTACTGCAGACTGTCCCCACTGCCTCTTCCCTCTTCTCTAGCCCTTCTGTTTCTCATATAGTTTCATTTTTTTTAGACAGGGTCTTTCTATGTAGCCCTGCCAGGTTAAACTTACAATCCTCTTGCCCTCAACTCCAAGAGCTGTGATTACAGGAATGCATTACCATACCTGGCTCATTCACTCTTGTTAAGATTTCTCTTCTGAACCATCTCCCTCCACATGTCCATTCTTATTTCTATTCTAGACTAGGTCTGCTCTTTTCCTGAACGCTACCTTCTCTTCTTGCACTGTCCCAGCATCTTTTCTCACAGTCTCTCCCATCTACTGTCTCCCTCTTTGATTCAACTTCTGACTGAATCTCCCTGCCCCTTTAAAAAGGTCTTCTTCAGACTCTGGTTTCTCTTCAGATCATATAAATCTTTCGCCTTTTAAAAAGGTCTTCTTTATCTTTTCCCTTCAATTCTCTCCTCTTTTTTGTACGCTCTAAAATCAGCACTTAAATTTTTGTGTATCTTAAGCTAGGTTAGGACCTGACTACAGCATAATAAAGAAGAGTAGCTTTGTGATATACCCTGTATTGATGAAATTTAGTGACTCAAGACATGTCAATCTCCTATGGTCTCACACACCTGTGGTATAAATTTCTTTAGAACTTTCTTTCTCTGAGGAAAAACACACAAGCCCAGACTACATAAAGACTATTTGCATCTACAATAATGCTTCTTCCTTAAGTTTATTAAATTAGGTTACATTTTATGGATCAAAATTAATGGTGTCTAGCTGGTCACAGTGGCTCAAGCCTGTAATCCTGGCTAGCTAGGCTGAGATCAGTGAGGCCAGCCCAGGCCAAAAAAAGTTTGAGATAACATCTCAATCAATAGCAGGGCACAGTGACTTGTGCTCTTATCCTAGCTAAATGGGAGGTTGAGATTGGGAGGACGGAAGCACCAGGTCAGCCTGGGCAAAAATGTTGCTGAGACCCCATTCCAATGGAAAAAAAAAAAAAAAACTGGGCATGGCGGTACATGCCTGTCATCCCAGGTACAGTGGAAATCATAAACTAGGGGGATCACAGTACAGGGCAGCCTGGGCAAAAAGTGAAACCCTATCTCAAAAATCACCAGAGAAAAGAGCTTGAGGTAGGGCTCAAGAAGTAGAGCACCTGCCTAGCAAGTACCAAAACCCAGTGCTGCCAAAAATCAATTAATGGCACCTGCAATAATATAAAAAGAAGCTTAAAATGATTTGTTTAGCATTTCAACAGGGTCATAGACATGACTTCCCTGTAAAGGTTTTAGTAACTGAGTTCATAGCACATGGAGGTAATGGAGGAGAAGCACGGGCTGGGGCAGAAGAAAGCCAGAATGAAGAGCAAGAAACAAGGCTCCTGCTCCAACCTAATCCAGAAATACACTTGATGAGACACAGGCAGAGTAAGAATCATAGAGTAAGTCACAGTTAAGGAAATACAAATTATGCCTTGTGGCTTAGTTTTATAGATCATTTTAAGAATTAAAAGTTTTGCACATATGAATAAAAAAAGAATTAAAAGCTTTTATTCTAATGGTAATTTATAATAAAGCCTTAAAATTTTTCATGAAGAATGACAAAAAAAAAAAAAAAAAAAAACCTGCCCAGATTGTATCATTTTGACCTGCATCACAGTAACTACAATGGGAAAGAAGATTTTTAAAAAGGGAACGATGAAACTGAGAAAACTGGTAGCATTCACAAACTCCACCACAAAAGTGACATGTGAAAACATTGGCTTGTTGAGCTCCGTCAGTATCTCAGTTAAAAGACTGTCCAAAAGGAAACTCCAAAGATGAAGCGTCTTACCTTGTGCAGGTGTTCCAGGGCAAGCACAATCTCTCCCACATAGATCTGCACCTCCTGCTCTGTGAAACGCTCTCTTTGAGAAAGATGAGTAAAAAGTTCTCCACCATTTATATAATCTAAAAATGAAATATATTTTTTCTTTCTTTGACTTGTATTCATAAATGAAAGGAAGTATCTCCTTTAATCACTTTGGATTAACCAAAAGGCACTGATTTTAATACACTTTTTGTGTAACTTAGTATAAGGCATATAGTTTCATTTAGAAAATATTAATAGATTTGTATAATAATAGAGTTCCATAAGATAATGATTACCCTAAACCAATAAAATCAATTTGCAGAGTACTACCATCAAAACTTACATAAAATTCACATACATTTAAATACATTTTCTCAAACACAACATATCAGAAAACTGCCATTGCTATACAATAGATACTTTACTGTGGAGTGCAAAACATCAGCTACTATGACAACCAAAACCAAAACAAACACAAAATATGAGCAAAATCCTAACTTGTCATATGTCATGGTTGTCAGTCACTCTCTTTAACATCTGTAAAGCACTATTTTCCAGAATTGTCTATATACATTTCCAAAACTGTATGTTAGTAGCAGCCTTCTTATTGTTCCATATAGCCCCAAAATAAATATAAAAAGGAGCACAAAGTAAAAGACATATAATGTTGCTGAATCAAAGCTCTTAGAAACTAAAAGATTCCTGTTCCCTTTCACTTTGCCCTGTTTAATCTCAAGGGGAATAATGAAACAGGAGACAAAATGGCTCCAGTAAGGAGTAGTAAAGGAGTTGGCTAATTAAAAACAAACCAATTAGGTTGGTAATTGGCTTCAAAAAGGCATTTTAAAAACTGGTAACTGAATGTTCATTATTTTAGGCTAATAATGATATAGATTAATATTAGAAATTGTTCAAACTCATACAGGATAATACACTTTTTTGCAAAAAAATCTTAAACTATAGTTTCACCAGAGACTAACCACTATTACCTTAAGACACATTTGGTGTGAGAAAATAATTTACATCCAGGAAAATCACAAATGTTACTTTAAGCTTTTCTCCTAAAAAATCTGAAAAGTGAGTATCCCAGTATTCACTTGTCAAGTTTACTACAAATTGATAAGAAAAAAGCAAATTCTTCATGAACTCACAAATTTTTATTTTGTATTGCCCATTTAACTTTAAATTCCCAAAGGCAGAGACAATAGAACCAGAGAACTCTAATAGCTAGTTGTTTTGCAATGTATTTTTCAAAGCACATGTTGGAAAAAGCATTTCTTTTCTAAAGCTTCAGTACTTTGCCAATGGATTTTAATTATATCTGAGCACAAAGCTAACTATTAAAAAGGTGTAAAGGAACACAGCATTCCTATAAACTAACAATGAATTTTTTCTACTGTTAAATAGTTATTTACTTAAACCAAATAGTGGTGCTTAAGCATAAATGGTTTCCATAATCAGTTACAGCACAGAAGCAGACAGCCATATATCAACTGGCAAACTCCTACACTCCCTTGAGAGTTCCATTCAATCATCTCATCTATGGCCACTTCAGCAGACTTGATCACTTCCTCATATGTTATCATCATATTTATTAAAGACCTCTACCAGTGTAATTATCTTGCTGTTCTGCAAATGTTTATTTACATACTTGTTTTCTCTATTAAAATGACTTTTTAAGAATCAGGGTCAAAATATTCACCACAATATACCTAACATAAGTGACTGCATACAGTAATCCCACAAAAGGTGCTTACTGTCTTAATTAATGGAGTAAAAATTCTTTATGTTGGATGTTAAATAGGGTCTCTGAAAACAATCACTGAAACTCAAAGGATAATCCACTGTAAAAAAAAAAATTCAGTGTACTCCTATCTCAGAGGCAATGTGACAGTCAGAAGAATGAGGGCTTTGTAATTGGTGGACCTGAACTAGACAACGGCTCTACTGCTGTCCTGCCTGAGCATATTATCTCTGATCTTCAATTCTTTACCTACTAAGTGGTAATAACTACTTATGGATTATTGTTGCTTAGAACACAAGGAGTGCTTTTTTTCCCATTATACTGAGGAGACCGAGAATTAAATCTAAGGAGATAAACCTACAACATCAAGCAAACTACTTCCTACTTTTGGAAGAAACTGACCTGACAGCACAAGATAAGAACTTGACATTCATAAAAAAATCAGTATTTTTTAAAGGTGTATCTTATGCACTTTACAAGGTGAACAGTGAATTCTATGCAATGGTCCAAGCTGTAACAGTGGTAAAGCAGATACTAACGCTGCCAAGGAACAGAATGTACTGGGCGTGTGATCATGAGGTCAGCGGTAATCAACGGCAGAGACAGAAGAGTCTAGTAGGCATGCCATTTGCTACCTTCAGTCTTTACAGTTCTGTCTGGTACATAGAAGATCTCATTATGGTTTTAATTTGCCACTTTCCTGAATAACAATACTTAGCATCTTTATATGACTTATTGAACACTTCTACATCTTCTGTTGTGAAGTGCCTATTAAAGTACTTTTTGTTGTTCATTTTATGATTTTAATTTTTGAGACAGAATTCACATATCATGAAATTAACACACTTGAAGTACAAAAGCCAGTGGCTTTGACAAGTTGTATGGCCATCACCATAATCACCTGTACATGATTTTCATCATTACCACTCTTCGAAAATTCCAATTTACCTAACTTCTCTTTAGTTGCTTGTGCTTCTGGTGTCATATCTAAGAAACAACTGTCAAATCCAATATCACAAAAATTTTACCCCAATGTGTTCTTTACAGTTTTAGCTCTTACCTTAGTCTTTGATCCATTTTGAGTTAACTTCTGTTTGTGTTGTAAGGTATGGCTCAACTTCATACTTTTGCATCTAGCTATTCAGCTGTCCCAGCACCATTATTTGAAAACACTGTTCTTTCCTCATTTTCACTCTTGCTGAAAAACCAGTTGGCAATGTGAGAATTTCTGCACTTTCTATTCTACTGACCTACAACTACTGTCACACCAGAGCCATGTTTTCTCATTATAGCTTGCAATACATTTTTTTATTTGTTTGAGGATTTGGGGTTTTTGAGACAAGGTCTCACCATATTGCACAGACTGGTCATGAACTCTGGGCCCAAGCCTTCATCCTGACTGTCTTTCAAACAGCTAGGACTACAGATGCACACCACTACGCATAACTTGGAATAAATTGTGAAATCAGGAAGTGTGAGTCTTCTAACTTCACTAGTCCTCCAAAACTGTTTTAGTTATTTTAGGACCCACAGTTCTCTGTATGAATTTTAGAATCACCATGTTAATTTTTTTTCCTTTTTTTATTGTTGTACTGGAGGTACATTGAGGCATTTACAAAAGTTCTTACAATGTATCAAATACATCATAGTTGAATTCACCCCCTCCATCATTCTCCCCCATTTCTGGAATAGTTTCAACTGGTATCACTTTTCCATTCACATATAAGTGTACACAATATTTGCACTTATTCACACTCCTACATCCTCTCCTCACATCCTCCCCGCTCCCGCAGGTACAAACCCCGACACAGGACTTGTTTTGCCTTCTTGTTTTCCATTTTTGAAAAAAAAATAACATTTTTGTTTGTTTAAGATAGCTATACCTTGGTTTCCTGTGACATTTCCATGTATATATGTATTCTAACTCAAATTGGTTCATCTCCTCCATTTTTCTCCTTTTTACCTTTGTCCCTTTCTTATGGTGATTTCAACAGACTTAAAAATTCTATATTCATTCTTATATAGGAAGCACATCAACCATATTTACCTTCTTAATTTTCTTCTTTTACCCTCCCTCTCTCATTTGTGACCTCCCCTTAGAGTGACCTGTTGTTCATAATATTGCTTATATTTGTATTAGGTCTGTAATTCCATGTGAGAAAAAACATACGGACTTTTACTTTCTGAACGTGACTAACTTAAGATGATCTTCTCCAGTTCCAACTATTTACCTGCAAATGACAACATTTTATTTTTATGGCTGAATAAAATTCCATTGTATATATTTTCTTAATCCATTATTCAACAGTAGTGGGGCATGTTGGCTGTTTCATAGCTTAGCTATTGTGAATAATGTGGCTATAAACATGGTTGTACATGTGGCTTTACTATAACATCACATTCCTTCAGGTACATCCTTAGGAGTGGTATTGCTGGATCATATGGCAGTTCTATTTTTAGTTTTTTGAGGAACCTCCATACAGTTTTTCATAGTGGTTGTGCTAATTTACATTCCCACCAACAGCATATGAGGGTTCCTTTTTCCCCACATCCTCACCAACATTTGTTGTTATTTGTGTTCTTGATGATAGCCATTCTAATAGGAGTGAGGTGGAATCAGTGTGGTTTTGATTTGCATTTCCTTTCTGGCTAGGAATGTTGAGCATGTTCACATGTTTTTGGCCATCTGGACTTCTTCCTTTGAAAAAAACCATTCAATTCATTTGCCCATTTCCCCATCGAGTCATTGATTTTGGAGGGGAATTTAGTTTTTTGAGCTCCCTGTATATTCTGGATATTAATTCCTTGCCAGATGTATAACTGGCAAAGATTTTCTCCCATTCTGTGGGAAGCCTCTTCAATTTGGTGATCATTCCTTTTGTTGTGTAGAAGCTTTTTAGTTTCATTTGTCAACTCTTTTTCTTAGTTGCTGAGCCATTTGAGTTCTATTTAGGAAGTCACTGCCTATGCTTATTAATTCCATTGTGTTCCCTGTTCTTTCCTGCACTAGCATCAAAGTTTCAAATCTTATATTAAGGTCCACTTTTAATTGATACTTGTACAGGGTGACAGACATGGATCTATTTTCAATTTCCTCCATGCAGATATCTAGTTTTCCCAGCAATATATGTTGAAGAGACTCTTTTCTTCATCGCATGTTTTTGGTGCCTTTGTCAAAAATCAGGTGGGCATAGGTGCGTGGATTCATATCTGGGTCTTCTATTCTGTTCCACTACTCTTGATGTCTGTTTTTTTTTGTGCCAGTACCATGCTGTTTTTATTGTTATGGCTCTGCAGTATAGTTTGAAGTCACGTATTGTGATACCTCTGGCGTTGTTTTTTGCTTGGTATTGCCTTGGCTATTCATGGTCTTTTATGCTTCCAAATGAACTTCTGGGTTGATTTTTTAATTTTTGTTATGAATGTCACTGGAATTTTGATGGCGATTCCATTGAACATGTAGATTGCTTTTGGTAATATAGTCACTTTTCACAATATTAATTCTGCCAATCTATGAGCATGGGAGATCTTTCCATCTTCTGTAGTATTCTACAATTTCTTTCTTCAATAATTTATAGTTTTCATTGTAGAGGTCTTTCACATCTTTTGTTAAGTTTATTACTAGGGTTTTTTTTTTTTTGAGCATATTGTAAATGGAATTCTTTCCCTATAAACTTTGTTCATTGTGGATGTACAGAAAGGCTACTGATTTTTGTAAATTGATTTTGTATCTTGCTACTTTGCTGGAGGTGTTTTGATAGGTAGGAGTTTTTCAGGTCTTGGTATAATATGATTTCATTTGCAAATAGGGATATTTGGCCTCTTCCTTTCTTATTTTCATTCCCTTTATTTCTTCTTCCTATCTTACTGCTAGGAATTCCAAGACTATGTTGAATAAGAATGGAGAGAGTGGACACCCTTGTCTTGTTCCTGACTTTAGAGGAGATGGTTTCAATTTTTTCCCATTTATTATGATATTGGCTATACACTTGTCATATACAGCCTTTATTATGTTGAGGTACATTCCTTCTATTCCTAGTTTCATCAAAACTTTTATCACGAATGGATACTGAATTTTGTCAAAGGCTTTTTCAGGATCTATTGAGATGATTATATAGTTTTTGTCTTTGCTTCTGTTAATATGCTGTATTACATTTAATAATTTAGGTTTGAAGTCTATTTTATATAAGTATTGCTACTCTTGCCTGTTTTCAGGGGCCATCAGCTTGATAAATTTTTTCCACATTTTCACCCTTAGCCAATGTTTGTTTCTGTCTGCAAGGTGGGTTTCTTATAAACAACACATTGTTAGGTATTCCTTTTTAATCCAGTTTGCCAACTGATGTGTTTTGATAGGGGAGTTGAGGCCAGTAACATTCAGTGTTAATAATGAGAGGTATGTAGTGATTCCTGCCATGTAGCTATTTTTATTGTGTAAGGGTTTGTGTTTGGGCAACTAATTCTATGCTACTCTCTAATTACTTGTCTGCTCTTAAGATTTAATAATCCCCCATCCTTTCCTGGTTATGTTTGTTTTCATCCTCTGTGTGTGTAGGATTCCTTTCAGAATCTTCTGTAGTGGTGGTTTAGTAGTCATGTATTGTTTTAGCTTCTGTTTATCATGGAAGTTTTTTATTCCTCCAATTTTGAATGATAGCTTTGCTGGGTAGAGTATCCCAGGACTGAGATTGTTTTCTTTCAGTGCTCAAAATACCTAACTCCATGTCCTTCTTGCTTTTAAGGTTTCTATTGGGAAATCTGCTGTTATTTTGATGGGTTTACCTTTATGTCTTATTTGATTTTTCTCTCTTACAGCCTTCAATATTCATTCTTTGTTCTCTGTGCTAATTGTCTTAACCATAATATGCTGTGGAGAAGTCTGTTTGGTGTCCTGGAGGCTTCCTGTACCTGAATGGGCATCTCTTTCTTGAAATCTGGAAAATTCCTGCTATTATTATGTTGAATATATTATCTATACCTTTGGCTTGCACCTCTTCTCCTTTTTCAATGCCCATGATTCGCAGGTCTGGTCTTTTGATGGAGTCACAGAGTTCTTACATATTCCTTTCTTAGCTCTTCAGTTTTTTGTCTAAGAATTATTTTGCTTTTTTCTTTAATATCTATTTGGTCTTTGAGCCCTGAAATTCTGTCTACCACTTGTTCCAGTCTGCTAAGTGGCTTTCAACTTTTTTTTTTTAATTTGACTTCAGGAACTTTTTTTTTCCAGGGTTTGTTTGATTTTTTTTTTTTTTGAGACTTTCCATATCTTTGTTAAGCTTCTCTTTTGTACTGTCTTCTTTATTTCATTTCTCTCTTTTTTTTTTCATATTCTCCTTAATTTTGTTTCAGAATTTGTTGAAATCCTCTTTAAGTTCATTTAGTTGTTTCTGTGTCTTTTTAAGCTTTTTATCTATGTTCTCTTGGAATTTATTGAGTTGCTTTTGTATATCCTCTTTATGCTCATTGAACATTCTTGTCATCATTCTTCTGATGTCAGCAACTGAGGAGTCACCCCCTTCACTTTTCACCAAATCCTCTATTGTGCAATTAGTCCCTGCCTTCTTTTATTCCCCCATGTTTCTATTTTATGCTTTGCTCATGTGTTATTGACTAGTTAGATGGGGGTTTTAATCATCTATTATCTTTCCCTGGACTTAGTTTCTATGCTCTGACTAGCTTAAATGTTAGCTGGGTTGTTGTAGTATTTCTGTTCACTGACATGGAGGTATAACTTAGCAATAACAAATTCACAGATTCAATGCCAAACCAATTATTTACTTAATATATAAAACCCTTGGTGATATTATCTATAAACAGTGGGTATTGGGGAAGTAACAGTTGCCTGCATAAAAAATGATATTTAAGTAATTAAAATGATGGTACTAGAAGAGGGGACAGGGAGGGAGGTATGCAGAGAGGAGGTATGAGGTGTCGGGACTATGGGATAATAAGTTCCAAATGTGTGTAAAGGTGTAGTTCAGTTGTTGTGGGAGAGGGTGCTATTGTCAGGGATTGCAGAGGGATAGGAAGGATGGTGGTAATATGTAAAGTTGGTATACTAGACTATTCAGTGAGTGCTTAGTGTGGAGGAGGTAGGGATAGTGGGGGAAAAGGAGGGAAAGGAGAGGAAGGTACAGAGAAGAAAGGAAGAGAGAAAAGAAGAGAAAAATTGGGGGAAAGAAAGGAAAGTGGAACAAGAGAGGGATAAGCAAATTGAAATTTGGACAGACTGGAAAAAGGAGAAAGGTAACAACAAATTTTTAAAAATACAAAGAAAAGGAAAAAGAAAAAATTTCTTCCTTGTTATGGAGAGGAGTGGGTTTGCTCTCAGTTCAATGAGTGCTCTGGGCACTTTGACTTCTAAACCATCACCTTATTAACTTCAACAAAGATCCAAGCTGAACTTTTGAGAAAGATTGTATTAAAACTATTAATAGCCAGATGCCAGTTGCTCATGCCTGTAATCCTAGCTACTCAGGAGACAGAGATCAGGAGGATTGTGGTTCAAAGACAGCCTGGACAAATAGTTCCATAAGACTCTATCTCAAAAAAAAAACCTTCACAAAAAAGAACTGGAAGAGTGGCTCAAGGTGTAGGCCCTGAGTTCAACTCCTAATACCGCAAAAAAAAAAACTAATAATAAATTTAAGGAGCCTGTCATCCTAACAATATTAAACCTTTCAATCTATGAAAAAAACTGGATGTCTTTCATTTATTTAGGTCATTTTTTAATTGTTCTGTTAAATTTTATACTTATTTATTTCTAAATATTTTATTCCTTTTGATTCTAAAGCAAATGGAACTGCTCTCCTAATTTCATTTTTGGATTGTTCATTGCAAATGTATAAAAACTTAGTTGATTTTTGTATGTTGCTCTTATATCCTGAAACTTTGTTTAGTTTGTTTACTAGAAGTCCTAGTATTTTCCTATTTAGGACTTCCCATTTATAAGATCATTGTCATCTTAAAATGGCTTTTCTTTTCCTTTTCTATTCTGAAGGCCTTTTGTGACCTCTTCTCGCCTACACTGTTGAATAAAATGATGAACATGAATCCCTGTTCCAGATTTTAAGTGGAATGTGTATGGACTTAGCGGTCTTTCATCATTAAGTATTATGTTAATTGTGGGTTTTTCATAGATGCCTTTATCAGGTTAAGGAAATTCACTTCTAGTCCTCTTTTGTTGAGGGATTTTTTTAGTCATAAAGAAATCTTGAAGGGATTCCAAGGTGGTGGCTACAGGGAGGAAGAAGAAAGCGAGCCTCCTATAGTGAAATCTTGGAGAGACGCTGGTGACACACTTTGCAGGCATAATCACCTAGAAGAGGCATAACTTTGACCCCCTCCACACCTCCAGCCAGCGCAGAGAATCTCCACTTCACATTAAATGGAGAAACCAGGAGGGCCCCAGGGCTGCCAGTCGCCGGTGCCCAGACGGCTTGGGAAGACTCGGACCAGGTGAGCTTCGTACGCGGTACTCCCACAGACAAGCCTGGGCCAGAGCAGCATAGCCCCCTGGACAGACCAACCTTCACTTGGGGAAAAAAAGAGAAACTGAGTAATAAGCAATAAGAGCAATAAAGACACGAGAGAAAGAGGGTGGGGCGCACTGAGCACGGAAGACTGGGGGAAGGGAACCCTTCCCGGGACTGTAAAGGGACTGTAAATAAACAGGCGGCCTGGCTGGAGAGCCTCTGGCGGGAGCGGGGGCACGTGCCCAGCAACCGGGAGCAGGAAAGCCTGTGAGAGTGGCGGAGGGAGGAAAACTCCACAGGAGAGGAGGGAAGACCCACTTCCCACATGTACTGTAAGCAAACATGGTGGCTGGCAGCAGCAGCAGCTCCACCCAGTAAGCAGGAGCAGGAAAGCTTGTGAAAGTGGCAGTAGGAGGAAAACTGCACAGGAGGAGGGGGAAGACCCACCTCCCACATGAACTGTATATAAACACGCAGGCCTGACAATGCCAGTGCAGTGTCACTTTTCGCAGTGTGCTTGAAAAGGGGAAAGCTTGTAGCAGAGGCTCATGCACAGGAGAAATCTGAGCAAATAAAGCCTGCAGGGCCAGGTGAGTGCTAAGCTCACCCCTGAGATCTGCATAAATAACGCCTCCAGCAATAGCAGGCTGACAGCAGTGGGCAGGCAAGCCACAGCTGCAGATACCATTCTCAGAACTGTCTCCAGACTCTTTTTTTTTTTTCTTTGTCTCCCTACCTTTGATGAGAGAACAACTGAATTACACCTGCAAGCTGAAAAACTTACTGAAACTGTATTGCATTTGAACTTGGGACACTTGGTGGGGTTTTTTTTGTGCATGTGTGTGTAGTTTTGTTCTACTTTATGCATCCCCTTTGATGAGACAACTACAGAGCAACATTTGAGGCACCATCTCCAGGATTGGAGACTGAGATGGACACCTAAATTATTAAGACTGAAAATTCATTGCATTTGAACTTGGAGGTTTTTTGGGTTTTATTAAATTTTCTATTTTTTCATTTTATTTTAATATATTTTTATATATAGATTTTTCTTTCATTTACTTATTTTTTATTTTTATTCTTTATTTTTTTTATTTTTGATTTTCAATCCTCTCTCTGTCTTTCTAATGTCTGTTCAGCTTACTGTCGATTAGTACACTAAAGCTCCCTGTTTATACCTTTGAAACCTTCTTGTCTGATACCTTGTTCTGTTTTCTCCTTCCAGTCTGTGTATTTGTTTTTCCCATTTCTTTAACTTCTTGCTTTCCATCTCAGCTCACCCTTCCATTCTAAATATTACCATGGTTATTATTACAAGCTAGAAAATACTTAATTGCACAGAGTACAGGGACAGTAACAACACCAAAGACAATGATGGGAAGACAGAAAAAACAGGGAAACCAGTTTCCCCACAGCAAAAAATTAGTACAGGAACCAGAGGGGAATGAAGAGAACAGAAACTCAGATCCAGACTCCAACAAAATGAAGATAAACTACGCCAAAGGACCCAATGAAGCCCACAAGAATAATTTAAAAGAAGACATACTACAGGTACTTTAGAATTTTATAGAGATGATACTGGATAGGGTCAACCAAAATGTACAGGAGACACTCAAGAAATTCCAAGACAACAAAAATAGAGAACTTGAAAAAGCAAAAGAAGAAATAAAGGAAACCATAGAAGCACTGTATAAACACCAAAGTGAAACAGAGAACACGATGAATAAACAGATAAATGAACTCAGGACAAAAACAGACAACATTAAAGAGGAAACCAGCCAGGATATGGAAAACCTCAGAAAAAAGAACGAAACAGAACTGCAAAACAAAATGGAAGGCCAATCCAGCAGACTAGAACAAACAGAAGACAGAATCTCAGAACTTGAAGATGAAATGGTAATTAAAGGAAAAACCGAAGAACTATTAATTAAACAACTCAAGACCTGTGAAAAGAAAATGCAAGAACTCACCAACTCCATCAAAAGACCAAACTTGAGAATCATGGGCATCAAAGAAGGAGAAGAGGTGCAAGCGAAGGGTATGCGTAATATATTTAACAAAATAATAACGGAAAATTTCCCAAATCTAGAGAAAGATATTCCCATACAGATGCAAGAGGCCTCCAGGACACCAAACAGACCAGATCAAAATAGAACTACCCCACGACATATCATCATTGAAAGAACAAGTTCAGAAACTAAGGAAAGAATATTGAAGGCTGTAAGAGAGAAAAAACAAGTAACATACAAAGGTAAACCCATCAAAATCACAGCAGACTTCTCAACAGAAACATTAAAAGCAAGAAGAGCGTGGGGTGAGATCTTCTGGGCACTGAATGAAAATAACTTCAACCCCAGGATACTCTACCCAGCAAAACTATTCAAAATAGAAGGAGCAATAAAAGTCTTCCATGATAAGCAGAAACTAAAACAATATGTGACCACAAAGTCACCACTACAAAGGATTCTTCAAGGGATTCTGCACACAGAAAGTGAAACCCAACTTAACCATGAAAAGACAGGCAGCACCAAACCATAGGAAAAGAAAAAGCAAGAGAGTAGAGAGTAACCTCAACTTAGGTACACACAATCAAACCTTCAAACATCTAAGACAACTAAATGACAGGAATCACCACATACCTATCAGTACTAACGCTTAATGTTAACGGACTTAATTCACCCATCAAAAGGCACCGCTTGACGAAATGGATTAAAAAGGAAGATCCAACAATTTGTTGCTTACAGGAGACCCATCTCACTGACAGAAATAAGCATAGGCTAAGGATGAAAGGCTGGAAGAACATTTACCAAGCCAATGGCCCCCGAAAACAGGCAGGAGTAGCAATACTTATCTCTGACAAAGTAGACTTCAAACCTACATTGATCAAATGAGATAAAGAAGGACATTCCATACTAATAAAAGGGGAAATAGACCAAATGAAATAATAATTATCAACCTGTATGCACCCAATGTCAACGCACCCAATTTCATCAAACATACCCTGAAAGACCTAAAAGCATATATAAACGCCAACACAGTGGTTGTGGGAGACTTTAACACCCCATTAGCATCAATAGATAGGTCATCCAAACAAATAATCAATAAAGAAATCCAAGATCTAAAATATGCAATAGATCAAATGGACCTAGTTGATGTCTACAGAACATTTCATCCAACTTCTACACAATATACATTCTTCTCAGCAGCCCATGGAATGTTCTCCAAAATAGATCATATCCTAGGGCACAAAGCAAGTCTCAGCAAATATAAGAAAATAGAAATTATACCATGCATACTGTCTGATCACAATGCAGTAAAAGTAGAACTCAACAACAAAACTAAAGACAAGAAACATGCAAACAGCTGGAAACTAAATAACTCATTACTTAATGAAGAATGGATCATCGATGAAATAAAAGAAGAAATTAAAAAGTTCCTGGAAGTCAATGAAAATGAAAACACAACCTACTGGAACCTATGGGACACAGCTAAGGCAGTCCTGAGAGGAAAGTTTATAGCCATGAGTGCATATATTAAAAAGACTGAAAGATCCCAAATCAATGACCTAATGATACATCTCAAACTCCTAGAAAAACAAGAACAAGCAAATCCCAAAACAAATAGAAGGAGAGAAATAATAAAAGTAAGAACTGAAATCAACGAAATAGAAACCAAAAAAACCATACAAAGAATTAATGAAACAAAAAGTTGGTTCTTTGAAAAAATAAACAAGATCGATAGACCCCTGGCAAACCTGACTAAAATGAGGAGAGAAAAAAACCCAAATTAGTAGAATCAGGAATGCTAAAGGGGAGATAACAACAAACACCATGGAAGTCCAGGAAATCATCAGAGACTACTTTGAGAACCTATATTCAAATAAATTTGAAAATCTTAAAGAAATGGACAAATTTCTAGATACATATGACCATCCAAAACTGAACCAAGAGGAAATTAATCACCTGAATAGATCTATAAGACAAAATGAAATTGAAGCAGCAATCAAGAGTCTCCCCAAAAAGAAAACTCCAGACCTGATGGATTCTCTGATGAATTCTATCAGACCTTTAAAGAAGAACTGATACCAACCCTCCTTAAACTGTTCCACGAAATAGAAAGGGAAGGAAAACTGCCTAACACATTTTATGAAGCCAGTATTACACTTATCCCAAAACCAGGCAAAGACACCTCCAAAAAGGAGAACTGTAGGCCAATCTCCTTAATGAACATTGATGCAAAAATCCTCAACAAAATAATGGCAAACCGAATTCAACAACACATCAAAAAGATTATTCACCATGACCAGGTAGGCTTCATCCCAGGGATGCAGGGGTGGCTCAACATACGAAAATCAATAAACATAATAAACCACATTAACAGAAGCAAAGACAAAAACACTTGATCATCTCAATAGATGCAGAAAAAGCCTTTGATAAGATCCAACACCATTTCATGATAAAAGCTCTAAGGAAAGTAGGAATAGAAGGAAAGTACCTCAACATTATAAAAGCTATATATGACAAACCTACAGCCAGCATTATACTTCACGGAGAAAAACTGAAACCATTCCCTCTAAAATCAGGAACCAGACAAGGATGCCCACTATCTCCACTCCTATTCAACATAGTACTGGAATTCCTAGCCAGAGCAATTAGGCAAGAAGAAGGAATAAAAGGAATACAAATAGGTAAAGAAACTGTCAAAATATCCCTATTTGCAGATGACATGATCCTATACCTTAAAGACCCAAAAAACTCTACTCAGAAGCTTCTAGACATCATCAATAACTATGGGAAGGAAGCAGGATATAAACTCAACATAGAAAAATCATTAGCATTTCTATACACTAACAATGAGCAAACTGAAAAAGAATGTATGAAAACAATTCCATGTACAATAGCCTCAAAAAAAAATCAAATACCTAGGTGTAAACCTAACAAAAGATGTGAAAGACGTCTACAAAGAAAACTACACACTTCTGAAGAAAGAGATTGAGGAAGACTATAAAAGTGGAGAGATCTCCCATGCTCATGGATTGGTAGAATCAACATAGTAAAAATGTCGATACTCCCCAAAGTAATCTACATGTTTAATGCAATTCCCATCAAAATTCCAATGACATTCATTAAAGAGATTGAAAAATCTACTGTTAAATTTATATGGAAACACAGGAAGCCACGAATAGCCAAGGCAATACTCAGTCAAAAGAACAATGCAGGAGGTATCACAATACCTGACTTCAAACTATATTACAAAGCAATAACAATAAAAACAGCATGGTACTGGCACAAAAACAGACATGAAAACCAGTGGAACAGAACAGAGGACCCAGATATGAAGCCACAAAACTATAACCAACTTGCCTTTGACAAAGGAGCTAAAAATATACGATGGAGAAATAGCAGCCTCTTCAACAAAAACTGCTGAGAAAACTGGTTAGCAGTCTGCAAAAAACTGAAACTAGATCCATGTATATCACCCTATACCAAGATTAACTCAAAATGGATCAAGGATCTTAATATCAGACCACAAACTCTAAAGTTGATACAGGAAGAGTAGGAAATACTCTAGAGTTAGTAGGTATAGGTAAGAACTTTAACCCCAGCAGCACAGCAACTAAGAGATAGCATAGATAAATGGGACCTCATAAAGCTAAAAAGCTTCTGTTCATCAAAAGAAATGGTCTCTAAACTGAAGAGAACACTCACAGAGTGGGAGAAAATATTTGCCAGCTATACATCAGACAAAAGACTGATAACCAGAATATACAGGGAACTTAAAAAACTAAATTCTTCCAAAACTAATGAACCAATAAAGAAATGGGCAAGTGAACTAAACAGAACTTTCTCAAAAGAAGAAATTCAAATGGCCAAAAAACACATGAAAGAATGCTCACCATCTCTAGCAATAAAGGAAATGCAAATTAAAACCACACTAAGATTCCACCTCCTGTTAGGATAGCCATCATTAGCAACACCACCACCAACAGGTGTTGGTGAGGATGTGGGGAAAAAGGAACCCTCATACACTGTTGGTGGGAATGTAGACTAGTACAACCACCCTGGAAAAAAATTTGGAGGCTACTTAAAAAGCTAGACATTGATCTACCATTTGATCCAGCAATACCACTCTTGGGGATATACCCAAAAGACTGTGACACAGGTTACACCAGAGGCACCTGCACACCCATGTTTATTGCGGCACTATTCACAATAGCCAAGTTATGGAAACAGCCAAGATGCCCCACCACTGACGAATGGATCAAGAAAATGTGGTATCTATACACAATGGAATTTTATGCAGCCATGAAGAAGAACGAAATGTTATCATTCGCTGATAAATGGATGGAATTGGAGAACATCATTCTGAGTGAGGTTAGCCTGGCCCCAAAGACCAAAAATCGTATGTTCTCCCTCATATGTGGACATTAGATCAAGGGCAAACACAACAAGGGGATTGGACTATGAGCACATGATAAAAGCGAGAGCACACAAGGGAGGGGTGAGGATAGGTAAGACACCTAAAAAATTAGCTAGCAGTTGTTGCCCTCAATGCAGAGAAACTAAAGCAGATACCTTAAAAGCAACTGAGGCCAATAGGAGAAGGGGACCAGGAACTAGAGAAAAGGTGAGATCAAAAAGAATTAACCTACAAGGTAACACCCACGCACAGGAAATTAATGTGAGTCAACTCCCTGTATAGCTATCCTTATCTCAACCAGCAAAAACTCTTGTTCCTTCCTATTATTGCTTATACTCTCTCTTCAACAAAATTAGAAATAAGGGCAAAATAGTTTCTGCTGGGTATTGAGGGGGTGGGGGGAGAGGGAGGGGACGGAGTGGGTTGTAAGGGAGGGAGTGGGGGCAGGGGGGAGAAATGACCCAAGCCTTGAATGCACATATGAATAAAAAAAAAGTCTTGAAGTCAAATACTTTTTCTATGTCTATTGAGAGATCATACGGTCTTTAGTCTACTGATAATGGTATATACAAAATTGATCAATTTTTGGTTCTTAAAATAAGCTTGTATTTCTGGGATAAATTCCATATGGCCATGGTATTTAACCCATCTTCTTTGCTTCTGGACTCAGTTTGGTAGAATTGTGTTGAGGAATTTTGCATTTACATTCATAAGAGACATTGGTCTGTAGTTTTCTTGTGGTGTTTTTGTCTGGCCTCATAGGATAAGTTGGGAAGTATTTCCTCCTCCATTCTTTGGATGAGTTTGTGAAGAACTGGTATTAATTCTTGTTTAAATGTTTGGTAACATCCACCAGTGAAGGCACTTGGTCATTGGCTTTTCTTCAAGAGCAGTTTATTATCAATGGTGGTGGTAACAACAGTAGTAGTTTAATCTCTTTATGTATTATAGATCTATTCAAAAATTATACTTCTTCTTGAGTCAGTTCTAGTAGCCTATGTTATTCTAGGGATTAATCTCTTTCTCTCCCTCATCTCCTCCCTCCCTCTGCATCTTCTCTCTTTTCCTCTCTCCAGCCTTAAACTCTCAAAATAATCTAGGGTGGTCTTGAACTCATGATCCTTCTGCCTCATTCAACCTACTGAGTGCTGGGATTACTATGTGTTCAACACTACACCTGTGTAGGAATTCCTTTATGTGGGCTACCTAACATGAAATAACATAACAAATTCCTAAGTGTCTGTTGTTGCACAGTTGTTCATGGTATTCATTTGTGAACCTTACATTCCAGATTTTACTAATTTGAGTCTTCATTTTTCTTGGTCAGTATAGCTAAAGGTTTAACAATCTGTTGCTCTTCTCAAAGAACAACTTTTTGGTTTCTCTGATCTGTCTATTGTTTTCATATTCTGTATCTGGTTATTTGTATTTGAATCTTTATTATTTTCCCTTGGTTTGAGTTTAGTGTGCTCTCTTTTTGCAATGTCTTCAGGTGGAAAATTGAGTTGTTGGTTTAGGATCTTTCTTCCTTTTTAAAAATTTAGGCAATTTTAGCTCATATTTCCTACTAAGCATTACTTTAGCATCATCCTAAAAGTTTGATTAGGTAGGGTCTTTATCTTCTCTCCCCAAAGTACTTTTTGATTTCCATTTTCTTCTTCAATGTATTTTTTATTTAGAAGTATGTTGTTTAACAATGGGATTGGACTTTGAGCACATGATAAAAGCGAGAGCACACAAGGGAGGGGTGAGGATAGGTAAGACACCTAAAAAACTAGCTAGCATTTGTTGCCCTTAACACAAAGAAACTAAAGCAGATACCTTAAAAGCAACTGAGGCCAATAGGAAAAGGGGTCCAGGAACTAGAGAAAAGGTGAGATCAAAAAGAATTAACCTAGAAGGTAACACCCACGCACAGGAAATCAATGTGAGTCAATGCCCTGTATAGCTATCCTTATCCCAACCAGCAAAAACCCTTGTTCCTCCCTATTATTGCTTGTACTCTCTCTACAACAAAATTAGAAATAAGGGCAAAACAGTTTCTGCTGGGTATTGAGGGGGGGGAGAGGGAGGGGGCAGAGTGGGTATGTTGTTTAATTTGCACATAGTTGTGAACATCCTAAATTTGTTTTTGTTATTAATTTCTAATCTCTTTACCTTGTGACCAAAGAACACATTTTATGATTTAATCTTCTTGAATTTGTTGAAGTTTTATGGTCTGGAATGTGATCTATCCTAGAGAATGTTCCATGTACACTTAAGAAAAATTTGTATGCTGTTGTTGTTTAGAAAGTTCTATAGGTATCCATTATATCTAGATGGTTTACAGTGTTGACTAAGTCTTCAATTTCCTTGTTGGTACTTTTCCTAGTTGTGTTAACACATTACTGAAGTGAGATATTACTGCTGAATTGTCTATTTCTCCCTCCATTTCTGTTAGTTTTTGGTTCTATGTTGCTAGGTGCATATATGTTTACAATCTTCCTGATGGGTTGGCCTTTCTAATCATTATGAAATTTCCCATTTAATGTGTAGTAATACTTTTTATTTTATGTCTCATTTGTCTGATATTAGTATAAACACACAAGCTTTCTGGTGGTTGCTGTTTGAGTGATTTATCTTTTTTCATCCTTTTCCATTTAATTACATTTGAATCTACAGTATATTTCCTGTAAACAGCAGATAGTTGGATCTATTTCCCTCCTTAGTCTGACAATCTCGCCTTTTGGCTGGACCATTTAGCCTTTCACATTAATTATAGCTAGATTTATTTTACTTTTTTGTTTTCTATACATCTCATATTTTTGTGTTTCTCTATTCTTCTTTTATTCCTTTATCATTAGTTACAGCTATTCACGGTTGGCACTCTATCTCTATGGGTTTCACATTTGTGGATTCAAACAACTACAGATTGAAAATATTTGGGGAAAATGTATCTGTAGTAAATTTGTAGAGACTTTTTTCCTCGTCATTATTCCCTAAACACAGTGTAACAATTATTACATAGCATCTTACATTGTGTTAGCTATTATAAGTAATCTAGAGATGACTTAACATATAAAGGAGAATGTGCACAGGTTATACATAACACCATGCTCCATTTTATGTAAGAAACTTAAGCATTTGCGGGTCCTGGTCTGCTGGTGGGGGGCAGGTCCTGGAATCAACTTCCCATGAATACTGCAGGACAACTCTATGTTGCATACCTAATGATACACTATTATAATTATTAAATAATTTTGTCTTTCAAAGAAGCTGAGGAGAACAAGCACATATTCATAGTTTGTTATATTAGTCTTTCTAGTTATGATTTGATTCTCTTGGTTCAAATTATGATCTCAGTTGAACTCCCCACCTTGTCTTTTTCTTTATTTAATAACTTGGCTTGGCTATTTTTGTAGTCTGGATTTTATCTGTAGTGTGAAGCCTCCAATGTTTTTCCTCAGAGAAAACATTTGCACAATGGTTCCAGCAGGGTTTTTTCACTTTCTTTTCCAGATTGGTTAGGCTGTCTTACCACTGCTGGTGTTATAACCAGTTGCTAGGCTCCATTAATTGCTGGCTGATAGCTCTATTGTTTCCAATAACACTCTGGGGCATAAATTATTCCATGGTCTGATCCAATAAATTTAGGCCCTTTTATAGGAGTAGTCTGAGGCAGTGTTTAAGGTCTCCTCTGACCCACGAGGACTTGTCTCAGTCGTCCACATCCACAATTTCATTTGTTGCTCTAATGGAGCTATCAGCCTCCTCTTAATTGCTTACCACCAAAATCTCCACTGCCACACACACACCAATTCAAATATGGTCAGTTATTTTGTTAAGCGCTTGAGATCTCTCTCTTTTTATGAACTGCCTCTCACCCTGGGAAAAAAATCCTGGAGCACTGCTCTGAAGCTGAGAATGAGGACAGTGGCCCACTTCTTTTGGAGTGACATTCTAGCTTTATTAACAGGGTGCTGAGTAAAAGTGGCACATCGCTGGTCTTCTCAGCTTCTAACAAATGAACCACCCCTGCCTCTCCAGCCCCTTACAAGCAAAGTAGAGCTAGAAGGATCAGAACTCCAAATACTCAGCTTACCAAGCCAGGAGAGAGCGGAATGAGGTGGGGCTAGGAATGAGGTGGGGATGTGGGGTGAAGGAAAGGAGCATCCAGTCTCTCTGACAGCTAAGTATTACCCATTCCCTCTTTATAAAGAAATGGAAGGGGCTGTCCTAGTTTCTTTTGTGTTTATATAGGAATTAAAGAGTCAGTTTGTCCATTGCCACAAAAAAAGACTGCTTGGTTTTGATTTGAACAATCTGATATCTATAGTTCATTTTGGTGAGAACTTAAAGTTAATAATACTGAGTTTTCCAACCATGAATGCATTACAGTTTTGTAATAAGTAAGATTTCTTAAATTTCTCTAAAAATGTATTCTAATCTACAGAGTAAAATTATATTACCAAGTATTTTATTTCAAAAAATATACCGTAAATGGTATTTTGAAATATCACTTTAGAGTTCCATGCTAGCATATAGAACTACAATTGCACTCTTTGGTGTTTGTTTTGGGAAAGTTGTAAGTATAGCACATAGAACTCTTTAAATGAGACATTTAAGTCTCCAACTTGATGACCCATGGATGTATACTTCCATTTGTATTTCATACAACATAATCATTATAAAAATCAGAAAATTAACACGAATATGTCATTACCATCTAATCCTCAGGCCTAAATTCAAGTCATCCAAGTTGCTCCCTAAATATCTTTTATAAGCAAACAGATCCAATTCAGAATCAAATGTCAACCATACTTGACATACCTATTTTCTCTAATTTGTAACAAATCCTCCAAATACTCAGCTTACCAGGATTTCCATAATCCTGAAGTTTACAGGCTTATTATTTTGTAGATTATCCCACAATTTCAGTTTGTCCCACACACTGAGGCAGGCTAGAGTTAGAGACTCATAGAAAATGTATGACTTAATATTACGTGTGTGTAGATTGCCTATGCCTGGATCAGGGACAGCCCAGACCACCCTCACCTGGCCCAGGGGCCTCCCATGCCTCTCCCCAGTCATTGATTATTGGATGGGAATCACCTGATTCTGCCCTGCCCATAGGTAAGTGTAGGTTTTAAACACCTGGAGAATAGAATCACACTCTTTCTGCTTCCTGGCTTCCATCTGTATTTCCCTTCCCTAACTTTTAATAAACCCCAATTACTCCCATGTGTTCTGCTTGGACTCTCCCATGCCAAGGATCAAGATCTTCTGAAAACACCTTTTGCTGTTAACAATACCACCGCCATCACAGTCAGATGTGCATCTTTGGGGGGAAATTATGGAAGTCACACTGTGCTTTTCTTGTGGTATTCTCTTAAGTGATACATAATTTCAATTCATCCTACTAAAAATGATCATTTGATTATGATGGTACCTCTCTGGCTTCTTAACAGAAAGTAGAGAACACATATTTCGTATTTATAAGTAATTGTGGAGAGGCAGTTTGAAACTATGTAACTTTCCAAGCCCTCATCAAACATTCAATTTATTTATTTATATATGAAGGAATTCATGGTTTCCTATTTTAATCAACTAGTTAAACTGTACCAGTGTTACTGGAGTTGGGTTTTTGGGTCCAAGAACAGTAGAAATGAGACCAGACCCAGAGGAATACAGACAAAGCCTCTATTGGGACATCTGCTTAAGCAAAACCAGTGACACAGCTCTGAACAAGGGTAAGTTATGCCCACAGTTCCCTAACCAAAGGAAAAAGGGTAGCTAATATAGGACAAGTTCCTGTCAAATGTTCCTATCCACATCCTTCATGCAAACAGGGAATTCAAACTTGTAGAGTGTCTGATCCTGCCTGTTCAATGTCTGAGCTCAGTTATAAGCAAGTTCATTGGTCAACTCTGACTACAAGGGTGAAGCAGGTTTTTAGAAGTTGATGACCCTTATTTGCATTCTGTGTTAGTATGACGTGTTTGTAGCAGTTGTATTTTGAACTTGCTTTGTGTGTGAGCCCCTGTCCCCACTTATGTCTTTATTTGGCTTTTCTGTGAAAGATGTCCTGTCTAGCATTTGCTTGTTCTACCCTCTTTGGTGTGGTCCCCAGCTGTCTCACTACCATCATTTGTTTTGATTCTGGAGATATGGTTCTTACTGCTAAGGCATGGTCCTTAGAGAATTTTGATGAAGATCTTGCCATGTACCGTGGCAAGAATTTAACTCCAAATTCTGTGTCCCCTGGGTTGAGGAGCTGCTGAGAGCTATATTACACTTTCAGTCTTCCAAGTATTTATTTTGCCTGAGCCACACACTCATTGATTCCCTTCTTTCCAGGATCCCCACCTCCCACAACCTGTAGCCACTTTGTTAGCCCCAAACTCCAGCTTTTGATCCCTCTGCCCTGTAAGGCTGCCATTTCTGAGCTACATTTTGACCTTGTATTTTGCATACCCTTTAGAGAGGGAGACAAATGCAGTAGCTAAGAACACAGGTCTTTGGTGTCAGAAAGTCCAAAATTCCTAATTATACCCTTTGTCAATTATGACTTTGGGCAGGTGCTTAATCTCTCTGAATCTAAATCCATATTTAAGAATAATACATCTTCCCAGGATTTGTTCATATTATTCAACAACTATCTGAGGTTTTATTATATAGTACTCACTCTTCAACGCATGTACAGCATTGAATAAAGCCAACAAAAATCTCCATCCTAGTAAAGTTTGCAATACAGTGTGAAGGAAGAAACATAGTATGTTGGAAGGTCATGATTAGTATGGAAAAACAGTAGAGACAGAAGGGGATAAGGAGATGTGGTTCAGAATAGGCCTCACCAAGTTGATTTGAGCAAATACCTTAAGCAAACACATGAGCTAAGTAGGTATTTGGAGGAAGACTGTTCCTGGCAGAATAACCAGTGCAAAGGTCCTGAGGCAGAAGTACGCCTGGTATATTAGACGATCAGAGGCCAGTATGGTTATTAGAGTGAATGAAAGAAGGTAGTAGAAGAGTCAAGTCACAGAGGGAACTGAGACAGAGCAGTGGGGCAGGTTGGACAGGGTCTGTTGTATATACCAGATCTGTACAACATATTGTGGTCAATGTGAGCAGAGTTCCTCGGAGCTACATTATAGATGATTTCATCACTTACTCTCAATGAGAAAGGAAGAGGAACAGAAAGGGTGGAACTGATCAGCCAGAACTAATCTTCCTGCTCAAGAAAGAGGCGATGGTGGCTGGAGAAAGTTTGCAAGGTGAGCACCCAGCTGTACTTGAGCTGGAGCTTGCAGGGGGCGGGGATGGGGGCATGAGAGGTGAACAACTTTGGAAGGGGTGATCAGAGTTCACTGCTGGATTTGAGGAATCCAAAGTGACTGACAAATGGTAAAAAGTTCAACAATGGTTGTCACCTTGAATTACACGGTTTAAAATTTTAAGAGAGCCCTACAGGAGCCCTTTCAGGAAGGGGTAATTTGTTTTGTTTTGTTTTGTTGGTACTGGAGTATGAACTCAGAATTTTGTATTTGGTAGGCAGGCAGACTCTTATATTTTTACCCAAGGCCAACAGGCCTCTGGCTTTGATCCCCCCACAGAGCTGGAATTACAGATGTGAACAACCCTACCAGGCTTGTTTGTTGAGATGGTGTTATGCCAACTTTTTGTCCTGGCTGATCTCAAACCATGATCCCCCCATCTCTGCCTCCCAAGTAGCTGGGATTACAGATGAGCCACCACACCCAGCATTGGCCAGGTGATAGATTTCTTGTGGCTGGCTTCCAAGCCTTAAGTGGGGGTTCCATGAACTGTCCTGAAGGTGTTTCATGTAAATTTCTTGAAATAATGTAGAAATGAACTCAGGGCTTTGGCTTACAAGGCAGGTGCTCACTACTTGAGCCACACCTTCAGCCCTTTTTGCTCTGGCTATTTTGGAGTTAGGGTCTTGCTTTTTGCTCAGGTGAACCTGGACTGAGATCCTCCTATTTTACACTTCCTGCCACCATCGTTAGGATGACAGGCACATACCATCACATCCAGCTTTTTTCTACTTAGAGGGGGGTCTCACAAACCTTTTTTGCCCTGTCTGGCCTGGAATCGCAATCTCAGCCTCCCACGTAACTGGGATGAAAGGCACATGCCACCGTGCCCAGCTACTGTTTGAGATGAGGTCTCGCAAAGTTTTTGCTAGGCTGGCCTTGAACTGCAATATTCCTGATCTTATCTGGAAATGCTCTGCGTGTGTTTAAGCATATGTGCATTCTTCTGAGAAGAAAGGGTCCACAGCTATAAGATTCTCCAAGGATGGGCTGAGAGCGACCCTCAGTGGTGGTTGGGTTTCATCTCCAGCAGCAAATAAAAAATGTAACAAAATAAAATTTTCTTTAAAAAAAAATCACAAAATTAAGACTCTCCAAGGAATTGTGAACCAGACATAGTTTAAACAGCACCCTAAAGACAGCATTATCAATCTGAGTTCCTATGGAGTTTCCTCACAAACAAGCCAGTAAGTGCTGACTGACAACACATGAGAACCCTGAGTGCCTGCAGCACAGAGGCAATGACAGCTCAGGTACTCACACCCAGGTCCATGCTTCCCTGGGCCTTCAGGTCACTTCTCCTTGACCTCACCCTGCTTGGTACAGCTATCCTAGAGCTTAACTGTAGCTAGAACTGGACTGCGGGACTCTGAGCTTAAGAGAGACATGGAACATGGGACTGTCCTTTTCAACAAGCTCTCTGCCTCCAGAGGATGTGCTGAAACTGTGGCTCACTGTCTTTACACTGTTTATCAGGAGATCAAGTGGCTCTGTTGGGTAAGATTGGGACTTGTCCTGAACACTAAAAACAATGTTGTCAGCCAGTGAAGCAATAAAACAAAATGTGGAAAATCTGTGATATTATTAAATTTAAGTTGAATTTTGAAATTTTGATTCTCCCAAAAACAGAGCATCAAAATTAGGATTTGCAGATAGCCTCTGGGCCAGAGGTACACCAGTGGCTTCAAAATGGTGAATGCCAGAAGCAGCTGGATCCTCACTGACATAAGAGAGTCTTCTGACAGCTTAGGAAAGCTACCCTCCCACACCATTTAGACTCCCACCCCTTT
The DNA here is from genome assembly GCF_047511655.1 of Castor canadensis. NCBI lineage: Eukaryota > Metazoa > Chordata > Mammalia > Rodentia > Castoridae > Castor > Castor canadensis. The sequence goes on along the minus strand of NC_133388.1, from coordinate 17,836,416 downwards.
CAACCTGGGCATAAATTACATTTTTTCATATTAAAGAAACATTAAAAGGCTCAGGCTGAATGAAAGCACCTGAATGAAAACTGCTTACTGCTAAAATTATCTTAGGTCCAATTTGCCTGGTGGGATCTTGGTCCATGCCAATTCAGCTATCCTCAGTGATTTTTTCTGACAAAATTACAGATCCATTAGATTTCTGGAAATTTCTTTTCAAGTCTCTAGCAATTTCTGCCAGAAGCTGCAAACCAGAGTACTTCTTTTAGATTTCTTTTAAAGTCAATTCTCTTTTTAGTCACTTTGCTATAGGAAAACTGTCAAGAATAGCATGAGATTGCTGTTTTTATTGATATTCCTTCTGCTTTTTGCCTCTGTAATTATACAACAAAAATGGACTAAGTGGTATTGGCAGTGTACTCCTGGCTACTGATGTCTGTACAGAAGCAGCATCTCACTAACACACAGTCAGGGACAGCTGGAAAGCACTCCTGACAGGGAAGAGTCCAGTGACCTTGTAAGCAAGGGTTTCAGCTTCTCTCCTATAAAATCTGAATCTTAATGTAGCCCACTTCTTTTGAGACTAAAGAAAGAATAATAATAGCTATACATACTGGGTACTTATTTTGTGCCTGTTCTATTTAGGTATGGTAAATCTGAGCCTCATAAACAACATTGTAAAGTGGGTACTATCAAAATAAAAGCATAATCCTTAGAAAAAATACAGTAAGTCACCGGAGAAAGTGACATTTGGAGAGGCTAAATAAATCATCCAGAATTAGGTGAGGGGATAAGTAGGATGAAGCTACATGGTCTGACTCCTAAGACAGTGACTTTATATGCTCTGCTAATGTCAACTTTCCCTACTTCTAATGTAGCTTTAGTGTTGCTTCCTAGGAGCAGCCTCATCAGAAAGCTGGCCTTGCTAATTAGTGTCAGAAAAACTACCTTAAGGTCAACTACTCTGTCCTTTAAATATTCAAACTTAAGAGTCAGTAATTCTACATATTTAGTCAATTAAATTAAATTTTCCATTTAAATTTTGGTAGGCTCATCAGAATGTCACAGTACTCATAGATTAACAATCTATGGGAACTACGCTAAATTGTTTTGTTTTAATGTCTAAAGTAAACACAGTTTAAATCTTTTTTTTTTTAGACTGTATCAAGCTAAAATTCTCAGTGACAGATTTTTATGGCATAGACTTAAGGATGACAATTTATATCTTGTAGTAGTAGAACCAGTGCTGTTTTGTTTTGGTAAAAGGACTTAGCCTGGTCTGCAGGAATATCTATGACCTTGCAAAAATCTTCTTAATTTTTCTTCAGAAGTTGTTATTTTAATCTACCTGCCTGTTAAAAAAGATGGATCTGAACTTGGCAATACAAAAGACCTATCTTCACAGTTCCTGCCAGATGTTAAAAACTTTAAACTGTCTATAGACCAAATATCATTCAAAGTTTGGTTATGAGAAATAATACAAAGGACAATAGGTACAATCTATGTATCTTTCTTAATATGCTATTATGGATTTGGAAAATGTCAGAACAGCAGAAAGCTGAAACTTTTTTTAGAAAGTACCATTTTAGAAAATTATACCCTATCATCTTGATCCACAGGCCTGCAGAAGGACATGTGAAGAGGGCTAGGAAACTGTTCATTGTCTTCAGTTTAGGAATGCTGATGAGAAGTCTGTGACATCATACAGTGACTCTTAAATGAAGAACTATTAAAGAAGGGTCTCTGAGGTCACAATGGCACAACTGTAGACTTTAAAAAAAACTTATCTTGATATAATTTTAAACTTGTAAAAACTGCAAGAGCAATACAAGGAATCCCCATAAATACAGTACGAAAATTTACCAATTGTTTTCCTTTTGCTCTGTTTAGCATATTCCTCCTCTCTGTTTTTATCCATATGTATATTTCTCCTGAAGTAGCTAAGAATACATTGGAGACATCCACTGTACATTCTCTACTCTCAAATACTTAGTGTGCTTCTCCTAAAACATTCTCTCACAGTTAACCAGCATCAGAACCTACAAGTATAATAAAAATACTATTACCTTATCCATACTCCTTACATAAATTTTGTTAATTTGCCTAACAATGCTCTTTGTAGCTACTTTTTTCCAGTCTAGGATCTAGTTCAAGATTACACGATACATTAGAAATCATATATCTTTTGTTTGGACTCTCCTTTCTTGTTTGCTCTTGATATCTTCAAAGAGCACAGGCCTACAATTGTGTGGACGAGCCCTCAATTTGGATTTTATATGCTGTTTTCTCATGACTAGATGCAGGTTATAAATTCTTGGAACAAGTACCAATAAAATGATGTTATTCTCCTTAGACCATGTCAGAAAGCATAGATGTTACTTTTCCAAATACTGGTGTTAACTTTAGTCATGTCATTAGTGTTTGACAGCTTCTCCACTGTAGTTAATTATGTTTTCCTGTGTAATCAACTGGCAATTCTGGGGAAAATTGAGACTATGTAAAAATATCTTGCTCTTCATCAAACTCTCACCCACTCACTGTAGCATCAACTGATTATTCTATAACTCCATCATTCCTTCCCTATGTTAGTTGGCATTCTTCCATGAGGAAAAGCTTTCCCTCCATCCCCATTTATTGCGCTTTCTTCTCTCTACCACAAGATGTTCCAGTTTCATCCTGTACTTTTCTAGGCTTTATTTTAATACAGCCAAAACTGATGGATCACTATCTGCCAAGGGTGCTACTAAACACTTTGCAGAGATCATTCCATTTAAGTCAAACAATACCACATAAATGGGAGAGCAGAGGGTTAGAGAGATTAAGTGTTTTATTGAAGGTCCTCAACTAGAAAATATTGAAATGATTTTCAATCAGGGCATTTTGCAAACAAGGAAAGAAAAATGTGTGTTCACAGAGAGGTAGTGAATTATTTAGCTTGGCTTCAGTACAGGTATCAGGGCACAATAATGGAAGACTGGGTGGAAAAGACAGGCTGGGATCAGATTGGGTTGAAAGCCTGACTATGGAGCTGAGACTATGTGATGGTTAATAATGATTGTTAACCTGACTGGCTTGAGCGATGCCTAGAAGATTAGTGAAATATACTTCTAGGTGTGTCTATGAAGATATTTCCAGAGAAGATTAAATCATGAGAGCTCTAACCTAATCAATGGTTTAATCCATTGATGGATTCCTAGCCACCATGAAGTGAAGAACTTTGTTCTTCCACACAATGACTCCCTCATCAGGCTTAGTTTCCTTTCCCTGAAGTTTCCTTCTACCACCTTAAACAGTTTTAGTAGACAAATTGATTAACCAATTCAGCACCATGTCAAACCTTTTTGACCTCTGTCACCTTGACCTTTACTTCACATTAGCTACATACTGGGCTTTATCAATCAAACCTCTATGACTTCAAAGTCAGACTTCTCTTTAACTATAGGCTTCCACATTTATCCTTTCTCATACACCCCAAGAAGTTCCTAATCCTCTTTGAGCTGAGGGAAGCCTGAAGTCTTCTGTTGCTCGGGTTTCATGTGCATCCTTACTAACCTGGAATCTGCTTGGTCTGGTGCTTGGGAACTGCTCTACCTCTTGCTCTTCCTTCTTCCCTGATACTGCAGTCCATGGAGTATTCTCTGGACATTATTTCCAATGCCACGTTGTAAGCTTTGCTCACATGTCAACAAAATGCATCTCCTGGGTCTGGCATGAAATTCACACCGATGGTCTCCACAGAACTTCATGGAGAATCTCTGTCTATTAGGTTTGTCAATTACTTGTATTTGTTTAAAAGCAGGGATGTTTCTGCAATCTATGTCTGTTCTGTCACACCAGTGACTGTAATGTACTATGAACCATTGTTACCATCTTAGCAAGTACCACTATCTTTGGAATTTCTGAGATGAAACTAATACTCAAAAGTGAATGCTAATGTCTCAAATATCTTTTAACTCCCATTGAAAGGATGATTCATGATAACAGAACTGTCTACAAGACTGAGGTAGCATTCATTATTGAGAATGATCATTGGCATCACCTTTATTGATACATTTAAGATTTGCTTCTTTAATGTCTGAATTCTACTGATCAACCTGACATTTTATTACAGACATAGATCAGCTGTTTTGAAAAATCACTGTAACTCTTGTAAGCATACACAGGTACAGAAAAAGTTCTAAAAGGAGATATGGTGTCCATGTTACGGATCTGGAAAAACTGAAAGAAATATAAAGGAAAAATCCATCAATTCCATATGATACCCTGAACTAGAAATTAAAATAGAACCTAAAAAGATATTATTCTGTAATACTTAAGACAAAAAATATGACTTATAGCAGATGTGTTTAGAGCAATGCCAAACCTAGCCCACTGTCACTTCTATAAATAAAATTTTACTGGAACTCCCACCATACCCACTAGTTTACTACTGCCTGTGGTCAGAGTCCTTAAGACTACAAAGCCTAAAATATTTACCATCCTGCCCTTTATGGGTCATAAAAAGTACTGCCCACTGATTTAGAGGATGTCCAACAGAATACAAACAAATTGAAGGCAATTACAACTAAGCAAAGCATACTGTGGAAAATAAGCATACATATCAATTCTGTTAGAAATGCTAGTATATTCCATAACTGGCTATTAAAAACAAATGTCACCATCTAGCATCTGACAAGACACGACTATCATCATAATTATCTTATTCAGAGAAGCTTATACCAACCAAGTAAATTTTATCCCACTATAATTAGCCCTTTCCAGCAGTCTATACAGAGCCATAAATACCAGAAGGAGTTGGTAGCAGCCTAGGCCTGAATCTCCACATCTGCTCTGAAAGCATCTTAAAAAATAATACAAGTATGACTGTAAACCTCCTTCACCTGCAAAACAAATAGGCAAAGAAAAGCCATATACACCAAACTACATGCCATGGGGCAGGTTAAGAAGGAACAGGGCAGGCTGAGAAGAAATAGGGCAGGACACAAGCACTGTGGGAAGATAAGAAAACATGGTAAAATAGCAAGATGTAAAATTAATGTATACAAATTCAAAAACTTTCAGCTACAAGATATGGTAGAAGAAAGGATCCCAGATGACAAAATATCTAAGATTAACTTAAGCCCACATGGGTAGGAAGGAAGAAAATGTTAAAATACCCGACGATCTCAGAAGGCAATTACCAAGAGAAGGCATAGCATGTTCTTGAACACAACTAACCAATATCACAAAAGTGTCAGTTCTCCAAGAGTTAATTTTTTAAATTTAAAGTAATCTCAATAAAGACAATCTAACGAGGCTTTTCTTTTCTCCCTAAACCAGACAATTTGACTCTTAAGATGCTGAAAAACAAACCAACAGAAAGACTCCTCCACAAAGTACTCTGAGTATCAGCAATGAAAGACAAGGGGCAGAGGGAGGACTAGCCTTACCAGGTACGAAAACATATTATAAAATTTTGGTAAATTATAACAGCATGGCACTGGCATATGATTCAGCAAACCAAACAGAACAGAAAGTAGAGAAATGGACCCAAACATATACTGTAAGTTTACAGATGATAAAGGCAGCACCCAACACAGTAAAAGTGGATTTTTTCACTAAATAGTGTCGGGAAAACTAGTGAGCCATTTGAAAAAAATTTAAGTTAGATCCTTATTTCAAATCACACCCAAAGAAAAACTACTTGGACCAAAGTTCTCCATGCAAAAAGTAAAAACACACAAGTACTGAAAGAAAAACATGAATTCCTTAATAAACTTAAAAGTAGGGAAGGTCTTCCAACCAAGACTTAAAATCCATAAACCAGAAAAATCATTAAAAAATAAATTTAAAATTCTGCATGGTAAAAAACATTACAAAAGTCAAAAACAAATAGAAATGTAGAAATATTATAACGCCTCACATAATCTTCCTAATAGATCCTAGAAATTAAGAAGCAAAATGGACAAAGGGTACAAATAGATAATTTTCAGAAAGATACAAATGGCCCTGTAAGGACATGAAAAGAGCCAAGTATGGTGGTTCATACCTACAATCCCAGCACTTAGGAGGCTGAGACCAGCTTGGAACACACAGTGAGATGCAATCTTAAAACATCAAAAGAAAAAAAGATATGAAAAGATGCTCACTTAGGGGGAAAACAAAAAAATTTAATTCTACTATGAGACATTTCTCCTTACCTGAGAGACAGAAAAATATCTAGAAGTTTGAAAATACACTCTGCAATACCAATGGAAGTGTAAAATGTTAAAACTTTTATGGAAGGGTATTTAGCAAAATTAGAGATGGCAAAAGTACAGATTCAGCAAACTCCCTACAAGTTTTTTCTATGCAAGTAGAAAATGCCAGATGTGCACGCTATACCCTGAAGTATCATTTTCTTCTGAAAAGATTAGAAACAACCCCTGATCCAGAAGTACGGAGCCAGTTAAGTACATAATGGAATGGAGTACTACACAGGAATGGTAGTACTAGGTCAACAAAGATCTTTATGAACTGATAAGGAGTTCACATGTTATGTTCTGTTATAATCACATGCTATATTATGTCAAAATCATATACTGTCAAAACACCACACAAAATATGATTACTTTTTAGGGGTGAAATCACAATATTATAGTGAAGGGATCATGCTGCCATCCACACAATCTAATCTTATTATTAAGAATAATCAGACAATAGGTTTCTCCTATGATATTATGTGAAATATACAGTAACACCCATGGAATATTCCAGCTCAAAATGTTTAACTCCAATCTATCAAGACTTTATATTCTAACTTCCTACTTACTAGAATTCAACAGAAGAAAGAATAAGCTGAAATATACTACAAGGACACAATTAAAGTTTTCTTGGATTAGACAAACTATTAGTAAAGGTTAATTTGTGACCTTTAGTGAAATCTGAACATGGACTTACTTGGCAGATGGCCACAAATTCTTCGCAGTTCCCCTCATCAAGATGTGAATCTAGGCTGGCTGTGTATTGACAGGGAAGCTGTGTTCCAGCACCAGCCTCAGGAGGCCTTGTGACCTATACCTTTGCCCTCTTTTGCCATCTTCATGAACTTCCCTCAGACTGCCAGGCTATGAAGAGCCAATCTACTCTACTGAAGGATGAGGGGCCATGTGGAAGAGAAGCAAGTGGTCCAGCCAACAGCAGCACCAATTGCCAGACATGAGAGTGAAACTACCTTGGTCCTTGAAGCTCAGCTAACTCTCTAGCTGCACGTTTGGTGAGCCAAACCAGCAGGGAACTGCTCAGCCAATCTCCAAGGAAAAAAATCATTGCTTAAGCTATTACATTTTAGGTGGTTTGAATACATCTCTAAAAAGTTTTTGCAATTAGTATTAAATAAAATGAAAATTTTATTTATTTAGACATCATTAACTGAAAAAAAAACACTAGTTACAAATAATATGAAGATACTCTTGTTATGATAGAACATAAATGCATACTGACAAAAAGATCTGGTAGGATATATACTAAGTATTAACAAAGAGATATATACAGATGCTTGGCTTAAGACAGGGTTTTGTCCTGATAAACTCATTGTAAGTTGGAAGTACAACTAATATACCTAATATACTAAACATCATAGCTTAGCAACACAGTGCACTATAACAGAGTCTTGGTTGTTGACTTTGGTGATCTCATGGCTGCTTAGGGATGCAGCTCACTGCCACTGCCCACATTGCAAGAGAAGACCAGACCACATATTGCTAGTCCAGGAAAAGCTAAAAATTGAAAATTTTTTGACTGAGGGTGTGGCTCAAATGGTAGAGTGCTTGCCTAGCAAGTGTGGAGGCCCTGAGTTCAATCCTCAGTACTGAAAAAAAAAAACCAAAAAACTGAAGTACGATTTCTATGGAATGCATATTGCTCTTGTACCATCCTAAAGTTGAAAAATGGTAAGTCAAATAAGGTTCAGTCAGGGAGTATCTGTAGTAAGGTAAGCTCTAGGAAATACAAATGTTTTCATTTTTTTATTTCTATATCTTCTGCATGCATATATGGCTCCCTTTGCAGTAATGGAACTTTTTAAATCTGCATTCTCTTTTTTTAAAGGTCCATAGTGATTATTTAGTCATTAGAAAAAAAGGTCAGCCAGGTCTCTGAAGAGTGAGACATATAAATTCTTGCTATAACCTCACAAAAACACCAGATAAGGTCAATCACAAATAAACCTTTAGGGACTGTTATGGGCTGAACTGTACCTTCTCAAAGATCATATGTTGAAGTCAATCCCTAATTCCTCAGAACATGAATGCATACATACAGGAAGAGGACTGGGGCACAAAAAGAGATACCAGGGGCACATGCGCACAGAGGAGCGACTACATGAAGAGCAGTGAAGGCAACCATCTACAAGTCAACAAGGGACCTTAGAGGAAGCCAACTCTGCTAGCACCTTGATGCTGGACCTTCAAGCCTCTAGGTCACTGTCATTTAAGCCACCTATCCTATATTCTGTTATGGCAGCCCTAGCAGACCACCATAGGGACTAAGTGTGTAGCACAGTGTGAAAAACTAACCTTGTGTGCACTAGAGCACTGCAAATAGTAACTTAACCATAAAAACAGTTTATCATAAAGTTCTGTTCTAAATTTGTAAAGTTTTCATCTTTAAGGTCAACTAAAACTGCTGTAAACTGTATGTACAAAGAGTAACTGAGTCAAGAATGGACTGAATGGCAGGTTTCTTAATGTACCACCACTTATGGAATAAAAGTTTTATGTAGTCCACATTCCACTCTTGACTTGGTACAAGAAATGGGTTTCCTTGTTTTATTTGTAGTTGATTTCTGAGCACTGCCCAAGAGCAAAAATAATGGTGAGTCAACAACTAAAAAGCAGCATGATTAGGACTACTGTTTTTTTTTTTTTTTTAAGGTACAGAGGTTTGAACTCAAGGCCCTACACTTGGTAGGTAAGCACTCTGGACACCCCTAGCCCTAAGGGCTATTGGTTTTTAATCAAAAACTAAATAAATCTATTTTTAAATTAAAAACATGACCTATAAAAATGGCAGCACTTACAATAAGCAAAAGAATGAAAAAAGGGGAGTGAAAAAAAAAGAGAGGAGAGGAGGGAAAGAGGGATGTAATGAAAGAGAAAGACTGTGAAAACAAGAGGGAGGCTGTGGTATAATAATGAACCTGGGTTCTCACCTGCTTCTGGCTGATATGATCTTAACATGATTTAGCTTTATGAATTTATTGTAAAGGGAGAAGTTTGAACAAGAGTCAAACTTCAAACAGTCCCTAGGATCCCCCAAGGTTTCCTTGGAAATTCTTGCAGGGTAAAGACTAGAAATAAACTCAGAAGGCCCAGACTCAAGCAGAGCTGCTCATTTACATTTGTTTTCCATTTGCATTTCTATGTTTTCACTTGAGGGAAGAGTTCTGCTGCTAAAATGCTAGAACCCACTGTATTAAAATGCTCTGTCCCTAGAAATACATTTTAAAAAATCAATAGTTAATATGTCAGGCACATGTAGAAAGCAGAATGAAGGGACAAAAGATGCTGACTCACTGGAACAAAAGGAAGATGGTAACATTAATGAGGACTCAGACAGGGCTAGAAAGATTGTGCCCTACACATATGAAAGATTAAGGGTTGTTAGTTATCAATAATCATTGCACAATTAGCCTGACATGTAACTTCATGGCTGAAAAAGTGAATACAAATAAAAATATAATTTCCAAAATAGATCATCCAATAAAATTGCCAAATATATATTTTTAAAAAACTACTTGTGGGCTGGAGGTGAGGCTCAAGTGATAGAACACCTACCTTGCAAGTGTAGCCCTGAGTTCAAACCCCAGTACCACCAAAAACCAAAAAAAAAAAACCCCAAAACAAAAACCTGTTTGTACTATTACTAATCAAAGAATACAGGAAGCACTTTTTGGCTAACAGAAGACTTAAGAATGAGTCAGACTTCAGCACCAATCTTAATTTTCAAGCCTACACAAGATATGTAACTTCAAGACATGCAGTTTGAAGAACCTTCAAAATAGCTAATGAGAGGATCTTACAATGCTGTGAGGGTCCATGACACTATGGAAAACTCCTAGTATAATGGCAGATGTACTCTATAGGCACTCAAGAAATAGATAATGCTTCCAGAGCACCACATGAAAATTCTATTTCATTTACTCCTCACCACAGTTCTAGGAGGGAATTGTAACACATACGTGCAAATTAACACAGCGTGGGACCAAAATGGTAACATGAAACATTCACTGATGGCTAAGTACAATATTAGAAGCACTGCCATTTACCTTTAGTCAGACCAGAAAAATGGTACAACTTTTCTGCAAAGCACTTTGGTCATGTGTGCTGAGGGCTTCCCAAAGATCATAAACAATGGTCCAAGTGAGACAGGAATGGATTCGGAAAGTGCCATAGGAAATGGGAGGGACCAAAGGGTTGAGTTATTAGTGACTACTCCCTTTACATACATGTTTGCCACTAGGAAATGCAAAGCATCTGTAAGAATGGAACACTTTTCTCTCTTTCTCATGCTTCCCATTTCTGGTTTCCATGAATGTTTCCTGTCAGCCCAAACCTGTATATGCTAAGAACACCTAAAGCACAAGTCATGGACCACTGCACCATTCAGCTCCTCCCACTGCATAGAAGCACACTGCCCAGACAGGGAGGATGCTCCTAATGATACAGCTGGTTCCTAAGATTAACAATGCAGTGTGGAATATGGAATGTGGAATATAAATTTCTTCATGCTGGGAAGTCTCAAATTGACAGCAGTGCATGATGTTCAAGGAAATGCCACCATAAGGACAATAAGAGTCAAAATATTTCATTTCCTCTAAGTCCAAAGTATGTTGTCCTTTAAGTGAGTTACAAATCAACAACCAAGGAAAAATGTTCTCATAAAAACTACAACAACAACTGACACTTACCTAAAATGAGATGAAGTTTGGTTTCTGTCTGGAAAGCATAGTGCAATGTCACCAAAAATGGCGACTGCCTAATGTGCTCCAGGACTTGTCGTTCTGTCCTCGTATGCTCTGTGGTTTTGGCCTTTTGAACTATGGTTGCCTTTTTCAAAACCTTCATGGCATACAGCTTTCCAGTATCATGACCACTTATTTTGCGAACCAGAAATACTTTTCCATAAGCTGAAAATAAAAAGAAAAAAAAAGAATTAAAATACTATATCAGCAGAGTGGCAATTTATGGAAACAAATTTACTTAATGGGCACATGCACATGTGTGCATGCACACACCACACACACACACACTTTAAAGGAAAAAGTATCCTTGGTGCTGGTTCAAACAGTTCTTTGATAGATTTCTTTAGTTCATTACCAAGTATATTTCTAGGTCTAGCCCTCAATATTTACATATCTAGCCTCAGCTGACAGACAGACTTTTACTCTGTTACTCTCTCTTCAATATTTTTAGCTGTAAGAATCTAACTGTTGTTATGGTCAGCTAACCACAGTCCAACTCTGGAACAACTAGAACATTTTAGACATTAGATTAAAACCTCTAGTTGTATACAGCTGCTACTGATATAGATGAGGTCTCATAAATCAAGTTCAAAGTACCTCAAGTATTCCTCCATGCTTATTTTTAAAAACACAAAGCAATATAAACTGACATTTTATAAACAAAAGAGATCCTTAGATGTAACAACATTAAAGACACTGAACTGCAAGTAATATAGACAGGAGCTCCTTTACATCTCTGAGCAGTAATTCATGGCTTACTGGATCAACATTGGCACTTTTCTTAAGGATTCTGCTGGGCACAATCCTGTCTGTGGTGCCAATTCTCCAGGTTGGAGGAATGGGGCCATGTAGACACTGTACCTTACTGGGAAGAACAACTTGTCTGCATTTATTTGGCAGAGCAGGGGGGAGGGGAGGTTTAAAAACAAAAAAAAACCAAACATTTTAAGAAGGAAGAAGTAGGTCCCTTGAAAACTGCAAATGCCTCTTGGAATAGTTAAGCCCAGTTCCACTTTTTAAACGTTAAATGCTTTAAACTGAACACTTTTGAGTTAGTCTGAGTTTTGACTCAGATGACTGTTTTCACACACTCTGTTCACACCTCTAGAAATATTCAGTACATTATTCTATTATAATCCACCCACTAGAATGAGAGATCTTTATGGGAAGGGCCCTTGTACTCTGTATGTTATACACCTCCGTAGTTTAGGCACTAAATTAATAACAGACACGTGCTATACCATGGATCAGTGCTAATTCTGAGGAGAACAGCCAACCCTTGATAAGGAATTGCCAGTGCCAGGCTCCATGCTAACCCCCTCTATATATAGATTTCCTTAATCCTCACCATAGCCAATGAAGTTGGTACTTTTAGTAAGTCCATTTTACAGTTGAAGAAATGAATTCTCAGAATGGTTAAGGAACTGGCCAAAAGACTGGTCATGAAATGGCAGAACTGACTCAACTATAGGCAGGGTGACTCCAAGGACCACACTCTTAGCTCTAAATGAATTTATAAAAATCCCTCATGAATGCTAGAAACCTGATATTATGAATTTAAATATAACCAGTACTGTAAACATACTGAATACACTCTGGAGCACAGAAAAATTCACAAAGATATATGTTTTATTCTAAATGTGTAATAATTACAATTTGAGATCCTAGGAAGGAGGAAGTGAACCAACAAAGAAAATGACAACTTTCAGAACCTAATAAACCAACTTAAAAAATAAAAATGAAAAAGCTAGAAGGTATTCTAATGATGTCTATGAGGAAGACAGTATAGTCCTCTACAGGCAGGCTTGGAGCTCTCCTGTTCTTATATACACAAGGCATGTAGCCTAAACTTCTGATCTCCCAGAACACTATGGTCCAGAATGCTATGGTCCTACAAATTAAGGACTCCTTCTATCCTATCAAACACAAGAATCTTTCTACACCCTCACTGAAACATGGCTGTTCAGCTTTGTCCTAGTACTCCAGGTTTGCCTGTCATCACAGGTGTTGATCATGTGACAGATTGCTGGGCGTTAGCATCTAACATTGAAGAACTTTTAAAGCACTTTAGATATATATATTCATTCATTTCATTTTTAGAACAGTCTTATAAAAGGGTGGAATGATAATCCATTTTGTAGATAAAGAAACTAAGTGTAGAAGAAATGGTCAATTGCTCAGGATCACACTTGCCACACAGCCTGACTGCTGAGTACACACTCTTACCAGTGCTCCAGCTGCTGCCCCTAAGTAAATGACCTCATCAGAAAACAAATAAGGATCCAAACATCAAACAGAAGTCACAGTGCAGGTGAGTTCTTTTAGCAGTGGAATGTACCTAGTGCTACTAATTATAAGATAAAGACGTTTTATAAATTCTCCCAAAATTAATGAACCAATAAAGAAATAGACAAATGAACTAAACAGAACTGTCTCAAAAGAAGAAATTCAAATGGCCAAAAAACACATGAAAAAATGCTCACCATCTCTAGCCATAAAGGAAATGCAAATTAAAACCACACTAAGATTCCACCTCACCCCTGTTAGAATAGCCATCATTAGCAACACCACTAACAACAGGTGTTGGGGAGGATGTGAGGGGGGAGGAAGGAACTCTTTTACACTGCTGATGGGAAAGCAAACTAGTACAACCACTCTGGAAAAGTCTGGAGGCTTCTTAAAAATCTAAACATAGATCTACCATATGATCCAGCAATACCACTCTTGGGGATATACCCAAAAGAATGTGACACAGGTTACTCCAGAGGCACGTGGACACCCATGTTTATTGTGCCACTATTCACAATAGCCAAGTTATGGAAACAGCCAAGATGCCCCACTACTGACGAATGGATTTTAAAAATGTGGTATTTTTACACAATGGAATTTTATGCAGCCATGAAGAAGAATGAAATCTTATCATTCGCAAGTAAATGGATGGAACTGGAGAACATCATTCTGAGCGAGGTTAGCCTGGCCCAAAAGACCAAAAATCGTATGTTCTCCCTCATATGCAGACATTAGATCAAGGGTAAACACAACAAGGACACTGGACTCTGATCACACGATAAAGCGAGAGCACACAAGGGAGGTACGAGGATAGGTAAGACACCTAAAAAACTAGATAGCATTTGTTGCCCTCAATGCAGAGAAACTAAAGCAGAAACTTTACATTGACAGAGACCAACAGGAGAAGGGTACCAGGAACTAGAGAAAAGGTTAATTCGAGAAGAATTAATTTAGAAAGTAACACACATGTATAGGAAAGCAATGCATGTCAACTCCCTGTATACCTATCCTTATCTCAACTAGCAAAAACCCTTGGTCCTTCCTATTATTGCTTATACTCTCTCTTCAACAAAATCAGAGATAAGGGCAAAATAGTTTCTGCCTGGTAGCGAGGAGGGGAGGGGGGAGGAAGAGGGGGAGAGGAGGAAGGGGGAGGGGGTGGGGGGGAGGAAGGGAGGGGACAGGGGAAGGGAGGAGAAATGACCCAAACACTGTATGCACATATGAATAAAAGGAAAAAAAAGTTTTGCAAAGTAGCCCATTTTACTGAAGAGGGACTCTAAATGGTAGAAAACATTCTTTATATTAAGTGGCAACAGGATGACTTTTAATGTCCATCCGTTGGTCCTTCTATGCCCTCTGGATTTATAAAAAGAAATGTTTACTTTTCTCTAAGATAATTTTGAAAAATATTTTTTGAAAGAACCAGGCATTGGTAGCTTGCATCTGTAATCCTAGCTACTTGGGGGCTGAAATCAGGAAGATTGAGGTTTTAGACCAGCCTTGAAAACTAGTTTGCAAGACCCCATCTCCACAATAACCAAAGCACAATGGACTTAGAGGTGTGGCTCAAGCAAAAGAGTGCCTGCTTTGCAAGTGCAAAGCCCTGAATTCAAAGCCCAGTCCCACTGAAAAAGAAAAAAAATTTAAAAATCATCATGCCATCTCCTTACTCTTTAAGCCAATTTTAAATTAATATGTCTTAGAGATCTCTCACCACTAAAAGGAGTTCATTGATATGTTCCATGGGTTTGTAATTTTTTTTTCATTGCTTTCTTGTTTTGCTTTTAAATGTATCTTACTTCAAATAAGCATGAACACAGGATGTTAATGTTTTTGATTGATCAAATAATACAAAATCATCCTTATTACCATACTAACTTTACATGGTCAAGTACTAAAGAGTCATTCTCCTTCTCAAGTGATGAAGTTCAAAAGTCTCCCAATAATACAAATTAAAGACCACATACCCTGTCAATATAATTATATTCATCTATCAGAAGATGTCAGGGAAAACCATGATAAAGTTCACAAATCTGTTGGTTTTACTTGTATAATTGCCATGATTAAACATGATTAACACCAAAGCTATAGTACTTCTATCACATGATAAATGCTTATTTATGTCATTAAAATTCAAGGGATGCCTCACAAATTTCCAAACAACACATTTCAGACAAAGCTCTTACTTAGGTGTAGGTTGCATAACTGTTAAACATAGATGCTTCCAAATAGCCTTGGTTCTGAAGTACCCATGAAGCTGCTAATCAAATTGTTAACAGGGGAGAAAACACCTTGAAGAAGACCCCTCACCTTATTAAGCTGGGTGTATAGCTCGAGTACAGGGAGAAAGTGAAATAGTCCTTTTGAGGACTGCCATTTTAATATTTTCAAGAGAGGCCACTGAAAGTGGAATTGACAGCAACTTTATTTCCTTCTAGTTTGCACCTAAATGAGTGACTGTTTCAAGTGGAGCCAACTTCCACTTTCACTCATTACATATGTGTTGTTATTTTGAAAACATCTTTTGGAAACTGCAAAGGCTACTGGGGGTGAAAACTCTTTTGGCCAAAAAAGATAAAAAGCATTTACTGCTTGAATGAAGACCTTAAGATGGACGCCTACCTGCACACCTGGATTTGCTACATATGTGAAAACACTGGCTACATGCCTTGTTGTGACACTCTGATTTTTATATTAAATGTTTTACCAGCAATCTTCATAGAAGCCTTGTCTATTGCTGTGAATCTTATTACCGTCATCAGCCTTTTCAAGATATTCTGTTCAGAGTTTTTACAGAACAAGTTTTGTGAGCTTGACTGAACTTGGGGTAGATGTTCTACTTATTTTGAGACTAAGGAAAAGTATGTTCAAAGAACAAATGACAGAAAGGATTACTTCCTGACTGAGAAGATTTCTATGACCAAATGAAAAGGTAAATCTTTCAATTCAAGGCACTGCAGACATCACTTTGGATGCTGCCAAAAACCTGTGTGCTAGTTTAGCCAAACAGCCATTTCAAGAGATAATCTGGTCAAGAAAACTATTTAAATTTTTCTAAACAGTGCAAAAATTTTATGAAAGTTACTTCTGTTCAAACTGAAATGTGGATTGATAATTCTATCTGAGGTAGACAGCACAATGTTGATAAACCTTGCTGATAATGATCTCAACAGCTTGATGATAGAGGAAATAATGAAACAAACCAAATTGAGAGTAATGGAGAAATTTCTGGTTTCTTGGAGTAAGTCTCTGGTCAGATTACTTTCCCAGATGTGGTACTCTTTCCATTTGCCATGGTTGTCACTATGAATCAAGTTTTTAAAACTTGTTGACATAACAAAGAAAAATTAAAACTTACAGTCTACAAACAAGACTTTAATGCTGCATGTCAAAAAAGGCACAATTTCCAAGGGGGTGTGTGTGTGTGTTACTGGAGTTTGAACTCAGGGCCTCCTGTTTGCTACACAAGCACTCTACCATTTGAGCCATGCCCCAGCTCTCAACTTCTTTTTTAAGTCAAACAAAAAGGAGCCTTCTTGCTGAAATTTACTTCGAGCAAAATAAAGCTCATCTTTTCACTATCTGTAAAATTTGAATTTACTAAAAATGTTTAAAGAAGTAGCCTTTACTCTGCATTAAAATAGAGGTCAATTTGTTAAAAAAATATTTTTTCACAGTCTGTAAAACACCAGTTTACAATGTGTTATGATTTGAATATGAAGTGTCCCCTCAGAGTCATGTGTTGAACAGTTGGCTCCTGAGCTGATGGAAACTTTAGGAGGTTGGGCCTCACTGGAGGAAGCAGGTCACTGACGGTGTACCTTTGAAGGTTATACCTGGTCAGAAGGCCTCTGGTTTATATCTTTCATTGTAGTGTTCAACTTAGGACCTGCTGCTCTTACAGGGATCCTAATGGCACAACCACATTGAACACACTGTTTTCTGATACAAAAATTTTATTTACACTACTTAAAATTATATAAATTGTATATACCTCTTATTAGCCATGCCACACTTTGAGTTCATACCAAACTTAATCACACAAATTAGCATACTTAAGCTACTGCTCTCAACAAAAATGCAGCAGATATTCTCCTAAGGGACTTCCATTTAGCAAACTCTCAAGATGGACACCCTCTGTAAACACCCACTGCACACTGAAAGCCTGTGACAAGTTCACTCACATGTCTCTGCCCTCATGCTTCTCACCAGTCACTGATACTTGCTGCCCTACAGGTTTATGCTTCTTGCATATGCTATTCTTATTAAACACTGTAATTAAATATTATATAAACCACTGAAATATGAATGTGAGAGAAATGAGGTTGAATGCTTTGAAAGGATTAGATAAAAGCAAGACACTTTAAAAAAAGGAACTGCTGAAAAATTAGGTGTGGGTGAAACAACAAAAAGCCTAGGGAGAAAACTGTGAAAAATCTAAAAGGATTAGGTACTCAGATTACTTTAAATGTGCCTAGTTTTCACTCCTCTTTAAAGAATCAATCTGAAACTTTTCACTTTAGATCATGCATTACAAATGTGGCTTAGGCAAAATAAACCATTGTTTATAAACGTACTCTCAAAGTCTTATGTCTACATTTGAAGATTGGCAAGGAATGTACTATTTGTAAATTTTAAGTGATAATAATGTTGCAAAATATATACACCTATTCTTTTTCAATCATTTCCACCTGAACCACCTTTCTTTGATTGCCCCCAAGTACCAACTGTGTCATATGAAAGAGTTTTTATTGACTCCAGAATCAAACATCATCACTGTGAAGTGCATCCCTCTGTTACTAGAGTCTTATTAAATAAGGCTGCGCACACCAATCTTTCTAGCTAAGCCTCCCACCTTGCTTTCATCCCCAATCTGATAAACATGTCTTCTGTGCTGTCATCTAAGTAAAAATACAATCCTTCTGATTAAAAACACTTTGATTTCCCATTGTTCTTACAAGAAAGAGCATAACATAATCTCAAATGTCTAAATTAGCTGGCTTCTACCTATCTCTCCACGTCCCCACCATCTCACTTAGCTAATTCAGTCAGACCTCAGTTCAACCATCATTTTCTCACATTCTAACCTAGGACAATTCTTCCCATTTTAGGCTCTCATTACCCCATGCACTCCTCCCTATCATAGAAATAATCAGAAATGTAATTTTGTATTTATTTGTATGATTGCTTCTTTGTTCAATTTCCACTAAATCAGACTATGTCTGATTTTACTCTTAACTATGGGGCTTGCATATCATAGAAATTCAAACAATGCTTGATGGGGAAAAAAAAAGCAAGCAAGAAAACAGGAGAAAAACAGAGAAAGAGTATACAGAGTATGGTCAAACAATCTCTTTTCCACTGATGATTTTGACCAAAAGCTAGAGCTGATCTTCAGTAGAAGAATCTAGCAATTCAGTTCCTTAGTACAGAGCCACAGGTGGCCAACTCCTTCCCTTTTAGGGACAATAGACTGGCATGAAGCAATCTCTTTTAATTCTGATAATAAATTTGACCTGGATGCATGCCCTGGTAAAAAGGAACATAAGAAAACTGCTGCCACCATTTTAGAACAGGAAAATATCCTAACGTAGTGACAGCTATATATGGCCCACTGTTTGTAATCTGCCACAACAATCTAAGAACTAATTACAATGCCTGACCACATCCTTTTCTCACATGTAATTTAACTTGTAGAAAGATCTCCATTTTCCCACAGGAGACATGTCCTGAGCACAAGCCCCCAGCTCTGGAAATCAGTCCACCTCCCCATGCCCTTCCTCTTCCTCTGCAGAACCTCATCCACCCCAGAACAGCAGTTCCAGAAAAGGAACCAAAGAAGCAATATGCTTTTAGAACTCTACATTTCACTTGTCCATGCCCTTAGAAATTGGCATCCTTGTCAGATGACTTTGTGCCCATGAGTGAACACAGTAAGTAACACTAGGCAGTATAAATCAATGCCCCACTAAAACCACCACTGAAAAGGATTTCAAGACAAGTAGCTCCATTTCAGTTACCACAGCACAACCCACACAAAAAGCAAACACTAGCTGGGCACTGGTGCCTCACGCCTGTAATCCTAATTACCTTGGATGCTGAAGTTGGGAAAATCTTGGTTCAAGACCAGCCAGGGCAAATAGTTCATGAGATCCCATCTCCAAAATAACCAGAGCAAAATGGACTGGAGGCATGGCTCAACTGGTAGAGTATATGCTTTGCAAGCACGAAGTCCTGAGTTCAAACTCCAGTCCCACCAAAAACAACAAACAAAAAAAAAAGGAAAAAGTAAGAGTCCAACCTGGAAACTGCACAATTTTGAATTTCTGAAGACTCACATAAAGGGCTGGTGGAGTGGCTCAAGAGGTAGAGCATTTGCCTAGCAGGCACGGGGCCCTGAGTTTAAAGCCCAATACTTCCAAAAGGAAAAAAAAAGGACTCAAGTGAAACATATGATTAGGCCTCAAATGCAAAGACCCTTATTGCTCATCCCAAGCAGTTCTCCAACTCTCCTCTGTGTTGGGACAGGTCAGCAGAAAGCACCTCATTTGCACCACAGCATTAGCTAAGTTCTACTCAGAAAGACTTTAGTAAATCAAGATCACTTTTTAAAGAGACTATGTAAAAAAGAATTACATGAATTCCAAGAACATCTTTCTTTTGCCAAGGATACTACTCTCATTATTTAATGCCCAGTGATGTAGGAACCATTTGATAACTTCAGTTATTAAAAGGCTCTATATACTACTGTCTTTCAAACTGTGGACTGTAACCCATCAGTGGATGATGATACCAATTTATTGGGTCCACCAAGCATTTTAAAAAAACTGAAATAGCTGGTATGGTGATTCATACCTGTAATCCCAGCTACTCAAGCAGCAGAGATAAGAAGAATCATGGTTCCAGGCCAGCCTAAGGCAAGGTCCCCAATTCAACAAACAAGCCAACTATGCTGGTACACATCTGTAATTCCAGCTACATGAGAGGCATAGGTAGGAGAATCACAGACCAAGGCCAGTCTGGGCAAAAACTGCAAGATCCTATCTGAAAAATAACTAAAGCAGAAAGGGCCAAGGGTGTGCCCTAAGAGGTAAAGTGCTTGACTAGCAACTGTGAGGCCCTGAGTTCAAACCCTGGTACCAAGGGTGGTACCAAAAGCATTTTATTGGTACTACTAATAAAAATAAATAAATACACTAAAAATGTTTCACAAAACTTTTGTTTCCTCTATACATATGCATATATGTGCATGAACATATGAATGCAAACAAATCTGAGCCCATGGCAGGGAAAGAGGAAGGGGCAGTACACAATGTTGGAAAACAGACTCTGGCACCAGACTGCATGGGTTTGAATCCTACATAAGCTATTTTCTAACTAGTGACTTTGGGCAAAATATTTAACATATCTATGTCCCTAATTTCCTCACTAGAGATAGTAATAACTCCTACCTCAAGAGATTTGGGATTAAATAAGTTAACATGCAAGTAGGATAGGGTCTGGCAGATAACAAATATTACATAAGTACAAGTGAAAAATGTGTCTTTGTGTGATATACATACATAAAAGCACATACTTGAGTGGCAATATAAAAATGTACCTATTTCTTGCTATCAGAAATAAGCACACACACTTAAAAGCCATTGTTCTAGATGAATTTGTGTCTTGCCATAATAAAAATGTAAATTATATAAAGCAAAACCATCTTCTGTCTTTCCTAAGTACTTAGTAGCCTCTGAGTTAAATTTAAGGCTCAATTGCAATGTCCACCTCATCCTAGATGCCAACAAGACCTAGTTCATTTGAATCGGCTTTTGTTCTTTTCAATTTATTTCTTTTTTATTATCTTTAAAAAATCCCTAAATCTCATTTTGAAAATACATCATCCTCAAAAATATTAAACTAAAATGCATTTGATTTCACATTTATCCTTTACACAATAAATATCTCTATTGCATCTTAAATTTCAAATATTAAAAAATATATATCTATAAAGCATTTTAGCCATATTTCAATACTTTAAAGACAAAGTGAGAAAGTTTTATCATTTAACTCTTTATATTAGTCATTATTGTCAAGATCTGTAAAATCATAAAAATAAAATTTCTAAGTTTAAAAAAGTATGATTGGATCAGCCCTGAGACATCTTGGGGAGATGTCTTGGTCATCAATGGGGCTGAGACCTGCACAGCCTCTTCAAAAGAAAGAGCTTAGTTACCTAAGTACACAACACAAATATTTATGTAACACATAAATAAACATCTTTAAAAGTATACACAATGCAGCAATTTATTCAAACACATGTATGTGTGAGTGTGTGCATGTGTGTGTCTATAGATTTGCCATACTATATAAATTAAGTCATAAATACATTTTCACACAAGTGTAGATAACATATAAAAATATACTGATAAATATATAAATACAAAAGAATATAAATAACTAAAAAAAAAAAGCTAGACAAATTAAAGCTAGATTACTCTATTTGGACTCTGGTGGCTCACGGCTGTAAATCCTAGCCACTCAGGAGGCAGAGATCAGGAGGATCACAGTTTGAAGCCAGCCCAATAGTTTGCAAGAACCTATCTAAAAACCAGCAAGGGAAAAAATAAAAAATAAAAAAAAACAGGACTGGCGGAGTGGCTCAAGTGGTAGAGCACCTGCTTACCAGCATGAGACTCTGAGTTCAAATCCTAATACCGCCAATAAAAAAGAAAACTAGATTACTCTTTAAACATTAAGAAAAAAAGTATGTACCTAAGGTGGTCAAAAGTGAAATAAAAAAAGAGAGCGAGAGAAAGAGACAAACAATAAAGACATGAAATCATGGGCAGTAATTTTTCTGAAAGAACCTCAGAGAGTCTGTCTGTTTTAGACAAAAACATTTATCTGCTGTTTAGGTAAGAGGTACGTGATAAAATTAAAATAGATTTAATTCAGTTTTGGTTTCTAAATTAATCAGGGCCATTTAATTGACTTGCTTAACTACTTTAAAGATTAACAACAGTTATACAACACAATCAGGAACACAGATCAGGACATTTTCTCACAAATGGTGACAGCTCCTGAAAACAGACTTAACATGTAAGAAGGTTGAAAACAAAAAGTTAACAAATGGGTTGGAGGTGTGGCTCAAGCGGCAGAGTGCCCTCCTGGCAAGCGCAAAGCCCTGAGTTCAAACCCTAGTATCACCAAAAAAACAAACCAAAACAAAACTTAAACTACCTGTCTATACATTTCATTTATACATGCTGTATTACTGAATAATTCAAAACAAATTATACAACAATCTTTCTTCTAGTACTTTTAAAGTTTCAGAGAAAACTCTGAGACTCTCCATGTAGTAAACCAGTTTGCGATTACATGTATGTATGTCCCATGGCAACTCCTGACAGCCTCCATGGAATGATCTATATAATTCATAGGATGCTTCTTCCCCTGGTCCCAAATGACTTGGATATCAAAGAGTTCGGTTCAGCTGAAAAGAGGAAAAACTTCAGGGAAACCATGTCCTACTGAGAGGTCTAAACTTGGAGAAAATTATCCATGGATTTGATAACCAGAGGAATATACTAAAAGAAAAAGCTATGGAAATGAGGAATGAGAGAAGATGAAGAAGTATATGCTTTATATATACATATATATGGGTGTATGTATTTATGTATGTGTGTGCACACACACACATATATATATATATAAACAATCAGGCTACTTGCCTAACTGAATAGTTAATCCTGACTGCAATAATGAATGATCCATAATGGATGCTGGTAGTGCCCTGTGAGAATCCCTTTCCAACCTGGTGCACCTATATCCTAGCTGCTATGAGTGCCAATGGCCCATAGCTACCCGTTGTATGGAAAATGACCTCAGGTATACAGGAGATACCTCAACTTGGAGGTTACGTGCCACTATTCCCTACCTCACCTCCACTGAAGCAGCCTGCAGCCAATGACTAACATGGGTACAAAAGGCATGCCTGCTCACTTTTGTCCAAAACTTCTTATGAGTTCAGGCTAAATCTACAGCCCAGCTTAAATCCATGCTTGCTTAAACTCTTCCCCTGCCTGTCCTGCTTCACTCACTCTTGCTCTCCTGCAGAGCTCCTGCACTAAGTCACATGCACCTACAAACCCTGACCTGCACTCTGCTTCTGGCTAACACCACCTCAGATAGCATCTGTAACGAATAAACACTGTATTGACACTAGGGAGATAATGCCAATCAACATCTTCATATGGAATCATCTTTTGATTATGACAAACACATCACAAACATTTAACTTCTAGGATTTACATAAACATTGTAGGCTTACAATGAAGCAGAAGGCAATAGTGGATATACACAAATGCAAAGTTACAAGTTTTTTGAATGACAATTTTGACAATTTAATGAACATATGATTTTAAATGTGCTATTTTAATAGGGATACTTTCCAAACACTTAAAAGAGTAAGATGACAAATGATGACTAAGTCATCAAACTATTTAAAACAGTCTTTTACATGACTCAACCAAAGTTTTTCACTCCTATCACACCACCAAAAGTAGCTCTTTAAGTTGACTAGAGCAATTTCTAGCACCCTCTAGTGGCAAATTATCTGGGAGAATTGGAAGCTTATTAGTGAGAGATGCATTTCTGAAAAGTCTTCTGCAAAAAATATTTTTAAAAAGGCTATCCTGTCAGGGAGATTTTTTTTACAGACTCTGGGAACACTAGGTAGTGGAGCGACAGACTAGGTCATGAGGATGGCACTTAAGACTGGGATAAGCCACCCAAAGGTAATATCCACTAGATAAATCAATATTTTCATAGAAGGACTAGCAGGATCTGCTGTTGATTAGATGAAAAACAAAACCCCACTGTAAGAAACAAGTGGACATCTTAAGGAGGACCACAGTGATCAAGACAGGCGCATATGGCAATGCTCATTAGACACAACTGTGGGCAAAGTTCTATGGACTTCCACATTTTGCCAGCACTACTCCAGGGTTTCACAAACTCAGAAGTCATTCTACATTACATAAGACCAGACCCATATTGTTAAATCTGCAAGGCTATGTGTAATGTATCTTTTTAAAAAAATGCTCATTATTCTATACCCAGCACCCAGAACGGTGCCTGCCTCTCAACCAATACATCTGAATGAAAGGATCTCAAGAGGAATGGGAATGGATGGAAAATTTTAAATAGAAAAGTGATCTGCTGGGTATTGAGGGGGTGGGGGGGAGAGGGAAGGGGCGGAGTGGGTGGTAGCAGGGGGGAGAAATGACCCAAGCCTTGTATGCACATATGAATAATAAAAGAAAAAAAAAGAAAAGTGACAAAATTAAATTTGTACTTCAGAAATACTATTCTATTTTAGTGTGGATAACAGATTAGCGAAGACCAGCCTGAAACCAGGAAGACCTGTGGTGGTTATAGCTCCCCACTGCTGGACTTTTTTAGGTTTTTACAATTAAATATTGGTAAGAAATGATATTCACAGATGGATGTACTGGCTCACGTCTGTAATTCCAGCTACTCAGGAGATGGAGATCACAGTTTGAAGCCAGCCAGGGCAAAATGTTCATGAGACCCCCATCTCAAAAAGCTGAGGGCAGAGGAAAGAGGGAAAGGAAAGGAGAGTGATAGAGCATCAACAATATCATAAAACATCACATCTGTGAAGATAGATGATATAAGGGTATGCATTAAAAGCTGTTGAAAAATGGGGGGGTGGGAGGTAAAAGGATAAAGGAGAGCAATGGAAGAGGTTGAAGGGACCACAGCAGGCTCACAGTGGGGATACACTGAGAAATCCCCTGGAACATCAATTTAAATATTAAAAATGAAAGACAGGACTATAAAATTGGTACAGTATATGTGGGGGGAATGAAGGAGTTTAAGATGAGGTAACTGGTGGACGGACTTCATATACCTAGATGAAATAGAACAAAGAAACATCTTGCAATTGCTTTAAGTGGGGTGGGAAGAGGATAAAGGGGAAGAGACTGTGGGGATGATCAAACCAATGTACAAAATAAGCCTATTTGGAATTGTCACAATGAATCCTCCCTGTACAAGGAATATACCCTAATTTAAAAAAATAAAGCAATTATCTCTGGGGGAAAAAAGCTGAGGGTAGTGATACATATCTGTCATCCTAGCTATGGAGGAAGCGTAAATAGGAGGATCACAATCCTAAATGTGACACCCTATTGGAAAAATAACTAAAGCAAAAAGGGCTGGGGTCATGGTGAAAGTGGTAGAACACCTGCCCAGCAAACAAAAGGCTCTGAATTCAAACCCTAGTACTGCCAAAAGAAAAGAAAGAGAGAGTAAAAAACAATAAGGTAGAACAGAAAGTAGGCAGAATATGAGGGCAATGAGAAACTGGAAGCAAGGCAAGAATTAAAAATTGAATAACTGGGAAAAAAAGGGCACTATGTGTTCTTAAACAACAGAACTGCACAATAATGCTGTACTTTAATAAGATTGCATATTATTTATAATATAGCATAAAATAGAAGAGAAAGCCTATATCAAGGAGACCAATAATCCATACATAAGGTAAAATGAGTGATAGCAAGCACTTGGAACAGAAAAGCAAAGACAAAATCAAGGGTTATTTTTATGGAAGAGTTATAGATCTTCATGAGAAACTAGAAATAAAGAGTTCAAAAACTATTTCAAAGTTTCTAGTTTAGGAAAATGATCAATAAATTAGTGACAGACTAAAGGAAACAAGATGGTGAAAAAGAGAAATAAATCAATTCCCTGAAGAAAATATTTTATGACTATTACATGCATTTAAGTGTGAGATCAAAAAGTAGAGCTTTCTACATGGACACATTAGTCGTTCTGGTCTCCCCTTGTCGCCAATGCCAGGGAAGGAGTATCTAATCTTGCCTTCTAAAAAAAAGTAGATCTTTCATATTCAAATATTCCATGAACTCTTCAAGATATGTGATGAACAGTATTTCTTCTAGTTCGGAATATTTAAAAATTCACTCATCAGAAGAGTTTTCAGTTTCACTTGCAAAGAAAACCTTGCATGACACAAAAAGACATCTGATGAAGTTTCTCTACTATTCTAAGTAGTGCTGAAAAATTATCTTAAAAAGGTAATGAAACTGAAGATCAGTGAAGTTTTTGAATAAAAATTCAGACTTTATTAAATTCATAATAAGCTTCCTCCTACTCCATTTAGTCATCGGAACTTTGATTTTAAATTCAGAAATATCTACAATGACAATTCTTAGCTATTCCATCTTTTCATAAGAGCTGTACAGTGTGTTGACAAAAAAGTAAAGCAGTGTCTATGGCTAACAAAACACCCATTAGAGCTTAGTGAACGGGTATAAAATGGAGATGCAGAAGCAAAACATTACAGTAAAACCATTTCCTCAATTTTGAAGAACTGTCTTAAAGGTCTGTGATCAAGCCACCCAAAATGAAGGTATTTAATCAGTAAAGTGTTAATGTGTTGAAAGGACACAGGTTTGGTTTTTATAGATTTGATATTAACATTTTCACATATGTGAAATGTTCTTAATTTTCCTTCCTTATATGGCCCTTACATGCCTTTGGAATCAAGGTTATACTAGTCTCATCAAAAGAGCTGGAGGAAACACTCTCCCTTTCTTAGTTCCCCGAGTTTGTGGAAGATTAGAATTATCCTTAATATCCAGCAGACTTGTTCTTAGAACTGTACCAAATAATTTCTATTCTTTTTTTCAGTTAATATAGTAATTTACACATTTCAAGATTCATATGCATGTTAAAGTTTATACCTCTGAACACTAATTCCCAACTCCTCCAAAACTGTATCTCTTTTGCCCAATACTTCAGTTGTTTTCCTTAACCCCACAAATTAGACATTATGATTATGGTCTTTATCTGATTCTCTTTGTATTTTGTGTGTTCCTAATCCCTTTTGTATCCATTCTAAAAACTCTTCTGACATCATTTTTCTTCTCTCTTCAAAAAGTTTTCTATTTCTAAACATCCTCTAGGAAGTTCCTATTTCACACTTAGGTGTGGACACTGGGCTTTGACATGTCTGAAAATGTCTATTTTGTCCTCACTTCTGGAAAAGTTTTTCTAGTGCACTATTCTAAATTGACAGTTATTTTCTCTACATTTTGCAGATATTATTCTATTATCCTACAGATTCCATGGTTGCTGCTGAAAAGTCAACAATGAGGAGTACTGTTAATCTAGTTATTGCACCTTTATAAATAAGTCTTTACTCTTTGGCTGCTTTTTGAGTATTTCTATGTCTCTTGTGTTCATCAGTTTATCCACATAATAGTTTTTACTTGTCTGGTTAGGATTTGCTATGCTTCCTCAATCTGCAAATTCGTATGTTTAATCGATCTTAGTAAATGTTCAATTACCACTGCTTTAAATAGGCCTTTCCTCACTCTGTTAGCTCCTTCGGGAATTCTGCTTAGACAAATATTATATCTTCTCTATCATCTATGTCTTGATCTCTCTTCTTTATATACATGCATATGAGGCAAGGGCAATGAGTGGGCTGGTTTGTTGAAGCCCAGAAGAAAGGAGTCTTCTACTGCTGCACTGTTTGGCATTTTGGAAGGTATGCGCAGATACCCTTCAACAGGCACTGCAATTCATCCTACCATGACCCAGAGACCTAAGAAAGTACAGAGGACCCTGAGAGTGTAAAGCTAAACTTTACACTGCTGCTAAGGATGGAAAGAAAAGAGTTAAAAGCCTCCTCTTCAATTGTATGGAAGGAAGGAAAATGAGAAAAGCCAGTTTTCACAGCTGTGTTGATTGCAGAGCAATACATCCCAGGGGCAGGGCAAAAGGTATAGGTACACATCTGGTAAGACCAGATACATAATTGGCAGGGCCTACTGCAAAATGAAAAAGTATGGGTCCTAGTTCATGAATTATTATGAATTCCAGATCAGTTATAACACAACACTATACCACACACAGGGCTCTTCTAGGCATGAGAGCTCTACAACTGCACAGGTCAGACACCCATAAGGCTAGTCCTGACTCCCAAGCAGCAGAAGCAGAGGTAGATAATTTTCAGAAGACAGAATTTTCTGTAATGCATGAAATCAAGATCACCTAAAATTCCACCACCCAGAGACCACCACTGTTATTATTTTGGTATACATCCCACAGATTTTTCCATATACATCATACATACTTATTCATATAATTGTTCATATTGTAAAAATGGTATAATGAACAGTCTCTTCTGTGACCCTTTTAAAAAACTTATGACTTTTTGGAGAGCTTTCTAAAATGTTAATAAATATAGCTCATTTAAATCTTATTATGTAATTGAAAGAACATGTATGGATCCATGCTGCATTTTGCCAAACCCTTAGTGTTGGTTTCTGAAGGATCTGAGGGTTTTTGTTGCTATTATTGTTATTCTCTTGGTGGGACTGGGGTTTGAACACAGGGCTTCATGCTTGCAAACCAGGAGGTCTACCACTTGACCCATACCTCCAGTCCATTTTGCTATGACTATTTTGGAGATGGGGTCTCTTAAACTATTTGTCCAAGCTGGTCTTGAACCATGATCCTCCCAATCTCAGCTAAGATTATAGGCATGAGCCATCAGCACCCAACTACTGAGTTGTTTATTAATTCAAATAATGTGCATTAAATAGTAATAGAATTGAGTAAAGATTAAATAAGATAATCAAAAATATAAAACACTTCATAAAGTTTGGCATGCAACAAGCTCTCCTTAAATATTAATGATTTTCAAAAAATATTGTGTCCTGTTTAAAGGTTTACTAGTTTACATTTCCAAAAGCAGAGTAAAAAAGATTTTTGTTTTTGAGACAAGGTCTCACTATGTAGCCTAGGCTGACCTCAAAGTCACAATCCTCCTGCCTTAACCTCCCAAGTGCTGGCACTGCATGTGTGTGCCACCATGCCCAGCAAAGAGATTCTTTACATTTTTGCCTTTTGTACTTCTTCTCAGTGGTCTGCTCTGTTCTTATACAGTTCTCCCATTGGATTCCTCATGATTCTAAATTTTTCACTGACTTCCGTACTGGGAATATCGATTTTGTGTCATAGGAATAGCAAGTACTTTTATTCCCTTGAAAAAAAGGAGCAAAGTGAAGACTTACCTCCTGTTCCTAAGACCTTCAGGAGCTCAAAATTTTCAATTCCCACCTTCTCTGCATGTCCTGTTAAATTAGCTAAAAAGAGAAAAGAGAGAGAGAAATAAGGACAACAGCAACCAGAGGGGTCTGAGGGCTTCTGAGGTTCCACCAAAGTTTTATTTCTTGATAATCACTTATTAGTTACTTATATGATACATATATAATAATTATTATTTTATAATTATTTATTATATGATACAGATATGTTTCATACAATTTTGTATTTTGCATTATAAGACTTCTTATAAAATTTGGTAACTATATATCATATATGATTTGTACCAAAGGTTAAATTAACCTAAAGTATTAATAGTCCTTCTACTGACCAATATAATCTAAAAGTAAACAAAAATTCTAACATGTATGTAGATTTGTGGTGAAAAGAAAAAAATGGGAAGATTTGCAAGATGTTTTCTTTTATTCAGCCAATATTCACTGTGTGTCTAAATGTCATGCCTAAATTCCAGGCTGGCTCCAGTTCATTTCTGCCACGAAGTACGGGGGCACCAAGTAGTTTGCATTAGTCACTTGCACACACCTCTCAGTTCCCTCGGTTGAAATAAAAACACTGGTCTCAGTAGCAGATCCCTGCAAGCTCTACAATTATACAACTGGGCCTAAACACATATAGTCTTCAAAATGTATTCTATCCAAAATAAACAAAAGTAGCTATGTTATATATGAGCATTTTCCGCAGTACATTTCAGTGAGTTCTGTCCTATGAGATGTTAGTAAGTGTTATGTTTGAGGGGAAATGGAGAGCAGAGTGCTCTGATAGAATAAATTAGAAAATGGTTGGCTTTAACAACGTTAAATGGTTTCTTTACTGCCAAACCTCATAGATCTTGTACTATGAATCTTCATGACAGAGATACTGCATGTGAATTTATTTTAATACAAAATTACTTTTTATGGTAATACTTAGGAGTATTATGTGAACAAGCATTCTGAAGAAGTGGTTAAGAAAGGTTTGACCCAAATCATAGTTTCGCCACTTAAAAGTTATGTGACTCTGAACAAATTCTTCTCTGTCTCAATTCCCAATAATGTAAGATGAGGATAATAAAAAATGTCTACCCCCACACTATACTGATGTCTGCAATCTACCCTGAAAGGCATTTCAAAAAGTAAGATGAACTGATGGCTGAATATAGTCATGAATAGATATGTCATATAGCAAACATAACAAAATGTTAAAATTATAGAATCTAGATAGTGACTATAAGGGTGTTCAATATATAAATTTTTCAGATTCTCTGTATATTTATATTTGCTATAGTTTTGTAGTTTTATAGTTTGCTCTAGGAATTATAATATATATTACTAACTACTCAGGATTCTTTTACAGGTAATACACTTCACATAAAATATAGAAATCTATTCTTTTTATAATTTAAACATTTTTACTGATATAATATTTGTAAGGTGCAATGTGATATTCTGATTCATGCATACATTGGATAATGATCAATTTAGAGTAATTAACATATCCATCACCATAAATTTATCATTTCTTTATGGTAAGTACATTCTAAAGTCTCCCTTCTAACTCTTCTGAGGTCTACAATGTATTATTGTTAATTAGATTCACCCTGCTATACTATAGAATATCAAAACTTATTCCTATCCACTGTAGCACTGTAAACCATTGACCAATGTCTCCCCATTCACTCTCCGCTACCACTCTCCCTAGTGTCTGGTAACCACTATACTTTTTTCAACTTATATGAGATGAGCTTTCTTAGACTCCATACATAAATTAGATCATCAATGTTTGTCCTTCTGTTTTTTTTGTTTTTGCACTACTGGGGTTTGAACTCAGGGCCTTACATTTGCTAAGCAAATGCTCTACTACTTGAACCACTCCACCAGCGATGTGGAGTTGATCCTGACTTATTTCACTTAACAAAATGTCCTCTAGGACTAGCCATGTTGTCACAAATAGCCAGATTTCACCCTTTTTATGGCTAGTATTCTGTTGTGTATATATATATCATATTGTAGTTATCCTTCCTTTTTATGGCTAGTAGTATTCTATTGTGTGTATATATATATATATATATATATATATATATATATATATATATATCATATTGTAGTTATCCTTCCAAACACTGATGGGCATTTAAGTTGATTCCTTATCACAGCTATTGTTCATAATAACAGTGAGAGCAGGTGTTTCTTCACCATCTTGATTTCACTTCCTTTGGGTATATACCCAGTAGTGGGAAGACTTCTAGATCATATGGTAGTTCTATTTTTAGTTTGAGGACCCTCCATACTGTTTTCCTTAATGGCTGCACTAATTTACATTCTCCCCAACAGAGTATGAGTTCCCTTTTCTCTACCTCCTTGCCAGTATTTGTTATTGTTTGTCTTTTTAATAAGAGCCATTTTAATTGAGAGGAGATGGTATATTATTGCAGTTTTGATTTGCATTTCTCTGATGGTTAGTGATGCTGAGCATTTCTCTGTATCTGTTGGCCATTTGTATGTCTTATTTTGAGGAATGTTTATTTGGACTTTAACATCACTTTTAAATGAGATTTTGGGGGGATTGTTTTTTTAGTTTATTTTGGTTTTTGCCATTGAGTTATTTGAATTCCTTAAATATTGTGAATATTAACTCCTTGTCAGATGTACGGTTTGAAAAAACTTCTTCCCATTCAGTAGGTTGTCTCTGCAGTCTGTTAACTATTTCCTTTGTGATGCAGAAGCTTTTTTGTTTGATGTAATCCAATTCATTCATTTTTGCTTTTGTTGACTGTGCATTTGGCAACATAGCCAAAAAATCTTTCCACAGGCCAATGTAATGAAATGTTTTCACTAGATTTTCTTCTAATAGTTCCACAGTTTTGCATCTTAATTTAAGTCTCTGATCCATTTGAGTTGGTATTTGTAACTGGTAAGAAATGAGGGGGACAAGCATTCTTTATGTTATAATTACTTGTTACATACTGTTTGGAGTTTATAACATTTACCTATGTTATAAGCTTCACAACACAATGTTACACATTACAATACTACCCAACTTCCACTACAGATATGATGCCTTTCAACAAATCTTAAATTTTCCCTTTACCACTTGAATTAAGTGCATTCAATTTTACCTTGCTTTTGGGGTACCATCTGCTTTGGGGGAGGTAGATTTTCACAAAATTAAATAAGAGCAGGGAAACACTCAGCAAGATCACATAACAATTTAAATACAACTTACCAAATTGAGGGACTAAGTGCTTCTCCACATCAACTAAACTGCATAATGCATGTGAGAATTTAACATTTTTTGTTTTGGGACTTTCTCTTGATTTTTTTTATTTATTATTTGTTTCTTTTTTGTGTTTGGTGGGACTAGGGTTTAAACTCAGGGCTTCATGCTTGCGAAGCAGGCACTCTACTACTTGAGCCAAAACTCTGGTCCATTTGCTCTGGTTATTTTGGAGATGGGGATCTTTCAAACTGTCTGCCCAGGCTGGCCTTAAACTGAGATCCTCCTGTAAAAAAAACAATCTTTTCTATCAAAGTATATGTCACCCTCTTAGCTTACTTAAAATTCCTCAGGTTGCCATCTTAGGTGACTTGCATTGTTTAAAGGGTTCCTGTTTCTTCTGGATTCTTGTACAGCCCCATTGCCCACGAAAATTGCCTGCCAAATTACGTGCCTTAACCTGTCCCTCAAGCCTTTTAGCCATTCAAGAAAGACTGTGAACCTTTGACCTGGACAAATCCCAGGTAAGGAGCAGGTGCAACTGTGTCAGGGATATAAGGAGAAGCCATTATCAATCATTTTGTGCTCACATGTCCCATTCAGTGGAGTGAATATGTGCTTGCACCCTCTTGATCAAAAGAAATTGCCTTGTCAAGATTTTCTCTGTTTCTCATGTGCCTGTTTTCAACACCGGACGGTCTTTAATTCTAACACTCCTAATCTCAGCCTCCCAAGTAGGATTATAGTGAGCCACTGGCAGCTGGCTTATTTGTTTTGACTGCATTTGTCAAAATTGCATGTAATAAATCCACAAATAAGGCAGGCTTAGTTTTTTGGGGTTTTTTTTTTCCATATTTGATGCTCTTTCTTTTCTAGGGTCCAAATTGTTATCTGCTGTCACTTCCCCTCAACCTTGAAGGTCTTCCTTGGACATGTCTTGTGATACAGGTGAAATTTTCTGAGTTTTCTTTTATCTGAAAAAATATTTTACCTTCATTTAAATTTTTATTGAACTATAATTCACATGGCATAAAATTCACAAAAGTATATAATTCAGTGGAGTTCAGTATATTCACAAGGTTGTGCTATCATCATTCATTCTTGAAGGATATTTTTGTTTGATTCAGAATTGAGGGTTAACAGTTTTTTTGTTTTTCCCAGCACTTCGAACATGTTCTTCCACTCCCTTTAACCTCCATGGTTTCTGAGGTAGATCAGTCCTTCAATGGACTCCTTTGCTTGCAATGTGTCCTCATTCTCTTGTTGCTTTCAACATTTGTTCTTTATCTCTGGCTTGCAACTGTTTCACCATCATGTGTCTTAATGAAGACTTCTTTGGATTCATTGAGTATCTTTCATCTAACAATTTCTGTTTTTCATCAAATTTGGGATAGTTTGGTCTTAATTTTTCAATTATTTTTTTCTATTGTACTCTTTCTCTTCCTCTGCTATTCCAATTATGTGCATGTTGAACTGTTTGATATTACCTAAGAGATCCCTGAGACACTATTCATTTTCGCCAGTGCATTTATTCTGTTTTTGTCATTAATTCACTTTTATTGCTGTCTTCAAGTCCACTTATTTTACCTTCTGACATCTTTATTCAGCTGTTAAATTCATCCAGTATCTTTTGTTTGTTTGCTTCAAGTACTGTGTTTTTATTTCTAGAACATCCAATTTGGTTCTTTTTCATTGTTTTTAATTTACTGGATAAGATTTTGTATTTTTCCCTTTGCTGATAGCATGTTGTTTTATTTCATTAAGGACAGTGCAATAGCATCTTTAACATTCTTTTTCATTTGTTTGTTTGTTTGAGTTTGCAAAGCAGGCGGTCTGCCACTTGAGCCACACCTCCAGCCCTAAAGTTCTTATCTTCTATTTCTAATGTCACATTCACCTCAAGAAAGAATTCATTTGATTTTCTTTCCTTCTGAGATGTGTCCCATTTTCTTGATTCTTCATATGTAGGGTAATTTTTAATTGTATCCTGAACATTACAAGTGTTACTTTGTGAAGAATCTGGATTAATTTTCTCCAATGAGTGTTACTTCATTTGTTTTAGCAGGCAAATATCTTGGTTTGGCTTGAATTGTAAATTCTGTTTCTTGGGATGAAGCTCCAGTCCCAATTTATATTCTCTTCTGAGATTCCTCCACTATTTTCAGTGGTCATGGTTCCCGGATTTCAGCTTTCTAGTTTCCAGGGCAAGAAAGATTATTGGCCTTCCACCAGAGTTCCCACAGTATATACTGGACTTAGCTAGAAGCTAACATCAGTGAGAAGGCCAAGCTACTTCTTTAAAGTTCCCTTCCTTTGCTTCAACTGTATAATTCCCACCAGAGCCTGTCTGCCTCTATTTACTCCCAAGTACCTTCATACAGTTGCTTTCTGAATTAAGTTGATGTTTTATA
Organism: Castor canadensis; assembly: GCF_047511655.1. NCBI lineage: Eukaryota > Metazoa > Chordata > Mammalia > Rodentia > Castoridae > Castor > Castor canadensis. The sequence goes on along the minus strand of NC_133388.1, from coordinate 17,801,382 downwards.
GTTGTTTTCTGATTAGGCATACTCCAATAGTATTCTATTCTGACACTACAAGAAGCAAAAGTCTTCCTGCAGTCAATATTGTAGTAACAGTTTCTATCTCAATCATTGCCTATACCAGTTAACCTAAATCAGGAAAAATTAAGGCCCATCTTAAAGGTTTTGAACTTAATACTCACATTACATTTATTAGGTAACCGATCACACACATGGAAATAAATCAATAGTAAACTTGATCATATTCAGACATAAAAGCAAATGGCAGGACTATAAGTTTAGCTTGGTGATAGAGCATGTGCTTGACAAGCATAAGCCATTAGGTTGGATCCATAGCACACATAAAAAGGCAAACGATAAATATCATACTATATAGAATCCTCAGGAATATATATTCAAGCATGTGACTCTAGATGTCTAAATAGTTCTCATTTATATGCTTTTATTTTGTCATTATGATTAACACCTTTGAACATAAAAGTCTAAAAATAAACTGTATTTCTCTAAACTGTTAATTTAAGAACAAGGGTGCAAATTTCCTAAAAGAAATACTAACATTTATTAGAACAAGACTTAAAATATTTATACACTTTATTTCATCTATAAGGTGAAACAAAGAATTACAGAAAAGGCTTCTGCATTTGTGAGTCATTCACATGCCTCAGTAAAGTCCAAAACAGGTTGATCAGAAAGTGTGGGGTTACTTTCATGCCTGGGAAAAACTTACCAAAACATGCCTGTACTGTTAGAACAGGCCTGACCTGGTTAGAATTGACCATTGTCTTTCTTTGTACCCCAAAGGAGATGGTACTTCATTGTGGTTGTAGGAAGAAAAAGAACTTTTACTCCTTTTCCTATTCTAGAGCTTGCCTCTGCTGGACCACTTTTCTACTTCTTTCCAAAGGTAAGAGAGGTTACTGATCCTACCATGCAAAAGTCCAAAATTTTTAATGGGTAGTTAGGAGTAGGTAGAGCCACTATGTTAAAAGATCAGCCTCAAGGTCCTTGTTTGGTTTTTACCTCAATGTTTTGGCAGGCCCAATTACCTGAGGCAGACCAGCCATTCTCTTGTACTTCTCCCTTTTGTATATATATAGTCTTAGGACCTGTTGCTACAGTCTTAATGTTTGTGCTCCTCCTCTCCCAATTCATACACTGCACTCTTAATTTCTAACATAATGGTATCTGGAAATGGGGCCTTCAGAAGGTTATTTGCTCATGAGAGTAGAACCCTCACGATGGGTTAGCACCCTTATGTAAAGAGACAGAAGAAAACATTTCTCTCTCTCTCTGCCATGTGAGAATACAGTAAGACAGTCAGTCATGTGCAAAGTAGGAAAGTGCCCTCACCAGACTACAGAGATATCAGCACCTTAATCTTGGATTTCCCAGCAGTTATAACTGTGAGAAATAAATTTTTGTTGTTTACATCACTCAGTCTATGATGTTTTTGATACAAAGTTCAAACTGAGACAATTGGTGTCCAACTACTAGTTTGTTCTCCCTCTAACCTTCTAAGCTACACGCCTAAACATGCTAGTCACAAGATTATGATGAGATGGGATTGGGAGGCCTCATTTAGGCTGTAAGCCAAAATTACCTACACCAATGCAGCTTATACAGAGCTCTACAATGGTGTGTTAGAAGTATGCACAGATCTTACTAATACGCTACTCTGATTCCCACTAGCTTCAGTTCCTTGAAGACAGATCCCTCATGATTCCTGAGGGTAAAAAGAGTAGACTACAGAGCAGAATCTGGGCATTTCTGAATTTCTGGTTTTAACAACACGATAGCACCAACCCTCACCATCAGTCTCTAAAGTCCTAACTAAAAGAATTAACTCCTTCCCAAAGAAACAATGCTTTAAGAAAACACTTCACAAATACAAAAAATAAAGACTATTAATAAACTTTAAAGTTTTTAAAAACTTAAACTGGTGCTGACCCGTTGGTACTAGCTGGCAGTATGATCATACCAATTTTTCATAGCTGGCATCTGTCCTGACGGCCATTTCAGATGGGCTGTTAAGTATTATAAACCTGGACTAAAGCAAAATTTACAATCTTTTCAAGGTCTACTTTAATTTTATCTCTATTGTTAATCAACTGAGTCCATCTCCTCTTGTCAAAAGCATCTATAGCTTTTTTAATCATTTAGAAAAGAAAGGTATAAGCAGTTTTAATGCTGCCACAAAGTAACTTTTCTTGTTAAAACATTAGGAATTATTCTGTTGAATAGCTTTCACTTTTTTGGGGGGTGGACTGGGGCTTAAATTTCGGGGCTTGAACTTACTAAGCAGGCACTCTACCACTTGAGCCATGATGTTAGTCCAATCCTTTACTTCTTGATTGGTACTATTTTCCTATAATACATACTCCTTGGTTAGCTAATCACTTTGAATTTAATCCCTTTATAAGAAATCAATTCATTTTTTAAAATGTCAAAACTCAAATGAATTTCAGTATTAAAATGGTTCACTTTAAAAAGTTTGAGTTATTAACAGTTTTTAAAAGAAAAATTATAAGGCTATACTTTCAGGGATCATTTCTATAGTTCGTAAAAGAAAAATTATAACTGAAACCATTCCCTCTAAAATCAGGAACTAGAAAAGGATGCCCACTATCTCCACTCCTATTCAACATAGTACTGGAATTCCTAGCCAGAGCAATTAGGCAAGAAGAAGGAATAAAAGGAATATAAATAGGTAAAGAAACTGTCAAAATATCCCTATTTGCAGATGACATGATCCTATACCTTAAAGACCCAAAAAACTCTACTCAAAAGCTCCTAGACACCATCAATAGCTATAGCAAGGTAGCAGGATATAAAATCAACATAGAAAAATCATTAGCATTTCTATACACTAATAATGAACAAACTGAGAAAGAATAAACAAAAACAATTCCATTTACAATAGCCTCAAAAATAATCAAATACCTAGGTGTAAACCTAAGAAAAGATGTGAACGACCTTACAAGGAAAACTATAAACTTCTGAAGAAAGAGACTGAGGAAGACTATAGAAAGTAGAGAGATCTCCCATGCTCATGGATTGGTAGAATCAACATAGCAAAAATGTCTATACTCCCAAAAGTAATCTACATGTTTAATGCAATTCCCATCAAAATTCCAATGACATTCATTAAAGAGATTGAAAAATCTACCGTGAAATTTATATGGAAACACAGGAGGCCACGAATAGCCAAAGCAATATTCAATCAAAAGAACAATGCTGGAGGTATCACAATACCCGACTCCAAACTATATTACAAAGCAATAACAATAAAAACAGCATGGTACTGGCACAAAAACAGACATGAAGACCAGTGGAACAGAATAGAGGATCCAGATATGAAGCCACACAACTATAACCAACTTGTCTTTGACAAAGGCGCTAAAAATATATGATGGAGAAAAGACAGCCTCTTCAACAAAAACTGCTGGGAAAACTGGTTAGCAGTCTGCAAAAAACTGAAACTAGATCCATGTATAACACCCTATACCAATGGATCAAGGATCTTAATATCAGACCACAAACTCTAAAGCTGATACAGGAAAGCGTAGGAAATACTCTGGAATTAGTAGATATAGGTAAGAACTTTCTCAATGAAACCCCAGCAGCACAGCAACTAAGAGACTGCACAGATAAATGGGACTTGATAAAACTAAAAAGCTTCTGCTCAACAAAAGAAATGGTCTCTAAACTGAAGAGAACACCCACAGAGTGGGAGAAAATATTTGCCAGCTACACATCAGACAAAGGACTGATAACCAGAATATATAGGGAACTTAAAAAACTAAATTCTTCCAAAACTAATGAACCAATAAAGAAATGGGCAAGTGAACTAAACAGAATTTTCGCAAAAGAAATTCAAATGGCCAAAAAACACATGAAAAAGTGCTCACCATCTCTAGCAATAAAGGAAATGCAAATTAAAACCACACTAAGATTCCACCTTACCTCTGTTAGAACAGCCATCATTAGCAACACCACCAACAACAGGTGTTGGCAAGGATGCAGGGGAAAAAGGAACCCTCTTACACTGCTGGTGGGACTGTAAACTAGTACAACCACTCTGGAAAAAAATTTGGAGGCTACTTAAAAATCTATACATTGATTTATCATATGATCCAGCAATACCACTATTGGGGATATACCCAAAAGACTGTGACACAGGTTACTCCAGAGGCACACCCATGTTTATTGCAGCACTATTCAGAATAGCCAAGTTATGGAAACAGCCAAGATGCCCCACTACTGACGAATGGATTAAGAAAATGTGGTATCTATACACAATGGAATTTTATGCAGCCATGAAGAAGAACGAAATGTTATCATTCACTGGTAAATGGATGGAATTGGAGAACATCATTCTGAGTGAGGTTAGCCTGGCCCAAAAGACCAAAAATCATATGTTCTCCCTCATATTCAGACATTAGATCAAGGGCAAACACAAGGTGATTGGACTTTGATCACAAGATAAAAGCCAGAGCACACAAGGGAGATAGGAGGATAGGTAAGACACCTAAAAAAACTAGATAGCATTTGTTGCCCTCAACGCAGAGAAACTAAAGCAGATACCTTAAAAGCAACTGAGGCCAATAGGAGAAGGGGACCAGGAACTAGAGAAAAGGTTAGATCAAGAAGAATTAACCTAGAAGGTAACACACATGCACAGGAAATCAATGTGAGTCAACTCCCTGTATAGCTATCCTTATCTCAACCAGCAAAAACCCTTGTTCCTTCTTATTATTGCTTATACTCTCTCTACAACAAAATTTGAGATAAGGGCAAAATAGTTTCTGTCAGGTATCGAGGGGGCGGGGGGGAGAGGGATGGGTGGGATCGAGGGTAAGGGTGGGGTGGAGGAGGGGGGAGAAATGACCCAAACATTGTATGCACATATGAATAAAAAAAGAAAAGAAATGAAAAATATTATACAATAGATGTGAAATAATTGGTTCCTTATAGTATGACTGAACTCCTTCAGCTTCTCCTATATTTCATAAATATGAATATGACCATGTATAATGTGGGAAAATACAATGGATGTAATTTTTCAATTTTTATTGTAAAATCCATAAAATTCAACATCTTAATCATTTTCAGCATACTATTCAGTTATTACATGCATCCATAATGTTTTGCCACCATAACCACAATACATCTACGTAGCTCTTTTCATCTTATAAAGCTGAAACTCTATAACCACTAAACAGTAACTCCCGTTCCTCCCTGCCCCAACCTCTACTTTCTATCTCTATGATTTTGGCTGCTCTAAGTATCTCACATAGTTATCTCACATAACTGAAGTTCATACAGTACTGTAGCTGGCTTATTGACTTAACACAATTAAGATTCAGCCATGTTTAAGTAGGTGTAAGAATTTTCTTCCTTTTTAAAGCTGAATAATTTCCTACTGTATGTACATACCACATTTTGCTTATTCATTCATCTGTCAGTGGGCACTTGGGTTGGTTCCACATTTTTATTACTATGAATAATGCTATGAATGCAGTTGTATAAATATTTTATCAAGACCTTGCTTTCAATTTTTATGGAAATTAAAATCTTATAGTAAATGGAACTGCTGGATCAAATGGTAATTCTAATTTTAATTTTTTGAGGAACTTCCATACTATTTTCATAAAGGCTGTTATATACCATTTTACATCACACCAACAATGTGCACATTCTCACCAATATTATTATTTTCTATTTTTTTTTAAATAGCCATGATGGGTGAGATAGTGACTGGTATAAAAACAATAACAGAATAATTGTCTCCCCCCAAATTTAAGTAACTTTGTTCTCATTTTGTTTCATTATGAAATAATCCATGGTCACTATTTAAGAAAAAAATAGTATTATGGGATTAAAACAGACACTGAAATTTTCCCATAATCCTACCACTCAGCAATAACTATTATTAATCTTTGGCATATTTTAGCCACAAATCTATGACTGATAAATTGTTTTTTTATTTTTTTGAGAAAAAAATACATATATATACATATATACAAATATACATATATAGGCTAGCTTCCAACTTGTGATCCTCCTGCTTCAACCTTCCAAGTGCTGGCATTAAAGACACTTACTACCACGCCCAGCAATAAATGGTTTCTTAACTCAACTTTCTACACAATTCTTTTACCAAACATAATGTGTGATACATGTTTTCCATATCATTCTTTAAAGTTGTGAGATGTTTAACTTGGAACTTCCCACACTTATGGAGGAAAACAATCAGAAAAACACATTTTCCATTCTGTTGCCATAGTTTCTGCTAAACTGCACAAATGTAATTGCACAGAGCATGTGCTAGAAGCATTTGAGTAGATTTAATGATTCACGTGTTAAAGCTAAGAAAAGGCTTATTTAAAAGCACACTTACAGTGAAAGTAGAAATAAAAGAATAATAATGTTTTTGAAGCCATTTCAAATATATTTTTAGTGTATGAGTAAGTTACTCATATGCCAGATTTTATTTAATGAATTAATCATTTATTAAACTTGCACAAATATGTGAGAAAAGTGGTTTAATAAATGGGCTTACAGATTATAGAGTCTGTGGACACGAAGAAGACTATCATTACCATATAAGACTAGTCAGAAAAGTTCATTAAGAACAGGTCCTTATACATTCATTTTATAAAAATTTCCAAATGCCTACAAAAGACTAAGCCTTAGGCTAGATGCTAGGTCTTTAGCTAGGAAGTATGGGTTTATATTGCAAAAACACAAAGATGGCCAGGCTTGTGGCACATGACTGTAATCCTAGATACCCAAGAGGCAGAGGCAGAGGCAGGAAGAGCGAAAGGTCCAGACCAGCCTTGGTAACTTAGTAAGACCCTGCCTCAAAATAAAATATATGTACATAAAGGAGTAGAGCTTGTCAGTGGTAGACTGATAACCTAGCACCTGACAGGCCCTGGGTTCAACCCTCATTATGGGGAGGGGAGGTGTGGCTGGTGAGGAATTCTAGACTAGAATAATAGCTTGTACAAAAGTATATAAGTTGGAAATAACTATTTTCTTAGTACAGACTATTAAAAAACCTGTCCTAATTAGCTACATTATGTTATGTGGAAAGCGTAAAAATATAACATAAAATAGTACACAAAACTAGCTGCTTCAAAACCTGGAATGCCAGACTAATTAGTTTTAAATGAATCTGTAAATAATAATGGCTCCTGATGTGATGAGAGTAAAGTTTTAAGAAAACTACTCTGGCAATGTGCTTCATGGATAGAAGCAAGGAAGAACAAATGCTGAAAGGTGATGTAGTTATTGAAATAAATTAGATGTGTGCTAATGGGAGTCTGGTCTGAGTAGAAACTAGAATAAAGAGGAAATAAAGAACTCGCTAATATTCAGTTAAAAAAAATCCACAGAATAACTGTGTTGTACACTGAGACTACAAAAAATAAACAGGATAGGATCTCTACTTTTAACAATTTGCTGAAATTCTGTTCCATTTTTTCCCCATTGGCCCCTAGTCTGAATGTTTGTGTCCCTTAAAATTCATGTTGCATTGTAATCCCCAATGGGCTGGTACTAAAAGACTGAAGGCTGTGAGTGATGATTAGGGCTCTGACCTCATGAATAAGACTACCCTTATAAAAGAGCTTGAGGGAAGCTGTTTGCCCTTCCACAGCTAGAGGACACAGCTAAAAGAGGCTATCTCTATGAAGCAGAGAGACCTCATAAAACAACAAATCTACTAGTGCCTTGATCTTAGACTTTTCAGACTCCAAAACTGTGAAAAATAAACTTCTATTGTTTATAAATACCCAGTCTATGGTATTTTGTTACAATAGCCAGAATGGACTAATGTTGCCCCACATCTAAAGTACAAGAAATGCAAGTCTAGTGAATGGTAATGTTACTGACAGAATAAGGAAGTTAAAAGGGGAAGTTGGGAATTTCAACACTGATTTTGAAGTTATGGCAGAATATCTCATGTAGGCAGCTCAAGATAAGGAACTAAAGTTCTGAGCAGACATCACACACAAAGCTGTCGGGAGGGGGCAGTGGCTAATGATTTAAGAAGAAAGTCTTCAGGAGACCACACAAAAAAGAAAAGTGAGTCTTAATTGCTATCTGCAGCTATGAAATGAGAAGAAAAAGAGCCAGAGAAATGGTTAGAAAACTAACCATGTATTGAATCCAAGCAAAGATAGAAAGTAAATAAAAAAGAAGTACTGCCAGTGGCTCATGCTTGTAATCCTAGCTACTCGGGAGGTAGAGATCAGGAGGATCATTGTTCAAAGACAGACTGGACAAATAGTTTGTGAGACCCTATTTCAAAAAATCCTTCAGAAATACAGCGCTGGTGGAGTGGCTCAAGGTGAAGGCCCTGAGTTCAAGCACCAGTACCACACACACGAAAAAAAGTACCAATGAAGTCAAATGCAAGGTGGTAATAAAAAAAAAGAATTCAACAGTAATTTTTTTTTACAAACTGTTAATAGTGGAAGGATGAAAGCAAAAGCCAGAGTCTAATAACACTGTGAAGGAAGCAATATTTCTCTACATTTTTTTAGGTGTCAAAGGTAGAAGTGTTATCTTGAAAATGAAATAACCAAATGGGGAAAAGTGAGTTATTTGTATGATGTTTAAACAGATAATGGCATGATTGCTAAATAGGATAATGACCACCTAAGTGACCCTCTACACTCTCTTTTAAACTCTGAAGTCAAATAGTATTGGTTGGACCCAAAGTATTCATGGCCATAAACTGGAGAGCTAGAGAATTCATCCCAGGGTCAAAACAACAAACTACCTGAAAGAATTATAGGATTTTCCAGGAGACCTCATGGAGCCATATACTTGATCATCAAATTGTTCAATAATATTACAGCCCAAATCTTGTCCAACCTTTTAAAGGTAGTCTGAAACCCCTTAGTGCCAATGCCACTCTAATAGACATCCAGCTGCCTGCAATAAAAATCCAAGCTCCGATCTAAATATTCATGAATAAACAAAGATTGAGCCCCAAGTCTGTGCAAGAAGGTCAGGATGTGAGGGTGGGAATGGAAAAACAAAACAACACCGTTAAAAGAATACAGACCTTTGTATAGTTAATATATGCTAATAAAAATATAGACAATTCTTTTAAAGGATATCAAAGAGAGGAACAGAGGAAAAATAGGAAAGAATCCTATAAAAGTTTTTTCCAACTTAGATGGGAAAAAAGGCCCATGGACAAAGGGAACATGGAGAAGGCTGGAAAAAGAAGATTGTGGAAGGGATGATTCCTAAGGGAGCAGGTCCTTCTGGCAGTGATAAATAATGGATCCAGGGCCAAAGGGGCTCAAGAGAAGAATTTAAGGACATAGAGGAAGACAAGGATATGTAAGGTGTCTGAGGTATGTGAAAACAGAATTATATACAGCCTTTCTAATAGACAGAAATGGTCTCTGAAGAAAGTACTAGAGAAGCAATGGATTAAAGCAAGAGTAGAACATTTCATGATTTAGATTGGCCACAGAGGATGAAATAAGATTTATGCAAAGACACCTTAAGAAATAAAAATCACTGTAAGCAGAGGTCTTGAGCTATCCTAATCAAAAGACCTAAAATAGCTAAAGAAAGGACAACAAAAGACAGACCGGACAAACTGGGCAATGTCGTTCTAGTACTGCCCAGGGGACAACCTAACTAGTCGATTCAAACATCAGGTTCCTTAGGAAGGAGCACCCCTGTCATAGAGATGGATACTTTAAAGTCTTTAGCTACTTGAACATTCAGTCATCTCCCTTTTTCTCTGATTCCAGGTTCACCACAGAAAGGTATCATTTGAGTGTATCAATCTTTTGATTATAGCTATAGCTATACACAGGAAATCAGAGCATGAAGAGAAAACAAATAGCATAATGACCCAAAATTGAATGAATCCTATTTGCTACTACCAAGGAACATTTAATTAACAGAAATATATAAGTGACACTGCAGTACATATACTGTGACCATGTCAATGATTTAATTCTTTTTCATTTCAGAAAAAAAAAGAACTATATACGGCAACCTTGTGAGATTTGTTGTGAATGCAATAGGAAGTATAGAAATTTACAGCTTATTGCAGATAAACTGAAGGGGTAAGCTGTAATTTATCATAAATCTGAGATCTACAGAATACTATCAATTTCTAAAACTTAAAGTTAGTCCATTCGAAACCTTGCCCAGGACTGGAGGCATGGCTCAAGCAGTATAGTGCCTGCTTTGCAAGCGTGAAGCCCTGAGTTCAAACCCCAGAACCACAAAATAAGTAAACAAACAAATAAAATCTTGTCCAATTTTTCTGAGATACCAGTTCATCAACTTAAAAGGGGGGAAACAAAGCCTAACAAGTTGGTAAAAATATTCCTATTTTTGGTAAAGAAAAGAGTTTTTGTTCTGACCTTTACTCCTCACTTGTAATAATTAGTTTCACCTTCCATTTTCTATTAAATAAATTAAATAAATCTCAAAATTAACCTCTAATTTCTAAGTTCTGGTATTAATAAGACTATCATACTGTGCAGTACCAACTTATAAAAGTTGAACCTGGGATTTTCCAACTTTGTGATGGTATGAAAGTGAGAGGCATTCAGTAGAAACTGTACTCCAAATTTTGAATTTAGATGCTCGCCTTAGACTAGCAATATGCTGTCCGTTATGCCACCCCAGATGTAGTAGCTGTGAGTTGCAGCTCCCAGTCATGGGGTCACCAGGGGAAAGCAGCAGTACTCTACAGGGTGCTATATTGCTAAACTATAGAGTTCAGTAGGTTAGATATATTAAACACATTTTCCACTTAACGATATTTTCAACTCTCAATGGGTTTATCAGGATGTAACCTGGTATCTGTAACAACTTTCTTCCACTGCCCATACTGTATGCCTTTTGCCTTCATCTAACAACTCAGGATGGTTGTGTTCTTCACCTCTTGGGATGACTCATACCTTGGTTCCTGAAGAGTCTGGCCATTAGTAAGTCCTGCCTGAACTGAGTTGTAGTTTTCCAGTGAACTGACTGTCACAGGGCATAATAGTTAAGAGATGCCCAAAAGGATCTTCTATATTCCACACATATGCTTCCCTAATCTTGATTATGAAATAGCAGTCCTAATTCTCTTTGGAAAACAGGATCAGTCACCCCAGACAGCACCATACCTCCATTTTCTGCCTGTGAATTCAGAGGCTTGAGGAGCCCAAATTGCCCAGGTGGCAGTCTTAACTTCAAGTTCAATGGAATCACTGGAAACAGTCTTGCTTTTGGAACTAAGACCCGTAAGTCGGTAGAGTATAAAGAGGTGAGAACAGAAAGCAAACACTTTGCTATGGGATACTAGGGTAAGACTAAGTGGGGCCACACCCACAGCTATCCCTTGATTTCTGTCTATGAGAGAAGCAGCATCACTTACTGGTTGCTGATTTGGAGCATACAAAGTCCTCTGGCGAATCTTGCTCCATCCCTGCAAGGTACTTGCACCTAGCTGATACTGTAACTGTCTTCAAAAGGCCATTCTGTCTGAGGCCTAGAGCTTCAGGATGGAGGAGAGCATGTTAAGTCCAGTGAATTCCATAAGCATAGACCCACTGCATACTTCATTAGATTTGAAAAAGTGCCCTGAACAGGCAATGCTGTGTGGATTATCATGACAGTGAATGGGCATTCTGTAAGTCCATGGATGGTAGTTTGGCAGAAGCATTGTAGGTGAGGAAGGCAAATACATATCCAGAATGTCCATTATAGTGAAAACAAGGCACTACTCCTTCCATGATGCAAGAAGTCCTATGTTATCAAACTGCCCCTAAGGAGCTGCTTGTCACTCTGAGCAATGAAGCAATATCAGTACTCAGTGTTGGTCTCTGCTACAGGCATGTGGCATCAGCTGCAGCCAGGTCAGCCTTGGTGAGCAGAAGTCCTACATAACCTCCATCCTTTCTACCATGTCTATTTTGTTCATGAGCCTGTTGGGCTATGACAGGGGTAGCTAAGGAAAGAAGCTTACTGGTATCCATAGAACACATAACAACTTGATTCTCAGTATCTTCTGCTGAGATCATCCTTTACTGGGCACTGACACAAACAAATATTTTCATGTTTTTCATCACTTAGGATTCCTAGCCACAAACCTCTTCACCAGACTTCCTTGTCACCAGTTTCTAATTTTGTTCCTTCCAACCTGACATCCAGCCATTGACCATAGTCCATGAAATAGTATGTAATCACATATCTGGCCATTTCTCCTCCTAAGCAAAGTGAACAACCAGGTGCATTGCTCAAAGTTTGCCCACTGTGAGGATCTCCCTTCACCACAGTCCTTCAGGGATGTCCCAGAAAGGGGCTACAGTACTACAACTGTCCACTTACAGGTGGTGCCTGTGTATCACACAGAACTATTGTAAACCAGGCCTGAGTTTTCTTTTCCTCTGTTAACTGACTATGACACCACACACTAGGAGAAAGAAAGTAGTATAGCAAGTGTGAAGACCTTGGCATTTGGATCATTTCATATAACTTTGCCTTCAGAGCCAGAAACCAAATAGATACTTATTAGCAGCATGTAGTCTGGAAAATAGAAAAAGGGAAGGGTGCCAATAAGTACTTTCTCACAGCAGAATTAAGTGCAGAGGTGACAGTAGAATTGCAGTGGAAAACTGAGGTTATGACTTAGGAGGAACAAAAAACTGCTGTATTTTCTTACATCAAACTGAAATCTGATCTTTGGGAACATTATTTTGGACTATTACAAACTTTTATATCTTGCATGAAAAGTATAATTCAACATATATTCAAAAACAATTTTAGTAGTTTGGAAGCAGGAGTATATGGTTTGCTGGAATGGTTTAATTTTTTACCATTCACAAGTTCTGTGAAAATCTAACTTAAGAAGGAATGCTATGCTTAGTGTAAACAGGGCAGATCTGTTCTTTATCTCTGTAGACACAGGATGGAGGAATGACTGTCTTCAACCTACATATCAGATAGTTAACAGTTTATAAACTAATAATAAGGGAACCTTATTTTTAAAATAAGGCCTTTAAAACCTCTACAAAACCTTTTTAGTTGCTATATTGCTCCCTAAATTATCTTTTCTTTCACATTCCTTTGAATATTAAGTTTATTCATTTGGCATGGCCAGGAAATGAAGTGTTTGAATGGATGGTTCTTAAATAAAACTACATGCTTTATAACAGGTGCAAATTTCCAAATAATTTGACTATGGTAAAACTGATTACTGTGCATTGGCACTGTTATTTGGAAATCCTGTATATGTTTCATATCTTTTAATTCATAAAGTTTATGTTCACCAAATCTGTACATACACACATGCAAACACACACAAAAGCTGCATATAAAAGCGATGTGCTGTTAAATCAAATGCATCTATAAAACTTGCAACATTTGAGATAATGCACTAACAAATAACTTGGAGGGTGTGTGTGTGTGTGTGTGTGTGTGTGTGTGTGTGTGTGTGTGTTACTGGGGATCAAACCTGGGGTCTCAAGCTTGCTAAGCAAGCACTCAACCACTGAGCTACATCTCCAGCCCAAAATAACATGTTTTTATAAAAAATAAATAACAAGTCACTTTTAGATGATGTGTATAGTGCATAAAATGTGTGCATTTTTTTGTGTGCATATTAGAAAACTAAGTCTTAAAGCTTTATATTGGCACTTAAAATACGCAATTTTTTCTAATAGGCAAGCATTAACTTTGACAAGCATATAAATTCTGTAAAACAATAACTAAATAAACACTGAGAAAATCTTAACTGGATGCCTGTAATCCTAACTACTGGGGAGGTTAAGATCAAGAGGCTTGTGAGTCAAGGCCAGCCAGCCCAGGCAAGTTTGTAAGACCTCATTTCAACCAACAGCTGGGCATGGTGGTGCATGCTGTCATTTCAAGCTTCACAAGAGGCTGAGAGTGAAAGGATTACCTCCCCAGACCAGCCTAGGCAAAACTTTGTGGAACCCCATCTCGATGAAAAAAAAAAAAAAAAACTAGGCATGGTGGCATGTGCCTGTCATCCCAACAAAAAAAGTAAGTTTAAAATAGGAAAATCAAAGTCCACACTGGGCTAGGCAAAAAGTAAGCCTATCTGCAAAATAACCAAAGCAAAAAGCACTGGAGGACTATCTCCAGTGTGCCTCCCCAGCAAGCTTGAAGGTCTCAATTTAAACTCCAGTACTGCCAAAAACAAAACAAAACAAAACAAAATGACAACAAAACAATCCTTATTGAATCTGAAAAAAATCTTCTTCATAATATTCATGATTTTAAAATACTTTCATGTTTTTTACTTTATAGCCCTAAGTGCTACTACTGAGGTATAGTTTACATACAGTAAAATTCATTCTTTGTTGGATACAGTTCTGTGAGTTGTGATAAAATCATACATTCATGCATGACATTTTGAAAGTTGATCTTGTCTTCTATCCTTAGTATTTTATGATCTCACAGTCAAGGACTATCATTGTAAACTCTGTACTACAGCTATTCAGCATTCAATAATTTTAGTAATTCTGATGTTTTTCCTTTGGGTTTAGTAGAATTAGTGCTTAAGTAATTTACTTTTTCCTCTTCCCTATTTTCAGGGCATTAGTGTGGGGCCTTTCTCATTTCAGGCCTTGACTACTGTATTATTCTGTGCATTGCTGTGACTTCCATCTCAACTCCTTTCTCTTCCACACTGCTGTTGGTAGTTTTTCTAAGGTACAGAACTGATTATCTTAATCCTCTGCTTAAAATCTTTTCTGGGCTCCCCACTGCCTTTAGAAATAATACATACTTCTTTTTCCAGTCACACATAAATTCTTTCCTGAGTTGGCTCCTGCCTGGTGTCTTACTGTGCCTTCTTTCCCATGATCTGCCTGTCTGCACAAAGTGCCCATTCCCAGACATGTCACCTGCTCTGTTGGCTTTTGTATGCTTTTCCTTCTGACTTGCAGACTTTTTTCTACCCTTCTGTCTATCAGCTGCCTGACATCCCTAAACCTTCAGATGTTCTCTTATGCTCTTCTGTACTCAGTTTACCTCAATAAACTGAGTGCTATTACCTCTCTAATAGCACTTATACTTTGGACTTGATCACTTGCCCAGGTCAAACTCCTTCCAGGGCAGGAAGCCTTAGGAGCATGTATGCCAGCTGAGACTAAGAGGTCAGAAGCAGTGTAGGAAAACAAAAGGACAGATTTGCTGATCCTAATACAGAAGGGGAGAGAAAAGGAGAAAAGTCAGAAAAGGGATGTGATTCCAGGGGAGAGGTGAGATAAACATTTCTTCTCCACCCCCCACCCCCAGTTGCTTGATGAAGACGGATTCAGAAAGTTCCTTCTTCCTGCTCCTCTTAAAGGAGCAGCTGTCTGGTTGTCTACTGTCCTACTCCTTTGTCTTCTTTGAAGTGTGGAATGCTTTCTGTGCATGTTTGATTTTGGTTTTTGTCTGTGTGTTACCTGGCAGAAAAACCATGGTGGGGAAATAGCTCTAAGAGTTTTGAGGAAGTCTGTCCTCCTAGTGACTGAGGGAAACCTCTGCAGACAAGGAAGGCTTTACACCTGCCCAAGCCATGGCAATGCAGGATTTGAGTCAGTTCAGTCTAGATTATAAGGGGCTGGCAAGCCCCACCAAATAACTAGGTGTATATATATATGCAGCCAGGAAGAGTGGGAATGAATACACAAAATGAGAACATCTAGTTTTAGGAAGGTAAGATTACTGTTGTTTCTATTGTTCTCTGTTAAGTTCATAATACTAGGGAAGTTTTTAAAAGACAAAAATATCTACAGAATACAGATATTCCTTGACTTATGATGGGATTATGTCCTGATAAACCTGTCTTAAGTTGAAAATATTATTAAGTCAAAAATGCATTTAAGGCACCTTACCCTACTGAATGCCCTAGCTTAGCAACACAACACATGGGAGAGTGCCCGTGAGTGGGCACGAGGTGGAGGGGGTGGGGCACACCTGACGGGAGTTGACTGAAGCTGTGGCTCTCAGCTGCTCACAGCATCAGAAGAGAGGATCGATAATCAGGGAAAAGATCAAAATTCGAAACTTGAAATATGGTTATTAATTGATTTCACATCATCATAAATCAGAAAATCAAAGTCAAACCATTATAAGTTAGGAACCGTCTGTATGTCCTTAATATCACATTTCCCTTGAGTACAAAATCACATATTGCATTTATTTTGTCATGTCTCTTTTATCACATTTCATCTGGAAGAGTTTTCAATTTTTGTCTTTGGTGACTGACTTTTTTTGAGCAACAGAGACAACTGTTTTTTGTTTGGTTATTTGTCTAAATAAAATTTTCCATTTGACATTTCCTCATGATCCTGGCTATGCCTGCTCAGTACTCAAGTGATATATGCCTCTCAGTGTATCACAACCAAAAGCATACAATGTCAGGTCTGTCCTCACTGATGACATTAGTTTTGAATAACTAGTCAAGGTGCTATCCAGATTCTCCAATGTATGGGTACTAATTTTCCCTTGTGATAAACAACCTGTGGGGAGAAAGGATAGGGCAATTAAAATGTCCTGTTCTGCATCCAAACCTTCCACTTAGATTTGGCATCCATGGGTGATTGTCACCTGAACCATTATTTATTATAATGATTATGAGAGAGTAATTTTCCAATTCTTCCACTCCTTTGAAACTTGTCAGTACTGTACCTAGGAGAAAAGCCCTCTCTGGTCCCACTTATCTATCCACCTAGCTATCTGTTTTCAACAGTTTAAAATGTATTCCTATCCTTATTTAACATATAAATTTTCTGAGATTTGGACAGCAAAACCATTCTGGCTGTGTCCTAATATGTTCCCTTTCTTTTCTGTCTTTTGGGTTTTTTTGCTTTGTTTCATTTTTGAGCACTTACTTTATTCCTCTTATAATAAGCTTTGACTCCTTTTATGGGGAAATGTCAGAGAAACCAAGATCTGGATGCTGGGTATGCTTATAGCTAGCAGGGCATGTTACTTTCTAGGTGTTCTTGAACAGAACTAAGAAAGACATATTTAGGTCATATATTTATGTTTTCTTAGACATTTTGTATATTTTTAAATCTCCTGTACATATACATAGGCTATACATGGACTTAGGTTGTATGCATGTTTGGAAAGTGCTTCAAAATATTGTAAGGGATGCCTCAATTCAGTGGCTATATAGTTTGCTTACAATTTCCTAACATAGGAAACTATCTGTATATAAAATTATCTGACACTAAACTTGTTTGCAGGTTTAAGTCATCCCATAAGCATCTGGCCAAGGTACTCTAAACAAATAAGAATATGAGTACAAGAATAATGATACAACTGAATGATGAAACCCAAATATTAGGTTGAGCCAATGGAATGTGAAGTATATCAACAATGCCTAGCTAGTCTAAAATCATGGCCTGTCATGCCATCACCAAGCCACTTCTCATCAAATAACCTCTGTGTTCACCTCCTTGTATCTTTCCAAGAATCATAATGTCAACAACTAAGAGGACACATTGGGCAGCTAAAGCAGAAAAAGGGGTTTGAGCACTTGAGGATTCAAGTCCTATGTTCCTTTCCTACCACTTTTTTAGGTGGAAAAAAATGTTTCAATTTGAAAATGTTTTTGTGGTTTGTATGGTTTCTGGGTTCTGCTTGTGTGTGATACATCTCAAAGAACAAGATTTTTGCCTTGACCTCAAGTAAAACTGAAATTGAAACTAAAACTGGGAATAAGCATGTATATAGACTTATGCTGTATGCATACTAATGTGATATAAATTACAAATATTTGCATGTTGCATATAATTTAAGGTCTACATACTGATCTATCTCATCTTTGCATTAGTCTCAGCTTCACAAGTAAACCTATCAAGTGCTTACCATCAGTATTTTCTCCAGTCTGTTTGGGTGAAACCTGTTATCTAGTAGATTTCTTAGAATGACTGCCTACATAGGATATTTCATGAGTCCTATTGCTTAAACCTTCTATATCCTTAATCTTCAAGACAATGCTGAATATAATTCTTGCTTGTAACTTCCTTTCCTTAAATTTCTTTTAAAAAAACAATGTTGCTCCAATGTTGCCTTGCTTTATTTGTATGTTGCTTTTGAGAAGCCTGATACAGATAATTATCCTACCATGAATAATATATTTCCATCTTTTTGTCTGTAACTTTGGGGATTTTAAAAACATTTAGTCTACGTATGTTACTAACACTAAATAGAAAAGTCTAACAGTGATACTAATAATGGCAATGCTAGGATAGATCTCAAAGTTGGCCATTATGGTACTAATTATTATACCATCAATTTTCCCCAGTACCCACTGGGCCATTTCAATGTACAGAAATAAGTCTTGTTTAATTTTTGGAATTACATTTCTTGGATAATTTATTTTTCTTAAGAATTCCTGGTACATAGCTGGGCACCACTGGCCCACGCCTGTAATCCTAGCTACCTGGGAATCTGAGATCAGGAGGATCGTGGTTCAAGCCAGCCCAGGCAAAAAAATTCATGAGATCCCACATCAACCAACAGTTAGGCACAGTGGTGGGCACCTGTCATCCCAGTGACAGCAGGGAGTGTAAAATAGGAGGACTGCTGGCAAAAAGTAAAACCCATCTCCAAAATAACCCAAGCAAAAAAGGGCTGGAAGCATGGCTCAAGTAATAGAGCACCTGTCTAGCAAGAAGCTCTGAGTTCAAACTCTAGTACCTCAAAAAGAACCTGTTAGACATGTATTACATCTGCTTTGTCTTTCTCCATTTCAACCACTTTTTCTCAAAAACAAACATTTTTTCTTTCTGAATCTATTTTTAAAAAGTTTCCCAGCTGTTCTTGAATGCCCTTATCAAGTTTTTATTAAATCTATTCTTACCTGTTCTTCCCTGGAGGCCTAGTAAACAGTCATCATTTCTAATAATCTGCCTTTTCCTCTATCTTTTTTCCAGAATCCAATCTACTCATTGCATTTCTCCTTTTTAAAATCCATTTCTTTCGTAGTTTTTAATGTATGATTCAAGGGCTTTTTTCTTTTTTTTTTTTCCACATCACCTAATACTTCCCTGAGAATATTTATTCAGTTTAGGGTATTGGCTTCCTATTTTCTTCTGCATAATAGTTAGATTTGGGAAAATGTTTTGATTTGCATTTTCCACTTTATTTTTATAGTAGTTTTTACTAATTATTTTTCTACTTCTAAGCATTCAATGCCCAAGGTTCCAAGTATAAAAGGTTCCTATCATTGAGGTTTACATGGTATAAGTGATGTTGGGGAAGGACTGTGAGTAATTTTTCTTGTTTCTACAGGATATATTTATTTCTTTCTCTTCCCAGGTGCCCAACCCAGTGTTATTGATCTGGTTCTCTTCTGGAGGCAATTCTTCCTTGAGGCTGATAATTCTGATCCTTTCAAGCCCTTTCCCTCAGTTGAAACTGTGAACTAACAAGTCCAGGCCAGGGTTCAGTATTTTTGCACATACTGTTGACACTTTCTAAGGGTGATTTTGCTTATGTTTTGTCTAAGTTTTTGGTCCTCTCTCCTCTTTCATCACCGAGTCTCTAAAGACTCTCCTTCTCTACTCTACACCCCACAGGATTGCTACAGCCAGAGCTCTATGGAACTCGGTGCTTTTTCTTTACCTACTTAAAGTCATCTGAAGATTATGGTATTTCCCACTTCTCAAAAATGCAGAAGGTATGGGTAAAGCATGATTGTATTTGTGCTTCTTGTTGATATTATGTCTGGGGTGAGGGTAGTGCACATGGAGATTTAGAAGTTAGCAACTGTCACTGTCCTCTACACCTAGAATATCTGTCCTTGCTCACTGCTGTAGCACCATTTCTGAAGTTCCCAAAACACAGCAAAAAATCCTCAAGGAAAATTGGAAGCTTCCAGGTTGGCCTAGCAGTCTCTTGAAGGTATTGCAAGGGTTTAAAACCCTCCAATCCCATCTCCAACCAAACCTGTGAAAACAGAATGTTTTCATTTTTCTCATTAAAAGAAAAAAGTAGGCTCTGCAGCCCAATATTTCCTAAAAAATTCTGAGAGGCTTCATACAAGACTTTTCTCACTGGAAATTTTATCACTCAGAATCATCTAAGTGCAATAACCCCAAATTTTAAAACAACAGTATTTCTCATTCATTCAACATAGCCAATCTAGGGACCATGTTCCATATTCTCTTCACAGGACCCAGGGTCACAGAGAAGCCATCATGTAGACCACTGTCAGTTGCTGAAGCAATGGAAATAAAAGTTTTTAATGGAGTCACATTGACAATTAAACATACCATTCCTAAAGCCTTGCATGGAATCTCAGCTTAATTTCATGGGCCTGAACTAGTCCCATGACTTTGCCCAACCCAACCAAAAATGGACCTATCTTGTGCCAGGAGAACAACCAGAAATCCCTACCGTAGATGTCTTATCTTAAACCTAACATATTCCTGAATATTTCTGTTAATGGCAACATAGAGATGTACTACTTAGCATACAAAAGTTACACTGACTGAATATTAAAATCAAAGAAATCATGTTCTAATGAAATTCAGATGACATATAGTAAAGCCTATCAAATACATGTAGTATTTTAGTTGGCCAAATGATAGGATTTAAAATGCTTTAATTAGAGTTCCCAGAAAACAAAGTTAGCTGTTTCCAACACAAGCTATCAGCAGCTTTCAACTACAGAAGACTGTAACTACAATACCCTTAGAAAGAAAATTTGTAGGATTTTCAAGAAAGATTTGAACCACTAATATAAAGACACACATGTATGTTTAAGATGTTTATTTACATGCAGGCTTATACTGATTTACTTAGCAAAAATATATCAGAAGTAATATTTGAAGGGGCAATAAGCACAAAGGAAGATACTTAATTTTTTTATATAAGAGTTCTTAAATTGAGCTACAAATCTAGAAGGTAAAAAAGGCCAGTTATAAAGTAGCTATAGTAACTGGATGATGGTACATTGACACACATAAACACTTTAAAAATCCAAGGACATCAATAGAAAAAGACATTCTTTCTGTGTTATATGCTATAAAAATGGAATTTTAAAGAAATATTAGAATAGTAAAAAATTGGATACCTATAGACTCCTCATAGGAAATGGCAATTTTCAAAAATTCAATTTTACTTTCCCATTTTTGTCTTCCATTTCTAAAACTTTTTAAATGTAGGTAAAAAACATTATAGGTTTTTAAAAGTGACTTCTACTTTACTAAGCTGTCTTTATGATATTGAAACTGACTGAAACTAATGAGGAAATTACAAGATTCTATATTTCATATAGAAAAGGATAGCAAGTAGGCAACAACTAATCAAAGTATATCTATAGAAATACCCATCTCAATTAAAAAATTAAAACCCAGAGTACACTTTAAAATATTCATCCCACAAATACTTAATAAGTTCTAATTACATGTAGGCACAGCATAGGGCTATCTAGAACAGTGGTGGCTTACAGTCTCTCAGCTCAGGATAGAATTCAGACTCCTTTTACTAGCTATGCATTCTCAGGTGAGTTATTTAACTTCTCTGTGCCTGTGTATCCTCACCTATAGAATGAAACACCAGTACAAGCCTTTTAGGGCTTCTTATGGGAATAAAAAGAGTTAAAATATTTAAAATTCTTAACTCAGAGTCTAGCATAAACCAGATGTTAAAAAGATTAAATAAGATAATAAGCTTATACCACTTAGAATGGAGCCAGATATCTTGAAAGTGCACAATATGTTAGTTGTTGCTATAATTCACAGACAGGTAGTCAGTCATTTATTGGCTCCCAACTTCAAAATGGTAAAGACTTTTCCATAGCCCCAAACAGCAAAGTAAACAAGAAACAGAAACATATTCAATTACCCATGAATTTTTTAGACAGTTCCATAATCCTAAAATACAATGCAGGAGAAGAGAAAACATTTGAAAGAACAGTAAAGGACTGAGCAGAGGGGAGAAAGGTCAAATCGAAGTGCCTGGTGAGAGAGCTGTCTGAGTACATAAGCTGAGTCCCCACCAGAGAACCCCAGAAAGGCTCGGGACATAGAAGCACAGTAAACATGGCAGGCAGAGGACTGGGTAGATGGAGGTATAGAACAGAAACAGGAAAATGTCTGATAAACTTTTAAGGAGTTTTATTTCCCAGTTCCCCCCATACACAGGATTAATGATTTCTGGAGGAAAACAATCAGATTTGGGGTCACTAAGCTTAGAGAGGAGCAGGGATGAGGTATAAGAATAAAAATACGGAATTAAATATAAATCTATACAAACCCCTGCTGGGAGCAGAAAAAAGAGCCAGACTAATAATTCCCAAGGAGAAGTTTGGAGGATCCTTCTCTGGAGAAAAGTATCTCTGGGTAAAAGACTTGGTGATATCAACTTTTGGGGTTCCCAGTTAAAAATACCAATGCAAACCTCCAACCAGCAAGGCACATACCACTCATATCATTTCAAACCAGTGTTTTAGTGCCTTGTTATATTAATGGTCAAGGATCACCAGACAATTGAGAAAAATCCCTAACATGCAAGACACCAAAATAAATGGGGAAAAAAGGAGCTCAGAAGAAAAACTGGCAATTCATGGTGCAAAGAAAATAAAACTGTATAGAAAGTATAATTAAAATCATTAAGGTGATATATTTCAACTCAAGGAAAAAAAACAGAAGAGCAATAAAAAAGAAATTAACCCCCAGTACAACAATAATAAATAAATAAATAGAAATTTAAAAAGAAGCAAACTGTTAAATTTTTTCAAAACTGTGGGGTCAGGAGAGTTTGGAAAATAAAGTTTAAGAAATGGACAAAAAGTAAAGTAACATGCAAGGAGATAAGCAACAGAATAGAAAAAAAACAAGAAAATCACAAAATAATCTTTGAATTCCATTAGCTAGCAGAATTCTTTTAAAATGTGAACAGAATAACCAAAAGCAGGAAATTATCAAATATATGATTCAAAAAAATAACCCAGAACTGAAGAGTTTTAAGGGATGTACCCCATGCTTGGCATAATGAATTTTAAAATATCTATGCTGTGATGGCTAATCTTGTCAATGTGACTGGATTGATAAAGGCCTAGAAAATTAGCAGAGCACATCTCAATGTGTCTGTAAGGACATTTTCAGAGACAAATCATGAGGGCTCTGATTAATCAATGGTTTAATCCACTGATGGATTCAAAATCTGAACACATTATTGGTAGGTGGCAGAATTGTGGAAGGCAGGGCCTGGCTGAAGGAAGTAGATAACAGAAGATTTGTCTTTGCAGACTATATCTTGCCCTGGCCACTCCTGTTGCTGCTCCACTCTGCTTCCTGTCTGCCATGATGTGAGTTGGTCTACCATGTACTCCCCATCATGATGATCTTAAACCTCTAAAACAGTGAACTAAAACAAATTCTTCCTCCTTATGAATAGTTCTCTCAGGCATTTTGGTCACAGTGACAAAAATAACTAATACATACACCAAGGTATATAAATGTGAAATCTCAAATTCCAAACCATGGATAAAAAGGAGATTCTGAACACTTCCTGAGATTTAAAATAAAATAGATCTTGAAGGAAACTCTGGGAGTCACAGTGGCATTCAAATTTCTTATCAGAATCACTAACAACTAGGAGACAATGGCACAATGCCTTCAAAACCCAAGAATATTATATGAAGCCATAAGTAAGAGACCATAATGAAGACATTCTAATACTTGGCAGGGGAAAAAGTCTTTTTAAAAAATCTCCTCTGCTTTTTCAGTAATCTACTGGAAGAAGTTCCACAGATTTAATACTAATAAAGAACTGGATCCAGGAAACAAGCTTAAACATTGCCAGGATGTCAATGAAGGAAAGATCCATGATGACAGTTAGCCAACTTAGAATGGAAGACATGAGCGGGGAGTATTTAGGGAAAAGCTTATGGGTTATCTACTGTACAGAAAGTCATACTGAAAAGGATTTTACAGAGCTGTTAAAACATGTGGAAACACTAAGAAACTAAACAAATGAAAAGACTGGAGTAATTTAATGGGGGGGGCGATTTACAGAAGTAAGGAAACAAAAACATAAAATGCTTGGCTCAGCAATGAATATTTATATAGCATTAAAGATCCAATGTGGATTCAACAAAATTATACTACAACTTCATTAACCAGATGAGCAGAGAAATAAAAAGAAGTCTAAAATTGATGACTCAAGAGTTTTAAAATGGCATTAAAAAATGGTAAGACAATATCAGACAAAAGTAGAAACTAGGAGTGGAATAGCAGGTGAGGATTAGTAACTCCTGGTTTTGGTTTTGGTACAAGCTCTGTGTTGCTATTTGACTATGTATATGAATTATTTTGATTAAATTTTCTAAATTAAACAAAATATTTATTGAGTACTCTTTAGTGGCAGACTATTAACTAGTTCGCTTAACACCATTTTCAATCATGTTCTCCCTTGTCTAGAGAGCTCAGGAAGCTAAATATTCAATTTTAAAGATGAGCATATGACACCATGTGCCCCAAAACTAATCATACAAAAGAGTCTGAAGATTTCAAATCCTAAGTACAAAGAAAATGGCTCATTAACATAAAGTGTTTTTCTTTCCCCCCCCATAGTCCTATCTGAATGTAGATGACAAACACCGAGGACAAAATACATTAGGGCTGCCAGAGCAAAAAGACCTAGATTCTTAGGGGCATGGGCTACCTGACTCCAGAGTCCCTGTTATATGGGTGTTTTAAAAATCCTGTTTATTTAAGCCACTGTACTGACTGAGTGTTCTATTACATACAGCCAAAAGTACATAACTGCTAGGACAGGCACTGGAAAACAAAAATGAAGCAACAATTCCTTCCCCAAAAGCTCATTATATACTAAAGTAAATATAACCAATTAAAAACTGTAATACAGCAAAAAGAATGCACCACTTTCAAAATGTGGTGCTGTAATGATTCAGAGGAAGGACAGATCACATCTAGTTTGGGGCATCAGTTGGCTGACTGTGATGAGTCTGACAAACTGAGAGAGTTTTAATAGAAATGTCCATTTCATGCTAAAGAAATAGCACAAGCAAATGTACAGGGAAAATATAGAGCAGTTCTAAGAAAAGCAAGAGCTTCTGAGTTGACAAGGAATTACGATACAGAAATTATAAAGAATCCCTCCAAGAAGAAAATGACACAATAGATAAACAGGCAAAAGACACAAAAAAGCAGTTCAGACAAAAGAAATCTAAGCCACGTGTGATGGCATACACCTTTAACTCCAGCACTGGGCAGTCAGAGGCAGAAGGATATCAAGTTCCAAGGCCAGTCTGTTCTCAGTGAGTGTGAGGCCTGTCTGGGCTACACAGCAAGACCCTTTCACCAAAAAAAAAAAAAAAAAAGAAAAGAAATCTAAAAGGCCAATAAACATGAAGCTGGGCACCAGTGGCTCACGCCTGTGAGCCTAGCTACTCAGGAGGCAGAGATCAAGAGGATTGTGGTTCAAAGACAGCCAGGGCAAACAGTTCAAGAGCCCCTATGTCGAAAAACCCTTTACAAACAAAGGGCTGGTGGAGTGGCTCAAGGTAAAGGCCCTGAGTTCAAACCCCAGTACCACAAAAAAAAAAAAAAAAAAAGCCAATAAACATGGAAAATGTTCAGCTTCTGACAATAAGAAGTGCTGCACAGAATGAAGAACAATCAGATTTCTTACACACTGCTGTTAAACAGCATAAATTAATAAAACTATTTTGAGAAATCAGTATTAGCAAGTATATTTGAAGATGTATATACCCCATGACCACTAGAGCATTCAAATTCTACTAGGAAGGCTAAAAACTCATATAAGTATGTATCAGGAGAGATAGAACAAAAAATGTTCATGGTGTTGTTCCTTTTAATAGGAAAAAAGAAAACTCAAATGACTAGTGACGTGGAATCAATACAAATCATAGTAATGATTCATACACGTTGTGTAAATCCACAGCAATGAAAATACACCTACAAGGGTGGTTCAACATATGACAATCAATAAACGTAATAAACCACATTAACAGAAGCAAAGACAAAAACCACTTGATCATCTCAATAGATGCAGAAAAAGCCTTTGATAAGATCCAACATCATTTCATGATAAAAGCTCTAAGAAAACTAGGAATAGAAGGAAAGTTCCTCAACATTATAAAAGCTATATATGACAAACCTACAGCCAGCATTATACTTAACGGAGAAAAATTAAAACCATTCCCTCTAAAATCAGAAACCAGACAAGGATGCCTACTATCTCCACTCCTATTCAACATAGTACTGGAATTCCTAGCCAGAGCAATTAGGCAAGAAGAAGGAATAAAAGGAATACAAATAGGTAAAGAAACTGTCAAAATATCCCTATTTGCAGACGACATGATCCTATATCTTAAAGACCCAAAAAACTCTACTCAGAAGCTTCTAGACATCATCAATAGCTATAGCAAGGTAGCAGGATATAAAATCAACATAGAAAAATCATTAGCATTTCTATACACTAATAATGAACAAACTGAAAAAGAATATATGAAAACAATTCCATTTACAATAGCCTCAAAAAAAATCAAATACCTAGGTGTAAACCTAACAAAAGATGTGAAAGACCTCTACAAGGAAAACTATACACTTCTGAAGAAAGAGATTGAGGAAGACTATAGAAAGTGGAGAGATCTCCCATGCTCATGGATTGGTAGAATCAACATAGTAAAAATGTCGATACTCCCCAAAGTAATCTACATGTTTAATGCAATTCCCATCAAAATTCCAATGACATTCATTAAAGAGATTGAAAAATCTACTGTTAAATTTATATGGAAACACAAGAGGCCACGAATAGCCAAGGCAATACTCAGTCAAAAGAACTATGCAGGAGGTATCACCATACCTGACTTCAAACTATATTACAAAGCAATAACAATAAAAACAGCATGGTACTGGCACAAAAACAGACATGAAGACCAGTGGAACAGAATAGAAGATCCAGATATGAAGCCACACAACTATAAGCAACTTATCTTTGACAAAGGAGCTAAAAATATACGATGGAGAAACAGCAGCCTCTTCAACAAAAACTGCTGGGAAAACTGGTTAGCAGTCTGCAAAAAACTGAAACTAGATCCATGTATATCACCCTATACCAAGATTAACTCAAAATGGATCAAGGATCTTAATATCAGACCCCAAACTCTTAAGTTGATACAAGAAAGAGTAGGAAATACTCTGGAGTTAGTAGGTATAGGTAAGAACTTTCTCAATGAAACCCCAGCAGCACAGCAACTAAGAGATAGCATAGATAAATGGGACCTCATAAAACTAAAAAGCTTCTGTTCATCAAAAGAAATGGTCTCTAAACTGAAGAGAACACCCAGAGTGGGAGAAAATATTTGCCAACTATACATCAGACAAAGGACTGATAACCAGAATATACAGGGAACTTAAAAAACTAAATTCTCCCAAAACTAATGAACCAATAAAGAAATGGGCATGTGAACTAAACAGAACTTTCTCAAAAGAAGAAATTCAAATGGCCAGAAAACACATGAAAAAATGCTCACCATCTCTAGCAATAAAGGAAATGCAAATTAAAACCACGCTAAGATTCCACCTCACCCCTGTTAGAATAGCCATCATCAGCAACACCACCAACAACAGGTGTTGGCGAGGATGCGGGGAAAAAGGAACCCTCTTACACTGTTGGTAGGAATGTAGACTAGTACAACCACTCTGGAAAAAAATTTGGAGGCTACTTAAAAAGCTGGACATCGATCTACCATTTGATCCAGCAATACCACTCTTGGGGATATACCCAAAAGACTGTTACTCCAGAGGCACCTGCACACCCATGTTTATTGCGGCACTATTCACAATAGCCAAGTTATGGAAACAGCCAAGATGCCCCACCACTGACGAATGGATTAAGAAAATGTGGTATCTATACACAATGGAATTTTATGCAGCCATGAAGAAGAACAAAATGTTATCATTCGCTGGTAAATGGATGGAATTGGAGAACATCATTCTGAGTGAGGTTAGCCTGGCTCAAAAAACCAAAAATCGTATGTTCTCCCTCATATGTGGACATTAGATCAAGGGCAAACACAACAAGGGGATTGGACTATGAGCACATGATAAAAGCGAGAGCACACAAGGGAGGGATGAGGATAGGTAAGACACCTAAAAAACTAGCTAGCATTTGTTGCCCTTAACACAGAGAAACTAAAGCAGATACCTCAAAGCAACTGAGGCCAATAGGAAAAGGGGAACAGGTACTAGAGAAAAGGTGAGATCAAAAAGAATTAACCTAGAAGGTAACACCCACGCACAGGAAATCAATGTGAGTCAATGCCCTGTATAGCTATCCTTATCTCAACCAGCAAAAACTCTTGTTCCTTCCTATTATTGCTTATACTCTCTCTACAAGATTAGAAATAAGGGCAAAATAGTTTCTGCTGGGTATTGGGGGGGGGAGGGAGGGGGCGGAGTGGGTGGTAAGGGAGGGGGTGGGGGCAGTGGGGAGAAATGAACCAATCCTTGTATGCACATATGAATAATAAAAGAAAAATGAAAAAAAAAAAAAGAAAATACACCTACAAGCAACAACATGGATAAATCCAAGAATATTAATAAGGCTATGCTACTAATTTTCTGAGAATACAGAGCTAATAAGAGCACTTACCATGATTTAATGAGAACACATAGGTAAAGCATATGCCTGAATTATACTACTCCTAACAGTAACCAAAACCAATTGACAGTAAAGATTCACAGTATTTGAATGGCTTACAGATGACACTGTTAAAAACATTAAGGTCAAATGTCTTCTCAGAGATAATGTCCATCTGAAACTAAAATATTTCCAAAGAAATTACTTCACAAGTCTAGCTTAATTTGACTCACTATTTTTGAAGAAGAAAAAAAATATAGTCAATTCATATACAACAATACAGTTAAACAGTTATACAAATAGTAGAACTAAATAAAAAAAATTTTTTTGGCAGTCCTGGAGTTGAACTTAGGGCCTCACACTTTCTACATAGGTACTCGACCACTTAAGCCATCCCATGAGCCCTTTCTGCATTGAGTATTTTTGAGATAGGGTCTCACTTTATGACTGGTGCCAGCTGGGACCATGATCCTCCTATGTATGCTTCTGTAGCAGCTGGGATGACAGGCACACCACACCACATCTAGCCATTGGTTTAAATGGGGGTCTCAAGAACTTTTTGTCCAGGCTGGCCTGGACTGTGAAACTCCTACCTATGTCCTCCCATGTAGCTGGGACCAAAGGCAAACACCATCATACCTGACTTGTTTGTTGAGATGTAGATCTCATTAACTTTTGCAGCTGGCTTCAAAACACAAACTTCCTGATCTCTGCTTCCCAAGTAGCTGGGATTATAGCAATGAACCACCACATCCAGCCTAAAATAATTATGTTATGAAGTTTGGTAGAAAGAAAACAAGTTTCTATCAGTAGAAGTACTAATTATTATACAAAAATTCTGGATTTTCCTAGTTTGGTTTTCTAAAGCTATACAACCATTTGTCAAACCTTTTATTGCAAAACACAAGTTACAGAAACAGAGTAGATCTTTTTGGGATGCTAAAAAGCAGCAATAACTGAGCAGATAACAAGACTTTGGCACACCTACATCAAGTCTATGGAGCAATTTTCAGTACTGTACATTTAAGAACCCAATTTTGGACTGGGTTCAGCAGCAGAGTGCTTGTCTAGCATGTGCAAGGCCCAGGGTTCTATCCGTGGCACTGTAAAAAAAGAAAAAAAGAAAGAAACCCAAATTTGTCTTTCCATAAGTATGTGAAATTTTAGCCATGTGACACATAAAATTCATTTTGTATAGCAAAAAAGTAAAGTCACTTATACAATAAAATGATTTAGAGAAATAACTTTGCAGAAACCTTTTCATAGATGATATTTAAGAAAGGGGAAAAGGAAAGAGGGGAAAGGAGAGGAGAGAAAAGGAAAGGGGTAAAGAAAGGGGAAAAAAAAGGAAAGGAATCCAGAGTTTTAACTATTTAACAATATTAAAGCAAAGAAAGGATATATGTAAAAGACATTTTAATTTTTTTAAATTAACATTATAAACCATATAGGAGAGAGTGGTAATCTTATTACCTTAAACTTTAGTATTATAATAAAAATGTGATTATTATAGTTTTCTCCCTATTTATACTTCTCTTAAAGCTGAAGAGCAATCTTATCCAAAAATATTTCACATTATTCAAGGCTGATGGAAGTGACATTCATCAACTGTCTCTATTCTGCTTTAAGTCAATTAATCCATTTAGTGGATACCTACTATCAAGGAAACTTCAGA
The DNA here is from genome assembly GCF_047511655.1 of Castor canadensis. Classification (NCBI taxonomy): domain Eukaryota; kingdom Metazoa; phylum Chordata; class Mammalia; order Rodentia; family Castoridae; genus Castor; species Castor canadensis. Next base: position 17,771,066 of record NC_133388.1, on the reverse strand, counting down.
GAAGTTGGTACTCTAAGCAGAGCCTTAAGAGTACAGAGAAACTCCTGGGTTTCAGGAACAATGGAAGCTGCCTGATTTCAAATCTCCCATTCACTTTTTTTAAAATCAATACCATAAAACCAACAAAGAGAGTAAACAAAACCACACATGACCCATTCCAGATACTACAACCTTCAAATTACCTGTCACAGAAAAACACTCCAAATACCAGTGGAACTCCCCACAGCATGTCTGAAGGCTTGGAGATAGGAAAGGAGGCTTATGAGACACTGAAAGTAAGTAGAGAGGCACAGAGGACTTCAACAAAGAAATACAAAACTCATCCCCAGAAAGAATCCAACAGTAATAGCCAAAATACTAAACAGGTCAGGACTTGTGCTTCATAGCACCAGCTAGGAAAGAGGGTCAGCCTTGGAGAAGCACAGCTTCTGAGAGCAACCAACACAGAGAGAAGAGTGGATACCCTTGGAAACATAGTGAAGGGAAAGAAGGAAGAGGATCCAACAGGAGCGAAAGAGAAACAAGACATACCAATCCCACCCCTCCCCCAGTGCCACCCATAAAAAGAAACTGAACAGACTAGGGTGCTGTGGAGCACCCTGAATAGGGAATGAACCAGTCTACACAGAAAATTACTGTAAAGTGTTTGTCATAAAATGTTAAAGCATTTCAGCTGATGAAACCCTCCTCCTCAAAAACAAAAACAAAAAAATACAAAGCTGAAGAAAATGGTAATACAATACTCCAAACCGAATTTAAAATCTTCAAAGAAGTATTTAGAATATGGGGAAAAAAGATCTGAAGCAGATTTGTAAAAGCTATGAAGAGAAGTGAGCAAACAAACAAAAAAGGAAGACATGAAATAAGCATTGACTGAACTCAGAAGAGAAAGTATATACATACACGTTCTAAATACATGGTGGAAAAAAGAAATAAATAAAAATAAATAAATAAATAAATAAATACATGGTGGAACACAGAAGCACAGGAAAGGGAAAGAAAGTGATTGCAAAGGGATGTGCGTGTGCCTGGCACAACTTGTAGACTGGTGAACTACGAGCAACCAGTACAGGCAAGCAGGCAGTATAAAAACAAGCTAACTAAGGCCTACTGATTTCATCTGCAAAGGTGAGGTGGCGGTATAACCAAGGAGGAAGAGAACAAGTTTTGGTTCAGATGAACTCAGTTTAGAATTCAAGCTCTATCACTTACAAAATCTGTGCTTATCAATTAATCTTACCACTCTAAACTCTTTAAAATCCGTAACTGGATGGATGGATAAATAGATAACTATGTAGGCAGACAGGTAAAAAGAAACACACACAAACACACACACACACAACTATATTTGTCTGGATTCTTCCCCAAAAACAGAGCATCAGAAAAAGACTTTTATAGAGGAAATTTAATTGGAAGAGGTTTAAAAAAAAAAAAAAAGAACCAAGGAAGGTAGAACCAGAAAGGGGCATAAGACAAAACAAGGGTACCTTATTGACATGGTCACTACTATGGATATGAAGCTCGATCTGCCAGGACTCCCTGAGTAATGATTACAATGCTCTTAGAAGTATCTGTGTGAAGACAGAGAGAAACACTTCTCCATTGTCTCCTGCCCACTCTAGATACAGGTTGTCAAAGGCAGAGCATTAACTCCCTGTACTTCCTGGCTACACATGCCTGCATGCCACCTGAATCTCCAGCTGGGTGAACACTGCAGAAGCCCTGGAGCAGAAAGGAAAAGATGCACAGTGAGCGTGCTTGAGACGACACTGTTAGGGAAAAGTGAGCCAAAGCCTACACTGGAATAGTGTGAAGATGATGTAAGGTGGTGTTTAAGAGGCAACTAACAGAATACAGCTCAAATCTCCTTATGATATTGGGCAGTGAATCTTCAAGGAATCAGAGTTGCTAGTACATTAGTGACAGGAAGGAATTTATGTGGAATTTATTGGATATACTGTAATGTTTCTTGATGCTTACATGCCTGCTGAGTAATGCTGAACAGGATTTATAGTAATCACCACTGAATAAAGGCAAGGCTACTGAAGGGTTATATCCCTCAAAAATACAGGTCTGAATCTTACAAGTCAAATAACATCCTGGTTGCTTGTCCATCTTTTTTGTTCCATAGCTTTATTAGTCATTGCCCCAGATCTCTGTGGCAGGGCAGCCTGAATGGCACTCTGACCCATTATAGTAATTACATTCACTTTGCTCCAAATGACCTTGATTATCATTCCATAATTCTTTCACTTCTATAGATACTAGGGAACCCAGTTCCAGGGAAGCTTATTCTGGCAATTTCAGTCTGTGTCCTCTCCCCAGCACATTCTTTACTACCTTGCTGAAGGAAGCACACGTGGTCAGACAGTGTGTTCTCCCATCTCATACAATAAGTCCCCTCTAATTCTCTCTTCTCTGAGACCTCCAACCTTAATACTGTGGCAACAAAGTTCTGCATATCTACCTAAGTAATTGTAGGTCACGTTCATGTCCAAGATTTAAGAAACCTTTCTAGCATTATGTTAAGACCAGGTTATTCGCTGAGCACCAATGGCTCATTTCTGTAATCCTAGCTACATGGGAGGCTGAGATAGGGAGGATTATGGTTCGAGGTCGGCCTGGGCAAATAGTTTATAAGACCCCCATCTCCAAAATAACTGGAGTAAAACGGGCTGGAAGTATGGAGCATCAAGCCCCAGACCCATCAAAAAAACAAACAAACAAAAAAGACCAGGATACTAGATAGAATATTTAATCCTGAGTTATGAATAGTGCTTCTATGTTAATCAAATCTATTTAATGTTAATTCATTCTGCCTTATTCAGCCTTATTCCTTCTCCTTTGCTGTCCCTGCTGTATCCCAGTACCTTCCAGATCTACTTTCCCTCCTGTTCCTTCCGCACATTAGTTTGGTCCTGGAGTTATCTGCCTGAGTATTTTCTTCCAGAATAAGAACAACACCCATGATTAAATCATGCCTTGTCTATTTATTTTTCTGGAAGCAAAGGGATGGGGAAGATCTTAAAAAGGATAAACATTCTCTTTGGCAGATCTTTACAGGGTCTCCTAACAAGGGAGGTCTGCTCTTACCCAACAAGGTGTTGATCCTGACTATTTAGGGAAATTCAGTTCAACTTTGGCCCTGAACACCTGTCAAAAGTGTATAGGATGCTGGGAAACTGGCTATCTTCATGCAGAAGTCTGAAACTAAACCCCTATCTCTCATCCTGTACAAAAATCAACCCTAAATAAATCAAAGATATTAATGTAAGAACTGAAACTACTACAGGAAAAAAATAGACAAAACTCTGGAAGATAAGGCATCTTTAGTTATTTTCTGAATAGGACTCCAATTGCCCATGAAATAAGAGCAAGAATTTACAAATGGGATTGCATCAAATTAAAATGTTTCTGCACATCAAAAGAAACAGTTAACAGAATCAAGAGACAACTAGAGAATGGAAGAAAATCTTTACCAGCTATTCAACAGATAAGGTATTAGTATTTAGAATATAAAAAGAGCTCAAAATACAAATATAAAGAGAACAACCAACTATTCAATTATTAAGTAAATTATTAATTTAAATATTAGTAGCTAATTAATAATTAACTATTAATGAAATTAACAAATTGGCAAATGAATAGACAGTTCTTAGAAGAAGCATAAATGGTTAATAAATATAAAGCAATGTTCAACAGTCTTAGCCATGTGGGAAATGCAATCCAAAACTACACTAAGATTCCATCTCATTCCAGTCAGACTGGTGATCATCAAGAAAACCAACAACAAATGCTGGTGAGGATTTAGGGGGGGAGAAAGAGCCCTCACACACTGTTGGTAGGAATGTTAACTAGTACACCCACTATGGAAATTCCTCAAAAAACTAAAAATAGACTGACCTCATGACCCTGCCATACCATTCTTAAGCACATATTCAAAGGAGTGTAAATCAATATACAGGAGAGATGCATGTATATCCATGTTTATTGCGCTCTGTTCACAACAGCCAAACTGTGGAAACAGCCAAGGTGCTCAACAACCAATGAATGGATAAAGAAATATATACACATACATACATCCATGGAATACTGCTGAGACCAAATATCACATGTTCTCACTCATTTGTGGAACCCAGACCTAAAATGAAGAAGGAGCAGGAGGAGAGGAAGATGTGGAGAAAATAATAGGATATGAATGTATATGGGGAACTGTCTGGGAGGGGATTAATAGGCGAGGGAAGGGGGAAAAGAAAGGATATTGCTGAGGGGTGAAAAGGATGAAAGTATACTGTATACATACACATGAACACAACAGAATGAAATCTGCCAAACACTGCTTGAAAAGTGGGGAGGAGAGGGAGGGAATGGAAATATAATGGGGGGGTGAACTTGTTTAAGGTACGCTGTACCGTAAACATTCCATATCACAATGACATCCCCTCATTAATGTATGATGGTTCAAAAATTAAAAATCGGAAAAAAATATATAGGAGAGGTAGAACCACTATAAGTGATATATAATAAGGAACTTATGTGGAGTTTTGGTCTCACGTGGGTATGGAAGTCGGTTAAACAGTCTGTGTAAAAAACTGTTGCTTCTGCATCTGGAGCTGAAGCTAAAGACAGCAGGGCAGACATAAAGGAAAGTCAGAGATGAAGGGCAAAGAAGTAAGGATAAACTGCAATCCTCAAGACAAGATGGAACCCATCAGGACAAAGATGAGCCCATGTCTGTCTCTACCTTCAGGCCTCCCACCTCTATGATGCCGATTAACTTCCAGAAAAACTGCACACACCTGCCCAGGGATCCCAGGAGCTAATAGAGATGATCCTACAGGAGCCATGGGAACTGTTGGCCTGGCTACTGCTCCATGCCAACAATATGATACAGCAGATCAGCAACAATGTGTAGGGACTAGAACAGTGGTTAATGCCTTCACCAACCCTCACACACAGTAAGAGAAATACAGTTGCTACTTCACTTCTGCCCTCCAGTCTCACTCATAATGCTTCTTTTAGCCAGTGCTAGCCCAAAATTCAGAAAGGAGTTCTGGGGAGCATAATTCCAGCTTAGCTTAGTTGACACAATACAAACCCACCCTTATGATTAAATCCTGAGCCTACATATATATACACACATTTTTTGACACAAGGTCTCACTATATAGCCCAGGTTGGTCTTAAACTCCTGATCCTCCTGACTTGGTCTGATTCTTAGCATAATCTGTTTTATGGTCACAGCACTGATGATCTTTTCAAATGCTGACACAGAAGTCCTCTTTTTACAGTGTGCACTGGTAACTGGCTAACCTGTTTTTTTTAAGGTTTCAAAAGCTAAAAGATGTTGGTCAACTCAGAGCCCTTACAATTACCACCATCCATAGCCACTCAAGTCCTAGAGCTATCTCAACTCTTTGCCTTAAATTCAATGCTAGTCCTAATCCTCTGAAGATAAGAGTCTTAACCAGACTGTCACCATGTCAGCGGTTATCAGCACTCACTGCCACCAATAATGGGGTCCTTGTTAAGAGTTTCACCAGTGATTAATCCATTCCAATATCTCACCCAAGGATATGCTTTTGAGAGCCACTTTAGACACCAGCTCTCTTCTCTTGGACTCATATGCAAATGGTTTGTGAGGAGAAACGGAGGCGTGAAATAGGGAATAAAGAAAAAACAATACAAAGATTCATCATCAACTCAATCTAATCTGGCCCTTCTGAAGAATGGAGGAAATGCCTCTCAGAATTTTCCATTCTAGAATCAATACAGAAAAGCATGTACTATCATTTCCCCCACCTCATTCGCTGAGGTTGCCTCAGAAGTGGGACATTATCACCCTCGTGTTTCTGAGATAGACATTTGTGCTTCCTGAGCCAACCCCCACCAGGATCCTAAGCCTTAAAGTGGAATCAAAGTCCTGGGGCAGAAGGTGAAAAATGTGTGACATGTGTATCTGAAGAGAAATGCCATGAACCTGGAAGAGTTGATCCCAACACAGAACTGTATGTCACAACTACAACTGGACTCCAGAGTGAGGCAGAGAGGATGCGAGGTTGCATACCAGAGGTGTCAGGTACAATTATCCACCACACAGGCATGACACTTCTGCCCTCCAATGTCCCCCAATGAAAAATGCTTGGCAGAGACCTGACACACAAAGTTCAATAAATGATAGCTATTACCTTAGGTTAGATACTGAACTAAGACTGTGATAATGGCAATGGTGAGTAAAAAACAAATAAAGGAGCTATCTCACAGTTATCACTGACAGAGCAGGGAGAGTAAATTGGTGAGTCAGGAAAACATGACAAGGAGGAGTGCAGGATGTCCAGCTAGGGTCCTGGAGGGATGGGGACTGGCAATGTCACTAAACAAAACATAGAAAGCTGGTGGAAGATGTATTATTTTGCTTGCGAGACTAAGGCACATGTGGACTATCCAAATGTTTTATGTTCATTGGGCTGTTGGAAATAACTGATGGGAAACAAAAAAAGAGACCTAGGCTGAAAATAAGAGACCTGCATAATCGCTCAAGCCATAATGATGCCTTGATCTCCCAGGAACTGGGGTACAGTTATAAGAAAACATCATCAATGTAGTATCAATAGACAGCAGCCAGCTGAAGCAGGGGATGGGTCAGTCAATGAGAGAGAACCAGGGAAAAGAGCAGAGTTTGTCACTAGGCAAAGGAAGGCCAGTACCAATGCTCAGCAACCAGCTGCTCTACAGAAGTGAAATTAGTTTCAAACTGAGGCACTCCACCAGACTAGGGAAAGAGGAAGACATCAGTAACTTTGGTGAGTTACCAAACAGTTTTGGTGGAGTGACTGAGATGGAAGCCTGATGTTCAGCACATCAAAGCGTGACTGGGAGATAAAGAAGTAGAAACCACTGGTATAAACTGCTCTTTCAAAATCTGATGGAAAGGGAAATGATAACAATAACTAGAGGGCCACAGAAGATTTTGCTTATTTTATGAGACAACTCAAATGTGCTTGTGGGAAGGAGAGTTTAAGGATCAGGAAAAGAGAAAAAAAAATGAAATGATGTCTGAGGAAGTGGAAGATTTTAAAAGTAGTTGTAGAACATAATCTGACTTGATCCTTTTCATTTAATATGCTTGAATTTGCTTTTAATATATCAATTAGAAAATGTGTATTTAGCATCTCATTTCCTGGGACCAACCTAATAAGGTTATAAAATAGCTTTTATTATAAAACCTTGCCCTTTCTTATTCAACATTACAAAACATAAGCTTCTTAGGCTAACTTAGTTCCAGTCAAAAGGTGACAATTGTATGCAGTGAGAAAAAAAATCTTTTTCTAGTATTAAAGGTTTCTCTGCTCCCCTTTTTGTCAGGGGGAAAATTATGTATAAGGCAATCTATCAGATAAACTACAGTTAGGGGCTGCCCAGTATAGTACTGACAGCACACACATAACTGAATTCTAAAATCTTAACTCCTGTTAACAAGGTCCAATTAGCCCAATTCTAGCAAATGCATGAGAGCTGGAAAATAGCTAGTACATTAAGTTCCTTTTAACTGCCAGGTGGTAAGCTATTCTGAAGCTGTTTAGATTTGTGGTTGGGCCTCAAACCATGTCTCTGGACAGCATTCTGCTGGTGGCAGAACAAAGTTATATTTAATAGCTGTGTACTTTAAAACAATGCTGCCCACTTTTCTCCTATTGCCGGGTCACTTACCTTGGAGACTCGTTGTACTTTTGGTGTATAAAACAGCAGTGTTTAGTTATCCAAGTGATTTTGGAATTACATGATTGAGCCAATATGAAAACTGAGTCAATAACAAAACAAATGCTTATAAAGCAGTAACAAATAGCCTTTTTTTCCAATACATGTACCAAATAAATTTAATTTACAAGAACTGAACTAAATATAAAACACTTCAAAAAGAAGAAACAGAACATTAAGCTTACTAAGAATTTTGGCATGATCCAGAGAACATGTTCAGGGAACTGCCCTCATGGAAGCCACAAAAGCATTCAATGGCTGTGCCTGAAAACCTCTATAAGCTTGCATTGTACAGCATGTAAATTTTGTGTCCACACTCTGGGTATTTTTCTACATCTAGGAATTTTATAAAAAGATTAGAATAATAATTTTTTAAACAATGTTTTCCTTGAATAAAGAATTGTCTTTTCTTCACAATTCACAAAGGAAAAAAAATACTCTAAAAACTCCCTTATCTTCCTACTACCAATTCTACAAATGCACCTATATCCTCTTCCTCCTCCCTTGTATTACATAATAGAGACAGTTCTCCTATAGGGGCCAACCTCTCCCCACCACACACCCAATGTGCACTAAATTCCATCCCCCTTTCCCAGGGATCTTGATACCATCACCTAGACCCTCTTGTTTATTTAGTTTTGATTGTTCTCTCTGTACTTGTGGCATTTTAAGCATGCTCTAGCAATACTCACCTTAAAATAAGAAAACAAAAGGTAACCATCCCTGAACTCCACAGTCCTCTCTGGGTAAGCCCCTCTCTTCGATCTCTTCCAAAATAAAGTCTCTCAAAAATTATCTTCACTTGCATTCACACCTCAACCAATTTCAAGCCAGCTTCTTCCACTGAATGAATTTCCATCTATTCGGTAATGAATGGAATACCACACGCCCCCCGCCCCCCGCCCCCCACCCCCCGCCAAGCATCTTCTCTCCTTAGCTTCCAGAAAACCACAACTTTCCTAAGTTTTCTCCAGCTTTTTCTCCTGGCTCTTCTTCCTCTGTATACTTTCTAAGCAATTCCTTTTCTAACCATTCTTTACATTTTGGGGCTTTTCAGGGGGGTTTTTCAGGGCTCAGTTCTAAGTCTTCTTCCTCTCATTCCACTCTACAATCTCTCCTAACATGATCTCACCTGCTACCTTGGCTTAAAGTGTTATTTAAATGACCATGACACCAGAATTTATTGGCAGCTTGGACCACTTTTCTGAGCTCTTGGCCCATATCCCACCCATGACCACAAAGCATAGTGGTTTAGATGGGACTTGGAGACAGCCTGAGTTCCAAAACTAACTCTTCTACTTCCTGGTTAACCCTGGGCAAGTTGGTAACCTCTCTAAGACTTAGTTTCCCCATCTGTAAAACTGGGATTATAATAATAGTACTCACTTCATAAGGCTGTTGTGTGGCTTAAATGAGTCAAACCTACTATGTAATACAAAATAAGACTTCATCACCCATGGAATATACTATCATATATATCCATCAGAATATGTCAAAAGCCCCTCAAACTCACTTTAATCTGTTAAACTGGTTCTATCTTTTCTACCAACCCCTACATGCATTTCTCTTGGTCATCTAAGATGACCCTAATGACCCTAGCCTTCAGATGATCACCACCCTGAGTGAGTGAATATGATGATACATCATTTCTTGTGATAAAAGGATTTTGCAGAAGTAAAGTGACAAATCAGTTGGCCTTAAAGTAGGAAAAATTATCCAGGTAGGCCTAAACTAATCACATGAGCCCCTTCAGATCTGGACCTACAGGTTAGAGGAGGTCGAGAAGTCAGAGAGCACTACAAGGAATTGACATGTTTTTGCTGGCTTGAAGCTGAAAGGGCCAATGGAGATGGAATGCAGGTCTTAGAAGCTGACAGTGGCCCCCAGCTGATAGCCATCAAGGAAACTGGAACTTCAGGCTAACTACAGGGACTGAATTCTGCCAATAAGCATGATCTTAGAAGTTGATTTTTACCAGCAACCTTCAGACAAGAACTCAGTTTGACTAATTCATTGGTCTCAGACTTGTGACACCCTAAGCAGAGAACCAAGCCAGGCCATAAAGACATCTAAACAACTGAAGTGTGAGCTAACAAATGGGCGCTATCACAAACCATTACATCTGTAGTAATTTCTTAGGCAACAATCGAAAATTAAACACTAGCTAAACAGCATCTTCAAACATATTTGTTCTAGCCAGAAGACCTCATATCAATACAATACCATGTTCTGTTAATTCTATCTCCTAAAATTCTCCTCAAATATATTCACAATTCTTAATCTCAATTATTACCTAACCCAAACTTTTATATTCCATCTAAACTTCTGCAATAGCGTCCTAGCAAGTCCCCCTTCATATATCTCTCTCACAGCAATGGGAGTCTTTTTTTACACCACAAAACTAATCTCATCACTTCCCAACTGAAAATCCTTCATTGGCTCCACACTGTATACAATGCCTTATACTTTATCATAACCTACTAAACCTTGCAGTCAGTGATCCTAGTTACCTTTCCAGTTTCCTGAGGCTTTCTAACTGGGATATGATGCTCAAGCCATGGGCCTTTCCTCCGGTAACACTGGTGTTCAAGTCATTTTGTACTTTCAGATCATCGGTGTTGCTTCCTTTAATGGCAATGCTCTGTCCCCACACCTTTACTCTATGAGAGCCAGGGCCTCAGCTTAAATAATACTGCTTCTATACCACTCTTGGGGATATACCCAAAAGACTGTTACTCCAGAGGCACCTGCACATCCATGTTTATTGCGGCACTATTCACAATAGCCAAGTTATGGAAACAGCCAAGATGCCCCACCACTGACGAATGGATTAAGAAAATGTGGTATCTATACACAATGGAATTTTATGCAGCCATGAAGAAGAACAAAATGTTATCATTCGCTGGTAAATGGATGGAATTGGAGAACATCATTCTGAGTGAGGTTAGCCTGGCCCAAAAGACCAAAAATCGTATGTTCTCCCTCATATGTGGACATTAGATCAAGGGCAAACACAACAAGGGGATTGGACTATGAGCACATGATAAAAGCGAGAGCACACAAGGGAGGGGTGAGGATAGGTAAGACACCTAAAAAACTAGCTAGCATTTGTTGCCCTTAATGCAGAGAAACTATAGCAGATACCTTAAAGCAACTGAGGCCAATAGGAAAAGGGGACCAGGAACTAGAGAAAAGGTTAGATCAAAAAGAATTAACCTAGAAGGTAACACCCACGCACAGGAAATCAATGTGAGTCAATGCCCTGTATAGCTATCCTTATCTCAACCAGCAAAACCCCTTGTTCCTTCCTATTATTGCTTATACTCTCTCTACAACAAAATTAGAGATAAGGGCAAAATAGTTTCTGCTGGGTATTAAGGGGGGGGAGTGGGAGGGGGTGGAGTGGGTGGTAAGGGAGGGGGTAGGGGCAGGGGGGAGAAATGAACCAAGCCTTGTATGCACATAAGAATAAAAGAAAAATGAAAAAAAAAATTACTGCTTCTCAGAAGTCTTCCCTCATCCCTCATAGTGTGAGGATACACTGTTAGTATCTCTCCCAGAGCCCTGTACCTCTTCCGAGTTTACCACAATTGCAATCATATAGTTAGTTAGATGCTATGTATTTTTTGGTCTCTGTCAAGTATCACTCAATGATGGTGGAAGCCGTGTCTAACTTACCCCTTACTAAAACAGTATGAGACACACATTAGAAATTCAATAATCCTCAGTAAGTCAATAAAATTGGGACTGTTCTGTCCAATGATAAATTAGGTCAAAGTTAGGAGTTTCATTTGTGTGTGGCCCCATTAAATTTGTTCCATTCTAGTCCTAAATGTGATGTTTCCTTACAATCAAATGACATAGTATAAAGGAAAAACAAGCTAAAATCATGGGAAAGAGTTAGGGCAAAGACACTGCTAAAACTCTATATTCGTCCCCTTCTATGCAGGACTGGATTTAGATATGAAGTGCAACATTATCCTTAATACATATTTTAAATACTTTCCTTTTAAGAAAAATACACGATCCTCCATCAGATTATTGATGTGGTTAGAGAACACAGTGCTTCAATTGACTGAATTTTCCAGTTAAGGATGGGATATTTCACTTATGTAGGAAACTGTCTGGTACAAAGAGAGCCCTGTTTAAAACTCTACCTTTTTTGCCTCTACAAATCTTTTAAGTGTGTTTCCACTTTTTCAAAAACCAAAAGTGTTACTAATTAATTAGACTTCACTTTTTTTTCTCTGTAGGAGAAATATAAAAATAGTGCACAGTATATGACAAAATTTTACCTAGAAAGCAAAACACTGGATAGAAAGCCAAATGTCTTCCCATGTTTTTTATATTACTTATAGCATATGTACATGTGTTTAAATATAAATGTATTTACATGTTTACTTTATCCTTACCTTGGTCTAGAAAATATTTAAGGCAAATTATTAGGATTAATTAAAGCATAAGAAAAGAAAGAAGAAAACTAAGAATAAGAGCACAAATGGCACCAGGAGGAGACTCAAGATACATGCCCCATCACACCACCACACTTTATGTGGTGTGGACCTGGGATATGAAGCTTTCACATCACCAACATGATAAAAGAGGTCAGTGCATTCCAATGAAAAACAGAACAGCTGGTCAAAAGCAACACTGCTAGGCTTGGTACTAAGATCAGAAAGGAATGCCTCCTTGGAGAGTCCTTACAGAAGACAGCATTCTACTTCTACAAAGAGCAACACTTGTTACCATTTTCTACCAAAACAGTTGTTGAAATAATTGATTGCTTCATGTACTGTTATCACAGGTTACCTATACCAGAGGCAAAATTACCTCCTGGTTCATCCAAAACATATAAGATTGCTATTGCTGCTATACAAAATTAACATAAACTTGATGATTTATTAACCACACAAATTTGTTTTCTTACAGTTCTGAGATCAGAAGCTTGAAACTTGGTCTTATGGAGTTAAAATCAAGGTGATGGCAGAGCTGTATTTCTTCTAGACACTCATAGGGAAATCAGCTACACAGTTTCTAGAGGCTGCCTATATTCATGAGCTATATTCTTAGCTCATGGCCTCTTTCAGCAATGGCACACTCAGGTCCTGCTTCCTCATCACCTCTGTTTCCTTTTCTCTTCCTCTGCTTCCACCCTCACATCACCTTCTCTAACTCAGGCCTTCCTGCCTTCCACTATCTATGTGATTGCATTGGGCTCACCTAGATAAGCTCCCCATCTCAGAATACTTAGATCTGCAAGGTCTCTTTGTCATGTAATATGTAACATATTCACAGGGTTCCAGGGATTAAGATATGAACATCTTTTTAAGGGGGAGAGTGGTCATCATTCAGTCTACCACACAAGACTTCATCATTTACTTGTTTACAGTTACCTAAATTGTAAGGATGGTGTGTCAGAAAAATCTACACAACAGTAAGAGCCACAAATGAAAAACGTAATCAAAAGTTTTTTAAATACAAGTGCTAATGATAGAACTCTTTTAGGTACCAAGCTCAACTTTCTAAGTCCAAACAGTTTGATATTAAAAATATAATTTACACATTTTTGTCAAGAACACGTTGATTATATGAAAAGAAGCACACCTACACAAAAGTTTGAGTGTGAAGTAAAATATCGAGTACTATACTAAAAATCAGGAGCCTTTCTCTCCCTAATGTCCCTGTAGTCAATGCAGAATATTCTAAATATTCAAAACTGAACATTTAGAAAAGAAAAAAGTGAGACAGTCAGCTCACTAACAACTCTAGGAATGTATGAAGAGAACTTGTTTGATTTTTGGAGGAATATCCACACCTGAACCAAGAGAGACATTGCTAGAAACAAACACATTCTATTTTAGACCCTCTTCAGGTTCCTTGACAAACAAGATAAATGTAGGAGTGATCATAACGTTAAGGTGTACAGAGAGATCTGTAAATCACTGCAGGAGCTCAAAGGTGATAACTGTAACAACTCCTCCACTCCACTACATTTGAGGATTGACATCTCTCAACAGTGAAATTCAGCCAATATATGATGCTTTTAGATTTTCCCTACAGAAGCTTTCTCCAAGTATCAGCCTCTTGTTCACAAGGATGCATCAATCCTGCCCATCAAACCAGTCCTGTCTCCAGTAAGCTTAGATTTCAAGATGCTTCTTTGAAGTAGAGGTTAATGTTGGATTAGAAACAACATTACCGCTATCACCTAAGCTTTTCCCCCTACAAATACAGAATATACTTTAAGGCCCTTTTAGACAGGGCTGAAATCCCACTCTCTTTGCCCAAATAGATCATTTTTTCAATCTCTGAAATTCATAATCAAATATTTAAATAGGACTTTCTTTTAGGTTCTAAAGAAGCAAGTCAGGGTACTGTCAATAACCTATTTACAGTTTTAACCTTCTCAATGTATCCAACAAAACTAAAGATAGAGCACAAGTTCTACCTACTCTTCTCAAAATTAAAGTGTAAAAAGGGAACAAGTATTATAAAAATACACGCATACACATACAATATACATTTGTACATAGTCACTATAAAGAATGAGAGCTATAGTTTACTCAGATAATATTGTCATTGAAATCTTTGAATGTATCTTACTGTAGGCAATGGTTATATTCTTAAGGAACAATTACAAATTAAATCATTATAAATGAAACCATACTCAAAAAACACCAAGGAACTGTTGTTTTTCAGTAGGATGCTTAAACAGAATGATCTTTAAAAGCAAATCACCACCCCTGACTTTTATCTATTCCATAGAAATTCCAGTAAGTACTTTAGATATCAGTCAGTTCAACACCTTTAATTTATAGCTTAAAAAAAAACTTGGGCTCAGAGAGGCTGGATGACTTATTTCAAGCAGTTGGAGAATCAAAACAACCCATAACTTCTGTTAAATCTTACTTAAAAGACTTAAATATGAATGCCAGTAACCAAACAGGTTTAAAAAATAAACAAACAAACAAAAAAAAAACAGGTGGCAAAAACACTCAACAACATTTTTGGGAAACTAGACAGGGGCACCACCAAAAAAAGAAAAAGGAAATTACAGACGAATACCTTTAATAAAAATAGCCACAAAAGCCAGTACCAGTGGCTCATGCCTGTAATCCTAGTTACCCAGGAAGCAGAGATCAGAAGGTTCACAATTCAAAGCCAATGGGAGCAAATAGTTCATGAAACCCTAATCTGAAAACACCCAACACATAAAAGGGCTGGCAGTATGGATCAAGTGGAAGACTGCCTACCTAGCAAGCATGAGGCCCTGAGTTCAAGGCCCCAAGTTCAAATCCCAGTACTGCCAAACCAAAAGAAAAAAAAAAAGAATGTAGACACAAAAATCCTCGACAAAATACTAGAAAACTAAATCCAGCAACATATAAAGAGGATTATATACCAAGACAACATAGAACCTATCCCAGAAATGCATGGTCAGCTTAACATCCAAAAACTAATCAATGTAGCAAACCAAAACCTATGTGACTGATAGATGAAGAAAAAGCATCTGATAAAGTCCACCACCCTTGTATGATTAAAAAAAAAACCCAACAAAGTAGGAACAGAAGGAGACTTTCTCAGTTCGATAAAGAGCATCTATGCAAAGCCCACAACTAACCTCGTACTTAAGAGGTAGGAGACGAATGCTTTCCCCTAAGATCAGGAACCAGGTAAGAATGTCTGTGTTTGCCAAAGCTATTGAACACTGTGGTTGCAAGACACAATGAGGCTCTAAGACACTAATAAATATTCCAAAAATGAAAATAAGAAAATAATTCCTTTTATTATGGCACCAAGAGAATAAAATACTTAGGAATAGATTTAACAAAAAAAGTGTAAACTTAAACTCTGAAAACTACAAAACATTGTTGAAAGAAATGAAAGAAGGCCTTAATAAATGGAAAGACACCCCATGTTCATGGATCAGAAGACTTAATATTGCTAATAATTGCTAATAATAATCCCAAAATTGATCTATGAATTCCATGAAATCCCTGTCAGAACTTCACCCAGCTAGCTTCTTTGCAGAAACTGAAAAACTGTTCCTAAATCCATATGAAAAACCAAGACAATCCTGGAAAAGAACAAAATTGGAAGGCATAGTCTTTCCAGACGGTTGGATTTGTATAGTACTTAAGAAGAGACATATAGAGCAATAGAATAGACTTGAGAGTTTAAAATTTAAAAAGCCATATAACTATGGTTAATTGATTTTTCAAAAAGTATGCCAAGGCAATTAAATGGGAGGAAAAAAACAGTCTTTTCAACAAATGGTGCCAGGACAACTGGTATTTACATGCAAAAGAATGAATCTGAATCACATAAAGCAATTAACCCAAAATGCATCAAAAATCAATTTCTAACACTAACCCATGAAACTCTTAGAAGAAAACTGAGGCACAAATTTTCATGATCTTGGATTAGTCAATGATTTCTTAAATACAGACCAATAGAAAAACACAGATATATTGGATTTTGTCAAAACTAAAGACTTTCAGGCTTCTCAGGACACCGTCAAAAACAAAAACAAAAAACAAAGGACAACTCACTTTATGGGAGAAAAAACTTGCAATCATATATCTGAGGAGGAACTTGAATCTAGAATAAATAATTCTCAATAATAAAAAGACAAATTACCCAAATGAAAAATGGACAAACGATAGGAATAAGCATTTCTCCAAAGATACACAAATGGCCAGTAAGTACTTGAAAAGAGCACTTATTCATCATCATTAGGGAAATGCAAATCAGAACCACAATGAAATACACTGCTTCATCCCTCCTCGAATGGTTAAAAGCAGTAAGACAGCCAATAAATAATAAGCATTAGCTAGGCTGTGAAGAAAGTGAAACCTTTATGCATTGTTGGTGGGACTAGAAAATGGTGCAGTTACTTTGAAAAACACTTTGGTAGTTTCTTATAGAGTTAAACGTAGACTCAATGTGACCAAATAATTTTATTGTTGGTAATACTCAAGAGTAATGAAGACATAGATACATGCAAAAAATTGTTCACAAATGTGTATAACAGCATTATTCACATAGCTAAAAGGTAGAAACAACCCAAATGTCAATCAACTGAAGAATAAACAAAATATGGTGTACATCTAATACAATAAAATACAATTTGTCAACCACAAAAAAAGTAGAAGTGTTGTTACAGCCCACGATGTGGATGAATCTTGAAAACACAATGTTTAGTAAAAGAAGCCAGTCACAAAAGACCACAATTGTATAATTCCATTATAATAAAATTACATAAGAGGCAAGTATCTAGAGATAGAAAGTAGATTAGTGGTTGCCTAAGGCTGGAGTTGGGTAGTAGGAACTCAGGATGACTGATGTTAAAGAAAGAATATGAGGTTTCTTTTTTAGGGTGATGGAAATTTTATCTAAAATTAGATTGTGTGATGGTTGTATATCTCTATAATATACCAAAATTTGTGGAATTCTACAACAGGATTGTATGGTATGCAGATTATATATCAATAAAGCTGTTTAATAACAACAAAAATACTGTTGCTTCTACCTTGCTCTCTCTTAGATCACTTGTTCTGGGAGAAACCAGCCGCCATGACAGAAGGACACTCAAGTAGCCCTATGGGAAGGTCCACATGGCAAGGAGAACCATCAGCCCCAGGCAAGTCTTCAGGCAACTTCACTTCTGGTCACTATGTTGGCAACAACCTCAAGTGTTGTGAGTCATAACCATCAGAAATCATGTTGCTTTAAGTCATCAGGATTAAGTTTTCATACCACAACAAATAATCTGCAACCCTATCCTTAGGGACACGAATCTATGGAAGTATCTTCCCAACAGTTCTTCCTCTTCTAAGTCTAATTTACCCCAATCCATATGCTTATTGTGGTTGCTATCATGTTAGTAGAACACGATACCATCACCAGCTTCAGTTGAATGAACTGAAAGTGGACACCTGATCAAAACCAAGCCAAGAAAGTCCCCTGAGATTTTAATAACTGAAGTTGAAAAAGAGACAATGACTTTCCAGTACCTGACAGTGTAAGATGTAAAACTTAGAAGCTACCAGCAACACGATCTTTCCCAGGTGAGAAAAGCTGGACAGCAATAGAGAAGAAGCAAGATGTCACACAGAGAAAAGCACACATTCAAGACAGAGAGTACAGACAATGTCAGTCTCTGGTTCTAGTGATTCCTGGTACAGCCCTATCCATCCTGCAGTGGAGATATATGCATATGTCTTATAACCCCAGCATCTAAAACAGCAACCAATACATAACAGGTGACAAAATATAAGTTGAATAAATGAGTAGGTAAGATAACCAATCTCCTCCTTCCAATAATACCCCCTTTCCTCATTGTTTAAAAGTTAGTTTTGATTATTTAAAAGCTAAAAGTTGTCATCTCTCTTTTGCTAGAGTTATACTTTGTATATATCTCTCTATTATTACACTTAGATAATATCCTAATTACTGGCTTATGATCTTTTCTTCTACGGCCAGAGAGGAGAATATTTTCTTAGTCATTTTTTGGTATCATCAGTAACATCTAGACTATAAAACAGAAAGTGTTCAAGAAATTTATGCCTAGTGATTTGCTCAATCCTACAGTATGCATTCTTCAGTTTTTATAGTCACTGTCATCAATTTATCAACTACCTAACATCTGCAAGCCATGGTTATACAATAAGCTATTAGATTTGCTCCTCTGTTTTCATCCACTCAATAAATTCATTCAACAAATGTTTGAGTATCTACAATCTGCCAGGGGCTACAAAGAGACAAAGAGCATGGTTGTCTACCCTCAAGAACCTTACTGTCTAACATAGACAAGTAAATGAATTTTTACAGTACTGTGTTAAGTGTTCCTAAGGAAATCTGCACAGGCTGCTAAGCAACAGCAGGGATTACAAGTTTACACTGCTTGAGAAGGCAGGACATATACAGAAAAGAGAATATAACCAGCCCATGTGACACAGACTAATCACCAAATGAGTGATTTGTTTTCCAAATTTCACTTGGAATTCACATACTTTACAATAAGACATTGCTAATGGAGTGATTTTTAGAGTGACTTTTACATTCAATCAATACTTCTTGAATATCTACTATGGGCCAAGTAAACTGCTTAGCATTTTTCCAACAGGGTCTTATTTAATTCTCACATTTTATAGATAAAAGTGAGTCAGAAAGAATGAAGTGACATGCCAAAGTTTACATAGCTAGTAAGGGGCACAGCCAGCATGTATTCCCTTCCAATACCATGTCCAGGTATGCCATGCTATTGAGTCTACTAAATGGAGCAATACCCATGTCCTTACACTGACTTTCACTGCTTTCTTTCTCATCCCATGAAATACAACAATGTTCTGTACAAATGGGCAATCGCCAACTTGATATGATTACATGCTTGACATGATCACATGCTTGTCCACAATGTGAGATGGGACCACATCAAATCAAATTACTCTGTGCCTATTACAGCATCATGTGCTGAGAGGAGCACTATTGGCTGAAAATGAGCAACTCTTTCAAGTTGTATTTTAACAGCGTTTTTGACCACTATGTCCAGTCAGTTGTTCAAGGATTTGGCAGTAAATCAAAATGACTGTGCATTTCCTTTGATAGTTAACAGTACTAATGAATTCAGTATAAGCTCACCATCCATGCAAATCATTTCTAAAATGGAAAGATAAAGCTTATGATTCACATAGTTAGTAGAAGGGGAAAAGAAAGCAGTACTCATTGTTTTCTACAGAGCAAGCATTATTTGCAAAACCCTGAAAATGAGCAGTTGGTTGACTACTAATAACAAGTAGGTTGCTCCTTGGTCATTGAGCAAAGAGCTGCTTATTGTGCCATGGTCAATGGCTGAGGAGCACATGACTTCAACAAGCTTTTGCTGTACTGTATGATACTACATATACAAAGCCATGAATCATTATGTAAGATGAAGAGAACTCAAAGTCTTCACACCATAAAGCAAGCACCTGACACAAAGCGTGGCGTAAATCAGATATTAATACTGGCTAATGTATAGTGAGAAAATGACTTAATAGCTTTTTGAAAACATCAATTATATATTAAACTGAGAAAAACTAAACCAATGGAACCTACAGGTTATGCTAGGAACTCAAAAATATTACAGAGTAACTGGCTCAAGATATATTACAGATTCAAAACAATCAAATACGCACTGTTTAAAAATGTTGAATTGAGTAAGCCTCAAATTGATCTTTCTTTTTTTTTCTAATTTTATTCTCTCATATAAGGCTTGGTTTTCTTTTCTTTTTTATTGTTTATTTATTATTCATATGTGTATACACTGTTTGGGCCATCTCTCTCCCCTGTTCCCCACCCCCTCCCTCTACCCCCCTTCACTTCCAGGCAGAACCTGTTCTGCCCTCTTCTCCAATTTTCAACTAGATCTTTCTTATGTGAAGTCACCACACTAGTACCCAGAATGGTTAACTGGCAATCTCACTAGAAATAAGAAAAATAAAAGAACTGTGGAACAGAGCTAACTTTAGGATCTGTTGAAAACAGAAACAAGATCAACTAGGTAGGTGTATATCTGACACCTGCCATTTAAGTTTTGTGGATATATCATAAAGGAATATTTCAATGTGCCCAAGACGTGGTGTCAAAAATCTTAAAACGCTCACACTAATATTTAGTAACAAAGGACTTGCTGAAATATATTCTTCATTCCAAAATGTAAAAGTATCTCTACTAGGAGACTGGACTCCAAAAAAATCAGCCCCAACTGTACTGGTTGGTCCAGATAAGCACTTGCTTATCTGAGCAACCTGGACTTACACAATGAAAAGTAATTTTACAAGTATAAAGCTTAGAGCAACTCGAGACACGAGAATGTGAATGCTTAAGCCTGCTGGTGAGTCCCTTTCACCTAGAGCTTAAACTGATAAAGCCTGCAGCTCCAGAGACCCTTGAAAGAAATTCAGGGCCAAGTGTAGTATTTCAAGATAGTTGCAAATAGAAGCGCGCGACCCAGGGCCACTCCAAGCCTCTTTATCTCACCAGAGACTACGCTCATTAAGAGTCGAAGGGACAGGGACAACCCGCTTATCTGTCACAGGATCACAGCTCCTTAGGTGACAGTTCCCAAGCACCCACCTGTACCATCGCTAGGTGAGCAGAAGAGAGAAGTGAGTCACGCTCCAAATCAAAGCGCTGCTCACCTTACAATGACACGGGCGCACCTTTCACCCTAACAGGATGCAGTGACAGCTGTGTCACCTGTGCGGGAAGGAGGGAGCGAAGGCATCCTCCGAGACCACTGCCACGAGGGAGCAGTCGGCTGCCGCCAGGGTCCCAAAAGCCCGGTGCCGGCTTCTGCTTTCCAGGCTCAGGAAAACTTTCGCCGCGAGCCCCCAGCGCACCCCGCCATCGCAGGACCCCCGGCTCCCGTCCCGCCCGCCCGTCCCCGAGGCCCCGCCCTGGACCCGCCCCTCGGCGCCCGCCGCGCCGGCCCGCGCCCCCAGCCCGCGCGGGCCCCCGCGGCCCTCAGGCGCGCCCCCGCGCCCGGCCCGGCCGGCAGAGGGCGGGGTCGCTCACCGGTCCGCAGCTCGTGCTTGACCGTGCGGAGCTGCTCGCCGCCGTCGCTGCCGTCCCCGCTGGTGCCTGCGGCGCCGCCGCTGCCGACCTCCTCCATCTTCTCCCTTTTTCGGATCCCGCGGGTCGCTTCGAGGGAAACCAGGCAGACAGCCGACGTCCGTCCCCTCACAGCCCCTGCCGCAAGCCCCAGGAGCCGGGACGCGGCGGCTCTACAACTCGGACGCAAAGACGAGTGTTTCCCGCTCTGGCCACACGGCTCGCGCCTCCGCCTCCTCCCCCTTAGACGGGCACCGCTAGTACGGCGCAACCAAGCCGCCCCCTGTTCCACCGCCACCTCCTCTAGGCCGCTCCGCCCACAGCTAACAAGGTAGAGGAGCCATTGCAGCCGCCATCGCCTATTGGGCGCGGGGCGCGCGCGTCTGCCAGCGCTGCCTCCCATTGGGCAATCTGCTCTGACGTTTCACGAGCCGCCCCGCCCCACTCCTCGAATTGTTGTTGCTTGGGGGGGAGGCAGGAGAGAGAGGAATGTGGCCACTCCGATTGGTGAAACCTAAGATTCGGCGCCGCCCGCTTCCCTTGGTGCGCACGCGCAGGCAAGGCCTTCCCTTCTCTGACCTCCCCAGAACTGTCACACCCCTTATTCCCCAGCTTCGGTCTGTTAGTAAACAGTGTCTAGTAGTCAGGAGGTGCTCGAGGCTTGTGATTGGTTACTGTTGAAAGAGGCGGGGAAGGATGATTGGAACGTTTGGTCTGCCAATCACTGTGGACAGAGGCGGGGCCTGGAGGAAAGCTCTTGTTGCCCACGTGTTTGCACACAAATTTAAGGGTCCTAGGCAGCGGACCTGCAGGTGTGTGACCTGTTGGTTGGCGCCATGCACTGAAAAGTTGTTACTCGCTGTAGTGAGCCCTAAACAAGTAGGCGGACTTTGTGTTTAAATTGCAGATAGTTCTTAGACGTTACAAAAATTCACAGCCCCAACTCCCGAAGAAGAATTTTGCCCAAAAATTTCATTTTTACTGGACACTTTCTGGGCACTAAGAGGATACAAATTAATCAAATATACTACAGTTCCTGCCTGTGAGCAGTTTTTAATGGAACGTGAGAAACCGACAACCTTTGTTTATACACAGGAAACAATAAGGCAAAATTTAAAGGAATACAGCGTTAGTGAATTTCACAGATGGCAATAATTCTCAGAGGAGCTGGGAAGGGCTTTTAGGGAAAAGAGGCATTTGATGTAGCCGACTTAAAGGATGGGTAAGATAGAAATGCCAACAGCAGACGTTTCATACAGAGAAAGATAACTGAGCCTAGGCCTAGCGAGAAGATGAAATAACTAAGAAAGTTAGATGTAAGTATGTTGGAGGAACCGCTGAACAGATGAGGTAAGATTATGTAAAACCTCAAATGCTGTGCTAAATTACAGATTTTATTTAGTATACAAAGGGAAGCCTTAAATGTTACAATATCAAAGCTGTTTTCTTGGGAGTTTATAGAGAGAGGATAGACTGAAGAGGAGAGAGTGCAGCAGGAAAAGAATACTGTTGCAAAGGATAGGTCTAGTCTGAGTCTAATTTCTGGTAGCAGACATGAGAATGGGAAAAGGAGAGGCTTAAAGGTGTACATTTGGACATATTTCATGTACAACTGATATTTTTAACTAAGCATCAGCCTGGATACCAGTGGCTCATGCCTATAATCCTAGCTACTCAGGAGGCAGAGATCAGGAGGATCGCAGTTCAAAGCCAACCCAGGCAGATAGTTCACAAGATCCTGTCTCGAAAAACCTTATCACAAAAAAATTGGGCTGGTGGAGTGGCTCAAGGTGAAGTCAAGCCCCAGTACCACAAAAAAAAAAAAACCCTAAGCATCAGATCAGGGGTCAGCAAACTTTATTCTGGTAAGGGCTGGATAACATATTTTAAGCACTGGCATTTAAATTTCATATAATTTTCACAGGTCACAATGTATTCTTTTAATTCTTTTCCAGCAATTTTAAAATATAAAAACCATGGCCATTAAAAAAAGAAAACAATGTTTGGCCTACAGGTCATAGTTTTTAGACTCTTGAATTACATTTCCATGAAAAAGAAAACAAAGAAGTCTTGGGAGCCCCTTCAGATTGCTGTCACAGCTCTCTGGACTTAGCTGCCTGCAACATTTTTCTCATTACACCATGACTGCCTACTTCCTTGTGGTATTTGGAGACAGGTAATGACTGTGTGCAGTTACTTGTTCACTCAATAACTTTTTACACCAGTTATATACAAGCACTGTGATGGATGTTAAGGACATAGATTCAATCCTTGCTCTTAAAGAGCCTGAAGTCTAGGAACTCAAATAAATATTGAATAATCACATAAATTCAGACTTCCCAGTGTGACCATGCATGCTATAAAGGAAAATTATAGGATGTTACCATGGAATATATCTGGAATAGCTGATTAAGGTTGAAGTTGCTGGAAAGCATTTTAAAGGAAGTATTCTTTAAGCTAATCTTTAAAGATGAGTACAACTAGCCAGGATGTGGCAGAAACTGCCCTGATGCTTACCAGTCTCATTTCCTCTTCCTGGAAAGACAAGGAAACCTTTATTTTCATTTTACTTTTTTGCCTCCTTTTGCAGTTAGGTTAGGATTATATGACTGTGATCTGGTCATTGGGTTATGGGCAGACATGATGTGTACATTTTCAAGCCTGGCCAGAAAACTCCATGCATAATCTCTCACACACTCTTCTCTTTGCATAGCAACCACAAAGGTCACATTTTGAATATGAGGGTGTCACAAATTTAGAAAAATCCTGAACTGAATTTCTACTTAAAAGAAGAACCACCTGACCTACATTAGACTGTGACATGAATAATAAGTCTTTTGGGGGTATAAGCTATTGAGATCTTGTAGTGGTTTGCTACTAAAGCATAATCTATTTCACATAAATTGTTGAGGGAAGAAAATTTTAGGAAGATATCCTGAGACAATCAAAGAGCCTGCTGCATTTGAGAAATTGAGAGAAAGGCAATGCTGCCTTAACACAGTAAGCAGGGTGAGATGGATAGGTGGAGACTCAATCATGAAGAGTGTGGTTAGTCTTAATATTTGTGAGGTTTCTCCTATGTGAATTGGAAGTGGTGGTAGGAATTTAAGCAGGGGAATGATGTAATTGGGGTAGTATTTTCAAAAGAATGCTGTGGTTAGTGTTTGGAGACTGGGCTGGAGAGACAAGATGGTCTACAAGGAGACCTACTTCTGACACTGTCACTACAGTCTGGGCAAATGATGAGAATGGGTGCAGTAGACATGGAGAGAAATGGAATTAAGTTTGTAGGTATATAGTTTGGACTTCATTAAGGATTAGCTGAGGAGGGTATGAAAGAAGGGGCATCTGAAATGACACCACTGTTTCTAACACAAGCAACTGGAGGAGTAGAATAGGATGGTGGAACCATTTAATGGGAAAGGCTGATTAAAGGAAGAGCACCCAGAGGTAATGTCAAGAGTTTAATTTTGAGACCTTTTGAGGCAGACTAAATCATGAAAGGCATAGGAACTAAAGCCAAGAGCTAAGAATAAACACTGTATTGCTGGGTAACTTGAAGTCTCTAGCTCCCCACTAGGTTACAGCAGCTGGCCATGCTCTTAACCATGCACTAATACTTTGCTCAGAGTGCTGGATAAAGAATGCCCTTGATGAATGTCTCAAGAGAAACATCTGGCAAAACTCATCCTTGACTAAAGGGAGACCTTATTAAAGGAAAATAAAAATCTCCCTACGATAGGTTTTTCTGCCCTAAGTAAACATCTTCTAAAAGAAAGTACCTGACAGATTCTCAAACATATATCACTTATGTTAATTAAGCAGACCTGATCTCCAGGAATCCCAAATTTGTCAGTTGTGAAAATTAAAGGAGCCGATACCAGTAGCTCATGCCTATAGTTCTAGCTACTTGGGAGGATCACAATCCAAGACCAGCCCAGGCAAATCGTTCTCGAGACCGCCATCTCCAAAATAACCAGAGCAAAGTGGACTGGAGGTGTGGCCCAAGTGGTAGAGCTCTGAGTTCAAATCCAAGTCCTACCAAAAAAAAAATTAAAGGAGGGTTGTCACTGCAAGTTATTAACATGACAGATGGTCAAAATGAAGAAGCTTGCACAGAGATAAGGACCTACGGACCCCTAGACTGACTTAAGCCTTACAATATGCCTTGAACAAAGGACTTGATACACTTTTCATGTGCCCACATCTCCAGCCTACTGGGATGTGCTTTGTTTTCCCACTCTCTTGCTTTGCTAAATAAAACTTCTGTAAACTTCTCACCTAACTAGACTCATCCTTAAATTCTTTTCTGTGACAATATCGTGAACTCAAACAACATTTACACCACAAACACACCACCATATATCACAAGCTCAGCACCCGAGGTTGAGGTTCATGCTCCCTGGGGGCCTCCCTGAGTTGGAACTGGTGCTGGTTCTGGCGACACTCCAATGTCAAAATTCAGAATGTAGAGGTGTGAATCTGGAGCACTGAAGAAAGATCTAAGACAGAGGTATAAATTCAGGACTCACTGTGGTATGAATGAGATTACTAGAGAAAGACTGTGAAGAAGGAAGAAAAGAGGAGTCTGAGGCTGAAGTCTAAGGAATTTCAGCGTTAAGCGGTTGGAATGAAAAGGTGGATCGACCCAGAGGTGGAAGAGAAAAATCTGGAGAGTTTTCTATATTAGAAACCAAAGTGTAACAAGAAGAGGCGGTAGTTAGCTGTGTTAGGTACCCTGCGATGTCACCTCAGATGAGATCTGGAAAGATCCAATTAATCTGAAACTTGTTGTCATGGGTGACAACAGCCTAGTGTTTTAGTAAAGCAAATGAGAGATAAAAAAATATAAATGTGTGTAGACATCTTTTTTTTGCAGGAGATTTGGGTTTGGTTTGTTTTTGTTTTTTCGTTTTGGTTTGTTTTTTCGTTTTGATTTGTTTTTTGTGGTACTGGGGTTTGAACTCAGAACCTTGTACTTGATAGGCAGGTGCTGTACTACTTGAGCCACACCCTTAGCTCTTTTTAAAAAATAAATTTTAAAAATTTAAAATTTAAAATTAAAGTTAAAATTAAAAATTTATTAATTTAAAAATTATTTTAAAAAATAATTTTTTAAAAAAATAGCTAAATTTTTCCAGATAGGGTCTTTTCGTTTTATGTCTGGGACGGGTATGGCCCTGGACCCCATCCTCCTATTTACATTTTCTTCAGGAGCTAGGATGATAGGTCCATTTCACCATGTCCAGCTTATTGGATGAGATGCAGTCTTTGGAACTCCCCCTCTTCCGTGCTGTCCTCAAACCTGGATCCTTCTAATCTCCACCTCCCAGGTAGCTGGGAGTACAGGCATGAGCCACTGCACTTGGCTTTGTAGACAGCTTTTTACAGAGTTTCCCTCTGAAGGAAAATAGAGAAAGAGGTAGCCAGAGTGATGCAAGGAATTTCTGTTCTTCATTTTGTTTTGTTTTACTTTTTATTTCCAAGTAATTTTAGAATTATAGAAGAGTTACAAAACTTAATAAGCTTAGTAAATCAGAAATATGGAAAAGTTTCTTTCAGAGACACATACACTGCATAGTGACAGGGTCAATGGGAAGGGGTGAGTTAGGGATTTGAAGGTAGTAGGAACAGTTTGGAACAGCCTCAGTAGGAAATAAACACAGTTTGCCTTTTTAGATAATTGTTGACTAGCACTGGGAACTCAAGTGTAATTCAGAAGCCTGAATCAGGATTGTTGTGTTTTCGCTAGTAACTTACATTTCCTCTGGGCATTGGAGATTAGCAATTGGGCAGCAACCTGGCTGAAATGAATGACCTTGGGGCCTAAGCCAGGTGCAAAAGCAACGAAGCCAGGAGTGAACTGGTAGCCTGGGAGAATAGGATGGAGCCCAGGGCTGGAGCTAGCATAGATGAGTCTCCAATTGTGACCACACATTGGAATCCCCAATTAGGATACTAAAGAGAGGGTAAGAGAGGAAGGAGAGGAGAGGATGGGGGGGGCAGAAATAAATGTGATTATTTGGGGGGTTTTTTAAGCTCTCCAAATGAATATAATGTACAACCAAGGTTGTAACGCACAACTGTGTTGCACAAACATTGAGGTAGAGGATGGTAAATAAGAATCAGCTGGAGTTTGGGGAAAACAACTTTTCAGAAGGAGTGGTCAGATGCTAGATGGGGAAGGAATTAAAATAGAGGCTGAAAAATAAAATGGGTAGTGATTTAACTGATTAGACAAACGGAAAAAGTTGTTGGAGGGATAAGATAATAGACTGTGGTCTGGATGCAGCAACTGGAATTGAGGAAGCCTTTGCTGCTTCCTGCTGCCCAGAGAGATGGACAAGTTTAGAGGGCAGGGTCTGTCTATGTTGCAGCTGGGAAAAGGAAGTTGTCCAGGAAAGCCAGGTTTGTTCTAAGGCTGAGAAGAGTAGTAGAAAATATGTGTGTTCCCTTTGGAAGCTGACTACCTCCAGTTTGTGTCAGAATGGGGTCCCTGCTGAGCCCTTGTGTTGTGGACCTGTATCTGTCATTCTTTGTGGCCTCATTAATGCTTGACTGCACCCCCTTCATTGGGGGTAGAGTCTGAAGCAAAGAAGGAAAGGGCCTCACCTACTGTGAACCACTGGAACTCGATTAATCTCATTATTCAGGAAACTCCTTACCTTTGGATTCATAAATGGGAAACACCAGAGGCCCATTACATCACCCGCCCCCCCTTACCTAGCTACATCAGATCACTCTAACATCTGCTCAGATGAGAAAGAACATCTTTCAAAAACTATATTGCAATAGCCTGTCAAAACCTTCACTGTGTGATATGGATCCAGTAGGGTTTAGAGGACTAGCTGCAGGATATAGAGACCAACTCAGTTAAGAGGTGTCCAGTTCAACATTGTAGATGCCCATCCTCAGCTGGAGTTTCCATGCTGTCACTGTTCTGAAGTTAAAATGTCAGGAAGATGGGTCACAGGTGTGAAAGAATCTCAAGAAGCAGATAGCAAAAATGAAGCCACTTTCTTACTCTACCTTCTGGTCCCTGGAATAATACCTGCAAAACTTAGAAACCTTCCAGAGGTAGCACAGAGTGAGCACTAAACTGAATCACAAGACTCAAGTCTGAGATCTGGCTCTGCCACTCTGTGAACCTAGGCTAACCAGCACCCAGCTGTGAGAGACCTTTGCACCTTCTCCAGTTAAAGGTACAAAGCCATTTTTCTCCCTTCCCATCCCTGCCTTTGAATTCTTCCAGAAGCAACACCAGCACAAAGTAAAACAAAAAATACAGAAAAAGCCCTATTTTTAATGAAATAAAGAAACTCTTAGAACTTGAAACCACAAACCATGAAGTATGCCTGCCAAATACTGCAGAATTGATAGAATGCTGAGAGCTGACATACACTGCCTCCAAACTAGAACAGGAAATGTATTTTCTTAGATGTTAGCATTACAGTCCTAAAGGACCAAAACCAAGGATCATTGGTTTGAAATGGTGGTGCTTCCCAAAAGGGTGAGGGGACTTGTGTTACTGGGGAAAGACGAGATAAGATAATTTAGTTATGTTAAGTACCAGTTTTTAAAAAGTGATTCCATTTTGTCTAGTTGTCATTCTGTTTGATTACCTCAAAAAGTCTTAATTTTATGCCAGTAGTCTTTTGCTTTCCTGTATCTTATGCTAATCACTCTTTTCTTATTTTTTTTTTTGTTCTTTTTTTTTTTTTCAATACTGGGGATTGAACCCAGGGCTTCTTTCATGCTAGGTAAGCATACTACCACATGAGCCATGCCCCTAGCCCCTAATGTCTCTAACAAGGAAAATATAGACCTCAAATTTAGCTTCCAGCTAAGGTACTGGAAAGGTGCTGGTTTTCCATGTATGATAGTGCCATGTCTCCTTCAAGTGAAAATTGGAAATGGATTCAAAGAAGAATATTGATTTTATTAGGTGTGATGTGTGGATAAGGTAAAAATTATGGTCATGGTACTTTAATGACTGAAATTTAGATTTGAGTCACAAGCTCCAACAACTTCACAGAAGACACAGGTAGTGTTCCTGCAAAGACCCAGTGTGATAACAGGGAAGGTCGAAATCAAGGAGAAAACATACTCATAATTATGTATTCCTGTGGTTTGTGGCCTGGTCTCCAAGCCAAGCAGTTTCCTGGAGATGTGAGGATGAAACTATTAGAGGCAATTGCTAAAACATAACCCAAAGAGCCGAACACTTTGCAAGAGACCTCAGTAACCTTCCAGGTACCGACACCTGAGTATTCCAGAGACATTGTCTCATGGAGAAAAACAGATTTGGAAACAGATCAAAGTAAACCTGCCAACTACTTCAAAATCCTTCTCTATCTTTGGCTATGCTGTTTAACAAATAATTTTCCATTGCATTAGAGAAATTATAAAGCTATCTCTCTGAAATTAAATAAAAAAAGAGAAGGTTCAGGGGGACAAATAAATTCTAGAACAACAAGAAAAAAATTGGCAAATTTAAAAAAGAGAGGAAGTCATTTTAGACTCAACCAAAAACAGAATGAACACAGTGAAAATAATGGAATAATATGGAAAAGAACAAAGAAATTTTTCAAAGTTGGAGATCCAACACATGCATACTTGCCATTCCTGAAGAGGTACTCAGAACAAATGGGACAAGAGAATAACAGAAGAACTGAAATTAAGACTCAGGTCAGCAGGTGCACAGCACACACTGGGTCAAGGTAAAAGAAGTACAGAATGATCAAAAATAAAATATCCAAGATTTTAAGAAAAGCAAGAGTAGGATTGGGCTGTAGCTCAGTGGTACATTGCCTAGCATGTTCAAGGCCCCACAATTGACCCCCAGCACTGGGAAACATAAAAGTAAATTAAGAAATCAAAAGCCACAAACAACACTTAAATGATAAAGGAAAAAGGTCTAAAAAATTTGATAGCATTAAGGTGTAACTTGTGACTCATACTCCGCCAAGTCATTCCTTTATTATGAAGGCTATTCACAGTTATTCATGAACACAAATGAACTTAGAGGTTCTGTATGCTTAGAAAAAAATTATGCTGAAATTCAGTCAACGAAGAGATGAACCAAAATAAAGAAATCATAAAGAAAAAAAATCATAAAGAGAATTGAAGATTCCAAAAAATACTGAAGATGAGTTCTGATTTGTTTTAAATATAGAATTAAGACTACAGAGATATTTAATTTATGGTTAAAATATAAACATTAAAAACTCTTATAAGAATAATTATATACCAAACAAAAATTTAGAAGTAAGAGAAAGGGCAGTGGAAGGACTTTTAGGCATATAAATTTACTCTTCTTTAATGATTGGGAACTAATCCACTCTAAAAAATGAATTGCATAAGCTGCAGATTTCTTAGGAAAGCATAACCTTTTGGTGATATTTGTAGTAGTTTTCTTTAAGACTGATATTTTAAGAATTTCTGTGGCATAGAAACATTTAGCCAAAGTTCAGCTGTTCCTTCTATTTTACTTCAGTTTATTTTTTCTGTACAATTAAACTTCATTTTACTTAAAAATAATTCACAGCATAAGAACTCACTGTGGTCAATCAACTGTTCTGCTTTGTTTCTATGGACAGGGGCCCATTCAGTTGATATATTGCAAACGTTGATGACTGTTTCCAGGAAGCAAGATTTGGCACACTTAAAAAAAAAAAAAAAAAAACACTTCCTCTTTGTACTTTTCTATGTTGTTTTTATAATAAAACTCATCATATATAAAATAAAAGTCATTTTTCTTGAAAAATACGGTCTTTATTACCTTTGACATCACATGTTAGTCCTGTGTTACATGGCAAGAAGGATTTTACAGAATTTTGTAATTAAAGTTACTAATTAGATAGGGAAACTTTCTGGGTGGGCCTAACCTATTCATCCTATTCACATGAGTCATTTAAAAGTTGAGACTTGTATCCAGCTGACAGCAGAAGCCACAGAGATGTGAAGCATAGGTTTATTAATAAGAGTTCTTGTATGTCTATTGTCATACATCCTATTTCTTATTTTAAGGATGAAGTATCTTCATGAGTCTTTATGAATATATTAATAGGAACTCTTTAGTTTGTTTTGCTTTGATTTGGGTTCTCTTCCTCAAAATAACTTTGTTCTCTGGGACTGTTCTTTTTTTCTTCTTCATTTTAGTCTTTCTCATTTATCATGCCTATAGATTCTCCATTGTCCATTTGTATTTAAAAGTAAAGTCCCCAGAAAGGCTGATTAGGAATTCTGTCCCTGGGTAGGGATTGGACTTGGAAGGCTTCACAGGCTGAGGAGTTCTGAATATTAAGATGTACTTATTTCCTCCCTCTGGGAATTTTGTTTTGGTGATACTGAGGTTTTAAACTCAGGGCCTTATGCTCACTCCGCAGGTGCTCTACTGCTTGAGCCATTATGTGTTGTGGATTTCAAGAGTCTCCGTTTAGTAATAGAATTTACCAAGACAGAGAGTTGTAGAAAGCAAGGATTTATTAGGACACCATTAAAAGGAGAGAAAATGGCAGGTGGCTAAGCAAAGGAGCTTAGCACACCAAGACAGGATTGAGAGTAGGTTTTATACCTTGGGTTGGGTCACTTTTGACTGGCTGTCCTCTATTTTGTGGACCTTACTGATTGGTTGTCTCTTCCTCAGATCATGGTTTGAATTTTGCATATGAGCTTGACTTTTACTTTTGTGTGTGTGTGTGTGGTTTGAACTAAGGGCAAATAATTCAAGTTCAATGTAATTACTAGTTTTCTGCTTCTAGAGTTTGCATATGGGAAATGAAGTTATGGATGGAATAGAAGTGAAAGCCACTATAGGACCCCCAGCTGGTCATACAGCCTGCTAAGACAAACCCAGGCAGCTTGTCTTCCTTAGTCTTCTCTGTCTAGGTGGTGGGTCTGATCATTTCCTCCTCCTGTTATCATTCAAGCTCCACTGTCTTTCTGCTAAGCTGCTAGCTTCTCTTCTTTTCCACTCTTAAGTCCTTTTGTTCAAAGAAATCTTCCCCCTTGGGATAACAGGCCCATTATCACATATCATCATGAGTTCTCCAGAGGCGTTGCAGAAGCTGTAGATCAGATCAGATCCCCTGGAAGGTGGCCTGGTGCTTGCAGATCTGCTATGCTGTTGTTGTCTGCTTTGTGGGCAAGGCAAAGCCTTGCTGGGTCAATTTCGGGGAGCTTGAGAGTGGGAAACAATCTTTACCATCACAGTCTGAGAGACTCACTATATTGCAGCTGTTAGCCAAAGGCCTGCCTGGAAATTTTGCGAAACGAACCAGAAATCATTTTACCTCATCGAGCCCAAGCTTCTGTGCCTATACAAATGGAATAATAAAAATAGCTGTTTGTACTTCAAAGTATTGTTCTGAGAATCAAGTGAGATAATGTACAAGGTGGTGGCATTGTTAGTGCCAATAAACCATTGTCTCTGTTGGAGAAATTAAGAATGCATTTGGATTGCACAAGGTTGGGGAAGGGAAAAAACTAAAAAATATCCCAAGGTTATTTCATGATGAAATTTCCAATCATTTTAGGGTTGATGTCATTTTATCTGATACAATGTACTACTGTTTATTTTATGTAATTAAACCAATTTAAATAAGTAGACACTTAAAATAATAACAATATATATCAGAAAAAGATGGTAAGACTTCATCAGAAGCTGAAATATATTGATTCCCGTATCTAAATAATGCAAGGGGAAGAACCCTTGTGGAAGACATGGGTCCTCTTAGTTTTCAGAAAAAAAAAATGATATGCTGATCTGCTCTCAGATAATCCCCTTTCATGCTTCATGATCTTTCAGGAAACTGACAGAATTGTGGTGTCAAGGCCACACAGAGTTTTAATTCAACTCAGAAAAGCAGGCCCTTCTGAAATTCCTTTGAGAGAGTCTGACTTATTTCTCTGACCTACTACTTCCAAATCTTCCACATTCTTTATCCCACATGATCAGAAGACTTCTAAATTCTTTATCCCACGTGGAAGAACCCATGGCAGGACAAGTGGTGTAAATGGAGTTCATTAAAAGTTAGGGAAGGGAAACACAAGAGGGAACATGGTGGGTGCAGGTGGAGCAGCCAAGAGATGGTGCTTCTCTTCTCTAGGTACTTTTAAAACCTATGCTAACCTATGGGAAGGGAGGAACCAGGTGATTCTCATCCAATAATCAATTAGTGGGGAGGGGCATGGGCGGTTGCCGGCCAGGTGAGGGTGGTCTGGGCCGTCCCTGACCCAGACGTGGGCAACCTACATATATGTATGAGTCCCAAACTTCCCCTACTTCTAGCCTGCCTCACTACTACACAGGTTCTGCTTTGTCATTCCATTCCATCATGATTGTGTACATGTCATACCGAAAGGCACCAGATTCATGTAGATAAATTCACAGAAGCAATTTTTCTAAAACCAAACAACTTGAAAATGACACACATGCACTAAGTAGAAGAATGGTTAAATAAATCATACTTTATGTTGAAGGATTACGCAGCCATTAGAAGTGCCTGTCGCTCACACCTATAATCTTAGCTACTCAGGAGACAGAGATCAGGAGGATTGTGTATTGAAGCCAGCCCAGGCACATAGTTCGCAAGACCCTCTTTCAAAAAAAACATCCAATGTGCCCGCGCACACACATACACACACAGACACACACACACACACACACACAAAACAGGGCAGGCTGAGTGGTTCAAGGTGTAGGCCCGGAGTTCAAACCCTAGTACTGCAAAAAAAAAAAGTGTCTTTACACAGTGTTTGCCCTGGGGACTGGTATCACCACAGATGTACTTGTGCTGGAGTGAGCACCAGGGAAACTGGTTAACTCCATCTTTGTCCACAAGAAGTGGGGGCTTGAAAACCAGGTTACTTACAAATAGGGAAACTGAGGCAAATTGAGTTTTGGGGGTTTTTTGGTAGGTCACTTGCCCAAAGCAATAAGCTATTAAATGACAGAACCAAAATTCAAACCCATATCTTCTTGATTTCTGCGTATTTCAGGAAAAGTATTCAAAGAATGCCAGTAATTCTTTGCATAGAAAAAAGAATATACCAGGGAACAGCAAGACCAAAGTCAGAAAGATACTTTGGATTGTATTCTGGAGCACTTGGCCCTAATTTGAGCAATCATAGCATGGTCCAGGGGTCAACAAACTATGGCCTGTGGGCCGGGTCCTACTCACTGTCTAATTTTAGTCTGAGTTAAGGTTGGTTTTACAGATGAATGTTCACAAATATGGCCATGAACTAACTTTGAACCCCACTTAAGTGAAATTTTATTCCATAAAAAAGAATTCCATTCCTTTACATTAGCAGGCCTAAATAACAAAACATATTCAATTATTATTTTTTTATATCATCAGTAAAAATTTGTGAAAGTTTATTTTCTCTCCTGTTATATAAATATGTGTATTTTTGGTTTTGCCTTTTGGCATACGAAGTCTAAATATTTACTATCTGGCCCTTTACAGAAAAATTTTGCCAACCTCTGAAAGTCATTGACAGAAAAAGTTATGAAGTATAATTTTTTTTATTGCATACTCTCACCAATAAAAATTTGAGGCACAAGCTAGGTTTGGTGGCACATGCCTGCCTTCCCAACACTACACAGCAAGCTCCAGACCAGCATGGGCTACAGTCAGACACTATCTCAAAAAAAAATTAGAGCATGCATGTCCTATGTACATATTTATTTATTATATATTGTGTGCTACACTTCTAATGTGTAAAAGTAACATAGTTAAGACTATGAATATGAATAGAGCTATACAGTCAAACTGCAATGTTCAAGTCCTAGAACAACCATTTACTAGCTTGAAGACCTTGGGCAAACTTCCTAACTCCCATGCCTCAGTTTCTCATCTGGAAAGTAGGTTTAACAATAGTATGTATCTCATTGGATTGTGTGAGAATTAATTTATCTAAAGTACATAGTACATAGCAAGTGCTAAATAAGAGTCAATAATGGCATGCACATTTTAATTCACAAAAAAACAAATACAAATCTAAAACAAGGAGATGTTGAAAATTCCAACTGTGTATTTGGCACCCTCATGTGTCATCTGTCATTATCCCTAGGTTTTGCACAGAAGAGACCACTGATGATTCAGGTGACTTGGTTAGGGGACAGAGGCAGGTAGCAGAGGAGACATTTCATTGATTCTTGGAAATAGGATGATTTGGGGGCTGACTGAGGGCATGGTGAAGAGGAAATGGAGTATGGGCTGCCTCTTTCTCCTGACCAAATGAGGTGATAATACTTTCTTTTAAGTCAGTTCTTAGTACTACAAAAGAAGGCGTTAGCCCAGGTAATTAGTTTGCTCACTCACTCAGCAGTCCTTCTTAAGCTCTTTCTGGGCCCAGGAATACAAGGGTTACAAACATCAATCACAATAGTGTCTGTTCGCAGCTAACAGCCTAGCAAGAGAAGACAGGAAAACAAGTGTCTGTGGTAGTGTCTCTGGTGTTCTTCTGAATCCTATCTGCCAAGGATCTGGTAAAGGTGAAAAAGGCCATGTGCTCCCACCTACTGGAAAGAGAGGACTAGGAGACCTTCGTGGGCATGGCGATACCTGGATGAAGGCTGCAGGATGACTGGGCAAGGGATGGAGTCAGCATTCCAAGCAGAGGGAGCAGGGAGAGCAAAAGCACAGCACCCCGAGTGCCAGGTCTCAGTGCCAGGATGATACACAGGAGCTGAGAAATGAGTAATGACTTTGAAACAGGGCAGTGCCCCAATAAAATTTTTGCTTCAGAAGGATTCAATCACACGCTGAAATAACTTTCTTTTGAATAACACAAGACAACTTGCCAAACAGACCCTGATAATAGTGTCTTTCTGGTGCAGGTCTTTAAAAAAAAAAAAAAAAAAGTAAACTCTTTTATTGTTTCTTTTTAATTTTTAAATTTTTTTTGACAATTTTGAATCAAAGTCAATAAAAGCTACTTAGAATGGTATGCTAATGAGCAATCAATTTGATTGCGTTCCCCTCAAAACTGAATTTAATAACCTTGACCTTCTTTTATCTTGAAGATGAGTGTTTGTGATTTTGGACCCTAATTTTTTATGGTGAGGAGAAATGAAACGGTTTCCCTTTCTGTGTATCTTATCCTTGGAGTTCTTTGCTCCCTCAGTCCTCTCATTCATCATTCACTGAATTGGTCAGTCTGTCTTCTGTAAACAAATATATGCCTCTCTTTGAAAATACTAGTTTGACCCCCGCAACTAAGAATAAAGTATCAGTAGTTAGAAAAGAAGATAGCCTTCTACCCTGCAGGGTATAGTAGCCCCAAATAAACAAGATCTATGCTACATTAAAGTTTGGGAGTTGTAAATAATGCTACAATGAACATTGGTGTGTAGATTTCTATTTGAGTCCCTACTTTCAATTCTTGTGGATATATACCTAAGAATAGAATTGCTGGATCATATAATAATTCTATGTTTAACTTTTTAGAGAAACACACCATTATCTAGAGACCAGAACTAGAAATTATAGATGAAATCTGGATGGTACCTATGCAAGAATAAGAGGAACTCCTGTCAGTAGATACACATTCAGAGTCCTTGGTCCTCCATCAAAAGATGAGCAAACAATCACATGTTCATATGTTTTAAGCTAAAATAAATGTTTAGAGAATGTATTATTATTTTTAATAGCTTGTCCATTTTAGCCAACATCTTATTAACAACCATTCCTAAACCAGGCTTCAATTCTAAATGTGAAACCAGTACAAAAGTGGAATCCTGGTGAAATAAATACATAAGTGTCTTTTGAGTGTGTTGTGCAGTACTCAGTTCTTCTGAGAAACACAAAGATATCTAGGGAATGAGTTCCTTTTTCATTCATCTATTTGAAAGCGTTTATTGAGAAAGTGTTGTGGTAAGTAAGGCCCCGTTCTGTGTTCCACATAAATGAGCACCATGTTAACCAAGCCCAGGGGAATGCTCAAGAAGAATTAGGAGGATTGTCTCACGGCAGTATAGCACTAACTTTCAAATGACTTGATAATAGTTAGTAGGCCTTCATAGATTGGAACAAGCCTTAAGGGTCACAGCTAAGACATATTAAATTTTCTGAAAAGTAGGGTTCAACTGGTATATTGGTTTCTTTATGCCGTTGTAAGAAGCCCACCAGATACTTTGTGGCTTAAAACAACACAAATTTCCTTACAGTTCTGGAAGTCAGACGTTTGCAATGGGTCTTTTGGGTTAAAAACAAGGCATCAGCAGGACTATGGTTCTTTTGGAGGTGCAGGGGAGAAGCTATGCCCTTGCCCTTTGGAGTCTAAAGTCTACCTGCCTACCTTAGCTCATGATGCTTTCTCCATTTTGAAAAACCATTTCTCCAGGCTCCATCTCTATCATCACATCTTTCTTCTCTCTGACCCTCCTGCCTCCCTCTTAAAAGGACCCTTGAGATGACATTGGGCCCAGAAAACCAAAACTCAGCTCCCCATCTTAAGATCCTTAACTAATCGCATTTCTAAAGTCTGTTTCACCATGTAAAGTGACATAATCACAGGTTACAGGGATTAGGACATGGGCATCTTTGAGGGGATCATTATTTAGCCTGCCACGACTGGCTAAGATTTAGAAAAGCAGAGAAGAAAGAAATGCGATAGACCATATAGAGGATATTTGTCAGTTTGGGCTGCCAGCATGCAAATACCCTTTCCTATATCTTTATTCCAAAATAAGAAGTGAGACAGGGCTCTCTGTCTCACTTCCCTTGAAAGAGTTGCATGACCCACTTGTAGCAATATGATATTCCCACTTTTTTTTTTTTTTTTTTTTTTACTAAATTGCTTCATTTTTACGCAGTTGCTCTTGGGCTTGCATTTAGGGACCTTATTAGAACAGCCCCGTGGAGCTTGTTACTATTTTTACGCCAGGGACATTGTTGAGAAGTAGTTCCCTCCCTGTATCCTACTCTTCAAGAAGAGAAATTCTTCTTAGGTTGAAATTCCAGGAATACCATCCATTCTTTTGAGCACATGGCTTACTTTGAATTTACAGAAGGCAGTGATTCCTGTAACCAGATATTTCCCAATCCTTTTTGTAGTCTGTAAGTTTGAAGCCAGTGCTTAAAGATTTGTGGGTGTCAATCACACATCCCCTTTCCATTAGTTCTGGAAACTTATTAAAGGCAGACCTAAGAGCCCCTGTGAAGTTCGGAATCAGCATTATTGTCAGGCCCTGGTGGACTTTGTTGGAATGTAGGTTGTACATTTTTAATTCAGAAAGATCTACAGGCATTGTGCACCCTACCCACACTTTCAACACTGAATCTACCTGTGGGTAATGGGATAGAGGAGGGAGCCATATTTGAGGGTCTTCCCTAAGAGCATTTAAACCTCCATCACCTCAGGGCATAATGTGGTTTGCCTCACATTTTATATAGCAGAGAAAGATGCAGAAAAGAGTACATCTCTGGGCCCTGACCCAGATGTCCTACTGTCAGCAAATAAACAAGCATAGAAGAGAATACATTCCTTGGAGTACATGTTGGAGGGGAGGGTGGTTGAGGATATTCATTGTTTTTATACCAACTTGACAGCAGAGATGCCAGCCATGTTTTTCCTTTTGATTTAAAAAAATGTGTAAAAAATGTGTTCCTGCCTTGGAGCTTTGAATGCTCTGCCACCAGATCTTCCCATGGCCTCCTGCTAAAACACCATTCAGGGTTCAGCTCAGCTGTCACTTCTTAGAGTCATTTCCATGACCCCAAATCTAACATAGCCTCCTTTCACCCACCCCACTTCCTTCTCTCTCTATCTCATCACCCTGCTATATTGTCTTCATAGCATGGATCACTATTTAAAATGATCTTATTCATATGTTTATTTGCTTGTTTGCCATCCATCCTGTTCCCTCTTCTAGAGCAAGTTCCATGGAAGCAGAGAGTTTCCCTCTAATATTATTTGCTGTATCCCCAGTGCCCAGCAGTCTCAGGCACACATGAGGGCTGACAGTCCGTATTGTTGAGTGAATGAGGGATACTGCTTGGGCCAAGACTGGAATTCCAAATGCCCCACATCTACTCAGTTCTGAGTGATAACTGGGTTCCCCACCACCATATGTTCTTTATCTGTCTTTTTTTCTGCATCCTCCCTACCTCCAGTACTAATGTTCAGGTCCTAAGACAATTTTGATGGTAATAACTGCTCTCTGCCCCATTCTCTGTTCCACCTGCCACCAGGTGTTCCTCCTAAATCTCCCCATGTTGCTTCTCTGTAAACTTTACCTTCCATGCCAACCTCACTGAATCATGGGGTGATTTTCAGGATGGTGGAGGAGAGGGGCACCCCCAGAAGGATACACTAGAATTGGGGTGGAGTGGGGATGTGCAGACTGAAAGTAGAACAATACTTTTTCCCACTCCTTTGCTTTGTTCTGTACTCATAATATTTAATTCTGTATGTGTCAAATATTGTTAAGGGAAATCTGAGATTTTGTATTTATCAAGGAAGCTAGCATGTGGGTTTTTAAAGCTAAGAGAGTTGTCAATTGTTATTCCCCTAAACAGATCATGAAAGCTCACTCCTTAGTGCTTTCACACAGTGCAGTCCTCTCCACCTGGGAAACTCCTGCTCTCTTGAAAGACCAAAGGCCTCAAGTGGGCTGTACTCCTGTATTTTCCCTTGTCCTAGTAGTACTAACTGTGTTTTCCCTAGGCCTCACAGTGCAGTATCCTTAGCTCTGATGGATCAATATTGTGTACTTACTCAGATCCTCCATCAAAGCAGAATGACCTGAGGACAAGACACTGAATAAACACCTTGTAGTAAATAAAGAATCTAGACTTCCCTAAATCCCCCCCTTCCCCAAACAAGACTGATTCCAGGGTCCAAATCAGGACTCCACCTTATAGGTGGCTGTAGTTAATGGGAGCCACCTGGGAAAATCAGAGACACGCTGAAGGATCTAGCAATTTGCTAGAATATTGATGGAAGCATCTTGTCACCTGGACTCCTCTCTACAGATTGAAAAATCAAGCCTAAAGAATTCAAGGGACTTGACCAATGTCTTATTCATCTTATCTGTGCCTAGAATCAGACATTGTTTACAAAATCATCTTTGTCTACTCAAAAAGTGATTGTTGCCAAACCACTGTGTGCCAGGAAGCCTCATCTGTAGGGGAGATAGCCCTATAACCAGTTATGACAAAACAGCCCTGGGAAGGAGCATCTCACCCAGCTTGGAGAACAGGGGTGGGGATAGAGGGGGCATCTTGGAGAGGTGACAGCTGAGTGGAGTCTCCAAGGATGAGGAGGAGTCAGTTAGGCAAAGGGCCAGAGGAAAATGTTCTAGGCAGAGAAAGTGAGCTGGAAGCTTGGAGAACAGGGCACTGTTAAGGATTGTGAGTAATTACTGAGAATTCAGTGTATGTGCCAAGTGCCATTGCTGGCTCTGGGGTTACCAAGATGTAGAAAGCAGGGACCCTGCCCTCAAGGAATTTACAGTAAAAGCTACAAGAAACGTGAAATGATAACCATTTGGAGCATTGTGTTCCATTTCAACTTGGGGACAGGGTTAGTTCCTAATAATGCAGTTTCAGTATGGTTCTGTGCACTTACCTTTCTTACCTTTTGGGGACACATCAGTCACCTGTGATCAGTCCCACAACTCCAGGAGACCTAGTCCAGTCCTCTGAGAGAAAAAGTCAGAAAAGCTCATGGATGGATGGCTTGGAGAGTGTGCCTTCTGCTGTTATTACTACTGGTGCTTCCAGCAGGGCCTCTGTTGAGACCTGGAGCCTAGGTCAGAGATTGTCCCAAAGAGAAAATGCTTCCAGGCAAAGATGACAGTAGTGGTCATGGAGAGGAGACAAGAGGTCCTTTTCCACAGGGGCACCCTTAGTAGGGGTTGCAGCCAGCCATAGTGACCTGGGCTTCCACAGCCTTAGCCTGCTGGCCCTGACCCTGTCAGGTCCTGTGAACAGAGACATGCGTGCACACATGCACACATGCACAAAGTCACCCTCAGAGACTGGGGCCAATTGAAGCTACATGCATTCTGGAAAGCAGCATATTTCCTCAGCATCTTCCCTGTCCTCCCAAGCAAGGAAGACCCTCTCCTTCCAGTTCCAAGACCAGCTCCATCTCCTACCCCAGGATGAATGGCATCTCATTATGGGGAGTAAGGGGAACAGGACTCTTCTCTGGACAGAAATATCAAACACGTAATTAAATGCCAGAGGATGCACTTAATAAATATTAGATGCTGATTATACTGGACACTAAAGGGACTGTCTATTTTCTTCTAAAAACTGTTCCTTCCTCCATTCTCTCTGTGGCTCCCTTAGAAAACTGCAAGTCTTTGACACCACTTTGCCCTTCTGCCCACAGCGGAGCAATAGTTCCTTCCTGAGACCTCTTGGGAGTGTACCCTTGAAGGAGATTGTGGGGTTCATCCTTTTCCTCTTGCTTTTGCTTCCTGACATTGAGGTTAGTAGTTGTTCTACCCTCAGTCCCTTCCCATTGCCCTCTGATATCCCCACTAGAGGTCCAAAGGAATGGAGTCAGACGCGCTACCATTGCGCCACGAGGTCACAGGTCCAAAGGAATGGATCAACCTAATCTAAGACTGGGACCTCCAGAACTATGAATTCATCACATAAGTTAATTCTCTTGGGTATTTTGTTATGGTGATGGAAAGCTGACTAACACAGGGGGAGAAACCCGCAGATTACAAACTAGACTGGTTCCCATCCTAGCTATGGATCTTGATGGTAAGTTCTGCTTTCTCCCCTGGACCTCAGTTTTCTCAACCAAAATAGAAGTTGAAGTGGGCACCTATTGAAGGTGCCAACTGCCTCCTGAGTCACATCTTCCCAGTGATTTTTCTGAAAACCTTGACCATAAGCACCACTCCTCATCTGAACTGAGGGGACAAAGAGTTCCTGCAGGTTGGGCAATATGTGGTCATGACAGGCAGGGATGTAACCAGGACTACAGAAAGGAAAAAATTTGGTATAGCCAGCTTGCATGCTGAGCAACTTACTAGACTTATTAATCAAACTGACATTTTCCCCCCTTTTGTCTATATGCTCAAGGTTAACAACCTTCACACTTCAATTAAACCAGACAGTCTTCTATCCCTTATCTCTGTTTGACCTCTGAAGAACTAAGCCCGTCAGCCAAGACATACAGCTTCTGAAATATGGCACCAGAGCACCTGGAAAACCAATACCAGCACCTATTCTGGGACATGTGTTTAGTCATG
This sequence comes from Castor canadensis, assembly GCF_047511655.1. Taxonomy (NCBI): domain Eukaryota; kingdom Metazoa; phylum Chordata; class Mammalia; order Rodentia; family Castoridae; genus Castor; species Castor canadensis. Next base: position 17,728,484 of record NC_133388.1, on the reverse strand, counting down.
TACTCAAACTTAGTCCTTGATCTCCCCTTTAAAAAGTGGACATTTTCCTCTCAAAAGGAGACGACAGAACTTTGAAAGGTTGATTCTCCTGTCCTCTTTGTCTGATAAAGTAAGCCTTATTTCCTTTTCCTCAAAACCCTGCTCTCATTATTTGTAAATTGGCATTGGGGTCGGGTAGCAAGGAGAGTGCTCTGCCTCCTGCCAAGGCTCTGGGGGAGGTCTGTCCTCATTAGCCACTGGTGGGAGCTTGTGGTCAAGAAATATCATCCTGCAGTGCCTTTGGGGGACAGAAGCCAGCCCCTCCCACTCCATATGGTAGTGGTTGAGGAATCACATGGGTCAGTCTTCAGGACAGATGGAAGGGAGACACTGAGGGGGATGTTCATGCCTTCTTATGAAGCCAGGCTGTCTCTTTAACACTGTCCTTGTCAGGATCCCAGAAATGTACACAACAAGCATGAGGATGGCTACATCCTCCAGGGTAAGTTAGGGTGAGCTGTCAGGGACTGTTTCAGGGAATACCAGGCACCATCCTCAGGTGTAAATCCACCAATATCTCTGGCCTCTCCAAACATCTCAGCCTCTTAGTCATCACCCTTTGCCCTCCACAAAATGGGGAGAAGGTGTGGCCAAGGGTGGACTTCAACAAACCAAGACCATTGCTTGTCCACTCCCAGAGGGCATATGCCCAGAACCTGGAAATAACAAAAAGTTCTGATGACTGGGCCAAGGTCCACAACCTGTCTGGGCAAGGCAAATTTGTATGTCTGGGACAGAATATGGTTGGTGTAGAGGACAAAGACAGTCATGTTGTGTCATAAGAAGGCACTCTGAGTACAGACCCTTGTTCCATTCCTAGTCCCTGGAATGACTGCACCCTGGAATGAGCATCCCTGAATCCCCTGTACCCATTCCTGACTTCTGGTTCTCCTGCCTCCTCCAGGATGAGTTTTCTGAGCATGCCTTCATCCTCTTTTCCTCCAGCACTCCAGTGGTTTCTGTCTGTCCATCAACTCCTGTTGCAGCTCTGGTGCTCTCTCCTTGATCTCCTGCAATGGACCCTTGGCTCCTGGCAGGCCAAACTTTGGATTCCCACACTACTTACCCAGGTCCCTTTCACATCTTTTCTGTCTTTCTGTATTCTTCCTTGAAGGCTTTTCTGATGACTTCAGCTCCTATTAATTTCACTTATTCTCCATAGGACTAAATTATCAGACTGTTGTCCTGATGCATTGTTCACTATTACACTGGCCCACAGCTGGTCTTCCAGCTATAGTGTGTACAGGACAGAAACTATCTGTTGCTTATTCATATCCCTGATTTCCCACCAACGTGCTTAGATTGGTCTTATTTCCATACTGAGCTGCATTGTTTGGTTTTCTTTTGGTGGTGGTGTATGCTAGTGGCTTCTAACTTTCTCCATTGTGAACATCTCCATAAGAAGAGTGGCATTCTGAGTACTGATTTGTGTGTGTGTGTGTGTGTGTGTGTGTGAGGGACTGGGGATTGGACTCAGGGCCTTGTATTTTCTAGGCAAGGGCTGTACCACTTGAGCCACTCCTTCAAGTCCTATTGCTTTAAATTTGTTTTTCAAATAACTCTGTACTGACTGAGCTGGAACTGCAATCCTCCTACCTGCACCTCCTGAGTAGTGGGATTACAGGTATGTAACACAACACCCACCCTCTCTGAGTATTGTTGGATTGAAAAGGCACACCATGATAAGAGGCTTTTTATGTGATTTATCTTTTATTCATTCCAATAGTGTGTGTGGGAAAGAAAGGGTAGTCACTCAGTGCTGGCATTGCACTCTGAGCTACTGTTCAGGAACTCCTCACTGTAACAGCATATGAGGGTGCCATGGTTTCATGACCCTCTGATTGGGAACCAAGGGAGTATGCAATTCGACTTCATCTAGGCATCTTCTCTTTCTGCTGCTACCAAACCCTGACTGCTTTTAAGATATTTTGTAAAACAAATGGGATGGTAGAACAGATAAGGAGAGGGTAGGAGGAATTTATATAATCATCATGTTAAAAGAATAATTATAATGATTTTGTGGAGCACTGATTGCTAGTTGCTTTTGGTCACTTTATTTGTTCTATATTATTTAACCCCCACAAAATATCATGATGTATCATTGCCCCCACAAAGAAGCTGCAAATAGAGGTCATTGTAGAGATGTAGGAAGGAGACAAAGTTTACATTTAGGTAGATGAAGGGCAAAATAGTAACAACTTAAAACCAAAATGTGGTAGATTCATGTAAAGAAATATTATTCAGCCCATAAAAAGGAATACAGGACTGAGACATGCTACCACATGTAATGCAACATTATGCTAAATTTGCTAGGTGCCTGTGGCTCACACCTATAATCCTAGTTACTTGGCAGGCTGAGGTCAGGAGGATTGAGGTTTGAGGACAACCCTGGTAAATAGTAACACCCCATCTCCAAAAATAACCAGAGCAAAATAGACTGGAGGTGCAGCTCAAGTGGTAGAGTGCCTGCTTTTGCAAACCCCTATTTTGCAAACATGAAGCCCTAAGTTCAAACCCCAGTCCCACCAAAAAGAAAAGAAAAAAAAATTATGCTAAGTGAAAGACACCATTCACAAAAGGCCACCTACAAATGATTCCATTTGTATGAAATGTCCAGAAGAAGCAAATCCACAAAGAGAGAAAGATCAGTGTATGTATATCTTATCACAGTTTAAAACAAACAAAAAAGAGCATCAACATTCCACATGGAAACAGGATTCCTGAGGCCAGTTTGACCCTGGGACAGAAGCCTTCTGGGAAACAATTTGAAATCTCTTCAGGCATGAAGTAAGAGGTCAAGCTGTGGCCCAGTCATCATCTGACTTTGTGTGTCAATATAAAGAGTATGTAATTTTATAAAAGGGTGCCCACTGCATTCCAGTAAAGGAAACCTGCTCACGTGGACATGGACTTGGAAGGTGTAAAATACTAGCAGCTCTCTAGTTACCTGTCCCACTCCTGGCTGTGAGAAACTCCAGTCATCTTCACCCCTGGTGAATCAGCATCCAGAGAAATCCTCCTCCAACTCCTTTGGCCCTGAAAGCAAACCATATGCACTGCTTGCTTTTCTTCTCAGCAGCAACACAGCAGATGCCATTCCTTGGCAATTCCACCTCCTAGAACTGCTTTCCATAGTGCCACAAAAACAGGAATTATTGCTAAGAAACTAGTGAATCCGTGCCTGAAAAGCTTCCAAGAGGTACAGCTGGGAAATGCTGTTTCCCTGGGGCACAAGAAGGAGAAACAGGAAGAGGGCCAGTTCTCAGGATAATCCAAGCCTGAAGCTCTACCCACTGGCCTCACCTCTGCCACTGTAAGGCCAATGACTAGGAAGAGCCACCCCAACAGGTTGTTTGTCACTACCTCAGTACACATGAGGGTAAATAGTTCTTAGATGTACTCCACACTCTCTTTTGCCAGGGAGATTTTTTTTCTCTCCCTAATGGAGTTAAGCCTCTTTCAAGAATACACATAGTTCAATCAATTTCTTTTGTGGATTTTAAGAGATTTTTTTTTTCAGTTCAGAAATGTGGCAACAGCTGGGGAAGCTATTCCCAAGGCAAAAAACAAAGACTTGCAATTATTTATAGTGTGGGGTGGGAAGAGAGAAAGATGGAGAGCAAGAAGATGCTGCAAATAGGGGAGAAAAAAATATGGCCGAAGGAATAAGATTGGAGCAAACTCCCTAGATTCTTCCTCAAACATCTTTTCAGTGGTCCTCTCCTCTAGCCCATCCCTTCCCTGCCCCAGCTTGTCATGTGGCCTAGCTTTCCCCAAAGCCCACCCTCTATCTTTATAATGATCTAGAACTGTCCTACTGCTCACTGCCCCACCACACAGGGACACAGGTTGAAACCTGCTTTGCAAGGAAACATCTTACTGACCGGAGGCAGGCGCTGCTGCCCTTCACATCCACTGAAGTTCCCACCCCAAGAATTTCACCTGTGGCCTCTGGGGATAATGGCGTAACTCATAGGAATGATGGGGAACTCAGAAGCCAGGGCAGGCAGGTGACTGGAATGTCTTGAGACAGGTGGGGTCTTGGCTTTGCCCTCAAGTTATAGTCCTTTAGTGGCCTGCAGAACCAGGGCAGCCATGAGTTGTGACCTCCTATCTGCTCTTGTGGCCACTGTGACCATGTGTCTGCCCTTCTGGGACAGTCAGTGACCATACTGGGACCCCTGTTCACTGAGCAGCACCCCCCCCCCCACAACAGGTTGGCTTCTCTGAATTCCTTACCCCTCAAGATTGCAGCTAGTAACTGCAGCCTGAGGCTAGTAGTACTGACAGTTCAGCTCACCTGTGGGATTTCTTCTGACCGTGTCCCTAGAAAATAGGTTGGTCCCCTGGGAGAGGATGGGTCAGGCATGGTCTGTACACAATTTTACTGAGCTCACCTTAGAAATATTGGGCAAATTCTATGGCTGGCACCGGGCATGCTTTCAAGGAAGCACTCTCCAAGATTAACACATTCAATTTCTGATTTCTGTGTCAGCTTTAAAAAAAATAGCCTTAAATTTGTAAAGGCAGAAAGTAGATTGGTGGTTGCCTAGGGCTGGGAGGGAAAGGGAGCTGGGAAGTGACTGCTTATGAATACAGGGGTACTTTGGGGAGGGATGATGAAAATATTCTAAAATTAATTATAATTGCACAACTCTATGACTATGCTAAAAAAATTGAATTGTACACAGTATACTTTAAATAGATGAACTGTATGTATACATTTGAGAATTACAATAAAGCCATTATTTTTAAAGCCTCATCTTTCCCTCCAGAAATAATTCAACGTTAGAAGTCCCCAAAAGATAGGCTTATAATTTTTTTCCTTTCATGGTGCTAAGGTTTGAACCTGGGGCCTTAGTGCAAAATAGACAAATTTTCTATCACTGAGCTACATCCTCAGTCCAACAGAGTCTTATAGACAGCTCGGCCCCTCCATTCCCCTCACCCCATCTGTTAGCATCCAACAACCAGTTCAAACTATCTCCTGCAAATGTTCTTAATTACTCATTTGGTTCTTCCTACCTCATAAGATGTCACTTGTGCCCAGTGTTTGGTAGTAAATGTTTAATAATCAGCTTTCAGGAAGAAATAAAATCAGCTCTCAGGAAGAAGCCCTAGCTTGTAACACTGGCCACAGTATGGCCAGCACTGCCAATGCCAAGCTACTGATCCACTGACATTGACCAACGGGGTTGGGAAGTCCCAGTGGGGCATGCTTCTTACCCGGCATTTCTACTGCCTAGATAGTAGTAAAACATTGGAAAATAATTAGAAAAGGATGAGTTTTGGGTATTACTATGTTTGTTTTCCATATAACTTAAGTTTATGTAACTTAATTTCTAAGAATGACTGTATTTAATCACCAGCTTCCAAACTAAAAATTTAGTGATCAGCTTTTACAAGCTTGTATGAGCCAACTACAGCATCCACTTGTCTCAGCCTGAGCCCTACTGCATGCCTGGCCTCTGGTCAGAAATTGATCATTTTCATGGGTCACACACTAAGAGCAGAATGCATATAGGAGAAATAGAGAAAGGGAAGGAAACCTAAAACTTGAATGTGGCTGATGTGTCCACTGTAGGTGAGCAAATATAGTAATCTTAAACTGGCAGAGGCCCCTATGGGAAGGGGACCAGGAAGTAGTGAAGAGGTCTGGTACAGATGAACAAATGTGGGTTGCAATACACATGTGCATGGAAGCAAGACTAGGAATCTCTCTGTACAGCTATCTTTATCTCAAGCTAGCAAAAATGCTGTGTCTTTTTAATTATCTCTTATGTTTTCTCTTCAACAAAATTGGAGAACAAGAGAGCAGAACAGGCTCTGCCTGGAAGCGGGGGTGGGGGAGCAGAGGAAGAGGGGAGAGGTGGGCCAAACAACATAGACACATATAAATATATATTAAAAAAAATCTGATTCACTAAAAAACAAAACAAAAAAAATTGGTCATTGTTTTAGGAAGCAGCCTGAGTACCTATTAGGGCAGGGATGGTGTCCGTCTTCTTCATCACCAACGGGACCTCAGCTGCCAGCATGTGCTCAGGGTACTTGGAGCATGTTTGCTGAAAGGAACGGTCTTGTAAGCACCAGAAGTTAATAAATGCTGGATGATAACTGGCTCCCATAAATACCGATCAATTGAATAGTGGAGAGTAATGGAATGAGAGAAAACTTAATGCAATTCGATCTTTGACTTAGTTATCTTTATGTTAAAGTCACAGATGTGTATCCTTTCCTGGGTGCAAGGCAGGCTCTCTGCATTTGGGGTACAGTGTTAGAGGAGAATGAGAGAAGATGGAGAGTAGAAGGAAGGAGCCAGCCTGAAGCAGGAAGTAGATTTTGAAGAATCAAGGCAAAGAAACTAGTCTAGCTCCTGACCTATAGAGGACAAAAAAATTCAGAAGAGAGATGATATGGTGTGGGACCCATGTTTCCAAGCCCTTTTTAACAAATGACTTTCACTGATAAACATAAAAATTTCCTTTCCTGGGCTAAGGATGTAACTCAGAGGTAGAGGGCAATGCTTAGCATACTCAAGGCCCTGGGTTCATCGCCACCACCAACACAAAAAGCTCTTCTTTCCTCTGAGATTCTGATCTTGATCTGTCCCCTTAGGGAGATATACCCATTGCCTTAGAATGAGAATCAAGTTCGGAAGTTGTGGGTCTCCCCACCCACCCAAGGCTGGAAGACAGTACACCTGGCCTCCATGTAGCACACCTGACTTCCAGGTTTGCACCTGCCATTTAACTTGCTGTGTTGACTTCAGCAAGTTGCTGCCCCTCTCTGAGTCTCTGTTTCCTTACACTTAACTTCCTCATCTTTAACAGTAAAATTAGATAGATGATTTTCAAGTTCCCTCTCAGCTATAACATTCTATGAGCCCAAGTTCATTTTCTTATCCTGACCCAGATTTTGAAAATAATGTACTTAAAATAATTCAAAAACTGAAAGTGATCAGTTATCTCCTCTGCTTGGAAATGTCATCGCTGGCAGTGCCTTGGTGGGTGTTGAGGGCTATTTTGGTGCCTGGGTGTTCAGAAGAGGAGGAAGAGAGGGCGGGAAGGTAACCAATTCAGTAACCTTCTCTCAACTCCTGAGGCCAAGTCGATGCTTGTCTTGAATGTCTAATCCAAACAGCTGTGAGTTGTGCTGGTGCATGAGAATGGTAACAAGAATAGCAATTGATTTCCTTTACCAAGTGCCTACTCAGGGCCTTGGACGTCACATGATTTCTCTCTGAGTTTTGAAACAGTTTCTCAAGGTGTGCAGTGTAATGGCCCCCAATGTAAGAGAGCCATGAAGATGCTTGCTCAAGTTAGAAGTCAGCATAGCTGTGTAGGGACAAGGCCCAAACTCACATCTGACACTGAGGCCTGTCTTCTTCCACTGGGCCTGTGGTTATAGAGAATAGCTTCAGACCACCACCACCAGCAGCAGCAGCCCCAGGAGCTGAGAAGACCAAGTTCTTAGAGCTTCTCCTAGGTCCACTGAATTAGCTCCAGGTAGGGCCCAGAAATCTGAGTTTTAACAAGGTCTTGAGAATGAGTTCCTCCTTCCTTCTTTCCTTCCTTCCTTCCTTCCTTTCTTCCTTCTTTCCTTCCTTCCTTCCTTTCTTCCTTCTTTCCTTCCTTCCTTCCTCTCTCCCTTCCTCCCTCCTTACTTCTTTTCAATTTTTATTTGTATGCAATAAGAACACTTAGCATGAGAGCTACCCTCTTAACAATTTTTTAGTGTACAACACAGCTTTGTTAACTATAAGTACAGTGTTGTATGGAAGCTCTCTGGCGCTTTTTCATCTTGCTTAGCTGAAATTTTAACCCCATTTATTAGTAACTGCCCCTTTCACCCACCCATTCCAGCCCCTGGCAACCATCACTCCAACTCTCTGATTCTATTAACTCGACTGTTTTTGATACCGCATATTAAGTGGAGCTGTGCAATACTTGTCTTTCTATGCCTGGCTTCTTTCACCTCATTTGAGACCCCTGTATGAGGCTGGACTGCATCTTGACCAGAGACACACTGATAGAGATCCTTAGAAAACCAGCATTCCTGATTTCTTACAGTGATAAGACCCTTCCACTCTGAAGGAATTCTAAGGAATGTTTTAAATGCCACACAAATTATAAAGTTGGCTCATCAAAGCATTCCTGGAAGTCAAGTGAAAATCAACTACCAAAGAGTAGGTTTTTAAACTTTCAATAAAGTGGACAGTGCTCCAGGCTTCTGGGAGTCTCTGTTACTCTTAAAGTCCACGTGGAGAGGTTGGATGGATCACAGAAGAAGGTGTTGGGAGCTCATTTAAATTAGTCTCCTCAAGTTTCCATATGGACATATGAGGTATGTCCATAGTGGGCATACCTCATCTGAAGATGAACAGATGGCAATGATACGAAATTTGCATGTTGATTTCTACCTAGAAGCATTGCTGCTCAACCCTGTTGCCCTCTCACTGGAATTGGGCACAGGAATGAAAAGGTGACTGATTAGTTGGCTTTCTATTTCTGTAACAAATACCTTAGAAAATAACTTATAAAGTGAAAAAAAAAAGTTAATTTTAGCTCATAGTTTTGGAGGTGCAGTCCATTGCTGGTTGGCCCTGTTGCTTTTGGTTCTATGCTGAAGCAGCTTATCATGGTGGGGACATGAGAAAGAGCATATGGGGAAAAGCCCAGAGTCCTACAGTCCCCTTTGAGGGCCAAAAGACCTCCCACTAGGCCTCACCTCTTAAGGTTTTCACCACCTCCCATACTGGCATTCAGGATCAAGCCATTGACACATGGGTCTTTGAAGGATATTCCAGATCCAAACTATAGCATTGGCATTTGGGAGTGGGAGGTAGGCATGACTTGCAGAGGAGCAGGGGCCTTCTTTGTCTAGGCAAGGCAGAAACACATTTCCCTCCTGCAAAAGGAAAACCACTCAGCATTGGGGCCCTGCTTCTACATGCTGCCTCAGGGAGCTCCTGCTAGTCTCCAAGTCTTCATCCATGCGCTGTATGCTGTTCCCAGAACAGATGAAGTTGCTGGAAAAAAAATCCTCACACCACACAGGCTGGCCTCATTTCAAATTCACTGCCTCGGACTGCAAATGGGCCATCAGCAGTGCCTAGCAATCCTGCCCTTCTCCTTTTGGCTTGTTTTGCTACACTCCAGTACAAAGATTACTTGTCTTTCCCTGCCTCCTCCTCCTCCATCTCTATCCCAGCTCTGCTGATGACCATGCCACATGCTTGGCTGGGAAAATAAAAGCCAGCAGATGGGGACTTCCTCCTCTTGCCATCACCGAATATGCACACCTTCCTACATCTTCTGCTGCTGCCAAGCCTCTCTTTCTCCTCTAGTGTTCTCAAAGCCTGATCTCTCAGCCTGTGGTCAGAGTTCCACTTTTTGTGTCATCTATCCCAGGAATTCACAATTCACATCTCTCTCTCTCTCTATCTCTCTCTCTCTCTCTCTCTCTCACACACACACACACACACACACACACACACACACACACACTCACTTTCCACTTATACCCCTGACTCAGCCCTGGGCTGTCTTCTCATATTTCTCTTTTCCTCTCTCTTTCTAATTGGTCCTCCTGTGGTTTCATATTATCTTCAACCTGGCAGTTTGAGTCCCAGCTCTCAGCTTCCCAGCTGTGTGTTCACAGTAACAATTTCTTCTCTGTTACTTGACAGCCTCAGTTTCTACTTCAGTAAATTGGGGATGTGATAGCGCTTGCTTCATGGAGTGTGATAACTGAATGAGGAAAGTCAAAGCAATCTCATGGCATAGAGTTTAATCCATGCTAGCTGTTATTTTTATGACATAAAAGATTGTCTATCATTTAACTTTTCACTAGAGAACTGAAAGAAACAAGAATAAGCCTCTCAAAATATGAAGGATTGTTGAGTTGAAGACAAGATGCAGGGGAACCCTCTGCCTGTGCCCTCCATTTGCCTAAAGCAGGGCAAAGGTTTACAAAGGTAAAAAATCTTTCTATTCTCCCACACACACTTTATCAGCCCAGAAATGACACAGAGGAACCTGTGAGCAAACTTCTCGCCATTAGTGTCTTCCCATAGACTCCCACTATTCCCTGCTTTGGATGCCTGGGACTTCTCGCCATTGTCTCATCATTTCTGTAAGATTTATTATTTTTTGTTGGTGATCTCATTTAAGCCAGAGTTTTATGAGAGTTACTGCTCTGAGTTACTTTTTACTGAGATTTTTCCTGCTTGATGTGTACTGCACATGTAAATAGACTTGTTTGTTTTTTTCTTGTTCATCTGTCTTGTGATACTGAAGTCTGTCCTGACTATCAACTTATAAAGGCTAAGGGGAAATTATCCTTTCTCCCACCTCAGAACTCAAGAACAGGTCCAATCAAGACAGGTGCTTAGCTATTCACAATAGCCAAGTTATGGAAACAGCCAAGATGCCCCAGCACTGACGAATGGATTAAGAAAATGTGGTATCTATACACAATGGAATTTTATGCAGCCATGAAGAAGAACGAAATGTTATCATTCGCTGGTAAATGGATGGAATTGGAGAACATCATTCTGAGTGAGGTTAGCCTGGCCCAAAAGACCAAAAATTGTATGTTCTCCCTCATATGTGGACATTAGATCAAGGGCAAACACAACAATGGGATTGGACTTTGAGCACATGATAAAAGCGAGAGCACACAAGGGAGGGGTGAGGATAGGTAAGACACCTGAAAAATTAGCTAGCATTTGTTGCCCTTAACGCAGAGAAACTAAAGCAGATACCTTAAAAGCAACTGAGGCCAATAGGAAAAGGGGACCAGGAACTAGAGAAAAGGGTAGATTAAAAAAAATTAACCTAGAAGGTAACACACACACACAGGAAATTAATGTGAGTCAACTCCCTGTATAGCTATCCTTATCTCAACCAGCAAAAACCCTTGTTCCTTCCTATTATTGCTTATACTCTCTCTTCAACAAAATTAGAGATAAGGGCAAAATAGTTTCTGCTGGGTATTGAGGGGGTAGCGGGGAGAGGGAGGGGGCGGAGTGGGTGGTAAGGGAGGGGGTGGGGGCAGGAGGGAGAAATGACCCAACCCTTGTATGCACATATGAATAATAAAATAATTTAAAAAAAAAGACAGGTGCTTAGTTCAATTTCATTTTAGAAATCTAAAAACAAAACACACTGCCTGAACAGGAGCTGTGGTACCAAATCTGGGGTAGAAAGCAGAATTCCTGTTTGTCAGAACTTACCTGTAGGGAATAAAGGGGAAAGATATACAGACAAATGCATGGAAACATGTGGCAAATTATTTAAAGACCAGTAGTTTCCAAACAGTGTTCCATGAATCTCACCCTTCAGAGACACTTCAAGGAAGGTCCCTTAACTTTGGAATTCAAATTCCTATTTTAATATGTATTATAAACTATTTTAAAACTGCAATAAAAGATCACACTTTTGGATGTATTACAGATTAACTTTCAAAGCAGTGGAGAACTCTACACATTCAGTTTTGTGTCAACTTGGTAGATTTTTGTTCAGGCCATAATGAAGTCTCTCCTCCCACCTCTATTTAATAAGAAGGAAATCTTTATTTACCCAGATAAGAATTGCCAGAGGAACTGTTTTGTTTTAACAGCTTTGTTGAGATATAATTCCCATACCATGTAATTCACCCATTGAAAGTTTTGAGTTTTTTCATGGTTCCAATTTGTAACTGTTGCTCTGGCATGAATCAAAATTCTCTTGAGTCTGTGCAGACAAAGAAAATTCAAATTAAAAATGAAATGAGGCCATTTTGAGGTGGCATTTGATGTCCACAAGTGTCTGTAGCATCAATTTCACATTTTCTTTATATCTAACCAAACCAAAACATTTCCATAGATAGCCTTTCTAAGTAATCTGATACATTTGAAAAGATAAAATCATTTCATCCTAACTGAAAAATTCACTTATCTGCTTTATGGATTGAGTTTGTTCCTAAGAGTTGGTTTTCAGAAATTCAATTTGACAAACGTTTCCTGAATTTGTGCCCCATACCAGGCCCTGTCATAGGCTCTGGAACTCAGCTGTGAGTACACAGATGTAAAGCCCTGCTCTCTTGAAGCCTAGGGAGACAAGCAACAGTGGAGAGAAAGGCATGGAATGGCCAATGAGAAGGCAAGAAGTGGTGTGAGAAACTGAAGCAGGATAGAAGGGGTCTCATGGGGTCAGGAGACAGAGACAAGAGAGTGACTTCACAGAGAGGCCAAGGCAGTCATCACTGAGGAGGTGAGGGAATGAGCCTTACGCATATCTGCTGCAACTGCTAACAATTCTTTCTTTCTTTTTGACTGTGCTATGGATCAAACCCAGGGCTTCAAGCATGCTAAGCATGTGCTGTACCACTGGAGCCACACCCCAGCCTTTCCTGGCATGACTTCTAAGGAAGCTCGAAAGCCCTGGAAAGGCAACAAGAACTTGGAGAGGGGAGAAGCAGGGAAGTTTGTGGAGCAGACAGGAACTGAGAAACAGGACTGCCTCTGTAAGCAGAGGGATGCGGCGGGCATTCTGAGCAAACGTGTGCAGAGGAAGAGTCCATACTGTCTGGGAAGGGGGAATTAATCAGTTAATTGGCTCATTGAGAAAGCAGTGAGACAAGGGGTTCGGGCAAGGCTATCCTTCTCCTTATTTAAATTTTTGGTATTTTGCTTACCATGGACTTTTTTTTTTTTTTTGTATGAACTTTGATTTTTTTTTTAATTAGACTTTATTTTGTTTATTTTGAACTGTTTGGTGCTCTCTTAAATTTTGTACTAGGTTCCAGCCTCAGCCCTAGAAAGCAATCTATGCAGATATGGTTGCAGACCCTAGAGGAGGGCCTGGCTGAGTCTTTAAACTTGACTCTGTGGTCAGTCAGTGGAAGGATCTTGAGTGAGCAAATGATGGAACCAAAATACCATTTGGGGACAACTGGTGTAGACAGAGAGTGGAGATGAGGAAAGAGACCAGAGAGCAAGGGACACACAGGAAATGTGATGGGCAGCCCAGCCTAAGGTGCTGGATCAGAGGTGGTGAAAAAGAAAGGTGCCCCCCACCCACCTTCCATGGGGTCTTTGCCTACCCTATACCATCCCCAGAACCCAACATTCCCTGAGGAACTGAACAGAGGCAGTGAGTGCCAGCCTCTTACCACTTTCTGTTTTTAATGTGACTCATTGGTACAAAACAGGAAGTGATTCCGTGACACAGCATTATTTGTAGCTGAGAAATGAACCTTTGAAAACTGCCTGGGCCCATTGTATGCAAGCTCAGTTGTGCTTATGGAGTCTCCCATTGGGTGGGCACCATTCCAGCAGGGATCACGATTTCCCTCTGTTCCAACAACTCAAGGGTCTCAAGAGCTGGTGTGTCTTAAGGCAGGGGACAAGTTGCTTAGCCTTGGTAGAAATCCCAGCGGAGTGAGAGCCTGGCACTGCATAGCAGACTGGCTGGCAAGCACCACCAGGCACGGTGAAGGCAGAAAAATTCACAGGGAGGGTACAGGAAGCCCTGCCCTGCCCCGGGCTTTGCTCCTAGGTTGGCATTTTCACCAGAGGTAGGGACTACAGACTGGGGAAGTCCCGAGACAGAGAGAGCTCAGAATGTGCAGAGGGCCCTTCAACAGCAACGTCTAGGTTGTGTTCAATTAAATCAGATGGCTGCTTCTGATTCTCCCTGGTAGCCTCACCTACCTAGATGTCTCTAGTCATTTTCTAAAATGATATTTTCTACGGATCCATGACGAAGACAGTTTTTTAGATCAGACCCTGGTTTGAATCCTGACTCCATAGCTTCCTAACTGTCAACTTTCATTTAGGTAGCTTAACCTGTCCAACCCTCTGTTCCCTCATGGAGTTCAGGTAAGGGTGAAATGCAATTATATAAAAGTATATACATAATTATATATAACAATTGTGACCTAAAGTTAAATCACTGACATCTGTATGGCTTCACTAACTTTGCTAACCTCCAAAGTCTCAATTTTTTTCATCTTCGAAATGGCAATAATGATAGTGACTACTTCACAGCATAGTTGTCAGGACTGAGTGAGGCAAATCCATAAATGAGACAAACTATGAACTTGGTATACAATCAGCATTCAAGAAATGGTGGCTACAATTACTAGCATGATTGAAAATGGTACCTATTATTAGCATAACTTTGGGGAAAAATAAAGGAAACACAGAAGTAAGTTAGTTTTCAGGATCCCATGTAAATATTTCAGAACTCTCTTCCCATTTCATCTGGCTCCCTCTCATTCTTTCATCCAACAGGTATTTTTGGAGTATATGCTCTGTTCCAATTGCTTTGATGAGCACAGGGATTTGGCATCCAGTAAAGTAGGCATATTTCTTGCTCTGGGCAGGTTGAAGTTTAGTGAGAGAGTCAGACAAATAATTTTATAGATGTGGAATTCCATAAAGTATCAAATGTTGTGCAGGAAAATTTGGAACCTATGGGAGCTTGTAACAGGAGGTTCTGGCATTGTCTGGGGACACAGAAAGACATTCTCTGGGAAATAAAGCTTGACTTGAAACCTAACAGAACAGGAGTGGCTGAGCCTATCCCTGTGCCCTGGACCTTCAGGGTCTCTGAGACCAGCCTCATATCCTCTAGACAGGAGGCCTCATCCCCCTAGGGTACTGTTCAGATTGTAATATTCAGTGAGCTCCCTTCCTCCTTCCATTTGGAGAGTCTACAGATTGCAGGAGATCAGAGATGCAAATGCACTTTGCAGAAAGGGAAAGTGGAATGAGAACTGTAAGGCAGAGACCCAGCCCAGCCCCAAGAGCAGAAGCCAGAATCCAAGTCCTTCCCATAAGCCTTTGTTCACCTGGCAGATTAGAACTTGCATATTTCCTGCCCTGTTTCCCTTGGGTTGATAATGACTTCTCCTGGGGTTTGTAGGCAGGCCAGGAATTCCAGCATAATAGGGTTGAATCAAGAAATGGACTTGGCTCTCTCCTCAATAGTTTGCAGAAACCTTAATTCCAACAAGGGTTCAAATCAACTTTTGAGGATAAATTCTTCAGCCCCACTGTCTCCATCAGCTCCTGCTGCCATAACAAAATTGGGTAACTTTAACAACAGAAATGTCCTCTCTCGCAGTTTTGGAAGGCAGAAGTTGAAAATCAGAATGTCAGCATTGTGAGGTTCTGGTGAGGGCTCACTTCCTTGACTTAACATAATGTCTTTGTTTTAGTACATGCAGGCTGCTATAACAAAATACCACAATTCAGCTAACTTATAAGCAGAAATTTTTATCTGCTGGTCTGGAGACTGGGAAGTTCATGATTAATATGCCATCAGATTCAATACCTGCTTTCTGGTTCATAGATGGTGCCTTCTCACCTGCACATCCATGTTTATTGCGGCACTATTCACAATAGCCAAGTTATGGAAACAGCCAAGATGTCCCAGCACTGACGAATGGATTAAGAAAATGTGGTATCTATACACAATGGAATTTTATGCAGCCATGAAGAAGAACGAAATGTTATCATTCGCTGGTAAATGGATGGAATTGGAGAACATCATTCTGAGTGAGGTTAGCCTGGCTCAAAAGACCAAAAATCGTATGTTCTCCCTCATATGTGGACATTAGATCAAGGGCAAACACAACAAGGGGATTGGACTATGAGCACATGATAAAAGCGAGAGCACACAAGGGAGGGGTGAGGATAGGTAAGACACCTAAAAAACTAGCTAGCATTTGTTGCCCTTAACGCAGAGAAACTAAAGCAGATACCTTAAAGCAACTGAGGCCAATAGGAAAAGGGGACCAGGAACTAGAGAAAAGGTTAGATCAAAAAGAATTAACCTAGAAGGTAACACCCACACACAGGAAATCAATGTGAGTCAATGCCCTGTATAGCTATCCTTATCTCAACCAGCAAAACCCCTTGTTCCTTCCTATTATTGCTTATACTCTCTCTACAACAAAATTAGAGATAAGGGCAAAATAGTTTCTGCTGGGTATTGAGGGGGGGAGCGGGAGGGGGCGGAGTGTGTGGTAAGGGAGGGGGTGGGGGCAGGGGGGAGAAATGAACCAAGCCTTGTATGCACATATGAATAATAAAAGAAAAATGAAAAAGAAAAAAAAAAAAAAAAAAAAAAATAGATGGTGCCTTCTCACTGCCTTCACATGGTAGAAGGGGCAGGCAGCTCTCTAGGGCCTCTTTTGCAAGGGCACTATGCCTATCATGAAGGCTGTCCTCCTAATCACCCCTCTAAGGACCCCACCTCCAATGCCATAGCATTGGTGATTAGGTTTCCGTATATGCCTTTGGGGACAGACACAACTCTTCAGAGCACATCACTTTTCAAGGCTCATCCCCTGTTGTAACATGATTTAGAATTTCATTCTTTTTATGGTTGAATAATATTCCACCATAAATATATACACCACACATTGTTTATTCATTCATCTATTGGCAGACAGTTGACTTCTTTCGTCTTTTGGCTATTGCCTAACGAAGTTGAACATAGCAGACTAGATCAGGCTCCTTTGTATTTTAGGACCAATTTAACAATTACTTTTATTTCTTTCTCTGGAAATAGGACATCAAACAGAGCAACTTAGATACCAGGGCTGTGCAGGCAAGCTAGAACTGAAAGATGGATGGATAGCTGTTTGAAAGGCTAAAGTGATAGAGTACTTGCTTAGCAACCATGAAGGACTGAGTTCAAACCCCAGGACCACCAAAAAAAAAAAAAGAAAAAAATTACCATAATCTTTTTAGAACTATCTCTGGGGTCCAACTGTCAGAGATAGCACCTTGCATTGGTGGGACTGCATGACATAGGGTTTCTGAGTCTATAACTAAAGATACCTTTTACTTAAACCCATCCATTCATTACTCACTTACTTACTCCATTCATTTGTTCACTGGTACCAATATCCAATACCACTGAATGAGATGATAACTTGGTGGTGAGCTGCCCACCCTAAACTTATAGCTGCCAGAGGCAGACAGACAAGTAAATCAACCTGAGGGTGAGAACTTGGGGAAGAGAATATGGCCTACTGTTAGGAACACAAAAGGGGCTCCCCACTTGGGTGTTGGGGGACAGGAAAGCCTTTCTAGAAGAAGTTACACCTGTGATAACTCCTAAAGGGAGGGAAGAAGTTAGCCAGGTAGAGAAGGACAGCCAGAAAAGTGGCCAGGGAGGGACATGCCAAAGCCTAGTGCTGAAAGGATCTGCAGTGGACTTAGATGTGTGCTTTGTGTTGTGGAGTGCAAAGAATCATGACAGCAGGAAAGGTAAAGCCCCAGAGGCAGGCAGGAACCATTTGGGGAAGGACAGCATATAGTGTTTAGGCTTAATATTGTGGCTTTGAGGCAGGAGAACACAGAACCACCTTCCTTTGCAGGAGGCATCCAGCAGAAAATCACAGGAATGGCCAGCATCTTTTGAGTGCTTTCTGAGTGCTGGGGACTGGCCTAGCACTTCCTATGTATTATTTTAGCTAATCCTCAGATGCATGAGGAAGAAACCAAAGCCTGGAGAGAACATACCAAGGTCTCTAAGGATGGGCAACAGCATGCTGAACCTCAGCTGGAAACACCACCCCTGCTGGACTCAGGCTGGCCCCAGACCAGCAGCCTTAGAAATGCAGACTCTGTTGGCCTCAGCCCTCCTGCATCAGAATGTGGATCAGAATTAGCCTCTCCCCAAGTGATTCCAGCACACACTGATGTTTGAATTAGCCTCTCCCCAAGTGATTCCAGCACACACTGATGTTTGAGCAGCACAGATAGCAATTCTAGAGTTTGGCTGCACCTGGGAGTTTTGACAGCATTCTGCGTGTACCCCTAAGTTTACATCAGAATTTCTGGAGCTGCAGCCCTGGGCATCAGGATCTTTCAGTTCCCCTAGAGTAGTGGGCCAAATCCTTTCATTCTATTTCCTGTTCTCTGGGGTAGGGCAGGCTAACTCCTGCAGGGAGAACTGGCCTTACAAGGTCTATTCATTAACCCCCAGGAACTCTGTGGCTTTAAGAACTGGGGCTGACTGGCTGCCTGCCAGCTGATCTGCGACAGGAAGGGCCTGGTGCTGGCTCGGGCTCATAGACCTGACCCTGAGAAAGAACAACCGTGGCACAACAAGCTGGTGGCAGCGCGGGCGAGCTGAAGAAAGGGGGCCTTTATGCCTTTTGGGGGAAGCACACATTCCGCAAGGCTGTGGAAACAAAGAGAAGAATTGTGTGTAGCTCTAATCCAGACGTCCCAAACAAACAGTAAGTCAGGAGGGAATGAGCATAGCCTCCTCCCCCAGCCCTAGGTGACATCCGAACACTCCACCCCACCTAAGGAGCCCAAGGAGCTAGAGACCACTCCAGAGGGTCACAGGGCAAAACCAATTAGCAGGGCAGAAAATTCCCTGAAGTTCTCCTCTGGGGCCTGTCTCTGCCTTTCCTTGAAAAGTTAGGGCTCTGCTCATGACAAGTAGCACGTGATGACTGATGTAACCCATCAGGTGTGGTAGAGTTTCCCCTCCTCTCTCCTCCCTCCTGTGAGGGCCTTTCCGTCCACGTCATCACCCTTGAGAACCTCAAGAACATGTGAAAGCAAAGAAGAGTAAGGTGAAACTACCAGAGGTGTCTGTCAACTTGCTTCCTGAGGATGAAGTGATGAAGCTTATAGCCAGGATAGCAATGGGTGGCAACTGGGGTGGGAGTGGGGAGACTCCAAGTTGTTGCAGACATGAGGCACTTTGCCAGAGTTTCCTGGACACCCACAGGACTCAAAGGCCCTGTCCTGCCTTTGAAGAATGAGTCGGAGGTGAGGCAGCTCCACACTTAAGAGTCAGCTTGACTCAGTTCCATCTAGGGGGCCAACACCAACATGGCACAGGTAACTGCTCTGGTGTACTTCTGACCTGTAGCACCCAATGCTAAAGACAGAGCTTTCTCTATAGAGTCTTCTTTGTAGATTATCCATACCTCCTTGATGTCCTCCTTTCCTGCAGATGATGGACAGTTTATTATAACCCACTTCATGAACACACATGCAACAACCATCTGTGTGCTAGGGAAGGGCACAGGTTGAGATTATGTGTAAGTGGGAAAAAACATGTTGGCCTTGACTAGCACACAGGGGAGAAAAGGTACTTTATGCTTTCAAGATGAATGGGTCTTGTACCAGCTAAAGGAAGGGAAGTTGAGGCCAGGAGCAGGAAGCAAAGGGAAAACAAGCTTCACTGGAGTGGTGGAGGGAGCTGAGAAAGAAGGAAGAAGAAGATGGTATGGGACATGGCAGGGTAGAGTTGGCTAAAAGAAAGCTAAACTGGGCTTGTACATAATTATAATGGAGCATCTTTGTGTAGGTCAGCTGTCACTGTGACCAAGTACTTGAGATTAACAACTCAAAGGTTAACTTTGGATCATTGTTTGAAAGGTTCAGTCCATGGTCTTTTGGGTTAGTTGCTCTAGGGCCTGAGGTGAGGCAGTACAGCATGGCAGAAGCATATGGAAGAGGAAAGCAGCTCACCTCATGATGGCAGGAAGCAAAGAGAGAGAGAAAGGAAGGGGCCGGGGATAAGATATACCCTTTAAGGGCATGCCCCCAATGACCTACTTCCTCCAACTAGGCCCCACCCCTTACAGTTTTCCACCACTTCCAAATAGGCCCTTAAGCTATGAATTGATAAATGGATGAATCCGATTGATAAGATCAGAGCCCTCATGATCCAATCAATCGTCTCCCAAAGACCCCCCCCACCTCTAAACACTACTGCATTGGTGACCAAGCCTTCAAAACATGGTGGACACTTCAGATTCAAATCATAACAATCTTTAGGAGTCAGTTCTTACTTCTGATGGGAGAATTGGGTCCCAAGAGTTCAACTGACATGTTTTATTTATAAATGGGAGCACACTTGGAAAACAGAAATTTCACACATCATTCTGAAAGGTCTGGCAACACTGGGCTCCCTTGTCAACAGAGCAGATGAAACCAGAGCTACTGGTTTGCAGAAGTCCCCACCTTGCTGGCACTGTGAGCATTTGCACTCCTTGGCTCACCCCCCAACTCCTGTGCCTGCTTAGTTCCCATGGGCATTGCAGATTGCTGCTGCTCCGCATTGCAGATTGCTCCTGCTCTGAGTCTTGATACTAATGATTCTCTTTCACTGAAAACCTGTGTGAGTAGGTGCATGTGTGTGTGTGTGTGTGTGTGTGTGTGTGTGTGTGTGCATGCGCAACGCTGTTCATGTACAAACCAGGTACATAGATACACACTCTTTCAATTAATTTCAATTACTATCTCCCCTTTTCAGTTGAGGATGACAAATGCACAAAGCCAAATGTACCTCTCTCCTTGATAGATTTCACAGCCTTTCCAGGTGATCTGCCAAAATTCTAGACAGTATTTGCATTAAAAACAAAAAATACGGTGCATTTTGTTATTTTCATATTAAAGATTTTCCAAATTATCTTAAGGCAATGTTTCACTTATGTCACACTTTATAGCTTTCAAAGCATTTCTTAAGCATTCATGAATTCACTTTATTCTTCCAGAAGGTCTGTGAGGTAAGAAGTTTGGTTCTCCTTCCCATACTGTCTTGACTTAGAAAAGTAAATGACTTGCCCTGGTCCTCTAGTACTTTCGAGGTTAACATTCGGGCACAGGTCTCTAGAAAAAAATTAAGCCGTCTTTTTGATTGCATGGAATTGCAGAAAGCGATGGATATATCACATCATTCCAGAATACTTGGGTTCCACTGCTGTTTTGACTACTCAATAGTGATGAGTCTTCAGGAAGAGTACTGCATCTCCTTGTGCTATTGTATGGTTTACATAAGCAAAGTGTTTAGAACAATGCCTGGCACAAATTTCAAAAAATATAACTATCAGTTATTATACTATTATCTGTACTTTTGGGAAACACTTTTATTAGTTATGGCACAGGCCACATTGAAAACAAAAAGATCTCAAAATATGTTTGTTCAAAGGGGATAGAAGATTAGTTCTCTTTCACCTAACATCTAAGAGGTCAGTGCACGGCAAGGAGACAACAACTCTGCTCCACAAGATGCGTAATTCAGGACCTTAAGTTCCTACTACCTTATTGCTCACTGTTCTGCTTAGTCAAAGTTAGCTTACTTTTTCCTTCTGTTCCTTTCTGTAGAAAGAGGGGAAAAAGAGGTGTGGTGGGGGTGAGCTGCCCCCTTCTAGATAATATAATTCAGACGTTGTACTAACCTTTCACTCATGCCTCATTGGCCAGAACCTGGGCACCCTTCACTGCAGTGGAGACAAGGAAATCCAGTCTCTAACTGGGTCAACTAAAGCTACTCAAGTTTTACTTGAGTCCTCTTACTAAAGGAAGAAAGGAAGAATGGAAATTGGGAACAGTTAGTGGTCTTGGTTCCATGTTCCTATTAACATGGTCTTTGGACCTGAATTTGAAGTTATTAATGTCTTTTGTCATTTTCTCAGCCTCCCTGTGCTCTTTTTGTCTACTGAATGCCTGCTTTATCCTTGGATTTCTTCTTTAGCAAAATCTAGAGATAGCTCTCGGCTCCATTTTTCAGGTGAACAACTCTGGCAACAGTGTGATTGATTATCTGCAGTAGATTGATCAGGCTGACTGTTCATAGGTTCGTTTGCCACCAGCCAAACCTCCCAGCACCAGTGGCATTGGCGTTTTGATCTGGGTTTTTTTTGTTCCTTTTTCTTTTTTTGGTTTGTTTGGTTTTTGGATCTTTTAACAACTTCCTGAAATGTGTTATAGAACCCATACTCCCTTGTCTCTAGAAAGACATTGTCTCTTATGATCTTGGATCGTGAGTGGCTGATTAAGGAAGAATATTCCTTTTATCGCTCTAGTATCCATCTTTGTATATATAGTGGAGCGATCCTTCTTCCCACCGCATGAGGGATATCTACAAGTCCACAGTCTGCAGCTAAAGAAACCTAGTACCATGGTTTAGATAAGTGTCCCTCAAAGGCTCATGTGTTAAAGGCTTGGTTGCCATCCAGTGATGCTATTGGAAGGTGGTGGAACCTGTAAGAGCTAAAGCCTAATTCGAGGAAGTTAGGTCACTGAGGGCATTCCCAGGAAGGAGATATTGGGACCCTGACCTTTCCTCTCTCTTTTGCTTCCTGGTCACCTTAAAGTGAACAACTTCCTCTGTCACATGCTCCTGCTATGATGTTCTGCCTCTCCACAGGCCCAAAGGTAAGGAAGCCAAGCCAGAAACTTCTGAAACCATAAGCTAAAACAAACCTTTTCTCTTTTTAAGTTGATTTATCTCAGGTATTTGTCACAGTAACTGAATGCTAACTAACACACCTAGTCATGGGTATGGTAAAGAGGTAGACAGCAACAAAATCCTGAGTCTCTGTAATCTACTGTTCAACCTCCACATTTTCCTGAAATCACTAAGTTAAGCACAGCTTGGCTTAATGAAAGGATGTATAGATCAATGTTCCATTATCATTGTTGCAAATAATTGAGATTAGATGGTTCAAGGAAGGGAATTGTTTCAGAAGAGTTCAACCATGGCCAGATGATGCCGTGATGAATTTTGCCTCACAGATGAAGAAAGAAATTTGTGTTACTCTGTGCCAGGCACCTACTAGAGGCAGAAGTTAAAGCACTAAATAACAAGTCTGGGACCTAATGAAATTTACCAGGCAAGAGAACTATACCTTAATCAGATCATTTAATTTGTACAAGCTCTGAAAAACATGTATTTTTCTTATTTTATAGACAAAAAAAGTTGAGCTCAAAGAAGGAAATGGTAAGAAAAAATTTGAACCCATGTCTGTCTAATTCTAAAAGTTCTAACTCAATTTTTACCCCATTTTCCTCTAGTCCCTTTCTTTGTTGAAGAGGGAATCTAGTCTTGACTCCTCTGCTAAATACCTGACCACGATTACTGTTAACAAGGATGGAGTTCATTTGGCAGTAGTGGTCAATTTTTCTTTCTATCCTGCACCCCCCTGTAACCACTCTTGTCTGCTTACCTTTCTGTGTGAACCCACCCAGCTGAACCCCACTTCTGGAACATCTCAGAATGTTTGCCCAGGAAGGGGCAAAGCAGAGGTACTTGGCCCACCATGCGTTATTTGCACCAATAATAGTTCTGGGTCTCTAAAGCTGTTCAGAAACCTTTCCAGATGTCCCTAGATATCCCCATTCCATTGCCTTGGCTTCTCCCCTGACTGTCGTTCTTTCCTCCAGCTTTTTTAAAACCCCTTTTTCATTATCTCTCATTGTCACTGTCATTGACAGAGAATCCATTCTGCCTATTGACAGAACTGAACAATACTGAGGCCCCAGGAAACCTGAGGCCCCAAGGTCCTCCCTTGCAGTCACCACTTTTCTTCTCCTTTTTTCCATCCTTTGCACAGCAGGGAAAAGATGTGCTCCTATCCAGGGATGACCTTGTGCTCCCAGTGCCCTCCCATCTCTCCTGGAACCTCCCTCCATCCATGGCTCTCTCTCACACTCAAATCTTCAGCCTCTTCTGTACCAATGTTCTCATCTGTATCTAACATATTCACTCTCTACAATCTGAAAAATGCCCTGACTTTGTCCCATATTTCTGTCTAACTTCTCTCTTCAGTTTCCCTTGCTCTTTCACTTCATGGCCAAGCATCTTGAAAGAACTGTCCACATTGCTATCTACATGGACACTTCCTACTTAGCGTGTGAAAGCCAAGATCCTCATCAGTCTTTTCCATGTCTTGCCCTACTTGTATCCTTTGTTTCCATGAGTGTCACAGTTAGCTGCCCATGCCAGGAAAAAGAAATCTAATATTTATGGTGGATTCCTCTTTCTCATTGCATTTTTTGCATTCAGTCAAGCACCAAACCAGGTGAGCTTACCTCTTCAAAGTCCTCGAATCCTACTTCCTCTCATTCTCCTACCATTGGGGAAAATTGTGCTTGCTTTTCACACAGCTATGGTAAAGGATCCCCAGGAATCTCCTTCCTCACTTTCATCCTCCACCCACGTAGTGGCAGGAGCACCCCTCCAAGGCTGTCTACATATGGCATCTTTCTACTCTTCCGTGCTCCCAAAGCTCCTGATGAAGTTCATACTCCTCCAGTTTAACCATGTGACCCTTCCTGATCAATCTTGTCTATCTTCCCAGCTGCCCCCCCTCTTTCCTCCAGGTGTGCCCACCACTTGGGATATTGTAGTCCTGTACCTTTTTCTACCTTCCTCCTAGTGCTAGTTTTCATTTGTCTGTCAAAACTCGTCTCTTACACCACCTCCCAGGTACCATCACTACTTGGGACTGTCATCTTACTTCTACAGGCTCCATGCTTAAGGGCAAAAGTTGCTCTAGAATGTTAAAGGATGAATGTATTCTTTCAAAAATCTTTAACTCTCATTCACAGAGTTTGATATATCAAGGTATGATCCACTGTAACAACTCTTCAGGGTGTTTCCAACTTTATAATAGAGCATCATTTGTCTTCTAAGAATCACACTTGTGGAGGCTGCACACTCAGCCAATTGGGACTGAAACAACTGTTCCTTACTACTTTACTCCCATGGAGTACCACCATCTGTCCTTCCTGACACCTCCTCTTCTCTCTGGGGTTCCTCATCCATTGCATCATAGAATTCAGCCTGTGGGGTTGACAATTCAGCAGGTCCTAGGACTGGAGGAACAAGATGGGTCCTCCGTGGGGTAACTGCTTGTTAATGTATGGGAGTCTAGACTTGCTGTTGGACAGTGTGGCTTTCCTCAAGGGGATACCAAGGCCACCTTGCACAGACCAAACAAAGAGTCAAATTGCAGAGGGGTTGGCTATAATTCCCTCTGATTGTGTGGTTGACCAGAGCAACAATTCATTCTTTATGGAACGCTTCCTCATTATGATGAGATTTTTTTTAAGCTGTACTTGAAATTTACTTGTTGTTGAATCTGTTTCCTGAAATGACTGAGATTCTGAACTTAATTCTAGCAAAAAAGGGGGAATTTACTGGCTGAAAAGTATACTTAGGTATGCCTGTTTGTAGGGCCTGGGATGACATCAAGGCCTGTCTCTCTTTTTAGCCCTTGGTTCTGCTTCTGCTGTTGGCTTCTTTCTCGGGCCAGCTGTCTCTGTGGGGAGACAGAAATGACTACTGGCAGCCCCTGCGTACATTGTCTTTGCAGCTAGCAATTTCAGTGACATGAAATATTCTTTTCAACAGTAATACAAATTCAAAGGATGGTTCATTGTCTAATACGGGTCTTATGATCCTCCCCCAACATTATTGCTGGGGGTGGGGGTATAGCTCAGAGGTAGAACACTTGCTTAGCATATGTAAAGTTCTGAGTTGGATCCCCAGCATTGTAAAGGGAAAATAAACAAATAAGCATAGTACTCCTGGGGATGGGTTATTTTGATTGATCACCTGGATCTGAGATAGAGACTGACAATCCCACCAGGTAGGACAGTCTTAAATTTTTCTGGCGTGTACTGGTTTCTTAGGGCCACTATAACAAATCACCCGCCAAAACAACAGAAATGTTATCTCCCAGTTCTGAAAGGCAGGAGTTCTACACCAAAGTGTTAGCACAACTGTACTCCCTCTGCAGGCTCTCTGAAGCAATCCCTCCTGGCCTCTCCCAGACTCCATAGCCCCAGGCAATCCTTGGACATCTTGGCTTATAGCTGCCTCACTCCCATCTCAGCCTCCTTCTTCACAGGATGGCCCCTTCTGTGTCTCTCTTCTGTCTTTGTCTTCTGTTCCTATGCAGATCCTTGTTATTGGACTTAGAACCCACTCAATTAATCCATAATGATCTCATCTTCATGTAATTATATCTGCAAAGACACTTTTTACAAATAAGGTCACATTCACAGCTACCAGGTATTAGGATTTGGATATAACATTTTAGCAGGCCAGAAGTCAACCCACTACAGAACAGAAAGAAATAGATAGTCCCTGCACTCCACTCTTTGAATGCCCAGAACCCACTTATGGTATCTTCCATATAAACAGTTTCAGAAATGCACTACCCAACATGGTATAGGCTCCCCACAGATAAAACTGGCTGGGGTGTGTTCTTGGTCAGATCTGGATATTGCTTTTAATCTATCAGTCAATAGCTAAGTGATAAATGCAAACACCCCCAGCATTTAATGGTGGAGAAAAAGTCAAATACTTGCAGTAAAACCCACCTGTATCTAGTATTGATTGGAAAGGGAAAAGGGCACATTGATGTTATTCATCCAATGTTCTGGAAGAGATCTGGCAAAGAGCCACTTAGTGTTTACCCCTCCATAGTGGACATCAGAGAAGGATGGAAACTTCTGGAAGCTGTAGACTCTAGCAGGCCTCTATTTGTAGATATAAGTGGAGAGGTCTGGGGTTGGCCTTGGTGCTTGAGCAATCTTGTACTGTGGTTTGCTGGAGGGGTTGTGGGGAATGGTCTCAGGCAATTTGACTAACACTCTTAGTTGCTGAAGGGTTTGTTTTCTGATAACTGCATGGGCTGCCAAACAGAGCCAGAAACCCAACCAAGTCAGGATCTGGAACTTGGACCCTGTCCTTTCCACGTCTCCTGATACCTTCTCTGCACTCTGCCCTCCCCACTGCAGCCACTTGGCCTCTGCCCTGAATACACTGGGACGAAGGCCAATGGGGCTGATCTGGCCACTGCCCTGAGGCTGTCTCCCAGTGGACAGCTGTTTGGGGGTGGGGAGTGAAGAGGGTGTGCTGCTGGAGGAGAGCCTGGGGAAGAAAGCCCCGGGGCTTGTCCTCTTTCCCACTGTGTTGTTCTTCTTCCATCCTTTGCTGGGACAAGAAGTTGGACTTTTGCAATCCTGAAATGTGACTTTTTAGTTGTCAGCTCAGTTGAATTACTGAATCCAGGCAGATAGAGAAGCTCATGGCTTTGAATTCCACCTTTCCCTGACTCCCAAGTTCAAACCCCAGCACTGACAAAAAAAAAAAAAAAATCTTAAGAGGCTGGCTGGGACTGAAGTGCACCTTTTTCTTATAGAGCCAACTGGAGGCTGACCAAGTAGCCCACATACCCTAGAATCCTGGCAGCAGCTTCTCTTCTTCCTCTCCTCCTCCTTCTCTTGTCCTTTCTGTCTTCTCTTTTTAAAGGAGTCCTCTACATTTCCAGCCTCCCTGGATGTATGGATTAATACACCACAATTGACAGAAATGAGTTTAGTAACTTTATGGTACCTGACAAATGTTACTTCCTCATTAGGGGGCTCAACTCTGCCCTGCCCTCCACCTCAACACAGCCAACTAATTCCAAATACTAAGGATTGTCACTGCTCCTGGTACATCCTAAATTGCTTAGGACACTTTTTTTTTTTTTTTTTTTTTTGGTGGTCTGGAGTTTGAACTCAGGGCTTCATGCTTGCAAAGCAGGCACTTTCACAGAAGGCACTTAACTACTTGAGCCATGTCAGCAGTCCAACTTAGTATACTTTTTGTTGCAACTGATGTTAGGAAAGACTCAGAAAGGGCATTGCATTAACCTTCATAACTGAGAATGGGATAAGGCTGGATCCAGATGCTAAAATGACAGGGTGAGGGCTTTGTCTCTTTCTTGTGCTCCCTGCCCTCCTTTCTACTTTCTTTGCTGCGGGCTTGACTTTGCATCCTATCTGATTGTCATGTAGCTCTGTACTTACCATGCATTTATGTGTAGCAAGTCACTTGTTTCTTGGTTCTTCCAACAGACAGCACAAGGGTGGCTCTGATTGGGCTTACTTGGGACCTCTGCTTACTCCCAAAGGCCATGCAAAGTCAGGGAAAAGACAGTTTCTTACAGGGAAAACTTACTGGGCACACTGAAACAAGTATTAAGAATCTGAGTTGCTGAATACGTCCTTGGTTTGCATTGTCTTGTTGGTCAGGAGCTAGACAAGCAGCCTAGCTTCTGCCTTCACCCTCAGGGCACCTGACTTCCTCCATCCTGCACCATAGCTTTTTATCTTTTCCTTTAATTTTTAAAATTGCAATATATATTATATGCACATAAAAGCCATGTGTTCATCTTAAAGTGTAGTAAAACAATAGGTATCTGTGTCCCTACCACCCAAATTAAGAAACAGATCAGAGCCATTTCTCAGAAGCTTCTGTGTGTTTTTTTCCAATGGTGTTCTCTTTCCTCTTTACCTGAGGGAACCACACAGACAGAATTCTGTGTTCATCATCCAAGTTTTTCTCTGTTTTTTTGCTATACACACACACACACACACACACAAACACACACACTTCAATCTCTAGATAAAATATTGTTTAGATTTGTAAAGATTTTTTTTTTTTGTAATGCTGGGGATCGAGCCTAGGGCCTTCCACATACAAGACAAGTGCTCTGCCACTGAGTTACCTCCCCCAACCCTCAGAAGCCTATATCTGATGCTGTATTTAAGAATGTGTGACATATTCTTCTGTGACTTCTTTTATTCAGTCTTATGTTTTTAAGATTCATTCGTGTTGATACAGGTAGCTGTCATTCACTTTTAGCTCCTGTATGATATTCTATTGTATGATTATCCCTCATTACGTGTATCCATTTAGACTCTCTAGCATGTGAATGTATGAATAGAATTAGCAGTTTAAGGGTAGTTCCACTCTATGACATAATGCTAATTCACACCCACACACACACACACGCACGCACACACACACACACACACGCACACACACACGCACACACACACGCACACACGCACACACGCACACACACACGCACACACATGCCCCCTGATGTGGTTATAACAATCTACCCTTCCACTAGCAGTAAGTAACATGTTTGGGTTGATCTCATTGCTGTCAACTTTAGTTTTAGGTGTGGCCTGTGTCTCGTTACTGCTATAATTTTAATTTCTGTAATTATTATTGAAGTGGAGAATCACTGTTCACAGATAATCTGTTTTTTTCTCTGCTGCAAAAGCCTGTTTATATCTTTCCCCAATTTTCTAATAGGTGGTTCATCTTTTTCTTACTGATTCATAGGAGTTCTTTATATATTCTGCATGATAATCCTGTCCATTTTTTCACAATCAACATAAAGTCATTTACTTTTAATTTAGCAATAAAATAATCAAGTTTATATTTTAAAAATATACAAACAACAAAAACCTTTTCACATGTTGCATTCTAGACATGTGAAAGCTTCTATCTCAGAGAAGAGCAAAAACCTGTGACTAAGAGTTGGTACCTCTTGTTGCTGGAGCCAGTTCCTGTCTGTTTTTATATTCAGATGTCTATTTGAAGTTTGAGATTGCCGTTGCATGAAGTTGTGACTTTTGAATAAAAGTTCTGAATTTTGATGTCAAATTTTTCCAAGAACCTTTCCCAGCTCTTACTATCTTCTGAGAGTTTCTCATTTATCTGTCATATTTAAGTATTCCATCTTTGATGTTTCAATATTAAATCAGCATGGATTTGATTTTTTGTGGCTGTTATAAGATGATTGGTCTCCACTTCACTCTTTTACCCTGTAGTCTGCAATGCTTTCTTGATCAGAAGTCAAGTTTTCATGTGTGAGTATGGGTGGGGCTTTTCTCTGAGCTCTTAAAGTTTCTGTGTTGAAACTCCAGTTTTTTTTCCTCAAAATCCATTGTGGACCAATATTTTTGTTAAAAAAATAAAAATTAATTACTAGGAAAGTGAAATGAAAAAGGGATTCACAAAATGAAGGCCCCAATTTTGTTAGATTCATGTGATGAATCAGACATAAACTTAATCTGTCAAGCGTCTAAAAGCTTTCTCTTCATTCCTGTACTTACTATGGGCCCTCGACAAACAATTCAAAAAAGGATCCTGGACCACACCTTGAGTAGTGCTAATCTATACTGCTCTGTGGATGATTCTTTATCCCACTCGAATGTCACTCCATCCCTTTTTTAAATTGTGGCAACATAAAATTGACCATTTTGATCATTTTTTAAGTGTGAAGTTCAGTGGCATTGAATACAGTCAGATTGTTTTGCAACCAACAGCACCATCCACTCTGGAACATTTTCATCATCCTGAACTGAAAACTCAGTACCTGACCCTCTCCTTCCCTAGCCTGTGGTAACCATTCTGGCAATTTACTTCCTATCCTTCTGAATTTGATTATTTCAGGTACCTCATATAAGTGGAATCATATAATATTTGTCCTTTTATAGCTTGTGTTTTTCACTTATCATGGCTTTTATAATGTCTTCAAGGCACATCCATGTTGTGTCATGTGTCAGAATTTCATTCTTTTTTAAGGCTGAATAATATTCCATTGTATATACGTGTGTGTGTGTGTGTGTGTGTGTATACATATGTATGCATATGCATACATAATTTTTTTATCCATCCATCAGTGGGCATTTAAGTTGCTTCCACCTTGTGGTTATTATAAATAACACTACTGTGAACATTGGTGCATGAATATCTGTCCATGCTTCTCTAGATTGTGTGGTTGTTCCGTATTTAATATTTTTGAGGAAGTGTCATTTTGTCTTCATGGATGTATACTGTTTCAATTTCTCCACAGCCTCACCAACACTTGTCTTCCCTTTTGCTTTTGTTTTTCACAACAAACATCCTAATTGTGTCGAGAGGCATCTCATTGTGGTTTTGATGTGCATTTCTGCTCATTGCCCATTTGTACATTTGCTTTGGAAAAAGGTCATCCAAGTGCTTTGTTCAGGGTTTAATTGGGTTATTCATTTGTTGTTTTTGTCAAGTTGTGGAACTTTTTATTGTTCATTCTTAATTACTGTGGTTTTATAAGTCTCGATACCTAGTAGGGGATGTGCCCCTTTCCTCCAACACACACACTCAAACACATCTGTTGATTTCCTTTAAAAATGATTTGCCATTTCTTGGTTTTTTATTTTTTCTATATAAATTTGGAATCAGAGCTGGAGGCAGTAGTGTATACCTGTAGTTCCAGCTACTCAGGAGGCTGAGGCAGGAGGATTGCTTGAACCCAGGAGTTTAGTGTCAATCTGGACAACATAGTAAGATCCAGTCTCAAGCAAACAAACAAAATTGTAATCAATTTGTTGAGACTCTTTTTAAAACTATCTTGTTAGAATTTTGATTGGAATTGCCTAGAATGTATGTATTGATTTGGGGAGAACTGATGTATTTATGATAGAACCTTTCTGTTTTGAGCATATTGTCTCTCCATTTGTTAGTTCTTCTTTAGTCTGTTAGCAAAGTTCTCCATACAGGGATTTCACATGT
Organism: Castor canadensis; assembly: GCF_047511655.1. NCBI lineage: Eukaryota > Metazoa > Chordata > Mammalia > Rodentia > Castoridae > Castor > Castor canadensis. The sequence continues at coordinate 17,697,276 of NC_133388.1, read as the reverse complement.
TTTGTTTAGTTTACTTGTGGGTGTTTGATATTTATTCAAACTGTTATAGATAGTGTTTCTTTTTTTATTGTCGATACTAGGGTTTGAACTTAGGGCCTCATGCTTGCTAGACAGGCACTCTACCACTTGAGCCACTCTACCAGCCCTGTTTTGTGTTGGGTATTATTGAGATAGGGTCTTGCAAACTATTTGCCTGGGCTGGCTTCAAACCATGATCCTCCTGATCTTTGCCTCCTGTGTAGCTAGGATCACAGAAATGAAACACTGGCACCTGGCTATAGATGGTATCTTTTAAAATTATATTTTCTAACTATAACTTGTGAGTGAGAATGCATTTGACTTATATGTATATTGGTTTTGTATCCAGATGGCTTCCTAAACTACCAATTTTAATGATTTAGTTTTAGAAAATGTTGGGTTTTCTATACAATCATTACCAATGCAAGAATTTTCCTTCCTTTCCAAACCTTACATGTTTTTATTTGCTTTCTTGACCTGGTCTGCTGCACAGGCCAGTATAATATGTCACAGTGGGGGACTTCAGCAGTACCTGCCACATTTCACCATTGAGTATGGTGTAGGTTTTTGTCCTTTTTTTCTTAATCAATGTCCTAGAATTCAAATTAAGACTTTTTGATAATAGATATTAAATGTTATCAATTTTTCTGCACTTACTGAGATGGTATATTTTTCTTATTTGCCTTTAATTTGGTGATATGATGAATTACCTGAATCACTTTTCTAATATTGAACCAATCTTTGATTCCTGAGGTAATCCTGTCTTGGTTATTCTATGACAACTCTTTTATATATTGCTGAATTTAGCTTCCCAATATTCTGCTTAGGATCAAGAAATTGATTGGTCTATCAATTTCCCTAACTTGTTCTGTCTGCCCTTATTTTCTTTTGTCCTGAGGACTTACTTGATCCAGATGAACTTTCTTGAAACTAAGGCAGTGTTCCCTGACTGACTAAGAGTAGTGAGCTTTGGTGTTTATTCACACGATATCACATCAGTGGCAAATGAGATTTTTCTTTTTGAGGCATATTCTCACTATGTTATCCATGCTGGTCTTGAACTCTGGGCTCCAGTGGTCCTCCTGCCTCCATCTCCTGAGTAGATGGGACTACAGGGGATCACTACTGTGTCCTGCTCACAAATAAGGATTTGTGAGATTTTTTTTTTCTTCATTGGGGGGTGGAGGTATCTGTTTTTTATTTTGCAGTGTTGGAGATCTAACCTATGGCCTTGTGCATGGTAGGCAAGTGCTCTACCACTGAGCTACAGCCTCAGCCCCAGGATTTGTGCTTTGCCAGGGTATGGATTTGAATTCTATTGACCTTAGAGATCATGTGTTAATGAACAGTCAGCTCCTGACTAGTTTTGACCTGGACTCAATAAACTCATGCAAAGGACCAGATAGGAAATACTTTAAGCTCTGTAGGCCACATACATCTCTACATTAATCAGTCTTCTCCAGAGAAATGAAATCAGCAGGAGATGGTGCTAGAGATGAGACAGAGACAAAGAAAGAGGTTTATTATTAGGAATTATGGAGATTGAGATGTTCCATGATCTTCCATCCAGGAAAGCTGATGACATGACACACATTCCAGTCTGGGTCCAACTGCCTGAGAAGCAGCAGTACCAGTGTTGTAAACCCAAGGGCAAGGACAGAATACCGATTTCCCAGCTCAATCAGTTAGACAGAGAGCAAATTCCTCCTTCCCCTCCCACCCCTTTTTGTTTTCTTTAGGCTCTCAGTAATTGGATGATACCCACCCCCTTGGAGGGCACTGTGCTTTATTCAGTCTATGGATTCAAATGTTAATCTTATCTTCAAACACCCCCATATACACATCCATAAATAATGTTCAATCAAATATCTGGACATTCTGTGGCCCAGTCAAGGTGACACAAAAAATTATCTATCACACATATTATATATATCATCATTCTCCTTCTCTTTCTTTTTCATCTTCAGACCCTTTAAAAAAATTTGAAACTGTTCTTAGCTCATAATCCATACAAAAACTTGCCAATCTGCTGGTTTTGACTATCTCCCATTATCTATGAAATATAACTGCTTGTGTTATTTTCTAAAGTAAACAATCTATAAAGGGCAAGGATCTGATTAAAAAAAAAAAAAAAAAGCCACCACCCATAAGTGACCCATGCTGCCATACCACTCTCCACCAGATCTGGTGTCTTTCAAAATGAGTACTGGGTTAGTTAGTATGGTGACAAAATAACCTGAGATAAACAACTTAAAGGGGTAAATGTTTGTTTTGGCTCATGGTCTCAGTCTATATTCACTTGATCCTTTCTCTTTGGGCCTGTGGTGGTATAGTACATCATGGCAGAGGAGCTTTTTGCCTCATGGTGGCCAGGAAACAAACAGAGAGGAAGAGACCAGGGTCCCATAATACCCTTCAAGGGCACACCCCTAGTGATCTAACTCCTCTAAGCCACACCTCCTAAAGTTTCTACCACCTCCCAATAGCACCACAGGCTGGCTACCAGGCTTTTAGCATCTGGGCCTTTGGAGGGAATACTCCAGATCCAAAATATAGCAAATATCAACCTGGACACACACAGGCAAGTGCCTAGAAATACCTAAGCATTATAATGAGATTCTACAATTAGGCTGTGGCTCTCTCTTGCTGCCTCTCCTGACTGGCCTATTGTTGGAGATCAGATACAAACCCTGGTAGAGTAGTTCATGTGACTCATGAAATCTTCAGTTCCATTCTGGTTGTAGACTTGTTAAAAATCTATACCAGTGTATATTCCCAGGAAGGAGCTTAACACTGGTCCCGATGGCCAACTTTATTATTTCTTGCAGGGTGGTAAGAAGAAAGGTATTTTTGGGCATGGTACCTCATGCTTGTAATCCTAGCTACTAAGTAGAAGGAGACTAGGAGGGTTGCAGTTGAAGGCTAGCTTAGGCAAAGAGCAAGACTCATCTCAAACAATGAAAAGCTGGGCATGGTGGCAAGTGCCTGTCATCCCAGCTATACAGGGAGTATAAATAGGAGACTTGCAGTCTAGACCAGCCCCAGGATAAAAGGGAGACACTATTCAAAAAAACTAGAGCAAAAAGGACTGGCAGCATGACTCAAGTTGTAGAACATCTGCCTAGCAAGCATGAGGCCCTGAGTTTTGGGGGGCAGTACCCCTTGCCCCCCAAAAAAGATGATCATGTATTCATTGGAGCTCAGAAAATGACATCCCAAAGTGTGACACTTTGGCACGCTCTGTGATCTCTTGTACTCTTGTGTTCTCTTGTTCTTCTTCTCTTGTACTCTTGTTTCTTGCCCCATTTTCTCCCCCAGCAGGCAAGGAAAGACTGTTTGAATTTCCCTCATTTGCCTAACCCAGTTGTCTTGAGTCTCCTCCCCAGGGAAGATTAACCCAGAAGAAGAGACTGAAGGTCAACACCACAGACTTTGTCCCAGTCTAGCACCTATTTGTCTGAGGACTGCTTATCACATGAAATAAACTTTGTCTGCATAACAAGACAACCTTTGTTCACCATGCATTTCCTCCCTTCACCCTCCATAACCTAAGTCCCTCTTTCTTTCTGTAGCTCAGGAAAATCATCTGGCCCTTCTTTGAGTCTCTTATTTTGTGCATATGCATATAATAAATTTGTACATCTTTTCTCCTGTTAATCCATCTCCCACCAGTTTTACTGAGTCTTCAGAAGACAAAGGGAATGTTTTCCTCTTCTCTGCATATTGAACATTTGCTATGTGCCAAGCACTCTAATCATGTATTATTTCATTTCGTCCTTATAACAACCACCTGAATTCCATATCCCTTGACTACTGTAATGAGTGAGCTAAGCCATTAGTATAGACAGATATATTGATTTATTTTCACAGTGCCACAATTTGTTGACTAACAGATAATTCACAAACTATATCAGCTTAACACCTTCCAGTTCACTGAGTACCCTTGAGTTCATTTGGAAGTCATGACTCTGGCCATCATGAATTCTTTATTCCACTCTAATCTTAATCACTAATATCTAGAACACTCAGACCACAAGACCACACATCACATGATGAATACAGGTTACAGGAAGTGTAAGAAAGGGTAAAAGAAGCTACAGGATATAAAGAGGCCATACCAGAGCAAAGGCTAGAGCTGATACAAATGCAGAGTCACTGGAAGTATTCAGGGAAGGGATTAAAGGGCTCAGTTGCCTATCTGTCAGGCAAAGGGGGCTCCCCCATGGCAGGCAGTTTCCAAAGTGAGCATCATCAAGCAGGTTAGCCAGGGACAGAGTCAGAGGTTTTTCACCTGGTGATGTTGTGAAAGGTACATCAGTTAATCTAATAAGATGTTGGGCTGCTGTGTGCCTACATGCACACAGTGCATGTAGTTAAGTGGCCCCCCTCCCCTTTTATATATTTCAGGTGAGGGGGGTTGCATCATTCATTGGTCTGGTGTGTTTCATGAGCTCATAGACCTGGTTTCTGTTAAGAGACTTTTAGGTTTGTTTTTTTTTTTTTGGCAGTATGAGGTTGTAACTCAGGGCCTTGCACTTGCTAGGCAGGCAATCTACCATGCGAGCCTTTTTTTTTTTAGGCCCCAATCCATTTTTGCTTTAGTTATTTTTTGGATAGTGTCTCATGTTTTTGCCTGGGACTGGCCTCAGACTGTGATTCTCCTACCTATGCTGCCTACCTAGTTGGGATTACACGTATGAGCCACCATGCCAAGCTTATTTGTTGAAATGGAGGTCTCACTTTTTGTGTGGGCTGGTCTCAAATCACAATCCTCCTGATCTCTGACTGCTGAGTTGCTAGGATTACAGGTGTATGCCATCACATCCAGCTCTGATATGGTTTTGACAAGTCCATGTGTCCCTAGTTTAATTCACTAAGTTCACAGGTATGATTTTTTTATAATATGAATAAGTTATTTGTCAGTCTGTTCCTCTTGGTTGTGCTGGACAGATGGTGGTTGTTTACTTGCACAAACAAGATACAGAGTCATTCTGCCTTAGCACTTGCTCTCAGAATGGAATAGCTCAGGGTAAATTGCTGTTCTATAAAAAATGGAGTAACTCAGAACAATGCACAGTCTGAAAGGTGCTGTTGCACAGTAACTCGAGGCAGGGCACAGCCTGTCCTCCACAACTGCTCAGCATTCCCTTTGCACAGGGGATAAAATTGAGACCCAGAAAGATTAAGTAAATCTGACCAAGATTCATATGGGTAGGCAGCAGAGCTGGAGGTTGAGTTCATTCCATGCTTACCTGATTATAAACTTGTGTTTGTAATTGCTACCCTAGGTCTCCAGTCCTTTGTGGAGTCTAACTCAGTAGGGATGGTATGGAGCCAGAAATGTGCATTTTAAGACAGCACTACAGGTTTCTGACACAGGTGTCCTAGAGAACTATACATTGAGAATACTGCCTCTCACAAACAGAAACTGAGCTGCTTCTTACAGAGGGCTGAAACTTCAACAACAGAAGCCTCATTCTAGAGTGAAGCAAAATGCTGAGCCTAATCTGGGTATGGTGGTACATGCTTATAATCCCAGCATTAGATAGGCTGAGTCAGGAGGATCATGAGTTTGAGGCTAGCTTGGGCTGTGCAGAGACACCCTGTCTCAAATAAAATAAAATAACCAAAGAAGTTGAGCTTACAGTCCTTCTTTGAGGATAAGAGGTGATTAGAAGTTGATAAATGCAGATACCATATCTCTTCCTGTCCCTCAGTCCTCTCTACCCCCACCTAAACCCCAGAGAACTACACCTCAGTTGAATTTACCAAGAGATATTGCATTTCTCTTTGCTAACCAAGACCACTGAGCAAATACAGAATGATGATTTGATAACTCTCAAAAACCCAGCAGAAGTTTTAGCTATGCTGAGAAACAATTTCATACTTTAATTGAAAATGCATACTAAGCCCTAACAAATTCCTTTTATTTATTTATTTTTTTATTATTCATATGTGCATACAATGCTAGGTCACTTCTCCCCCCTACCCCCACCCCCTCCCTTACCATCCACTCCACCCCCTTCCTCTCCCCCCACCCCCTCGATACCTGGCAGAAACTATTTTGCCCTTATCTCTAATTTTGTTGAAGAGAGAGTATAAGCAATAATAGGAAGGAACAAGGGTTTTTGCTAGTTGAGATAAGGATAGCTATACAGGGAGTTGACTCACATTGATTTCCTATGCATGTGTGTTACCTTCTAAGTTAATTCTTTTTGATCTATCCTTTCTCTAGTTCCTGGTCCCCTTCTCCTGTTGGCCTCAGTTGCTTTTAAGGTATCTGCTTTAGTTTCTCTGCGTTGAGGGCAACAAATGCTAGCTAATTTTTAGGTGTCTTACCTATCCTCATATCTCCCTGTGTGCACTCACTTTTATCTTGTGATCAAAATTCAATCCCCTTGTTGTGTTTGCCCTTGATCTAATGTCCGCATATGAGGGAGAACATACGATTTTTGGTCTTTTGGGCCAGGTTAACCTCACTCAGAATGATGTTCTCCAATTCCATCCATTTACCAGAGAATAATAACATTTTGTTCTTCTTCATGGCTGCATAAAATTCCATTGTGTATAGATGCCACGTTTTCTTGATCCATTCGTCAGTAGTGGGGCATCTTGGCTGTTTCCAAACTTGGCTATTGTGCAAATTCCTTTTTTTAAAAAAAAATAAGTCAGGCCTAATGCTCAGGCTTCAGATCTAGAGGTATTCATGGTTTTCTGGGCAGAGGCAAAAGATAAAGGCTTAGTTATAATCTAAACACAATGAATTTGCAGTGAAACAAAACCTGCAACCACTACTTGTTGAGCTCTGACTTTTCAGCAGCAAATCTGTTTGACAAAGAATGGGATGGAAACTTCTCCCCATCTAGTGGCTAATGTTGCTTGAACTTCCGTTGGCCATAATACTTGGAGCAAGGGGGACCCATACCTGTGAGGGCCAGCTGCTGGTCTATACTCAGAGAGAGAGTATAATGAGTGGGGCAAAAGCAAGACTATGCTAGGCATTGCTCTGGGTTATTTGACTAACATGATTTAATCTTCCAACAGCCTAGGGAGCTGTTGAGATTATATCTTTATTTGAAAACACTGAGGTACAAATATGCAGAGTAACTTGCCCAAGACCAACCATGTAGTAAAATTTCATTCAACCCAGAGGCCTGGCCCTTTCCACAGATATGTTCCACCATGAGGGGCCACTGCCTTCTTATATATCCCCTCTTCCAATCCCAACAGGCTCTACTCACAGGCCTGGGCAAAAAGTCATTGGTCCTTCGGTCCAAGAATAACATAAATACAATGAACCATTTTTGAAAAAAGAGATTACATATGTCAAGCACTTAGCTCAGTACCTAGTACTTTATAAAGTACTCAACAGACCCTTGAACATAGTCAGATCCCTATAAGAGGCTGTTTTTAGTTACAAGAAGCTCCATCTACCATTTGGTAACAAGCACTTATAATCAAGTAACTTTGACCAATGGATAATCCAAGTAGAAAGAAAAAAATAGCCAATAGCCTTGTTCTGAAGAAACTTACACTCCACCTGGGGAAATGAAATAACTTAATATTTAAAAAAAGAAACCAAAATGTGTTAATAACCGACCTGTCTCAGGGGTCTGGTTTCTAGTCCTAACCATTATCAACTGCTAGATGTGTAACCTTAGTAGAAATAATTTCATATCATTTGGGGCCTCAGTGTCCTCACTCGACAAACGGAGACACTAAATCTCAGTGGGCTTTCTTGTGAGGATTCCGTACTTGGTGGGTACTTAGTAGGTGGCACATGGAGGTCCTAGGGTAAGGGAAGCAATAGAGTTAAATGAAGTAACAGAATTTCCTTCAGGAACTGATGTTGTTTTTGTTTTTGCAATGCTAGGGATCTAACCCAGGGTATTACACATGTTAGGCAAGCCCTTTACCACTGAGCTACACGCCCAACCCTGGAATTGAGTTTGAATATGGCAAGGACCCTGAAATTGCAGAAAGGAGACTGTTTGTGTGGCTCTCATCCTGACAGAAAAACCAACTTGAACTGGTTTAGACACAAATTGAACTTGTCAACTCAGAGAACTAAGAAATTAGAGGTAGGACATGTTTTAGATACTATCTAAAAAAGTTTTAATCCTATGTAGGTTTTCATAATGCTATCATGCTTTCCTATGTGCCAATTTATGGTGTTGGCTTTGTTTATCATGGTAAAGTCACTGGGCTAGTCCCAGGCCTAACATCCAAAGCCCACACTCACCTTTTATCAGGTGAGTCCTGAGAGTCATTCTGATTGAACTAATTTAGATCACATTAACTGATCAATCCCCTGAATGCAAGATGATGGAACTAACTGGTTGGTTTAGCTTAAGTTACACATTTCATCTCTAGAAACTTGAACCAGTTCCTTGGAAGCACATGGATCTCCACATGGAAACAGGAGTTCTTGTGGGAGTGAGGTTAGGCAGGAAGACTCCCATGATGATCCCAACAGGGAAGTTGCTTTATAAAACAAAAAGATAGGAGGGAGTAAGCTGTATGTGAGAGCAGCCCACAGATTGTTTGGCTGGTGCAGAATGTACTTTGTGCTTCAGAGTGAGTTGTGAGAAATGGAGTCTGAAAGAGTGGAATAGGGGCACTGGAAGGGACTGTGCTTGCCCCAGGCCTTGGGCTCAAAGTGAGCCTGGAAGTTTTAGGCCAGTATTTACCAGCATTATGAGCACATTCAAGAAAATGAGCCTGTTTCCTTCTATTATAAAGGCAAATCCCTTATTCATTAAATGGAGTATTTATTCTATCTTACACTGTTCAGTGTGGGGTCTGGAAGAGAAGATAGCCCACTGTGTGCTGACTCTGAGTAAGAGGCTTTTTTCTACATTTTGTCTTTTAATGTTTCCAACCACCCTCTGAGACAGATCTGTTTCACAGACGAAGAAGGAAAGGGAAGTGACTTGTCCAGAGCCACTCAACTAGTAAGTGGGGAAAGGGGAGACTTGTGCCCTCAGGGCTATCGATTGAAAAGCCCACAAGCAGGCAAACATGTTGGGATTTTGCCTAGGACACGAGGACTCCTTTGTCCTGTGTGCCACATCAAGCATTTGGGCTCATGGCCCTTCTGTATGGTGTCACCTGCTTCAAAGCATGAGTTTGTCCTCAGCTCCCTTTGCCATGTCCAGGGACACCAATGAATGTGGGAGCCTGCTCCATGAGACTGAGGGTGGAAAGTCATGCCTGGGAGAGCAAGATGGGCAGCCACTGAGTGTCTTGGGGTCCCATCTGTTACTGCTGTCCTCCCCCTCACACCCTTACATCCAGCAGTTAATTTTCAATGCAGGGAGCTTTCTCAGTGCTTTATGTGTATTCCCTCCTGGAATTGCCACAGAGCCCCTTTGAGACAGGAGCTATTATTTTCCCCCATTTTATAATGGAGCCACCAATAGAGCTACCAAGTGGCTGAGTCAGGATTTGAACTCAAGTTCTGTCTGACTGTAGAGACTGGGCTGAATGCTATGCTGTGTGGCTCAACTTTGAAGGGAAACCTTCGAGGAAGTGATTTAGCCTTCTGGATCTCTCTCAAGAGAATTCCCAGTGTGTTCGCAGGAAAGTTCGCGAGCCTCTTTGTTGGAACAAAAACAAGTCTTTCTTGAGTCATCTGTGCAATTGATGTCACCATACCTCCCCCCGCCACACACACTTCCTCCCCTTCCTGAAACACCTGACATAAGGCCCTGAACTCACAAGCCACTTCCTTGTGAATTGCCAAGAGGAATGTGTTCCTACAGCAAGTTGAGTGAGAATTTTCTGGATTCTCATAAACATCACCCTCACTCAATGATGCTGAGGAGAGTAGGCCTCTTGTTTTTTAAGGTCACAGACAACAAAAACATAGAATCTCAGAATGGAAAAGGCCCATGTGAGCAATCACAAGGTACAACTGCTGCAGGAGAAGGTGACTGCAGGGAAGTGGATTGCCCCCCTCTTCTTTATGTTCTGTTTTTAGCTGTGTTTTTCAGAGCAAGTAGGTGCCATGGTGATAGGAGCCATAGAAATAGATGGAGTGCACCTCCCAGCATGGGGCTGCAAGCTGTTCCCATGGAAATGCACCAAGGAGAGTCAGGCCTCTGTTCCTGAGGCTGCCAGCTGTGCTTAGGGGGAAGGCTCCTGGAGAACAGTCCCTGGAAGCTTCTCACTGGCTCCCTGGTATTGTCTGAGGCCCCTGAGGACACACCCTCTCTCCCAGAGAACCCTTGGACCTTCTCTCCGAGTCCTCCCAGGGAACTCTCCTAAGGAACTTGGCTTTTGCCCTGTACAATAATATCTTAATCAACAGTGACCTTGAAATGAACCCTGCCAGGCATCTTGTTCCCACTATCAGGTACATGTGGTCCCCATCCTGTCTGGATATAGAACTGCCACTGGTTTTATGCAATGGGCAATAAAGAACTGGCACAGGAACCGAGTCCTGAACATTTGTGCTTTTCAGTCTGTGAAACCTTAAGCAGGACAGAGTGAGGCCCAGCCTCAAGTATTTTCAGATGTAGCTTCAGTGGACTGAAAGACCCTTTTTAACAATAATTGGAGCCATCCCATAGTACTTATATAACCATCTCTGCAAGGTGGTGGGCCAATATATAAATGAATCTAGTCGGAGCCTAGTTCGTTTTTAATGGACTTTATTACATCTTCTAAAATGCAATCCATATATACACACACTTTTAAACCTACCTGTCTTATATTAGGCTAAGCAGGATAGGATTAATGTTAAAGACATGCGTTTCTCTCTCTCTCCCTCTCTCTCTCTCTCTGTCTATATATATATATATATATATATATGTATATATATTTCCATACATTTATGCTTTCAGGTGGGTGCTTCTTCAAGGCAAAGCAAATGTAGTTCTGCACTAATGCATGGTTCTAGGCCAATAGGTCTAAGCGCTAGCCAACTGAAATTAATTTTTCTCTCACATAAAGAAAGACACAGGGGCTGGGGGCATGGCTCAAGTGGTAGAGCACCTGTCTAGCAAGTAGGAAATCCTGAATTCAAACCCTAGCATTGTCAAAAAACAAAAAACAAAAAACTCCCCTAACAAAGAAAAATTTAAAAATGTAATAACATCAATTCAAAAATAATTACTTATGTAGTTACAGACTATGAAAACCATAACACTGGAAGGTGCTAATGAAATGTCTATCTTGGCCTGTATGACATTTCACAAGAAAAAACAGAAGGCCAAAGAGTGAGAATGTGTACTTCATGTGCCTTCTATGGCTACAGGAAATAGCTCCAGGTCCTCACCACCCAAGTCCTTCCCTAGCAACTGAGATGCATAGAGCCTCCAACCAGAAAGTGGTGCCCACAGTGACTTTGAAGTCGTCTTATAGGTCATGCCATTGAACTGAGTTATGAAGTGGTAGACATCATTAAAACAACCATCTGGTTTAGGCTAGGACTTACCCATTGAGCTGTGTGACTTAGTGTTTACTGTTGGCAGCATCTACACTCAAACACCATGTGGATTCCTGGGTCATATTTTGTGGTGACAAGAATGTGCCCTGGCAGAGCCACTGCAGAAACTCCATATTAAATAAGCAAACACATGTGTCCAAGCCAACTCTGAAACAGAAGGGTTGCCTCTCTCACTCACAGCAGTCATATCTTGGAGTTTTGCCATTCGGTTGGGTTACTTTACTTGGCTAGGTAACTCAAAGCAGATTCACTTTGAAGAATGAGGCTCTCAAATATTCAATAAGTCTCTAAGAATGGATTCATAGTCATGTTTGCAGACAGAGTTATTGCTGAAGTTTCAGAGTCACAAAGTTAATGTTTGGCCACATGAAGCATACACACAGAAACTCTCTTCCCCAAAAGCAGCTCCTTCCCTGGGAGTTGGTATGGGAGCCCTGGAGTTAGAGAGTATTTGTTACTCAATTCAAGACCTACATCAAGATCTGTGTCACTTTCTGCACCACCTATTTGAAAGTAAATATTTAAAGTGAAAGTTTGGTGAGTGATCTTAATAATCAATTTACATTTTCTACTCAAATTTTTGAGGGCTGGAGGAGTGGCTCAAGTGGTAAAGTGACTGCCTAGCAAGTGTGAGCCCTGTGTTCAAGTCCCAGTACCACCAAAATAAAAAGAGTAAATTCAAATTTTTGTTATGGTAAAATATATATATATCATAAAATTTGCCATATTAGCCATTTTTATGCATACAGATCTGTGGCATTAAGAACATCTACTTTGATCCAGGTGCCAGTGGCTAATGTCTAGCATCCTAGTTACTTCGAGTTTGTGAGACCCCATCTCAACCAATAGCTGGATCTGGTGGTATGCCTGTTATCCCAGCAAGGATGGTAAGCATAAAATAGGAGGATCACAGTCTGGGCCAGCCTAGGCAAAAAAGCAAGAGCCTATCTCAAAAATAAGCAGAGAAAAAACGTCTGGCAATGTGGCTCAAGTGGTAGAACACCTGCCTAGCAAATGTGAAGCCCTAAGTTCAAACCCCAGCCAACACACACACATACATACTCACACACACCATCTACTTTGTAATTGTCACCACTATTCTTCTCCAGAATATTTTCTTTTTCCAAACTCAAAGTCTAGACACTAATTCCTCATTCCTCCTTCTCCTAGACCTGGGAAGCCCCCCATTCTACTTTCTGTCTGCATGAACATAAGTACTCGAGGTTCCTCATGTGAGTAGAATCATATAGTATTTGTCTTTTTTTTTTTTTTTGATGTACTGGAGCTTGAACTCAGGGACTTGTGCTTTGTAAAGCAGGTGCTCTATAGGTTGAGTCATACCTCCAGTCCATTTTACTCTGGTTATTTTAGGGATGGGCGTCATCTCATGAACCATTTGCCTGGGCTGGCCTCAAACTGCAATCCTCTTGATCTCAACCTCCCAAGTAGTTAGGATTATAGGCATGAGCCACAGGTGCCTAGCCATTATTTTTCTCTTTGTGTCTGGCTCACTTCAGTTAATGCCCTTAAGGTCTGTCCATGTTGCATCAGAATTTCTTTCCTTTCTAATGCTGAATAATATTCCAATGTATGCCACTTGGGGCACAACTTCAGTCCACAAACACTTTTTTAAAAATCTCATTCTTACTCAACTTTTAATTAATTTTTCCTGTATCTGTATGGACTTATGGATTCCTCTATTAACTAGTGAGCATAATCTATTCCTACCATTATTTATGTCAAAGCTCAAAATTCTCCCAGTCTGAGCAGTAACAGTCCTTTCGATCCATGTCCTTTTTATATATCTCATTGTTTGAGCACATTTTCACTTCTGGGCACACCAAGATACTCATCTTATATTTTCCTTGCCCCAGAATTGAATTTCTCCAAGGAATTTCAGTTCAGTTCACTGGAAAATGGTGTTCAAAATCCAAGGTCTGGGCATGAGATGTGTTCATTCCTATCCAGGTGTTGATGCCTCTGGCACAATTAGGGGACATACATTTGCACACACACACATACACACCCCACATCTACTTAAAAAAAAAAAAAACAAATCTAGCTCTAGGTATTGAATTCCACCAGTTTGTACTTATACACCCATATTCAGTTAAAAAAATTGTAGCATCATTCTAGTTTTCTTCCTTTCCATATTTGTAACTCTCTTCAACAGTGAGAAACCTTGGTTCTCTGAGCCTTAATATGTTGATTTATTTGATTGATCACAAATAAATGTGATCATTTATCCATGGGATATCCAAAATATCCCATGTCCACCGCCACCTCCTCCATCTAGCTGCCCCCTCACTGTGCCATGCCAGACCATGTCTCTCACTCTCTACAACCTGGGACCCCACAAGCCAGACCATCCTCCTTGGGATATCCTACTTACCCCACTTGGGTTCTGACACCCTGCTGTGGGCCACCATAACTTCTGGTTCTCTGTCCACCATCATGGACTCCTACCCTCCTCTGCTGTACCTAACTACTTTAGAACTGAATTGTTTTTGAAAGGGAAGAAGAAGAAACCACTTTGATTGAAAATAGTTACTTATTAACTCTCCTTTGTATATTGGGAGCACTTGTATCTGACCTGTTAAGTAAACAAGTGCTAATTATGACTGCCAGCATTTCCCCAATCTATTGTCTCTGTTACTGTAATGACATTTTTTAATGAAATGTTTGTATAGTTCAGATGCCTTCTTCCTTACAGCAACATTTATTTTGCAAATTTGCAGTTGTATTTAGGCTACCACCAGCAACTCTCTTGGCAAACACTGAGTAACTCCCACCACAAAAATTAATGAGTAGAGACAAGGTCTGTACACCTACTCATTCTGTTCTTCCATTATCAGATTGTAGGGATCTGGGGAAGTGATGCAGGGGACATCTACAGACACCAGAAATGGAGTTTTATAGCACTGAGAATTGTTTGTTCTTGTGAATACCGTGTTCTTCTTGGCTGGACTATCAGCTTCAAGAAAATAGACTATGTCTCTTATGTTTTCGTGTCCCTCAAGGTCCCAAACACAATCGCACATAAACATAAGGTGCCCCATATGAGTAAAAGAAAAATAAATTAAAAAATAAATAAAAATAAACATAAGGTGCCCACCATGCTTGTCAGCTGATGGAGCTGCCACAGCTTCATTATGGTGGCATGAAGAGAGAACATGTGAAGGCTTGGGCTTATTGCTCTTTATCTTCCTTGACCTCTGTCAACCACTAATTCCTCTATGAAACCTTGCTGCCCTGGCCTGGGCAGCCACATGGTTTCTCTCCTGCCCCACCTTACCACCTGTCTCAGAGGACTTTGTCCACACAGCTTGCTTTGCCCATTCCCCTCCCCACAGGAGACTTGTAGTGGGTGATTTCTATATGCCAGGCACTGTTGAGGGTGCTAGAGATACAGAAATGAATAAAACAGATTTTGTAAGTGTCCTGTCCTCGTGGAACTGAAAGGAAATAAGAAAAATCTCTCTCTCTCTCTCTCTCTCTCTCTCTCTCTCTCTCTCTCCCTCTCTAGGCAAGTACTCTACCACTTGAGTCCTAGCCCTTTTTCACTTTAGCTATTTTTTGGATAAGATCTGATGTTATTTTCTGGGGCAGCCTCAGATCCTAATCCTCCTACCTGTGCCTCCCTAGGATCTGGGATTTCAGGCACATACCATCACACCAAGCCTACTTGTTGAGATGGGCTCTTGATAACTTTTCCCTGGGCAGGCCTTGATTTTTGATATTCCTGATTTCTGCCTCCCAAGCAGCTAGGGTTACAAGTATGTGCCACCATGCCTGGCCCCTAAATTCCATTTTGTTTTTGGTGGTACTGGGGTTTAGAACTCAGGGCCTCATGCTTGCTAATCAGAAACTCTACCACCTGAGCCACTCTGTCAGTCCGGTTTTGTGTTGGGTATTTTCGAGATAGGGGTCTCATGAACTTTTTGCCTAGGCTGGCTTGAACCACAATCCTCCTGATCTCCAAGTAGCTAGGATTATAGGCATGAGTCACCGGCAAACAGCCTAAATTCAATTTTTAGTCAGATAATAATTACATATCATACTATTCAAAAGGTTAGAAAAAAAATCAACAGCAGGAAGTGTCTCTTCATCAGAGTCACCGCATGGCACAGTCCAGAGGACACTATTCACATGAAGCATAGTATGGCAGCCACTGCTCCTGTCCAGGTTCCCTGGCCTCCCTGTGTCCCCTCTGTAGACAAGACTGATACCAAGCTTTTCTCCATCCTTCCAGAAATGGTGTTACGTATTTGAACACAGCATGGGTGTGTTAGTCCATATAAAACTCTCCCTCTTGCCTTTTTTTGTGTGTTATGTCTTTGGGAGATTATTTCAGATAAGGTATAGAAAGCTGCCTCATTTTTGAAAGTAGTGACATGATATCCCATTGTATGATACGGGTACACATCTATGGTTTAACTGTGTCCCTCCAAAGTTGTTGTGCTGGAAACTTAGCCCCCAGATTCATATATTAATGGAATTTGGAGGTGGGACCTTTAGGAGGTAATTAGGATGAGATGAGGTTATATGGATACAACCTCATGATGGCGTTAGTGGCTTCATAAGAAGAGGAACAGAGACCCAAGCTTTGCTTTGTCTCACCCGCCATGTGATGCCTTTGACCACACTATGATACAAGAAAAAGGTTCAGCAGACGCTGGGCAGGTGCCAGTTACACGCTCTTGGATTTCCCAGCTTGAAGAACTGTGAACCAAATAATATTCTGTTCTGTTCTATTTTGTTTTGAGAAGTATCTTGCTATGTGGCCCACATTGGCCTCCAACTCTATGGAACCCGGGCTGGCCTCAAACTTGTAATATTTCTTACTTTTTTTTTTTTTCATTTTTCTTTTATTATTCATATGTGCATACAAGGCTTGGTTCATTTCTCCCCCCTGCCCCCACCCCCTCCCTTACCACCCACTCCACCCCCTCCCGCTCCCCCCCTCAATACCCAGCAGAAACTATTTTGCCCTTATCTCTAATTTTGTTGTAGAGAGAGTATAAGCAATAATAGGAAGGAACAAGGGGTTTTGCTGGTTGAGATAAGGATAGCTATACAGGGCATTGACTCACATTGATTTCCTGTGTGTGGGTGTTACCTTCTAGGTTAATTCTTTTTGATCTAACCTTTTCTCTAGTTCCTGGTCCCCTTTTCCTATTGGCCTCAGTTGCTTTAAGGTATCTGCTTTAGTTTCTCTGCGTTAAGGGCAACAAATGCTAGCTAGTTTTTTAGGTGTCTTACCTATCCTCACCCCTCCCTTGTGTGCTCTCGCTTTTATCATGTGCTCATAGTCCAATCCCCTTGTTGTGTTTGCCCTTGATCTAATGTCCACATATGAGGGAGAACATACGATTTTTGGTCTTTTGAGCCAGGCTAACCTCACTCAGAATGATGTTCTCCAATTCCATCCATTTACCAGCGAATGATAACATTTCGTTCTTCTTCATGGCTGCATAAAATTCCATTGTGTATAGATACCACATTTTCTTAATCCATTCGTCAGTGCTGGGACATCTTGGCTGTTTCCATAACTTGGCTATTGTGAATAGTGCCGCAATAAACATGGATGTGCAGGTGCCTCTGGAGTAACAGTCTTTTGGGTATATCCCCAAGAGTGGTATTGCTGGATCAAATGGTAGATCGATGTCCATCTTTTTAAGTAGCCTCCAAATTTTTTTCCAGAGTGGTTGTACTAGTCTACATTCCCACCAACAGTGTAAAAGGGTTCCTTTTTCCCCACATCCTCGCCAACACCTGTTGTTGGTGGTGTTGCTGATGATGGCTATTCTAACAGGGGTGAGGTGGAATCTTAGTGTGGTTTTAATTTGCATTTCCTTTATTGCTAGAGATGGTGAGCATTTTTTCATGTGTTTTCTGGCCATTTGAATTTCTTCTTTTGAGAAAGTTCTGTTTAGTTCACATGCCCATCCCCAAGTGATAAGATGAAAGGCAAGCTTGTGCCACCACACTCTGTGGCTAAACCTCTATTCTTTATAAGCTACCCAGTCTCATGTATTTTGTTATAAACATCAGAAAGCAAACTAAGGGGCTGGGGATGCAGCTCAGTGCTAGAGCCCTTACCTAGAACATATAATGTCCTGGGCTCAATCCCCAGCACCACAAACAACAACAAAAACAAGAAAAAACTAAGACATGTGCCATAGTTTATTTAGTAGTATTCTATATAACTAGTCCTCAATTAGGTTGTTTCTAAATTATTTCTGTTAACGGTGCTGCCATGTCCTCTATCATACCCTGTCTGGAAACGTCTTAAGATACGTTCTTGGAATTTTATTGCATGGATAAAGCAAAGCAATGATTCTATGATAGTGGAATTTTAGTCATCTGTGATAGGCATAGATGAGATATTTTTACACTGCAGTTTTGGGTGTGTCAGACTCCGGCTGTGGGTTTGATTGTCTGTGGGGCTCCTCTCTGGTATATTTTATGATAGATGAAATAATACCTGTGGATTTGAGAGTATTCTCTGAAGAGAAAAACGGGGGCTTCTTGGAGCCCAGTCCAGGTTCACTTTTGGACCTTGTCTTACCTTATGTCCAGAGGAATATACTGGGGCTGGAAGCATGTCTCGAGCAGCAGTGTACCTGCCTAGTAAGTGCAAAGGCCTGAGTTCAAACCCCAGTTATGCCAAAAAAAAAAGGATGAGACCCCTGGGGCCATCCATACATCAGCAGGTTTACCACAGGTTGTTACCACAAACTTACGAAGTTCAGAATTTAGTTCTCAAACAAATGGTTTCAAGAGACCCTGGTCCTACATTCACTTTGTAAGAAGTAGGTGGATGGTCCATGTTATTCCTAAAATGCACCGAGGATGTGATTCCTAACACCACAAGATGGATGGATGGATGGATGGATGGGAGGGTGCATAGATGAATGAGTGGATGGGTGGATGGTTAGATGGGTGGATGAATGGATGAAAGGAAGGAGGGAAAGAAGGAGGAAGGGATGAGTGGATGGGTGGATGGACAGGCAAATGCATAGACATGTAGATACATAAACTGGATAGGTAGATGCAAATCAAACAAACATGAATTTAAATCTGCTTTTGGATTTGGGCTCTACCTGCTAATTATGGGAGTTTACGTAACTTCTTTGACTTTCCTGAGCTTTAGTTTCCTTATCTGCAATGAGATTGACAATGCTTATCTTGGGGGCTGAAATAAAAAATCAACAGATGGTGTGCATAAAGGCCCCAGCATGGAGCCTGGAACTCAGGGGTACCCATATATGGTAGTATTTGCTTATCATTTACTCTAAGTAAGCATTCCCTGGTTGGTATATTAAGGACTTTTCTTTTACAATAGTCAATATAGATGTACTTCATCTGCTTGACTCCTGCCTTCAAGGGATGATTCTGTAAGGTAGGGACTTTCAGCTTTCTTTCTCTCCCAGGATGCATGGTGGGTGGTCCACTCCCAGCATGCATTTCACAGGGCAGATTTCTAGCTACACTTATTTATCTCCAGGCCAGGAAATTAATCTATAATCCACTTACACTTATATTAGCACAATAAATAAATAAAGGAAAGGAAAGGCAACAACCCTCAGATGTTGGTCTTTCAGGTTAAAACTTATTTGCCAAGCAGCACCTGGCTTTCACCTGCTGATGGCTAGAGCCATAATGGGGCAGGTCGGGGGCTGATAGCAGTGGTGTCTCATTTCCATAGTGTGGGTAAACTCCATTTTTCCTCCAGATATGAAGAGAGTATAGTTATTGAAAGGCTCTGGCTGCCATCTTCCACAAGGATATGGAACTGTTCACTCCTTGGCCTTTGCTGAGTTCCAGGCTGAGGTGCTAAGTCCTCTGCTGCACTGACTGTGGGAGACACAGATATCCAGGACCTTACTGGTGACTCACTGTTTGGCTGGGGGTCAGCCCTGCTAGGCCCAAGCACACTCTTCAGTCCAATAGGCAAGAGTGAGCTCCACCTTAGACTTCCTTAGGCCTTCTCATCTTCCCCTGAGACATGGAATCCATCCTCACCTGATCCTTCCAGGCACCCCTACCCCAGTCAGCAGGACTAACTGTTCTTTGTTCTTTCCTTCATATCCTCTTTGTTCCAGCAGTATTAAAGCACTCATGTCAGTTTTAAATACATGTCTCCCACCTTCCAGGGCAATCTTCTTTTTGTTTTGTTTGTTTGAGATTTTATGCAACCCCAAATCTTGTTAAAGTGACCCTGGAGCTTACATGGTTTTCTATCTATGAGATTAGAGTTGGAAACATAAATTGGTGGTTTGGAATACCAGTGAGTACTTCTCTTTAGACAGAGAGTTGTTGGAAATCAGGCCTGTCCAGAACCCTCACAATGAAAACTGCCCTGGAGTCATGCTTTCTCCCTTGTACAGTCTTTTTCCCTTCTGCAGTCTCCCTTCATCCAGTCATTCAACAAATACTGACTGAATCCTGCTTTTGCATCACCATGCAAGGTACTGGGCCTGCATGGATAAAAGGAAAAACATGGCCATGCTTTAGAGATCAACACAATATGTCTTTGGAGTGTGCATTTTGTTTATGCATTGAAACCACTATGTCTGGGGTATAAGAAGTCAACTTACAGGGTTCCTTTCTGGTGTAATTTCCTAGAGCTTTGAGACCATCTCTATTTTAATTTTTTGGTGATACTAGACTTTGAACTCATAACCTCACACTTGCTAGGCACTGAGCCATGCCCCCAGCCCTTTTTGCTTTTGTTATTTTGGGGGTAGGGTTCTACAGCTTTGCCCAGGGCCAGCCTCAGATCTGGTTCCTCCCACTTATGCCTCCCTCATAGCTGGGATGACTGTATAATGCACCACCACACCTGGCTTATTGTCTAAAATGGGGTCTTGCTAACTTTTTTTGCCTTGCCTGGCCTCAAACCATGATCCTCCCAATCTCTACCTCCCAATTAATGGAACCACAGGCACAAGCCACCACTCCCAGCTCCTGACCTCATCTCTATTTTTAAAAATAAATTTTTTAACTTTTTTTTTTTTACAGTACTGGGGTTTGAATTCAGGTCTTCTGCATTGCGAGGCAGGTACTCTACCACTTGAGCCTCCAATATTTTAAACTTTTAACTGTGATTTTTAAAAACACACTCTATTTTAAAAATCTATGATATTTATTCATTTGCTAAAAGTCTGTATATATCTCTGTGCATAGATAGAACAGGGAAGAGGAGTAAAAAAGAAAACCCCAAACTCCTATCTTCTAGGAACCTCAATCTAAAAACAGAAGACAAATAATGGGCCTGTTATTTCATCTGTGATTGCCAGAGGTGTTTGCTCATTTGCTCCCTCCCTCCAAAGTGATTTTGGAATGTACATGTGTATAGGTTGTGATGGGTACTCTGGAGCCTGGGGAAAATGTCTAAGTTGTATCCCTGTCTTCCAGGCACTGAGGAAATAAATGAGTTCACAGTCAAGTAGAGTATTAAGCCCCTGTGACTGAGGGCCAAAACAAGAAGTTCAAAGAATGTTCTAAAAGTGAGGAGGTCCCATGAGAGCCTGGTGGCAACTCCACAGTGACAGGGTCTTCAGAGAGGGACAAAGGACATTCCAGGTCAGGGGAAGGGCAAGCAGAGGTCACCAGCCATTAGGAATTTCTCACTAGAAACTGAGCCTTGACCATGGCAAGAACTTGCCCCCAAAACAGCACCTCCTGCAGGCAGCCTAGGAGGTGGAATCTGACTAGGTGCCTACAGGGAGGCTATGCTTTCTAACCAGCTCCCCTTTCTCCTGTCACCCAGGTTCCCTGTGGCCCATTCTAGGATGACATGGCAGCTTTCATACTCCACCTGAAGTCCTGCCTTCCCTCTGCCATAAGGAGCTTGATTCTACCAAAAAAAGCATACATCAGAAACACATCTGGCATGGCTGGGGGTAAGTGGAGGGGCCAGATGTTTTTTAAATTCATGGAAATACTAACTGCATAGGCCCAGATGTCCTGAGACTTTTAGCCTTTGTATGGGGTAGAAAGGAAGCATGCCATGAGCTCTGGTGACTACTTAAGTTCTCAGAAAGATCTGGCACCCTGGACCAGATTCAAGACACAGAAACCTCATGAAGTCTAGGGCCACCCAATTCTGCTTGATCCCCAGGGGCTCAGATGATTGCAGAGGTTTTCTTTCCTGGGAAAATGGCCCTAAGTGATGTTTGCTTTTTCCAACTTTGATTCTGATAAGCCTCACTACTCTTCCTGGCCTTGTTCTCTGGGTAGCAGCCATTACCTCACTGTCTCCCAGGAGTGACCCCCCAAGGCTGAAGGGTCCTGTCAGAGAAAACACATGTCAAATTTTTCACTGACCTAAGTCCCAGCAAAATTTCACAATAAAAACATACTTTTCTGGTTATGGCAGAAATGCCCAAAGGAAAAATCAGCAGCAGGTTTAAAATGCTACAGGCCAATTTTCATTTAGTTTATTGACATGCCTAGCCTCTGTTGCTACTCATAGGCTAACAGTCATCTATTATTGCACAACAAAGCACCCCAAATCTTCGTGGCTTAAAACTCGGGCTAGGCTTAGCAGAGTGGTTCTTCTGTCACATAGTGTCCACTGGGGCTGGACCATCTAAGGTGGTTTTCTCCTTACCTGTCTGGTGTCCACTGGGATGACTGGACCAGCTGGGCCTAACATGTCATTCTTTCTATGAAACCTCTTCAACAGTAGTATCCAAACTTCTTTCCATGGTAGCTCAGGATTCCAAGAGAAGTATTCTGGGAGGATAAGCTCTAACACTGAAGCATGTATCAAAACTGTTTTCATCAAACTTACTAACATTCCATTGACCAAAGCAACTCACATAACCAAGGCCCAAGTCGATGGGGAAGGGACTCTAGTAAGCTATGAATACAAGGAAGCATAATCTATAGAGAAAGGGCCACCACAGTCATAGTCTACCACAAGCCATTATACACAGTTAGCAAACACTAGCTTAACTGCAGGTGATAACTGCTTGCTGTGTCCTCAGGAAGCCATAGGACAAAACAGACAGGGCCTCCAGCCCTGAATGTGAATCACAACCTTGCTCCTTACCAGTAACAAAGCTGTGAGTAAACTCTGTAACCTTTCCCAGCCTGTCTCTAAAATAAAAGTAGCAACAGACTCTCTCTATGGCACCTCAGAAGGGCCACCTGGAAGGTAAGTTAGTTGCTCTGCCCATACCACCTGCAATGGTGGAACAATCTACAGGAAGGAAACTCACTTTACCCAACAGCTAGAAAACTCCAGCCTAGAACTTTCTTCTGGGGCTTTAAATCAGATTAGGAACATCACACCGTGTTTTTTTCCTCTTGTTATTAAGTTTGAAATTTTGATTTTGGGGGTAAAAAAATGCAGAGGAATCACTCCATTTCTTTCCACAAAGAGAAAATGTCCTGTCATTAAATGGAACCCAAGAGATCTACGGTCATGAATCAACATCAGACTAAAAAGCACCCTCACCAAGAAGTGAGATCTCTGGGTAGGCCCCCCTCTCCAAAAAGGGACCACAAACGCCTCTAGTCCATGTCCTGTTACTAATGGGGGAAACTCAGGGACTTTTCTATTCATCTCCAGCCATAGAGAGGATGGAAACCTAAACACAAAGTCCCTGAAGAGCATTTAATTAAAAGGGAACAAAGAAGTTTTGTGGATCTAATGCCTCCCTGACTCATTGTATTTAAAATCCAACTTGTCTTCACAATAGGCTTTAGAGGGAAGAAGTGGTAGGTGGGGAAAGGAGGGCCTCCAGGCTGGCTTTTTTCTTTCCACCTCACTTCATTGAAACAGAGACAGCTCCCTTGGACTTTGGGCAGCTGTGGTGGTGGTGTGTGTGTGGCGGGGTGGTCCTCATTTGGAAAGTCTGTTTGTAGCACTGGCAAGTGCAATGGGGTCTGAGATCATGACTTTCAGGCACAGATGGCTAGGATGGGAGTCAGTCCTGGATTTTAAACCAGCAGATTTCACTCTGCAACTCTTAGGAGAAAGGTGCCAAACGTGGTGGACCCATCCTAAGAAGGTCCAGAGGCCATGGCACAGTAAATACACTTCAGTGATGGAGTGGGAAGAATTCAGGGATCACCTGTCCCTGGTTTAAATCCTGGCTGTGCCTCATACCAACTGTGTGACCCTAGGAAAGTCATTTCTTCTCTCAGAGCCTCATTTCCCTCAACTATAAACTGTAAGTGATTACATATGTAAATTACTTACCACAGAGAATCTGGCACACAATAAGCACTTGGTAAATATTAGCTAACAATATGATTGCAGAAAAGAAATGTTCACATGTTGATAGAGCAAATCTAGCAGTTAGGAGAATTGTCTCTAGTCATTTGTCCAACAGAACACAATTATATTTTTGTTTGGTTGGGTCTTAGTCTGTTTTCTGTTGTTATAATAGAATACCTTATGCTGGGTAACTTATAAAGAAAGAGGTTAGTGCAAGGTTTGGGAAGCTGAGGAGGCCAAAAGCCTGGAACTAACATCTAGCAAGGGCCTCATGCTGCTTCAACTCATGGTGGAAAACAGAAGTGGTACTTATCAAAGGGAGCTAACAGGAAGGGTGGGGACTTGCCCGAAGGGTAATTAATCCAGCCCCCCTGAGCTCAGGAACTAATGTAATGCACAGGAGATGGCATTAATCCACTCATGAGGACTTTGCACCCATGACCTAAACCTCCTACTAGGCCCATCTCCCAACACTACCACACAGAGGAACCAGAGATCCAACACATGAACTTCTGGGGCCACAATCAGACCATAGTAGTCTTTATTATATGATATTGAGGAAAGCACAGAGAAGAAAGTCAAAATCACTTAAAGTCTTGTTACCCAAAGACAAACATGATTAATATGTAAATCTATGTCCTTCAGGTTCTTTCTCTCATCAATTTTATAAAAAGGAGAACATGTCAAGCTTACCATTTTGTTATCTAGAATTATGCTTTTAGCAATACATCAGAAACATCTTTCAATATAATCAATAAATATTTTTCTGGACCATAATTTTAAGCATCTATGGACATTTAAATGTTTATGAATGTATCTCCACCCCCTGCTTCCTGAACATTGGTGTGTTAACTAATTTCCATGCCTTAATTCACTGAGGTCTCTTTGAGGTAGGTGTGATTACTGCCATCTTCCACATGGGAAAACAGACCAAGAGATGAAAAGCCACTGCCCAGGGTCAAAGAGCTGTTAAGACTGTCTTTGGGGTGGGGGGAGGAAATTGAAGATTATATGAGCCTGCTCATTCAAGAATCAGGAATCAATCTGCCCAGACAAAAGACATCAACAGTGTCTTTCCCCAAAAGATTAACCAAATGGCCAATGACACAGATGAAAAGGCACTTGGTCACACTGGTCATTAAGGTGATGCATATTACAGTCATGATGTGACATCACTCACTACACAGCAGCCAGATGGCCAAAAAAAAAAGACAAGAAGCAATCCCAAGTATGGGAGGCACCCACCACTGGTGGGAGTGCCAATCGATATAGCCACTTTGGAAAACTGCAGGGCAGTATCCAGTAAAGCTGACTGTGCATTTACCCTACCATCCAGGAATACACCAAGCAGAAAGAAAGGCACATTGTTTCTCAAAATGCTCGCTCTAAAATGATCATGGTAGCAAATTTGTAACAACCCCAAACTGGAAACTCCTCACGTGTGCATCCACATTAGGCTTGGGGAGATAGTCATTGTGTTATATGCCATTCATCAATGATTATGAATGGACTACTGTTAAACACAGCAGTGTGGATGAAGCTGCCAAATGTATTGTTTAGTAAAAGAATTAGGGCTTAAAAGACACATGGAATATGGTTCTACTATATGAAATCTGAGGACAGGAAAAGGTAATATGTGGTGTTAGAAGTTGGATAAGTGGCCACCTTTGAAGGGGATGGTAGGTGTAAGGGCCAGGACAAGTGTATCTGGGTACTGACAATATTCTGATGCTGGTTGTGTTCATTTGGTGAAAAATTCACCAAGCAATACATTTAAGTGTCCTTTTCTGGGTGTCTGTAATGCATCAATGAAAAGTAGAATTTAAAAGGATCTGCCAGGCAGCAACTGAGTGTGTCTTTCCTCCTTCTCCCACCTAACCCAGGGCTCCAACCAGCCAGTGTGGTGGTCCTGCCCAGATCCCTGGCACTGGCCTTCAAAAGCTTCTGCCAGGCCAATAGTGGTCCTCTGCCTCTGCTCAGCCAAAGTGAGCAAGACAAGTGGATGCTGCCAGCCCTGGGCACTGCTCCAGAGGCCAGGTAAAGAGCCACAGTTTCAGGGAGTAATGTTTCAGGGTGGGAAGCTGCAACCAGGTATCTCTGTCATCAGACTTCTTGGTCCAGCCTTAGGGACCCCCACAGTGCCTGGCAGAGAGCCTCACTCATGACAATTGCATGGGAGCAAGCTTCCCTTCCCATCATTCCCCATCACCTCCTGTCCTCTGACTCTATCTCCTGCCCTGCCCCAGGGTAAAATCTTTGGGATTCTAAGAAATCCTTTGGGCATAGCCATCTGTCTTTTTATCACCCACACCAGAAAGCTGCCTGCACAGGACTAAGAAGAAAAGAAAAATTCTTACATCATCACCACCCCCAGAGACACCATCATTAATATGGTGGCATGTGTTTGCCCAGACTTTAGCCTGCTTTTAAAGTAGACCTCCCTCATCAACAGATCACTTTCCACAGTTTCAATTACCCACAGTCAACTGAGGTCTAAAAATATTACAGGGAAAATTCCAGAAATAAACAACTCGAACTTTTAAACGATTTTTATTACAGTATATGGTGATAATTGTTCTATTTTTATATTAGCTATTATTACTAAACCCTTACAATGCCTAATTTATAAATTAAACTTTATATAGATGTGCTATATATAGGAGAAAATAGTACATATAGGATTTGGTAATAGATATAGTTTCAGGCATCTGCTGTGGGTCTTGAGGTATATTCCCATGGATCCGATTGTCAAGGGGCTGCTGTATAATATATCTAATAAATGGCCCTGGGAATTCTGCTTCCATAATCCCTCCCCACTGAGTCCTCATTTCTCCTACTAGACTAGCTGTGGTTCACATCTTCTGTGTGCATTCTTTCTTGTCCAACTGGTAAACTCCTATTTATACCTCAAGACCCAGCACCTCCTCCTTCATGAGTGTACTAATCAGCTTTCCATTACTGTGACAAAATCTTGAGATAAGTAACTTATAAGAAGGAAAGGTTTATTTTGGCTCATGGTTTCAGAGGTTTTGGTCTATGGTCTCCTCACTATATTGCTTTAGAACCTGTGGTGAGGCCCCCACATCATGGTGGGGAGCACAGTAGCTCACTTCATGGTAGACAGAAATCAAAGAAAGAGATAGGAAGGGGTAGGGCAACCCAATATCCCCCTTCAAGGACATGTCCCCAATGGCCTAACTTCCTTCCACTAGGCCCTGCCTCCTACATGTCCCAGCACTTCCCAACAGTGCCACAGGCTGGAGACCAAGCCTTCAACAAGGGCCTTTGGGGGGACACTGCAGACCCACACTACAGCAGTAGAAGGGAATGGGTTTCTCCTTCTCTGCCTCTCTGCTCTGTCTAGACTGTTAACATTTGCTGCTCTGTATTGCATTTCTCTGCCTTCAATGCAGCCTCACTTCCCAGTGTAGGATATGAGCTGCTTAAGTTCAGATAGAGTCCCCTCCAGCTCCACAGCCCCCTCACCTAACATGTGCCTAGTCAGGGGGAGCAGCTCTGGAAATGACTTTGGAGTGAGTGTCTCCAGGGACAGAGGAGGGCCTCACCCCTACCAGCTCTGAGAGGTCCCTGAGACACAGGACCTCTGTCCAGTTCATTCAGCCTGATGGGCCCACCTGCAGGGCACCATTATTCTAGCAAATTCAGCTGGTCTCAGGTTGAGGGTTAGGAGATAAACTGGGGTGAGATGGGGGGCAGGTTACATTATGTACATGCAGATTTAATAGCTTTCAATCTGGTCATGGTTCAAGGATACCAGCATAGTCTCCTGCTGGAAACTGTGTTCCCTACCTAGGTGATAGTGCCTGAAATTTCAGCACTTTTCTCTCTCTCTTCCCAGTCCTTTAAAAAAAAAAAAAAAAAGTGCATCATCAGGAGACCACATTGAGAACCTAGGGACTATAAGCTTTGTCCTGTGTCCCCAGAACAGTCTGTCCCCAATTCCGGAAATATGAGTTTGGTGTCTGCACAGGCGGCCTGACCTCACTGGAGGATTATGCAGAGCAGCTGAAGGACATGGTGACCTTTGTCTTGGACTGCAGCTTCTCACTAGAAAGAGCCTTGGGCATAGTGGGGCTCTCCAGAAGAAACCCAGCAGGTCTCAGCCATGCTGGAGCATACAAGGTAGGAACACAGCCTCCCGGCAGCATGGACTGAAAATGTTGACAAACTTTTATTTTCCTGTGGAGAATATCAGCATAGGAGGCAGAAAACCTAAGCTCTAGCCCCCAACTCAGCCACTTTCTAGCTGTGCAACCCAAGAAAAGCCAATATACCTCTCTGAGCCAGCCTCTCTCCCACCCACCTCCGATACTTCTGTAGCATCCAGTGTGGCCCTTCTTGGTGGCTTATTGAAGCTGTGTCAATCTAGTTCATTTGGAATTTGTCAGCCCTTTTTAATTTAGTGCACATTAGCAAGAGTTTGAAATCCCTCGTTCAGGTGTGCACCATCTCAGGGGGGAAGTGGCTGGCTGTGTTAAGACCCAGGGATTTGTGGTAGAGCCTTTCAGCCAGGCTGCTGGCTGCTGTGTTGTCTCTGTTTGGAAAGCTGGGTCATGTTCTTGGCTGGAGTTGTCTGCTGTGTGGTCACAAAGATAGCAGGTTGGCGTCTCCTGGCATGTGCCTGCTGTTAGGTGCTGTCCCTTGCTGAACCTGAGCTTTCCTTCCAGAGAGTCCCTTCCTTAACTGACCCCTTGCTGGATGCTGTTTGGAAAAGTTCGAGAATTCACTTTGCCAGATCCATGGTCAACCAGTGAACACAGCTGGTCTCCAGGTTTCTCTGTTTATGGAAGACTCAGATTGGAGATTTTGTCCTGAGCTCTGGAACATTTATTAAAATGTCCTGGTTTGGGATTGTGCCAGAGTCCTGAGCTGCCTCTGATCAGAGGCAAGGCCGCCCACAGCCTGCACTGCCTTTCACAGTGAGCCATTTGCCTCAGGTTTCCTTAAAGCTAGGGAAGGGTGGGAGCCGAGCCACCTCTGCTGGCTGGGACCCATAGCAGGGTCCAGCCATAGAACACAACATCCTTTATAGCAGGTAATAGCTGGGCAGGGTCTTGTGGCTCATTTGAGAGGAAGAAACAAAGGCCTAGAGAGTGAAAGACCAGGGACTTGATCAAGTTCCCAAACCAACTGGAACCAGACCCCTGGCCTGCACCTTTAAAATGTCACTCAAAGAGGTGTGATAACTGAAAGTTGCCTTGCACAGCAGTGTGAAAGCCATAGTAAGTGCTCACTATGCCCGTTGTTGCTTTTCCACAACATCTCATCTCATGGTTATCACACAACTTTCAGTCTCAGAGCCACCCTTCTGCCCCTTGGCCCTGTGAGAGATGGCCAGGCAGCCATTTTGGATTCCATTGGCGTCTTGGACGGATGAATCAACCCCAAGATGGAGGTGTCTCAGCCTTGGGTAGCATCACCTGGCTCTGCAAGTGGCCCTGCATGTGCCTTCTTCCCCTCCCTGGGACTGTCATGAAGACACCAGGCTGGCAGCATGCTGAAGTTTCATCCTGCTGTTGCCAGGGTAGTACAGCAAACCCTTTAGACAGAGGCCAAGGCTGTCCTAGGGGATTATAGTCCTGGCCTCTTCCTAAATCTTTCATAAGCCCCACTGCAGGGACCAGAAGCCATTCAGGAGTGGGAAAAACATACTGCCAGAGAAAGTCACCCAGGTCATCCTGGGTTAGATGGGAGCAAGGCCTAGACTCATGAGTCTAGGGACAGGCCTCTGTCCCCTTGTGTAGTATCTGGAAGTGTCGCAGACACTAGTTCCCCTGGGATGTTTTTCTCCCTTGGGTCTCTCTACTTCTGATTTTCCTCAGAAGTTATTGCCCTGTGGTCCACAGCCCCTCAGAAGAACCGTGAAATAGGATGGAAAAAAAGTATTGTTTAATTTTTATAATCCTCCAATTAAAATTCAGCATTTCCTTCCATTATAAATGTTGGCAAAAAATGACCATTGGATTGGCAGACTCTGGAACTTTGTGGCTGCCAAAGAAAATCAGGTATTTTCATATCACAATACAGTTCTCAGTATCTCAAAAATACCCTATACGTTGATCACTACCTCAAAACAATGATAGTAGATCTGCTGTCTTGTTCCTCTAGCAGTTAGCAAAAAATATGCATATTGTTGTATTCTGTTTTTCCAGAACTTGATATATTACATTTGTACTATAATTGGAATCTTATGAGTTTTCTTTTATGTAGTTAAAAACATTACTTTGGCCAGGTGTCCCATAGCTGTACCAGACTACCAAAGGGGTCTGAGGCACATAAAAAGTTAGGATTCCCTGTTTTAAACCAGTAATTACCAGCAAATCTGCCCATCTCTATGACACCTAAAAGTAGAAGGTGTATTTTTGTAACAGCTACTGGGAGCTCCTCCTTCATTCAGCTGCCATGAACTCTTGGTGCTCAGGGCTTGGATCTGTGCTAATTCCATTCTTTAACATTTTTTATTTGACTTGTCAGACAACAGTGCCTTGTGCCACTGTGGCTGAGTTCTGCTGCCCTCTGGTGGTCACAATGAGGCCCATTCCCAAGGACAAGCTGGAAAGGCTGTTACAGGTCACTTGCTCCATGGCAGGTGAGCAAGGACAACCCATCCACATTGGCGACCCAGGTCAGTGTCCACCCTCGTCTGTGACTTCAACTTGGGACATCATTGCTCTGTCCCCAGGGACCTCAGAGGTGAAGGCTCTGGTTGAGGCCCAGATGCTCCAGCATAAATCACGGTTGGGTGCCCTTAGGTTTAGAGGCACTGCCCTTGGCAGACCAGCCAGCCTCATCCATTGAAGAACTTTGATCTACATAAAGCTCCTATGAATTTCAAATGATCCAGGGACAGGGAGAGCAGAGGACGGCAGCAGGACTCTGTCCCAACATTTGAACTCAAAGCTTCCTCTAATCTGGGCCACCACTGGTCAGCGTGTATGTGGAAAGGAGAAGGCTCTGTTCCAGACTTTCATTGGAACTGAGATATGATCCCCAGAATATTAGCTCAACCTGAAAGTGAATGAGCAGATCCAAGGGTGAAGGATCAAAATCTAGGAGCTACCCAGACTTCTTGGTGCTCTCAGAGAACCCAATGGGAGCTTGGGGTTGGCCCTGGGTGACAGCAAGAGTTCCATGAACTCTGAATTTGCTCTACTGTGTAATGAATGAAATCATGCATATCCTGGAATTCCATAAAAACACAGTCAGCAATTGATGTCTTTGCCATATAAAGATAATCTCAGCACCACACTGAGGAAGGCATCTGCTGAATAGTTTTATCATTACTGGGGACAGGTTGGACAAGGTACTGTCCTTGCCAGCACCTTGGTAGTCAATGGCCAGGGTTAGGGCTGCTGTTGGTGGTAGCAACAGTTTAGGGCTCATGACTTAGTGTCATGTGACCTAGTCTGGAACAAGATAAACTTATAAATGCTGGCTTTGTCAGCAGTCTGTGCCATAAAAGTATAGTACTATAGTGGTCAACATGGACCATCAATTATGGAGGGCCCTGATTTGTAAAAGCCTTGCTTCCTAGTCTCCTCCCCCCTCCTTCTTCCCCTTTTCCACCCATTTCTCCCCTCCTTCCTCTCCTTTTTTTCCTCCTCCAAATCAATTTAAGATAATCCTACAACTAATGTACCTTAGAGAGAAAGAGTAAACTATTCAATGTGTCCCACTTGGCTAATACCTGCCAGGGGAATTACATTTTCTTTTTCCATCTTCAGAATTGTTGGGAATCAAAGCACTTTCCAAACCTGACTATGGAAATTGCGTGGAGTGTCAGCCAGAGGACGTCCCAGTGTTCTGGCCTTCTCAACTGACCAGTCTTGAAGCTGTCATCAGCTGCAGTATGTTGGGGCATAATGAGGCAACTACTCTGACCTGAAATGGAACCCAGTGGATCTCCAGTTCTTGAAAACCCAGGCTTATAGTACAATGACAGAAAATATAGGCCTGCCTACAGCCTGCAATGACTATCTCCCTGCCTTCTTTCTTTTGATCCAGGGCTGTGGCTCCTCACCTTGTCTTGTAGCTCAAATACATTTTTTTAATGGTACTAGGGATTGGACCCAGGACCTCATGCTTGCTAGGCAAGCACTCTACCTCTTGAACTATGCCCACCCTTTTGTTTTCATTTTGATTTTGTGATAGGGTCTTGTAAACTTTGCCAGGGCTGGCCTGGAACTCAAAATCTTCCTATGTTGCTTCCCATGTAGCTGGGATTACAGGTATGAATTACAGTACCCAAATACTTTTTGATTGAACATATTTCCATATGCTAAAGCCCCACAGCCCATTCTAACAGAAGGATCAACCCTTAGGTTGACTTTTTGAGATATTTTGGAAGTTAGTAGAGCCTTGAAAACAAAAAAATGAAACCAAGAAACACACCTAAACAAACCATTTCACACTGTAGTTGTCCTTCAGGGTACTTTGGGAACTGGTTCCAGGATCCCCCTTGGATACCAAAATCCATGGATGCTCAATCTTCTTATATAAAAATCATGGTATTTATATATAAACTATGCACATTCTTCTGCATACTTAAAATCACCTCTCAAATAATTATGATACATAATATAACATAAATGCTTGTAAATAGTTGTTATACTGTGTTGCTTAGGGACTAATGACCAAGGCGAAGGTCTGTTCATGTTCAGTACAGGTGTAATTTTTTTTCTTTCAAATATTTTCAATCCACAGGGGGCCAACTATATTTGCAAAATTATTGAAAGTAATGCCATCAGTATTTTTTTTTCCAAAGGGCTAGGGTAACATTACAATGAAGAAACACAAGAGGGTGCACTTAGTAGCTCACAGAAAGACAAGAATGGAATAGAAGCATTAAAAATAATAACTGTTTCAGCCCATTGTCATAGACACTGCAAGATTCTGGCCAGGTCAGCCACCCTTGCACTGTAAAGAATTTAAGGGGATTGGTGGAGTGACTCGTGTGGTAGAGCACCTGCCTAGCAAGTGTGAGGCCCTAAATTCAAACCCAAGTACTGTCCCCCCAAAAAGAGTAGAATTTATAATGTTACTTTATTTTGAAAGCATTCCTGAGTTTGGCTATCAGAATGTCTTCATGATACAGAAAGGTTATCTCTAATATAGTGATGAGACATAAATGACAGATCCATGGGATTCTTCTTATTCATTGACTTAATATACATGTATTGAGCACCAATTGTGTGCTGTGAGCCCAGATTTGGGAATACTGCATGAGACCAGATGGCATCCTCAGGGAATCTTGCAGGCATTTCTAAATGAGGAGGAGGGTGGGTATCCACATCAGCGCATGTGCATTAAATAGTCCCCAGCACAGTGGACTCATCTTTCCTGTGACCAGCCCTGGGATACACCCTGCAAAATGGATCTCACTACTGTGGGCACCCCAACACATTCTAACCCATTAGTTTTATTTGTTGGTGAAGGAGAACAAATGACATCATCAGTCGGGGACAACCATGGATCATCCTCACACTTCAACATGTAAACTGCTATTAGCGATAGATTAATTGCTGCACCCCGTGCCATTGATGGGGGCAAAGTCTTGTGGTCTGAGCTGTACTGACCAATTTTAAGTGCTCTCCAAGACACAGAAAAATAATGATTGCATTCATCAGAGCCATTAATTCTTCCCTCTATATATCCTATCTAAAAGTTTGTATTGATCAGTAGATTTTGCCTTTGCAGTGTATACTGACTCTGGCTTTCTATTAAATCTAAGAAATCTTATGGTTTCTGTGAAATCCAAGAAATTAGTATTTATACAACTCACATTTATTGAGCACCTAATCTGTGCAAGGTGTTCCGTGAGATTCTAAGATACAAAAGCAATAGTCCCTCATCTTGAGCACATAGCTGAGTGGAGTTAGAGTACTCAAAGATGACAGTGATACTGAAGAAGACAGAAGGGGTAAAGAAAGTACAGAAACTATTACACACCTGGAAGTCAGGCACAAGGACAAAGGTAAGACCTGGTGCCTGACTGAATCATGTGAAATGCTTATTAAGATCTTACTCTGTGTAAGGCACTTTGCTAAACGCTTTTATGTGCATTTTCCAGTTTCATACTGGAAACTATGAGGGTCGTTACCATTATTTAGTAATGGAAGGGATATATAGAGAGAGGGTAATCTGAAAACTCAAATGCAGGACTGGAGGTGTGGCTCAAGCAGTAGAGCACCTGCCTTGCAAACACAAAGCCCTGAGTTCAAACCCCAGTTCTGCCAAAAACAAAAACAGATCAAAACTCAAGTGCATTTTCCACACTGAAGCCACTTCTTAATAACTATGTTAGAGTGTCTCACAGGGCCTGAAATCTAATAGGGGGAAGGAACACTTTTTAAAGAAAAAGTTAGCATAAAGCAAAGCAAAATATAAGTGCTAAGAGAAAAATAGAAGCTACATTTTTAGGACACCAAATCTAATGCTGGATGGGAAGTAAAGTGAGATGGATTCATGTATTGCAAGAAGGAAATACCTCTGATATCTGTGGCTTCAACTGGTGGAATCCCCTCCATCTGTGGCTCTGCCTCACTTCTTTTGTCATACTCAACTCCTCACTTTCCTAAGCATTGAAGGGAACCATTTATACCCATAAGCCAGCTTGTTCTGACTTTGGAGTCAGCACATAGCATAGGGATGGCTGTGGGTAGAGTGGTTGGCCAGTGCCATCTTGCCCATCCACAGTGGACGTGATGAGAATGGGCCAGGCTTGGTGCACTGGCTGGGCTCAGCACCCCCTGTTGTGTGTTGCAGAGGCTGCACTGGCTTTCACCAGCATGCCAGGTTGCACGGTTATGACCCACCTGAAGGATTCAAAGACTCCAGCTAGTTGTCTCACCCCTAAGACAGTTCCAGAGGTCCACCACATCAGCCAAGACCCTTTGCACTACAGCATTGTGTCAGCTGCAGCTGTGCAGAAGATCAGAAAACTAGAAGAAACAATTGCCATAGACCCAGGTAAGAAACACAGCATTCACACCTAATGGCCTAAAGATGCCCATCACTGATGATATTTGCAGAATAAAAGACAGGGTGCAAACTGTATCCACAGTATGATTCTTTTAATTCTTATACTGTATATAATTTGGGATGGAGACCCTAGAGGGCTCTGATTCTTCCAATTAGGAAGAGGTTTGTGAGAGCTGGTTGAGAGCTTTTCCTTCCAGCTCCATCTACATTTAGGAGCCAAATTTCTAATCCCAGGAAGCCAGCAGAGGGCACTACTTCGCCCACTGTTGTGCAGGATATAGTCAGTTCATTTGTTGACCACCACTCAAGAGAGAATTCTGGTGTAAGCTCTGCTTCAGTTTCCTCGTAAGTGTAACAGGTCTACTGACAATTATACCTACCTCCAAGGGCTGTGGTAAGTGGTAAGAGGAATTGGTATCATCTACTGAGTTTTACTTTGTGTCAAGCATCATGCTAAAAGCACTTGAGTGTTTTATCTTATTAAATTCTCCTAGTGACTCTGTGAGACAGGCCTTACTAACTTCACTTTACAAAGGAAACTGAAGTACATAAGGTTAAACTTACCCAAGTCCCCATACACCTAAGGTGGTCAGGGCAGACCTTGAACCTACATCTGCTGACGCCAACCACCATGGTTCATAAATGTTGACTAATATAATCTGCATCTAGATGGTATATCACATTTTTGTCTGGCCAGTTAAAAGAATGCTCTAGCATCCCCTGGCTCACACCCCATTCCTTCTACACCTCACAGACTATGATCCTGAAACTGGGAGCTAACCCCCTTTGAATGTTTGGGGAAAGCTTATATGGCCCACCTGACTGCTGTTTCTTAAGAAGATACTGGGACCAATAGTGGTGGACCCCATGAAACATGGAGAAGTGAGGCCAGCTTGGGGAGGTGACTCTCTGAGCCAGACTCCCATGACCCACATAGAGCTGCTTCTGGGGACTGTCTACGGAGAACACACCTGGCAGGGCCATGGAGCAGACCACCTGGAGCCTGTCTTCTGTTGACCAATACTGTAGCTGAGAACCTGACAGAGAAGACCAGCCTTAGAAATGGCTTCTTCTCTCCTCTGGGGCTGGGAGCATATCTTCCCCACAATGACAAGGGTCTCTACAGCTACTAAACTTTCTGCTAAACCATGAGGAACAGCTCTTTGATTGACTGTTCATTCATTCATTCACTTGTTCGTTCACTAATTTTGTGGAGGATAATGGTTTCCTTTGCAAATAAGCACAATAAATTTGGGACCAACGCTTATCACATACACATCTTTGAGGACGTTCCCATGGCAGATATACATATGCTCTCCATACAGAGGGTCTCTTACATAGTTGACCTCCTGGGTGGATATGTCCATGTTATTTTCTCCCTCACAAGCATTCTTACCCAAGCTGATGGCTCTCCTGCTTAGCACAGGGTCATGAGGAAAGATGAATTATTAACTTGGCCATTAGCTTAAATTTTAAAAGAAGGAACTGGGAAGTAAATTTACTACAGACTCAGTTCACCCATTGCTTAATAAGGACAATCCAGAGGTCAGACTCACTCCCATGCACCAGTGCTCCTGCCAACTGTGGACTCAGGCTTACAGCCTGCGGCTCAGGGAAGGCAGATTTATGACTGTCTGGATGTGCTGATTTCATCCATTAAGGGCAATCTGCAGTCCTCAAGAAAGATAGGTGGTTTTGATTCCCACTATATTAAACACGCAGATATAAAATCAATGACAGTGTACAGTGTCCTGGGCATTACTCATCAGGCATAAAAATAGAGCCACTCTGTCATTCTTAACGGGACGTGGCCTTGCACTTGAGGTGCCTAGAGGATGTAAAGAAATACAAGATTTATAGTAATGATTTTTGCACGGGTGATAAAAATCATTATAATTGTCTTCACAGCTTCCAGTTGACCAAATTCTCTCTGTACTTTTCTTTCCTTTGGGGCTCACCATGCCTTGGGAAATAGATTATATTCCAGTTTTTAAAAATTGTTTTGTTTTTATTCTCCTATCATCCCTATTTCATGTTCATTGTAGAAACATTAGAAAAATACATGAAAAGTATCAGGGCGAGGTGGTGCATGTCTGTAATCTCAGTCCTTGGGAGGCTGTGATAGGAAGATCGTGAGTGTGAAGTCAACCTGGGCTGCATAGTAAGATTCTGTCTCAAAAGGGAGGGTGGCCAGTGCCAGTGGCTCATGCCTGTAATCCTAGCTACTTGGGAAGATGAAATCAGGAGGATTGCAGTCCTAGGCCAGCCAGGGCAAAAAACGTTTGAGAGACCCCCATCTCAACAGAAAAAAACTGGGTGTGGTGGTGTGTGCCTGTGGGAAGCTTAAAATAAGAGGACACAGTCCAGGCTGACCTGAACAAAAAATGAGGCTCTATCTCAAAAATAATCAGAGCACAAAGAGCAGGAGTCATGGTTTAAGTAGTAAAGCACCTGCCTAGCAAGTGTGAAGCCCTTAGTTCAAACAAAGGTAGATGGTAGAAAGTTGTTGTTGACTCCTGTGGAATATACAAATCTAGGACACCAATCACCTTCCAGGCCGACTGTTCCAGTTCCCAGTTTCAGCAGCAGTAAATGAGAGGCCCTATCCCCACAACCTTCCTCTACCGTATCACCCCCGCTTCCCACTGCTGCTGGTTCTCCATATAGGAAAACCAAGGCTCAGAGAGGTCAAGGGACATGGCCAAGGACACATAGCTGTCACATGTAGTACTTGCACTGCAATTGTCTCCAGCTTCTAAATCCAGAGCCGTTCATCCACAGTGAGAACCTGACCCCTGCATCCATTGTGTTCTTCATGTACCTTATCTACAAGCCAGTGCCCCCTCAAATCTCTTTGGCCCATCTCTAATTTCAACCACAGATGGGGGTAGGGGTGGTGTTCAGTTTGGAGTCACACTCTACCTCCATGTGGCAGGCACTGTTTTGCTCTGAAGTGAGCTGAGTATAGACAGAGGCAAGGTGGTATTGACAAGGATCAGGAGGTTTGCTGCCCAGCTGGGTCATACTGGTAGCCTTTGGTGGGCATTCCTAGCATGCACTACTCTTGCCCCACCCGTGTCCCCCCAAGTTTACTCTGCTTCACCTGCAGCTACAGTGGGTGGCTCCCAGCACGACACCTTAGGCTTGGGTCTTTCTGCTCCTCCACTCAAGGGCAGTCTCTGTCCCCCAAAGGTTCCTCTACCACAGCAGGCATAGCTGCAGAGCACGGGGCATCAGCATCCTGATGATAACCTCCACCAGCAAGGAACAGAAATCAGTGGGTAAATGCGTAGTCCCTTATCCACTGATTAGGACCTTAAGGCATGTACCCCACAGTTTCTCAGAGGAGCTCAAGCAGAGATGAACCAGGTGCCTTGGGCATTAACTTGCTCGTTCACAGTCCTGCAATTTTTTTTCCTTCTCATTTTCTGACTTGCATTTTTTGGGGATAACTTCCCAGTCTAATATTTGTGCTGCCACTCCTTGTCTTAGGGTCAGTGAAGGCAGTATAATTTCCCTTCCTCCTCATATTTCTTTGCATTATTTAGGGTTTTTTGAGCTGCTGTAACAAATAAGCCCCAAGATACTTTGCTCAAAAACAGCAGAAGCCTATGCCTCCCCCACATAACAAGCTAGGGAAGATCTTCAGAGTGAGAGTTCTGGGTCAGGAAGAAGGAGCTGTGTTCCACCCAGCCACTCAGGGCCCCAGCAGCTCTGTCATCATATCATGTGACTCCCACGGGGCTCTAGTTGTCAAAATTCCAGCCCCAAGAAGAAGGAAAGAGCTTGAAAAAAATGCATGGGAAGTGTGAGGCCAGGCCCACAGGGCACCCATCACTTCTAGTCATGTTCCAGAGGGGAGCCAGTCTTGTGGCCACACTGTGAGGGAAGCTGGTCAGCCATCACCCAGTGGCCGTTTACTACTGGGGGAGGTAGGAGACAAGAATGTGGTCTGGTGACCAATATTATGTACTCATGTATGAAAATAGAAAAATGAGACCTGTTGAAACTATTCTAAGAATGGAGGGGAGGGGAGATAAAGGAGAATGATGGAGGAGAGAATTTAACTAAGATATACTATTAGCACTTTTGTAAATATCACAGTGTATCCCCAGTTCCACAATAATATGATAATAAGGAAAAAAATAAACTAAGGTTAGGATAAAAAAAAGATAATCACAGTTTGCCACATCCCTTCAATTGACTGCTCGAAGAAAAAAACAGGACTGGAGGAGTGGCTCAAGTGGTAGCGTGCCACTCGGGATCCCAGTCCCAATAAAAAAAAAAAAGCAAACAGCAGACAATAATAAGCCCACAAAGTCAGAATACATTTCTACTTTGACACAATAACTCCATTTTAATTTTTTTTTATTTTAGGCAACCGAGGGATCGGGCACCTGCTGTGTAAAGATGAGCTACTGAAGGCCTCTCTGTCACTGTCCCATGCCCACTCAGTGCTGGTCACTACTGGGCTCCCTACACATTTCAATCACAAGCCTCCAGAAGAAACAGATGGCCCACCAGGAGCCATTGCTCTGGGTGCTTTCCTGCAGGCCTTGGGGAAGAACGTCTCCATGGTGGTTGACCAGAGAGCCTTGAGTTTGCACACGAAGCTTGTTGAAGACACTGTCAAGCAAGGTGAGCATGACATGGGCTTAGTTTATTTCCCCAACAGGCCTTTGTGGACAGAGACTGGAGGAACCAACACATGCAGCCCTTCTGCTGGGCACCCTACTACAGGGTTGCACCCCTGTTACAGGGTGTTGTCCTCAGAGCTCAGAACAACATTTTGTCATAAGTAACATCATTTCTATTTTACAGAGAAAGAGACTAAGGCTCCAAGAGGTCCAGGTTATTTTCCCTGGGTAGCAATAGTGGGCTGAAATTTGAACTCAAGTCCACCAGGCTGTAAAACAAGTGATCCCTCCTGTATACCTGCAGTTTTCTTATGAGATGAGAAGTGGCCTGCTGACTGCTCTTAGCAACCCAGAGCAGCCCTGGAGCTGAGGAGGGGGAGGGGAGTATAGAGTGGTCAAAAGGTGCAGACAGCAGGGTCTCACCTTGTCCAGATGGGCAGGGATGCACCTAGAACACATGGCTGTTAGGACTGCAGGTGTTGAAGACATGGGGTGGATACTACAGTTAGCCACAAGGTCACCTTGGGCTGTGTGAAACCCTGCCCCTCGCCTCCCTTCCATCTGTAGGAAGGGTCGCTCAGGTACAAGGTAGAAGCCTAGTAAGTTGAATCTGCTTCCTACTACCTGTCTCCTTCCAGCATATAAAAGACTTCAATCCTAGTAAGGCCAACCTAAAGTATCCATCATGTGGAAGTTTCCAAAAGGCTGTTTGTACACCAGACTCCATCTCAGGCACAGATGTGCACTGAGCACCTACTGTGTGCTAGCACTGTTTCAGGGTCTTGAGATCCATCTGTGAGCAAAACTGACAATGTGCCTGTCCCCATGGAACATATTCAGTACTGGAGTGTGACAGACAAACCACATGAGAACAAAAGCAAATAGTAGGTTAAAAGATGAAGATGCTATGGAAAAATGGAGTTAGAAAAGGGAGATGGGGACTGAGGGGCCAGCAGTGGGCTGCTATTTTAAATAAAAGGGTCAGGGAAGACCTGATGGAGAAGGCTACAGCTGATCTCAGCTTGATCTTGCAAGCTGATGAGGGCTTGAGGACTGCAATGACTGAGGAAACAGTGTCCCAGGCTGCAGTACAGGGAGAGCCTAGGTAGAGGGGGTCGTGGCAGGTTCAAGAAAGGACACAGGCCTAGACTAGAAGAGAAAGGAAATCATACAGAGAGACTTATAGGTAACAGATAAAGCCAGATGGGGGAGGACTTCAAGGGACACAGTGGCACCGGGGGCCCCTAGGATCTCACTGAGTAGAAGAAGGCCACACTCTGCCTTCAGTGTGAAAGATCTCTGGCTGACACCAGAGATGGTCAGGCTACCAAGGGTGGGAGAGGAGGTGACCTGGAAGGGGCAGTGCAGCTGATTGAAACTAATACTGGGGAAGTTGGGCATCACACTGACCTGCTGACCCCACTACAAGCCAGGGCCCTTCAGGGCCAAAGCTGTGTGGAAATGCAGGGCTGATCCCTTCAGGCCACCCTCAGTCTTGTGGGGACAGGAGCTAGAAGATATGCCCTGACTTCTGTCTTTCAGAGACACACAGGTCTTGGTTGAACTGTGAGAACTTGAGCCCTACAGCAATGACCTTGAAAGTGTACCTTCCCTCCTGATGGTTGTCCCTCCATCCAGCCTGACTTTCCCTGTTGCCTCTCAACAGCTGCCTGGCCCCATCTCCCAAGAAACCACCTGTACGCTGGTCTCAGGTTCTGTTTTCAAGACATAGGTACAGGGGGAGATGGTGAGAAGTAGACAGATTTTGTATGCATTTGTGTACTGTGTCAATGTGATTTCTGGTGGATTAGATGTGGTGTAAAATAGGAGAATCAGGGATTACTCTAAGGATTTTGGCCTGAGTAACTAGGAGGATGGAGTTACTGTGAGGTAAGACAGCAGGGAAGACCATGGGTGGAGCAGGTTTGGGTAAGTCAAGAGTCTGGACTTGACATTTGTGCACTATTAATGGCATTGTAAAATTGTGTTGGTGCTATGTAAAACAGTATGGCAGTTGCCAAATTATTAAAAATAGAATTAGGGCATATATACATGAAAATGTCACAAGAAAACTCCCTGTATAGCTATCTTAAACAAACAAAAATGTCATTTTTTTTAAATCAGAGAACAGGAGGGCAGAACAGGTCCTATCTGAGGGACTGGTACCAGTAGGAGAGGAGAGGATGTGGGGAAAGGGAGTAGGAGGGTGAATATGGTGTGAATACTGTGTACACATGTATGTAAATGGAGAAATGAGACCTGCTGAAACTATTCCAGGAATAGGGGGAGGGGAGATAAAGGAGAATGATGGAGGGAATGAATTCAACTATGATAAATTTGGTATATTGTAAGAATGTTTGTAAATGTCACAACGTAAAATAATTAAATAATTAAAAATAAATAAATAAATAAGCAAACAAATAGAATTAGGGCTGGGAGGCATGGCTGAAGTAGAACACTTCCCTAGCAAGAGTCAGGATCTGAGTTCAAACTCCAGTACCACAAAAAACAAACAAACAAAAAGAGTGTCATTTAAAAATGAATAAATAAGCTGGTGTGGTGACTCTTGCCTATAATCCTAGCTACTCAGAAGGTTGAGCTCATGGGGCCACAGGGCAACAAGTTGGCTAGACCCCATTTCAACCAAAGCTGGATGTGTTGGATCTAAACTGCCTGGCTCTCTGCTTTCTTCAGCTCTTCATGAAGACTATCCTGGGCCAGTGAACAAGCCAGGATTCCTCCCCAAACTTCTATGAGATAGATTAGTTAATGAAAACCAAATTAATTTTATTTTATCTTCCACATATTCTACAATATATGTTATTTTTGTAATTAGAAAAGTTGCTATTTTTAAGTGTCAAGTTAATTTTGGAAACCATTCCCATATAAGTAGCTAACCCAAGGCCTAGTCGCTTGGACTTTGTCTTGATTGTTCTTGAGCTCCCCTGAAGATATGCAGGGGTGGAGGGAAGCAGGTGAGAATCTGGAATCAGAATGGGAGTTGTGACACTGACATCAGTACTTGGCTTTGACCAAGCTACTTGGTGCCCCTGAGCCTGTTTTCTTCCTCTGTAAAATGCAAATAATAATGGTTTTTATGAAAATTAAATGACAGCGTGCATATCAGTGCTCAGCAGAGGCCTGGCACACTGTCACCCTCTCATTTGGGCACACAAATGCATACCTAGCACTCTTGATGGCAGTGGGCCAGAGCAGGCCTTCTGTTCACGTGGCATTAAGGACAACTTACATGCAACAGAGTCACTTGTCCCTATTGGCCTGATTCCACCCTCCAGCCCCTGCAAACTCTAGAGTTTGCTCAGAGCCAAAGATAGATTTAACATCCTAAATATCATAGCATTGTCTTACTAGCAAAGTATTCCACAAAGGGACATGTTCAATAATGCTCATGCTGTTCTTACCAAAGAGGCTCTTGAAAGCTAATGTCAATTTCCAAAGTGCGACCCCAGGGCTGATGTGTCTACCCTTTGCTTTTATTTTCAAGGTGTCCTGAAATCACAAATCCCAATATTAACTTACCAAGGTGGATCAGTGAAAGATGCTCAGGCATTTCTGTGCAAAGATGGAGACCCCAAGTCACCTAGGTATGCATGTCCCATCCTGGGTTAAGTGCATGGTGGCAGAAAAGCCCACATCTTCCTCATACTGCCAACTAAGTTTGCACAGCCCAGCCCTTGAGAGATAACAAAGCCAGGAGCCCAGGAAGAGAGGGGTTCACTAACACATGAAGTGGGGGGTCTCACATTGTACAGGGGGGCTTCACAGAGCATCTCTGGAAATAGCAGGTCCATGCCAGCAGGGAGAGATGATATGGCGTCCTAATAGAGAGAGGAGATGGGAGAATTTTTAATCTAAAAAACTAAGGCTAGCAGTCTCTCTCAAACTGTGGGTCATGACTCATTAGAGTCATTAGAATGACAGCATTTCAATTGGGGTAACCGGCACCTCTGGAAAATAAGACAGAAATAACACTGTACAGCTTGAATAGCAATACTAAGTGCTCTCTCATGAAACTGTGTGCTTCTTACTGTGTGTCATAGTCAAACCGTTTGAAAACTACCTGCTTATTGTATGTAGGGATGTGTTCCTTGTAATACAGTGTTTCTTCCAATACAGTGTCTTGTACACTTTTTTGGCAACAACACACAGAGCACATTTTGCACTGCAAACCAGTACACACACAGGTGTAACTGGAACAGACGTTTCCAAAACAATATGACTCTCTAACATTGCAAGACACACACTAACTCTGTGTGCAGTGTGCTGTGATCTTTTCTGTTCTAGCTTGTTAAGTCCACTTTTCAAAAAATGCTGACCTGGTCCAACAAGTTTATTTCACAATCCAATAACAAATGGAATTTAAAAACACAGTGTTGTAGGCCTTGAGGGCATGGCTATATTACAGCTCCCAGAAGAATCTGGAGTCTGTGATAAAGATCCAGGGCCACCAGAGATCTGATAGGCTACCTAAAGCTTCAAAATGTGTGTAGCATCAGGAATATTGACATTCCCCAGAGATTACCAGGAAGGCATGTACTGGCTCCTGAGGGACAAACAAGGAAGGCCACTTGGTGGGACCTCAGGTGTCCTGTGTGTAATGTGGAGGGAGGTGAGAGGCATCTGCTGTGGGCAGAGGGGGGTCCTGCTGTCTTGGAGAAGACGAGTCAGTTCTCCCCTTGGAACACTGCCCACCATGGGTAAGTGGGTCCTTCTGAATTAAAAAGTCAGTACCCTTGCACAACACATCTCTGTAGTTCTCCCTCCAGAAACGAAGATGCTCTGGTCTCCTCCATGTGGGACTCTTGTTCTACCTGCCTTTTCTCCACAATGGAGGAGGCCTGTGCTCCACCAGGAGATTCAGAGCCCCAGCGGCTTCTCTGTTGATTCTGCTTCTCAGGGACTACCTCCTCCCATGGGCGTGCAGCATCTGGTGCAGTCTAAGACCACTTGGTGGCCCACCCTCTCAAGGGATAGGTGACATTCCACATTCTGCCACTACCAAAGGACCTGGATAGACATGAAGATTATTTTTTAAAATATTTATACAAAAAAAAATTCTGAGTTGAGTTCTTATTGTGGTAAAATACATATAGCATAGCATTTATTACTATTTTAACCATTTTTATTGGCTACCAGCATTTTGGAATTAAATACATTCATAATGTACAACCATCACCACAGCCATCTCCTAAACTCATCTCAA
Source organism: Castor canadensis (assembly GCF_047511655.1). NCBI lineage: Eukaryota > Metazoa > Chordata > Mammalia > Rodentia > Castoridae > Castor > Castor canadensis. The sequence goes on along the minus strand of NC_133388.1, from coordinate 17,652,706 downwards.
ACTGAAACTTTACGTATCTAACACCTATTCCCATTCCCCTCTCCTCCCAACCCCTGGTAACCACCATTCTACTTTCTGATTCTATAGTACCTCACATAGGTGGAATTATATGATGTTTGTCTCTTCGTGACTGAGTTATTTCACTTAGCATAATGTTTTCAAGGTTCATCCATGTTGGAGCATGTGTCAGAATTTCCTGAATTTTTCAAGTTGAATGAAACACATTTGGTTTATCCATTCATCTATCAATGGGCACATGGGTTGCTTCCACTTTTTGCCTACTGTAAATAGTGCTGCTGGGAACACTTCAAGTTCCCACTCTCAATTCTTTTGGCTACATACCCAGAAGTAGAATTGATGAATCAAATGGGAATTCTTTTTTTTTATTCATATGTGCATACAATGTTTGGGTCATTTCTCCCCCCTTCCCCCACCCTCTCCCTTACCCCCCCCCCGCCCCCTCCCTCTTCCCCCCACCCCCTGGGAATTCTTTTTTTAAATATTTAAATATATTAAATATATATTTTAATATTTTAATGACCACACTGTTCCCTAGCAGAATTGAGATTTTTGAAAAACTCCATCATGGTGGGACCCAGAGAGATATACAATTTCATGTTCTCAAATTGGATCAGGACACTCTTCCTGCTAACTGAAGCACCCACAGCACCTACAGCTGACACTGGCTGAGCTTTAAGTAGATGCAGGCTCCATCTCCATGACAATCTCCTTATCGAACCTTTCTATGCAGTGTGAGATCTGGGCTTGACCATGTCAGATGCAGAAAATGAGGGTCAGAAAGCTAAGCAACTCCTCCAAGACCAGTGGCAGGACGACTTGTACGGGGGCTTAGGAGATGGAATTCCACAACCACATCCTGACCGACATACCGCCTGAGTCCCTTATTTCTCCATTTCTTTTTCTTTTTTTTTTTTTTTTTGGTGGTACTGGAGTTTGAACTCAGGGCCTCACACTCGCTAGGCAGGTGCTCTTACAGCTTGAGCCACTCCACAAGCCCTGTGTCCCTTATTTCTCTCTCTCTTTCTCTCTAAGGAAGTTCCTCTTATGTTCAAGTCTTTCATTTCTCTTTTAAGTCCTTTTCTGACTCTTTTGTGTCTATAAAGTGAACAAGAGTCTGGAAGGTGGTAGCGATGGGCCCATAGCCACACTCATCTCCTCTGGGGCTGGCTACTCTGCTGGATAAGGGGCACTGAGTGAGGCACCAGCAGTGTCCCATGGTCACTGTAGTAACCCAGACCATCAGCCTCCTGCTCTCATAGCCTCTCACTCTAACAAGGAAAATGTTACAGACCCCAATGCTGTTTCATAAAATGATGTGACCAACGAACCCCAGGAGAGGCCCTGCACAGAGTAGGTGTTTAGTCAAAGAAAGAACAAAGAGTTCTTCCCACAGACACACAAAGGCCAGACCCAGCAAAGCTGTCTCACTCTCCATAAAGACCTCCTGCGCTTGCTTCCTGGCAGATTTGACCACCTGGTGGCCATCGAGCGTGCTGGAAGGGCTGCCGATGGCAATTACTACAATGCAAGGAAGGTGAACATCAAGCATTTAGTAGACCCCATTGACGATCTTTTCCTTGCAGCACAGAAGATTCCTGGAATCTCATCAACTGGTGAGTGGGGAATTCAACAAGCCTATGTTAACGCTAAATGTCTTTTTTATTGACTATTAAACACAAGACAGGAAAGAGTTCCCCACTCCAAAGATGGCCTGGGCTTGTCACCATCAGTCTAGATGCTAATGACATTCCCATTTAGAAAGGCAACTTCCTTACAGCAGCAAGGGAAGTGACACTTCTAGAGCTTATTCTGCTGGCTTAACTCTGAAGTAATAAAACTAATAATGAACTATTTTGATCACATAGGATAGAATGTATCATGTACCATTTAATGAAACATGTTAATTTTTAAATATATCAAATGCTTGATGAGTGTCATATTACCATTGTTAATAGTATAATAATGTGATAATTTGTGTTTGTACAGAATGTTATAGTTTTCTAAGAGGTTTTGCATCCATTGTATTGTGAGTTAGGAGATTCCTGTGAGTTATAAAATCATATAGTCTAAATAAGGCCTGAAGAGGAGTTCTGAGGTTGCCTAGCTAATTGGTGTCACTAGTAAAATTAGGAGCACAGTCCAGACTCCCAGGGTCCTATGCAGTTTTGGAATTATACCTTTTATGAAGTTCTAATGGTTCAGTATAACCCCCAAGGAGAAGCAGCAACCTGCTCTGGGGGTAGATCTCAGGCCCTAGGATAATTAAGGGCTGTCTGTGTTCTGTGTTATTTGTTCTCTCCATACAAACACTTCAAAGTATTTCCCAGACCCATTAGTCCCCTTTGGCGTTTGAGGTTTGTAGGAGACAATGAAAACCTTTTGGGCTGATTAGAAAGTTTCTGCAAATCGCTGGCCTTTCCCAGAAGAGGCGGTAGGTGTGGCATGCACAGTGAAGTTGGCTTGGTTGGTTTTGCACGACCTGTTGCTCTGGGCTGGGCAGGCAGAGGACCCAAGGCCTGTGGGGAGGCATTTCTGGGATAGAGAAGGAAAGGGTCTCTAAGTCCAAAGGTGCAATCAGCAATCAGGACCTCAGGAGCTACTAAATCATCCTCCTTCCCTCATGAATGAAGGCCAATCTGTACTATGGCACCTCCAAGATCCTGAGGACGCTGGTGGAGCTGGCTGTTCTTGGCTTTGAACTACCCCTTTAGTGGACCCTCAAACACTTCCAGGTGGTGTATTATTTCCCAGAGTTCAATGGGCTGTCACTGATCTAGAAAACTGTTCTGAAACGTTAAAGCGACAGAGGCCAATAGGAGAAGGGGACCAGGAACTACAGAAAAGGTTAGTTCGAGAAGAATTAGGACTGGGGCATAGCTCAAGTGGGATAGCACTTGCCTAGCAGGCATGAGGCTCTGAGTTCAATCCCCAGTACCACCAAAAGAGAAGAATTAATTTAGACGGTTAACACACATGTACAGGAAAGCAATGCAAGTCAACTCCCTGTATAGCTATCCTTATCTCAACCAGCAAAAACCCTTGGTCCTTCCTATTATTGCTTATACTCTCTTCAACAAAATTAGAGATAAAGGCAAAATAGTTTCTGCCTGGTAGCAAGGGGGTGGGGGGAGTGGTAGGGGGCAGGGGGATAAGGAAAGGGGTGAGGGAAGGGGGGAGAAATGACCCAAACATTGTTAGAACATATGAATAAAGAAAAATTTTAAAAAGAAAAAATAAAGAAAGAAAGAAAAGAAAACTGTTCTGAGAAAAATCAGCAGGGTGTGAAAGGGAGACATTTGATATATCATCCCATTCAGTAAGTGGGAGCCACTCAAGAGGAGTTCCTGTCACCATACCCTAATCTCCAGTGGGTCTGGCACCACCACCAAGAGGCTACAGAAAGGTGACCCAATAAGGGACATGCCTACACTCTGGTGAGTTCCAAACTTGAACTTATTTCCAACTAGAGAAGTTCCTAGTGAAGGGGAACATCTCTTGCTTGTCAGAAACTATATCCAGAGGCAACCACTGGGGCCACAAGGCACATGTAGAGGGGTTGCCTTGCCTTACCCCCATTTTGCCCCAATTCTGTGTACTGACTCAGTTTCCCTTCCCTTCAGGGGTTGGTGATGGAGGCAATGAGCTTGGGATGGGCAAAGTCAAGAAGGCCATTAAGAGACACATACGAAACGGGGATGTCATTGCCTGCGATGTGGAGGCTGACTTTGCTGTAATTGCTGGTGAGTACTTGCATACCTGCCCCCTGGGGAAAGAGTCTGATCAGGTGTGCTAGTCACTTTTTTGTCACTGTGACAAATACTTGAGGGAAACAACTTTAAAAAAGAAAGGATATATTTGGGCCATGGTGTCTGGGGTTACAGTCCATGGTGGGTTGGCTCTACTGTTAGCAGGCCTGTGGTGAGGCAGAGCATCATGGTAGAAAAGATGCATATTTCACAGTGGCCAGGAAGCAGAGAGAGGAAGAGAGTACACATCTTCCTGGCAGGCTGCTTCTTCAGCTCTTGGTCCATCTGGGCCCCACACTATTGAATGGTACCACCCACATTTAGGGTGGGTCTTCCCCCTTGGTTGCTGTCTACCATGTCAGTCATCTCTAGAAATACTTTCACAGATACACCTAGAAGAGTGATTTACTTGTCTCCCAGGCATTTTGTTTGTTGTTTGTTTGTTTGGTCTTTTCTTTTTTTGGTGTTAGGGATCAAACCCAGGGCCTCATGCATGCCAGGCAAACATTCTACCACTGAGCTACATCCCAGCTCTCCCAGGCATTTCTTAATCCAATCAAACTGATAGTCAAGATAACCATCACACCAAGGCAGAAGCTTTTCTTCTCTGTCAGAAAATCCAAGAAGACACCAGAGCAGGGAAGAGGCCTGGTTCTCAGCCTCTGACTTCTCATTCAGCCATTCAGCAAACATTTTTGTGTGCCAGGCATTGTTCTGTGTGCTATAGTGGTGACAACCTGCTCCATAGAACTTCCACTCTAGAGTTAGAAGATAAATAAGCCTTAACAAATAAGTGTACCAGGCTTCTGGCCCTGGGAGCTGCCATGCACCTCTGTGGTGACATTTGACTTTCGCAGAGGTTATTCATTTCAATACCCCCACCCCCAGGACAGAACATGCAGGAATTGTAAAATTTTCAGATGTAAATTGGGCAACCCTAAACATGACTCTTCCACTGAAAACCTACCCTATGCACATTAAATGAGTATACCAGATTGTATGGCAATATGAGCTATGGGGGCAATAGAAGAGATAGATGAGAGAAAATGACATGTCAACCATTTTGCATCAATGGTCAGGGAGGCCTCTGCTTTCATCTGTGCCTATAGCATGGCAGACAGGAAGACAGGGCAAGGGACAGGCTTCCCACCTCTCCTTTCACTAGCTTCTGCCTTGGGTTACCCTGCCCCTACTGCTATTTATTAGTGCCTTAGGACCAACCTTTCCTGTGTCCAGGTCCTTCAAGGCCTGGCTTGCCTTGGCCTCACCACAAGTTTCAGGAAAACTGACAGATACCTGAGAAAGGATCTCCCTCTTCATGATCAGAATTAGTCTAGGGTAGAGCAACTCACCTTCACATATACACACATACCTGAGAGCCAATCTAGGGCAGGAAAACCTGAACTATGATATGAAATAACTGATGGACATTCAGTGTGGACATGCTTGAGAGTTAAAACCTCCAAGGGACCCAGTCACACAAAACCCCCATTCTTTTGTGAGTTTTTCTTCTGGGAGCTCAATCAGGGTCTCACAGTAAATACAGAGGAAAATCCCCCTCCTCTTTAGGGCAGGAAAAAGGGGAAATGGAACTATTTTGAAATAAACCAGAGCATCCTGTTCTTCTTCACAATATCTGAGGAGCTATTTTACCACAGGAGAAACTATTTTACCACAACCTCTTGGGGTTTTTTCAGTCTAACCTGTTGAGAGAAAGGAAATACTCCAACGTAACTTAGCCTTCTGTCCTACCTAAGGGGATGTGGACATAACTGAGACCCTCTGGTGATGCCCACAGTCAAGGGGTGCAGGCTCACTGAAATGGTCTGAACTCATGCAGGTGTTTAATCTCCAAAGTCTTAGCAGAAACCTTGTGTTAATGCATTAAGAGGATGGAAATTGCCAGGCATGGGGCCAGCCTGGGCTATGTAGCAAGACTAGTCTCAAAAAAACAATCAAAAATAAAGGAGAAGGGAAACTTAATCCAACTGTGATATTTTAGGTGGGGCCTTCAAGAAATGATTACATTTGACTAGGTCATTAGAGTAGAGCCCCTATAATTGAATCCTGGTGAGTTTTTAAGGAGAGGGAGAGAGACCACACACAGAGATGCATAACACATACACACACATACTCGTGCAAGGACATGATGCAGCTATGGGTCATTGGAGAAGTGGGAGCTCACTACAGCTTGCACCATCCTGTTTGGATTTCCAGACTGCAAAACCATGAGCCAAAGAGACTTATCTCTTTTCTTTATAAAGTAGCCTGCCTTGAGTATTTCATTATAGTAATGAAATGATGACTAATATACTCACTGAAAGACTAATACCTATTCATAAGACTCTAGAACCTTTTCCCTCCTCCCACATCTTACCCTCACATTACCAAAGGCCCTTTTATTGTAGGGTTTTTTTTTTTTTTTTGCGGCATTGGAGCTTGAACTCAGGGCCTATACCTTGAGCCACTCCACCGGCCCTTTTTTGTGATGGGTTTTTTTGAGACAGGGTCTCACAAACTATTTGTCCAGGCTGGCTCCAAACTGAAATCCTCCTGATCTGTGCCTCCTGAGTAGCTAAGATTACAGGGGTGAGTCACGAGTGCCCAGCTATTGCAGATATTTTTAACCAAGTATGTTATGTCCTCCTTTCAACAAAAATTACAAAGTAGCCATGCTCCAGTAGTTCATACCTGTAATCCTAGCCAGCTACGTTGGAGGATGAAATCAGGAAGATCATAGTTTGAGTACACTTTGGGCAAAAAGTTTCCAAGATCCCATCTCAACCAGTAATGGGTGTGGTGGCTCATGCCTGCCATTCCAGCTACTTGGAGGCTGAGATTGGGAAGATTGCAGTTTTAGAGCAGTCTGGACAAAAAAGTTCATGAGACTCCATATCAAGAGAAAAAAGATAGGTGAAGTGGTATAGGCATGTCATACCAGCTACAGTGGGAAGTATAAAATAAGGGATCACAGTTCAGACTGGCCTGGGAAAAAAGTGAAACCTTATTTCCAAAATAACCAGAGCAAAAAGGGCCACAGGTATAGCGCCAGCAACAAAGTGCCTGCTTAGCAAGTGCAAAGCCCCGAGTTCAAACACCTTAACACCAAAAAAAAAAAAAAAAAAATTCTAAGATACACAAAGTCACAAAAATGCGGTTTGGAGTCTGAGCAAGCATCAGAACCAGAGTTAACATAATGTTGGAATGTTCAAACCAGAAAAAAATGTTAAAGTATGGTTAATATGCTAAAGAATTTAATAGAAAAAGTAGACATCATGCAAAAACAGATGGATAGTGCAAGCAAAGAGATAAAAATTCTAAGAATCAAAAAGAAATGAGGAGGAAACAGGAGGATAGTGAGTAGGAAGCTACCCCAGGCAAACATAGACCCTTTCTGAAAAAACAAACAAAAGGCTGGGAGATGGCTTAACTGGTAGAACATTTGCCTAACATGCCTGAAGCCCTGGGTTCAATCTCCAGTATTGCAAAAAAAAAAAAGGCAGAGATCTGTAATACCATAATAGAAATGAAGAATGCCTTGGTGGGCTCATTAGTAGACTAAGCACAGCTGAGAAAAGAATGTCTAAGCTTGAGGTTATGGCAATAGAAACCCCCGAAACTGAAAAGCAAAGGGAAACAAAAAAGACTAAAACAAAAGAAATAGAATAAAATATCCAAGAACTGTGTGACAACTACAAAAGGTATAGCCTATGCTAATGGGGATACCAGAGGAAGAAAGAGAGAAACAAAAGCAATGTTTGAAGCAGTAAGACCAAACCATACATCCAGGAAGCTCAGTGAACAATAACCAGGATAAATGCAAAAAAAAAAAAAACCCCAAAAAACTACACCTGGGCATATCTTAGTCAGATTTCAGTCAACCAAAGATAAAGGAAAAATCTTAAAAGAAGCCAGAGGGGAAAACCACCTTACTTACAGAGAGCAAAGGTAAGAACTACAGTTGACTTTTCAGAAACCATGCAAACAAGAAGAGTAGAATGAACTATTTAAAATGTAGAGACATTAAAACCAACTTAAAATTCTGTAGCCTGTGAAATTTCCTTCAAAAGCAAAGGAGAGACAAAGACTTTCTCAGACAAACAAACTAAGGACATTTGTTGCCAGTAGACCTGTCTTGCAAAGAATGTTAAAAGAAGTTCTTCAGAGAAAAAAAAAATTTTACAGCTCAGAAACTTGGATCTGCATAGAGAAAGGAAGAGCATCAGTGCATAAAATAAGCAAAAGTAAAATAAAACTTTTATGTTTTTGATTCTTGATAATAAGATAATTGTTCAAAATAATGACAACAATGTATTCCACTATATATGCTATGAGTATGTATGTATATATGTATACATATACATGTATGTGTGTGTGTGTATATATATAGATGTGAGATGAAGGATGGCAGTGACACGAGGGATGGGAGGGAGGAATGAGGAATATTTTGTTATTATAAAGTGCTTGTGCTACCCATGAAGTGTGGTATAGAGCTTTTTGAAGGTGAACTTGGATTGATTATTACATTAGTCAGACTTTTCATCACTGTGAAATAGCCAAGAGACAGTTTAAAGGAGGAGAGATTGGTTTTAGCTCATGGTTTCAGAGGTTTTAGTCCCTGGTCATCTGGCTCCATTATTTCTGGTCTATAGTGAGGCAGAACATCATGAAGTAGGGCTTATTAGAGCAGAATTGCTCACCTCCTGACAACCAGAAAGCAGAGAAAAGAGAAGGGAAGGGCCCAGGACAAGACACAGCCCCAAGTACATTTCTCCAGCTAGACCCCACCAACTAAAGTTTCCAGAGCCTCTCAAAATAGTGCCAACATCTGGGGACCAAGCCTTCCATACGTGAGCCTATGGGGGACACTTCAAATTCAAACCTTAACAATTGTGAATATGTACTGGAAAGTCTAGGGAAACCGCTAAGAAAACTATAGAAAACAGTATGGAGGGTCATCAAAAAAAACCTAAAAATAGAACTACCATATAATCCAGCAGTACCACTCCTAGGGATATATCCTAAGGAATGTAAGTCAGTTATGATAAAGACAATTGCACACCCATGTTTATTGCAGCATTATTCACAATAGCCAAGCTATGAAAATATCCCAGATACCCTACAACTGATGAATGGATTAAGAAAATGTGATCTATCTATGTATCTATATCTATATCTATCTATCCAATGGAACTTTATTCAGCCATAAAGAAGAATGAAATTTTGTCATTTGCAAGTTTATGGATGGAAGTGGAGAACATCAACTTAAGTGAAGTCACCCAGGCTCAGAAAGACAAAGCTTGCGTGTTTTCTCTCATATGTGGAAGATAGCTCCAATACAATCATTATCATATATACATATATATAAATATATACAGAGCATGTTTCCAAAAGTGGGACTGTTACAGGAGACTAAGAGGGGAGGAAAAGAAGAAAAAATTATAGAGAGTGAACAATAATGAAATACATCTCATCTGTGTAGGAACAAGTCACAACAAAATACACCAAAAACTGTTGAACAATACAGGGTAGGTGGAAAAGAATGAGAAAGAGTGTGGAGGGGGCTAGACTGGTTTAAGCACAATATATTTACGGTAAAATACCAAGACAAAATCCCCACTGAACAATAAATGGATACTTAAACAGTGAAGGTCATGTAAAACAGCTCATGTTAAGAGGAGGGCACTAGCAGGTGAGTGGGAGGAGAGGATAAATGAAGAAGGTAAAGGAGAGCCAGACACCAGTGGCTCACACCTGAATCCTAGCTACTTGGGATACAGAGATCAGGAGGATCACAGTTCAAGGCCAGCCCAGGCAAATAGTTCTTGAGACCCTATCTCAAAAATACCCAACACAAAAAAGGGCTGGTGGAGTGGCTCAAATGGTAAGGTGTCTGCCTAGCAAGTCTGAGGCCCTGAGTTCAAGCCTCAGTGTTGCCAAAAAAAAAGGTAAAGGAGGGTGAATATGATTGATGTACTTTCTATACAGGTATGTATATGGAACATTGAAACCTGCTGGAGTCACTTTAAGAAGTGGAATGCAGTAGGAGAGAGAATAATAGAGGGGATGAATCAAATTAGGGTATAATACATGTATATATGAAAATGTCACAATGAAACCTCCCGTATAACTATCATATACTAATAAAAATGTGTTTTAAAATATTAGAGCAGAAATCAATGAAATTAAAAATATGAACCCAATGGAGGACATCAACAAAACCAAAAGCTGCTTCTTTGAAAGAGGCTCAATCAAATGGATAAACCTCCAGTCAGTCACCAAAAAAAGAAGAGAGAAAAGACACAAATTACTAATACCAACCTACAAAGTTTGAGACCCTGAGTTTAATCCCTAGTACTGGAAAGGAAAAAAAGAATTACTAATATCAGAAATGAAAGAAGGGACATCCCTGTAGATCCTGTGGACATTGAAAGGCTCATGGAGGAATATCATGAACAGCTACATGCATACAGATCTGGTGACCTAGATGGAATGCACCCACTTCTTACAGACAGACTGCCAAAACGCCTACAAAAAGCAATAATCTGAATAGACCTAAAAGAAATTGAATCAATAATTAACAACCTTTCAAAACAGAAAATACTAGGCTCCAGCTGGGTCCCCTGGTGAATTCTAAAATATTTAAAGAAGAAAATATACCAGTTCTCTACAATCTCTTCCAGAAGATAGAAGCAGAAGGAATACTTTCTAATTCATGTGTGAACCCAACTACCCTAACACCAAAACCAGACAAAGAAAAGAAACTACAGATCAGTATCTTTCATGAACATGGATGCAAAAAGCCTCAACAAAGTATTGATAACTGAATCAAAAAAAGAATACAAGTAACTCACTGACCAAGTGAGATTTATCCCAGATGTGAAAGGCTGGTTCAACATCTAAAAATGCATCAATGAAATCCATCACATCAATAAAGAAGAAAAATCACATAATCAGATCAGTAGATATAGAAAAAGCATGTTTAAAAACCTAGCTGGGCATGAATGCATTATACCTGTAATTCCAGCTTTCAGAAAGCGAAGGCAAGAGAATCTTGAGTTCAAGGCCATCCTGGGCTACATAGTAAGACTCCATCTTAAAAAAAAAAAATCCAATAAAAACTCTCAGCAAATTAGAAATAGAGGGGAACTTCCTCAACTTTGCAAAGAATGTCAACAAAAATCCCTACAGCTAATATATGGAACTTAGTGATGAGAACTAGTTTTCTATTGAGCAAGAATGTCCCCTCTAACCTGCTTTTCAACATTGTACTTAAATCCTAGCTAGCGCAATAGGACAAGAAGAGGAAAGAAAAAGTATACGGATGGAGAAGAAAGAAATAAAATTGTATTTGCAGATGACATGATCATCTATATAGAAAATTCAAAAGAATAGACCAAAAAACCTCTTACAACTAATGAATGATTATAACAAGGTTGTAGGATGCAAAGTTAGTACATGAAGTCAATCACTTTCCAATATACCAGCAAAGAACAGTGGAATTGGAAATTAAAAACACATTGTCACTTATATTAACACCCCCCAAATGAAATACTTAGGTACAAAGCTAACAACATATATATATATATATATATATAATATATATAATATATGTAACATATATATAATATATAACATATATATGTGTAACATATATAATATATAACATATATATATATAATATGTACCATCTATTAGAGGTAACATACAATACTTTTGATGAAGGATATCAAAGAAAAACTAAATAAATGGAGAGATATTCCATGTTCATGGATAAGAAGACTTGATATTGTCAAGATGTCAGTTATTGATCTATAAATTCCATGCAATATCAACAACGCAAGTCCCAGCAAGTTATTTCATGGATACCAACAAACTTATTTTAAAGTTTATATGGAGAGACAAAAGATCTAGAATAGCCAACTTAATATTGAAAAAGAACAGGATCAGAGGACTGATACTACCTGACTATGGACTTTCTATAATGCTACAGTAATCAAGGCACTGTGGTGTTGGTGAAAGAATAGTTTTTTTATTTTATTTTATTATTCATATGTGCATACAAGGCTTGGGTCATTTCTCCCCCCTGCCCCCACCCCCTCCCTTACCACCCACTCCGCCCCCTCCCTCTCCCCCTACCCCCTCAATACCCAGCAGAAACTATTTTGCCCTTATCTCTAATTTTGTTGAAGAGAGAGTATAAGCAATAATAGGAAGGAACAAGGGTTTTTGCTGGTTGAGATAAGGATAGCTATACAGGGAGTTGACTCACATTGATTTCCTGTGCGTGGGTGTTACCTTCTAGGTTAATTCTTTTTGATCTAACCTTTTCTCTAGTACCTGTTCCCCTTTTCCTATTGGCCTCAGTTGCTTTTAAGGTATTTGCTTTAGTTTCTCTGCGTTAAGGGCAACAAATGCTAGCTAATTTTTCAGGTGTCTTACCTATCCTCACCCCTCCCTTGTGTGCTCTCGCTTTTATCATGTGCTCAAAGTCCAATCCCCTTGTTGTGTTTGCCCTTGATCTAATGTCCCACATATGAGGGAGAACATACGATTTTTGGTCTTTTGGGCCAGGCTAACCTCACTCAGAATGATGTTCTCCAATTCCATCCATTTACCAGCGAATGATAACACTTCGTTCTTCTTCGTGGCTGCATAAAATTCTATTGTGTATAGATATCACATTTTCTTAATCCATTCATCGGTGGTGGGGCATCTTGGCTGTTTCCATAACTTGGCTATTGTGAATAGTGCCGCAATAAACATGGGTGTGCAGGTGCCTCTGGAGTAACCTGTGTCACAGTCTTTTGGGTATATCCCCAAGAGTGGTATTGCTGGATTAAATGGTAGATCAATGTCTAGCTTTTTAAGTAGCCTCCAAATTTTTTTCCAGAGTGGTTGTACTAGTTTACATTCCCACCAACAGTGTAAGAGGGTTCCTTTTTCCCCGCATCCGGTGAAAGAATAGTTATAAAAGACTGCAGGAGCTGATCTAGGTAAGGCAAGGCATTGATAGCAGGGCCACAGAGTGTGAACAGTCAATCAAAGCAATTTACTCTTTCCCATTGAATGGAAAAGATGCCATTGATGACAAAAATTAACATTATTTAGTGTCTCACTAAGAAAGGAAAATGCCCAACGACAACTGTAAGATATGACTATAAGACATTTGTCAATTTTAAAGAGTAAGTGTAGCAAAAACACATCTTAGAATCAGTGAAATATGGTATTATTATCAGGTGTCTTCAGCCCCCCAGATTTTGCTGGAGGCCTTATATGGTCACGCACATGATGTTGTACTCACAGGGGTTTTATTTGTATGTTTATATAAAATGCCCCCCACTGCCTCCACTCCTCCTCTAGCAAGATTCTACCCAGACTATCAGGCCCACATTAAATGACTCTTTTTCTGTGGATCTTTCCTGACCAGTCAGAATTAGAGGCCCCTCTTCAAAGCTCCCATAATCCTTTGTGAACGTCTCCTTGACAGATTGCCCCACGCTGTGGCCAGCTCTACCTCTGTGTCAGGAGCTTCTCTCTTTTCTGATGTTCCAGCACCTAAAGTTTAGCAGGCCCCTCATTAAACTTTCTTCAGCAGAATAGAGAACCCCAGCAGGTATCGAAGAGGAGCCATGAGATGGTTCCCACACTGGGGAATAAACCCTGAGGGACTGGGTGACAGAGCAGGAAGGGACTTCTAAGGCTGATTTAGGGGTGATCTTTGAGCACATGAAGGGGTGATGCAACATGTCATAATGGACCACTCCCTATAACCCTGGAAGATAAACTTCTGTGTAGCCTGAGGGATTCAGGTCAGCCATTGTTAGAGTTGCTTAATGTGGGGAGTTCTGGAATGGGTTCCAAGGGTTAGTGTCCAAATCTTTTATTCTGGTGGTTTATTGTCCAGTGTATCACTGAAAAGGCTTCAAGAACTGGTTCTCAAACTTTAGCTTGAATCAGACTCAACTGAAGGGCTCACCAAAACCTGCTTGCTCCGCTCCTCTCCTGCTGAGTTTCTCATTTGGTTGTCTGGGCTGGAGCTCAGGTGAACCTGGAGTTCCCAGGTGATCCTGGTGCCTGTGGTCTGGGACTGTGCTTTGGGATGAGATCTGCTGTCCAGAGGCAGGTTGATGGACCATATAAGCATTACAATTCTATGACAGAATCTTTATTTTTGGTGCTCTAGGTGTTTCTAACTGGGGAGGCTACGCCTTGGCCTGTGCACTATACATCCTGAACTCATGTGAGGTCCATGGCCGCTATCTGAGGAAGGCAATTGGGCCCTCCAGAGCTCTTGGAGAACAGAACTGGACTCAGGCCCTGCCATCCATCACTAAGGTAACACACCCTGGCAGGCCATTGGTACAGAAGCAACTTTCTTGCTGGGTGAGGTATAAGTAGGCCAGCTGTGCCTCACCATAAGCCCAGGGCAAGCACCCTGCTGCTGGTGGTCAGAAGCCAGAGGCAGAGCTGGCGTTGAGGCAAGGTCTCCCAGCTTCCCTGGGCCTGAGGATAGGGACAGACAATCCTTTGACCTAATACTGATCCTAAGTCATATTTAAGACCTATTGTGAATTATCTTTTACCTTTCAGTTTGACTTTAGACAATATGCATAACCCATCTCAGCCCCAGTTTCTTTATTTGTAAAACTGGGAAACTCAGCTAAAGGCCTGACCCATGCAAGACACCTTCTGGATAGTGGTCAGTGGGTGTCCTTATCATCCCCTCCAAGGAGTTGACAACCCAGCAAGTACCTCTGGGGTGTGGCAAGTACTAAGGCTTAAGGGCATGTAGGGTGGCAATCCACCAGATAGGAGGGGACATCACAGTTGAGAAGAATTAGAACAAAGGCACTGCTTTAAGGACAGCTCAGTGCTGGTTTGATGAGATTGCTCCTAGATGGAGGACTATAGGCAGTGGTGTGATAGAAGTCAGAGGAGGGCTTCTGAGCTCAGGAACCACAAGCAGGGAGTCCAAGAGACCCCTGAAACAGTTTCCAAAATTATTCCTATATATGAGTTTTTCTGGGCAAGGACCCAAGGTTTTGTCCAATTGTCCTAGTTGGCTGGAGCCATCAAGAAACACTGGGAAGAGGGAGACCATGTTAGCCAGAACCAGAGCCATGACTTCCTCACAGAGGATTCTACCTGAGAGGTACTAAGGAGCTCTGCAGGGCTTTGGAAAGTGAAGGAATCAGAACCCACTGTGGCTTTGTCCAAGCTCCACAGAGTAAATGACCTGAAGACCTGTGTGCAGCTCCAGGTGTGTCCTATAGCCCAGGACAGAGGGATGTCATCAGCACACACACATCTAACACATACCTAACTCATGTGAACTCAGATATGTAGATAGGAGCCATAACCAGCCCTGAATATTGGTGTTGGCAATCCTGTCCCCAGGCCAAGCTGGATTGTCCACCCAGCTTGCTTCCACAGCCCTCCATGGGGCTGTCCTCGCCCCTTCCCTGCAACATTATTTCCAGACTCAAGCCCACCTCCTTTCTGCAGGGGTGGGACCTATCCCACCTGGAGGAACAGCTGGTAGACCAGATTTAGGGACCCAGAGGACCAGTCTGACTTCCATGGAAAATTTGCCAGGGTAATTTGGACCTTGGAAATTGGGGCCAAGGCCCAATCAGGTATGACCTGTGAGCCAGCAGAAGGGCAGGGAACATGGAGAGACAGACCGTGGAGGGTGCTGGTTCACACACTGAATAGCTTTCTGGGAGCAGAGGATAGACAACCTCTCAGCCCAAGAGACAAAAGCAGGCCAAAGGCAGAGGTTGCAGGAGCAGATGGCTGGCCCAGCACCATTCCCAGCCTGTCTGAAACAACCTCATGCACCTGTCTTACACATCTGGCTCCACTTTCCTGGCTTGGCCCCCAAAAGGCATAAATTAGTACATGTTAAAAGCAAATACCTGGAGGTCAGCTACCAGGTCTTTTATCTGCTTTTCCAGCAACCAGCAGAGGGAAACCCAGTGCTGGGTGCTGGGTAAGTCCTTGCTAAGTCAATGAATGAAGTACTTATGGGAGCCAAGCTTCCCAAATTCTAGAAGCATCTGTCATCTGAGGGGCTTGTTAAATGCACAGTGCTGACCCTGCCCTCGGGTTTCCTGATTCAGGGGATCTGGGGTGGTCAGAGAACCTGGATCCTGACAAGTTCCCAGGTGTTGTGTACGCTGCTTCTCTGGGACCACACTTGGAGACCCACTGGGTTGGTTTCCAAGCTGTGGAAGAGGAACGCACTCCTAGGAGCAGCAAAATTCCTGGGTGTTGAACCTGGAGGACAAAAGCTAAAATGGGATCAGCGTTTGTAACAAGTCCCGCAGCCAACCATGGAGCTGAAGCCCTGGAGTCCCTCATTTCTGACCAGCCTCCACATCAAAAGCCCCTCACTGCCTCTTTTCTTTCTTTCATGCTGTATTGTGCCCTCTCTGTTCCCTTTTTTCCTCTTGCCTATCTCTCCTTCTCTAGTTATATGTCTCTTTCTCCTTCCTGCCTCCCATCTGTTTAATTTGGACCTCTCCCTTGGTTATTATTGTCCCTTCTACCAAGGATGGAGTTGGGACTGGGGCTCTGGGTGAGCAGGAGGAGGGGGTGCCAACTCACCACTCAGTGAAGAGGCAGAGCTGAGATTGGAATCCTGGCCTCTTTTATCCAGACTCTGGGCATTTTGGGGGTGACTCAGAAGTTTCTGAGCTCCTGGTAATGCCAAGGGGGCTAAGGGAAGGGTGTGCATGGTGAGGGGGTGTCAGACAGCTGTAAAGACATTTTCAGGGAGAAATGGTCTTTCCTAGAGGGGCCCAGAGGGATTTCTGTGCTGTGTTTACACTTCCTGGATCTGAACTGGAAAAAAACATTCAGGAGCCGCCTCCCACATGATTCCTGATTCACTCAAACACAAAAGCATAAAACTTGCCCAGCAAATCTGCCTAGCCCCACACTCATCCTCTAGGGATGGAAAATTTTTTCACATTTATATAAGCCCAATCCTTCATAAATATATTAACAATGCACCATCCTTATGCAGGAAACAGAAGGGCATATTTTTAAGGAAAAGCAGAAGCACATGTGCTGAGCCCCTGGGGGTATGGCAGGCTCAGGGTTACTCTGAAAAACAACGAGGATTCAGATGTGGCATCCGGGGAGGGAATTTAGGGACCACAATAGAGTGACAGGAGCCAGGTTGGAAGTCTCTCTATGTTTCCTAGTCTGCTTTAAACTCCCGGGGTCAAGCAATCCTCCTGCCTCAGCCTCCTGAGTGGCTGGCACTCCCAGCCACTCCCAGGTATGCCCGGATTCCCAACCCACTTAGAAAGCAGCATTTCCCATAAATATCAGCCTACCATGCTCCAGTGTGAATTCATAGCAGCCATTCACGCTCAGCCTCAAAAGCTCTTTCCCTATCCACACTGGATCAAGCCCTAAACCTTGTCCTCACTTCGGTCCTCTTTCCCCCTCCCTTGCCCCACTGTCTGTCTCAACCCGGATAGAACAGCAGCCTGTAGGCTCTGCTCCAGCTGCTTCTACCCTCAGCTCTTAAAGGCTGAGCACCAGTCAATTCCTAACCTGTTTACTGATCACATGACTCTAAGGGCCCCAAGCCCCTCCCTGGGTCCCAGAATGCTAAGGGCAGGCAATGTGCTGAGAGGAAATGTCTCCATGGTCCCAGATGCATTGCCCCATAAAGAGAGGATATGACCAATGCAAGAGAAGTGGGAGAATAGAGCCCAAACAAAGGCTGGAAAATACCATTCTAGGCTGGGCAGGCTGCTGACAAAGAGCTTGTGTGGGAAAGTATAATTGCACTTGGGCCTCCCACCTGCAATGCAGGGGAACATGACCTTCATCCCCAGGACAGAATGGGAATGCAGGCTCTTGGGCCAATTGCAAAGTGACAGTTTCCAGGTGACATTTACTAACACGTTCCCCATTACTTTGAAGTTTTCAGTGAGTGTCCCAAGGCCCCTCGCTTGCTCATTCCTACTCTCTCACTGCCTCTGACCCTAGTTACCCTGGGTCTCAGTCAATGCAGGCTGCCATAACAAGACTCAGGAGCTTAAATCCCAGACACTTAGTCCCCAGAGTTCTAGAAGCAGGGACATCCAGGTCAAGGTGCTAACAGGTTCAGTTTCCTGTTGGGAGCTCTCTTCCTGGCTCGCCGATGGCTGCCCTCTCACTGTGTCCTAGTATAGTAGTCCTTGTGTAGAGCACTCCGATCCCTCTTCTTAGAAGAACACTAACTACATCATGGGAACCCCGACCTCATGACCTCATCTCAACCTTAGTACCTCCCAAAGACCCAATTTCAAATGCCATCACAGTGAGGGTTAGGGATTCAACACATGAATTTGGGGGAGCACAAATTCGTAAGTCCATAATGCTTTTCCTCCATAAAGTCTTCCCTGGGCCACCCTGATAAACTGGTTTGGTGTCTTTGCTCTATCCCCCTTGCCATGACCCCCATGTACTGTGACTGCCTGGTCACTCATCTAAACTGAGAATCCCCTGGAGACAGGGACCCTGTCACACTCACCCTGTATCCCTAGGTCAGGGCCTGGCACAGCTGGTGCTCAATAAAACTGATGGATGCTGATGCAAATGAGCGAATGCTGGCTTAGGAAGATGACAGCGTTCTCACCTGCCCTGATTTCCTGTTCTAGATTCCTTTGGTTCCTTCTTGTCACCTCCTGCCTTTGTCTGTGGAGGAGTGAAAAGGAGTATGTATTTGGCTTTGTCTCTTTCTGTTTGAGACCCATCTTCCTTAGAGGGAGCTTAGTGTTCCACCAGGTACAGACACATTAGTGACTTAGGCAAGTGGTTCTTTGTGACCTTGTTTTGGAAGGAGATTGAAAGAGTGGGGACCAAACCTTTTTTTCTTTTCTTTTCATTAACCAGCAAGTTAGTCAAAGCAAGAAAGCTTTTGAGCTCAGAGGCTCAGCCTTCCCACCAGCCTTATTTTGTGAGAACCTACTGTATGTCAAGGGCCAGGCTTTACTTCTAGTATCTCAACCCTCACAACAGCACTATTACTCCAATCATCAGAAACATCCCGATTTTATAGATGAGGACCTGAGGCCCAGAGAGGTTAAGATACCTGCCAGCAAAGACTCACATCAGGACTAGAGATGTGGCTCAAGCAGTAGAGTGCCTGCCTTGTAAGCACAAAGCCCTAAGTTCAAACCCTAGTCCTACAAAAAAAAAAAAAAAGGGCCCACATCAGATCTGTCTGATCCCAAAACCGCTCTGCCTGCTGGGCCCTGAACTCTGCTCCCTCTAGGAGTTCCCATATCCATTCAGGGAATTACTTAGAGGGTTTCAGCAGCAGTATTTAGCACATGGCCCACAGAAGCTAATGGTGAAGTCTCAGGGCATGGGGCCACTGGCAGATCATTCAGAGCTGGGCAAGGGCAGGGTTGTCAGGAAGAATGAATCTTTGGTGTGTGAATCCATCACATGAAGGTAAGCACCTAAAGAAACAGCCAACCTGTTCAACCAGAGGCTTCTGAGGTGGGTTTGGGGGCCAGCAAGGCATGATGTAGGACCTATTTTTCATGATGATTCTTCCAGTGGGTTAGTATTTTTAACCAAAATTTTATTTTTTAAAAAGAGACACATTGAGCCAAAGGCTTTTTCCACTTATAGATGTGAACATTTCTTTCCTTTCCCTCCTGCTCCACAACTCCTACCTTTGCCTTATTTTTTGTTTTTTCCAGGAAGAAAAAATGTTGGGTATCTTGGTACAACACAAAGTCCGGAGTGGAGTCTCAGGCATCGTGGGCATGGAGGTGGATGGGATGCCCTTCCACGGTGTCCACACCAAGATGATCCAGAAGCTGCTGGACATCAGCACAGAACATGTGTGAACAACTGTGTTACATGTATGAGAAGTTCTTACCCACTGGCCAAGCCTGCATCGAGGCAGGAATTCCCCCAAGAAACCCCAGCTTCTCCCCACAACAACTTTGCAGGTTAACACTGACCCTAGGTGAGCAACTAACTGTCCACTGGTCTGGGAAGCCCCATGCCCACTTCCTGTAAGGAAACAGTGCCCATGATGTGGGCATGGGATATTTCTTTGGGGCTTCAAGTTTGGCTTTTGTTCCTGTGCTCTAGAGGCACTGTTTCAGCATTCCTTCACCCTTGCTTTTCTGGCCACCCATGTGGTCTGCTCTGAGAATGTCCTTGCCCATCACTTACAAGGACACCATGAACAATTAACTGCTAGGCAGAGCAAGAGAATAGGCATCACCAAGGCCATGACCAACCCCAAGGGGGTAATTAAGAAAGGGTAGAGTGCACACGTGTGGACACATACGTATTTACAAAGCTTTGGGACTTTGTGGAAGGTTTGCTCACTACCACCACCAAAATATTTAGACCTTTGAAATGCTTTCTTTCTCAAGTAGCATTTTGTTTACTTAAGCACAAGATCCCTCCTCCAGTCATCACTTCCCCTTTGCTCCTCACCTCCTTCTACCCTCCTCCCCCTCCCCTTCCCCATGTGCTTGCCTCCCACCCCAAGCCAGACACATGAGAGAACAGCTGTATGCACCCCTAGAGCTCAAGGGAGGGTAGGGCCCGTTCAGAGTTGTCACAGAGTCCTGGAAACTTTAGTCAGCTCACCCTGAGCCCTTTTACAACCTCCCACTGCACATTTTCCAGCAAAAACAGAAACTGAGCCACTGACCACATCCCATTACACACTCCCCTCTTACATCAGAATAACGTGTGGTACTTTCTGAGTGGTTGCTGATTCGTCCCGACAGGGTTATTTGGTTCCTGCACTAGGGCTCCCCCAGTGTTCCTTGAAACTACTTAATTTCATTTACTTAAACGTCTATTTTGATTCATTAAGGGTCAATCATTGTGAAGAAGGGATGCATGGTACAGAACACTCTAGATTGTACATGCCAGTAAAAAATAAGTATACAGTAAAGTGGTTCTGTGGTTAACTTCTAATTCTTCCTACATGGGGGCATGATGAAGCCCTAGGCAGAAATAGCTGGGTAGAGTCTCTGTCATAGCTCCCTTTGTCACTTTGGTGGAGGTTTCCACCTGGGGTCCATGTGCATGCTGGTGTGACATCCAGTGAAACACCGGAAAGGAGCAGCCAGACCTCCACCTGTGCCTCACAGCTCAGTGAGCCCACCTCAGCTCAACAACTTCACTAGCCAGGTTTGCTCAGGTTACAATTTCTGTCCCTGTTTTGGGACTACAGAGTTCCATGTTTTGGGACATTTTTGAAATCTTGATGACCACAAGAGAGAAGCCATCACTATGGAAAAGCTGCCAGCATTCTTCTGACTTGTGTTTTGGGGGAAGATGCTGCATGGGCCTTTGGTTTTGCAATAGTAATAACAGAATTCTGTTCCAACGTGGAGCAGTCTGAGGCATAATCATGTAATACGTCACCATCACTGTGGGCAGAAATGTATAGGGAGATGACTAACCTGTTTGGGAAAGAGGATAAGACCCAGCTGAGTCCAGACAAAACTGAGAATAGGGGTCTTAGACTCTGGACGGGGCACTCAAAGGCTGACTGCAGAGAGGCAATCCTGGGTCACTGTAGCAGGGGCCAAGGTGCAAGGGAGGGTTGGGGACCCCTTAGCAATCTAGCCAAAGGACTACTGAAGCTCCTCTTTACAGGATCCAGTTTTAAAGCTTTTTTCATTCCATACTATGATTCCTGCTCAAACCCTTAGTAAAGTTTTACTCAAATTTGTCCTAGCTTTGTCTGTGCTTGGGGGAAGGGCCTGTGTGAATGTATGATGACATAGTGAGTGTGGCTACAGCCTGGAGAAGCTGAGGACAGGGTGATAAGAGGTGCGCTATAAGGAATGGTGTGGTTGCTAGGGTGAGAGATGGGCCTGGTGGCAACCAGAATGGATTCTCAGAACATATGAGCAACTGTGGGCATTTCCAGTAATGTCATGGGGAGGGAGTCCTGGTACAGGGAACATACCAGGCTCTGTAGGTATTCAAGGACAAGGTGGGAACCTTGGCACATTGAAATAGTGCATTCTACACAGACCTTACCATTGGTGGGACATGAAGGTAAGTGAGCCAGTTAAAGGGGTCAATGTCTTCTGGCCCAGTGCTACCCTGTTACTCAGATGGGAAGGGCATTCCTCTGAGGTCATTTCCTGCCTCCCATTGCATGAGCATTGCAAGGACTCTGCTAACCGACAGCCGCAACCTGGTCCAGCCCATTGCATTTGCTACTTCCTGCCCATGACAGGTGGCTTCTGCTGACTCCACCATGGAATTTAATGCTTTCTAGGTAGTATGGGGAAGATGTTGCTTACTAGCAATTAGCATAAACTTCCTCAGTGATGTTATATACATGCTAGAAGCAAAGAAACAGAGAGGAAAATGGTCCTTTTCTCCTCAGGGACAGATGAGGTCCACTTCAGATCCAGGCTTTATGTTTGAAGAAATGGATTTTGTTCATATGAAGATACAGGAAGGTGAGAGCCTAAAATCTGTTATGTGGAGGTGGCTTGAAGAGCTATCTGTTAGAGACTGTCAGATGCTCACCAATTCTGCCTTCTCTTCTTGTATGCCTAGGAAAACTACATTTCCCAGCATACCTTTCAGTTAGGTTGGGACCATGTGACTAACATCTGGCCAATGGAGTGTGAGTAACAGTGATACCAAGCACTTCCAGACTTAGCCATATACCCCTGTTGTGGAATTCTCTTTGTGCTGCTTTCCCTACCTGTGTAGATGGTTAGGGAAGACTCCAAGATGGAACCTGTTTATGGAAGGACACTGAATCATTGCCATCACTTTGGGAAAACTTGCCAGAAAGCAGCCTCTCATTGAACTTTGTATGAACAAGACATAAACCATTATTGACTGTTTGTTTTGGATTCATTTGTTTCTTCTGAAGCTGGAGATTCTAAGCACATGCTGTATCACTGAACCACACTCCCAACGCTTGTTTTAAGGCACTATGATTTGGGTGGAAGTTATTTGTTCCTTCTGTGTAGTCTAGCCTTGCTTACTATAAGCTGGAAGGTTTAATGCTGAGATGAAGGATACAAGAACTGTCTTCAAATAGTATCCAAAGGTCCACATGACTCCAGCAACCACAATTAAGGTCATTGGGTAAAGTGGTTCTACTTTGGTTCGTTAGGACTTAACATTTTGTGCCCAACCCCAGAATGACTTCTCTTGGATAGTAGTGAGTTAGCTGTCAGTGGTATTTGTGGACAGACTGAACCACATTTTTGAGGGATATAGAGGGGATACTTCATAGTGAAGGAATTGGATAACACAACCTGCCAGGTACATTCCAGCACTTCTATCTGACATCTTAATCTAGCAGTACTCTGATAGTTATTGAATTAGAGCAAATTGGGTTGAAATTCCATTTCAACCCAACTTGAGTCACCATTGTGACCCCATCAAGGACTACTATCGTACAAGATAAACTCCAGAAATGGAAGCTGAAAGATCACTAACTGTAAAAACTAAGGTTATCAGAAATAGCACGGAGCCAAGAGGATCAGATTCTGTCTGCCTCTTGATTGTCCCAGCTGAAGGAAAGCAGCAGAAGGGGATGTGTTCTGTGCTGAAGATTTCTCCCACTCTCCTCTGGCCAACCCACAGACCAGTGTGTGTAAACAGGAAGATGAGCCCTTGTCTTACTAAGCAACACTGATGAATAAGAAAGGAATCTTAATGGCTTCTGCCACCTTCAGTCCAAACCAGATGGACTTTTTCTCCCACCCCTTCTCTTAGGAGAAAAAGGACTCTTAATGCTCCCTCCCCCCAATATCCTTACTTACTCTGTTTAAAGAAGGATGTATTCTTCTGGAACTGTCCAGGACTCCGGGAGCCTGCCCCAAAGAGGGATTAAATGACCCAATCAAATTTCTTAGGATGCAGTTAATCCTTAGTGATTAGCATGGAGTCTGCTCCTACTGGAAAGACTCCCCAGCCTAAAAGCTGGTCAACAAATGTGGGCCTCCCCAAATGTTATCACTAAGGAAATTCCCAAATAGATGACTGCAACAGGCCTTCTTCTTTGAAACATTTCTTACTGAGGAGGGGATGTTTGGCTAAGCCCTCCCTCACTTGGGGATACAGTTAGCCAGCACGTACAAAGGCTCATGTAAGCAAAGGCAGAGGGAGTAGTATTCTCCACACCACAGGGCTGGGCTCTGTCCTCAGAAGGGAGGCAAAGTCCCAGACAGAATTTGCAGCAATGTGCTGAACACCTGAATGACACCTTTTCACTTGAGGGATCTTTCTTGACCACTTGTTGGGTGGTCAAGGACAAATTCCCCCCAATTGCTCTGAGTTTTTTCCCAACCAGGTCAATCCCTGAACCTTCCTGGCTGCTTAGTATTTCAAGGACCTCCTAGATCCCTCTGATGTTGGAAGATCCCTCCCCCATAAGGACTACAGCACACTCTCGTTGTGGCTACTTTGCTTTATTTGGTTAAGTTGCTGAAGTTTGCTACATAAACCCATTGCACAGTCTAACACACATTTATTTGGCATAAAAGAGAGGACAATACAAAAATACAACTCTTGATCGTAAATGTAACTGCCCTCAGCTCATCCCAGTCCATACAGGTGGGAATGCCAGTGTTTAAGGTCAAACTAGGGAGAAATACTGTGAAATGAAGAGGCACAGAGGAATCAACCAATCTCTTTTCCCCGTATGATTATAGGCCAAGGCTGGGTGGGCTCTTCCTGGCTGTGCCACCTTCAAATCTGGTGACTTTCTCCTCTAAGAAAAGAAAGAGAAACTCCCAGATCATCAGAGGCCCTCCATAAGGAACTAAGGCTAGGGCTTGGGCTGTCCGGTCAAAGCCAAGTGTAGCCCTGGGACCCCAGTAGTCCTTCCCTGGGGTTCATCCAGCCTGGGCCCTTTGCCTCTGGTACCTTTGGTAAGAGATAATGGTAAAGGATCAGCCTTTTGGATATCAGGGAGGAGAAGAGAGGGAGATAGAGGATGGGGTTCTGTCTGTTTGCCCCCTCACCCTCCACTTTGCAGATTCCAGAAGTGTTCTTCCAACGCTAACTTCTCCCTGCCCTGGTCTCTTCCTGAAATTAAGCCTAGCTAGCCTCTTGATTTGGAAGGACTCAAATCCCATGTCTTTGAGGGCATGCCCTGGGAAATCAGAACTGGCCAGAAGTCTGAAGGGCTGTGCTTGCAGAAGCCATGTCTCTAAATTTGAACAAGTAGGATGCCTAAGGACCTCATAAACTCCTCCATGCTGCCTCCCTAAGAAGTCTGAGGGGGTGCTCAGGGAGCAGAAAGATTTGCTGCAAAATTCAAAGAATTTTGTGTGTGCTGGGGCTGGGAGGGATACTGCAGCATGGCCAGGCACAAAGCTGCAAGGGCCACTAGCCCTGTATCCAGCCTTTCAAGACAGAACAAAAGTTGTGGTTGTTATCTTGGGCTGCAAGGGCCCACTGTCAACTCTAGGTAAGTGAGACGGGACATCTAGTAGAAGAGCAGAGATGAAGAACAGCAAAGTTGGGCTCTGGACCACCTCTCTTCCTTGTCACCAGAGCTATTTAGACCAGAGTGGTGCCTCGCCCCGGGCCTGTGAGCTGAGAGATGCAAGGATGTGTGTTTGAATCTGAGAAGTCTGGGAAAATGTTGCACTCCTCTCCAAGCCTGCTGTGTGTGACTGGTGGGGAGGCAGGGGCACCCCAGGCAGTCACATGACCCTAGCTTCAGTGTCTTGGCACACAGCTGTCATGGAGACCCTGACATTTTGTTATCTCTTCTCTCTCAACACCTCAGGCTCCTAGGTCTGGGCTTCTGGGAATGGTAATAGAAAGCTAACGAGGAGGAATGTGTGTCAGGACCATGGTGAAGGACACACTGGCTTCAGTCCCCCATCCCCACACTTGAGCTTCACCACTGACCTTTTGAAGGACCCCTGGCAACTTCCTGGGGACCATTGTTTGCTATCAGCCTTCAGGCTTGAGGGAATCTACTCAATTCTCCTTGCAAAAGTGAGATATGGCTGGAGTTGGGGCTTACTCCCTTGCCTGTCACTCCTCTGCTGTCCCTGCCGCCACACCATGCCCTGAACATCTCCCCACCTTCCGTCTCCTATCCTTCTTCCCTTCTGGGCCTGTTATGGGGTGGGGCCTGAGTGTTAAGGATGGCAATATAGCAGGTATTTGGACAGGTATCATCTGTGACAACAGTGACACTAGAAGGCCCTGGCAGGTAAGCATCCAGGTCCCGTCCCTTGCCTCCCAACTCTCTACTGTCCACATCTTCACTGTGTCCACACTGTACCCCAGCAGCTCTTTGGAAATCTCCTGGAAGTGATAGTCCACTGTCCCCCTCCGACTAGCACCCCCAACCAGCTGCAGAGGACACCCAGGGGCTGATGGGGCTCATCCCTGCACTTGGCAATGCCTCTGGGCTCAGCAAGCTCCAACAGGCCTCCAAGGGCCAGACAGGCCTGGCTATGGCCCAGGCCCATCATTCCCTCCAGCAGAAAGAGGCACCTGCTCATGGCTAAGGGAGAGGCAGCCAGCACGCAAGCTGAGGACCACACAGTCCATGGACTGAAGGCTCAGGCCTCACCTAGCCCCACACATGGGTGACTCAAGCTAGACCAACCCTCCTGTAGGGGACCCACCCACTCCAGGCGAAGTAGGGGTCTGGAAGGTTGAATGGAGCTTAGTTAACAACTCAGGCTCCTCACCATGGGCCCCACTTTTCCCAGAGGCCTCAGGGGCACCCAGGGGGTAGGCCTCCCTGGCCCGGCCGGTCCTGGAGCAGGTGAGGAAGGCCAGACAGGCTCCACGGAGGCGGGCCAGGTCCCTGTGGGTGGTCTCGCTGACAAAGCAATACAGCACGGGGTCAGCAACACAGTTGAAGCTGGTTAGGAGGAGGGAAAAATGGTAGGCATTGAAGATGCCCTTGGCGAACTCGCAGCTGGCCTCCCAGAGGCTGCGCACCAGCAGCAGCACGTGGTAAGGCAGGAAGCAGGCCAGGAAGATGACCACAGTGCTGAGCACCAGCCGCTGGATCTGGTCCTTGCGGCTCTTCTGGGTGCCGTGGCTGCGGCGCACGGCCCGCAGGATGCCCTGGTAGGAGGTCAGTAGTAGGCAGATGGGGAAGAGGAAGCCCACCAGGAAACGGTAGTAGTTGATGCTGCGTTGCCAGGGCTGGATAGGATAGTGCTCGAAGCAGACACGGTGCTGGTCCTCATCCTCGATGACCTCCTTGTGCATGAGGAAGTAGATGCTGGTCAGCAGCTCCTTGGCCCAGATGACCACACTGACGCTGACAGCTGCCTTCAGGGTACGAAACTGGTGGAAACGGAAGGGGTGAGCCACGGCCAGGTAGCGGTCAATGGAGATGCAGCAAAGGAAGCCCACACTGATGTAGATGTTCTCGTAGAGGAGAATGCCACAAACTTGGCAGGACAGGTCACCGTGGGACCAGTTGTCATGCTGCAGCACGTACTGCAGCCAGAAGGGGAGCGAGCAGATGTAGAAGAGGTCTGCCACTGTCAGGTTGCACAGGTACACACCTAGCTCATTCCGGGCCTTGATCTGCAGGTAGCCAAAGTAGAGGGACAGGCAGTTGGCTGGGAAGCCCACCACCAGGACGGTGACGTAGACCACAGGGGCCAGCGTCTGGTGGATGGTGTGGTCAATGGTGCAGGTCAGTGAGGCATTGTCTGCAGTGATGTTCCCCATCTTTGGACTGGAAGGGGGCTGTATGCCTCATGGACTCGGCAACTGGGCCCATTTCTCCACTGCCATCTTGTTTATAGAAAGTGACTCGATCTATATCAAGGGCTGGGCATCATGGGTGGTAGGTGAGCCCCTACAAGTCAAAGATGGGAAAGGCTTAGAAAAAATAATCATGACCAACATTTATGTAGCACTTACTGTATGTCAGGTACTGTTCTACATGCTATACTCATATTATTTATCTGTACCAGCAACCAACTCCAATGCCACCAGAAATCTAATAGGACACTTACCAAGATACCAAAACATGGCTTATGGGTCCCATTTCCCATCTCTGGCTTCCCTTATTTATTTCCTGCCTCTTACTTGTTTTTCTGGTCCATTGATAAGCAAAGGAGATCAGGAAATTGTAGGAACATGAGTCCATCCTGAGCAGGGCTCTCCAAGGGAGGCTGAAAGCAAAGGTCAAGTCCAACCCTCACACAACAGTGAGGATCTCACCACCCTTCCCTACAGCAACCAGCATCACATTTTTCCTACTTGCTTATAGGACTGTGTTAATTAGATCCAACACTGAAGACACAACCTTTGCTGGGGGCTTCTCCAGACCGCATCAGAAGTGACTTTGTCCATATCCTATTGTGCTTTAGCAAGAAACAGAAGCATAACTTCCCCAGGGTTCTACCAGGATTCCCATGTGCTCATCAGCAAACACCTCTTCTCTCCAACATGAAGACTAGGGAAGTTTCTGGACCAGGAACCGAAAGACATGAGTGCCAGGTCTGAGTCAGTCACTGCCCTGTGTGATGTGTGAGTCCCCTATTCTCAGCCTCAGTTTCCCTCATCTGGAAACTGGAGATAAGAACACTTGCCCTCAGGCGTGAGGACCTGGTCAAACGATGGCCATGAAGGTACACAGCATTTGTTTTCCAGAGGCAAAGGCGGGAGTTGAGGCTCATAATCTTATTTGAATTAGTGAAAAGTTCATATTGCTGAGAATTTAGCACAGAGGATTCCAGGTACACAAATAAGTGTGAACAAGATAGAATAAGATGTTTTGTTGTAAATGAACATATGGAAATGATAAAGGCCTGAGCTACTGTATTGATTTAACACTTCTCTCTCTGCTAAAAAATCTTACTGGGTCTAAATCAGCATTTTTGTTTTGTTTTGTTTTCTTCTTCCTCTTCCTCTTCCTTTTTTCTCTTCCTCCCTGTCTTCCTCCTCCTCTTTAGACAAGTTCTATATAGACCAGGCTGGCCTGGAAATCCCAATCTTCCTGCGTCAACTCCCCAGTGCTGGGAAGGCTAAATCAGCATTTTTTGACTTTTTCATATCATAACTCCTTGAAGAAGCCTTTTTAGACATTTTATTTCCTTACTACTCCCTCCCCACCCGAGATGAAATTTTAACATGGCAGACCTCCTGCCTACCCATCTGTGCACTGAGATCTAGAGAGTGAGATCTAGTTACTATGATCCCTAAGAGTTTTACACTCCCCCACCCAGCCAAGAACTGGTTTCCCTCCCCATTGAGAATGCATGGTCAGCATGCATTCTCAGTGAATAAGGTCTGAATTAGGTCGCTTTGTGATATATGCAGATCAGTGCTGCTCTTGTCGCTCTCTTCACTGAGCTGAGTGGGGACTCAAGGGCTCCTGTGTAGGGAAACCCTGAGTCCCTGACTCAGTGTCATCAGCCCTCCGACTCTAGCTCCCAAATCCAAGCCCTCTGCCTGCAAGCCTGCTCCACCCTCCTCTATGTCCTCCTTCTGCCTAGCCCTGAGGCCGCCAGAGCTGAGAGGAAGCTGGCCCAGCATGCTGGGGAGGGACTCAGAGAAATCCAGCCCCACAGTTCTAGTCCTGGGGTCCATCGGGGATAAGCATGAGGAGTTTCCCTGAAAAATCACACTCAGTCTTATAAATAACCAAATACAGTTGTCATTCTTATCTGTGATATCTGTTTTCATGGTTTCAGTTACCTGTGGTTAAGAGGAAACTGGAGAGTGAGTCCAGCACAGTTAAAATATTTTGTACTCAAAAAGCTGAAGCAGGCAGATCAAGAGTTCAAGGCCAGCCTGGGCTACATAGTGAGACCCTGTCAAAAAAAAGCAAAAAGATACTTTGAGAGAGAACATAGTTTTATAACTTTTGTTATAGCATATTGTTTTAATTGTTCTATTTTATTGTTAGTAATAACTCTTCATATCTTCCTTGTCTAATCTACAAATTCAACTTTGTTGGATGGATGGATGGGAACCCATGATTAGTAGGATTCAGGACTACCTATCTGTACTTTCAGGCACTCGTGGGGTATATTGGAATGGATCCCTTGGGGGACAAGGGAGACTACTTTATATTCATTTTTCCTAGGTAAAGGGACCATAGTTTTCATAAGTGTTTCTAAAATGGGCAAGAAACAGAGCTGGCCCAAAGCTACCCTCTCTCTCACCTGGACTCCTTTAGCTCCCTTCAAGGCCAAGCCTTGCTTCTCCCCTCCTATTGCCCCCACCAAGCTTTTTCTCCCTCCCACAGCTCCACTCCTCCCTCCATTGCAGCTTTCTTCTTTACCTCAACTCTGCCCCCATCCCACTCTGCCCAGCCCTCCCACTCATGCCCCCACCATCATCCACATGGCAGCCACGACAACCTTTCCAAAACACAGACCACAGCCTCTCTTCCTTGCTTCACATGCTTTGAGGTTAGCTTCTCTCCCACCAGAGTAGAATACAATCCCCCTGTGATACCTACAAGGCCCACACAATCTGGCTTCAGCTCCCTTGACCTTACCTGCCACCCCATACTGCAACTGTAGGACCAGCTTCCTGTGTCACAGTCACCGCTCCTCTGACCTGTTTAGGCTGGGTGTCAGCTACCACTACTTCCTAAAGTTCTCCTCCCTACACTGCCTCACCCCTACCACAGCACCTGCTCCTTCTCTATCTGATCTCAGCTTGGTTGCCACCTCGTCTTGAGGTTTATTTGTTTTCTTTTTTATCACAGCCCCCTTCGCAGTCACCACCACACCATCCTGTATGATTGTTCCAGAAGCTCCTCTGCTATTTTTCTTGTTTATTTATCACTCACTATAATGTAAATTCCAACATAGCAGAGGTCTTTTTTTCTACCTGTTCACTCTCCAGCAGCTTAAAGTATGCGGAGGCTTCTTAAATGAGCAGGTGAACACCAGACCAGTGCCTATTTTCCAGGTGAGGAAACTGAGGTTTGAAAAGGGAAGTGACTTGCCTGAAGCCAGCTGGAGGAAGGGAGCATCAACATTAGAGTCCAGGACTCTGGTCCGTACTCCACCTCCCTGCCATGCACGATCCCAACCTGAGACTCACCTCCCATCTCTCACTCACCTGCCCCATCCTGTCCAAGGACACTGGCCTAGAATTTCTGTGATGGTGATGGAAGGGAAGCTTCTTGTTGTTTTAATTGTGGTAAATGTACATTACATAAAACCTAACCATCTTAGCCATTTTCAGTGCACAGTGGCATTGAGTACATTTGCGTTGTATACCCGTCACCATCCCCCATCTCTGGAATGCTTCTCACCTTGCAGAAGTAAAACTATATTCACTAAAGATGATCTTGTCAGTCTCGGGCAACCACATTCTACTTTCTTTCTCTATGATTTTGACCAGGGTGGAGTGGCTTAAGCATGAGGCCTTGAGCTCAAACCCTAGTACACACACACAAAAAAAAAAAAAGGAAAGAAATGTTCTACTATTTTGACCACTCTAGGAGGTACCTTGTATAAGTGTAATCAAATGGTATTTCTCTAATTGTGTCTGGCTTTTTCCATTTAGTTTAATGTCTTCAAAATGCATCCTTGTTCTAGCATGTGTCAGACTGTCCTGCCTTTTAAAGGCTGAATAAAAATGCAGATAAATGCATAAGTCACCTTTTGTTTATTATTTGTCAGTGGACATTTGGGTTGTTCCCACCTTTAGCCAGTGAGAATAATATTGCTATGAACATGGATGTACAAAGATCTGTCAAGACAGGTCTGGTGGCTCACTCCTGTAATCCTAGCTACTCAGAAGGCAGAGATCAGGAGGATCACAGTTCAAAGCCAGTCCAGGCAAATAGTTTGCAAGACCCTATCTCGAAAAAACCAACACAAAAAAGGGCTGGTGGAGTGGCTCAAGGAGTAAGCCCTGAGGTTCAAACCCCAGTACCACACACAAAAAAAAAAAAAGTCTGTCGAGCTCCCACTTTCAATTCTTCTGGGGAGCTACCCAGAATTGAAGTTACCATATGGTAACTCTATGCCTAATTGTTTGATGAGCTGCTCTTTGCTTTCCCTAGTGGCTGAAGTGTTTGTTTATTTGCTTTCACTTAGATGTTTTAGTGGTGAGAGGAAGGGGAAAGGATTCCTTGAGGCCTACGGCCCCCAAACTGCCCACAGACCACTAAGTCAGAATTGGGCCCTACTCACCCTTCTCTTGACAGCAATTCTGTCCCACACTAAGGGTCTGAATACCCCCCCCAGGCTTCTCTATAAGGAAGTTCACAGTAGCACAGGTCCCAGAGTGGCTCCTAGGGGCACTCACTCAGGACTGCTCATATTTCTGCATTTTCCTTGGGTTGTCTGCAGTCTGGATAGAATCTACCTGCAGGAAGATATGATCCATTCATAAGCACAGGACCCCGGGCTCCAACAAAATAGAGCAAAGGAAGTCACCATGAAAACATGTCCTGTCAGGTCTTGGAAATTCCCTGCCAGTCACCAAGCCTGAAGTCTGTTGTTTACTTGTGGTAAGTGTATGGCCGTGTGGGGTGAGGCAGAGCGATGGTTTGTATCTTCCTCTTTCCTAGGCCAGCAGTAAGCTAATTCTGGCAACTAAAGTCAGAAATATTCAAGCCTCCAGAGCCAAGAAGAAGCATTTACTACAGGTAGATTAAAGTACTTCCTATGCTCATTTTGGAGCAAAAAGAACAGTTCCTGAACTTGGGTGCATCAGAAAGCCCCTGGAAATTTGTTAAAACAGATGTAGAACCTCACCCTCCAGAGTTTCTGGACATGGTGGGTGGGAGCTCAAGAATTTTACATTTTAAACAAACTCTCAGGTGGTACAGATGCTGCTGGGCCATTGGGCCACTGACCACACTGAGTAGCAAGACGCTATACAGTTTAGAAGGTTCAGAGCTCAGCTTAAGAACATGTGTCCTGCACACGTTCCCAAGGCAGGGGAGCAGGTGGCTGGAAGGGGAACTTAAGACCTAGCAGAACCTGTGGGCAGATCCAGGACACAGCCCCCAGGCATCTCCAGACTGATTCAGGCTCTCGAGGAGTAGTGGCCACCGTCTCAGTACTTACACCGTTCATTTGTAAAGTGTTTTATAGTTTACTGAGCATTCTACTTCTGCTCTGTTGTCCCACCTCTACAATAGCCCTGCTGTAGTCCCCATTTTAGAGACAAGGACACTGAGGTCCAGACAGATGAAGCAGCTTTCCCAATAGTCCAGTGCTTCCAGGTCTCATGGAATAAGTATTTGTGGCACACATGCAGTGGTCATGATGCAAGACTAGACCCAGGGTGGAGTGGAGGGGGAAGACGGGAGCTTAGAGATAAATAAGAAAGAGCTCCCACCCTTAGGAAACCTCCAAGACTAGAAGACAGGAATGCCACATGCACAGACGAAGGCAGTATCTGGCAGCTGCTGTGGGCATTGCTCCCTCATACATTCAGTGTTGGTTCACTTTTTTTACTCCATGCACACTCTCTGTGGGATGGTATCTCCTTCATGGTTCCAACACCATTACACTCTGGTGACTCCCAGACCCCTCCCCAGGCTAAAGTTTGCATAACCAGCTCCTGGCTCCTCACAGGACATGCTCTATGAGGCCCATGCTGGGTTTGTCATTTTCTCCACTAATCTGTTCTTGGAAAGTTATGTCCCCACCTGCCCAGTCGCTGGTGTTGGATGGCTGGCCTTCAGCTTCCTCCCTCATCTTTATCCATAACACTAAGTAATCACCAAATGTTGCCATTTTCAATGCCTAAGTATTTTCCATATCCTTCTCCCCCTTGTTAGTCTTGATGTGGTCAAGACTTCCTCCCCAGGAGAAGATAGGATTCCTGTCTCTATCTTACCACCTCAAAACCATTCTCTGAAACACAAATCTAACCAAGTCACAGCCTGTTTCTATGGCTCCCCAATCATCCACCCACCTGACTACCCACACACCCATCCATTCACCTGTCCACCCACTACCTACCTCTCTAGCCACTCAGCCATCCACCCACCCACCCAGTCATTCACCCATGCACTCATCCTTACATGCATACATCCACCCACTACCCAACCATCTACCCAGCTACTCATAAATCCACCTACCTCTACTCATTCATCCATTTCTTTACTTAAGTATTCCTTCATAGAACAAATGCTCATTGAATGCCTATTATATGGATGGCATTACCCTCACCACTGGTCCCTAGAGTCAAGTTGCTTTTAGTCTTATGAGGAAGGGGAGAAGATAAATGAAGCAAGCTCATAAGAACACAGGATTTTATGGGAATTCATTGGTAGTGGTTAACCCAGTGAGGAAAGCCTGTCCTGAGCAGCAATAGCTATACAAAGGCTAAAAGAAGAAGGAAGGGCTGCCCAAGCAAAGGGGGGTTTCTGCCTGTGGAAAATGTGTGCATCCTGTCAAATACAAGAGGGAGAAAATGAGTGCCGTTGGGGAACTGAAAGTAGCTTCACATGACAGGGTCTAGGTATGAGATAGGTATGGCCAGAGAAGAGACAACAAGGAACTGTAGAAAATGACAACTAATTAGAAGTGAGGTGGGGAACAGTCGGGGCAAATCTGAGAGGCTCCTCAGTGCATAGTCCTTAAGGCTTTCAAAATTACTTGTTAGATGGATGGGTGGGTAGAGAGGTGGGTGGGTGGATTAATGCATGAGGGGTAGATGGATAGATAGATGAGTGAATATGCGCATGGGTAAGTGGGTGGGTGAATGGGTACACAGATTGATGGATAGGTTGATGGCTGAGGTATAGATGGGTAAATGGATGAGTGAGTGGGTGCACAGATAAATGAATGGGTAGGTGGACAGATGAGTGGGAGTGGGTGAGTGGATAGGTAGCTGATGGTTGAGGGCTGAAACAGTGACGTCGTTAATAGAAACAGGAAAGTGAGGAGGAATCTCCGTGGCCTCCTCTCTGCTCAGGCTGCCTGAGCTGAACAGAGGGTCCTGCTTTTTCATGCAGGCCTTATCATAGTTATCTCTTCCTTCTGCCACTCCCTGAGGACAAGCACCCTAAGAAGGAACTGCACCTTGTCAAGAGTGCCCCTTCTCTACCTGATTTCCAGAAGAACCTTGATCCTCAAAAAGCAAAGGCCACATTGGATACAGAGTGTTCTGCAAATGTAAAAACACAGAAGGGATGGGAAAAGCAGGAAAAGCACATCACCAGGAACCCTCCACTTGCCAAGTGCTGGGTGCATTTCTGAACATTCATTTTTTCCACACCACAGGCATCAGTTCCCACTTTACAGATAAAAAACTGAGGTGCAGACAGATGAACCAGCCTGCTCAAGATTCCACAATTGGGATGTGGCAAGGCCAGGTTTTCAACTCTGACTGGCCCACACTTTCCTTTAAACCTCATTCTGAGTGTTCATCGGGATGGCCTCTGAGCAACCAGCCTCTGCCTCCAGGCTCCACTGAGCTCCAGGCCTCACAGAGGCCATCACAAGGACCAGCAGGCTGAGTCCTGGGGGCTGCCTGTACCTGGTGGATGCCCTACCAGGCCAACTACTTCTTCAACACCCACTGAGGAAAGAAAAGCTCTCCCAAAGAGGTTGCTAAACAGACTCAAAACAACACTTTATCATCCAGCTAAAAAACTGAGAAAAACACACACAGAAAATGAGTCAACACTTAGGAGCAGATCTGTAGACAAATGCTAATCAGCGTAGAGGTCTCCAAGGATTAGAATGACCAGGAGAAATTAAGCCCCGACGGGAAGGAAGCACCTCCTTCACGTGAGCTAGGAACCTGAGCAGGATTTCAGATGCACACACGCAGCAATCTCACTCAGCACCCATTCTTCAGCATGGTGCACTTGGCATGCACACAGTTACTCACGGTGCCAGAGACTGCTCATGTGGCCCCAACCCACAGAGCTGGTGGCGGGGTGGGGATGGGGGGTGGCGGGATGCATCCCCCATAACCAGCTTCCCTTCCCTGAACTCACCAGCTCTGCACACGCTTTACACAGGCTGTTCCCGTTCCCAAGAGGGCTTGTTTCGGAGGCCATTTCCCTCCAAGGAAGGGGGAAAAATCAGTCTGTATTTTCACTTAGTTCCCATCTTTTCCCCCGAAATAGTGACAAGAGCGATAGAGTGCCATTTCCAAAGACTTAGTAACGGTTTCAAAGTTCAGTCCCATCTGGGCTCACAAAGTCATTGTTAACCCATTTCACAGAACCTGAATCCAGAGAGGCCAAACCAGCTGCTTAAGCTATACAGTAAGTCAGGTTGGATCTGAATCCAGAACCCAGGTACCTAGGCATCAGCTTGCTTCCTTTAAGCTTTTTTGACCACAAACCATAGCAAGAAATACACTTTACCTTGTGACTGAGCACACATAGACATATATGCAGGCATGCATCCGTACAGAGAAACAAACTTCCCCTGAGCAGTACTTACCTTACTACTTCTCTGAATATTTTCTATTGCAGTTAATTTTTTTTGAAATGCAGGTCATGAGCTGTTACATTGATTTCCTGGCTCACAAATGGGTCAGTTTGGAGACAGGAGGGATGGTCCCCTGCCTGTGCTGCCTGGCTTCTCCTGGAGCCTCCGGGCCCTGGGAAGGCAGTGTGGTCTCTGCAGCCAGGTGAGGAGCTGACGGAACAGACAGTGAAGTCTCAGCCTCTGGGGGAGGCCGTGGATCCAGACCGCTCTGCCTGCCTGCCTGCCTGGATTCTACCCTCAAACCTCAAACAGCTGGGCTCCTGCAGCGGCTGGGCAGAGACCAGGCAATCCTGCAGCCAGCCAAGCTCTCCCTCCCGCGATTTCCCGCAGACGAGCCGCCCGGCTCCGTCTGGAAAACCCCCAGCTGGAGCTGCCCATTCCTGAGCTGAGGCAGAACCATGTGAACTCCAATCTGGTGTCAGGCTGGGCGGTTGCCGGGGAACCACACGCCAGCAGGAGGGCGAGGGTGTCGGAACTGCTTCCTCCACACATTCTCCATCCTCCAGGCTTTCCATGCACCCCAAGTCAGTGAGACTAGCAGAATGGGAATGAATCGGGGGCAGGTGCTTTCAGGAACTGGGGGATGCAGGAGGAGTGGGGTACCCTAATTCTACCCATCCTGCTGGATAACAGGAGAGACAGAACTTTGAATCCCTGTCCCATGTTCCTCACTGGAGCTACTCAGGCCCACTCCCAGGTAACTGGGGTGCACGGTGGTCACTGCTGTGGTGTGGACACTAGCAAGGACAAAGGGGCAACAGGCAAGGTTGAGGGAAAGCTGGCTGTTTGCAGTCTCACCTCCAAACTGTCCTCCCCCACAACATCCAACATCTGGATTAGTGGGTCTCTGCCCTGGCTACGTGCATCAGAAAATACCCTGGAGCCTATTATAAAATATGAACGCCTAGGCTAGTTAAATTGTGCCAACTCTAGTGTTTTCCGAAGCTCCCTGGATGACTCTAAGGTACAGCCAGGACAGGGAAACAGTGCTCTGAGTGGGTGGACGGGACCTGGTCCAAAGGCCAACAGAGTGTGGCAACGGAGCTAAATGTACAGGCAGGAATCAGAGAACACCAGTGTTTTAAACTGGGTGGCCCAGAGCAGGGACCAAGTCCAGGACTCCGCCTCGCGGGCTCTTCCTGCTCTCAGGCACACTCATGAAACCCTTCCTTGTCCCTTCTTAGCACAAGAAAGTGTAAATGAGTGCTGGAGGCTGCCTAGTTCAGCCTTACTTTACAGGTGGGGAAACTCAGGCCCCAAGGGTAAGAGGCTCTGGACCAGGACCTGGCAGTTAAAGGATGACAATGCTGTGACAGAAGCCTGCTGCTGACATCCATGGCCTTGTTCTCTTGGCTTAACAACATTCCTCCAAGGTAGGTTCCTTGGGAGCTGATCTTAGGAAATGTCTCAGAGCCAGGAAGCCAATATGTACCATGCATGGGGGCCCGGTGGACTTGAGATGTCCCTGCTCCATCAGGTGATCTGTGGAACCTGTCCTCTCCACACAGCGAGTTGCTGTAGTCCTGTTGGGGGCTGTATTGGTAGAGGTCCCTCCAAGGAATGCAACCATATAGCTGGCCCTTTTCAGTTGTCTTCTGCATTAATTGCTACTTGTTGGCCTTAAGTTATAAGTGAAGTTGCCTCTGCACTGAGATATAGATGCTATTCCTGAGTGGTAGGGAGTGTTTTCTCCAATGTCATGTGGAAGGACTAGGGTTAGGAGTGCAGGACCAGCAGTGACCACCTGCCTACACCCTGTCAAAGAGGGCATCTCAGGCCCTCTCCATGGTCAGTGCAGCCTAACAGGACATTCAGAAGCCATTCATATTATCACCTGTGGTGGGGTGGCACTGGAACGCTCCTCCCCCAGCAGGCCCAGGATCCCAACTGACAGATGCATCAGTCCCCACCTGGAGTAGGAGCCCCTTTCTTTCTCCCCACTGGGCCTCTGGGATGCAGATGGAGGGAGCTACTTAGCCCATGTCCTCTCTGAAATATCCATTCAGTGAGGAAAAAAAACAGAGCCCCAAACAGGAGGACTAGAAGTAATAGTGACACCACATGATGGCGACTGAGATCCGAGAAGCCCTATAGCCTCCAACTCCCACAAACTTCTCAAGAAAACCTACCAGTAAGTACTGAGCCTGTCATAAAGCTGTACCTACAAGGGTATCCCCTGTCCCCTGCCCCATCTCCAGGGGCAGAAGCTGAGGAGCAACCACTCAAAAGAGGTCGGATTCCAGGAGGGGCAGGAAGTTTGAGATCTGAGGCCCTGCCAATCCTTTAAACTGCTCCCATCTTTGAGAAGACAAAAGGGCCACCCCCCCCACCTCATTTTTGAGACAGGTCTCATTAGGTATCTCGGGCTGGCCTGGAATTTGCTATGTAGCTCAGGCTGGCCTCAAACTCATGATTGTGCTACCTCAGCCTCCAGAATGCTGGCGTTATATGTGTGCCCCACCACACCTGCTGAGCCTGTCTCTCTCCTGATACACGCAGTGACGCAGTTATGAAGGACTATGGACCTCCACTGTGGTGGCAGCCCCAGAAGGTTGGATTGAACCCTGGATGTCCCTATTCTGCCCCAGCATAAACACCTTCCTATGGGACATGGGTCTGGAGAGCTGTGGCCTTCCCGCAGCTGCTGTGAAGGCTGCTGGGAGGGCCACAGAGTCTAAGGCCACAGGACCTCCCACACCCACTGCCCTCGCTCCAGCAATCTAAGCAGTCTGGGGGCCAGTGTAGAGAGGACCTCAGAGTTTATGCTGAGCTGGTGGCACCATGCAAGACCTCCAGCACATGGCAGCAGTTCTATGGTCACTTCAAGGCCAGCATGGGATGGAGATTAAGGATTTGGCCCAGACCTGGAGGTTGAGTCCCATCTCTCCCATTTTCTGTGACCTTGAAATCACATGCCTTGCATCTGTGAGAGTCTAAGGAGATGAGACCCAGCCAGTGACTGGCACTTAGTAGGTCCTGGAAGTGTCAATGATGAGGAGGAGGAGGACAAGGATGATGGTGATGGCAGTGGCACCAGTCCTTGGGCTAGAAGGATCTGATTACTCCACTGCCAGATTACTCCAGACAGGGTGGAAGATGGGCAAACCAACTTCAGAGGTTAGCAATGAAACATTACCTACTCCCCATCAGGGACTTAAGGTACTTAAATTATCCCACTGATTTGAGGCTATCAGGATGAAGCCCTGAGAGTTCTCTGGGGGCCTCTGACAAACATAAGTGATGTCTATAATTAGCCATCTGCAGGTCGACTACAGGGACCTCTACTAGCTTGTGTCCCCAGCGGCAGATTTACAGGTTGGCATGCACTCATATCCGAGGAGCTGCTGACAAGGTCACCTGGACACCTGGCAGCACTGTTTTGCTGTAGGTTTAAAAGGGGCCGGGTCTGAATTAAGTAAGGGTGACTCTGCTGCAAGCATCAAGGACCAAGAGGAGGAGGAGCGGAACACTTCCCAAAGTGCCTGGCACTGAGGCTGTCCTGGAGTTAGAGAAGAGCCTGGGGCAACTCAACCTCCACAGTGGACACTGTCACTACCTGAACATGTTCCGTGAGCCAGCCACTGTGCTGAGCACTTGCTGCATACTCTCCATTTTAATCTTCACAGTAACCCTATGCAGGTGGGATGGTCCCTGTTTTAAGATGAGGCAAATGAGACTCAAAGAGGCCACCGGCAACTTGCCCAGGGCCACACAGTTGGTAAGCAAAAGAGCTGTGATTTCAATCCAGGGCCACTTGACTCCAAAGATAGGGCTCTAGACCACTGCATTCCTGTCCTGTTACTACTGTAACAAATGACTGTTAACTTAGCCACAACACAACTTTCTTATCTTACAGTTCTGAAAGTCAAAAGTCTGATATGGCTCTTACTGAGCTAAAATCCACCTGTGGGCAAGGCTGTATTTCTTCCGGAGGAAATGGGTTTTCCAGCTTCTAGAAGTGTCCAGCATTCCCTGGCTGGGGACATCCTTTCATTTTCAAAGCCAGCAGTGGTGGACTGAGCTGTCTGCTGTTCTCATCAGCATGTCTCCTCTGACTTTCCTGCCTCCCTCTTCACATTCAAGGACTCTTGTGATGAGTTGGGCCCATCCAGAGGACACAGGATAATCCCCTGTTTTAAGGTCAGCTAATTAGTAACCTTTATTCTACCTGCTCCTTTAATTCCCCTTGGCCATGTAAGTCAACACAGCCATGAGTTCCTGGGTGAGGAATGGACATCTTGGATAGGGAAGGAGATATCTGGACATTTCCCTCCACCCCCCACTCCAACTGGGACAAGGGCTAGAGCAATGAAACCAAGCCACATGGACCCATCAGTGATGTGTATCGGAGCCTCAGGGCAGGGGTGAGCTCTGAGCTGTGCCTTGAGAGCAGGGGTGCTGGGCAGCAGTAAAGGGGAAAGGAACCCCTCATCTTCTTGAGACATGCTGTGTGGCCCAACTTGTAGCCTACTCACTTCCTGGCCTCTGTTCCTCTTTCTAAAATGCCCTTACCCATCATCTCTGTATTCTTCTACCCAGTCTTCAATGTCAAATCCCATCCTCCAAGTTCATCACAGCACTGTTTCTCAGGTGAGCCCCAGAACACCTATATCAGTGCATCAGTGTCTCCTAGGTGACTGTTAAATGCAGATTCCTAGTCCCTGCCCTGGACTTACCCA
Organism: Castor canadensis; assembly: GCF_047511655.1. Taxonomy (NCBI): domain Eukaryota; kingdom Metazoa; phylum Chordata; class Mammalia; order Rodentia; family Castoridae; genus Castor; species Castor canadensis. The sequence continues at coordinate 17,611,846 of NC_133388.1, read as the reverse complement.
CTCAGAATCTCTTAGCAATGAGATCTACTAGGCTGCCTTTTTAGCACTTCCCCTGGGGGTTACACCACACACACACACACACACACACACCCAAAGCTCTAAGGCCCACCTCCAACATCACCTCCTCCATGCTGCCCTCCTTGACACCAGAGGGTGAACCTATTTCCTCTCCACTCCCACAGCATTGACTCCACCCTTCTCCTGGACCTTTTTATCCTTTCCTGGGTGACTTTCAACCTCTGAAAAGTAGGTACTGGATGTTTTCTCACTGTGGTTTGAGAGCTGAGCAAGGGCTCCTTACACAGAAAGAGGGTAGCCTAGGAGTTCCAAATGACAGGTGGGTGCTGAACAAGGGGACACCAGGTAGGCACCAGCAGGCCTTGAGCTACCAACCATGTGCTTTCATGGGCTGCCTCAGAACACCTCACTACAAGCCTGCCAGGCAGATCCCATCACCCCAGCTTTGACACAGAAGAGAGACAGGGTCACACAGCCAGCAAGTGTTGCCTCTGGATTCAAGTTGAAGTCCAAGTTCAGTGTATTTTCGTAATTGCCCATGTAGGTCACAGGAATGTGTGTGATGATTTGTGAACACCCACCTCCCCCTTTAGACAGTAAGCTGCACGAGGCTGGGTCCCTTTGTTCTCTGGGTGGGTGGGGGATGAACTATGCAGAGCTTTTGAATGAATAAGTGAATATAAATTCATTTCTTCCTGAAGCCTACCGGAAGGAAGGCTGGTATGACTGAAACTGAAGTTAGAAGCTAAAAACCCGGGGGAGACAGAGAGGATATGGGTGAGGCAACAGGAAGATGGTGGGTTTTCCTTGAAGGATGTGGGTGGCTGACCCAGTGATAAAGCATCAGCACGGAAGTCTGCTGCCCTGTGAGACTTCCAGCCTGGAGAGTCTAGGGTTTCAGCAGGTCAGAGCTTCTGAGCCATCCTTCCTGCTTGAGGCCAGAGCCCAGACCATAGGCCTCGAGGTTGCCGTGGCAACCCCAGGCCTGCTACCCCCACTGCCTCCTGCCTCCTCAACCAGCGTGCTCCACTCCATCAATTAATAACCTAATAATGTATGACAACAGTCATCCAGACACCCAGGCAGCAGCCCTCTTGAAAGCAAACAGACTTCCCCAGGGAACTGAGAGCTGCAAAGATGCTTATTACACTTGACCCTGAGCCACCTGCTAAAATCTCTTTTCTACAAATCCAAATGACTCTATCCCTGGCTTCTCCTTGTTTGAAAGACATGGGGTTAGCAGAGATGGGGACTGAAAGCCTCAGAGGTTCCTAGGGAAGTTGCCACGTAGGATGTCTGTTCCCCTTCAGCTCTGAATAGGGACCAGAGACATGCCCTCTCCTGGGGAAAATCTTTCATCATCTTTGGAAAAGAGGAATTAATTCATGGCATCCAGAATTTAAAAAAGAAAAAAGACAAGAAAAAGACCTTCAAGTTGTAGTGAATGGAAGATGGTTGCAAACCTCTTTGATATTCACCTCATTGAGAAGTGGGGGTTCTCAAACCCTTCCTCTTAAATTTGTGACCTACTAAACCAAGAGAATAATCTGGAAGCAACATTGCTCCCATTTCTGAGTCCAGGCCTGGAAGAACTAGCAGGTTCTGCTTCCTGTCTCTGGGGATGTTTGGTTGCTCTTGAAACCTAAGTGCCAAACTTTGAGGAAGCCCAGAAGAACCAAGACTCTGGCTGGCAGCCCCAAGTGAGGTCCCAGTTGACAGCCAGGACCAACCTCCTGCTATTAAGTGTGGTCGTGGAAGACACTCCTCCAGCCCCAGGTGATCCATTTAGCTGATGCTACAAGGAGCAGAGCTCAGCCATCTCACCAAGCCCTGCCCAAATCACAGATGTGTAGGCACAATAAATAAGCAATATTTTAAGCTAACATCTTTAAAGTAGTTTGTTGGACAGCAATGGATAACTGGAATATAGATATTATTTTCCCCAAAATTACTTTAGGGTCTATCACTTGTGTGGTTACTTGATTTTAATTTTAATAACAAGAGAGGAAGGAAGGAAGGAAGGAAGGGAGGGAGGGAGGGAGGGAAGGGAAAGGAAGGGAAGCAAAGGGAAGGAGGTCATGGTTTGTCCAAGGTACTAGCTTTCATAAAAGCAAGAGGTGGGATTTCAATACAAGCCATCTGGTTCTGGAACTAGCCTCTCAAGGGATAATAATCTACAGCATCACATTGTCTACTGCTTCCGCTATTAAGCTCCCTCCCTCCCTGTCTTGGAAGCTTCCCTGTGTGTTGGGAAGTGGAGGTGGGGTGGGTGGGAGGAGTGAAGCAATCCATAGCCCTATTGTTTCAGATCTGTGTCCTTTCAAACCATTCCACCTCCCATCTGTCATCCCATTGATGGAGCATTAATTTGGCTGATCTGACTGCTTAGGTGGGTGTCTCCTACCTCTTGCATGACATGACCCATCAGAAGCCACACAACTCCAGCTCCAAGTCAGCGCTTTCCCCTGCCCACTGCTCAATCTCAAAGAGCCTGCTTCCCTTGGCCCCTGGCCATGCACTTGGCCACCGCAGTCACTGCTCTTCAGCTTGAGGACAGCCTGGGCCACTGCGTTCTTGGCTGGGCCATTTGATTGCCAGAGTGGGGGGACCTGCCAACCAGAGACCCGGTGGCTCTCCTCTTGCCAACCAATTCTGGGCCAGCTTTTGCCTCCCTTAGTGCCAGGTGGCCTGTTGTAGCTTCAGTGCCCTTGGCCTTGGAGGAAGACGGGCCGCGCAGATTTGGGGGAAGGAAAGGAGGCTCAAATGAATTCTTTGGCTCCTCGGTGCCGAAGCTCTGGGAAATGAAGGGTTAGCAGTCTTACACTTTTTTTTTTGTTGGGGGGGCAGTAATTACCAGGTGGCCATGGAGCCAGCCGCGGGGGTGGCTGCTAAACCCGGTGGCAACCACACCCAAGAGAGGGGCCGGGAGCGCGGCGCTCCGGGTGACCTTGGCCGCTGTCGCTTCTCCCCATCTCTGGCACCCACGCGGTACCTGCTGGAGCCGCGCCCCGCTATGCTGCGCGCCCTCACGCGCACACGCTGCGCGCGGCCGCTCCGCACCTGCCGCCTCGCCCCGCCCCGCGCGCGCTTGGGGCCGCGCGGAGGAAGGCGCAGTCCTGGCTGCCTGAGCCCCCCGACCCACCCCGGCGCGCCAGGGACCCATGACCGTGGCGAGTGGAAGGAGCTTGGCTCGCGGGGACACGTACCTGCGTAGAGACAGTCTGAGACGCCGGCCACCGTTACCCTGCGCGGTGCCCGCACCCACTCTTTACTGCCAGCGAGCACGCGGCCGGCAGGAGCGGCCTGGGGACTCTGGCAAGTCCCTTCCTCCTCAGGAAGCCCAGGCCACATTGTGCCACGATTCCTCCAGCTCCCACCTCGCGTCGGGCACACCCAGACCTGCCGGCCCACGCCCTGCCTTTCACACTGACCGCAGGCCACAGGCTAGGCGCCTGCAGGAAAGCCGAGGGGACCAGGGTGCTCGCCTGTCCTGGAGGTACAGCATTTGCCCACTCCCACCCTGACCTGGGGACAGGCTCCCAAGTGCTGCGTGTGGCGCAGAGTGGGCCCAGCTACAAAAGGATGAGGGTCCTTCTCAAGTCACACACACCCCACTCCCTCCCAGGGGCTCTGGCTGTCAGCAGTCCCTCCCTGACACCCCAACAAAGAAGGTTGGACAGAGTGACCTTCCTGAGGTCACCTCTGTGCCCATGGGCAGGCACATCAGTAGCCACTCAGTGTATGTGATTCCCTGTTGCTACTGTGGCCTCAGTCCTGGGTTGGCCTCCTGGGCCCCTGCCTAGAGCCCCAGTGCGACTGCAGAGTGGGTGGCCTGGAACCTCACTCGGATTTTATGGAGAAATCAAGGAAACCTTAGTGCCCTCTGCACTGCACGCTCCCAAACAATACTGTGTGCCCAGCACTGTTCTAAGCACTTAAAGGCATTAACTGGTTTGATCCTCAGGCTCTGTGAGATAATACATGTGGAAGAATGAGGCACAGAAAAGACAAATAACTGGCCAAGGTCACACAGGTGTCCCATGGAGGCATTGGGGTTCACATCTAGCAGCTGGGTCCAGAGTCCCCATCACCACCTGCATCCTATTGTGTATCACCCAGACCTGCAGCTTCTACTCTTGGCTCCTGTGACTCTCTCCCCTCAAAAGACACCCCCCTCCCACTCTTGCACCAGTTTTAAGACTTGAACGTCTCCTCCTTTGGCGCCTTCATGGTTGCCCCAGGCCACATGAGCTGAGCCCCCACTGCACTACTCCCTTGGCCCCTTCTCAATCTCTGCACTGCCTGCAGTATCGGCACATAGCTGCCCGTCTGCATGGCCCTGCTCAGAAAAGAGTGTCCCCATTCCTGCTTGTGAGATGAATGCCTGGAACTGGTCACTGAGTGTACAGAAGCCGATCTCAGGACAGATGGCTGGGGGTTCAGATGGAGACAAATGGAAGTGCAGGCTGGGTAGCACCTCAGCTGCTGCCAGGCCCCCTTGTTGGCTCAGAGCTTTGGAACTTGGCCTCTAGATGAGTCTCTGGATGAAGAGGGATCCTGCAGAGGAGGGAAGAAGGTAGCCTGGTAGAGGGGAGGCAGAGGGAGCCCAAGGAGAAAGAGAATTTTGCTTTTCCTTCTGGGCCACCAGTCTAGTGACCTCTCGACAGGCATTTTCAGAGGTTGAATCAGCCTCATCTGCTGATCCCATTTTGAAACTCCTCCTTCTCGCAAAATCATCACAAATGGGAGTTTTCTGGATTCACTATTCATGCCTGAAAATGCCTATCTGCTTTTGAAAAACTGCCACACTGAGTGTAGTTAAGAGTTTGGCTTTGAAAGTCAGAATGTTTGAATTCCAGCTCTGTTACGTACTGGCAGGGTGACCTTGGACAAGTCCCTTACCTTCTCTCTGCCATTCCTTTGTCTATGAAATGGGGACACTACTTGAAAAGGGGATGAGATGATTCCATGAGTGAATTCAACTGAAGCCCTCAGCTCAGTGCCCAGCACTTCTTAGAATCCAACAGATGCTCACTGTTGTTATGATGCTCCAAATACCTCCTACCTTTGGATGCTTACTGCGTGCTCTCCTTTCATCCAAACAAGTAGTGTCATTCTCTCCATTTCATAGATCAGGGAACTGGGGTTCCATGAATTGCTTAAGGCCACTCAGTTCCCAGTGGCCCAGACAGGATTCAATTCTGACCCGGAAGCTGCTTGTTGCAATAATCACCTGCCACTTCCTCCTGTCCCTCCAGGAAAGAAGAGGGGTGTTTTAAATTCTACCATATCCATATTCGGACACTCTGGAGCCCAGTGCTGGTCCTGTGAAAGGTTTATTATAAAGTGAATACTGCTAGGCTCCCACACTGCATGATTCCAGGGTGCCGTATGTGCCACAACCTACCTGTTGGTGGCCTCTGATGGCCCTGGCTCTCTTTTTTTCTATCCTACAATCTCTGTTTACAGATACCCAAACATATCTAGTACTGTTCACTGCCTAAATAAAAAAAAATAAGCCCCTTCTTGATTCTTGCTTCACTTTTGGGAGGCAGAGCAGCATGGTTTTTACTCCAGTCATTTAAAGGTATGGAACTGGCCAGTGGACTACAAGTGTACCATTTTCAGCCATGCTCGCCCTAAGAAAATGCTAGGTTTAGAAAAGCAAAGAAACTCATTCCCGTGCCTGCTCTGTCTTCCTTCATCCGGGCTTCGCTGTGGTTCTTGGTGTCAAGATGTCCATCCATGGTAGGGGCAGCAGAATTTGTTGTTTTGTAAATGAAACCTGGCAACAGACTTATAAACAAATAGCTCAGTAAGTTAAAAGGAAGCATGCACTATCTTCCAGAAACTTCCTGGGCCTAGAGGATGGTAAATTATGGTCCATGCCTTTGGAGTGCTGATTTGAAATACTGCACTAATGACCTCTTTCTTGCCCACAGAAATCCTCTCCCCACATGGGGCTGGGCTCTAGAGACATGGGTATAAGTGACGTCTGAGCCATTTCTTTTCCAGTCTCTTATGGGTTTGTGTGTGTGTGGTCTTGGCACTGAGTCTGAGGACAACTGGTTCACTGCATTTTCCCAAGATCAACTCAAGGTGACTCCCTGAGGGTGTCCAGAAAATGGTAGACAAAGGGACATGTAAAAAAAGGCTCTCGCAGGCTCCCTAGCTGGCCCCAGGCAGGAGTGTAGGTGCCTTCCTTCCTTTGCCTGTCCACATCTGCTCTCCACTCCTACCCTGAGGATTGAATCCCTGCTCCCTGCCTTGTGGTTTGGGCTGCGTTTGTCGATGAGAGGAGAGTGGGGATCCAGGAGAGGACAACTCTCCGCCAGGATGGCTTAAAGTAGGCTTGCCACCCTGTGCTGAAGGTATCAGCTCCTGTTGGAGTCCCTGTCCTGCACTTGTCTCTGGCTTCTCCTGCAGACCTAGGGAGAGCCCCAGCTCCCTAGACATGCAAGTCCTGGGAGCGGTCCCCTTAACCCCATCCCTCACTTCCTTGCCTCCCGCTGGCACAGATATCTATGCATCAAATACAGACACAGTAATGGAAGTCCAGGGAGCACAGAGTTAAGAATGGGCACAGCTTATCTACTTTAAAAAATTACTGTTTTCCCAGCCAGCTCTTCAATGAGCACAGCCAGCCTCGGAGGAAACCTCTCTTCCTCCTCTGTGCAATGGAATGAGTTGTTGCTTCCTCCCCAGGCTCCAGTGCCAGCTCATCTCTGTCCCTACTCAGCCTGAGGCTCCTTCTGCTGACTGCCCTGTCCAGTGCTTTCTGTCTCCTGGCACAGAGCACCAGCCACTCATGCTCACCCAGGTGGACAACTTTCCTTCTGAGAAATACTTGCCCTTGCTGAGTCAGGCACCTTCTAGAACAGCTCAGGCGGCTGGAGGCTAGTAGTTCTGCAAATGAGTGTTTCTGGCATGAACCACACTCTAGCAGGCTCAGGCCTGAGCTGATTAATCGGACGACCTGATGAACACCACAGAGTTGTTACTGCTCCTACTCAGACACTCTGAAGGCTTTCAGACCGACTGTGACTGATGGGGACACCCAGAGGCAGGAAATTCAGAGGCCTGCGGGAGTCAGTCCAAGTCTGTGTGAAGTGAGAGCACACACATCTGGAAGGCTGGGGCCCCATGTCACATCCCTGGCTGAACTTGGGACTCTAGGCCCTTAGTAAATGATCAGTAAATGCCAGCTACTGTTAATACACCCCCACATGAGTGCGACCAGGGACAGTTGTTGTAGGAAGAATAATGGCCCCCCAAAGTGTCCATGTCTTAATAACCGGAACCTGTGAATATGTCACCTCACAAGGCAGAAGGGACATGACAAGTGTGATTGAATTAGGGCTCTGGAGATGGGGAAGGTGTCTGGGTTACTCAAGCGGACCCCTTGTAATGATGAAAGAGACAGGCAGAAGAGGGGGTATTCCAGAGGGAATGTTCATTTCAAAGCTTGGCGGACGCCATGAGTCAAGAAAGGCAGGCAGCTCCTAGACTCAGAAAAAGGCATCCAAATGGAGTCTGTCCTAGAACCTTCACTCTGCTAGAGCTGTCACAAAGCGTCCTCACCCTGCCTACACTTTGACTTGAGCCCAGAGGTGGATGTTCAGAATGCTGAAATAACAAATGTGTCATTTTGAGGCATTGCGTTTGTGATTTGTTACAGCAGCGATGGGAAACGAACACAGCTGTTGAGCCCCAGCACAGCTGCATCCTTGAGGGACGAACCAAGTGAACTGAGCCACCCCACAGCATTTATTGAGCACCTGTGGTTTATGTGCCACTCAACATCCCTGCCCTCTGGAGATGTGAGGAACATCCCAGGACTTGGAACTGAATGTACTCTGGGCTTGGGTATTGCCAAGGATGGAACCTTAGGGACAGGAGAGCTCAGAGTGGCTCTCTTGGGGAAGCTGGACCCTCAAGAAGGACAGAAGGTGTGGGTTTAGATGAGGGGAAGGAAGAGAGAAGGGAGGACAGACAGGCATTACTAGAAGGGGCCAGCAAGATCAAAGTCAAGGAAGTTCCCTCAGTTATTCATTCATCATCCTTCATCTGCCTCTCCAGCACCCGAGCCCTGGGCCCTGTCGGGGGCATCTGGACAGTGAGGGGAGCAAGGCAGACCTATGGGTTGTTCTCATGAAATTTAGTCTCTGGAGTGGAAGACAATATGCCATTATGGTAAAGCACGATGGGTGTTACAGCAGGAGCGGTACAGCTTACCTGTGCACAACAGGGTAGCTTCCTGGAGAAAGTACACTCCAGAATTCACTCGCAAAATGAACTGAAAGTGTTTTCCATCACTCCAGGCTCTGTGTGGTGCTCTATGCTCAGCTAATGCTGACTGAGGGAGTTCGGTGATTAGTTATGTTAATTCCTGTCCAACTCTTTTTAAACTTGTGGTATCTACACTGAGGGGAGAGTCTCAGTAGGTGCTAGTGTCTTTTTTTTTTTTTTTGGCAGCATTGGGGTTTGAACTCAGGGCCTCATGCTTGCTAGGCAGGCACTCTACCATTTGAGCCACTCTGTCAGCCATATTTTTGTGTTGGGTATTTTTGCAATAGGGTTTCATGAACTATTTGCCCGGGGATGGCTTCGAATCTCGATCCTCCTGATCTCTGCCTCCCTAGTAGCTAGGATTACAGGTGTGAGCCACCAGTAGCGGTGCTAGTATCTTTAACACCACTGGAATTCTGGTTCATCTTCCTTTGTAACCTAGAGAGCCAGCCTCAGGCCAGTTCTACAGGCAACAGGTCATCCTTATTTACCTATTACTTTTCCTATGTGGTAGGGTGCCGTGATCTTCCATTTCTGGAAGTGGAATATTAACTTCCTTTCAAAAATAATGTATTTGAGTATAATAGAACCAAGTGTGGGTTTTTGTCTCTTGCCCTGAAGTTGCCAATGGGGTTTAGTTGAATATGAACAGGTGCAAAGTCCTCCTCGGTGGTGAGGCCTGGCCTCTCTGCAGGGCTTCCACCCACACAGCACCCCCCTATCTACAACTCCACACGATGGGGGGTGGGGGTCTGAGGGAGAGCAGCTAAGATGTGTGAAATTCTCCCAGAGACTCGCTCACAAACTGGGGGCCTGGGGGCCTGGGGGCCTGGGTGCTGCCTTTAGAATGTGGGCCCTCGCCAGGGAGTGCTGGAGTCCATCTGAAGTAAAGGGTCTTGTACCCCAGAGGCCTGGGAAGTGATGATTTGCCCAGGAGATCATTGAAGAACAAGGGTTGCAAAAAGTAGCCATTGCTGGTGTTAAGTTTCGAGTTGAAGAGAGGTTTGCAGTTATCCAGTGTCCAAAGTACAAAGAAGAACCTTATGTATGTTCGAGAAATAGAACTTGCATGGCTGAGGTTTTTGAAACTGATTTAGAAGGAAAACCAGGATTGAGAGAGCAATGACAATATTCCGTGATTGGAGGGTAATGGGAAGGAGGGGCGGTGCCCTGAGAGCCCAGAGTACAGATGCACCAGGCTGGCAGTCAGGGTAGCCTTGCAGGAAGAGGTGTGACTACCTGATGCCCACAAAGACACTTAGGAGTGTCCTGGGAGTCCTTTCAGTAACTAGTGTGCGGTGCTGTGGATACAGAAGGCGCCCAGTGTTGAGGGTACAGGTTTAGAGATTTCTCCTTGTCCAAGGGTGTGTTGCTGGGGTCTTAGTTTGATTCTGGTCATTTGAGGCAGGAAAAAGCAGTGTAGACCTGTCACCTCTCTAAACTGTTGTCTGTGTCCCATCTAGAGTGTAAGTTGTAAGAGCAAAGTCTAGCAGAATGCCTGTTTGAATGAATGAATGAATGGATAGATGAATAAGGGAATGGACAGAGGACAAATAGGCACTCAGCAAATACTCCTTGTGCCTCCCTAGGCCAAAACTGAACAGCATCTCTCCCAACTCTACTGAATGCCACTGTCATCCTTGGCCTCATCTGTCTCCATGCACTTTTCAGCAGCCAGGATGGTTGAGCATGTTCCCAGGGGCCTGAGCAGAGCTGGACTTCTGACACCTGCCCCTACTCCAGAAAGCTTGGCCCAGAGTGCCCCTCTGGCACACTATCCCCAAAACATGGCCCTCATGACACACCTGTGGGCGGCAGGGCAATCAATTTGGATCCTAGAATGACAAGGACCTACCTCTCAGTCCTTGTCCTTTTCCCAAGCCTGGATTTTGACCTTTCCTCTGCAGGAGATATTGGGGAGAGACTATGCTGAAGGTCAGCGGTCCCCTGCTGCCTTCCCCGCTGCTCCCAGAGCCACAGGGCGCACTCATCTAGCTCACCTACATGACAGTGGCGGGGGCATGGCGCTGGCTCCATCTACTATTGGCTTCAGCAGCAGTGCAGGAGGTGAAAGCTGGCACCCACTGGGTCAGGCCAGCACCCCCCACCCCACCCTGCAAGTGGCCTGGGCAGGGTGCGGCTTCCAGAAGCTCTAAATCTCACATGGAGAGCTCCGAGGGGCCCGGAATCCCCTCCCCGGGCCCTTTGTGGTCACACTAGAGGCAGGGAGATGGGGAGCAGGTGGCTGGTTTTTGCCTCTGCCAACTGTCAGACTGAGATGTGACATGATGGACTCATTCTCAGATGGTTGGGCCAAAAGGATGACCTTGGAAAGGGAAGGACATTTGCAAGCTCTGCAGTGACCCTCCCCCCTCCCCACATTCTGGCTGACTTCAGGCTCCCCACTACCAGTTGGGGCCCATCACCCCTAGGTCTGAGAAGTGCTGGGTCTTTCTGCTCCCCCTACCCCCAGGCAATTTTCTATTTGCTCCGTGGAGAAGAGCAAGGAACAAAAGTGCTAAGAGAGTGGCCTGGGACAGCCCTAACTGGCCTTTCTGGGTGCTGTGTGCAGGAAGGAAACCATGGCTCTCTAACATGGGCTCTTCCAGGGCAAGGGGGAGGACCCCAAGTTTGGAGGAGGCCCCTGTTCTATGTGGTCTGCACTACAGAATCTGGTCCTCTTGTCCCTTCATTCCTGGTGCCACTCTCAGGCCACGCTTGGGGCTGGGAGGGCAGAAATGAGGTAGACAACCAAGGAACAACAGCTTCTACCCATTCCAACATCAGTCAGGGCGGTCAGCTCTATGAAGCTCCCACAGCCCAGCCTGGCTTCTCTCCTTTGTCTGTCTTTGGTCATTTTTTCTCAGTCTTCTGTCCCTCCTTCTGCCCAAGAGCTCTAAGAGGTGGTGCTCCAGTGCTGGGTTGGAGCTGGCCTGTTCTGGCTTGTGAGGGCTGGTTGGCAAATTCCCAGGAATGGTACAAGCCAGTTGTGAAACACAGCTATTATTAAAAATGAGCTTATGTAAACCTACAATTAAATAACACATTAAAAGTAAAGATAGCACTCAAACTCATTACTTCCTATTTTACTCGTACCTATGCCTCTGAGCTTGGTGATGGTATCTTACAACACGGGAGCTACCTGCACACCTGTTTTTGCCCTGTGTTTAGTGACAATCACACCAACAGCTTGATATCAGTTAGTAACGGGCACCTCACATTCAGAGCTTGATTTGTTTTTTCGTTTCTGAGACGTGGTCTCATACTTGCTAAACGAACTCTCTAACACTTAAAGACCTCAACCCTTTTGTATTTTGTTTTTGAGATGGTCTTAACTTTTGACCAGGCTGGCCTCGAACTTGTGATTCTCTTGCCTCTGCAGTAGCTGGGATTATGGGTGTGCACCACCACACCTGACTAATCCTGAACCTTCTTCCTGTAGCCAGACCACAGCCCTGTGCTGTGGGCATGAGACCCACCTGGCACTTAAATTCAGATACCAGGACATCACAGCAGTGCAGGGGAGGTTGAGGCCTTGGATCAGGAAAGGGGCATGACCTGGAACAGTCCCTGCAGCCACTGGGTCACATGGGCCTTAAACCAAGGTGACACCATCATGCTACCCATGGGGACTGCTGTTCCTTGGGATTGGTTGTCAATGTGAGGTCTTGATTTGGTCACAGACAAGACACAGGAGTGAGGGGGATGTTGGATACCCTTCAGGTGTGTGTCCAGTCAGGCGTGCTGAGATGGGAGATGGGTCCAGCTTTGGTGAAGGGTGGATGTGAGCTGAGTGTTGGACATTTTGAGTTGGAGCTGCCTTTGGGGACACAGGCACAGATCTGGGGTTTCAAAGGAGGCTGGGGTTGGAGGTGCCAGGTTGGAGCCTTCTGGGAATGGCGGTAATTAAGAGTTGAGGATGTGCAGGAGCTTGTTGGGGACGTGAGGGTGATGTGGGCTGGGTGTGCCTTGAGGTGAGCCGCACAGGACTGAGTCTGCAAAGGGCAGGGCGTGGCTACTGGGGAGGCCTAGGGAGGGAGGCGAGTGTTTCGAAAGGGGTTACCAGAGGTGAGTGAATAACAGTTTAAATACAAGTGGAGAGTCACCAGGATGGCTGAGACGTTGTCTTTGGATTAGTGACAGATGGGCCACTGGTGACCTTAACAGCTGCCCTCTTGCTAGATCCACAGAGCTTGAGTGGACTAAAAAGGGGATCTGACAGCCAGGTGCACTGGCTTACACCTGTAATCCCAGCTACATGGGAGGTGGAGGTAGAAACAGGAGGATCACAGTTCAAGGCCAGTCCAGGCAAAATGTTTGTGTGACCCCCATCTCAACCAGCAAGCCAGATGTGGTGGTCCAGGCCTGTAATCCCAGCTGCATGGGAGGTGAGGGTAACAGGATCTTGGCCCAAGGCCAGCCCCAGGCAGAAAGCAAAACCCTACCTAAAAATTAATTTGAGCAAAAAGGGCTGGAGGCTTGGCTCAAGTGGTAGGAGTGCTTCCCTACCAAGTGCAAAGCCCTGAATTCAAACCCCAGTTCCGGGCAGGAGAGTGGCAGGTCAGTGCCACAGCCAGGTTGGAAGGTGTGACCTGGGGCAAAAGCAGTTGGCAGATAGGAGGGGGGCCGGGTTCCAATCCCCAGGTCCAGGATATGACATAGAACATGGATGAGAGAGAGGGCCGAGCCCAAACCCCAAGCTTCTCTGTGTGGGACATGTGGTGTTATTGGATGAGGAGCACAGGGAGACAAGCTAAGAAGCTACGGTCCAGGTGGCAGCCAGTGCCTGTGAGTGCTGGCGGGGGAGACATGTGGAGCAGGAAGCAGATGAGGGAACCTAGGGAGTAAACAAATAAGACCCACAGCGTGAGCGCAGGAGAGCGAGGGGTGAGGAGAGTCTGCCAGGTTTTAGGAGTCACTGGCCGGGTATCAAGTCCTGCAAAGGGCACATGGGATGGAGTCTGGTTCAAAGCAACATGGATGGCAATTCCTGCCATGTGGCCAGATACAACAGACTGCAGAGCCCTGGGAAAGGCCAGGCCAGGAAGAAAGAGACACTTACAAAGCAAGGTTGGCATAGCTGGAAGGAGACATCGAGGCAGCGGCTGGACAGAGGATCAGTGACAGGGTTTGGTCACGTGTGGACAGCTATGTGCCTTCTTTCTCCCTCCTTCCACCCATCTGATATCAGCAGCTGAGGCCTCCAAGGACCAAATTCCACATCTAGCACTTGCTGGTTGGGCAGCCTGGGGAAAATCAAAAGGAGCTCTGGTTCCAAGTCAAAACAGGACTCAGGTTAAGGTGACATAAGATAAATGCATCACAGGGCAGGGGCTGTAGTGGAGTAAACTTTGTTCTTCACGTCTGGCTGTGTGCATCAGCGTGTTCGACACCCAGTGGCAAAGCGAGCGGTGATTCCCACAGCCGAGGAGGAGCCCGGGCAGGGAAGCAGGAAGCCTGAGTCCCCAAAGTCTGCTTGGAGCTTCTGTAACATGCAGCAAAGAAAACCAGGACTCGCTTTTGTCCCATTCTGTTTTATTACAACCCTGTCCTTGTATTCCAGAATGAATGGCTATTTAACACACGACCCCAAACACTCCTATAATGCATCTTGCTTAACATTCAAAAGTCTCCCCATTTCTTTCTCAGCACATTAAATCGAAAGGGAAAAAAAAAAAATCTTTAAAAGTCAATAGGTTTAGTCCGTCCCAGGAAAAGCACCTTTACAACAGGAAACTAAATGTGTCAGGAACGTAACCAATACACAAAGCAGCAGGTACGATTCCTGGCAGTAAAGAACAACTTCCAATGGAACATAAATAGACCCCCACGTAGTATATATCTCACAAGTGTGTACATACATAAGTAATATATTAAAAGAAATTCGGTTTCTACCCCCAAAAAGTTATGCAGAAATAATCAACAATCCCATCGAAGGAGAGGGGGAAGCCAGGTGCGGGAGCCATGTTAGAAATCAAGTACCCCGTCCTCCCCTCTGTGCACTATGGCTGCTCCCTGGGACAGAGTTGGGGCATATCTGCCTCGTGCCCCAGGCCCAGCGGATCCAGTGTTTGTAGAAAAGTGAGTCAGAGAAGGCTAGGAAGGCTGTCCCTGGGTGGCCCCAGAGCCTACCAGGCAGAGCCGATGAGCTAGCTGGAGGAGGGCGGCCCTGGGGTAGAGGGAAGTGCTCGGAGCCCAGAAACAGGACACAATACACCCAGGTTGATCAGTAAGCCACATTCCAGGCTTCTCCTAGGATCAATGGCTTTTGAGAGGAGTGGAGTTTCCAGACCCACCAAGGCTTAGCTTCATGAGCCTGTGGCTCCTTCAACGGAGGTCAACGGGTTGCAACTGAGTATTCTACCAGGGCCCAATGAGTAGTGTCTGCTTCGGGGAAGGTAAGTTTTGTCACTGCACACTAAGTGGGTTTGCCCTAAGACACCAGATGCTGGAAGATGCGGATACACACCAGCAGAGCAATCCTCTCAGGGCTTGGCAACAGTGTTTCCATCAACAAAACCACTGGCACAATCACCTGGGACCTTGTCTCCTCACTCTATAGCCTTCGCAGCACCACTGGCAAACAGGAGAAATGAAGGTCATCAGAACCAGAAGGCATGTCAGTAGTTTTAAGGTTTGGGAGCTCTGGAGCCACACCTCACACACAGCCGTACTCGTACCACACTGTCTGCTGGTCTCCGCCCGGCTCAGGGGATGCCGGTGTGCTCTTCGAGCTGCTCCCTCGACTGAAGTCCTCGGGGCCCCGGCTGGCATGGGAAGCTGTTAGGTCCGAAGGCCTACCGGGGCTCTTGGCTGGGAGCCCCTCACTGTAGCCTTGCCCTGGGAGCCCATCTGTTTCTGAGATGCTGAGCCCTGGCCGGACGGGAGCAATGGCGGCTACCTCCCCTGAGTGTGGTGACATTTTGGGCTTGGTCCTGGCAGCAGGGGCCACAGCAGGTGAGAAGTGCTGGAGCTGGGAGCTGCTGCCACTGCCACCTCCAGGGGCAAGAGCTGGGGCTGTGGCGGATTGCTGCAGCGGGGCCAGCCTCTCCTCCTTTGGAGGAGCCAGTGAGAAGCGCCTCGTGTCCAGTGGCCGGTTGCGGGGACCTGGGCCTTGACAGGAGCCATCAGCCCTTCCCACCAGTGGGGTCCGCTCCCGGGCTAGGCTGTGGGAGCCTGGAGCAGCAGGACTCTGTAGGCCATGGCTGCCTGTCTCTCTGCCCCCTGAGGCCTCAGGACCCCCTGGCTTCTGAGAACACTCCTGTTTGCAGGCCTCTGGCCCACTGGCCCGAAGAAGGTCAGCTGAAGCCAGGCTGAAAGCCCGGCTCAGGGACGAACTCCGGCTGGTAGACATGTGGGAAGTCATAGGTACTGTGGCTTGCCGGGGTCTGCCCAGAGACAAGCTCTGGGGAGGCTGGATCTGTCTTGGGGTGACACTGCCTGGGACTTCTGCCTCAGCCGGTCTGAAGTTTGGCTTCACATACTGCCCGGGCTTCAGCTGCCTCCCTTCAGAGGTGTTGACTGCCATCTTGATGGTGGGGACCACAAAGCTGGTTGGTGTTTTGGCCCCTTCTTTTCTGGGAGGTGGTCCTGGCTGGCCTCCGATGGCTGGGGGATCATTGGCCTTTCGGAAGTAGTCACTGAGTAGGTCATCCCGGCAACTGGGAGTGTCCTGCAGAGGGGAGACAGGATGGAGGTGTAGGTAGAGGTAGGTGGTCCTCGGAGCCTCCTCCCCCCACATTGTCAGGACTAAAACTTCTGCTCCAGCTTGGTTTCTTCAAGGCACGCCCCAGGAATGACAAGGATGGCAAAGGTACCAGGGGTGGGAGGGTACAGGCATCATCAGGGAAAGACCCCAGATGATACCCAGGCAGCCTCTGAACTTCACAAAAAAGAGGGAAGTGACATCTTATAATGCCATCAACTCTACTGTTGGTACAGAAAGCCGACCACCGTCAGTGATTATAATCTGTTTCTGTTTGTTTTCACGCAGAAGCTAGAAAACTGCTGGTATGAACTGTACCTTCCCGCCCTGTCACCCCCACAGGCTGAGGAACATCTCAAGGATGAGGAGAAAAGCCAGAATCCCCACTGCTACACAGATCTCTCTCCTGGCCTGAGAAAGGGAGGAGAGAAGGGAACAGGGGCAAGGGGATCCAGAGAGGTAGAGGGTCCAGAAGCGAGAACAGCACACTGCACAGAGGAAAGGGCACCAGGCTGGCCCAGGCCGACAAACCCTCATGGAGCTGCTCACCCAGGTTCTGCCTCCCCTGCCCAAGAGCAGATGACCTGGAAACAGGTCGGGCCACTAGAGGCAAAGGTCTGTGATCTACTAGGGTCACTACCGCCTTGGGCCAGCATCTCATAGCCTGGCAGAGGCACAGGAGCTCACAGGATGTCAGGGTCGGGGAATGCCAGCTGGTGGGAGTTGCACCCTGGCTTGCTGTGACTTGTTGTGGATGCCAGACTGAAGGACATAACTCAGAACCCACCTGTACCCACCAATGACACCTATCCTGTCTGTGAACATAATTGACTTAGACCTTGACAGAGGTGTCTCAGTTGGGTTACACTACAGGTCCTAAATGCCCTTTTTAGATGGGCATCTAAAAAGACCTAGGGTTTCTAATACCCATGGCATCATATCTCCTCGAGGAGCCACAAGCTTATCTACCTAAAACCTCACTAAGACTGGGTAAGGCGGCTCACATCCACAATCCTAGCTACTCAGGAGGCAGTGGTTCAAGGCCAGCCCGAGCAAAAAGTTCTCTGTACAAGCCTCCACCTGAGCTGGATGGCTTTGTTTGTTGAGAGCAAGCACCATGCACACTGACCCACAGACAGCAGGCACTCAATAAATACCTACTGGCAAATATATTCTCTGTGCCCTGTTAGCATAGGTCACAGAGGTTCCTACATGGCTGGATGAAGTCCCCCTGTGTGTATTTAAGGGTAGTAAGAAGGAAGAACTGAAGTATTAAAACTCCTCAGCAGCTCTCACTAAAAAAGACAATCTACTTGATTCACTCAATAATCCAAGAGCTCACATTACTGAATTCAGACAGAGGACGTCCAGGCACACAGAGCTGCCTTGGGATGCTGAAAGGCAGCAGAGGAGGGCCTGTCAGCAGGTAGTGTGTGGGAAGCAAAGTGGGGGGGCCTCAGGAAGCTCAGCACACAGGAGTGGAGCCTGGTGCGGCTTGCTGCCTGTTTTCATGTAGCCTGTGAGCTAAGAAGTTTTCTCATTTCTACATGGTTGAACAAAAATCTTTAAGAACGAACAGTGAGGGCTGGAGCCTCGGGGTACGGTGCTTGTGGCTTGGGCATGCACAAAGCCCTGGGTTCTATCACCAACATCACCAAAAACAGAAAAAAGAACAGTTATATCATGACGTGCAAATCATACATAATTCAAATGTGAGTATCCGTGAGTACAGTTCTGCAGCTCATTCACTGACATGCAGCCACCACCTACTTTCTCCCCAGCAGAGCTGAGGAGCTGAAAAAGAAGTGTGCGGCCAGGAAATCTACAATGTTTACTACCTGGCCCTTGAAAGGCCCTTGTGGGTTTACCAACCTCTGCTGAAGAGGCAGGGCAAGCAGGCACTCAGAGCTCTGCCTCAAAGCTGAGCACAAGACCCTAACCTGCAGGCCACACCACATCATCCTTTGGTATTGGCACAGGCTGTGACAGCTGGCTTCAAACCCACAGGAAAGCAGTCACCTCCACCCCCAGTCCTCAGACACAGCTCATAGTGATTCGCTGGCCAGTGTTCACAATATCCTGCCACAGCTGAGACAGCTCTGCACCGAGGCCTCGCCACCCAACCCATCCTCCCGGAAGCTACTCACGTGGGTGGGAGAGCTGCGGTTGCTCTCTTCCAGGAATTCCTCCAAGGTGACCATCTCGTTGCTGGGGGAGGCTGAAGAGGGCCGTGCCCCAGTGTGAGGTGGGGCTGCACCCCTCTTCTGGACATCCTCATGGAAGAGAGGCCCATTCCGGGGCAGGGGGTTCTCATGGCGACTGAGGGTGACGCGTCCCAAGGTGCTGGCATCCCGGGGCAGTGTGGCTGGGTCCCTGCTGGGGATAAGGTCTGCGCTACTGAAGCTCTCAGATCGGCTGTGGAGTTGATCGGAGGAACCTGGGCAAGTGACATAGAAGGGCATGTGTCAGTCCCAGCTCCCTTGCCCTGCTGACCACAGCTCACTTAAAACCAACTGAGAAAATTCTGCCCCAAACCCTGAGGATCATGCTTCTCGGCTGGGTTCTGGATGCTGAAGGACCTGTTGAAATCCTTCAGTGCTTCACTTTGGCTTTAAAAAAAAAAAAAAAAAGCTAATCAGAGATAAAAGTAGGAAGCTTCCACTGAAGTTTAAACTTAAAAGAAATTTTTAAAAGTTCCATCTCCTGCATTGACTGTAGGCTGCACAATGGAGTAACAAGCCTGGCGCAAAACCATGGACTGCTTATACCTGTCATCCGGGCACAAGGGTCACCACACTAATCTCTGCACTGTTCCAACTTTAGTACACGTGCTGCCAAGCAAAGAAAATGCTGAAGTTTAAACTACAAACCCCGTTAGTGTTCACCCATGCACCTAGCCAAAGTTACTACTCAGCACCTACTGCGAGGCTGCTTTTGTGGGGGGGGTGGGGATGGAGGGAATCACATAGAAGCTAATTACATTAAAATCTCCTCAAGAGTTTATGGTCTTGAGGGAAGAAGGCATGTGACAGCACAGATGTCCTTTTCCAAGGCACAGGAGCATTGGGGAAGACAATCTTAAAAACATTGGTAAATAATCAAAATCATCTGCACTTGTTCTCTGGCCACACTGGAAAGGAACAGCTATTCCCCTGTCCTCATTCCCTAAGTGAAGTAGCTCAGACAGAAGGATCTGTGACTTGTACAAGTCCTCAGAGCAGGCCTGTGTGGGTATGAAACCGCATTGTGTGGCCCATGGATGGATGCATCATGTGTTTGAAAGTCCATTTAACAGCTTATTTTTTAAGCTGTAAATCATGAGCACAGAGCCAAATATCTAAGTAAATGTTTAAAAGCTGATGGGTACCAGTGGCCCATGCCTGTAATCCCAGCTACATGGGAGGCCGAGATGAGGAGTATCCAAGTTCAAGGCTAGTCTGGGCAAAGAGTTCACCAGAACCCTGTCTCCAAATTAACCAGTGCAAAATGGACTGGAGGTGTGGCTCAAGTGGTAGAGTGCCTGCTCTGCAAGCACAAATCCCTGAGTTCAAACTCCAGTCCCACCAAAAAAATTTAAAAGCTCCCAGAGGGAGAGCCTTACCTTTGAGGCTAAGAGGTGAGCTGTTGCTGGATGTATTTCTGCTGCTTTCCAAGCTGCTTGGCCGTGATACTGAAAGGAAATGTGACATTTAACATGAAGGGTCAGTGACCAGGTAGATCCCAGGTTAAACCATCTCACCTGAGAAAAAAGCGTAGGCAAAGCAACTGTACGCCAAAGCTCAGGCCAGCGCCATCGCATCAGCAAGGTGGGTCTGCGGAATTCTCCATGCCATTTGTCATCCCCGCACCCAACCAAGCTCTCAGCACTCAGCCGGTTCTTGGCAGACGACAACTCTGGCTGTCTATCTGCACCAGGTTAGAGCTGCTATTTAAAACAGCAGCACCCAAGCAATCTCACACACAGAGCCCCACTACAGAAATCAGACAAACGCCTGCTCTGGCAAACCCAGCGGTGGGGTGTGCGGCTGCTACATCACTTCACAGAGCTTTCCAGAACACAGCAAACAGCCCCTTTCAAACAGGAAGGAGGTGTCGTCGATGAAGCAGGTGCCTACGTACAGGTGACCACAGGGAGGGGCTGCTGGGACCTGGGGGTGAAGACGACACTGCTTCTCTGGGTCATTTGCTAGACTTCAGCTCCTCTGCCATTACCTGCCTCAAATTTACATCTGCTCCAAAGGGAAAATTTGAGGCTTACAGTGACAAGCGGAAGGACCCAGTCCTCCTGGCTGCTCTCGATGCTTGCCTGACTGGATCTTCCCCACAATGCCCTGCTGCAGACCCTCCAAAAGGCTGGCACCAGCCACTACAGAGGACAAAACATCCCTGCCAGGGAACACAGTCTCCCCAGGTCTATCTTCCAGCAGCCTGCCCCATGTCAGCATGTCTTGTGAGAAAACATCTTTCCTGCTGGCTTCTGAACCCTGGGGGGGCAGGGGAGAGACACTGGACAGTGCTTCAGTCCTCTATGCGAGCCCCAAGCACACTGGGCTGAACTGAACGAGAGCCTGCAAAAACACTAGAAGGCCCTGGGCTTGTTGCACCCAGGGAGAATCCACCCAGGTTTCCTGGGTCTACAGGGCCCAGGTCCCAGTGTTGGTGAGCGCTGAAAACAGCAGGCACCTGGAGACACTTGGTCAGAACCGCATGGTACAGTGCCCTTTTTGAGCAGGGAAATCTGAAACAAGCCAGTGTGCCTCTCTGAAAAGGCACTAAACTTTGCTACAAGGAAACTGATCTAAATCACAGGCCCTGAAAACACCTTTATCTATCTATCTATCTAGCTGTCTGTCTGTCTATGTATGTATGTATGTATGTATATACGTATCTATCTATCTATTTTGGGGGGTTTTGAGACAGGGTCTCACTATGTATCCTAGACTGGTCCTGAACTCACCTTGTAGCCCAGGTTGGCCTGGCTCTCCATTTTCCTGCCTAAGTGCTGAGACTACAGGTGTACACCACCACGCCTGGCTTACCTTTGTTTATTAAAGGTGCTTTCCCTTCCCTGTCTTGACAAGAGAAGCTGGAGTTGTGTGAAGAAAGCCTGTGTGGTTAGCTGACCATCACGAATTTGGCTCCTCAATGAATATGCCTAGCAGGTTTCTCCATGTTTAGTCCCCCACTGGCTGTAAGGACAGAAGGGCTCTCCAGGACCAAATGCACCTTTATTCACAGAAATTCTGTCTAACTTGTGTGGACGCATGTCACACCATCACACTCACAGGTAGTAGAGAGGGTGGGAGATAATCCAGCTCCCTCACTTACTGCTCATGGCCTCAGATGCAAACAGAATCCAGTGTCCACCTGCTACGGTTTCCTTTGTAAGTATTGTTTTCCTGCTCTTCTAAGCATTGCTTTTCAAAAGCTGAGGGCTGGAGGTGGAGCTCAGAGCTAGAGCATCTGCTTACATGTGGGACGCCCAGGGTTCATCCCCAGCACTGTTATCCAGAAACAACCCAAAGCAACTTGTAATTGTGAGAAGTCTGGGGTCATTTACTAGTTCTCCTTCTGCAGATCTATCCTAGATCATAAGACAAGTGCTTCTCACATGCTAAGACTGGATCCCACCATACGGACAGTGAGAGGCCCTTCTGAAACGGGCACTGCTGTGTACATCACCAGACCTTCACACCTACAGGGGTGCTTTATAGAAGGGTGGGGGCAGAGCTCCCAGAACCGGAACTCCTGGGAGGCAATGAATGAATCCCCTGCCTTTTGAGGTGCGCAAACAGGAGTTGTGTGTGGAGGGCCCTGAGCAGAGCAGAGGAGCGGGGCTGGAGAGACTACGAGTCTCCATCTCCACAGAACAACCCCACATCGCCCCATACCCCCATGCCCAGTAGACTTCCACACTGCTTAGCTGGAAGGAAAAATGCCATTGACAAAAACCAAAGTAGAACCCATACTGAAGGGCACAGCAAGTGGCCACTCACCGTGCTGCCTGTTGTAGGAGCACTCGAGCTCCAGCGGCGGCTCGCTGAGGTTGTCTTCTGAATTACAGCCTAAGGGAGAATCATGCTGGTGAGTCTGGAGTCTGGAGAGCCTAACACCCACAGAAAAACCCCAGTCCTTGGCTGGAGAGCCAGTGCTGATCCCTGCCAGAGAACTGTGCCAGAGTCCAGTTCCTGGGGATGAGGGAGAGGAGTGTGAGCGGTGCCTTGGGACTTCCCTCTTCTATTCCCCCTCCCCTCCAATATCTTTCTAGCTGGGAAGAAAAGACACACCAACACACCGAACTCCTATCCAATTTAAATCGCACTTCTGCCTGCGCATGACTGGGAATGAAAGGCCTAAGACTAAGACAAGGAGCTGGTCAGCGCCCCAGGAGCCCCTCCAACCTCAAAGGCCAGCGGCACCAAAAGCAGAGGGCTGAGGGTCACGCCGATGTCAAGCAGCAGGAGGAAGGAGAAAGAAAAACTACTGGGACCCACCGCCTGGGGGAGAGGCTGCCTCCTGGACAGCAAGTCCTGCACCCTCAGATCCTAACCAGATGTAGACCCAGTAACCTACCAGGTAGCCATCAACCAGCCTCTTCCTGAGGACGGAAAAACGCCCTATGCTCCAAACCTGCTAGTTTCTGTTTAAGAGCAGAACCAGGGTCCCCTCCAAAACAGCAAAAGGGTCTCCATTTTGAAGGCAGCCATATGCCCACCAGAAATGAATATGCAGAGTAGAGGGTCCCTTGAGTATGGGGACCCTGTCTGTGTTGGTTTCTTTTGCACCAAGTCTGTGCTTGGCCAAGGCTTCCAGAGTTGAGTGGGTGGCGGTACTAGGAAAAAGAACCTTTCTGGCACTCAGACTCCCAACATCACAGAGGCAAGCACACCCACCTCCTTTAGCTGTTTGTTTCCTTTCTTGGGTGTTTTCACCTTTCTTCAATTAGAGAGATGCCTTTTCCAGTTTTAGGCATTACTTTTCCTTTCTGCTTGCATGTTTTAAATTTCTAAATACTTCTTTATCACTCCTTTTCATAGCATCCTGTTCTTGTTCTGTGGGCACAGTAGCTTCTCTTACCGCTCAGACTACTGGTGCTGGACATTTTAAAGTTTTCATCTCAGGCTGGAGGCATGGCTCAAGTGGCAGAGCACCTACCTGGCAAGCACAAGGCCCTGAGTTCAAACCCTAGTACCGCAAAAAAAAAAAGAAAATGTTTTCATCTCTGTGCTCCAGGGCATGCTAGTTTACTCCAGTTGCCTTCGCCATTGGTTCTGCTCTGTTTGGGGATGCAGGCTCCCCATCGGTGTCCAGGGAATCCCTGACCTTCTGCGGGCTTCACCTGGCAACACCACACTATGCCATTTAGGTAGCAATCTCCCTAGCTAATGAAATCACTCAAGGACTATCTTAATCTTGTGCCTGAAAGTGAACATGCATAGCTATAGATCTTGGGAGATAACACATTTTTAAATCCTTCACTGGCCCTCGTTTCAGTGTGGCACATTTGTCCTCAGTTGTCACTGGACTTCCAGGTCAGGGACCCTTTCACTTATCCTCTCTAGAGAAAACATCTCCAGACTCCTGCAGTCTATTACCTGCTTTTATGCCAGCCCTGGTACCCCCAGCCTCCTGCCCGGATGGTGGCAGTAGGGTCTGAGGCTTTTCACATGACACGGGGCTCCTGAAGGTTCAGTTAACCATTCAAAGTCACCTGGCTGGTAAGTAGAGCTAAGGCTTGGGCCTATACCTGCGACCCAAAGCCTTGACAACTTGACCCTCTGCTCACACCTCTGAGCCTGGGTCTTCAGGAAGGCTCCTGACCACTGCCCTGCCCTCTGGAAGGACCACACTCACCTTTGGTCCGGCCTGTGTGCCGGGAGATAGGGGTGGAGGTGGAAGAGGCTGCTGTGATGGCTGAGGATGAACAGGTTCGGGGGCCCGACTCCGAGGGCCAGGACTTGGAGCCCGGGTCTGCAGAAGCGTCTGTGCGGTCAACACTGCCTCCGTGTGGAGACGTTCGCTTTGGTTTTAGATCCCCAGGGCCTGGGGCAGAAGATGACACTGAAAAATGAGGCTGCAAACCTGTGGTCAAGGCTGGACAAGCACACTGAGGCCTAAAGTAGGTAGAGCAGGGCACATGGACAACAGACACACAAGCAGGGCAGCTGCCCCTCCCAGCTGCAGTTTAAATGTGGGAGACCCCAAGTCTGGCCAGCCCGGAAAGGCTGGGAGGAAACAGGAGAAGTCAAAAAGATAAACAAATGGGGCAAAAATGCAACACGCTAGCCATAGCTCACACTTCCTCTTCAACACCATACACGACTCTGATCCCCGATTTCCAGTGATCCTAACAGATGCCCGCTCCGGACATCATACTCCAAACCTGCTGCAGACGCACTGAAGATCCTGCCACTGGCTTCTGGGAGCTTCAGAAGGAAGCCCACAGCCAACCGTACAATACCTCACCAATACAAGAAGAGGCTTAATCTGCATGGCAAGATGGGTCACAAGGTGATTTTTACCTTGTTTTATTGTGCTTTTTTTTGGCAGTGTTACTTGTTCTACCATGAACATGCAAAATCATATATAAAAAAATGCTTAACAGTCCTCCCCCCTTCAAAAAAAACAGAAAACCAGGGGGAGAGAGGATGGATTCTCCAAATACAAGACAAAAATACAATTTGTACAATGTCCCACTCCATGTGTCCCCAGGGCCATTCTTCATGTGGTGATTCGGGTCTGGCATAGACCAGACCCCATCTCTCCTCTCATCCACTTGAGCTCTGGGCTCACTATGCCGTTTCAAGTGCCCAGATCTTATGACTGGAAATGAAGGAAAAATTTGGATCCTGACTGATAACCTTGATGAGAAGCAATTCAAGTCTGCTGGAATGGAGCGGGACAGGCCATCCACGGGGGAGGTGGAGATGAGGATCCAGGGGGGAGCCAGAGATGGGTGAACAGTTAGCATGAGCGGCAGACAGAGACAGCACGATTCCAATAGCATGCTAGAGACAGTCCCAGGGGACAGGCGCCATGGTGGCCCTGGGTCCCCAGAGCAAGAGTCATGAGCTGAAGCCAGTAGTACACTAGCCAACTGTAACATTTTCACAGCTATGGATTTTATTTTTATGGTTATCTTGTTTTTGATGGTGACAACTTGTTTTCCATGGACAATACAATACTGACAATACTTTCAAGACAAATTTAACTGGAAACTGTGAGTCAACTTAAGAGAGAAAACACAAGCAACCACACTGGTGGAAAAGGCCATGGTAAAAATCACGAAGATGGCCCCAGAATGGCTGAAGACAGGGAACAATATGGTGGGTAGACGGCCTCTTTGGGTCCCCCTTTTCTGGGTGTCATTTGTGTACCAATGTTCTTCCTGTCCACTATTGTTTTATTTCAGCATCCAAAATGTCAGGGAATCACAGCCCAGTCATAAAACTTCACTCTGGCTGGGCCAAACCAAGCCAGTTACTCAAAATGCTTGAACAGAGCAATCAATCTTTCAATGCACAGAGCGCATCTAAAGAGGGCCTTATTAGCAGGAGCCAACAACTCAGTGTTCTGACAAAGAAACAGGACAAAAGGGCAGCAACTTAAAACTTAGCTGCTTAAAAATAAGTCTTAAAAAAAACTCACTTAACACAGGCTGTATATTTCAGGAAGCATGACAACAACTGACTGCTTTGGCTTTACACACAGGCATGACGTAAGCTGCAGGTGCAAGGGGGGGGGCACGTGGCCTCGTGACTTACTTAGCATGGACATCCTGGCCCAAGGACACGGGCACGTTTGTCCTGAGGGTCCCCTAAAAGTGGGCTGTGCTGAAGAAATGATCCAAGGAGTATGACAACTCATCTTCTATTTTGTAATCAGAATCCACGTTGGCTATTTTGGAATTGTGGGGAGAAGCAGGGGGTACTACGATGGACCACGTGGCCTTTAGGGACTGGCTTTTAGGGCTTTTTTTTTTTTTTTTTGGTTGTTTGTTTGAATTTTGGAAATGGAGGAAGATACATGATGCAGACACATGGTAAGGGAAGGGATCAGAAATCTCCAATGTCTGAGAGAGAGACAGGCTCATGAGGAGAGGATGGGATGTCGGAGGAAGACCAGAACCGCAGGCGTTTAGAGAGAGCTGGGTGGGCCGTTGGAGACTTGTCTTTGTCCTTGCTTTTGCTTCTCAAAAAGGGACTCTTTTTGCGCTGAGGAGCTAAATTGTTATCACCACCAGGATGACCCAAAAGAAAAAGGGGGGAAAAAAAGACAACAAATGAAATGAATGATAATTACAAATGAGTCTAAATTAGCAAAATGTGTACTTAGGAAATCAAATTCCTGTCCAACCCGGGACAGATGGAACCAATAATACTCAATACTCAGACCAGAAGCCAGACTCAGTGAGTCATTTATGCCCTGACTCAATTGAGCTAATTCAGTGACAACTGTAACATCAACTACTTACTCACTCAGCACATGAGAATCATACAATGCCCAAGGAGCCCATGCTTTAGATGATTTTTCAATTTCAATGTGTTAAATTATTAAATAAGAAAGCCCACTGATGCAGAAGCCAGCTTCTCTTACTCATCCATTTTAATGACGGGGTCCCTGACATCTAGGCTGGTACACTGCTCCTGTTTCTGCTCAGCGACCTTGGAAACACTTAATGACATGCTTCGGGACCACTATCATGACACAGTCTACCTGAAGTACTCACAAATAATTTCTGCATTTCTAAAATCACCTTTTTTGGCAGAATGAGCTTAGAAGTAATAACTTCTTTTTTATGACCAAACTCCATTATGCCAAGAAAGTCATTATTTCCCTTATGATCTCCTTCAAGGAACCTATACTCTCTGGCCTTTAAATTACAGTCTCCACAGGGAGGACAACTGATTTAATTCCTAAACAGGCACTAACATTAACCAACCTGATTTCTGATTTAGGATGAAAGCTGATAGCAGAAGCTCCACTATTTCTTTCATCACAGCACCACCTGGTGGCCACTGCCCACAGTACAGAATAGGAACCAATTTATTCCACATTGGTGGCCCCGCTGCCCAACTTAGGGTGGCTTTAAGCAGGCACCCTGAAGTTTGTTTAGCATCTTCAGAGACCAAAGTAGCTTTGGCTGAGGCAGTGCAAGCTCAGGGGCTTGGGTACCTGATGAAAGATGGAGAGCCACTGAGGACTTCCTGAAGCAGATGTGTCAAAGGCACCCAGGATCTCCCTACAGAAAAGAACTTACCATAAACTTTTCCACTCACAAGGGAGACCTAAACGTGCTCCTACTGTGCCTGTCTCTATGCCAACTTTGGATATTTAAATACACACGAGGAATGACCCACCTCGTTCTAATGTAACAAAAGTGGGGTGGGATAACATGGTCCTGTGGAGTCGTGGGTTTGTCTTCTTCCTGGCTCCTGATATGCCTAGGTAAGAGGCACACCTGCACGGACACACACACCTTCACGTGCGCACACTCGCTAGCCAACGGATCTTCTGGGATGCCCCCCGCCCTTTACCCTCACCGCAGCCAGGTGGGCTGCTCCTACCTTTCCCCACAGGCCCGTTGTGGGCATCACGCTCTTCTGCACAGTTCGAAGCCGATGGGGGGCTGTCAGGGTTCTCTGGCTGTGATCTGAGAGGCTGAGGGGCGGATGGCGAGGTGGGGTCTGAGGGCTCCAGCTGCCAGGGAGGACTCTCTGGGGTTGATTTTAATCGTTCTCTGGAACCCTCTTTCTTTGGCTTGATGAGTTTAACTAAGGCTTTGGCTCCAATCCAGTGGTTCTTCCTAATCAGAGGAGATTTTAGAAGGCACAACCAGTGCTGTCATACCCGGCCCCCCAGCTCCCACTCCCCCAGGCTCCCTAACGTGGCCTAGGGTGTAGCCGAGTGGTACACATGTGCTGGCATTCATTTGCAAGACTCTGGGTTCGAGCTCTGGCACCACAAAAAAAAAAATCAAAAAGGATGATGGTGCCCGTGCAGACTCCATGATCCTATCTGGGGCTTAGAAATTAGGGTGGAATTAGACTGCATCTTATTCTCCATAGGACGCAGGATGGGCGGTTGTGGCAGGGGGCACCACGTTAGAAATCCACGCCGCTTTCCCAGGAGAAGGGCACTTCACGTGAAGCCAACAGCTCCTGCTGATTTGTGCAACATGGAGGAATGGGGCCGTGCTGTGCTAGCTGGCAATTTTTGTCAAAAAGTAGTCTTCAGGAATATTTCCTGGTAAAGTTAGTAAAGTGAAATAACTGATTTGTGTGTGTGTGCGTGGTACTGGGGATTGCACCCAGGGCCTCAAGCATACTAGGCAAGCACTCTAGTACTTGAGCTACACCCCTAGCCTTTTGTTTGTATGGGGTTTTTTCCCAATAGGATCTCTAACTTTGCCTGGGCTAGCCTCAAACTGGCAATCCTACTGCCTCAGCCTCATGAGTAGCTGAGATTATAGGTGTGCTCCACCATGCTTGGTGAAGTTGGCATCCTAATCATTCTGTGACATGGAGCAATCTGGACTTGGGGTGGGGGGTTGGTTTCCCAGGGAGTCTGGATTAAATTAAAGCCAGCATATTTAATTTAAAAGAAGTGTTGAAGCTTCCTTTAACCCATGCCCTGGGTTCCTACCCTGACCCCAAATCTAAACACTTTCCAAGTTCCTCCCATTCCTCATCTCAGCCTCAATTTCCTTATCTGTGAAATGGAAGACTGTGACTGAGGGTCTGAAATTCTGTGGCACTGTGACTTCAAGAGCCCCCTTGAAGGATTCATGGTGATTTCAACTTCAAGGTGGGGCTGGCCCAGGACAAACCAAAGGGACAAAGAAAGAACTCCTTGATAGAGACCAGCATCTCCAGACACTGAGCCTGCCCCACAACAGGCTGCAGCTCATGGGAGCTCAGACCATGTTTGAGAAGACATCCGGGGTTCTGCGAATCCAGAGGATTTGCACACGACCAACAGACAGGTTCCCATGTGCAGCCCATGCTTCCTTCCCACCACAGGAACATGGCTGTCCACGTCATGTTCAATCTTGAGACAAAACTCTGACAAGGCAACCTTGCCACCTGGCTTTAATAGCTCTGAGACCACAGACTTTCTGCCCTTTTTCAGGGCAGAAATTAAGCAAAATTAAGCCTGTGTCTCATCAGGGTTAGCTGGCATTCACCATCCCTCCCAGGACAAGTTGGAGTGTGCAGGACGGGGTTGAAAGAAAGCCTAACTTCCTTCACCTGGGGGGCGCTCTGCACAGAGGGCTTCCAGGTGGTAAAGGTGGGGGCCTGTAAATGGGGTGCTGTTTGAGACACCTCGCCTCAAGGAAAAGCCAGCTGTGGTCTTTGTCCTTAAGTCACGGTATCTTAATCAACTCACTTCTTAGGAGCAGGATCATAGAACTTGTACTGGTCCATGATTTTTTCCTCCAGTTTTTCTTTATGTCTCCGTAAGGCATTTAGTTTATCTCTGTGAACAGAAGAAAGCTATCAATCCAGTTCTCACTAAATCAAATAAAGGTGCTCATCAGCCTAGCCTGGACCAGAGGCTGGTGTTTTCTGGGATTCAGACCCAAGGGTGCCCACCACCACACTGGTTGCTGAATTTAGAATTTGTGAACAGAAGCCCCAGCATGGGTCCAGAGGGCTATACGACCCTCACATCACCTAGGACCAGCTGCGAGTGACCGCAAGGGAGCAGAGTTCTAACAGTTTAAAAATTGCACTCAGAAGCCACAGGACCTCCCCACCAGGCCATTCAGGACACTAGGCACCCCCAGGGATGCACACAAACACCACTGGGCATTGAGGTTGAAAAGGTCAGTTTAGGGCTGGTGGAGTGGCTCAAGTGGTAAAACGCTTGCGTAACAAGTGTGAGTCCCCGAGTTCAAGTCCCAGTACTGCCAAAAACAAAAAAAAAAAAGGAAAGGTCAGTTTAGTTTAAGAACTTGGCCCATTCCACACTGGGTATCTGCTAATACTCCCAAGGTAGCAAACTACAGCTTTCATGGGCTAGGAAGAGAAGACAGAGAGCAAAGCAGAGCTGAAAGGCAGAGGAGAGGTGGGGCCTGCAGCAAACCTGAACACGCCCTAGGGCAGCCAGCTGCCACCATTTGGGAAGAATGAGGGTCCAGCAGGGGGACCTTTTGAGAAGCCAGGTGAGGAAGCAAATCTCCTGGTTGCTAAATGCTGGAAACTAGTTCACATTTTCAAAATCACAGCAAGAGGCCAGAGATACCTCTTGAAGCCTGGTGAGACAGCTCAGATCCCTGGTGTCCTCAGATGAGGAGAGGGAACCGCTCCTGTTCCTTCATCCTCAAAGCTGCCCAAAGAGGGCTTTCCCAAGAGCTCAATGTGAGGTTGCACCCTGGGAAAAGGGGCTGGAGCTCTGCTCCCAGCTCAACGTTAGTGTCTATCACTGTCCTCACGCTGTATAGCTTTTGGGGCTATGTTTGATCCCACAGACACAGAAACACACCAGACCTGGAGAAGGATCCAGGAACTGTGCCAGTCTACTGCTGGACACAGACACTCTCTAATGCAAAAACATCACCCAGTGACCAACCCCCACCCCCACACACCCGGGACCAGTCTCCTACACCTTCTAGTTAGTGCCGACCCCACCTCCGCTGACAATGCTATCACAAGGATTATACACAGTCAACTTCAAGCAGCTGTCATCTCTACCCCTAATTACAGTGTGGGTTCACACACAAACCATTCTTCCATAGGGGGCACGCAGATGAAGCAGGGAGAGCAGGAAGAAGTCTCGTTACATCAGAGCTGGGGCAGCACCCAGAGGGTTCAGTGACCACGACCCTCCACAAATGCATCTCTTCTTGCCTTTACCACACTCAGCACACCAGGGCCTGCCCGCAACGCCCATGATGGGGAGGGACATATCAGTCACAACAGCACAGAGTGGTGAAGCCACCTGGATTATTGACACACATCTGGAACCATGAGTTTGCAAGCACCAGGGTTCTTCCTTCACTTCTGGCAATTGCCCGGGCCCCACAGGCTTGAATCCCATTGAAAACTCCCAGTGGATCCAACATCTGTAGCTGGGTACCCTGACTTTCTTGTCCTGATGGCTCTGCACTTTTCTAGCACCTAGACCACCTGCCACCTGTCATGTCCCACCTACCATAACCACCTGGCCTGCCTCCTTCATCTTGTGCAGCAGCACACACTGGCAGCATCTGGCTGGGAGAGGGTCCTGCTCTGTTCACACCCTATTACCCCAAGGTACACTAAGGCTGAGGACAACACACAGGGCATAGCAAACTCCCTCTCCACAGAGTCAGGGAAAAGACACAAGAAAGAATCAGCCTTTCATCTGAGTTCCGCCCCAAATTCTACCTGAATTGGTAAAATGTCTTTTTGGTGCTGCCCTCTTAACTTCAAAGGCACAGAAGGAGCCTCCAGTGATGGACAGTGACTTTGAAAAAGCAAACAAAAGCCAACCACCACCACTTCCAGAAATCTAGAATGTTCCAATAAAACCTGGGACACCTGTGTTGGTGACATGGTCCACCTCCTGCCCCTGAAACCCCAATGGCCAGGGGCTGCTCTCTGTCCAGAATATCACGGGCCTGGTGGGAGAGGGGAGCAGGGCCTTCAGAGGCTGAGGACCGCTTGCTGTGTGGGCTGGAGGGCTGGTCTGGGGGCCTGATGACAAGCGTGCCCACCACCGCCTTACATGTACTGCTTCTGCTCCTCATGGAACTGCTCCTTGCTCTCCGTGTTCTGCTCCAGAAGTGTCTGGTTCTGCTGGCTCAGCAGCTGGATCTGGCTCAGCAGGTGACGGTTCTCCTCCTCCAGGTTCCCCTTGAGACGGGAAAGCAGCTGAAACACAGGCCAGCAGCAAATGACCATCTGCCACAAAGTATTACCACCACTGGAACCCCAGCTTCACAAAGAAGGAAAAGAACAAATGCACGAAGTTGCTCATCTCAGTATTCTCTAATAGGGAAAACAGGGAAAGAAACAGAGTCAGCAACATGGCTGCATTCCGCCTTCAACTGCACGCCCAGTGCCAGGCAGTGTGTGGCTACTCAGAGCCCACAGTTCAGCCGCTGCTCCAGGTGCACGACACCCTCAGATGCTGAAGGCTTCATACAGAAAGAACACGAACCTCTCACTCGTGATGTTTTTACCTATCACATACTGAAATGATATACTGGTTACATAAGGCGTATTATTAAAGTTAATTTCATCAGGGCTGGGGATGGTGCTCCATGCTAGGCTAGGGTTTGCCAAGCATGTACAAAGCCCTGGGTTCCAACCCCAGCACTGCCAAAAAGAAAAAAAAAATTTACTTCATTTCAAAAATCTTTTTAAAGGTAGCTACTAGAAGATGCTAAATTGCATGCTTTAATTATAATTCTTCTATTATATTTCAACTGGACAGCTCTACTCTAAATAAGAGGTGGTACACTTTTCCTGTCCAAAGTCAGAGATTAGAGATCTTAGGCTTTCCAAGCTACTCTGTGTCTGTTGCAGCTACTTTGCTCTTGCAGTAGGAAAGCAAACGTCATATCACACACATACAACGACTGGCTGTGTCCCAACAAAGCTTTACTTACAACCCTGACACTTAAACTTCATAAAGTTTTCAGTTGCCAAAAATTACTACTATTCGTTTGATGTCTTTCCCCCAACCATTAAATAACTTTAAGAGCTATTCTTAGTTCCCAGGCTGTGTAAAGACAGGTGGCAGGCAGGATTTGGCTTATAGGTTGACAGTCACCAATTTCTGTTCTAGAACACTACTATGATGCAGTAGGAGGGTCACAGGCTTTGGAGGCAGAGACTGGGTTCCTGTCCTTTACTTACAGGGGACAAGGATGGGGACTCCAGCTCCTAGGTTAGTTAAGGATTACATGGCCAAGCACACAGCAAAATGTCTTGCACACCACAGATAGACGTATTCTCTCCTATTTATGCCATTGCTATTACAACTCTGATTCACCAATAGAAAGATCAAAATCCTATCTTGAATATTATTACGCACAATCCACGTGCATAAAATGAGCAGCACTGGAAGGGAAAAGGAGGTGACACTATGCCCGACAACTTCCTTCACTAGGCACACTTCATGATGGCTGCTGAGAGACTATTTACACAATACATAAAATAAATACCATAATAAAAACGCCACTTTCTACAGTGTAAGGAATTGCACTAGGCTTGGAGTGAGACATACCACCCATGTGGTTGGTCAGCTGCTTAAGGAAGAAAATCCATCTCTGAAAAGGAAACACTAACCACTGGAAAGACCTGGCTGAGGTGCCAAGTCCTGAAGAACCAAGTGCCACTGGGCCCTCCCTTTGGCCTGAGCCCACGATGACAGGGTTGCTGCTCTTCTACCTCATTAGACCCTGGCAACCCCAGCAACAAACAAACCCAGCTAATGACACATGGTGTCCCAGTAAGAGGTGGGGTGAGCGAGGCGAGGGTGCAGAGCTCAGAGCCAAGGTCTGCCCTTCTCTCATTGCATTCATTCTGCTTGGCTTTTGGGAGGGGTTGAACTGTGCTCCTCTAAATTTACACACTAAAGCCCTAAGGCCCAGTCATTTGGAATGTGACTGTATTTGGAGGCCCTTTAAAGAAGCGATCAAGTTAAAATGAGGCTGGCTGTGGGGGAGGCCCTAATCTAATCAGATTGGTGTCTTTGTGAGAAGAGAAATCGGTGCCCACAGTGAGATACCATGGATGCACACACAGAGTGAAGACCATGCTCCATGAGGACACACGAGAATGTGCCCATCTGCAAGCCAGGGAGAGGCCTCAGGAGGAACCAGCCCCATCAGCTTACTGACAGGGGTGAACTCCACCTCCATCCAGAGTGTAGGGACTCAATGGCTGTTGAGTGGTGCTGTTTTATCATGACAGTTGAAGTGGACTTAAGGCAGCATCCATCGGAAGCCTTTTTACAAGGACTGGTTTATGTTCCCTGCAGTTTTGTTGACTCCCCACAACCTGCCATCCCTGCAACAGTCCCTTTACCTAGTCTTCCCATGACTAAACCATCTCTGCTCTCCAGAAGTCCCCCCGCTTTGCTGCACAAATCAGCCCCTTCCCTGAAAACCCCACCTCACCCCCACACATCCACATCTGCCACCCCAACTACGGCACAATTACAGCCTTTTCCGTGTGGCCTCCCCCAGAGCCTCCAACCTCTGTCAACCAAGCTCTCTTCGATAATCCTCCCACACCTCCTGTCACGGTACAGTCCCTGGAGAGCGAGGGCTCCTTGGGCAGTGCTACTACTCTAGGGGCCCCCAGGCACTGGGCCCAAGGTCTCTCATCCTTGGTGGTCAGCCCATGACCTGGCTGGGAGACTGAAGACCAAGCAGCTCAGCACCCTGGACCTTGGTTTTCTCACTTGTGATGTCTTTCAGGGATGTCCCAAGAGGTGCGTGGGACTCACCTGCTCATCCACCCATCTCTGCAGCCATCCACCCATCTCTGCAGCCATCCCACCTGAAGAAAGGGGTTTGCTGCCTATGACAAGCATTTCCAACCCAGCTGGGGCTCCTGAATGAGTCTCCCTCCTGACCGCTCTGCCCCAGGACTCTGAGCAGAGTCGGCCACACTCCAAAATGGGGCAAGTTCAGGCCATTTTGCCAGAACAGTGTGGCTACTGAAATGAAGAGCTATAGGAAGAAGACTGACAGAAAACAGTTGGCTGATTCCGTGACCCCTCTACGGACCTCAGAGAGCAAAGGTCAGGCAAGGAGATGTCTTCTGACATTCCTACCAAATGAGGTGTCTAACCCTCTTTCAGATGCCTCTGACTGACCTCAGCCTCGGGCCACCCGCGCACATCTTAGAGCAGGCACCCACGCAGACCGTGGCCGCCTGCTCTAGTGGGCCGAGGGCCTCACCTCACAGTGGTTGTCCAGCTTGGTCAGTGAGATGTCCATGCTCTGGTGCTGCTCCTTCAGCTCGTCGAAGCGCGCCTGCCAGCGGTTCAGGTCCAGCTGCGCGTTGTTCAGCGAGGTCTTCAGCTCCTTGGTGTGGGCGTGCAGCTCCTCATACTCCCCCTTCAGCTGGTGGTGCAGGAAATTGACCCTGGGGGTGGAGAGGGGGAGAGGGAGAGCCACAGGGCTAAGGAGTGAGCTAAAGAGAGAATGGTCCAGAGCCCCAGGAATCTACGAAACAGCTCTGACAACAAAACCTCTCCGAGCCTCAGGCTTTTTTTCATGTGTTAAAGGAGAGGGTTGAACAAAACTGGTGGTTTTCAAACCATGTTCTTTGGGGTTCTATGAGGGTATCCCCGGTGCCAGCACACTGGGCCTGGGGGGAAGGCAAACAGGAAGGCTCAGACACTGGCTTTAACAAAGCATCACTGCTACTGCCCCTTCTGTTATGGCTTTAGTGTCTTTGCATACTTGGAGAGAAAGCATCGTGCTGGTGGGAGAAAAAAAAACAAAGGCAACATGGAGCCAGAACATTCTCTCTCTAAAATTCTATGTGTACGTGCCCAGCACCTCTTCTCAATTCGGAACCACTTTCTCCTTTCAATTCCTAAGAGAAATAAAACACGATGGCAGGGAACTATGTAAGTCCACTAAAATCGCCCCATCTGAGTACCCATGAGACAGCTGGGACCTCTGAGGCTTGTAGCAAAAAGTTCAGCTCAAATTACTGGGAATTTGTGGGTTCGATTTATTTTCTAAAAATCAAATTGGTTGCCGACATTTAAGGTGTCTAGCTTCTCTAAGAGAACAGGAACAAAGGAATGATAGACAGCCCAGGCCAACACTGTAGGTGCCTTTCTGCTGGGGTACACGCTGCACCTCACTGTCCGTGCCCATCGGGGGGCACTGTCACTCCCATGTGTTTTAGCTGCCTGGTCACCACAGGCAGTTTGTATAAGTCACCACAAGGCTGTGCAGGAAGTAGAGTTTATGAGGTCAAGATTTTGAGAGACCAAGATCTAGATTCAACCGACTGCCATGAACTAAAAGCCTTAACCTTGAGCAACTTATTTCATCTCTGAGCCTATGAAAAAAACCCAAAAGCCAGTATTCACAGTCAGTTCTGAATATGCACGGCAGTTCTGTCCTATACAGCCACAGCAACACTGACTTACTGAATTCTGAGCCACTGAGCTGGGGGAACACAGGATTAGGCTCCTGCCAGCCTCTGACATTTGTGTCAACTGATCCGATGTAACCCTACCTTACGTGGAGTCTGTTTAAAGTCACCTTTAGGTAATATACCCACAGCCAACACCTCTGTGACTCTGGCCTCAATGAAGGTGGTCATCTTTTCTCTGTAGGGCACATCACAGCCTTTCTGCATGCGAGGCCACAAGACAACACTTTAGCACTGAGTGTGTGCGTGTGTGCGTGCGTGCGTGCGTGCGTGCGTGTGTGTGTGTGTGTGTTGGGGCGGGGTGGAGGAGGCGATTTTAAAAACACTGAAATCACAACCCATAGCAGAAAATATGAAAACCATGGTGCTAAACAGGGTTTGAAAAGGACTTTTGTTTGTAACAGAAGAGATGAAACAAAGCAAAGTGTTGCCCGGTTCGACTTCAGTTGGGAACCTGCGTGTCAACTGGCTCCAGTATCTTGTGGACTCTGCGTATCCACAAAACCCCACTGACTTTGGTGTTACAAACACACACTGGCAAGTAAGTAAATTCACAATGCAGAATCTGGGAACAATGAGGACTAGCAATTCTGATTCCTGAGAGTGGTGCAGGGTAACGTTTGATGATGAATATAGCTGCTGTCACAGTGACACTACAGTGAGAGTATGTGATTGCCCGAATACCACCTGAGTCCTTGTGTCCCTGCAACCAGTTAGATTTGCCCTTCACCTCCTCACCTAGCTAGACGCTACCACAACAGTGAAAAAAACCCCACATGACCAGGGAACTCACTGGACCTCCCCTTCATGGCTGCAAGTGCTGGTGTGAACAGAATCTCAGTGCTGATGCCGGTGCCCATAAGGCAGGTTGGGATGGCCCAATGGCACCGGTGCTCACCTGTCCAGCTCTCCCCGCAGCCTCTGGTTCTCGCCCATGGTGACGGCGTTTGTCCTCTGCTCCTGCCGCAGCACCTCCCGCTCGGAGGTCAGCACCTTCTCCAGCTCGTCCAGCTCCGCTTTGTGCTTCAGCAAGTCACTGTGCCTGTCGGAGGGAAAGACCTACTGGGAATCTGGCCCGGGCCTTCTTTCAGGTAACTCACATCCCAGAAGACTTTGACACATCCTCTGAAAAAAACAAGGTTCCTTCAGAGACTTCTCTCTGCAGAAGGGCAGGGCATAGGCAGGGAGGCTGGACCAGGCCTGCCAGAGTAGAATGCAGGCAGCACCCATCTGAGAGCCCAGAGTCTGAGTCCTCCTCCCACTTGGTAAGTCCCCATGGTCTCTTTGCTTCCCTGTCACAGCAACCACCTCATTCAGTCACTTGGAACTCCACACCCTTCTCTTCTAGAGAATTATAAATAAGTTATGAGGTGGTTCACTACACATAAATAGATCTAAAAGAAACCACAGAATAAATAGACCTGATTCCACTATGTGTAACAGCTAATCCCTCCTCACTCCTCATAGAAACTCATGTCTCCTCCTTCCTGCTTGGTCCTCCCAGGGGACAGGCCACAGGCTGCTGGGAGTGAGGGAGGGAGCTTGCTCTCTCTCTCTCTCTCTCTCACACACACACACACACAGAGACGCCCTCATACAGGGTTGCATTTTCTTTAATCCTTGTAGGTTGCACAGCTGTCTCTAGGGGGCAGCAGAGCACAAGGGTGGAGGCCCAAAGGCCTGGCGGTTTCTCCCACCCTGTGGAAGCATCTGTGTTCACAGATGACCCAAGGATTCCCCCCAAGACTGAGAGGCACACAGAGCTAGGAAGCAGTGAGGGATCTGAGGCACAACCTTTCAACTGTCTTGTTCATACAAACTCTTCACACACTCCCTTTCCTTCAGTAGGCCTCAGAGACCACCCAGTGCTCCAGGCATCTCCAGACCTCCACGCCTGCTCACATGAGCTGTGCCTGGACCGTCTCACTGCAGCCCATGTATACAGGAGTCAACTAGGAAACCTGCTTAAAGACTTTTAGACATAGGGCAGAGGCTGTGTCTGGCTTTCAGAGTGAGAACTTTCTCATTCACGCTAATCACTCTCAGAGAAATCATACAAGTTTGACAAATAAGGGCCATGGCTGACCGTTCAGGTTCTCCAATTCCTGCTCCCTTGTTGTGCTAGCTCAGCAAAGCACACTGATCAAGTGGATCTTGAACTGTAAGGCACACTTCAGGAGGCTTGCTGAGTACTCAGCATGACACACAGAAAAGATTTGCTAGAGGAAATGAATGAGCGAGGCTGTTCAATCCAAAAGACTACAGACCCTGTGTGGCAGGCACCTACACTCCTAGACCCACCACCCTGGTGCACAGACCAAAGGTGCCTACAGCCATACATCTAACCATCCAAACACACCAAGCAACTACCCAAGGCTGCATTGAGAAGCAATCACAGGCAAACGAAGCGAACTTGACCTTCAGGGTTGGTCCCAACTCCACCTGCAAAAACCTTCCCCCTTTGAGCAGATTCAAGAATAGAAGACACTACTAACAATGTAATGTGATAGGACTCTAGGAATAAGAGGAAGCGGCTAGTGATGGGGACACCATGCTCATATTAGAGCTGTATGAATACCGTCTGTCATGAGCACAGAATTCCTTTCCTGTCATGTAGATGGTAGATGCTATACAGTGAAAGTCACCTGAGTACAGGCTGGGTACAGGAGTAGGGAGACGAAAGTGCCAAGAGGTAGATGATGTGCCTCTTGGTGGGAAGGAACAATCTTACAGTGCTGATGGCTCAGTGGTCCTGAAGGATGGAGTTGGGGTGGATAAAGAGGGACAGCTCCAGATGGCAGCAAAAAGGACATATTAGCTGAGTCAATCAACCAATGTCATCACCGCTCTTGGAACCACAAGCATCACTGATGCCCACACAAGGCTCTTCTGGCTCAACTACATTCACTGGTCCTGAAGATGGGAACTACCTGCATGTTAGCCATTCCCACTGAAAAAACCAACTGCCCAGCCTCCTGTTCAGGTCAACCAACTCAAAGGAAATGCTGTCAGAGGGGCACAGGAAGTGGACAGTGGCTCCCAACTATCCACCTTCAGGATCCCTCTCTGGAGGAGCCTCCCTCTGGTGCGTGAGATTCAAGTAAGCACGATGTCTCACCTGAGGGCATCCAGACCACCCACTGTGGGTCCTGTCACCATCAGTGATACGCACAGCATAGGAGCTCAGCCTACCATGGTCAACTTAATGACACAAAACCTAGTTAATTTCTGTCTCTTTGTGTCTGTCTGTCTCTCTGGAACTTGCAATTCTCTTGCCTCTGCCTCAAGTATGGGTATTACAGGCCCTCAACTCTGCTTACTTTATATATATTTGAAACTTCCCATAATTAAAGGTTAAAAAGAAAAAGGCAAGGCAAGCATGCCAGCCTGACATAAAAGAGGTGATCTGAGGAGCCAGGGCAGGCATAGCCTGCACACTGGCAGCTCCGGAGAATTTCCTCCTGGTCACTGGCTAGGAGAGGAGAAGAGAGGGAGGGAAGAGGGGAAGAGAAAACCCTTCATGGAACAGGGCTTCAAGTGCCCTTGCCTAGAGCCAGGAGGAGGAGCTGTGGCAAATCTCCTCTCCAGCGTGGACTGCCCCTCGATCTCCAGCTGCACAAACTTCAAATCACTGAAGATGACGTTTTATTTCCTTCCCTTTGGAAAGGCTCAGGTGCTCCAACAATGGAAGCAGCAGGCCAAGAGGAAACACAGGAAGAGACGGAGGCAACTGCTGGCCTGGGGAAAAGCCCAGTCCTCTGGGGCAGCCTAGTCTGACAGGCTCACCACACCAGCCCAGCTTTTCCCTAGGCCTCCCCTCTGCTCCCCTGAAGGTCTCATTTCTCCCTCAGGTCCCCCAGACCCTACCTCTGTACCCTCTGCCTCCTCCTGGCCTCACCTCTGAACCCCACTTGCCCCCGTCTCTAGGGTCCCTTATCAACACCCCTAACCATGTCCCATCCCCTATGCCTCACTCTGCACCCCCTGCTTCTCCCTGCTCCCCAGGCCCCACTTCTGCCCTCCAGTCCTCACCTCTCCCCGAGCTCCTTGTGCTGCAGCTCCAGGTTCCGGTGCAGTGTCTTCAGGCAGCTGTGCTGGCAGATGAGGGCCTCATACTCAGAGGACTGGCGCTCGTGTAGGGTGCCCAGGTGCTCATGATCCTGGAGCAGTGCCTCATAGGCAGCCTCCAGCTGCTCCTGCTGCCGCTGCAAGTTCTCATGCTCAGCCTCCTTGGCTGTCTGCTGGCTCTGCAGCAGCGCGCACTGTGCACTGAGTGAGGCACTCTGGGAGCTCAGCGTGGAATTCTCCACCTGCCGTGAGCAGAAACCCACAGGTGGTGAGGTGGCGAGTGGGCCAGGAAGCAAGCCAGACACTACCACAGAGGGACCTCAGGGCAGGCCAGGCTGGCCCAGAAGGACAGCTCTAACAGAACCTAAGGACCTGCTCTGGGAAGGGAACTGAGCAACACAAATGGGCC
The DNA here is from genome assembly GCF_047511655.1 of Castor canadensis. NCBI lineage: Eukaryota > Metazoa > Chordata > Mammalia > Rodentia > Castoridae > Castor > Castor canadensis. The sequence continues at coordinate 17,571,240 of NC_133388.1, read as the reverse complement.
ATCAGATGGTGGGATATCCTGTGTGCCCTCACTGACTATGTAGAATACTGAACAATCCTATCCTAATGGAACTAATTTTTGTAGAATACTATATCCAACACCATCCAAGATCATTAGAAAATGGAACAGGAGTCAGAACTTCCCTGATATTAAAACCAGACAAGATTTTTTCAAAATAAAACAACAAACCAATATCCTATTCTTGTTTTAACAGAATAAACCCCCAATCCCTGTGCCAAACAGTTTCCTGACTATTGTCCCTGTCTCTGTTGGAAAATAGGTTACTATTTTCTCAGAAACTGCATTAATGAATGACCATCCACTAACCATAAATAAAACCAGCATGCTTAGTGGCTCAGAACACTGGTTCTGCTCTTGGGAGTAGAAAATTCACACGGACTTCACAAAAGCTCTGTCAGCTTCTACTGTATAGAAGGCTCGTCACCCTTGCGAACAAAACTTATTTGATCTCTGAATCTTTCCTCAGTCACTCCTAATGACATCTCTAAGAATAGACTCTAGGCAGCATGGCAAAAATATAAGGAAGAACAAAAAAGAGATTTTTTTTTTTAGCCTGTGCGGCCACGGGCCTAACCTTGAAAATGGCTTGTGAGCCCCACCACCTTCAAAGGCCCCAGGTACCTGCAGCTTGGCCGTTTGCGTCTGCAGTGTGGTGGTGTGCTCCTGCAGAAAGGCACTTTGTTTCTGCAATGTCAGGATCTGGCTGCTGAAGGTCATGTTCTGTGTCTCCAGGTGCTGCAGCTGCTCCTTCAGCAGCTGCTTCTCAGCCTGCAGAGCTGCGTTCTAGGGGATGGAGAAGCACATGCCAATCAGACACCCAGCAGGTCGCGCTCACCTGGCTTTACGAACGTGGGCTGTAACGAACTCTCAAGGATGGACGAAGGTCAAAGCCAGGGTCCACCTCTGGGGTGGGAAGTAACAGACACGCCCCTTTGAAATGGACAATCACCAGAAACTTTTAAGAAACAGACCACATGTCATGGGGTACACTGCCAGGAACCTGCAGTGAGTGGGAGGCCAGGACACACTGGTTACAGTCACTTCCGCCTTTCTTTCTTTAATGCTTTTATTTTGTTTCCTGCAGAGTCCAGCTGACTACAGCGCCACATCTCTCACAGAACATGAGCTATAACTCAGCTGTAACTTTCCCTACTGTAGAGAGATAGCAGGTGCTTCAAGGCATGTGGGACCACATCCACTACGCCAGCCACCAGGCTAAGTGCTATCCCTTATCAGCACAGGACTTTGGATGAGCCTCTTACATCTGGCTTAGCTCTCTCATCTGTCAAATAATGAAAATCACCACTACGGACTTCACCAAGTCATTATTGGGCATCAAATAAATCCAGGGAACAGACATACAGTGGCAAGCTTTTTCTGATAAGGGCTGGAGATTTCTGGATTTGCCACCATACTGTCTCTTTCTCAATTATTGAAGGCTACTAATGCAGTTGAAAAGCAGCCTAGATAACACATAAACAAAAGGGTGTGGCTGTGCTCCAAGAAAGCTTTATTTATAGGCACAAGTGGGGGCCGTGGTACTCAACACTGGGACTCAGCCCTGAAAAACACAACACTACAGGAATAGTCTAGGAAAAATTCTACAGGCCAAGTCCTGTCACGTCAGACAGGGAGTGACTAGCCACGGAGACTGTAGATATTGTCCCTTGTTCTAGACTTCTGAAGGGTCTGCAAATGAAAAGGAGCCCCTGGGCCCTGCCAGGAAAAGTCAAGAGGTACCCAGCTAGACCTGATAACCTCAAGACTCTGCTGTCCTGTGTTCTTTACAGGAATGATGTCATATTATCAGGGTGACTAGTAACAGGGCTGCCCCTCTTCTGAGCCTAGGGCCAGGATGCCCACTCACATTGCGCTCCAGCTCAATGGCCCGGTCCTTCAGACGGAGCAGCTCCATCGTGGCCTCCTGCTGGCTTAGTCCCCAGGCCTCCTTCTGCTGGTGACTGGTAAGCGACTTGCCCGCAGGGTGCTTGAGCGAGTTCTGTGAGTGTGTCCCATCCTCCTGAGTCCGTCTGAGCAGTTCACATTCTTCCTTCACCTGCGGGCACAATGACAGATTCAGGCAGGAAGGAACGTGTTCGGAGCTGTTCATGGCTAGAGGGCCCCAGGCCAAAGCCTCAAACTCCCACTATTCATCCCCTGGTAAGGGGCAAGCCAGACCCCCTTATCAGGGAAGGGCAGAAGCCTGGAACCTACATTTGCCCTAATCCCTACCACGTGACGGGTCTTCTTTCTTGCAGGAACCTCCACTCTCTACTGCATTACCTGGAGATGAGGCTGGGGCCCAGGCATGCAAAGACCTTACATCTCACAAAGTCCTTGCCAGTGCTGGAACGGCTTTGCTCCAGATTTCAATTCAAACACATGTTCAAAAAGGTTTGGTGCGGTGCCCGGAAGGTCAGCGTGTGAAGGAGGCAGGCAGCGGGTTTTCCCGCTGTTACTGTGGAGTAATGGCCAAATACAAGACCCCGGCCTAAAGCGGAGGCTTCCAGCAGTCGACAGTTTGCTGTGACACCATGGAGGGTGGCGGAGGAAGTGGCAACAAAACCACAGGGGGGCTGGCGGGCTTCTTCGGAGCTGGCGGAGCAGGTTACTCGCACGCAGATTTGGCCGGCGTCCCGTTAACAGGTATGAACCTGCTGTCTCCTTATTTAAATGTGGATCCACAATATCTTGGTACAGGATACAGATGAGTTTATTTTACCTACTGGAGCTAATAAAACCCGTGGCAGATTTGAACTAGCCTTCTTTACCATTGGAGGATGTTGCATGACAGGGGCTGCATTTGGGGCAGTGAATGGTCTTTGGCTAGGATTGAAGGAAACCCAGAACATGGCCTGGTCCAAACCAAGAAATATGCAGATTTTGAATATGGTGACTAGGTAAGGAGCACTTTGGGCTAATACTTTAGGTTCTCTAGCTTTACTCTATAGTGCATTTGGTGTTATTATTGAAAAAACACGAGGAGCAGAAGATGACCTCAACACAGCAGCAGCTGGAACCATGACAGGCATGTTGTATAAATGTATAGGTGGTCTTCGAGGTGTAGCACGGGGTGGTCTTGCAGGACTAACACTTACCAGCCTCTATGCACTATATAACAACTGGGAGCACATGAAAGGCTCCTTGCTCCAACAGTCACTCTGAAGATTTTGCAAACTCATTCATGGAGGACAGCAATAGTCTTATCAATGAGTCAGCCAAGTTACTTCTACCTATAGTTACTTTGAAAAAGTGGAGATTTTTATTTGCTGTAATGAAGATCATGGATGGTTGACCAGGACCTGCACTTCTTGCTCATAGTGAGTGAAGCCAAAACCCTTTGGTGGCTGACTGAGAAATGCGGTTCTCTTCTCCTTTGGAGACGGTCTTGCAACTGTTCTTTCTCCTCCCACCTGAACTGGAAAACCACTTATTCCCAGAATTCAGGTCATGCTTATTATTTTATCACAAAGTATGTTCCTTTAATAATCTGAAACTGTATTGTTGGCCTGTATTCCAAATAAAGGGTGAAAATGAACAACAAAAAAAAAGGTTTGGTGCACATATGTGCACAGGTGTGGACAGTATGTATGTGTGAATGAGGCACATCTATGTATGTATGCAGAGTATGGGCACACGTGTGCATGTGGGTGCCAGAAAGCAGACAAGTGTGCACAACTTCTCAAGACCCTGTCCCACGTGTGGGCACCTATGACACCTGCACCTATCTGCTTGGGGCCCAGCGCTCAATTGCACAGGACTCTCATGATGTGTGCCCTTCATGAGCTCTGCCTCCTGGACAGAGCTGCTCTGAGCTGTTGCCCCCTTTCCCAGACACTCTTCTGGCTTTATCCTGCCCTCTTATGTCACCCTGATGGTGGCACCCTCAGGGATCCTATAGCTCATCCATGCCCACCCTAAGACATGGTATCCAGGCCGCCTTTGGCTGCCCAGGTGAGGCAGACACCTGGCAGGGGGAACCCAGCTCAGCCTCCCCCTGCTCTTACCATCTGCAATTCACTCTGTAGTTGGTGATTCAGGCTGGCTTTTTCCTCCATCTGGGCTTCCAAGAACGTAATCTTTTCTTCTTTCATGGTCAATGTTGTTTTTAATGCTGATTCATTTCTGCCATCCAAAATTTTCAATTTTCTGAAAAATACAAGATACAACAGCATTATTTACTTGCCTCTTCACCCCCACACCTCAGTCCTCCCACTGCCAACCCTCCTCTCCTTCCATTAGGTTGTTCTCCTGCACCTCCTGCAGCAGGTGGCCCAGGGGGACCTGGAAGCCAACCCATGACTCAGAGCCCTTCCTGGATTCCTCAGCAGGCACAACGAAGACAGCCTCACACAAGACACCACTGCTACATTTTATAGCCACTGCCTTAGGGAGGTGTTCTGTCATGGCTATTTTTTTACACATGGGAAAACCGAGTCTTGGAAAGGTTAAAGCAATTTGCCCAAGGTCACAGTGCTAGGTATATGGTAAGGATGCAGCCTTTACACCACACTAAATGGGCATCCCATTAGCAGCCTCATTAATGAGGCTTGTTTGTTCCAAGTCCAGGGAAAGTCCAAGACATTAAACCATTTAAGAAAGAATGGGCCAGGCACTGGTGGCTCACGCCTGTAATCCGAGCTACTTAGGAGGCAGAGATCAGGAGGACTGCAGTTCAAAGCTAGCCTGGGCCAATAGTTGGTGAGACCCTATCTCGAAAAACCTTATCAAAAAAAAAAAAAAAAAAGGGCTGGTGGAGTGGCTCAAGGCGAAAGCCCTGAGTTCAAGCCCCAGTTACTGACCCCCCACCCCCAAAAAAAGAAAAACTGGTTGAGAAAAGCTGCAATAGTCAAATTAAAAATAAGAAGCCTTGCCAGCCACAGTGCCTGTAATCTCAGCATTTGGAAGACAGAAGGAGGAGGATCTTCAGTTAAATGCCAACCTAGGCTATACGGCAAGACCCTGTCTCCAAAAACAAAAATCTCCTCCAGGGACAAGTCCTGGACTACAAAGGACAGGGGCTCAAGGAGCCATGTGAAGCAGTGACTAAGGCTGACAGCACCAAGGCTCAGGTTCAGCAGTACAGGGGACTGTCCTCACGTGTCACTGTGGCTGTTATCGTCCTGCAGCAGTAGCTCCTTGCTGAGGCCAACCTTCTCCAGTTCCTGGCTCAGCTTGTCCAGCTCACTGGTCAGCTGCTGGCTCTTCAACTTCTCTAGCACCAGGTCCTGCAAAACAAGACACAAGCATTTATGGGAACCTGGCAGAGTCAACACCAGGGAGGCCAGGGCCTCCTACTGGGGCCACTTTTTCCCAAGTCCTGGTTGCCCTAGGACTTTCAGGTTGGGTGATGGGCTGGTTGACTCTGCTGGGCATGGCTGAGCTCTGCCCACAGAGTGCTATCTTTCTCCCTAGCTCTCTTGTCTACTTGCCATATGCAGGGGAGCTGGAAGAGGACTCCATTTGGGGGTGGCCAAGGCACAAGCTGGAAAAAGCCAAGTACCCAAGTCATTGAGTTTAAGGTCACTTGGGAAGGTGTGCATCAACTCCTAAGATGACAAACTTGTATGTTCAGCCATGCAGGTGTGGAAGCTGCCCACTAGAGCAGATACTGACCATGACATACTGAATTCACGGATGCCCTGATGGCCCATCCAAAAACACTTGGGAAGGAGCAAAAATAGCTTGAGATATTCATGAAGGTGCACGTGTATAACGATGTCCAGTATTAAACAGTGGGGACTGGAGGCAAAGCTCAGTAAGCATGCACAAAGCCCTGGGTTTAATCCCCAGCACACACACATACACAAAAAAAACTAAAAACAAGGAAAATACTGGAAACAACCTTAATACCCTAAAATTATCACAGTAAATCTGTAAGATTAAGTACCTTGCAACCATTGAGAAACTGCACAACGTGACTTGAAAAATGGACTGGTTTGACTGTGTATGCAGTCTGTACAGAGCATGTATATAGACAGTCCCTGACTTTTGATGCCTAGACTTATGATTTTTTAACTTTGTGATGGTGTAAAGCGATATATTAGCCAAGTGTGGTGGTGCAATCCTGTAATCCCAACACTTGGGAGGTGGAGGCCAGCTAGGGCTACATAGTAAGATGCTGTCTCAAAACCAAACAACCAAAAAAACCAAACAACAAAACCAATATGTAGAAACCACACTTCAGACTTTCAATTTGGTAATTTCTTGGATTGGTGATTTGCAGCAGATTCTTTCCTCTAGACTCGGGTCAGTGGTAGCGAGCCGCAGCCCCTGTCAGTCCTGCAGGGAGGATGGGACCCCACTGACCCTCGGCAGTGCTAAGCTAGGTATATTAAATGCACTCTCCATTTACAGTATTTTCAACCCACAATGGGTTTACCTGCATGTGACCCCACCATTAGGTCAAGAAGGTCTGTACACACATGCACAGGAAAAATAATGGAGTAAGAGAAGCTAAACTACGAAGGTCGCCCGCTGTGGATTCGGCTTTCAGAAGAATCCCTTTAGGATCAGAGGAAACACGGAGCACACACAGAGTTCCCCTTCTACTCTGGAACCCAGCCCCTCCCTGCCACTGTGCCCGGCTCACCTCTCGCAGGGTGGTCAGTGTCCTTGTGTGCATGGTGACCTGCTTGGTGAGGTCCCTGTTGTCCTTCTCCAGCTCCTTCAGCTTGCCGGCCGCATCCCGGCAGCGGGCCAGCTCCTTGTCCAGCGCACGGCTCTCCTTCTCGGCCGCGGACAGCTTGGCGGTGCTGTCGTCCAAGACGGCATCCTTGAGCTCCACCTGCTGCCACAGCCGCTTGGCCTCCTTCTCCAGCAGCTTCTTGTCCTTCTCCAGCTGGGCGACCTCCTGCTCCAGGGCCTTCCGGTCCTTCTCAGACCTCTCCAGTTGCTTGTTGGTGAGCCGCAGGGCCTCCAGGTCTCGTTGCAGGGCCTGGTGCTCAGCCTCCAGCTCCGCCAGCTCCCTCTCCAAGGCCTGCGACTTGTGGCCGCTGTTCTCCAGGCTCTGCTGCAGCCGAAGGTTCTCGGCGCTCACGCTCTGGTAGCTGAGCTCCAGGCGCTCCGACTTCTTGCTCAGGGCCTTCAGCAGCTCCACGTTCTTCCGCAGCTCCTCCTTCTCCCGCTCCAGCTGCTGGTTCTCCCTCTCCATCTGTGCCATCTTGGCACTGGTGAACCGCATGGTCTCCACCATCTTGCGTAGCTCCAGGTTCTCCTCGTCCAGCTGCCTGTTGTCGCGCTCCAGGCCCTCAAGCTGCACAGACACGTTCTGCAGGGTGTCTAGAGACTTCCTCAGTGTCCGGTTCTCTAGCTCCAGGCCCTGGCTCTCGTGCTCCAGGGCCTGCACCTTCTCGGTGACAGTCTTCAGGGAGGTCACTTTCTTGGCCAGTCGCTCATTCTCCTTCTCCAGACGGTGCAGCTCTTTCTCCAACGTCTCTGTGCGCTGCCCCTTCTCCTTGGCCTGCTCCAAGTCCCTGTGTAGTTGCTTCTTCTCCAACTCCAGCTGGCTGAGTTTACTGCTGGCCTCTGTCACAGCCTGATGGAGGGATCTGTTCTCCTTTTCGATGTCCTTCCCACGGGCCTCACTGCTGACCTGTGACCTCTCCCGCAGCGACCACACAGCTTGCTGGAGGTGTTCCTTCTCCTTCTCCATATCCTTGATCTATGGGAAAGTACAAAGAGCACCAGAATGCTGCTTACACCCGGGCTTAGACCTGAAAGCCTCCTATGACCATCCCACCATGCACCCAAACCCATTCCACTCATTCCTACAAGTCTGGCAGACGCAGAGGAGAGGGCATCACAACATAGGCGCCAAGACGGTGCAAGTCAAAATAACACTCAGCACAACGACCTCGCTCTCCACTACTTGAAAGTTTCAGCAATTTCTCTTGGTCCTTTCTGTCATGGCCCTGCTCACCTCTGTGGCCTCCTAAGCCACCCCCCAGCACCCCACTCATCACTCCCAGCACCTTTCTACCTCAGACCCTTTGCACATGCTGCTCCCTCTGCCTCAGTGCTTTCCCTCAAGCTTAAGGCCTCACTGGATCCCTCTCATCCTCAGCTGGTGTCCTGAATAAGGCTTGCGTGATGGCCTTCAGGCAGCCCTGCAACTCACTATTCTTTCTCCCAGCACCCTCGGCAGCACACGCCCAAGATCACCGTGCCTGTCACCCGGTATCTCACTTCCAAGCTGTGGGCTACACAGGGGCACTGTGTGTAAAGTCAGGCTAACCTTCTTCTTCCCACTTTTTATCACTCTACTACAGAGGTCATAAAACTAAAATACCTGAGACCCCAGCCTCCCTGGTAGGTGGAAAAGCCATGTCTCAGTTCTGGCCTATGTGCCATCTATACTGGGCTTGAGAAGGGATTCCCTTTGCCTCATCATCTCCACCTTTCTCCTCCCTGGGTTCTTGAGATGCTCAGCAGCCACTGTGAAGGCCCTCAGGGCAGGTTCAGACAGCATCACTGACCCACTGCATTGGTACCCTGACACTTCCTGCAATTTAAAACAAATAGAACCCTCCCTGCAGGTTGCCATGGTCTTGGTGGTAACACTGGACCTTTGGAGCTGGGTCACTGTTCTGTGCAGAGCAGAATGTTTAGCAGCTTCCTTGGCCTCTACCCACAGGCCAGGAGCACCAGCCCTCTCCTCATCTAAATCAGGACAATCAAAACTATCTTCAGATATTGTCAAATGTCCCCAGAGGTTGACTCCACCCCACTTTCCCCTACTGCTGGGGGCAACTGCCAGCCCACAGATCCAGAAGGCGGTGTAAGGAATGGCTATAATCTTAGTTCTGCCTCCTGCGGGTCAGTGTTCCAGGAGAGGCGAGAGGTGGTGGTGATGGAGGAAATGCCTACCTGCCTGGCTTTGTCAGCCTTCAGGGCCTCCATGTCACTCTGCAGCTGCTCTTTCTCTCGGATCAACTCCTCGCTGAGGGTCTCCAAGTCTTGGTTGCTTTGCTTTTCTCTCTCCAGCTGGGTCTGCAACTTTTCGATCTGCAGAGCCAAAAGACCCAGCCAAGAGCCTTATCTAATGAGCTCCGCTTTAAACCACAAAAAAATTCTCAGCCCACCGGGCACTGGAAGAGGCTTTTTCTCGAGGACAAAGGTCCTGGCATTGATCTGCATCAACCTCCTCACCCTCAGTCATCAACTGGAGGCCCACTGTGGGCACTTGTAGCTCAAGGACAGGAGAAAGGTCATCATTAGGCACCAGCCTGCCCACGTCCCTCCCAGGGGGCTCCTTGCCTCCTGTCCACTGCTTTTTTCTTGGCCTTGTCTACTTCTGCCCCATATCAAACCACAAGCCCCAGGTCACCACCACTGGATGTGCGTCCTCCTCTCTCCCTATCTTCCTCCCTGCCTTGGGTAGTGACAGCACCCAGCTGCACTGAGAGGTCCACTATTTTGTCACCTTCAGGTAAATCTGCCACCAAGCCCTGTCCCTTCTGATTCATTCTGCTTCCCCATACAGCCCCATTGCTGTTGCCCCAGGCCAAACTGTATTATCCTACCTGACAACACCCGGTTACCCTGCAGATGCCAGGTTGTCTGATGCAGAAATGCATCTGGGCCACAGCCCTCTAGAACGTGAGCTGCCCAGACCAGGGCTTCTCACACCTCATAGAGGAGCTGAGTATTCGGATGCTTGTTAAGATGCAACCTGCCACCCAGCTGCCCCTCCCCAGCTGTGTCCAGGCTGTCCCTTCCCACTGGCACCAAACTCCCTTATCATGAGGGACAGGCACTGGGGAAAAGGCATTATGCTGGTCTCAGAGGGACAAGGGGTCAAAGCCTATCCCTCCCTACTGACCACATGGTCATGAGCAAGTTAGTGTGGCTGACAGTCAGGCCCAGCACATCAGTCATAATTCCTAGCGCACAGCAGGCACAATGCTGGTAGCCAGCCCTTCCCTGGAGATCAGTGGGCCTCATTCATCCCCCAGTTTCTGACATGGTGTGTCTAGGGTAGGGATTCAGATCTACAGTTTACGTGACCACAGTGAGCCTCAAGCTGCTGGTTGGGGACCACTGCTCTAACACAACAGTCACTAGGGGAATCACCTGGGGGAGCTTAGAAAGATCTCAAACTTCAGGTCATCAATTCAATCTGAAACTTTGGAGACAGGACCCAGGGATGCCCAAGTGACCACTGTGAAGAGCAGGAACTCACTCAGCTGTTCTCACTCAGCCTGTCCAATCTGGGGCCTTGCACTGGCAAATATGTAAGCTCTCGGACAGCTCTAAGCACCATAATCAATGAGGGGCTGCCCAGCTTCCAGCATCACCTCCACCTCCTCAGGGGAAACAAGTCATGGGGTAGTGGGTCCCTTCTGCCCAACCCAGGATCTCCAGGTGGCGTGCTTCACTGAGCTAGAGCGCACCAGAAAAAAGCACTGTGATGCACCACATGGGGAGTCTTCTCAAAGCTGAGCAGCTTTCTCACCTTTCCCATCTCTTTCCCACTGCTTAGGACCAGGCCTGAGACCCAGCAGGAAGGAGGAAACAGGACTGAGAACTGGCTCCCTGAGGGGCTGGACCCCAGCCCAGCTCTCACCAGCAGGCCTGCCTAGTAAGCCACCCACTCTGAGCTACACAGAGTACCTCCTCCCCTGGTTCAAGATCCTCATGCCCCCTCCCCTACTATTACACTTGACCCTTAACCCTGCTGCACCTTCTCTCTCAAAGAAGGAGTTGCTGCTCCAACCTTCATGTTCCTGATAATGTCGAATGCTGATCTAAACATGAGAGTTCCCTGTCCACCACTGCTGCCCCCTATCTTTCTCCTTTTGGAGTTCTCAGGGAAGACTCTGGCCAGTCCCAGGAATGGTGGCCCTCTGTTCCAGCTCCCCATTCCCTGCCAGCCAGGTAATGACTTGACTCTGAGCCAAGACAGGGCCTCACTAGGACTACGGCAGGACAATGCTGGTGTCAGGCCAGGGAAGTTACCTGAGGGGAGGCAGAAGGCTGGGACCTGAGAGACAGGCAGGAGGAGTCACTGGGATGGCAGCACCCACCACACATTCCTGTTTGTACCCAAGGCCAGTGCTACCCTTGGAACCTGTGGGGAGGTGGCCCACACCATCCCTGAGCCAGCAAGGTGACATTGCAGGCTACTCCAAGACCCTGCAGGGCAGAAGGGTGTCATCTTGCTAAAGGTCAGTTCTTCTTTGTCCTGGCTGGGACTGGATGGCCATTTAAGAAGACATTTCCTGCACTAGGCCCACAGAAATCTAAGACACCAAAACATCCAGTCACCTCTGCCACACTGCTCTGCACCAGGAGACCGAGCATGAGACTGGTGGTGGTGGTGGGGGGGGTGTCTTCTATTGTCCTACACAAACAGGACAAGCCACCTGGCAGCTAAAATGTGGCAAGGGACCCAACACTTCAAAGGGACCAGAAGAGAGGGCAGAACAGCTGGGGTGGGGGGAGGACTCCCGTGACGGCCACTTTCACAGCGGTGGGGGGGGGGTGCGGTTTGCCAAGCCCCACTCAGAGATGGAGAACCAGTAGAGCCTGGTCTCTTACCGGCAGCTCATGTTACCCTCACTGCCCCCCTGGCAGCCTGGAGAAATGAAGCTGAGGGACTCAGGGGACAGTCAGGAGATGCCAGTCCTGCATGGAGACTGCCAGCAGGAGTGAGCTTGCCTCCTGCCTTGGAGTTTATTCACAGTCCATGCGGCAACTGCACCTCCCCCACAACCCCACCATGCAAATTAGACATCCTCTGTCCAGAAGGACAAGGCGCATCTTTGCCTGTGCCCTGTTCCAGCGATGCTACCTTCTTGCTGAGCTGGTGATTCTCCTTCTCCAGCTCCCCACACTTGAGGCTGCTCTCCTCCAGTGCCAGTGATGCGTCCCGAAGCCCCTGGATAGTGCTCTGGAGGCTCTGGTTCTCCTTTTCCAGTTTCAGGATGCGGCTGGAGGCGCATTCGTTCAGTTCAAACACGAACGACTTCCTAGAGGCTGAAGCCCAAGTCAGTCAGAGGCCAGTGTTCTTTTTTTTTTTTCCCCACACCAGAAAAATGTGTTTTATTTAAAAAACAAACAAAAACAAAACAAAAACCCAGCCTTTAATCAGAAAGTCTGATTAAATTTGATATTAACTCAAGATCTTAAAAATCTTTCAGGAAAGCCAACATGGTACGTGAAAGAAAAGCAGGCAGCTGCCAATGATTCTTTGGTAGAAAGTAAATTGCATACTTATACAAGCTGCCTCATGACTATCAAGCCCAAGTTTTGTTTTTCAAAAATAGGTTTCAAGATATACCAAAGAAACCACAGATACCCCCTAACAATACAAACCTTAAACAGCAAAGTTCAAGGATATAGCAAAAGCCAAACATGACAATACAAATAATTTATAAAATGAGCCTTTCAATTCTAGAAAATTAAAATAGGGTGAGCTCGCAGAAGGATAACGTACATAAAACAAAGGGAAGAGCAAATTGGAGCAACCCTAAACTTTTCCCCAATGACTAAGCTGCAAAAGACAGTGGGTTACATGTAGTTTTTCTTTTTCTTCAGCCAATTCAGTTCTCTTCAGATAAATTTGGTTACCAATCGGTACAAACAGAAGTTAAGGTAATTTTTCTTCTCCACTCAATCATACCATTTCTTTCTTTTCACCTTTTCCCTAATTTTCTCTGGTAAAATTTTTCTCTTGGTTTGACCAGTTGAACTCACAAGGCTTGGAACCTAAATTGAGTATCAACTCTTATTGGAATAGCACTTGGGAAATGCAATCCTAGAAAAGGCAAAATTTTTAACTGAAGAGAGGCCAGTGTTCTGAAGCCTCCACTCCCACTCTCTGCCCCAGCCTCCTGCTCCTCCACTCCCATCCCAGGTAGTTAAAGCTGCTGCTTCAGCAACCCCCAGGCTCGCTCTGTTGGCTTAGCTGGGCTCTGCTTGGGGCAACCCAAAGGTCCAAGGGGAAAGCAGGCTGCAGTGGAGGCACCGGTGTAAAAGTGCAAGACCACATGTGGGACTTAGGAGAGCTGCTAGCTTACCAGGCTGCTAACCTGACTGACTAACTCAAGGACTGCAGAGGCCGACAGAGACAGCCAACAGGCAGGTGACATTTTCTATGCCCTCTCCAAGAGCAGAGGGTGTGTGGGTGGCTCGACAGGGAAGACACAGTAAGTGACCAGCCTGTCTGCCACAGGTTGTGGAAAGGCTGCCCTGATATCCATGCTTGACACTTGTCAGCGTGGGCTAAAGCCTAGACACAGAGATTTATTCCTGTGATTTCACAATTATATGGAAGAAAAGGGAGACAGCACATGTAAATTGCTTTAAAAATTCTAAGTGAGATGAAAACATAAACTCAACATTTATACAAGGCAGATTATCTACCTTGTTTTTAAACCACTCAGATACAAGTAGAAAAGAGAATCCAGGCCTGAGAGTCTGCCTGGAGCAGAAATGGAGGTCTTGCCTCCCCACCACAAGCAGGTATAGGACTTTAGGATAGGCAGAATCTTTTGGGGGAAGAAAACAATGGATGTGAAAGTCCTCTGAAGAAAGGACCAGGGTTTCTCCTCCCTCCTCTGTCCTATTCACCTCCAGGAGTCTTATCATACCATATCGCTAACCCTGCCAGCAACTATGAGTAGACAGGGTGGTGGCTTTCACAGTACAGCCATCAATCTACAAACTTGGTGTGTTGAGATCTCTGGGTTGACCATAGGACTAAAGGTGCTTGTTTCAAAACTGTTTGTGTTTTCATTACCTGCCCAGGCTAACTGTACAGACCCAAAAAAACCAACATCCTAGAGCCCTAAAAACAATAGGCAAGGCAGCAGTGAAGGGGACAGTGTATCCCATCCTAGTGAAAATGCACACAAAACAAGGACACTTGGAAGTCTTTGTCCCATTTTTGCTACAAAAAGAAACTAACCTTTAAAAAAAAAAAAAAAAAAAGCACCTAACCTAAAAACAAAACTACTAATTTGGAACCTGCGGTCATTTGGTGAAGCATTTTTACAGTGGTGAAATATACATTAAATTTATCATTTTAGCCATTTTTAAGTGTACAGTATCGTGGCATTAGGTACGTTCACACTGTTCTGCAACCAACCCTACCCTTCATCTCCTTCATCTTCCCATGCCCAAACTGTTTGCCCAGAGAATAATTTTAAGGTTCTACAAGTTTAATGATGGGACTGATGACAAGCAGTTTGTCACTAAAACAACCACTGGATCTCGAATGAGTGCTCTGCTCAGCAGACCGCTGAGCAACAAAAGAAATCAACATGCTTTAATAAGACAACGGCGTAAGAACAGTTGCCTCCACTGGGCCTCGCCAGGCCCCGGCAGGACTGAAGTTCACTACCTCATCTCATTTACACTCATGGCGAGAGTCATCTTGCTGAGGTTAAGTATCACCTAACGAGGGACGGAGCCAGGACTTTACGCATGCTCTAACTCAGAAACCACTAAACGATATGCACAAAAGTTTATTTAGGGGTTGGGAATTTAGCTCAGCGGTACAGCGTGTGCTTAGCACACATGAAGCCCTGGCTTCAATTTCGATCAGGGAAAAAAGAATCTGAAACATGTGGAGGTGTGTACCTGCAGTCCCAGCTACTCAGGAAGCTGAGATAGGAGGACTATTTGAGCCCAGGAGTTCAGGGCCAGCCTGGGCAACAGTGAGACCCAGCTTCTTTAAAAACAAAAAAGACAAATATAAATTTAAAATAAGAAATAAATAAAAAGCAGTCCTGGTTTTGTTTGCAATCATGCCACTATTCAAGTCAACAATATTATGAAGAATAAATTATGGTCACTGACTTTAAAGGACTACCAAACTATATGGAATAGTGTAAACTGGTGAGGCCTTCCACACCACCAGACACCCTGGTCTCAGAGTGTAACAGATACACTGGATGGGAGACCATCCTAGGCAATCTGTACCACTTGTCTACCCCACCAGGGGGCAGTGGTTCCTCCCGGTGGGCTTGGACTTCCAGAGGCAGGGAGCCAAGACGCTCCCTGGCAAAGTGCACAGGCACCAAAGAAGACAAAACTGTTCATAGTAACAGCTTAACTGGATGATTTTAAGTTGAGAATCAACAAGATCCTTGGAAGAAGAAGAAGTAATCAACTGCTTTCAATGACCTTAGCAGTATTCTTGGGGACATTTATCAAAATTTTAAAAAGCCTTTCCCAAAATAAGGCAAAAGCCTTACCACGCTCTGTAAAGTGCTAAGTAAATATTAACTCATAATATCAGGTGCAAGGGAACAGTGAATGTGGCTATTTTCAAACACAGGAACTTGCTTATTGTTTGCACAATGATGAAGCTTCCTGCTCCAGTGCTGATTGGGGCCCCCACCCTTCCCATGACTGACTGCCACCTCGCCTTGCCTCAGGGTGCCAGCAGAGGACAGCAGCACCAGCCCAGGAGGGAAGCAAAGCAGCCAAGAACCTCCAACTGGGGACCAGAAGCCACTTAGCATCCCCACCCGGGAGACAGAGAACAGGCTGCATCCATCCTGCTCAATTATGCAAATGAATAGAGGAAATAATGCCAGTGGTACATTTATAGCAGGGATTAGGAACCACAAGGGACACTCCTGCTCTCAACCTTCTACTGACAGGCCTAAGATGTCCTCAGGGTACCAGCGTGCTGTGATCTGGAAGCTCCATATGGGAAACCCAGAAACCTGGCAACACTTAATTTATATTTCAAGTCCTGACATCAGGGCTGCCAGACCCCTCCATGTTTTCCTTGGGGAGAATGGTAATGAAACAGTTCCAAATGGCCCCTGAAGAAAATCATATTTACGAAGGGTGAACGGATGAGCTGCCAGGAAGATTGAGCGCTAAGGGCTCAGCTCCCTGTCTCAGGAGCAGCCACAGGCATTGGGCGCCACCTACCGTCTGACAAGTCAGCATTCTTGGACAACTGCTCCAGCTCCCAGCCCAGGTGGGCTGACTCGTTCATGCTCTGTTTCTGTGCTAGCTCCAAGACCATATTTTCTTCTAGCAGCTCCTCAATTCGCTTCTTATCCGTGTCCCGGTCCTGGGACAGAAAGAAGGAAGGAGTGAGGACAAGCCTTGGCCAGGCCCTCAACCCCAGGCATCTGCCATTATCCACTGCAGATGAAGGACAGCAAGCACCTGTTCACTTCCAGACAGAGAGCTGCACAGAAATGCTGCACGTAGGGTCCTATGTACAACAGCCACCAGCAACAGCCACCACACTTGGCCTGGCTACCTAGGTTAAGAAGACAATCCTGAGGCCTCTACCTGAATGCTGTCTGAAGCTTTGAAGTAGGCACATGGTGATGGGCAACCTGGTTGCTCCAGAGCAGGCTTGGAAGCAGTGAATGCACTGGCATGCCAGTGCTCAACGCTAGAAATGCCAGCAAGCACCCTTTTTGCAAAAGACACACACCTGTATTCACCCTTGCAGAAAAGCAGCCCAGACAGACCCTAGCTGTTGTGAGCCCGCCGAGCTCAGCAAGCTACTTTTCAGTCAACAAGCTGCTGGAAACACAGTAGCTGAAACATCAGAAGGGTCTGGCCTAAGGCAGACACCGCCCCATCTGTTCTCCACAGGGTACCACATGGCTCGCAATACCAGTTCCAGGTCATGGAGCTTGGACTTCAGCTGCAAGTTCTCTTTCTCCAGTTCATGGACCTTATCGCCACGGGCCCGGGCAGCAGTCAGCTGCTCCTCCAGCATGGCTTTGGTTTCAATTAAGATGATGCTGTCTTCTCTCAGCTCCTGGTGAGCAAAGCACACAGAAGAACCATCAGATCTGGGCACTGCATCACAGACCCAGGACTCGTAAGGAAGTTCCCAGGGCCACAGGACCCAAACAATCAACCTAGGGACAAGCCCGCCGCAGGAAGCTTTGTCTCCACTCTTATCAACCCAGCCTCTTGACAAGACGCAAGGACAAATGATCTTTCTCTACTAAGAGAAAAATATATGAATCAAGAAAATATTTAATGGAGACCTGCTATGGTGGTGCATACCTAAAATCCCAGTTAATTTGGGAGGCAGAGATAGGAGGATGGAGTTCTGTGGCCAGGCCAGGGAAAAGCAAGAAGCCCTACTTGCATGCCTCCATGCTGGAGGCATGGTTCAAGTGGATGCCCTGAGTTCAATCCCCAGTACTGCAACAACAAGAAAAAAATTAGTAAGAGTAGCTCAGTGACAGAGTGCTTGCCTAGAATGCACAAGGCCTGGGCTTGCTCCCAGTACCACAAGAAACACACACATACTTAACTTTGAGAGGGTGACCCTATCTCAAGATCTCACACAGGCCAGGGTGGTGCTAAGACTTTGACATCTGCAACCTCACTGGATGGACAAGTGGACTCTACCGACCAACTCAGGACTTCTCTGGTCCAAATTTCCTTAAAAGGGGGTGGACTGTGTCTACGGGGAGGGGTTCCCCAGGTTTGCGCCTCTCATTCAACAGTCAACCCACTGATCAGGAAAAAGAAAAAGACCGTTGAGAGAGCTTGCATTCAACACACAGTTGCTGTTTGAGTATTTCACACACGTACTCCTGGCCACACAAAAGTGCCCGGCAGTTTCCTGGAAATGGGGAGTCTTTGCGACAGTTAACTGGCAGCCTGGCAACTCGAACAAATGTGAACCCTACAGACAGGTGTACGCGAGGGTCCACTGGGCTCCTGCTGGCCCAGTGCACAGTGGCTCTGTTGGCTCCCTTGGTTTCTCTTGTCCCAAGCCCTGTCCAGCACGACTGGACACCCTGGGGCCTGCATTTTGCCCTTGGGCCTCTTCACAGCTTGTACAGCGTACTTTGGGGATGTGCACTCCTCTTGGTGGGGAGGGCTTCCTTAGGTCTGTCCCACTCACAGACTGCAGAAAGGGGCAGGCTGGAGCTTCTGCATGTACTTCATTCCCTACATGGGCCAGAATCCAAGGTTCCTGGTGGAGGAATGGGAAGTACCCCATTCCCAGTCAGTAGACACAGGTTTGACCAAAGCCTGGCATCTGGGAAGGCTGCCTCATTAAGGCCCTGGTTCCACCTTCTGTCCTCTCTGCCTCACAGCAGCCCTAAGAGGGAAGCAGGCCGGTCCCTCTATACCGATGAGGAATGAGCCCAGGTCACAAACCTGCTAAGGGTTTGCACTTAGGCCACAGGGCTAAGATCCTGCATTTCCTCCACTCCCCTGAGCTGCTGGAGGAACCATCCTCAAGGGTTAAAAAGGCTGAGTCTGGTAATGACAGCCAGAGCGCAATGAGGGTTTCAAGCAGGAAAAAGATCCAGTCTTTCCTGTGTGGTCGCTGCCCACCCTGTTCTCATCATGTTCCAGCAGGGTCTACCCAATGGTGCTCCCCAGCATCACTACTCTGAGGTCCTGAGCAACCACAGCACAGGTTGCCCCTTTATCCTCATGGCCAACTCCTACTTGGCTTTCAACATCTAGCCTGAGTTGCCCCCCGAGAAGTGCTTGGGAATCCACTTTGTCCTACTCACTGGCATCGGAGCACCTACTGTTCCTTGGGACTGATCCGAGACGACAGTGGCTAGCCTGTCCTCCTCCCCCAGACCAGGAACTCCTCGAGGCAGGACTATTGTACAGCTGCTCCCATGAGACTCGTGTAAGTATTCAATGATGCCTGCTGGCTGAATCATACAACCAGGGGGAACTGGAGGTGACATGTAAGGCAGGCCTTGAAGGACTGGAATGTTTCTGGTAGACAGGGATCAGGGTGCAGGAGCAGAACAACGGGATGTTTTCTAACTACCAGTCAAACATACCTTGATTTTCTGGAGGCTTCGACCTGTGCTATGTTAGACGACAAAATATCCCCACCTATCTGCACATTCACCATCTCAGAAGCTAGAGACCAAAGCTAAAAGACACTGTGCCTGGACCCCTGCAAACTGGTGTGCCTAGGCTCCCAGGGGGCTGGTGTGTGGGGCTGAGAAGGCTGACCCCACAGCCAAGGCCAGCATGCTCCCCCATAGCCCTGCCCCAGCTGAACCAGGAGGCCACTTAAGGGCCCAACCCACACCAGCTGACAGCTGGGCCATATTTATGGAGCCACAGGGTGGGCCTGAGAATTTGTTCCCAAGTGGCCTGAGAGTCCACTTCTAACGTGTCACTGTGGCTTGAAGCAGTGGTCAGGCACGGGGCAAATGAGCTGACTCCCAGCCTGCCCTGGATTTGAGCCTCAGGACCTTGTAATCTGAATTCCTACCTCCTAAGGTAGGTGTGAAAATAGGGAGATATTGGATGTGTGTGTGAAATGCTCCATGCATAGCACCTGGTGGATTATAGTCAAGCCACATCCCTGCAGGACATAGGTCAATCCAGAATGCATCCATGGAACATCCCCTAAGTTAACAGGCAAAAATTCGTTTCCAAGGGCTAGGGGCACAGCTTGGTTGGTAGAGTGTGCGCTCAGCATGCACAAAGCCCTGGGATTGATCCCCAGCACGCAAAAACGAAATACAGCAAGACAACAAGAAAAAAGTTTCTAGGAGGGCCTCCTGACACCCCTTGAGCACCACACACCCGGGAGGATACAGAGGGACGTGGAGTCAAAGCAACAAACAGTTCCCTCCCACTGAGCTCAAAGACTCACAATACACATGGTTCCCTGGTGTCCACAGTAACAGAGAGCTGGCGGGGGACTGAGGAGGAGGGAGAGCCAGTCTCACTCAGGGCAGTGGACCTCCTGCTCAGTAGAGATCAGCTTTGCTGAACTCCCACCCATCAGCTCCCCTGACCACTGACTGGCCCTCACTCCCCAGGAGATCTTGAGATCTGCCCCTTTAAAAGTGGCCTGCTATAAGGAGAGTGGGGGACCCGGACCTTAAACCACAAATTAAGTTTGTTCTGCTCAACTCTTCAGTATGCTGAATCTCATGAGAACTGGTCAGAAGAAAGAGATGCAGAAGTCCCAAGTTGGAACAGAAGATCGCCCGTGTTCAAAGTAATTTTAGTAGGGTCCCTAGATTGTAACATTGCCTGATTATAACATGAGCCCTTAGTTCTGATGTGAACTGCAGGAGGCTCCTCCTCAGGACTGCAGTGGCAGCCTGCCCCTTTTCCCAAGCACCTCCACATCCCTTCTCTCTGAGCCCCTTTCTTTCCTCCTCCTTGTGGTGGCTGAGGCTCTGGCCCATTGGCTGGCAGCTGGTCAAGGCCTGGAGGCCGCCAGCTGCATTCCGATCCCAGTCCACCTGCTTAGCAACTGCAACGCTGGGCAAGTTATTAATTAATCTTCAGTTTTCTCATCTGAGAAAAGGAGAACTAATCATGGCTGCCACACGTTGTGGAACCACCAGGAGGCTTTTACATGCAATGATGAAAGTAGACCTTAACAGTTCCTGGCTCCATAAATACAAAGTCACTTCTACTGCTCATTTAAAAGCCTGTCACTGCTCTGGCTCTGGGTCAGAGCTACAGGTTTGCAAAGGACCAGACAGTAACATTTCCAGCCCTGCAGGTCCCAAGTCTCTATCACAACCAGTCTATCCTGCAGGGGCAGCACAAGAGCAGCCAGAGGCAACAAATGGGCAAAGCTATGTTCCAATAAAACCTTATTCATAAAAGCTGATGGTGGGCTGGATTTTAGTCTGTGCACTGCAGTTTGCTGGCTTCTGTGCTGGGCAGTAATGCAGACTGTGTCTTCCCAGAGCTACGAGTCTGATTGGAAGACAAACAGGAAACTACATGGTGAAGCACTACCTGAAGTTCAGGGGATTTCTTAAGGAAATGTGAAGCAGGAGGCTGGAGATACGGCCTGCAGAGTTCACCTACCTAGACCAACTCTGGCCCTAAACTATGACTCCTGAGTCTGAGGTGATCTGGAAGAGTGAGTGAGGACAGGAGAAGTGGGCAGCTCAGAACTCACCTGTGCAAAACTGCAGGGGCCCTGGGGGAGCCCAAGGGCCTGTCTGCTGGGCAACCGATGAGAGCCAGACAAAGAGTGAGTGTGGACTTGTCTGTAGAACACTGCAGAGAAGCCTGGTGAGCCACTGGGAAGGCACCATGGCAGCAGGACAGAGGGACGGTACAGCCAGATTAGATTTGGGAAGCGTATCCTGTGTACAGATACTGGAGTAACCCAAGCAGGCATTCTGGGAGGCTGGAAAGGCTGTCTTCCAGCTACAGGACAGCAACAGGTAGAGGCTGACCTATGCTCTGGCTGAAACACCAAGTATGTGGACAGTGACTGCAGCCCAGAGAAAATCTGGGCAGGCACAGAGAGAAAGGTGATGAATTTGGACATGCGAACTCTGAGATTCTATGGCTATCCAGAGGGACAGAGGCCTGGAGAGCAGAAAAGAAACCCAGCCTAAAGATTACGACCCTGAACTCAAATCAACACAGATTCCTGAGACACCTAGGAGAGTGGAGAGAACCCCAGCTGTGGGCGAGTGAATCAGTCGGGGGTCAGGGCAGGCCTGGAGGAAGGGGGGCAGGGCTAGGCCCCATCTCTCAGGCCCAGATGGGCAGGGCAGACCAAACCCATAGCATTCTCCAACCCCTTCCTGATCCTGGGCCCCACGACTGACATCTTAGAGGTGTGGCCTTGGATTGGGAGTAGGTAGGACACATTAAGACACTTGGGACTGATCATAAACTCAGCTCATAAGTGCTAGGCCTTGCCAATGACCCCACCCATCCCTCTGGCTGCCTCCTCACCACAGGATCTGCTCTGAGGGGGCTTATCCCCACTCTGGGGTTCCCTGCAGAGAGGAGCTACCTAGAACAAATTCATTGTAGAAGTGCCTGTGCCCAGGAAGCCAGGGCATGTGGGTCTCAGAGATGCCCAGACCACACCCCTCTTTGTAGACAAGATTTAGACTTGCCCAATACCCAGCAAGGTAGTGTCACAGCTAGAACTGTGCCCAGCTGGGTCTCTGCCTCTCAGGCTGTTTAGCTGGAAGCCAGCACTGCCTAGAAAGCTGTCAATCCACGCCATGCTGCTTGGGCCACACACAGCATCTGTGCATTTGCTCTTTGCCTTGGGTAGAAATTTTTAGCTGATCATAAAATACAGGGAAAAAGAACCTTCCAGGAAATGTCTCTGCCTCTGCCTCCTCCCACACAGCCCTGACTATGACCCTATTGCAAGAAGCAGGCTCTAAACAGGACTACTGTTTGCAAAGGGAAGTCAAGGGCCAGCTGGGCACCTGCCCCACACTTCCTCCCCTCCCTCAGGATGCCTACACTGCTCCTCTTTAAGTAAGTTCAACCCTGTGCGAACCAGACCAAGAGCCACAAAAAAGATGCCAGGAGTTTAAATACACATCATACAAATTTTTGTTCCATGTTTTTCTAACCAAGATTAACCTTGCCCTTGCCCCAGACCTGAACCCTTTATCTTCTCCTCCCACATAGCGCTCTCTCTCTCCCCCTCTCTCTCTCCCTCTCTTTCTCTGGTGTGTTTCTAAGGAACAGACTGGGCAGGCTCTCAGAGAGCATGCCCAGTCCACCTGTCCTCCCCCGAGTGTCACACATGTGGAGAGCTGACACAAGAGCCATTACCAGGCTCCTGGTTCTGCTGACCTGTCAGTCATGCCTAAAATTGCAAGCTCCAATCCCAAGAAGACAAAACCCCATGTTTCTCCCCAGCCTTTCCATCTACTGTAAGACTCTGAATTGCAGAGCAGTGGGGTTTCTGACTTATGCTATGGTTCCCAAGTGCAGGGTGTGTGTGCCAAACTCTGTGTCTACTGTTAAATGAGTCCTCAGGGTTCAAGGTCTACACCCAGCCTTTGGCAAGACAAGCTCTGGGCTCTGCAAGTCCCACCCATTGAAGAGGGAAGCTTGCAGCAAAGAGCCACAGAGAAAAGCACCCTGGTTTACCTACTCTCAACTGAGATCCTCTCCAGCCTGGGTGTGTGGAAGGATTGCCAGGAGAGAAACTGCAGAACCCAGATTTCCAGGGCCCACTTGCTCTGGTCTGGGGGACAGGAAAAGGCATGTTAAACAGACACCCTCAGCAGTTCTGACCACATCTGGAGAAATGAAGAGCTAAGACACCAAGAAGGTGCTTCACAGCTCTAAACTGACCGATATTTCTAAACGCCTCATAATTACACTGTATGAGCTTATTTAAAGTGGTTAATGTCCCCATCCTTTTTTGTATATCAGAACCTTCTACCACCCATACTTTATTATGAAAAACACAAAACATGCTGAAAAGTCAAAATAATTGTATCATATACACGTGTGCACACACCACCTACCTTCCACAACTGACATTTTGCTGTATTTATTTGCTATGTCACTCAGCTATCCATCTGTCTATCCCTCTACCCATTTCATTTCTGTTTTCTGGATGTCACATTTCAATACCTAAATCTTCTCTAAGGTTAAATGCCTGTAAGTCAGCCTTAATTCAAAGTCACACTTCAAGAGCTGGGGATGTGGCTCAAGTGGTAGAGCACTTACCTGGAAAGTACAAGGCCCTAAGTTCAAAACCCAGTACTGCCAAAAAAAAAAAAAAAAAGGGGGGGGGGGCTGACTCATAGTCACATTTCTGCATGGTGCTGTGTATTTTAGTTGCTTAGAAATTATTCTTAAAGAATTCCTGGTAAATCCCTTGAAATGTGTATTATTATACTCTTTAAAAACATTTCAATTTTCATATAAATTGGACATTTTTGAAACACAAACATGAACGCACCAAAGACATGTCTGTGTTAAGGTAGCACCAGGCCCTTGACACGAAAGTCTACTCAGCACTAAGAGGTACTGACTGCCCAGGACCTCATCTGGAGGGAAGATGCACCTCAACCTCTGTGGGCCCAGACGGCACCTGGGTCTCACAGCAAAGCCACCTGTCCTGAGCTTTCTGAGGTTAACTCCAACACACACTTTAGTGGCCAGGTTGGCGGCAGGCCAGAGGAGCAGGCCTGAGCTCCTGAACTTGGCCTCTGCAGAGTCTGAGAAGCTAGGGGCCCCACAACCCCACAGTGGCCACTGGCTCTGCAAATGCAATGAACGCAGCATTGTGCAGAATGAACCCCAGAAAGGGTCATTCATTCAACCCCTCCCAGGGGCCAGGGGACTACTTTGGATGCTGAGAGGAACCGTGAACACAAACCAAACTCCTGTTCCCAGGAGCCTACTCCAGTGGGACTCGGAAAGCAGGGGTGGTATGCAAGGCTCCCTTGCCAGGCAACCTGGGCACATGCAGCCCAAGGGAGCTTGTGAGAGACACGCCACCATCCCCCTGGTTAAGACTGGGTGAGGATGGTGCCCTTCACACACCCGGCACACTTGAAACCCTATGGCCCCCTCCAGCCTTGTTTCACATGGTCCACCCCAGACACACCAGGACCAAGTGACTCTGACCTTATCTGGTGTCGTCTTGCTCAGTGCTTTCTCAGACTTCCAGGCCTTTCCATCCCTGCTGGGGGCTTCCAGCCTGGCTAACTCCTCCCCACTGTCTCATGTCTCACTTTCAATGAGGCTCCCCAGGATAGCCTGTGCCCCTGCTCCTAGTCTGGGAGCTGTTCTCCTCCACAGAAGCTGCACAGCACTTACTCACTGTCTTGGCCATGGGCTGCACACCTGCCTCTTGTTGCATACAGAGCTCTGGGAAGGCAGGGAACCCCCATCTCCCCCATGGAGCAAAGTTGCAGTTACAGCTCTTAAAAGAAAAGGCTTCAGTTCTGGGAGGGGCCAAGCAGGGAGGGAATTCGGAATTGTTCTAAGCATCCTGCAAGGGTACGAGACAGCTTGTGAGGCTGCTGGAAGTTCTCCAACCCAGAGTCATTGTCTAGGAGCCACTGTCCTTCACCTGAGCCCATCGGCAGAGAAGAGGATGACTTTCCTCTCTCCAATGGCCTGGACTCCTTCAAACAGGCCCAACTTATCAGTCAGCTCTGGCTATAAACTCACACATCACTGCCTGTCTGGAAAAAAAAAAAAAAAGTCTCATGCAAACATATACTATCTCTCTTGTGATTGATAGAATGTGTATAAAACCTACAACATTCCTCACTTTGTGGTAACTCTTCATTATCAAAATTGTTAATAAGTAAGAAAAAATACCACTATGACTACAAAGAAACAGGAAATTTGAGAAAATGGGAAAGGGTCTCCCCACAAAATCCCTGAAGGTCCAGAAGCTCCCTGCTGCAGGGAGTGTAGCCAAGCAGCACAGGTGTGGGGTAGGGGTGGACAAGGATGCTAAGATAAGTAAGAGCCATCGCAGAAGAGAACTGGAACGAGTCATGAGTGTCACACTGCATTCCTGACTCCGTCTGGGGGCTACACAGGGTCCCCAATGCACAGGAGAAACTGCCGAGACAGCAGTATGAGAAGCACGTACATGACAGAGCTTCCCAACCATGGTATTTTCAGCAAGTGGTAAAGCCCAGTCTGTCACCCATGTCCTGGAACCTTCCATGTCGGTATTTTATGCCTCTTAGCACTCACAGAGCTGCAGGCTATATCCAAGACAAAGGGAGGCTCCCCACCCAGCCCTTTGCCCAGGCCCAGGTCACTGTGCCCACTGTCCAGGGCACTTTCTCAGCAGGGGGCAAAGTGAGTCACCAAGACACTTACATTCCTCATGGGACACTCCTGAGGGCCTGGCCACAGTTTTCTCCAGGGGCCCCAAGGATGGCAAACTGCATGAGAGCATGAAGTGACCCTGCTTGCTGACACATGCCACATGTCCAGGGCAGGAACAATACCTGACTCCCAGATTGTATTCGGCTGCCTCAGAAACCACCAGGCTGCTAAGTAGAGACATTGGAACTATTTCGTCCATCAAGCAAGTCCCATCCACACACACTAACCCTCTGATCTCTCCCAGCTCACACACTGAGCACACTGAGTTCACACAGGCAACCAGCCCATTTCCATAGCCCTAGGCTGAGCAGCAAAGGCAAAACTCTCAAATCCTCGGAAAACAGCATCTAGGAAGCCACTGTGGACAGCAGGCCTTTGGAGCAAGCACTCAGAGAATCAGAGACCAACCCTGCACCTGGGTCTCAGTTTAGCCTTGACCCCCTCACATGCATTCACCCATAACCTCCACAGGATTTAAAACACAGGGCACGGTGGTGAGCACCTGTGGTCCCAGCACTTGGGATGCTCAGATAGGAGATAGGGGTTCAAAACCAGCCTGGCCAACACAGTGAGACCCTGTCTCAAAACATAAGACTTGGTGTAGCTCCTGCTGACTGAACTGCACTAAGGAACCTGGCCTACCAACTACTGCACAGAGATTTCACCTCTGAAATCTTTAAAAGAGTAGATTCTTCCTCCTACTTTATAGATGGAAAGGAATTCTAGCAAATTAGATAGAAACTGCAAAGTCTTTTTAAAAAAAAAAAAAAAAAAAAAACGTGGGCCCAGGAACGCCTCTCCCTACCTCGAGGGGCGGCCACCCACCTCCATACGAGCCTTGTAGAAGTCCACGTCATGTAGCTTCTCCTTGCAACGGACGAGCTCCATCTCCAGCCTCTCCACACGGTTTGCCTTCTCCCTCAGGGAGTCCAGCTCATCTCGATAGGCACGGGCTGACCGGGCATCAGCCGCCAGCTGCATGTTCTGCAAGGTGGGCGAAGGGGATCCCAGTTTAGACATCCCTCTGGGGAGGGAAGAAAGGGTCAAGTCCCTGACTCATGGTGTCTCCAGGACATCCCAGGAAAAGCCAGCTCCTGGTAGCCAAGGGACTTTGTGTGCATGCCACTCTGCAGGGTCTCCACATGCTCTTGCTAAGAAACATGGTCACTCCCACAAGAATTCTCGGGATGACTGGCTCTGGAGAGGCTTTGCTGGTTGCGTTCCTGACTTTCTAGGCCCAGTTATTAGGATCCTGGACACACAAGCCCAGGTCAGGCTCACCTCCTGTTTGACTTTCTGCAGCTCCAGCACCAGCTGATCCACCTCGTGCCTGGTGTCCACCAGCTGCTCTGTCTTCTCCTCCCTGCAGGGGTGATTAGAAGAATAATGGATGTATGTGGGCTGCTTCCTTGGCAGGCTCTGAGAACATGCTACCATTTCCCAAAGCCACAGCAGAGAAAGGAGGAGACCTGGGCTTTCAGGGGTGGAGAAGGGATATGCCTACGGGGCCTGCAAAAATGTTCCCTATTTATAATTCTTTTATTTTCTAACACCTGCTCTCCAACAATGTCCCCCCACCGCCTGGGTTTCCCTTTAAGTGTTTGAGACAGGTAAAAGACCCCAGCCACAGTTATAGGATGCTATAATTAGGTGCGTGCGACTGAAGATGGGGAGGTAGGCAGGCAGCTACCCGGATCGGGTAAGGTGCATCCTCCCTCCAGCCAAGAAAACACCTGTGTGTGGTCATCCCAGCTCCATACTGGGCCTGCAAAGAGACAGCAGTCTACTTCCACAGACAATCTGTAAGGTTAGGGCTGGCAGGAGCCTGCAGACAGGGAAGAAGCCCTCCCTGTCTGTGTAGGCCCACAGAAGGACAGTGACTGGTCATCAGCCAGAGTCAGCTTGGAGCACCCCACCCCCAGCTCCACACCCCATCAGAGCTCTCCCGTTTGCATATCACACAAGCAATAAACCACACACTAGAAACATTCTTGTTCACACACCACATAGAAGTAGAAAAAAAGCATCCAGGGGACTCACAGCTCCTGCCTGACGCGCCGCAGCCTGGCCTTGGTGTCGGCCAGCTCCACTGCCAGGTGCTGCTTGTCCTCACTGGACAGGCTGCTGGTGGGGCTGGGTGTGGAGTCAACGCTGGAGGACTTGGCGGGGCTGGGCGGGTGCTGTGCCTGGAGGTAGTCACGTTCCTGTGTCAGGTCCACGATCAGCTGCACCGGGCAGAGAGTAGACAGAAGGGAATGAGTGGGCTCACTAGTATATCCCTCAACCCAGCATAACACCCAGACTCAGACTGAGTGAAAAAAAAAACACCCAGAGACAGGAGAAGAGTTCAGCTGAGACTGAGAACCAGGAAGAAGGCAGGAGAAGGATATTGTGTGTTTTCAAAAAGTGAGGGCTTGAAGTATAAGCGGTAGAGCACCTGCCTGACAAATGTGAGGCCCTGAGTTCAAACCCCAGGTACCCCCTGACTAAAAAGGTGAAATATTTAGCAGGACAAAAATGAGTGCATGAATTATGGAGGGACCCCAAGCTCTGTACCCTGGTCAACTTCTGACCTGAGAGTGTCCCTCCAGTGACCATTCACTGCAGGGTCATGGCCACAGGAAGCATCCATGTTCCACCTCACCAGACCCTGACCAGCAGGACAGGGAGGCACCCAAGCCAAAGATGGAGAGAGAGGAGACGAAGGAGAGCAGCCCTGTTCCCAAACACATCCCATCAGCAGTGGCGCTGGCCCCAGGCACACCTCAGTGCACTCATCCCTCTCATCGATGAGCCTGCGGAGGTGGAGCACCATGCTCCTAGACAGGGCCTCCAGCTCCTCTGGGGCCACATCCGGCAGCTCCAGCCACTGCAGGTCGAACACGTTCTCCTGATTGTGGGTCACCTGTGGGCACAACACAATCCACCACTGCAGAGGCTGGCATGGCTGGCCCCAAGTAGAGACCACAACCCACCTCACCTCATTCCCCAGACACTGACATTCCTAATCCCTCACTGGCAAATGTCCCGAGCAAGCAGAAGGACACCTTTAGGCAAACTTCAGTGGAGCTCCACCAATACAAGCTGCTTCTGCTTTCAAAAGTCTTTTTTAATACCTGAAAGGGCTTCTTATGATAATTCTCCTACAGAGCCCTGCGATAACAAGATAGCTGTCCTGGAGCTCCATCAAATAACAAGGTAAGCGCCCAGGTAGGAGATGAGGAGCTGGACTCAATTCTTAATAACGGACTGGAGGCATGACTCAAAGGGTAAAGTGCTTGCCTCACAAGCATGAAGCCTGGAGTTGAAACTCCAGTATCGAAAAAAAAAATAATCATCATCATCTTCAGCGGGGCTGGTGGTATGGCTCAAGTAGTAGAGTGTGCCCTTCCCGCCCCCCCAAAAAAAGTCTAGTGCAAATAGAGCACAAATGTCAGAAAGCTGGATACACGGCAACCTTGGGTTAGTTTGGGGGAACTAATGAAAACCTAAGGCAACTTCGAGGTAAGCCTATATCTCATTCCCACAGTCCATGCAAGACTACCTGGTTTCCCTGAGCAGGGAGCCAAAAGCTGGCACGTTCCCAGTCTCTCAGTTTTAGAGGAGAAATTACATAATGATCAGGGCTCAAAAGGGAGTACAAAACAAGGAAACTCGGGGTACTCAACTAGGGAGGTACCCCAGAAAAATTTTACATTATTCAGAGCAGCAAATGGAGGTAGAGAATGGCTTTTAAAAAAAAAAAAAAAAAACCAAAACACCAAAAGCAAAAATCAAAGGTATATCAAGACATCACTCTTTTCCTCTCTCCCACCTTAGAAAGGGCAGGTCTGGACACAGCTGATCTCTGAATTAGAACTCACCCCCTCACACAGGGAGTCGGGATCTGGAGGCTGGGTTCTGGGCCTGTCCATACCAGGGCTGGGGAAAATCCTCAGTGTCAAGGCCACTGTGGGACTCAATGCCAACAGCAAATGGTCACCCAGGGAGCTTTTAATTAAAGGATCACATTCCTCCTCCCAATTCTGACAAGTGGGTCCCTAGTGGGTCCTGGGTACCTTGACCCTTTAAAAAGTACCCAACGAATCCTGACGCCAACACCAGTGCCAGCCACTGAATCTGATAACCACACAGGACTCTCCTGGCCGAATGCTTTGTTTGTTTTTAATATCCTGCTGTCTGAGCAGGAAAGACATGGAGTGGCAAAAAGCTGGCAAATCTCAAGGACCTGGTCGCCAGACAGATACATTTTCAAAACACACACATACAAGGAAATTAAAAGGCAGAATAGCTCATAGGCTAACAGGTAGCTAGTAATAGCTGAAAATATTTACTGAAATATTGACTATTCTCCCAGACGCCAGCTTTGCTGGACCCCCTGCCGTCCTCGATAAGCCACATCCGTCTCCTGCTTCAAATCCTGATTCAGAACTCCCTAACCTGCAGTGCTCTGGTCATGTCACTGAGAGCCCGCATGAGAACTGTGTAAACAGCTTCGTCTGCCAATTATACACCACCTCCTCTGTGCTCTCGTCCTGTTCGTGATTTATCTCCTCTGTGGGAGAGGACAGAATGCTAACCCTAACGAGACACCTGACCCAAGACAACAGTCCATCTTCAGGTGGGTGCTTGCCACCCACAGGAAACTGTATTTCCAGTTGATACGATCCCTGCCATTGTCAAGAATAGGGACTGGAAAGGTCTGCTTGTCCTTCTCCATGGTGATGACCCTTAAGTGACCCTCCTGAACTCACCCTGAGGGCCTGCGTCTAGGCTGGGGTAAAAGTCCCTGAGGTGGCCTAGCCAGGACTCACTAACTTTGAGGTCCCACAGGGTGGCAGCTTGTTTCCCTGAATGTCTCTGACAGCAGCAGGAATATCTCTATAAAGATCAACCATGCAGAGCAGGGTGACATTTGCCAGAATACATTTTCAAGGTCTGTAAATCAAATTCTGAGCCTAAACCATTTGACAGCTCTTAAAAATAGTTTTGAGACCATAAAAGGCAAGAAGAAGGGAGGCAGAAGACTTGATTGAGGTGTTGACTTTTTTTTTTTTAATTTTTCTTTTTACCCTGATTTTATTTTAGATGATGGCCACTTTTCCAAACAGAATCAATTTGTCTTTAGTGTCTGAAGCTTCAAATTAGCAAAATCGGTTGCGGGTGATGTAGCCTGACTTTTCCACGATGGGGACACTGCCTCCTTCCTGCCCCAGGAGAGCACCCCTGGCCAAGCCCCCATGCCTACCTCCTGGATGTGCGCCACGATGCCAGCCTGGGTCTCGATGTCCAGCTGTTTGATTCTCTCAATGAACTCCTCCTTCCTCTCACACTGTGAAGATGTTTCACATGTTTAATGGAAGCATTTTGCAAGGGAGGGCAAGCCTGACGCCCTGGCCACAGCCACAGCCACAGCGTTTCAGCCCCAAATGCCCACCCAGCCTGGTCTTCTCTGTAACCAAGACTGCCTTGTCTGTGACTAGCCCTTGGACTGAGGCTCCTCAGAAAGCTGTGCTGACCACCTACAGGAGCTTGTTTTCAAAAGCCCATCCTTAAGCCCCTCCTGGATGGAAAACACTGGGGGGTGGGGGGAACGGACACAGAAACCTGTGTTTCACACCAGCTCTTCACAAGTGAAGACGGAGAATGCCCCGCTTAAGGAATGTGAGGCACACTCCACCCACAAAGGGTCAGATGGTAACTTTTGTATGTGTGTGTGGTGCTGGGAATTGAACCTAGGGCCTTGCACATGCTAGGCAAGTGCTATACCACTGAGCTATACATCTCCAG
This sequence comes from Castor canadensis, assembly GCF_047511655.1. Classification (NCBI taxonomy): domain Eukaryota; kingdom Metazoa; phylum Chordata; class Mammalia; order Rodentia; family Castoridae; genus Castor; species Castor canadensis. The sequence continues at coordinate 17,539,878 of NC_133388.1, read as the reverse complement.
ACCTTGGTTTTTGAGACAAGTTCTCATTATGTAGTTCAAGGCTGACCTTGAACTCCCAATCCTCATGTCTTAGCGTCGAGTGCTGTGATTACAGACATGTGCCACCAAGTCTGTCTAGATGGTAGCAACTTTAGACTTTGCCACCTTTTAGCCCCTGTCACAAACTACTCAACTCTATTACCACAGTATAGAATAGCCAGAGACAGTATGTGAAGGCAAAAGCATGACTGAGTTCCCAATAAAACTTCATTTACACACAGGCAGTCAGTCAAAGGTGCCCCATAGACTGCAGCTTGCAGGTCCTTTCTCTAGATGTTCCTGAAATGGAGACAATTTGCTAAGGGTACCCTGACCTGAGGAGCCCCCACCAGGCTTCTCTGCACAAGGTCCTGGATTGCAGGCAGCTTCACTCCTACCTGACCTAAGAGCACAACTATCCCAACCAAGCCAAACTCAGGCTAGCTTAGGGCAGGTCCCTCCACCCCTGCCCGAGCCCTACCTGGACAGCACAGCCCAGCACCAGCAGCAGCACCTTCTTAATCTCCTCCATGCTCTTCCCTGCACCAAAAGAGCAACATTTCATTAAGCTCAACTACTTGTGAAATTCCCCAGTCATATGCTGTAAAGGAAAAAAAAAATCAAGTAAACTAAAACAAAACAAAAAACAAAAAACCACCTCCCAGCCACCCTGTGTACCCACTCCAGCTGTTTTCTGCAATGAGTTTATTTTTCACCAAATGAGAATTCCATGCATAACTATTTGAAGGCCTTTTTCTATTCAAACTCCTCCTATTTCCCCATGATAACTGACCTCACGATCAGTAATAGTTTTTAGCATGTATGGTAAGCAACGCAAGAAAGGACAGCACTGTACCCACAGGGGAGACTAAGCCAACTACACAGCTTCACCCTTCATTATGTGGCATTTCACACAGACATTGGAGGACAGTGAGCCCCAATACCCAACTTCACGCTGTTAACACTGTGAATATTTGGCTGGAATATTCTGAAGCAAAACCACAGACAGCATATCCACATCATTTTGATGGCTGTATACTTTCTCTGCACAAAGGTCACAATATTTTAATCTAAAGGGTGCTACAAAGAGCCCCTTGGTGGCTGATTCTTCCTGCACATCCTTATATCCTTATTTACTTCCTTGGGGGAGGGCTGGGGGGGATAGTTTATCTTCTACGCTTTTCATGTTGCCAAACTCCCTTGCAGATGGGCTTTAATCATCTAAGATACATGAGAAGTCCCACTTTCCTGCCCTTGACCAACACTGTTCTTATGACTCTCTCACCTTGGTCAGATAGGCCAAAACCCCAATTCACCATTTTAAATTGTGTATTTGATTATACATGAGACGGAACACCTCAATCACCTGAACAGCATCCAAACACCTGGGCTCTAGACCTTGGTCATCTACGAATGATGTGTCCCGACAACCTCAGTTTCCATGTCTATAAAACGGAGGCAGCAAGCCTAGGTGATGGGTGAGATTTTCTTTCATGTTAAAAAAGTTTTTTCGTTTTTTTAAAAAACACATTCTGTTGTACCAGGGATGAAAGGGCATGCCAAACTACCACCGTTTTCTTGAAAGACACTGCATACTCATACTGTGTCACGGTCCCTGGGAATAGCACCTGACCTCCTCAGTCCTCAGCAGACACAGCTGAGCAGGGCTTCTCCCAACATGGGCATATTGTCCAGTGTCAGCACCAGGAGTGGGAGTTCACCCAGCTTGTGTCCTTCCCAGCTGGAAGGTGGGTGGGAGCAGAGAGGTTCTAGGCTGCAGGGTCCAGGCCACCTCACTGCTCTCAAGGACACACCAGAGGATGAGGCTGGTGGCGTGGGTCAATGTACTATGATTCAATGTGTCTCTGCTGGTAGGTACGGAAACTCGTCAGTATGTGAAATGGAAAAGTTCTCCAAGTTTTATATTTTTCTTTTTAATGTGTGGCCCAACAGGCTCTAATCCATAGACCACACATCACCACAATGACTCGCTTCTCTATCAATGGTCCAAAACCACTTCGTTTTGGTTTTAGAAATGGGGCAAGGGAATGACCACTGGCATCAACCCAGCCTCAAAATGGCTGACCCATCACCAGCCCCATCACCAGCCTGCCTCCTTTCCCTCCATCACCTTGCATATTGCTGGCCAATTGCCCCTTTTCACAGGCTGCTTACTTGGGTCCTACAACCACCTGACCTGAGACACTGGAAGAAAGCACTTAGAGGAAAAGCCAGAAAATCTTTATGTACTCTACTCACGGCAAAGACCCAAATGACGTAATTACATCACTGTCTAAGACAATTCATACTACTCTGGTAATCCACTGTCCCAGTCCACAGCAGATCAGAAAAGCAAACTAAAACACAGAGGAGCCGTGGACTCATGGGGACAGAGTCTGTGCTGCATAGACAATGACTATAGCCAACAGTTCCGCACTATATATTCAGAACAGCTCATCACACTGACATGAGCAGTTTCTGAGATGATGGAGAGCACAAGTATCCTGAGTTGATCAATACACAATGTACACATGCACCAACACACCACACTGTAGCTCCTACGGATGTGCAATTATCCGTCAATTAAAAATAAATAAATAAAAATGGGAATGGGTACAGGAAGCCCCACTGCTAGCAGCAACAACACAACCAGTGTTCTGACAGCAAAGATTCTAGAACTCTGCACACACTGAGGGCTTGAACCCACACTCCGAGGCTGCTCAGGACAGAACAAAGGGCTCTCCTCCCTCCTCTGAGCCCTGCACTCATCAACCATCAAGAAAAGGCTGGATGTGACCCAGAGAGCTGTTAGAAAAGCACGGATTCCTGTGTGCTGAGCTTTGCAATGTGTGTGTGTTGAGGGTAGAGGAGGGCAAGTTTAGAAAAGGTTTTATAGGAAAAATGAGAATGAACTCACTGGTGATGAACGGGGTAGGAACAATCCACCTGTGCCCTGCTCATAGGAGCATCTGACAAGTACAGACTGTCAGTTCTGGTTTCTCATAAGCAGCTGAGGCCTAATTTCTCTCAGGATTTCAGCAGCAAGACTTGCTGTCTTCATTAATCCACTAGACTACAGGTTTTGAAATAGTTTCAAAACATACCACAAGACTCTACTGGGTCCCTGTGGGCTTGGTGACACAGTCAGCAAGCCAAGGACAAGCACCTACTGTATGTTGGGAGAACAAGTGACCACCAACAAGTCCTCTGAGTATTGACCAGCATAGACATAAACAAGCAGACCAGCAATTTCAAAAAGCTGATGGACGCTATGGGAACCTAGAATAAGGACTTCTAGTTTACAGTAAGAATCAGGAAAAGCTTCCTAAAGAAATGATGCTGAACTGAGGCTCCTAAATTAAGAAAAAGGGACAGGCTTCCAGATATAGGGACAGCATGTACAAAGGCCCAGAGCTCAGAGTGAGTGGTATTTCTCTAAGTATAACTGCTTTTTGGTTAGTTTACTGGAGCTCTTTTTCAGAGTGAGATGGATTTCTATGTCACATTGAGTCACAAGCCAACCCTGGGAAGAAACATCAGATACTTTCCTCCACTACCTACTCTGTGTGATGTTGAGTGTGAGGGAACCCAGGGGGATCCCAGACAGCCTGAATCACTGGTTGAATCTAAGATAGGCCTTAGTAACTTGCTGCCTCCCTCAGGAGCCCCCCAGCAGACATGGCAGACAAGCTGATCAAAGTAAAGATCAATCAGACACTTGCTGTTTAGCACAGTCCTGAACACAGCACTCTGTAGACTGTCAATCAGTGAACACAAGCACACTAAACAAAACCTATCTTCCATGATGGTCCATGGTCTCCCAGGTGCCTTTGGCTCTACCTACTCTTTGGTTCTCCAAGATATAGGCACCTGAATGTTCACAACACACTTCCTGGTTTCTGTCATCTGTAAATGATGACTGAGGTGGAAAAGTACACGGTGATCACCTGACAGACTGGGGTGGGGGGGATGGGAGTTGGGGAGGGTTGCAGAGAAAAGCAGTGATCCTGATTCGTGTCATGCTAGCTCAGCCCTCCACAACCACAGAGGCTGAGGACCTACTTTTCAGCCAGGCTGGGGGGGAGACCCTCACACCTGGGAGGTCTGGCACAGATCAACTGCCCTCCCCTCAATAGCCACCCCTACTGTACTTCACCTCCACAGGTTTAACCCCAGGGCAATCCCAAAGGATGACCTTATAAACTCCGTCTTACAAACAAGAACGTTAACTGTTACAGAACTAAGACCTGTACCTGGATTTGCTGTCACCTACCACCTCCTATCTCTCTACCACCCCACCCAAACCCTGCATTTGCTGACTGAGTGATGTGTTACCAGCAAGCACTTGGGAGAGAAACAAAAAGAACAGTTTCTTTTTTTCCTCCCACTGGAAGACAGTACAGTTTTTTTCTTGGTAATTCTACATACTGTGCTCTCCCTAACTTACATGCTGGGCTGGATGCTACCTCAGCTCCCCTGACTTTCTACTTAAAAACCAGTCATTCACAACCATGGTTATGGGGCTGCCTCAGCCACTTGCAAACAGCAGTTTGAACATGACTCCATTTCTCCCAGATGAAGGAGCCCATCCCTAGACTTACCCCTCTGTGGTCCTCTGGGGGCTCTGCTTACCACAAGGACGATGTTTAACTAAACACTCAAGATCACCTTCACAGGCACTGTCAGGGCAGTGCAGACAGAGTTCCTTATAGGCGAGCATACAGGACCCCAACCGTCCACAGGGTAGGAGCCAGGCCCTTCTACACAATGGCTCACATTCTTGGTGGGGTGGGGTTAAGTAAACCCCTGTGACACCATCTCCCAGTTTCTTACTCCCAGAAAATTATCACATGCAGCCCCCACCTGGCATAAATGTAACAAGGCAATCCCCTACTTGTTTAGTCATTCAGTAAACGTTTATTAATTGTACAGTTTGACAGGCATGGAGCCACACATCTGTGTGAAATACTGTACCCTGACCAGCAGCCCCCTCTTCTCTGAGTCTCCTCCATCTCCTGTATTATCTCCCACCCCCAGTGCTCCCCGTGCACCACCATGAGTGACAGAAGATGGCTGTCTCCAGGCTGTGTAGAACAGTCTGTTAGCTCTCAGAACACCTGAAGTGATTCCCCTCCCCACCAGCCTACCAAGGTCACCGAGGCTGAGAGGAGATTTGCTTCCCAGCATCCAAAAACCAAGAACACAGAAGAATCCATCACAAGATTGAAGCTCGGATTCCCAATTTGCCAGGAAAGAGGTGAGACAGCAGGAGAAGGTCAGAGCAAGGGTCCCTCCCACCACCAGGCAGAAAACGCCAGGCCCAAAGTCCCCAATGACTATAAAGACCTTTGACAAACAACATCTCTTCCCTCCTCCGACTGGGATGGCCTCGGACAGGGGACGCAGTCCTGCGGGAAGCCATGGTGAGGCCACTGCAGGCAGCAATGTTGGAGTGTGCGCTCTGAGCCCAGGCCACCACCACCACCACCGGGAAGTTTACTAAACAAAGCCCGGTATCCAGGCAGGCCCAGGGCTGGCTGCACTCACCAGTGTGTGCTGGGAACCAAGCTCTGTGGATTCCTAGGAGGTGACCAGCTGCAGGATGGCCACCCCAGCACTATGGTGGGCCTGGGGGTCTTGGGACTCATTTTTCAAGCACCACAGAGGCCAAGCAGCAGGCTGGACGCTGCAAGTCATTTGCAGCAGCATCTGGGGATGTTCTCAAGGGAAATACCAGCACGATCAAAATGCCCACGAGATGAGGTGTTGAGTTTTTTAAAATTTATTTCTATCCTTCTTATTCAAAGGACCTAAGGTTTTGATTAACAAAAAACAAAAAAAAAAAGCCAGGCCCTAATGGCTCATGCCTATAATCCTAGCTACTCAAGATGCAGAGATCAGATCAGGAAGATTGTAGTTTGAAGCCAGCCCCATGCAAATAGTTCATGAGTCCCTATCTCAAAATACCCAACACAAAAAAATAGGGCTGGTGGGGTGGCTCCAGTGGTAGAGCACCTGCCTAGCAAGCATGAGGCCCTGAGTTCAAACCCCAGTATGACCCCCCACTCCCCCCAAAAAAACCAAAAAACAACCACAACAATATTACAGAGATAAAATACAAACACAAGAGAGGACCAGAAAAAGATCACAAACTGGCTCGCTGCCCCAATGTAGACTTTGGCTGCAGCCAACAGGGCTCTGGGTAGGGCAGAGCAGGAGGGAGGGCCCTCTAGGGTTTGGAAAGAGTCATCCATGCAGCAGAGCCCAGAGTCTGAGCCCTCAGTGCTCCCAGCCAGACAGACACAGGGCTGTGCGGTGGGCTGCGTGAGGGGAGGTTTCCATGGGAAAGGCACCTGGAGGGTGCCCTGAGAGGGGAACAAACAAATACCTCCAGAGTCTTTGAAGCTCGGCTCTGAAGCCTACACCCTGACTATCCCAGAAGCCATCCTCCCCTGCCCGGGCTGCTGCATCCAGGGGGCCCCCAAGCATGCTGCTACCACTCTAAGTACTTCCACCCAGGACGGCTTCCTCTCCATGCCAACCTGGATCTGGAAGGTCCCAAAGGCTTGGTCCCCAGAGTGGAGCTGTTGGGAGGTGATGCCTAGTGGGAGGTCTTTAAGTCACTGGGGGCGTGGTCTTGAAGGGGACTGTGAGACACTGGCCCCTTCTCTTTATCTTTTTCTGCTTCCTGGCCCTGAGGTGAGGCCCAAAGCATCGGGGAGAACCGATCACGTGCTAGAACCTCTAAAACTGTGAGCCAAAATAAACCTTTTCTCTTTATAAGTTCATCATCTCATGTACTAGTTATAGAGTCCAAAGCTGACTAACACAGTCACCTTCTCTGCTCAGAGTTCTTCAAAGCCCTGCCCAAACACAAACAGTAGGGCCCTTCTCCAAGAGGCCCTACCGTCTGACCTGAGCAGCCCAGGCAGGCCTCATCTCCCCTCTGCACTCTGTGAAGCATGCTCTCATGCCACCTTTCGTCCTGGGAGGGCCGTCATTAGGGACTCTTCTTCCTCCCCAACCTGCCTCAATACAGACTGAGCAGAGGCAGCCTGTCTGTCCAGGATGAAGCATACATGAGCATTTGGGCAAGGAACACTGTGGGACAGGCTTGGGCTGCCCTTGTCCTGTAAGCCTCAGGCTGAGGGGCAGCCAGCTGAGATGAGGAAGGATATAAGAGCATTCTGGTCAAAAACTGGGCCTCTGGCTTCCTCAGAGGGTGCTGCACTTGGCTGGAGGAAAGGCATGCACAACAGTCTGTGTGCACAGAATGCTCCGACCTCTCAAAGTGCTTGCCTGCTGCCAAAATCTCTGTAGCCACAGTGAGGAGAAAACTTAAGACCAAGGCCAGACCGCTGGGCAGTAACTAATGAAGCCCCTGGGAACTGGGCAGTTCTCAAAGGTTCCAGCTATATTCACAGACAGACCCTTGCACAGGGTCACAGCCCCACCACAAGCTCCAGAATCTTGCTTGGCATTTAGAATGTAAGAAATACCAGGGCATGGGCTGGTGGAGTGGCTCAAGTGGTAGAGCACCTGCCTAGCAAGGGTGAAGGTCCTGAATTCAAACTCCAGTACTGAAAAAAAAAAAAAAAATCAGGGCAGAACAGTGGTGGTGGTCAGTCATTCAGCTTGGGACCAGTGACCAATCATCCACACACATGTGCAACGTATGGTTTACCTACAGGACCTCCGGCTGTGTGCTTCTGAGTAAGCCTTGGCTCTTTCTGAGGTGGGCCTCTGCACATACATAGATGGTTCTTCCCTTCCCTTCCTTTCAAGCCAGCTCAGGTGAGATCAGCAATTGACAATTTTGGAAACCACCATGCACTTGTATTCAAACCTTGGAAAAAAAGCAATGCTCTCTTCCAGCACGACTGCTCTGTGGTTCGTCTCAGAAATGATTTTGCTAACACCCTGGCTTCCTGTCCGACAAACCTAGTCTTTTTGCGTGCACGGCACAGTGACAGGCCTACCTGCTGAGAAAGGAATACTGAGAAGCCAGAGCTGGTCTGTGCCATCCGACACCCACCGTCCCTCGTTTTACAAATGGAGATGTGAGCCCTTGGTTTTCACATGGCTTCCTACAGAACATACTCATCAGTAAACCTATAAACAGGTTTAGCAGGTCTCAGCTGTAAGACAGAGTGGCTCTCGGCAGAACAACTCTGGCTTACGGGAGACACACAGCTGGTACTGGGAAGGACTGGCTCTTGACTTTGACCTTGACCACTGACACTTGGTCTTTTTTCCCATGACACCATGTGGTTAAACAGTTATGGAGTCCAGCTTAAGGGACTTAAGCCAAGTGGAGAGAGGAGAGAAGCGACAGAAGCAGGCCTCCAGCACATAGGCTGTGTTCATCCAGCACCTTCTATGTGCCAGGCCCTGAGGCATACACCTCAGCATAAGTCAGATGGTCTATCTGAAGGGGATGCATGCGCAAGAAAAGGAAGACAGGTGGAATAAAGATGTGGGTGCTGGGGAGAGGGAAACTAGGCAGGCCACTCTGAGAAGACAGCAGTGAGCATGGACTCACAAGAGCTGCTCCCATGGTGCCTGCAAGAAGAGTGTAGCAGGCACAGGTCCTGGCACTGGGAAGGGACAGGACAGTGACATAATCTCAAAGAGTGCTAGGATGGCCTCACTAAAAGTAGGCTGCAGGATCAGGCAGAGACCTCAGCTTCTAGGGATGCCCTAGAGGTAGAGCCAAGTCACATGGCGAAGGAACAGATGTGGGTAAGACACAGACAAGGTGTGGTCAATAAAAGTGGGTGGGAGACCTCAAGCAAAACCAGACCCCAAGCTTTGCTCTGAGATGTGAGGTCCACAGTAATGTGACACAGTCACCTCCAGAGGGACGTGGATGTACTGGGAGACAGATGGAAAGCCACAGCACCATCAGAGAGGAATTCAGAGTTGAGCCAAGGGAGAACTCATGGAGCAAGAGAACAAGAGCTTCGGCCAGGAGGACGGAACTCAGCAGAGGTGTCAAAGGCAGGTTACAGTACTGTCTATGAAGTGAGTTCTCACGTTCACTGTATGGGCCTTGATTTCTACTCAGGGTTGGAAAAAAGAGAGGTTCCCTCTGGTCTGATGGGCACAGCAGCAAAGTGAGACGTCCAGAACACCTCCTATGAGCCAAGACATCTCCCTTTATTATGTCAGAGAAAGGGGGACAAACGCTCGGCTTCTCAGGACCTTTTAGTGCCAAGGAGGAGGCAGGAGGAGGATGGTATGCTGCTCTATTAGAACAGGTTCCACTGCAATGTATTTGCCAAAAACGGAAAACTGTAAATGTTATAATTAACAGAACAGACAGGGTAAACACCTGCCCAGAAAAGCTCAAGGAAGCCTTGCATGTGAGACAGAGTGAGAAAGCAACTCTCTTCGTCCTAGGCAACCACATCTTTTTTTAAAACCACCTTTGTTCATTGTTCAAAAAGAAACATGAAATCCTTCACACATCTATTTTTAAATTTAAAAACTGAAAACAGTATTCCATAAATATGTCTGTCTCTGGCGCTTGCGTCTTCTTGCTAGTGGTTGTCCCCAGCCACCCTCTGCTCTGCTCTCGGAGCCCCCTGGGCACCCTGTCAAACCCACCCATCCATGTACTGTGGCGAGGCTGCCTCTGCCCTTGAAGGCAGCTGCTGAGGTCGCTGACATGTCAGTCAGCTCTGCCTGGGCCTCCGAGTGCGGGCAGTGGGTGTTATTCTGCTCCTTAAGATCCCAACATTATAACTGCTCCTTCTGAGATGGGACCAGATCCTTTTTGATGGACGTGTATTGATTACTCACCATGCTGGGTCCCCAGGGCCATGCACCTCCCCTGCCAAGGGCTGAGAATCATCTTCCCCACAATGTTCTAAAACTGGATTGGGCCTTACAAGCCAGTAAAGACAAAATTCTGTACACTTACGAAATAATTTTATAGTATGCAATTATTCCTCAATAAAATGTTTTTTTTTTAAAAGTCAGCTTCTACTTCTCTGTAGATATTTCTGTTTGGTGTTAGATGGGAAGCGGGACTTGTGTTCTCTGCCCAGGACCATTTCTCCCGCTCTGGTAGGGGGAGGTGTCCAATGGAGGAGGGACAGGGAAAGGGCAGGCTTCAAGACTGAGAGCAGTGGACCAGTAGGAAGGTGACAAAGTTACACAGATGACAGGGTGGCTGGGTGGAGTAAGGAGGACGTGTTTAATATTAGGTTGAATTATACAGTGCCATTTTTATAAGTCAGAAAAGATTGAATGTTGGTGATTACCCAGAGTTCAACCAACACTGGGATGGCCATGTGTGGTGCAGACAGGAGCTTAGGCCCATGGGCACCAGGGCTCTGCTTATAGCCTAGTGACCAAGGGAGTGCCACCAAAACCTCTGTTCCTTAAAAAAAACCCTCACTTACAAAGAAATGGCACAGCCACACCATAGAAGCACATCCAGCACATCCATGCTTTAATGCATGTTCAATGGCTAGCACACAGCCAGCACAGGAGCCAGGGCCCTCCTCTCCTGCCCTTCACTGTCCCCAGAGCAGACAGAAGAGCAGATCTAAGTTCAAATCACTGACCTCACCATGACTGCCCTTGTCTTCCCCTTAACACTGGCCCCACAAACAAATCAGGAAGGTAGCACAGTTCTGCTTGGCAAAGCCAGTCCCACTTTCCCTGAGTTACCACAGAAGCCACAGGGTCCCAACCACCCTCAGGCCCCAGGCTGTGGCTGGGCTGCACTTAGCATCCTCCACCTGTCTCTGGGGAAGGCATGAAATAAAGTCAGAACCCACATGGCCCAAAGCCAGAGCTGGGCAGGAGGACAACCAAAGGCTCACTATGGCTCAGGTAGGGTGCTCAATGCCAAGAACCACCAGAGGACCTGGGTAGACTCAGCATAGCCACCACACAGTGCCATGGGCAGTGTGTGCATGACCAGTGCTCATGGGCAGTGTGCTCGAGACCAGCAGGGAGTGAGGAACATCTCTGCCTCTGCCTCATGCAGAGAAAAGTCAGCTATGTCACTGGGTGGGGACCAGAAAGAGTGCCCCATTCCCCATGGCACAAAGGAGCCACTGCTACTGATACTCGGGGACATGCCACCAAAGGAGCACTGGTCCTCTCCAAGTCATGTCCTGGGATGGTTACAGTGTACTGTTCCCATCTCAAGGCAATTTAGCTACTATCCTAGACAGAGGAAAGGACAGCTGGGCTCAGGGACAGTAGAGGAAGGAGGGGCCCACAGAAGGAGGCTTCCGGCCCTTCTGTAGCAGCCTCTAATGTTCAGGATCCTTGGTCTCTTCCCATCCTGCAGGTGTGGGCTTCCCTGACTCCCTCAGCACCTCACCTATTCCAGAAAGCCCAGACCCACAGTGCCAAATTGCTAATAAGGAAAAAGGAAGAGCCATCGGGGTTTAACTCTGCCCCTGGGGCTGTGAGTGCAGTCACGAGATGTGTAAGGGAGACAAACATCGCCCTCTTCAAATCACCTGGGAGCTGGCAAGGTCTCAGGTGGATGTCTGTTGAACTAACACCAAGTGTCAGAGACACCTGCGTGGAGAGCCCTTGCCTGCCAGGCATTCAGAGTCCAATGTGGGGGGTTTGGGGAGGGGACAAAAAAATCAGATAAGTGACCACAGGTCCTGGTGAGCTCTACCAGGGAGCACAAGCAGAGCATCAGAGGATCCCGCAGAAGACAGCACCCTATAAAGATGCTTACTTCCTGGTCTCAGGTACCATCAAAGTGGACTGATTCCATGTTTACTGCAGTGCTGAGACCCCGGAGAGCCCACTACACGACTCAGACACCTAAGACCAGACCCATCATCGTGGGAGGGACAAAACAGTGTCCTGTGTGCCACTCAAGGCTGAAGACTTTGTCCAGTATCTAGGGTTGCATGTCACCACATCAGCCAGGGCTGTTTTCTAAAACACGCACCTCTAAGGGGCCTGCAGGGATTCGCTCTTTAAGGAAGAAACTGTCCTTGGCTCCATGCCTCAGGGCAACAGGCATGCTCTTTAAAACCTCACCCAAACGATCATGTGTTTCCACTGTGCTGGCTTCAAACTGGCAGCTAGAGCTCCGTGGCCAACAGCTGTCCAAAGCCGATGGCACTGCCCAGGCTAAAGGTGGGGAGGGGTGGTGTGTCCACTCACCAGACAGAGGGTCTTTGCCAATCATCAAAACATTGGGCAAATTCATTACGATCAGCTGCTGGAGGACTTCCTGCAGAGACAAAGAGGGAAAAGATGCCGTTAAGAACGGGAACTGAGAGTGAAGAGCAATTAGGTAAATTACAGTTAATCAAGCCACTAAGTGATGCCACTCAGTAATAGGGTGGCCTGTTTAAAAATCCAAGGCTAATTGTAGTGCTGCCTTTAACATTATAAAATAAAAATTATGCACAGAGAGACTATGGGAAAAGAGATAAGTAATATCCTGGGTTGTATGAATTTCGCTTTTTGAGACAGTCTAGCTTCCTGTGTCAATCTCCTGAGTGCTGAGATGATAGGCATGAGCCACCATGCCCAGCTATTAAAAATAATACTTTTATCTGGATTTGCTTTATTTTTTTTTTTTTTGTTGTTGTTGTTGTTGCTTTTGTGGTACTGGGGTTTGAACTCAGGGCTTTGTGCTTGCTAGACAAGTGCTCTACCACTAGAGCCACACCTTCACCCACAGGGTGTTTCTTTTTAAAAGACAGCCTTAATTATTTTTATTAAATGGCTTGTGCAATCAAAACAGAATAGGAGATAAAAACGAGAGATGCTACCTAGCCCCTACAACCTGAAGATGCAGGACCTGAGGGCTTTGGTATAAGCGCTAGCTGGATGAGGAGACTTTTCCTCGACAGAAGTGACCTCTTGAGAGAAAATCCTCAAGAAGGACTTGGCCAGTCAGAGAGGGAAGCCCTGGGGGAGGAAGGAGCCGCCTTGGGCCCCACACGAGGGCCTGCAGGCATGGCCATGGGCACACCCTCCAGTGTGGGCAGTGCTGGGGAAGACCCAGAGCTTACATCTCCCAGGACACTTCTGAGGCAGGGCTGCGCTAGTCTTCTTCCCTACGCAAATGCGCCTTGCTTTTCACAAACTGGAAGATAAAGATCCGATTTGAACCACTAGGCCAGCCCCTCCAAAGAACACAGGCAATGACTTTATCTTCTTGCATTGTCTTTTGATGGCTCCCGTCCACGATGGAAACTGGAGGGAAGAGGATGCCAAACTACCCACCTGGCATAGTCCCCTCCCCCACCAATGCTGGAAGCTTTGTCTAGTACCCGGGGTCACACGTCACCTTGTCAGCCATGGCTGTTTTCTCCAACACGTCCTGGGTGCTAAGTCCTGTCAGTGAGGCACGGAAGTGTGTGAGCTGTGTAACAGCCATGTCTTCCCTCGGGCTCAGAAAACTCAATGAAAATGTGCTCCAGTCACCACAGGACTCCACGGTCCTTGTTCTTCTCGCATACCACACTTTCTAGTCGGCTCATCCAGGAAAATGGGTCTCCTGCCAACACTGCCCATGCTGCTGTGCGGCACCCTCCCCTAGACGCCAGTACTGAGACCGCCTTGGGACAGAACCAAGGTGGCTTTCGCTAACCATCTGCAGTCTCTTTTCAATTCCTGGCTGCTCTCCGACTGCCAGTGTCCAGGTCTCTGGACCACTCGGCTGGAGATCACCAAGCATCGTAAGTGAGATGAGACATGGGAAATAATATTTTTTGTTCATTTTAAAAATAACCTTGGAGGTTTCTGCAAAGTGGTATTTTATGCTAATGTTAATCTAAGCCATCTATTGCTAGACAGTATAGGTAGAAAACCCATCTTCCAAAACACAAGGTTTAGTTTTATTTAATCAGTACTTTCAAACTTTCCCACAGGAAACAAGTCACTTGTGCAATTAAGAAATATTTTATAAAGCTAGGCATAATCCAAGCTACTCAGGCGGTGCAGGCAGGAAGATCTTGAGTTTGAGGCAAAGTTAGGGAGACCTCATCTCAAAAACAAAAACACAAACATAAGGACTGGGGACTTGTCTAGTATGCACAAGTACCAAAAAAAATTTTTTATGAATAAAATTTTGTCCCTTTCAAAACACTGTGAGTCACCCAAGACCTAATCCAATGGCCAAAAATGCTCGCAAGCCTTTAACTGATAACCCTGAGGGACTGTCACTCACATCTCCAGCCTAAGCAGCTCAAGGGCCAGAACTCCCCAGCAACATTAATGAGACACACAGTCATTTCCAATTTCCTAGTAGCTGCCTTTAAAAAAGTAAATAAATTTGCCAGGCGCTGGTGGCTCATGCCTCTAATTCTAGCTATTCAGGAGGCAGAGATCAGGACTGCGGATCGAAGCCAGCCCAGGCAAATAGTTTGGGATATCCTATCTCAAAAAAACCCAACACAAAAAAAGGCTGGTGGAGTGGCTCAAGGTATAAGCCCTGTTTAAATCCCAGTACTGCAAAAAAAAAAAAAAAAAAAAAAGTAAATAAAACAAGTTGAAGTATTCTAATGATATACTTTAGTTAAACCAATGTAACTAAATACAATCATTTTACACATAAGTTATTTTTAAGACACTTTGGGGGGAGGAAGGGGGACAGGGGGGAGAGATGACCCAAACAATGTATGCATATATGAATAAATGAATAAATAAACAAAAAAAAGACACTTTACGTTCTCTTTTTGTAATGTCTTTGAAATCCAGTGTGTATTTTACACTTACAGTACATCTCAATTTGGATGCTAAGTTTTCACTGGAAAAACTTGATCTAAATGTAGATTTACAGTTGAAAATTAGATTCCAATTCTGAGTTGTTCTAAACACGCTTAAACATTTCCTATAACTGAATTGCATATCTGCTTAAGTTCAAATTAAAATGATAAATTCACTTCCTCAGACACACTAGTTACATTACAAGGCTTTGACAGTAACATCAAGGGGGACTCAATGCCTCAGAGTTCCCTCACACCTGACCCCTCTTGCCTCACACCTTTGCCCTTCCCAAGGAAAGCTCTGAAACCAGGATGACAGACCAGGGTGACAGGCCAGGCCCTCAGTGTAGCGGGACTCAAGGAGAGTGCTGACAAGGGCCCCTCCTGCAGGACCCTCTAAGCCAGGTACTCGGAACAGAAAGCTTCTGGGAAGCTCAGGAGACACCATCTGCTTGGGGCACCTGGTCCACCCTGGATGACTGTGAGGGGCAGGACAATGTGTGAGAGAGGGCCCCAGCACTGTGCTCTTCTTGTCCATCCCTCCCTCACACACACCTGCCAACTCGAAACAACAAGTTACATGTAGAGCCAGGAGAAGGCTGGGAGTGTGGCTCAAGTGGCAGAGCCCTGTACAACAAGCATGAGGCCCTGAGTTCAAATCTCAGTACTGTAAAAAACAAACTCCTTAATGCCAAGGCCTCAGGCTTGGGATGTGGTCCTCCGCAGAGCTCACAGTCGGGGATGAGCTGCAAATCCCACAATCCTGGGTGGATTCCGTAGCCCCCCACTCTCCACCCTCCCTTCCCCTTTATGTTTGCTTTCAGATCCCCATATGAGATGCTGGGGAAACCCCAGATTTTCCTTTCCATAAATGAAAGTAGACTAACTGCATCCTGGAATAACCCACTGGCAGTTAACTGCTTTAACCCTCAAAAAACTGGGTCAGAGGGTGTGTTTCAATTCTGCACTGGCAGTGTGAGCCCCAGGGAAGAGCCAGGCTGCAAAGTGCTTTGTAATGGAGAAAGGGACGGAGCCCACCTCACACCACCTAGGCCTCAAACCCAAAACCCAGAATCTCATTCATCCAAGTCCAAAGTGATGAGGCAAAGCACAAGGGAGCCAGGCCAGGTTTTTCCCAGGGAGCATCTGTCACCCCAGCAGGACAGGTCCTGGGGGCAGTATCTGTGTCTGCACTGTGTCAACAAGCCAATTAGTGACCCTGACCAGCATGAGGCACAGGGTAGCCTGAGGCAGTGCAGCATGGCCAGTCTCAAGACCTGTGGCAGTCACAATGGACTTCTGAGAACATGGGCCACAGTGTGGTGGTTCATCCCTGTAATCCCAGCTACTCAGGAAGTAGTGACTGGGAGCAGCACAGTTTGAAGCCAGCCCAGACAAAAATGTAGCCGGGTCCTGTCTCAACAAACAAGCTGGGTGTGGCGGCTCACACCTGTAATCTCAGTTATGTGGAAAGCACAGGTAGGATGGTCACAGACTACGACTGGTCCCTGGGCAAAAAAAAAAAAAAAATCAAGTCCCTATCCAAAAAAATAACTAAAAGCAAAAGGGGCTGGGAGTGTGGCTTGAGTGGCAGAGCACCTGTCTAGCAAGCACAAGGCTTTGAATTCAAATTCCACTACCACCCAAAAAAAAAAAAAAGGTTTTTTTTGCTTCTTAGAACAGAAGCAACAGGCAAGCTGAACAGATGCCTAATGTATGGATGGCGTTAAACACATGCTTAATTCAGGGAGAGAAACTTCAAAAGACAGACCAAAGTGACAGAATGTTCTTTCTTTAAGAGTGATCAGAGCCAGGTGCTTGTGGCTAACACCTGTAATCCTAGCTACTCAGGAGGCAGAGATCATGAGGATCATGGTTTGAAGCCACTGGGCAAGTAGTTTACAAGACCCTATTTCAAAACCTCCATCACAAAAAAAGGGTTGGTGGAGCAGCTCAAGGTGTAGGTCCTGAGCTCAGACTCAAGTACTTTTAAAAAAAAGAGTGATCAGGACCAGAGAAAGATTTCTCAGCATTTTCTAAGGATTCTGTAATACGGTAATATCACTTTAAATTAAAACAATCTAACCCTTGCAGCAAGGCTTCCCACACAGAGAATCTATGACCTGGGGCATCTATTTACCAGGCACCAGGGCGGCAAGCAGGACAGACCCACTAAAAGGAGGAAAAAATTATTCATCCTTTCCTGAGACAATTCACAGGCATCCAAAATGAAAAATGAGGGCTGGAGTTCAGTGGTAGAACACTTGCTTAGTTTGTGAGGACCTAGCTTTAATTTCCAGCACTGGGGTAAAAAAAAAAAAATTGAAACTTGAAGTGGATCATTATTTAAAAAAAAAAACCCTACCCAAAAACCTCTACAAAAGTGAATAGCGGGCTGGGGCCATGGCTCAAGTGGCAGAGTGCCTGCCTAGCAAGCAGGAGGCCATGAGTTCAAACCCCAGTGCTGCCAAAAAAGAAAAAAAAAAGTGAATGGCACCTCTAACACCTCCATCAGAAATGAAAAGTCTCCATCATTAAGGGAGAAAGATGCTGGCCAAGAAGTGGGGTGGAGAGGAGGCTGCAACCAGAGATGGGGGTGGGGCAGAGGCCCTGGGGAAGGGGGACTCCCAGGGCATAGGCTCCCCCAAGGCAGAGGCTCAGGAGTCCCAGAAGTGGTCTACCCACTGCCTGAGACAAGACAGGAGCCTTACTGAAAAGCGTTAATATCCAGCCAGGTCCACCCACTGTCCCAAAAGGAAGTGCCATTCTCTCCACAGGTAGAAGAACCATGGGGTACTGGAAGGTTCACGGTAAAAACACTTTTGTTAGCATGTATGGCAGGGGTTGGCTTGAGTTCCTGCCAGAAACGTGGGGATTGCTGCACCAAGAACGGTGATTTCACAAAAAATGGGAAGTTCCTCCCCGGCCTCCTCAAGTGAAACTGAATTTTATATATAGCTTGGTATTCTGTCAAAAGGAAAAATAAATGGTGCTGAAGACCAAGTGCTTAGATCCACAGAATGACCCTGCATGGGGGTCTGCATGGCAGCTGCTAATGCAGAGCCCATGAGGGAGATCCCAGAAAAGTTAAGACAAACACCCAGCAGAGGCAGCAGGAGGAAAGTGATGCACACGGTTGCTAAGGAGACTTGGATGGTGCAGGCAGCAAAATGAGCCTTCCACAGAGGCAAAATAAAACCGTGAACAATGTGGTTGCTGACCTCCTCACTCTCAAGAGTCGAGACTGAAAGCAGGAACCTGAGTGGCGTCAATTGTGTGAGCAGCCTGCACACCTCCTTCATGTCTGGTCTGGGTTCAGACACTCAAAAGACACACTGGGGCCTTGCTGTGAGCGGAGCACTGTCGGCCTGGCTGGGGAAGCAGGAAGTGGATGGTCACAGCACAGTGCAGGCAGTGCTGCCAAAGGCCTCCCAGAGGCAGTGGCTTCTGGCCCTGGCTGCAGAGAAAACTTAGGAGCCAGACAGGTGAAGGACCAAGCTGGAAATGTCCTGGCTGCTAGAGTGGCCACAAGTCAAGCCTATGGTTACACTGAGTGCCACAATGAGTGATGTATTTTCACATCCACCACACACTCTTCCTCACACATCCCCACCATTTGATCATCACATGCAGATCCCTACTCACCCTCCAAACCTCAGCCCAAACGCCACCTCCTCCATGCAGCACCCAGCAGCTGCAATCCCATATGTTTTCTTTTCCTGAACTCCTAACACCTCATTCACCCACTTCCATAGCACCCCCACATTTTGCTTGTCAATTAGCTCCCACTCAGTGACAGCAAAAGCTGCTAATAGTGACAGCTGGGAAAGTCAGAGCAGACTATACTCTTCAACATTTATACTGAGTGAGGCTTTTTACACAGCCTCTTGTGGAGGTGTCTTCTCTCTCTTCCACACTGGTGAGAAACGAAGCCCTGAAAACGAACCACTTTGCTCTCTCTGGCAGTTGCTTCCTCTGCCTTGAAACCTGGCAAAACCTGACACTGCATTCCTTCAGATCCTTGGCCTGTAGCTGTAAGCAAAAGTTAAAAACATTTCAAAGTGGGAGGGGAGAAAGGAATAGCTTAAACTCTACCTTATAGTTTTCCATTAAGAAACTATACATGGATGACTGAATACAAATTTCAAAGAAACATTTCACAGTGAACCTGTAAGGCTGTTTTGAATACACCATGTTTTCCAATTGCAAAATCCCAAATGCGATCACTTTGTGAGCAAGCTAAGCAAAACAAGGTTAGTTCCCAATCCCTGAACTACGCAAGTGCTGCCAGGAGGGAAGGGAAAAGGTCCCACCTGTATTCAAGTGTCTTTATGGCACTGCAGGAGAGACAGAGAGTGTAGACCCTACAGGGTAACTTCTCCAAGAACTTCATGGTGCTAGAAAGCAGGTGAGATGCACATGGGAGCGCAGGAGAGACCCTAGAATCAGGAGGAGTACCCCAGAGGTCCTGTGAGCACATGGTGGCTTTGATGCGCGTGCCATCAGTTAACGCTCCTCCATAAACCTGTCTCAAAATCTCTCACCTAGATTTGGTCAAGAGGGCCCTGGAATGCACTTCAACAACTCACACGACACAAAAATTGGAGAATAATGTGGCACTGGAAACACCCAGCCACCACTGAGGTCCCATCTCCTTTCTCCCGCCCCCATTCCCTCGTGGTGTCCAGGACAAGAATCACTAGCATTTCCAGCCCAAAGCACCTGCAGCGTGATGTTGGTCACGTTTCCTGGCACGATGCAGAGGGGATCGGGTTTGGTGAGCTGGCTCTGACACCACAGGCTCCTCAAGGCCCAAACCAAGGCAGCTTCTCAAGCTGTCATACCTTCACTTGTGACGTTCATGCCAGCCAGCACGGCCCAGGCAAGCACATCTCCCATGTGCCACCCATTGAGAGCAATAGGGATTTGACCCCAAACCACGAGTCACAGTCTGCTTTCTGCGAATGTCACAGCCACAAGCATACTTTTCTAATGTAGCCACGAGAGGAAAGGTATGCAGTGATTTACCCACAAGGCCTGCGCAAAGCCCGGTGGCTGGCCACTTGCTTGGAATTCCATCTGTACAGGGGCCCTGTGGCCACCGAGGCCCCACTAACAGGGGCAGGAGTCCTGGCACCATCAGAGGGTAACAAAGTGAAGAGGCTGCCGAGAGACTCAATCCATCTGCTCCACCTCATCACAATTAATCCGGGGTCCCCCAGGCCTGAAACCAGCCCGATCTGGCCAAGCCAGGAACAGCAGCAACTCTAGTTAGACCACTCTGTATTCCAGGGCCGGCAATTTTTAGGCCTGTCTGAGGTTCTGAGTTACCAGGCAGTCCCTCCACGGAATACTCTGTCACTACCTGTGCTCATGGCTGTGTTCAGAAACACACAGAAGCCCATGCTCTACTGACAGAAAGGAAGACAAATGGAGAATTGCAGGAAAGGGGCACACCAACACCAACAGGTGAGGGCAAAATCACTAACTCGTGCCTCTGCCTTTTCACTTGCCATGTGACTTTCTAACAGTCCTTCTCAAGCCACACCCACATCTGCAGCGCGAGGGGCCGGGAGGCTAAGGAGCTTGGCTCCTTCAGAAGGGAAGTGGGGAGGATGAGGGCACAGCGCGCCTTCCTGGGTAGGAGCCCAGGGCCACCAGGTCTGCTGAACAGGCAAGTGCCCACATGTCCAGGAAGAAGTCAGGGGAACCCAACAGGGTGGGCCTGGTAGACAGTTCAAGTACCCCAAGGAACGCCTGCCCCCTCCCTTTAGGGCTGTGGGATGCCCGGGCTGCTCTGTGGGCAGCTGTCCTCATATGATGCCAGAAGTGCCCATTCTGAATCCCTTGACCAAAGATGGGGATGATGGGCAGCCCAGGAAGCATAGCACAGTGGGAATTCTGCCCTGCCAAGGGTCATTTACATTCACTTCACATCTGGTCACCAACGGTCAGAGTTGGGCTTTGGGGACCAATCTTTGCAGGGATGTCATCGGCAACCATGGGCAGGGGAGGGTGGCTGGGCCTACAGTAGGCCAATGGGAGGCTCACTTGTGCACAGAGCCCAGGAAGGGCCTTCTGGAAACCAAGGCCTATAGCACGCCACCTAGCTCAAGTCTAGAGCTAGGTCCCCTCAGCCCTGCCCTAGGGCACATCATGGAACCTTTCTTTCAACAGTATCTCCTGGGTCCTACTATGTGACAGGGATGGGCCCCAGGGACAGGCTCGGGGGAGGAGAGGGAGGGCTTAGAGGGGGTCACCCTCACAGTTTAGGGTCTGGAGTGCTGCAGAGCTGCCCTGGCCTCTGCACCCACTGAAGTCACCCCTCCCAGTTAAAAGAACAGTACCGGTGCTGGCTGGGTCTGACCACTGTGAGTTAAGTCACACAGCCTCTTTCTTAGAAAAGTCAAGATTTCAAGTGATGGGTTAGGCAAGTGTGTGTGGGGAGGGGGGACTGCAATCTGCAAAGTGGGCCACCCACCAGTCAGTGCAGCATGGAGGGCCCACAGTGCAAGGCAGAGCACAGCAGCACATCACCAGCTCTGAGGGAGCCAGGCGCCTCCCAGCACCTCCAGGCAGGCAAGACGCTCTAGGCTGACTTCCTGGCAGGCATCTGCTCAGGTGGGTCCCCCACCTGAGCTAAATGAGGGAGTCTCAGCCTTCCCAGTCCCAGTATGGTACCTCTCCATGTCCCATTCCACCGCTCACCCACCCCAGGGCAAGGCAGGGCATGGCTGGGCAGCCCCGCACCCTGACATGTTGCCCTCACCCACTGCCTGACATGCTACCTTCCTTGTTCTCTAACTCCCAGAATACAAGTTGGAGCAGGAGTGGCAGCGTGCACTTGGGAGCCTGCAGTCAAAGCCACACAACCTGCCAGGGCCTGGGCAGACAGGATAGGCAGGCAAGGGAGCCAGCCAGCCCACCACCCCTCCACCATTCCCATGCCCAGGATTCTCCATAGGACAAGGGGAATCAGTGCTCCTGAATCACCAGACCCCTAAATCCATTATCCCAGGACAGGTGTCTAGAAGGCAAGGAGAGGCAGTTACCTCTGGCCACACATCTGTCTCCCCTACACCTGACCTACCCATCAGCCAGAAAATCCTGGCTTTTCTCAGAAACAGACTCTGTGACCTGACTCATAGTGGTCAAATCCCTCCCAGCTGTAAAATCAGATTCCTTGTATTAGGAGGGCAGCTATACCACCAGGTTTCCTGGCACTGCTGGGTGTCAGATGGTGTACTTGTTGGGGGATTGTGGAATCAGTGAGGGTACCTAGGGTATCCTGTGGGCTTAGCCCTGCCCTCTGGAGCTCATGGCCTGGTAGGGACACTTTCACTAGCCACTCTGGGGCTGGGTGGTGTCACAGCTGGAGGATGCTGGGAGCACAAGGGTTGAGGGATCCAGAAAGGCCCTGCTGCTATCTGGATGTGGTGTGCATCCTCCAAAGTTCATGGCTGGAAGCTTGGTCCCCAGTGTGGCAATGTTAGGAAGGTAGCAACCTTTAAGAAGTAGGGCTGCAGCAGTGGCTCATGCCTGTAATCCCAGCTACTCAGGAAATGGAGACTGGGAGGATCTCAGTTCAAAGCCAGCCTAGGCAAAAAGTTAGTGAGATGACATCTCAACAAACAAGCCAGGAGTGGTGGTATACATCTGTAACCTCAGCTACACAGAGGCATAGGTAGGATTGCCAACTGAGACTGACCCATGGCAATCTGAACAATAACCTAAAAAACCAAAAAGGACTAAAGCAGATACCTTAAAGCAACTGAGGCCAATAGGAAAAGGAGACCAGGAACTAGAGAAAAGGTTAGATTAAAAAGAATTAACCTAGAAGGTAACACCCATGCACAGGAAATCAATGTGAGTCAATGCCCTGTATAGCTATCCTTATCTCAACCAGCAAAACCCCTTGTTCCTTCCTATTATTGCTTATACTCTCTCTACAACAAAATTAGAGATAAGGGCAAAATAGTTTCTGCTGGGTATTGAGGGGGGGAGCGGGAGGGGGTGGAGTGGGTGGTAAGGGAGGGGGTGGGGGCAGGGGGGAGAAATAAACCAAGCCTTGTATGCACATATGAATAATAAAAGAAAAATGAAAAAAAAAAAAAAAAACCAAAAAGGTCTGGAGGCGTGACTCAAGTGGTAGAATATCTGCCTAGCAAGCACAAGACTCTGGGTTTAAATCCCAGTACCACAGAAAAAGAAGAGAAATGAATCTGGCTCCTGAATTGTACTTGCTTCCTTTTTGTCATGTGATCTTTGCTTCTACTCCTGCCACTGTGACACCATCGCCATAGGCCCTCACCAGAAGCCAAACCAATGGGGCTGCCTGATCTTGGACTTTGGAGACTCTAAAACTGTGAGCATCCCAAACCTCTTGTCTTTATAAAGTTCCCAGCCTCAGGTATGTTGTAGTAACAACAGAACACAGATCAAAATACCAAGGAAGAGGTGGCCCTGAGGTGACATGGGAAAGAATGAGAAGCAGTGCTGCCCAGCAAATGTACAAGTACGTGGGCTGTGGCAGGAGAGGTGGGAACTAAGGGAAAGCAAGAAGGTGCCCCCCACCTTGTGCTTCTCAAACCAAGGGCTGAAAGGACACAATCTTCCCCCATCATCCCAGGGTGCAATTGAGAACCGGATGGGCACTGCCCAAGGAATGCCCCCCACCTGTGTTAGGTGACAGCAGTGCTTTGGAGTCCCCTCTGCCAGCTCCACCACCGGCCCGTCACTGCTGGGTCTCAACTTCAATTCCTACCAGGTGGCCAGGCATCACACCTAACCCACAGACCACCAGGCACCGCGCTGGCAGAGGAGGACGCTGTTTTCAACCTCCCTGAGGACTACACAGGTCCCTCTGTCCTGCACCAGCTTAGAGCAGCTTGGCCACGGTGGAGCAGAGGCCATAGCCCCGAATGTGGAGCCCAGAAGGAAGGCAGAGCACATGCATGGGGTTGAACAGTCCACAGGCACAGTATACCCGGCAGGTAGCCCTTTCTTTTCTCCATCACCCAGGGCCTAGGACCAAGGAGGAAGATGAGCAGGACCAATGCTGGTACTTTCTTCTCTCTTCTCCCTCTGCCTCAGGAGGAATGAGAAAAATACACGCATGACCTCCTGCACTATTGAGGGTGGTTCTAACTCCCCAGCATTAGCAGGGATAAACACTGAGAATTGCGGAGCTAGTCTGGGCACAATGGTTGACTAGTGACACCTGCTCAGCCTGTGCAGGACACAGCGGGGCTGCTGGCTCTCCAGAGTGGGCAAGTGAGTGGGGACTGTGTGAGCGCCCAGCCCCTCTACCTGGCCCCTGCTTATATGACCAGGCTCCACCTCGAGAGCATGAAACTATTCTATCACCGAGAACTGATTCTCTAGCAGGAAGTGAGGCAGGGCAACTTGGGACACAGCTGGGGAGGAGGAAGGTGAAGACACGACCAGTTTCATAAGTAATCTCCAGCAGGAAGTGAAAATCTCAACAGATATTATCAACATCAGGGCTACTGTCCAGTGTGGGGGGTGAGCAGGGGTTGGGATGGCTCAATAGCCTGGCCCGTCCTCTGGTCACCCCTCACCTGGCACAATCTGCTCTGTCCTATACCATATGCCATGCAAGCCCCTACAGAAAGCCTTCCTCTAAGTCCTCTGACAATGACCTCTTCCTCGTTAGCCTCCCTATCATCCTTAAACAGTGTGCCCTGCACTCCGGGTCATGGAACCTCAGGTTTCCAAGGCAGGTGCTGTGACAAGCCTACCTGCAGGCTCCGGCTAAACACCCACCAACTGCCAGCTAAACAGAGCTAGCCACAGGCAGAAGGGTCTCAGGACTCAAACCCAACACACCCACCAATGTACAGTGCAAAGGCCACTCGATTTGAAATAAGAATAAAGCAGGAGGCCGAATAACCCCGAAGAGTCTGTGTACTACCTCACTTAGTCCTAGCTCTGGCAGGAAGAACCAGAGTTAGGACACTAGTTACCCTCTACTGTAAGATCCTTTCCAAGTGCCAGTGGTTCATGCCTGTAATCCTGGCTACTTTGGAGGCTGAGATTGAGAGGGTCATGGGTGCAGACCAGCCAGAGCAGGGAGTTCACAAGACCCCATCTCGGCAGAAGAAAGCTGGGCATGATGGTGTACACCTGTCATTCCAGTGGCAGCAGGAAGTTTAAAATAGGATAGTAGTCCAGGTCAGCCTGAGCAAAAAGCAAGACCCTCTCTTCAAAATAACCATTGCAAACAGGGCTGGGGGCCCTGAGTACTGCCACAATAAAAGCAAACCCACGCCATCCGTGGATACCGCTGACAGCACGTTAACTATAGTAAAAGAGAGTGATAAAGAGGTAGATAAAAATGAGTCACATGTATGAGCTAGGAACCACTGGACACTGAGAAGAAAAATAAAGCACGGACCAGTAATTCTCTTCACTAGGTTCAAAGGTGTGGTCAGGGTACCCTGGCTAAACAAGCCTCTCTTCCTCAGTCTGCTTCCCAGCCTGTGGGCTCCCAAGGGTGGTGATGAGGGCTCTCTTGCTCCCAATGGCCTCCCGGGCTTGACACACAGGAGGACCAGCCACCACTTATCAGATGAGCTAACGAATGGCTACACAGCCCAGGATAATGTGCGTGTGCATGTGTGTGCATTTGTGTGTACTCACTGTGTGGATAGCCTGAAGATGGATCTGATGGGACAGAGACACAAACTGCCCTTCAGCTGGACCAGCCGGGCCCACCATGTTGGCCTCCACCTAAAGACTGCAAACAGTCTTTCTTTCTTCCCCCTTTTCCCAAGGAGGGAAGCATTTCTTCAGACTTGGGCAAGGTGGGTGTGAGGAGACCACCAGAGTTAAGCAAAGAAGCCAGGGAAATCAAGGCCACAAGCCCCACCAGGTCACAAGACAAGCCACTGCAGGCCTCCGAGACAGGCAGAGAAACCTTACCCAGCCTTTCCTGTGCCCAAACTAAGCAGGACAGTGCCACCCTGTCACTACAGCATGTGGGCTCCTCCCACAGGAGCCAAAAAATGACGTGGGAAGTCCAAACAACGCACATTAACTGAGTGCCTACTCTGTGCCTCTCTCCGTTAGGCGAGGTGGGGTGTGGGGGGGATGTGACTCACTTACTCCAGTCCTGTGTTCAGTACGGTAGCAGCAGTCACAGGGCCTACTGTGGAGAGGAATAAACTGAATGTGGACCACAGTACGTGCCTTGGGGCACACAGCTGGTAACTAGCAACCCTGGATCCATACTGTGTTTGATGAGAAGCATGAACAGGGAGCCGCCAGCCTGCAGCCCACGTGTCCACAGATAGGACCCGAGGAGCTGGCAGGTGGAAGAGATCCCTGCAGGCCACAGTGGTCAGGAAAGGCCTCACTGGTCACTCAAGGCTGATGACAGACATGCCAGGCTTCTCTCCCTAGCAAAGTGCCCTGTGCTCCCAGAATCTTTTCCTAGGACTTCTGCATGGCAGGCTAGGATTGGGGATCTTTGCTGGTATCTGGTTCCTCAGCCTCAGCTCCTGCCCTCTGTTCTCGGCACACTTATAAACTGCTTCACTATTAGGCCCATCTCTTCGCACACTCAGCAAGCATAACTGTGGTCTACTCACAGCAGCGTGTAAGGAGCCAGGGACTTGGCTAAGTGAAACAGACAGGACCTCTGCCTAGGAACACAGGTGGACCCTCTCCCCTTCAAGCTAAGTCAAGAACACAGCCTGGGCAGCTGACCTCTGCATACAAAGGACAGAAGGAGCACTGGAAGGCTGCCTGATCATCCTAAGTCACCCACATCTCACCCAGGAAGCAGAGTAAAAGTCGGGAAGAAACAGTGTCCTAAGTTGTGCCCTCCGGCGGGCTGGCCCTGCTAGATAGGCTGTGGTATTGGTTTGACCCCCAGCTGGTGACCCATGGGCACCCCAGGTCTGCTGAGGTGGGAAGGGACTTTCCGTCCAACAGCCACACTGCATCGGCACTTGTTGCCAATCCCCCACAGTGAGCATTCCAGAGTGACCCCTGCTGCCCAGCCATGAGGAGCCAGGTGGCTAACACTAGACACTGGGCCTCCTACAGGCCTGCTCCAGGTAGCAGTCCACCTGGTGGCCCTCTGTTGCTACCTACCCTTTCCAGGAAGGCTCTCACACTGTGTTCACCAAGACACCAGTCTCAGTGGGAGAAGGGAAGATAAAGAGAAGCAGAAAGCATGATAGCCTCCTCACCTGAACAGACCTCCAGCCCACTTCCACTGTCCACTCTAGGGAGGATGACAGTGGCAGCATCAGGCCAGTAACAGGCACCTTCAACAGACACAGAGTGTCTGTGACTGGAGCCTCACAGCTGTTTCTGTGCAGTAATGTTAGGCTGGGGACCAGCTCAGGGTGCTTTCAGTCCTCTTGGGTGGAGCTCTGGCTCCACTAGCACTGCTGTCAGGATGGCAGTCCATACAAATGAGTGCCAGAGCACACAGTACCAAACAGTTAACAGCACAGATCATGCTATCTGACTCCAAACTAGTGGGCAGGTGGAATTCAGAGGGGTCAAGTGACATTCCCAGGCCACCCAAGGGTGAGTGGAGCATGGGACCAAAAGCCAGTTACTGGAAGTCCAGGTCTCTGCTGACTTTTTTAAAACCCACGGGATTCATGGTACAATCACTGTGCATCTTCTAGCAATGCTAAGGACCAAATGGGATGCTCCAAGAGCTATCACTGAGAATTATGCTCAGCTGTGAGTAACAAAGATCTGAAAAATAGCAACATACAGATTCAAGTTCATCAGAAGCCAAGCAGGCCAGAACTGAGGTGAGATCCCTACAGCAGGGTGCTGAGGACCTGGGCTCTTGGCCATTTGCTACACTGTGGGTAGCAACAGGGGGAGAATGAGGAAGACAGGAAGCTGCCATCCCCTCTCAGGAAGTCTTCCCAGGAGCAGTGACACCGCTACCCACACTTCACATGGCTGTGTGGCTATACCAGCCCTCAGGGAGGCTGCAGGCTCTGTTATGACAGAGGAAGGGGGCATGGGCTACAATCTGCCACAGAGAGGAGATAAGGCCTGACCTCTGGCCTCGTGGGGATTACCACCTTGTAAGAACACATGCACACATGTGGAAATGATCAGTGGGAGAGGACAGACATAACCAGGCACTAAGTGTGTGGCATGGATAGGAAACAAGTAGTTAAGGAAGAGAAAAGCCAGAAGCCTCTAAGGTCAGAGCAGCCAGCAGGTGTCATGGAATGAGGAGACCTGAGCTGGATGGACAGGTGGTGACCAGACAGAAGCAGGGGGAGGGTAACTATGGAGGCAGACTCCACCCCAAACCCCAGCAAGCAAACACTGGGCGATTCCAACCTTAGCTAAAACCAGCTCAGGCCAGGGAGAGTGAGCCTGACATGCACAGAATTTGGTTAATTACTGGCCATCACCCTTGGCTCCTGACACCTTCAATCCACACTCGACCCACTTTCATTCAGCCACTTTCCACAATGTAATAACCACCTAAAAACCCTTCACCCAAAACAAAGGCCAAGACCCCCATAGTTCCTTGTTAACCAGATCCTCCCCACCCCACCTCCTACCACTCCAGATACCACCACGTGAGGTGCAAGGGCAAGGTCCCCTGCTGCTTCTCACACATCTTTACGGTGTCTGTAAATATTCCTAGACAGCACATTTGTGTTAGTTGCTTTTAGCCTTGTAACAAAGGAACGGTGAGGTATGTGACGTCTGGGAGCATGCTATTTTTACCCAACATTTATGTATTGCTAGAACTCATACGACAGCACTGCGTGCTGCTGTAGTTAATTTGTTTGGACAGCTGGATAATATTCCATTGTGTGACCGTGTCTTAGTGAGTCTAACTGCTTTTCCAATGATGGCCATCTGGGCTGTGTCCAGGTCCTTGTTATTGTGCACAGAAGTACAGGGAACATTCTTGTATGTGTCTCCCACCGTCCATGTGCCAGTTTCAAGAGAAACTTGTAGTTACCTAAGCCAGACTGCAGGTTACACAGACGATGAATTTCAGGTGTTAATGCCAGACTGTTTTTTTCTTTTTCAATGTGACCACACCAATTTGTACTCCCACCAGAAGTGGATGAGAAACAACAGTGAACACTTGTGAGGTACTGGAGTCCAGGGAAGCTCTGATCCTTCCGAAGCCCCTGTGCAGGGTCCCCTTCACAGATCATGACGCAGCACCACAGACTAACAAGTTCAAGAGCTGGTCCTGACCCCCAGTCAACCTGACCCTCACGTTGCCCCTTCCACCCACACCTCCCACTCAACAGGGCAAGAAATCGAGGCCTGAGGCAACAGCTCTGACGGGGCAGGATGACACTACCATCAGAGGACTTCAGGGCGGATACCTCCACAGGGTCAAGTTCAGGGTTAAGGGTGAAACACAGTCCCAAGTTAGCCTATACAGGTTTAGGCCTTAGTCACACAAGACAGCGAGGGGGCAGCCCGTGGATATGCAGCTACAAGGTCTGACTGGTCTTACATGGCGGCGTTTCGCACTCAGTACCCCTGGATTCATGTTCCTCTCACAGAAAGCCTCTTGGGTGGAGGCTGACAGTGCTCACAAGGATGGACTCCAGCGGGAACTCACCTCCTTCCATTCTAGCACTGCACCTGGCAGCCATGGCCTTGCACAGTCGGGCCTGGCATCTACACCCATGTTTGGCTTCCCAGAGTTCCTTATCCATCCCCCATTCCCAGGGAGTCCTCTGGAAAACTTAGACTCGCTCTCAAATTTATCTAAGGGCTGGTGGCATGGCTCAAATGGTATAGCACTTGCCTAGCATGCACAAGGTCCTGGGTTCAATCCCCAGTCAGTGCAAAAAGGGTTGGAGATGCACCTGAATACAGGTGCTATTCCACAGTAACACCTGATGGGTTTCAAACTGGGATGACACTGTTGGGGACTGAACAAGCTCCCTGTGAGAGGAAGCACCTCCACACTGAAAGATGGGATCCTGCAAGAACCCTGCTCCTGGCACCTCAGCATCCAGGGCCAGGGCTCCACACCACCTCATTCACTTCCTTGTCTTTGATCCGTCTTCTCACGTAGATGCTCAAGAAATGTCTTATAGAATAAAAACAAGTCACTGCTATTTATACAGGTGTAAAACTGTCAATGACAGGATTTCAGGTATCTTTGGGGTAGCTGGATGGACTGCAACTGTTCAGAAAACATTAATTATATAAAACCCCTCAGATTCAACAAGGCGGGAGGAAGGAAAGGCACGGGAACAGAGGGCCATGTGGAGTCCAATGGGCATGTCGAAATAGCTTACCAAGTTTGACAAAAGAGCACCAAAGCATTAGAGCACGCCAAAATGTTTCAGCACGACACTATACATTTCACAAACATTTTCACTGAAAACTTGCTCAAAATAGGCTGGACAGTGGCTCACACCTATAATCCTAGCTACGTGGGAGGCAGGGATCAAGAGGATGGAGTTTTAGGCCAGCCCAGGCTAACAGTTAGTGAGACCCCATCTCAACTAACAAAAGCTAGGTGTGGCAGCATTCACCATCCCAGGAAGCATAAACAGGAGAGCCACAGTTAAGGATGGCCCAAGTGTAGAAGCAAGATCCTATTCAAACAGTAACTAAAGCAAAAAGGGCTGGGGGTGCGGCTCAAGTAGTAGAGTGCCTGCCTAGCAAGTGCAAGGCCCTGAGTTCAATCCCCAGTTCCATGGAAAAAAAAAAAAAAAAAAGAATACTGCCAATATATAAACATAAAGAGACACGACACAATCGCATGCTATACCCACCCGTCTTATTCAACAGAGTTGTTCTGTCCATCTTTTTTCCCTTTGATGTAAGGCAGAAAAGAATTTTGAAGCAAACTAGAGCACTGTGTCATTCCACTTTTCCAAAGAATACTGGCACTTTCTTACATGACCACAATTACATGCTTTCTTTAAGCGATTTTCCTCCATGTGCTTCATAAAATGAAGGCTCCTGCATGCATCTGGAGGCTGGCCCAGAACTGCCAGAGAGGACTCGGGGAGTGGGCAGGGGCAGGCAGAGCGTGAGTACACACCGCAGTGTTCAGGGTCGCCGTCTGCAGGGAGGGCTGTGACCTGCATGCCGCCATGCAGGGTGGCTTTCTCCCTTCTGTGACTGTCACCAGGAACCACTAGCCCACGAGAACACGAATGGGAGGGAATGATGTGGCCAGCAATTCCATGCAAGGGTGCAGTAGCACTGCTGGTGACAAAAACTAGGCAGCTCTTCTAGTGCCAAACTGACTCCCTTCCTACAAGAAAAATGAGCTGCAAGCTGGAGTGTGAAGCAGTGTGTGCCTGGATCCACCCTTGGTGTAACCCACTTGGAGATGCTGCTCCCGTCATGGGACATGTCATACCTGCCCCTTATGGCTCCCAGAGAAGCATGTGGATGGGCAGAGGTGAAAGATTCAGGACTCACCCTGCAGGACTCAGGTATGACTCCCCATCTTCCATGTTACAAAAAGGCCTCGTAGGGGACAAATGCCAAGTCTCAAACAACCAGGGCACAGAGTACTGGGGACAAGGCAGGTGTGACCAACCAGCTGGCAAACATGGCAAGCATCTTTTGCATTTGGGATTTTTCTCTTTGCTGTAACACAGGAAGAATTCTGAAGCACAATAGGGCACCATGTCATTCCACTCCTCCATTAGAACACACCTCCAAGGAGTACTGGCATTTTCTCACATGACCACAATTATATGCTGCAATTTTTTTCCCTACATACTTCATAAAATGAAGACCTCTGCATGCATTTGGAGGCCTTCCCAGAAGAGGAAGAGAGGGATGGGTGTAGGTGGCTCATACCTGTAATCCTAGCCACTCAGGAGGCAGAGATCAAGAAGATCATGGTTTGAAGCCAGCCTGAGTAAATAGTTTGAGAGATCCCATCCTGAAAAAATCCTTCACAAAAAAGGCTGCTGGAGTGCCTTAAGGTGTAGGCCCTGAGCTCAAACCCCAGTACCGCAAAAAAACAAAAGTGGAAGAGGGATGGACAAGACCCATGATGCTCACAATCTTCCTGTTTCTGAAGGAAAATGCTTTAAAACATGGCACGAAAACAAAGTGGAGCAGCTTTTTGACCTTTTGCTCCTGATAGCTAGCTGGCTGGCAAGGGCCCCAATCAGGCTTCTGGAGACCCAGCTCTCTGCCCTCTCCACTCTGCGTCAGTCTCCCTGCATCTCTTCTATGGAGGATTTTTTTCAATAGGCAGTTGATATTTTTGCCCCAATTGTTTGACACTCTGTCTTTTCTCTGCTGAGAATGGGTTCCTTAACATTAAGGCAAAAGAAAGAACGCTGGATTAAGTAAAAGTCATCAGTCTTAGCTTCTAGTTGTAGACCAACCATTAAACACAGAGACAAGCCACAATTTCCCTGTGTCTCAGTTTTTCAGCAGTGGAATGACAGATAACACACATCGTGCATGGAATGCTACTACAATCCTCTCCCTCCTGCCTCCATGAATCTATCATGAAGAGATTCAGCACTTTTACCTGAAGATCAAGGTGGAAACCTCATAACTCAGCCAAAACTAATCAATCTGCACAGTGCATTAAACCTGCTCCCCACTCCCTGGACTAGATGGTCTCTAAGGATACTGTAGATACACACAACATGAGTGCAACACAATGAATCGTGTCTCAAATGATCTGGACTCTTGAGTTGGCCTTCTTTGGAAAAAGAACAGACTCTGAAGGGCTTTTCAAATTAAGACCATTACAAGGTTGTTCACAGATGGGTATGGTGGCACACACCTGTAATCCCAGAACTCAGGAGGCTGAGACAGGAGGATATGGAATTTGAGGCTGGCCAGCCTAGGCTATATATCGAGACCTATGAGGGGTAGAAAGGAGGACCTACAACAAACAAAGAAAAACCAAGACTGCCTGTGCTCCAGCTCAGTCTATAGCCTGCCTCCCTGTATTCTGGGCTCTCCCAGGACAGGGAGGATATGTGGGCATCACTGTACCCCATATGAACCTATGGAACCAGCCAGCAAGGAGAGAAAGAAGACTCAGAGAAGAGGAAGAAACACGCAACCACCAAGGCTGGAGACAGAATAACCCCCGACTTTAGTCTGAAAAGAAGGTGCAGGCATGAGGAGACATGCTTCTTGGGTCTTGTAGAATGTCTGGCCTCCTACAAAAAAATTCAAGGGGAGAAACAGCCTTCTTGGACAGAAGGCACAGGCTCAATTACACCCTCCAAACCTGGTCCATAGCCCAGGTTTTGGATCTGGAGATTTGGTTTTGTTTTGCCATGCTGGGGAAGGAACCCAGACCCTTGTACATTCTAGGCAACCACTGGACAACTGGGCTGCACCACAGTCTCATACACCAGTTTGTAAAAACCTCTGTCCTCCCTTGTTCCAGGGCACATCATCTGCCTGTGCCTCTTTAGCCACCAGCGGCACAGGCCCCAGAAGTCTATCGTCACTGAGGACGCTGCCACAGCCCTGAAGACTTAGCCACTCTGACCTCAGCCTCAAACTCACTGCACTCTACGCTCCTGTAGCCACAGCCTCCTCTTAAAGCCAGAAGGAGATTCCTACAGTGGACCCTTGGGCTCTGGGACCTGTGCTCCAGGGCACCCTTCCAGAACCTTTCAGCCCGGAGCCTCTACCCCCTCTGCAGACTTGGAGCCAGGGAAGCTGCTCTTCCAGGTAGGTCACCCCGCAAGGCTGGCCCTACTCTTGCAGGGAGTCCAGCCAGGAACTCAAGGGGGCAAGGACCAGCTAGGCATGACTGGCTTTGTTTCTGCCCAACTGCCCACTTTGATCCAGCTCTCTTCTCCACCGCCCGGAAGGGGGAGGTGGGGCTCCTCCCTCATTCTGTGTGTGCACTGGAGTGCAGAAGAGTGTAGAGGGAGGGAAGGACAGGAGCCTAGCTGCACTCAGCCTCCTCAGAGGCTGCCCCATCCCTCCTGGCTGAGGATATTACACAGAGCTATCGGTTTACTTTACAAAACCAGTTCTCCCCGCCCTAAGAATAGTGTGCAGATTGGTGAATGGCTAGTGGGAAACCAGACACCCTGGGAACAGCTCCATTCTTGGGGAAATGAAGTGCTGGGAAAAAAATCAAGTGCTCCTGTGGGTTATAAACCATTTTATTGTCAGCAGCATGCTGGCACAGGGAACCAGAGCCCCCAGTGGAGAGGACATTGAACAGTAATGTGATAGTCTCAAAATGATGAGGCCGTTTTTTCATAGTGACACAGACACAAGTTCATCTGTGTGTAAACTTCTCTAGGACTAGATGATGCTATGAGACCTGCAGAACAGCAGCTTCCCTCCATTTCCATGACAAAGGCCATCTCTGCACCCGGCAGGGGGAGACACCAGGGAGCACCACGCCTGGATGACACTATGAGCAACATAGTGTCCACGGTACACTGGTGCATCCTGGGAAGACAGTCGAGGGTGCCATGTTGCATACACAGCACATGAGAGTATCCTGGGAAGAGGACCACACTCGGATATAAAGAGCATAGTGCATCCTGGAAAGACATTCCAAGGCTATCACACCTAGGTACTAAGTATACCCAGTAAGACAGAAGAGAATGAGGTCAATACATCAAAACTCAAGCCATGAAGACCATCCAGCTGTTCAAGAGTAAAGACTGACTCACTACTGAGCAATGGAGTGTACACAGGCAAGAGGAAGACTAGGTGGCTCACCTATAATCCCACCATACATCCTGTGACCCCAAGGTCTCCTGCACTTGTGGCTACACCTTGACACAGGGCCAGCTGGTGAACTGGGCTTGTCAGAGGGTGCTAACGCTGGACTCCCAGTCCTGGAGTCCGCACTTCCCTCCCTCCTGGGGCACAGATCACCCCCAGTATGACCCAGACCCACTGGGTACCTCGGTCACCACAGTAACCCAGCTGGACCTGGTAATGTCCTAAGTCTGCCCCTCAAATCCACAGCATGGACTGGTGGCCCTGAGATCTCCAGCCATCAAGCATCAAAGCACAATAGAAATTTATCCTCTAACAAGGACAAACTCTTTCCTTTCTTGTTTTCTTTCAAAGCAAACTTCTTCCCATGAAGCAATGCAACATGACCCCTCAGGTCACCAGGAGCCTCTTCTAATGCATCATGTGACGAGACCAGCAACATCACCAGACAGCACACCCTGGCTAGTTTTGCTTTGAGGTCTAGGTTCAAAGGACTGCAGGGCCCCAGAAGCCCAGGTAGAAAGTCCATCGGCCAAGGCTTTCCCTAAGGAAGTTCCTACTGGATGCCAGACACCAGTCAGGAGCCCAGCAGGTCCTTCCTTCCATATCCTCCACATCCACAGTCACCCTGCCCTGCAAGTGCCTCACCTCATGAGGCCCATGGTCCTCGCCCCACAACACCAGCAGTTCTGACAGCACCACACCAGCACGGATCACGGAGGCGGGAATGACTGGCAGCCTCAGTGAGACAGGAGAGTCAACAGGCAGGAATGTGAACCAACCCAGAGCCAGCTGTCCTGTATCTTGTCCAGCCCTCAGGTGGGGGCTGCCATGCCCCCCTGACCCACCCAAAACCTGGGCTTGGAAACAGGTTTCAAGTCATTATGTGGTCAGTAGCAGGGCCAGACTGTGAAGCCTGAAGTTGGGGCCTCCTGAGTTGTCCAGAGCCATCCAGAAGGTGCCGAACAGGAGTCAATATTTTACTTTTAACAGTTTCTTTTTGTACTAAGAGGAGCACAGGCTCACTGCCTACGGCATACCTCCATCTCCTAGGAGAGCTGATCCCATGCACCCTTACTTATTCTGATTCTACACTGTGCAGAGAAAAACAGGGCAGAAACGCCTGGGGTCCAGTTTCAGGCCTGACACCTGCTAGCTGTGTGTCAGACCCAGAGCGAGCCACTCACATATCAGGGACTCATTTCCTCATCTGTAAAATGGGGTAATTTCTGAACCATCTGCCTCATCCTTTTTATAGACACTCTGGTGCTGAGCTGACTTTTTCTCCTATGACAAATCTACAATTAAAAAACTAAATGCATGCAGCAGATCCACGTCAGAACCAGCAGAGCTATGGATGAACATATGCTCATTCTCTCTCTCTCTCTCTCACACACACACACACACATACCCCTGAGGTGCTCACAACTCACCCACCATCTTGACCTGTTACCCCGCTCTGGTAGCTGACAGTCTCCATCTGAGGGAACAATCTGACAGCACATTTTAGACTTTCCATGATATCCACAACACAGAGTGGGATATACTGTTCAAATGGCAGGAAAGCCTCACCCATTCCCTCTGGACCAGCAACTTCCTCCTCATGCCAGTACTGGGACAACCCCAAGCTCTGCTGCCACAGGCTAGAAACAGTGTAGACCTACTGCAGGGGCTTAGAGCTGACTGCGGTACTCTGTCAGGAAGGAGGCCAGAACGTACTACATCAGCCAGTTGTGGGCAACCAAGGATCAAATGCAGCAACAGTGGTGACTGCTAATACGTAGTGCCAGGCACCACCCTGAGTATTTTAAACATACTTATCCTCAGCCCAATCCTGTTGTGATTCCACTGTAGAGATAGGGAAACTGAGACACAAAGATGTAGTAGAGTGACTAGCCCAGCAATACATCCAAACAAAACGCACGATGTCTAACACAAGGACCTGAGCTGGAGAAAGAAAACGAACCCTGGGGCTCTGAACACAAACATCATGCAAGCATAACCGAACTCTGGAATTTGCAGCAGGAGAGTTTCGAATCTGGAGCTGGTGATGATGTTCCTTGGCTGAGTTATGTTATTGGCTCTCAGTTCAGTTCCTGTATCCACAGGACTGCTGGGGGCTGCCACAGAATAGGCTGGGCACAGTAGGCACTGCATGGAGGGAGGACTAGGTGAGAAGCAGCCAGTGGACAGGTGTGATGATGGGGGCAAGGCATCCAGGGCTCTCAAAGGCCTAATGCAGAAGGGGCCCAAAGGACCTGACACCTGACACCCGTAAGCTCTTCTCTGTAGGGTTGAAGCTTAACACAGAAGACACCAGATGGTACTCACACCAAGAGCACTGACAGCACCACACTCATTAACGAGAAACCCCCAAGGTCTCCCAGGGCAGTGCATTTCTCAGTCTTGGGGGCTCACAGCAAGCGGTAAGTGCAGGTTCCAAGGCATGTCCCTGCCTGTAACCCCTGAGTTGTTGAGATGACCAGGCTCAGGGAACAGTGACCAGCCTACACAAGTCTGGCAAACTAGCTCAGGTGACAATTCTGCTTCACAGGGTCTTCTTCCAGAACTCAGCCCAGGCCAGACTGCCTCTGCAACAAGCTCAGTGGGAACCACCTGGGCTCCAAACCTAACTGCGCCCAGAAGGGTGTTGACGGCTATAGCCCATGAAGCTTTTCCTATTGCTCCAAATTTTCATATGCAAACTGAAAAACCTGAGCAGTCTGCTAGGCATGGTGGTTCACACTTGTAATCCCAGCTACTCAGGAGGTAAAAATCAGGAGGATAGAGGTTCAAAGCCAGCCTACATAAAACAGTTGGCAATAGCCAGGCGCCAGCGGCTCATACCTGTACTCCTAGCTACTCAGAAGGCAGAGATCAGGAGGACTGTGGTTTGAAGCCAGCCCCAGACAAACAAAAATCCCATGACAAAAAAAGGTCTGGTGGATTGGTTAAAGGTATAGGCCCTGAGTTCAAACCCCAGTACCACACACACACAAAATGTTGGCAACACCCCATCTCAATGAAAAAGCTGAACATGGCAGCCCACGTTCAGGAAGATTCAGAGCTAATGCCTGACAAGGAAGGGAGAGAGTGACTGAGGAAAAAGAGCAGAGACTTCAAGTGTGGATTCCATTGCAGACTGCCTTCAGGACAGAGGAAAACCACTCAACAGCCCGTGGTTTCCCCAATGAGCTAAATAAGGAGCAGGTCAGGCAGGATCAGTGGTTCTCAGCCTAGGCTACTCACCTAAGAAGTGTCCACGATGGGTCTTAAGCAACACTGGTACCCTCGCCCACCAGGCCAGCATATCAGTCTTTCTCTGGGGGCAGGGGAGCTGAGCATTCTACAGAGTGACTGGACATGAGAGCCCCTTCAAGCTTTGACATTCCACCCACCAAACAGCAAAGCCACACACTCGGGACTTGTTCTGAATCGGCCCCCATGAGTGACCAATGCAGGCTTAAGGACAAAGAGGAACATTTTAAGTCCAACTCTGCTGAGCCACACCTCCAGCCCCAGCCCTATGTCAACTTGCTATGTGATCTCAGCCAAGCCACAACCATGGTAAGTGAGGGGACAGGGCCCTTTAGCTCTGGGCTGCTTAGCCTACATCTCCAATGTTCTTGATGCTGATCCTAGCCTCTGGGCCTCCTGCACCCTGAGACTCAGGCAGGTACCTGGCAGCTCCTGCTCTGGATACATCCCAGACTAAGGTGCTGTGTGTAGGGAATCTTGGTCCTAGCTCAGCCCCACTTTCCCTAGCAGTGACTGCATCTGCTGCTTAGGGCTTGACTCAGCTGCTCACAGTGAACACTCAAACTGATACATAAACAAGAAACACACATGGCAAGCTGTCAGCCTGTGTGAAACACAGAAATGACTAAAAAAGGACTGAAACACTCAAACATATATCGTTTCCACCAAACAGAGAGAGAGAGAGAGAGAGAGAGAGAGGGAGGGAGGGAGGGAGGGAGGGAGGGAGAGGGATAGATCTATTTCAA
Organism: Castor canadensis; assembly: GCF_047511655.1. Lineage (NCBI taxonomy): Eukaryota > Metazoa > Chordata > Mammalia > Rodentia > Castoridae > Castor > Castor canadensis. Next base: position 17,501,447 of record NC_133388.1, on the reverse strand, counting down.
CAGGGGGCTGTGACTCAGAAGCACACTCATGGGGAGGGCTGTTAGCTCCTCCCTTTTGGGACCACAAAAAGGACCTCCCCAGGTATTAATAGCCCTCAGCTGTCCCACAAAAGCCACAAATTCCCTTCCCAGGGATGGGCCACAGGCTCAGTGAACTATGAACCACTTTAACGTGAAGGATGGGGAGTGAATATCTGTCATCTCTCTTTTCATGCACAGTTTTAATCACATGCCAATCATTCAGGTGATTAAAAATAGAAGGCAAAAAATAAAGCATCCAGGTTCCCGATTCTGCTCAGTTCAAGGCAGGACACTGCTCTCAAAGTCAGACCAGCACTAAATAAAACCAAGGGACTCAGGGAACATGTGTGTCTTCCACCAAGACCAGGCTTAAATGAGTTCATAGTAAGGCCTGGCGGTCTATAAGGCCTCAGCAACTAATCGCCAAGTGAAGTGAGGCATTAACAAGTCAGGCAGGGGTAGGTAAGGAAGAAAACAAGGCCTCTCCACCCTCCCTCCAAGTCCAGATCTAACAGGGACGAGAAGGGCCACGCCCTGGCCTCTGCTCCACCTACATCCTGGCCCTTTAGGGCTCCCCGAGGAGAAGTTGCCAATTACTTCTCTAGATGTGATTTCAAGTTCAAAGCCGAGGCCACTGACCTAGACTCAAAAGATTTCAAGTGGAAAAGGATGCTTCCGTGTCTGACAGGTTAATCCTGGTTTGATTTAAACGTGAACTTCTAAAAAGTCTTCCTATCCGAGGACGATACATCATCAACAGCAACATCTCGGCTGCTGAGACTTAAGATTAACTGCTTCAAGGTGAAAAAGTCCCTATGCTGACTCCGTGTGTCAAAGGTTTTTCCTGAGGAAGGAGGGACAGGAGGAAGGGAGGGAAGGAAGTGCTGGAGGACTGTGCTCAAGTAACCATGGTTATTCAGCCCCTCTTAAGGCTGTGGCCTTAACATCACTATATTCTTATGAGATGCCCATTTCACGCCTTCAAAAAACATTTGAGCACAACGTCTGGCACACAGCCATCTGTTCCACAAAAACCTTCTATCCTCTTAATTTATGCTTTTGGCATCTCCACCTCATTATCAGTCTAGGGAGAGCAGGGCGGCTCACTCAGTGCAACACCTCCATGAGCCACACACTCTGCGCTAAGTGGGGGGAAAGCACGCTGGCCTTTAGGGCATCAGAGTCCTCACAGCCTCCAGCTACAGAAAACCCTGGGACTACAACAGAGCGCTATGGTTTGAACCTGTCACCCCAAAGTTCATGTGTGGAAACTTAATCCCCACGGCCACAGTGCTGGGAGGTGATTAGGCCATGAAGCCCTGCTCCCAGGAGTGGATCAATGCCCTTATCACGGGTGTGCTTAGTTATCTCAAGAGTGGGTTCCTGATAGAAGGATGAATTCCCTCCCCTCCCCTCACCATAGGATGAGTTCTGTCACTTATTACTCAAAAAGAAGGCTCTCACCAGATGTGGCCCCTTGACCTGAATTTCCTTCCTATCCTCCAGAACTGTGAGCCACATAAATTCTATTGTTTCTAAATAACTCAGCCTGCAGCCTCCTGTTGCAGCGGCACAGAGTGGACTGCGACACAGGTTGCGCGGGTTGCTCACCCATCCAGCCTTTCAGTTTGTTAACTGGCTGCTCCAAATCAGCACTGCCAGACAAAGCAGGCAAAGTCCACAGCCAAGCCACACGTCCCCTATGGCAGTACCCAAGTTACCTGCAGGTACTGTGCAAGAAGTCAAATGCTGCTCTCATCCTATCACACGATTCCCAGAGCCTAAAAGAGCTTTTAAAAAAAAAAAACAAAACCTAAAACAACAGATTTCCAAAGTACAGAGAACGGAGTGGAAACACCCTACTTCCTTTGTCTAATTCTCCATCACCATCAGAACCAGAATCTGGAGAATGGGGCCCCCAAAAGGAAAGAGCAAGGGTCAGTCCTCAGTAAGTCACCTACTTGTAGATCAAGGAAGATAACTAAAGACCCTCTAAGACCACTGCCTACTTAACATAATGCTGGTCTCAATCTGGAGTGCTCTGGAAACCTCAGAAGCTAGGCCTGTTCACTGGTACCAGTGTGCCAGGCCTTATGAGAAACCCTTGAAGAGACTTAGTTCTTCCAGTTCCTCAGAACAAACTTGATTGCTGGGGTAGGGGGTGAGGGGGTGCCCAATTGGGTTCCATTTGAATTGTGGTAAAATACATGTAACAAAATTTAGCACTATGACAGCCGTGTCAGGTGCACAGTTGGCCAGCATCCAGGACGTGTTGTTAGGCAGCCATCCCACCCTCCCCATCAACAGACTTCCTTTTACCTTATGAAACTGAAAACCGTAACTCTGGGTTCCTTGCTTCTGAAAAATCAGATAATTTCTAAAATCAGGCAGCTTCCTAAAAGACCCTAAGCTGTATTTTCCGGAGTGTGCTATATTCTTTCTCTTAAAAAAAAAAAAAAAAAAAAAAGGCTCTACTCTGGAGTTTAAACCCTAGTTACCCACACACTCTCTAAACTGCTAGAAAAATCTGAATGTACCCTTGGATTCTGAAGTTACGTCATGACTTTACTTTCTAACTCCTGGCTGTTCCTGATCCTCTGGGTCCTCTCAGGATGCCAACCACCCACCCACCAGGGCTACCAGGCAGTTCTCTTGGTTGAGGCCTCCTGGACATGTACCCTGAAGGAGTTCAACATGACCTGTGAACTTTGGCACAGGATCACCCCTTCCTTTTGCAGGCCTCACAGATTCCAACCCAGTAAGCCTGGAGGTGGGGGAGATGGAGCTCAGAGGTCCTGACTTCGACCACCACCTCAGCCTCCACCTCACAGGACAAGGCAGGGCAGGGCAGCTCAGTCAGTCAGAACAAGAGACAAAGGGGGCGGGCACCATTGGTCCCATTTCCAATTACCTCTGAATAAGAATGCTGTTTGAGTTCAGAGGGACGAGATCAAAAGGCCTGTCAAAGCAGCTTTGCCTTTAGAAATCATTGTATCCCACCCTTTGAACCTCAGGATTGATAAAGACCCAGAGTTTCAACAGGCAGACGCAGTCAGGACCATTTTAGAGTCTACCCCAGCCCCCACACATAAACCTGACTGGGGCCTTTGCAGGCTGGCCTGAACTCCCAGGCCAAGGAGGGAGGCTGTTGGGTGCGTGGGCCAGGGGATCCAAGTGTCAGCAAGAGAGTGGGCGGCCCCTGGCCCAGCACAGAGTTCCTGCCCTTGGGATGCAAGAGAACAACGGGTTGCTGAGACATAATGACAATGCTAATGAAAACCATTAGCAGAGTTCAGAAATGCCGTGTGGGCCAAGGGAAGAGGTTGAGGCAGGAGAAACAGCCATAACAACAGCCCCACTCACCACTGCTCCCCAGGCACCTTCAGGCAGCAGGCAGTGGGCACCAGGCTAAGCATGTCTCTCTCCCTCTGAATTTTCAAACCCAGGGGGTCAAGGGCAGCGAGGTGCAGCTTAGATGGGGGTGCCCCAGGCCTGTGTCCACTGGGGTCCTGAGGAATTCCCACTGGTTAGGAGAAGAGGAGACTGAGCAGGAGAGGAGGGCAGAGCCAGCTGCTAGCTCCAGGATGGATGGTGAGGACACTTCCTGAGGTCCCCTTGGGAAGCCCAAGGGCCCAAAAGACAAAGACAGAGGCAGCCTGGGCAACCTTTACCTCCCCAAAGAAGAATAAAGACAGATCCAAGCAGCTGTAACTCTGTAGAGGACTCAGACTCAGGTCCTAGCGGGGTTCCTCAGAAGATACGGACAACCTGCTTTGGGTCAACTGCTCCAGGTCGGCAGAACAGCCCAGAGACACAGTCTTCACTTTTCTTCCCTTTGACATCTCAAGCTTGGGACACTCACACCTATAACTTAGTCCATTTCCACCTGAAAAATCCAGTTTTGCAAGCTCTATCTATAAAATTCAAATGCCACAATTCTCGCCCCCAAAACAGGAGGCTACAAGACCAAGTGAGCATGAAAAGTACCAAAACTGACTCAGAGTTCTGGTAACACCACGCCTCAAAGGCTGCAAAGTTACCTGACCTGCTGTAAGGACAGGAGAAGAGCCTGAAGAGCTGAACCCAGGGCCTTCAGCATGTTAAGCAAGTGCTCTAATATGTAGGCCATGCCCCTACACATTTAAAAAAAAATTACAAGATCATTAAGCCTAAACCTTGGAAAGCTCAGGGAAGCCAAGAAGGCTAGACCAAGTTGCAAACATCAATTTAATTTCCACCCCCACAGGGAATGAGGCTCTCTCTGTACCTGACATATGGCATTTCGATCAACAAAGCAAACACCACATGAAAAGCCTGCAGCTCCATGTGAAAACAGCAGGGGCCTTAAAGAGAGACAAGTGGAGGCTCCAGAGCCCTGCTGCACAGCACCTCTGTCTGGTTTACCCTGAGTCCCTGCCCTGTGACTGGGCAGGGTGAATTATGGATTATTGAATCCACGATTACTCAGTAATTCCATAATCCACAATTATTCAACAGTCCACAAAAGCAAACAAGTTAAGACCCTCTGTAGGATCACTGTAGACCAGTCAGGACCCAGTGCCAGCCTCATGCCACATGGCTCTCCCTAACAAAACGACTTACTCTCTGAATTATTTACTTCAGAGTGGCGGATTACAAGCTAGGTATTATGTCATTCACACACTCTGAGAGCTGCTGTTTCCACGCTGCTGTGGTGAGAGGCAAACAGAAAAAGGTTTGGTGCTGTGTTTAAACAGTTTCACTGCTGACGGGAGACCAAAGATGAAATCGTGTGTCTTGCTTCGATAAGATGGAATGTGGAAGATGCTCAGCACACCGCAAGTTTAAAACAAAAATAATGCGCAGGAAAGAAAAGGGCGTGAGATGAGCACATGAGTGCACACACATTTAACTAATCCAAATGAATCAGGCATGCTGCCCTCGGAAGGCCATTTGATAATCCACTCAGCAATTAATAACGAAGTGCGGCTGCCCGCCACTCCTCTGCCAGACTGGTTTGGCATCCTGTCCACTGGCTGATCCTCCCCCGCATCTTGCTGCTGGTACAAGGCCCTTACTTAACCCTCCCACCACACTCCCAGGTGGGCACTGTGAATCTGCCCCCTTTCCAAATGAGGACTGTCAAAGGTAAGTGACCTCTGACAAGGGCAAGCTGGGAGGAACCTCCGGCCTGACCTCAGCCTCTGCAGACAGCGAGGTCGACAGCACCTTTTCTTACTTTTTTATTTGGAGTGTGTCTCCCACCTCTTCCATCTGCAAATCAACTGCCCCCCACCTGCAGAACACAGACCACTGAGAGCTCCCCCTGCAAAGCCAACTTGGCAGTCAGCCTACTGTTGTGCAGTTCACTCCACAAACTTGTGTCATTTCATTTGCCTCAAGACCATCCACAGGTAAGTATTTCATTTCATAAGTAAAGCTAACCGATGCACCCCACATCACGATGCTGGGAAGGGAGACACATGCATTTCTTGACCTGGGAAGGACTTGAATGGTCCAAGCTAACAAAAGTAGTGGAGCTCTCCCCACGTCTGCCTTCCCACCTTCCATCTGTCCTTCTAGTACAAGGAGAGGCCACCCCACAGGGCAGGCTCAGCCAGACAATGGCTACCTTGCCACCCTTGGTGAGAAAGCAAGTCTGCAACTCACCTCTGAAGCTGCTCACACCCACTTCTGGGGAGTACCCCAAAATTTAGACCACCGTGCCTCGACCTGCTGAAAACCTAATCCTAAGCCAGCAGACACCTGGTAGCCTGGACTCTTAACCTTTCTGAAATTTCTACCTCCCCCTCAAATATCACCAACAAACTCTAATGGGGGGTACGGGGTGTGGCCTGTCCAATTTCTTTACAGCACCAGCTGAACCCACCAGTTTGAGGCAAGCACTTCCCATCCTCACTGCCCCACTCTTCCTTCCATTACCAGAAAAATGAGACTGAAATTATCTCGGAAAGGACCAAGGCTCTGAATGCCATGGCAAAGTTGCAGAAAATCTCTGACTTTCCAAAAAGAACAGTTGAATAACAAAAAACTGTTATTAACCCTGGCTGTGAGCCATGCAGCCAGCTAGGGAGCAGCCAAGCTTGCCTGGGCAAGTTCTTCTCAGGCTCCATCTGACAAACCAGTTATAACATCAAACACACTGACACATTGGCACTTCCACCCAAACTCAAGGCAAAGGGGAGAATCTGTATTTTAATTTCATTTTAAAATCTTAAGAAATCTGCCCCCCCCCCAACCTCTGTCACAAAAGGAAATGACACCTCTTACCACATCCTACCTTTCCGGCGTTTAGAGTACCACCACCAAATACATTATTTAAGCATCATTCATCCCAACATGGCTGAGTCTCAACACTGAGCACTCATAAATGGTTCTCACTTAGCAGAACAACGACCAACAGCCATGACAAGCTCAGTGGATGGACGCTTGAGCTTTGAGGGTATAACGAGAATAGTACAAATTCAGACCTCTTGCCCTGAGATTAGGGTGACCACAGCTACCCACCCCCGCAACAGCCTTCTCACTCACTTCAATGCACCATACCATTTGTGATGAACTCACATACACAATTCTTCTTAAACACATGGCCATGAATTAAGAGGAAGCTTGAGCAAAAGGTCAAAGCCACTACACAGCGAGAACGTGTATCAGAAACATGATGCTGGAAGGGAATGAAAGCCATTCAGAGGAAGGACAGGAGCGGGGACAAAGTGCAGAGCCGTCTCCATAGGGAGGTGAGCAGGTCTCAGGACAGAGGCTGGGTGACTGAATTTTGACCACGTGACTGCAGGACTGTGCAGAAGAGACCACTCAAGAGCAGCCACAGGGCCTAGGTGGTATCCTCCATACCTAGGAGCAAAAGGCCAGACACCCAAGTCAAGCACTTCCTCTCTGGGAGGGCAGAGGAGAGTGTGGCAGCTCGAGGGACAGAGAAAAACCTCTGGCAATTCAAGGTCTGGACTCAAGTCCAGAAGCAGGAGCCTGCAAGAACCAGACTAACTGCACACACACACTCATGTCCACATGTCACACACTGTCCAACTCCTTGCCTTTAAGCCTCCATGGCCCTGGCAGACTCCCAACTCTGCTAATTACATCAGACCCACCTTTTGCCCTTCCCACCCCTGCAATTAGTCCTGATTCTCAGCTTTCTGCTGCTGGGCTGAGGGGAGGTGTGAGGAGTGAAGTCTGAGGCCAGCTGCTCTCTGAGCCAAACCCCGGAAGGGCTGGTTTCTGAGGTGCTTGAAGCAACCCAGTCCCTTCCTCAGCACCTCCAGGCTGGCACGAAACCTGGTTAATAGGGGGAGCCTGAGCAGCAGACTCTGGGAAACAGCACTGGGCTCAATACACATGGCTTCCAGCTCAGGATCCAGTCCTACCCCAGTATGGATGCAGGTCTTCCAACCTTCAAGGTCAGTCCATCCCACGCATGGACAGACAACGCCCTATACCCACTCAGAATCTTGGCTTTTAGAAAGAAGTTCCTCCAGGCAGCCAACAACCAAGAAGACAAGCAGCTTTCTGGGGCTGTTCTTGCCTCCATGAGCCTCTGTTTCCTAATCTGTAAAATGGGGCCAGCCAGCAACTTCCCCTCCAAGAAGAGATAGAAGTAGTGATGAAAAAGGAAGGCTATGAAATCCCAGCATGGGGCCTGGCTTGAAGGTGCTCAAAGCTAACCTCCCACCCAGTCACTTTTGCCGAGCCTTTTTTTTTCCTTTTTTTTTTTTTTTTTTTTTTTTGAGACAGGAAGTAGGCCCAGCCTGCCTCCACCTCTCGAGTGCTGGGATCACAGACATGTACCACCATGCCTGGCTTTCTCCCAGCCTTTTGATTTGGCTCAGGGCTGAGGCCCCAAGTTCGTGATTGCTATTCAATATGCTTTGACAGCATTAATTCTGACAAGAAGGAGAGAAAGAAAGGAAATCAAGTTCAACTGGAAGTCTCACATCCTGAGGAAACAAATCCTGCTACCAAAGAGGTTTGGGAATGTGGCAGGTCACTGGGGGCCTTGGGCCCTGTTTGTTCCACCCCTGGCCAACAGCTGCACTACAGAGCTTAAAGGACAGCACCAGGCCAGCAGGCTAAGCAGCACCAGGTTGGGAGTTGAGGCCTGCTGTTAACTGTAGCAAAGGGAACTCCAGGGCCCTGAATGTGGTACTGCCACACCCCGCTCTGACTGCCCAAAAGCCTAGCACATTTGCTAGGAGCAAACCTTCCCTGGGACTGCGAAAGCCTCTCATTCCGCCCCCCTCCTCACCCCCCGGCCCATGGATCTCACTGGCAGTGGGACCCCCAGCAGGCAGCTGTCCATGGCTCACGGCTGAGAAAGACTGCAAGGCCAGCCACCATGGCCCTCTGTGTGCAGGCGCCACGTCCCTGGGGATTCTCCTTTCCATTGGCCATTCCCCTCCTCTGGGCTCCACTGTACCTCACCCCCTCCTGTCCTCCTGCTTAGGGAGACCCCCTGCTCTGCCTGCACTCTGACCCTGGAGGTACAGCCACCTCTCCCCTTCCATGTCACCCTTCCCCAGACTCCCAGGTCCAGACTCCCAGAGGGGTTGCTCTGGGGACCCCAGACCACCTGCCCATCACATCCAAAATCAAGCTAGCCTGCTTTCCGTCAAGCCCCTCTTCATCATCAGAGGAGGCCTGGCCTCCTCCGGCAATGCATGACACCGACACCCACTCCCAGGCTGGCCTGTCCACCACTGCGTCTCAGAATTCATCCTCCTCTCTTTTCCGTGCTCACCTCAGTCCAGACCCTACCACCTGCCTTGATTCCTGTTCCCTCCCAACGCCAGCCTGTCTTCCAGATGGGTACCAGAGTGTTCTCCCTCTCTCTCTCTCTCTGGTAGTGCTGGGGACTAAACCCAGGGCTTCTCACCACTACTTGAGCTACACCCCCTCTTTTGCTTTGTATTTTGTTTTTGAGATAGGGTCTCATTAACTTTTGTCCAAGGTTGGCCTCAGACTTGCAATCCTTCTGCCTCTGCCTCTTGAGTAGCTGGGATTACAGAAGTTCACCACCATAGCCAGCCTCAGAGTTTCCTCTTAAATTTTCCCCTTCAAAATTCTTCTGGGGTGGGGGTGTAGCTCAGTGGAAGAGCTCTTGCCTAGCATGCACAAGGCTCTGGATTTCAAAGATTCCCAAATTCATGGGGACGAAGTTCAAATTCTCAAGCATGGCATCTAAGTGTTTCAACTCACCTCCGGGAGCCTCGCCTAACCTCCAGGCTGCTTCACGTTCCTAAAACTTTCAGGCACCTTTCTGCTCCAGAGGAAACCCCTCTGGCATTCTGGCTCCCAAGATACAGGTCAAGTGTCACCCCCTAGAGAACAACATTCGCCCAGATCCTCGCCCTTCCCAGGCCTGCACTGTGAGGTGCTACCATGTCCCTGTGCATTGTTACAGCCATGGGCTGACCTGGCCTCTCTCCTACCCCATGAGACAAGAGCATCTCAGACATGGACAACAGCCTTCAGAAACAGAAGGGAAAGAACTGGGTGGCCCAGAGAGTCACCCACACCCACACTGGGGGCCACCAGAGCTTCCTCTCCCATATTTTCTCACTCTGAATGAGCTAGCCAGGGAATGGGGGACAGGAAGAGGCAAGGAGGGGCCCACCCAGGCTGCTGTCCTCCTGTGCTCCTTCCCCTCATGCTCTCTTGCATTCTAACCTGCCTGCAAACATTCACACAGAAGCCCGTGCCTTGTCAAGTTCATGGGCACCCCTGGGGGTGTGACCCTTCACCCCAATCAAGCCCTGCCCATCAACCCTGTGATCTCCACACTCCACAGTCCCTCAGGCAGCTCCATAAGAGATCCTGAAACAGAACTGCATCAGTCCCCAGCAGAGAGGGAGTCCACCCAGACAGACTGGCAAAAATCATCTTGGGCTTGGGGGGAGAAAAAGCCCCATGGTAGAACGTGGTTGTTGCAAACAAACCAACATCTTGGGCTTCAGGCTGGCGGGGAGACACAGAAATCTCCAGTGCTCTTCAGCAACACAGAACACTGCATCTTCCAAACACGGTCACAAGTGAAGGGCACAAACAGGAATTCACCCCAGAAAAGAAACCACCCATAAATAAGGCGATTGTGTCAAGAAGAAGCAAATATCCTCAAAGTACTCCCGCCCTCTGACCGAGGACATCCCTGCTAGGAATTTACCCTGAGGAAATAAAGAAACATTTGCTGAAGTATCTATGTGCCAAGTATGGTCACGCTGGCACTGTCTACAATTCAGAGACAGAAATATTATCAGTGACAGTACAGCCACACGATAAAATGGCAGGTCGACACTGAAACTCATTTTATGAAAGGACATTTAACAGCATGGAAAAATGTTCGCTACACTATAGATGGAAAACAAAATAAGAACAGATCACAGCCAGTGTGAATGATGACCCACACTTAGAAATACACAGAACCAAAGAAAGAAAGAATCACGGCCTTAACAGTGGTGTCCCTAGGTGGAGAGATATTGGGGAAATTTAATTTCCTTTATATTTCCCTAACCTGCCATAAGAAAATACTTTTAAAGTCAAAAATACTACCTTTAATTTCCTCAGAATTTGAATGGAAGCTACGAAACCAAGAGGACAGCCCTTCTCTTTAATCTTTAAAGTCAAAGGTAGAGAAGGGAGCTTCCCTCTGCAAACTCAAGGCCCTGTGTTACTTATGAAGCAAACTGTGCTTGTGCCTAGAGCTATGGCCTCCTGGACTCTGGGTTCCCTTGTGCATGGCCTCCAACCCTCACAGCAGCTGAGAACACACATGCAACCTTACCGCCTTCTCCACACAGACACAGAGCTGTGCAGGTTAATAGGCTGCTCCCACAACAATGTCAAAAGTGTATTTCCTTCTGTTCTTACTTTTGACTATCATTTTTCCTTCTTCAAACTGAGTGTGTGTGCACATTTCCCAAGATAATTCTCCTTTCTAGTAGCCAGCCTGTGCTAGCTAATACGACTACCACAGAAGGCACAAAACCAAGGCTGAGTCGGGGGACAGAGCACAGGCAGTGTGCTACCATTTAAGGAGGTCTGGTCTGGTCTAAAGACCAGCAGGGCTGGGCTGCAGCTCAGTAGTACGACTTGCTTAGCATTTGTAAGGCCTGCGTTCTATCCCCAGGACTGCTTAAAACAAATACAAAAAAAAGAGAAAGTCACTCACACAAAGCAACAGGAGTGTATGTAAACACAGCACACGCTCACTGAGACACAGCAAGAGTAGAAACATCACCTGGATGCCACCAACTCAGAACAAGGCACAAGACTGCAGGTGTGTCAGACACCAGCGGCTAACACCTATACTCCTAGCTACTCAGGAGGCAGAGATCAGGAGGATCGAAGTTCAGAGCCAGCCCCGGGAAAATAGTTCAAGAGATCCTATCTCAAAAACAAAACAAAACAAAGCAAAACAAAATATCACAACAAAGAGAGTCTGCCTAGCAAACCTAAGGCCCTGAGTTTGAACCCCAGAGCTGCCAAAAAATAAAAAATAAAAAAAGGCCTCAGGTGTCCAGGACTGAACCACCCACAAATAATTAACATGCATCCACAACTTGCTTCAAGAGGTGAACTTGTGCTGTATGAGCCTTGCTTTCAGACTGGCTCTGCTCTCAAATGAACACTCATTTAATGTGAATATTCAAGGCTCTGAGTGGAACAAAATGCACCACAAATAAATCCAAAATTTAGTTTAAAATGAAGTCAAAAGAAAATGAGTGTGGCTCCTGGATGAGTATAAATGAGTATCACACAATGAGGGCTCAAAGGGAACCAGGCAGGCAGCAGGGCAGTGTGTTATCTGTCCAGGCCCCTTTAGGCTCTCAACTCATGTCCTGCTGGGGAGGGCTTGTCCTGGAGCTGGTGTCCCCACTTCAGACTGGCCAGCTTTTTCTTTATCCAAATGCAGAGGCGAGACCTGTTCATTACCAGGCACCAGGGGCTCATGCCTGTAATCTTAGCCACCCAGGAGGCAGAGATTAGGAGGATAGCGGTTTGAGGAGGCAGCCCAGGGAAATAATTCGAGATCTGATCTCAGAAAAAAAAGGGTTGGCAGAATGGCTCAGGCAGTAAGAGCGCCTATCTAGTAAGCATGAGGCCCTGAGTTCAAACCCCAGTATCACCAAAAATAAAAAAAGTAAAGAAAAAGATCCTGCCAGCTCTGACTTTCTCTGCCCTTTCCTGGCAATTCCCCGGGGGCCACTTGCTATCATTGCATCCTCTCCTTTCTCTCATCAGATGGTTACCAGGACCCTGTCTTCCTGACCAGGCCATCATGACACATGTAATTGATGGAGAAGAGTCACCTGTGAGAACGGGGCCTCCTCAGCAGCAGGAGGCCCAGCCAGAGGGAACTCTCCCAGGGCTCACAGGAAACTCTTTAGACCTGCTGGTTCTCTTGGACCTGGTATTTCCATCATTGCCTTTGGCTGGATGAAAATGAACTCGAGGGCTCACACAGCAGGCATGGGAAGGGGCCTGGCAACCAGCATTTCTACCAAGGCCCCTACGGTGCCATGCTGCTCATCCTCAGACCATATTCCAAGTACTATTGCACTTGCCCACCAATCTTCAGTTCTGTCCAAGCAGCTGGGGAGCTTTCGAAAAATGCAGATTTCAGGGTTCCAACCCCAGAAGAGCTCAACATGACAGTTGAGGGGAGGACCGAGAGCAGCCTTGTATGCCAGTGATCAGACTGAATCCTGGCTACTGTCCTAAGTCCCAGAAAAAAAGTCAATAACCCTCTGTCTCCATGGGTTGTTAGAGGCCAACCTGAGCTTTCTTGTGAAACAAATCACAGCCTTCAGAAGCCTGGTCCTTCCCAAGGGTCCCTGCTACCCTGTGACTCACAGGAGGAAATAGTCTTCTGCTGGATAGGACAAGGGCTGGACAGCACTACCTTGAAGTGTCTGCTTAAAAAGTCCCCAAGAGGGAGTCCTACCCCCATCCACCCCTCCCACTCACAGTCAAGAGCAGGGAATTTTTTTGTTTTGAGACAAAGTTTTACTACATAGACCAGGCTGGCCTGGAACTTGCTAGGTAGTCCAGGCTTGTCTCAAACTTATGATCCTCCTGCCTCTGCCTCCCAAGTTCTGGGATAACAGGTGTGTGCTACCTTGTTCAGCTGGGAACATCTGTCACTTCATTCCCTCCAGGGCTACTTTCCAACAGGGAAGCAAGGCAGGTTCTTTGGGAAAATGTTTGTGAACACCTCTTCGCAAGACTAAGTGACATGTTTCTGCTGTAGTGCTGGGTGGAAGGGGAAAAGGCAGGATAAGCAACTGTATATATGGCACGTCCACAATGGCACAAAACAAAACCTATTCACTGGACGCCCAAGAGGAAGCACTAAACGAGGCCGGGCGATTGTCTCTGGGGGGTGGGCTCATGGGTGGTGCTGCTTAATCACCACTTGTTTTCCAAGCTGTTTATAAAGAGCATGTACTACCTCTATCGTGAGAACTGGACTTTGGCTTGCCAGAGATCAGAAGAGAAAACATTCAGCACAATGCTGTGCACAGGTAATGAAGGTGTCACCCCAAACACATGCACCTTGGCCGCTCTCTGCAGGCAAGCAGCTCTGGGAGGTGGAGACCATTCGATGGCCACCAGCAAGGGCACCCCATAAGTGTCTATGCACCCCCTGCTCCAAGGCAGAACAGACTCCAGCCCCACCCCTGAAGAGGAGAGGGCAGAGGGAAGGGAACAGGATGCAGGTTCCCTGCCCTACCTCTCAGGCTAGAGGCCTGAGACTGGACTGGCCTGGGCTTCCTTGTGTGACCATTTCCCACTTTCTGGAACTCTACGCACAACCCCAAGAGCAGCAAAATGCCTCTTAAATAGACACTACTTAGAGTAGGTACTGAGCACTGGGGCCCGGCCCAGACTAGGAACCTGAGAGTTGACCAAGACCCCTAGGCCACCTGTGCCTGAAAACAGCATCTTCATAGCTACATAGTGACAGCCTGACTGCTCCACAACTCATTAAGAGTCACAGAAACATCACCTCATCTGAGACCTCCTTGCTGCTAGCTGGGAGAAATTTCTGCCTCCCAACCACTCCTGGAGTGGGAAACATATCTATGCACTGTGCCGCTGGCTCTGAGTGGCCACTTAGAGCTCTTTTTCTCTCTGTGCTCACAGGCTGCACAAAGTTTTGATTTAGCTGAAATGTGATACATGGGCCTTCACCGTCAGTAACTGAGACAGGGGCAGTACTCTCTCAGGCCGACATGCCTGGCTCTACCCAGACCTGTCCCCTCCTCTCCTTCCTATGACCCTCCAAACCTGGAAACTCAATTAGCCACACGATTCCACTCAGGTGTCACCTCCTCCAAGAAGCCTTCCCTATCTTGCCCAAGAGGTAAGCGGCCTCATCTCTTGAACCCTTAGTACCACCTGCTTCTTCTGGCACTTGGCACATGGCCCTGAGAACACCTGCATACCCATGAATGGCACCTGTAGACAGGGGCTTTCCCTAAGCACCTGCTGAACAGCCAGAGCAGCCTCAGACCCCTCATCACAGATACCAAGTTCATGGGTTGCACTATCACCATTTGACTGGCAGTCACAAGAAGGCACTAGCTAAAATGTCCCTATCTACTGCATGCCCGGCCCTGAGTATGGCTCCCATTAGATAAGCTGACTTTCTTGTGGCTGCTAGGCCAGCTGTCCTAGGCTTCTCTCTGAGCCCCAGCCTCCTCTCAGACATCTGTAACTAAAGGGATGGGGCCAACCTGGAACCTCCAGGAGGTGATGCTCAGAGCTCACAGAACCACTCTGTGCACTGTGCCCAGGTCACTCACCAGCCCCCATGGGAGGAGAGTCAAAACAAGCATTACAGAACAAGGAAGCACTGCCCACACTCTCCCACCCTGCTTCAAATCTGGGTTGACAGAGCAGCTCAGGCTCTGGCAGCACCCACAGCCCTCATCATAAGTCCAAGTCACCGCACCCGCTACCTAACAGCCAGCCCAGCAGTGTCTCAGCTGACTCCAGAGCCAGCACTCCGGGTGCAGGGCAAAAGCAGAGGCCTCAGACCCTCAGTTAACAGCCCAGAATAGGACTTGGAGGAGAGACTGGGCACCAAACCCCAGAGTATGGATCTGGAAAGGACTTATTCTTTAGTGGTGGTTCCTCAACTTGTTTCCCAGGGTCCTGGAGGGAGAAGAGGTCCCAAGGCAATCAAAGAGACAGTGGCTTCCCCTGGAGTCTCAAGAAAACTCACATGAGAAAAGTTTCCCTGCTAACAAAAGGCTTGAAAACTGGGGCTCCAAGGTCCACAGGTGCAGCCCGTTGCCAGCCATGCTGCCATACAGAGATCACACACACTTTCCCAAGCCAGGACAGGGTTTTGAACCAGCCTTTCCCCCAGGCCTGTTAGCCTAACCCATCAAGCACACCTTGATCAGAAGCAGTGGACATGGGAAGTGGACTCTCCACACCACAAGCCCAGGGCTCCTACTAGCAACCGAGAGGCATGCTGGTTCCCCTGGGCAGCCCTTCTATCCCTCTACTCAAGTGGCTCCTGTACAAGAGACACTGAGCCAGGAACGTAGATGATAAGCCCCGTCCAGTGAGTCCTGTTGACATGTGGGTCCTGGGTTGCAAACCCAGACCCTCCTAGCATGTGACCCAAACCTATCTTCAATGCAACAGCTCACACTTACATGCACCAAGGGTCAGCAGGCAGCTGCCTGAGTGTGCACACCGTTTCCTCTCGGCTTTCTTCAGGAAAGCACTGAGTGGCCGTGCTGCAGACACAGCCCGGAACTCCCGGAATGGCAGAACTGCCTTACCTGATAGTAGGTCTTAATGCTTCTCACCAAGATGGTCAGGTTCTGAATTCGGAGGTTCACGTCATTGTTTACATGCTTGTTGATGCGCTGATTGGTTGGCCTGGGATCTCTGAGAGAAGAAACAGAGGAGGAGAAATGACACCTCCCAACTTTGCCACGCCATGCCCAGCCTCCACCAGCCAGGCAGTACTCTACTCCCCGAAGCCTCATTAATTCCTCCATGGCACTGTGGTTCAAGCCCAATCCTAATTCTGCCACTGCCATGCTGGGACCCTGGGTGAGTCAATCACCTTTCTGCTGCCCCACCGGGCACCTGCTCACCTCAGCCCTTATCAATGCTGCTTCTGGTCCCACTTGTTGACGGCATCCATGAAGGACAGCCACAAGGCAGTGCAGACCCAAATGTCACATGGCATAAAAACCAACAATCTCACCCAAACTGTGCTTCAAGATTAAAAGCTGAGCAAAACAAAATATGTAAAATATCAAGAACAACAGAAAACAGAGGACAATGGTCCATTTTCTGACATAATGAAATCACAATGCACTTAGCATGCACGGGTTTCCCTCTGTCATCTGAATTGGTGGTCCTGCCTGATTTATATTCCAGGGACACAAATTGATCTTGAAAACCTGACATGCTCAGCTTATGACACTAAATGGCGTACAACGCATCCTATAAGAGATGCTGAGACACACAAATCATTCGTGTGGGAAACCCCCCAAGCGTCATTCATTTTCCAACCTCAGACAAAACTCAGGTCGGGCAGAGATGAAACTAGAGGGCTACATCAAGTGATTGACAATTTCACTCATCTACATGCAGGGCATTTCTCAAACCCCTTTGTGCAGGAAAGGGTTGGAGGAGAACTGAAACAAAGGCCTCCCTTCCATCCACTGTCCAAAGACACCTGGAAGGATGAAGGCAAAGAAAACTCAAAGACCTGTCTTCAATGCCTTCATCCACACCCTGAGATAAAGGTGCAGAGCCTCCTGGGGGCTGGTGTGGGGGAGATAAGGAAATACATCTCATTGCCATTTGGTTCATGCAAAGCCAACAACAGAAAAATTGAGAAGTAGAAGAAAAAAAAAAGAACCTTCTCATTGAATCAGTCACTGAAGAACAATGCTTTTTCTTTAACACCAGCTGTCTAAAGTTCAACCTGTAAGTAAATATTTGACATATACACTGTGAGTCTCCATACTTTTTTCATGCAGTAGTCAGCACAGACTTTGTCATCCTATAGCCCCTAAAATAGTCACATGGGTCCCTTGGGGCCACCAGAGGACCTCTTCAATTGTCAGGTGACAATATCTCCTATTGTCCCCACACAATAATAGAGTCTGGCCAAGCCATTTTAACGTGTTAGTGTTTCTCTTGGAGCCATTCATTCATTACTGAGAAAATAAAGATTTACGGTTCCATTAAAATTAATTTAGGAAAAGAGATGGCATTTAGAATTTAAACCACAAGGGCATTTTTAGCTGGAGAAACATTCCCAGCATTACAAAATAATTTCTCTTAAAGGTACAATTCTCCTCCCTTGACTGTCTATAGCTGCCTTAAGAGGTGAGACCCAATTTCACAGTGACAGATATACGGCATAATTCAGGAGTTAGAAAACACACAGGGCTTGTGTTTTATTGGGATTTGTTTTATTTTGCTGTGGTGCTGAGACTGAACCCAGGTTTATGCATGCCAGGCAAGCACTCTACCACTGAGCTCCATCACCAGCCCAGGCTGGCCTCATGGTCCCTCTGCCTCAGCCTCTCAAGCACTGAGCTTACAGGACTGTGTCAGCATGCCCCAATTCCATTTTATTTTTATTGCAGCCCTAGATTTCCTTTAAGTCAGATGGGGCCACCCCAGGAGTCTAAAGCCTCGGTATACACTGAAGATGGGCACACTGTGCAAAGACACAGCACACACCCAGAGCCCGGGACCCGGGAGTCCCTCATAGCACATCAGGGCTGCCTCTGACCATCCCTGCTTTTGTTCTCCCATTTTGGAAAGAATAAGCTAACTGAAGCAACACTCCAAAAGAACCTTGACATTTGCTGCATGACTAATTAGACTAATTATTGTGATCATTAGTACTCCTTCAATTAACTAAGGCTCTCTGGTAAAGAGAGGTTATTAGGAAACAAGTCAAAACAAAAGTCTCAACCTTGCTTAAGGAAGCAGATCTCACTTCCACCTGCCTACCTTTCACCAAATGCTGCAGGAAATGGGAACGAGAGGCACAGATTTTAGCCCAGGTTCCAGAACTGGCTTTAGTGCTCTGGACCTCAGTGTGCACATCTGCAAAATGGATACAAGACTTTTCCAGCCCTGAAAAGCAATCATTCTTATTAAGCTTTGTTAGAAACTTGGGACTAGACTTGGTTCTGTATGCCGGGAAAACGTAATGATTCCCATCTTCCCATCTTACAAGTGCATAAGCTGTCATTGAGAACAGAGATCTTGCTGGGGGGGGGGCTCACCCCTGTAATCCTAGCTAGCAAAAAGTTCACAAGACCCCATCAACAAAATAACCAGAGCAAAATCAACTAGAGGTGTGGCTCAAGAGGTAAAGCATCTGCTTTGCAAGCATGAAGCCCTGAGTTCAAATCCCAATTCCACCAAATAAATAAATAACATAAAATGGGTTGGTGGAGCCAGGTGCCAGTGGTTCACACTTGTAATCCTAGCTACCTGGGAGACTAAGATCGGGAAGGTCACAATTCAAGGCTAGCCCAGGCAAAGAGTTTGTGAAACCCATCCCTAAAAATAACCAGAGCAAAATGGACTGGGGTTGTGGCTCAAGCAGTAGAGCACCTGCTTTGCAAGTACAAAACCCTGAGTTCAAAGAGGCTCAAGTGCTACAGTGCCTGCCTAGCAAGTGGGAAGCCCTGAGTTCAACCCCAAGTACCACAAAAAAAAACAAACAAAAATCAGGTACGTTAACATGTACCACTACCATGTGCAAAACCTGGAAGGAACCAAATTGTTAATACTGCTACCTTTACATCACAAAATTAGAAACAATTTTTATTTTGCTCACCTATATGTTCCTATTCTCCTATGATGACCCTAAATTTTTTTGTGTAATTTTTAAGGACTCAAAGCTCCTTAAAAATGACGAGTCCTATGCTACAGGCAGGAAAGAAAATTACTAGTCTGGAGATACAGCTCAGAGAGAGACTGCTTTGCCAGCATGTATAAGGCCCTGAGTTCAATCCCCAGCACACACAAAAAATACCAAAAAGGAAATGACAAGTTCCCAAGGAAAAACCCTTTTGTTTCAACATTTTTGCATCAACATCAACTCATTTGACCAACACATATTTGCCTTTTTATCCTCAGCTTCTATGTCTCCAAGATGGGAATTTAAACTCTTCTTGGCACAGACATTGTGGGGAAGAAATTATCCTTCAAATGCTTTTTGGAAGCTGAAGAAACTCTCCTGTTGGCCTGATGCTGCTGCTAACCTCTGAGTCATTAATGCGTTTCCCTGAATTTTGCAGATAGGAAACAGCAGGGTCAGAAAGGAGCCTGAAGAAACAAAAGAGTTGCATTCACCACCAGCCCTGCAAGGACACAGGTCCCAGCAGGAATCCCCAGCTGCACTACACAGCCATCACGTCAAATCGATTGGTGGCTCCTCTCATAGGTGCTGATGCACGAGGAGGATGCACACAGGCAGGAATTCCAGCACGGTTGCACTGCACACAAGCTCCAGACCTTGCTTGGACCACAATAATGACTGATGTTTGTCGAACATTTTCTATATGCCTTATCTTAGTCTTCCCCAAATCTATAAAATGCCACCCCCTTACTACACATCAGGAAATTGAGGCTTGGAGAACATAACAGAACTAGGTAAGTCACAGAGTAAGGATATGAGCTTGTCTGACACTGGCCTCCAGGCTCTTAAATATTTCCAAAGTTCAGAGGTTCTCAGCTGTGGTGATGCCCAGAGCAGCTGCACGCAGAGGACTTCTTCAGCAGGCTCTCCCAGGCCCCTCAAAGTCACTCTCTCATTCAGGAATTCTAGACCTGGGCCTCCCCTGAAAGCTGAGCCCACAGGACTTTCCTGTTTCTAGAAGAGGGTGATGTCACCAGGAGGCCAGGGCCAAGAAACTCCTATACTACTACAGCCTTCTATGGTTGCCAAAGACAATGGCCAGGTGTAGTCACGTGACCCTAGCCAGCCTCCAGATGGCTCTGGGGTGTTAGGTAACAGCCTCTTATCTGAGGCCAGGCAACACTGCTCTGTAATTTCCTTGGGCCCGTGCCTACCACCTCTGGGAGAATTTATCAAAATAGAGCAGCAGCATACAGTCTCTGGACACCCAGCGGGAGATAACGTCCAACAGCCTGATCATGCATCTGTAAGTTAGCCTGCCACTGCTCCACTGGGCAGAGGGGAAACTGAGGCCCAGCTGAAGTACTGTCAGATGCAGGGCTGAGACTTGGGCTCAGGGCCCAGTGTTGCCTCTCACTGGGAAAGAGCTATGGCTGAGAATTACACAGTAATTTAGGGACTAGGTATGTGGGACAAAGACAGACTGGGGGGAGAAAAAAAAAAAAGAACAAGCTGGGTGTCAATGGCTCATGCCTGCAAACCTAGCTACTCAGAAGGCAGAGATCAGGAGTATCTGGGTTCAAAGCCAGCTCCAGGCAAAGAGTTTGAAAAACCCGATCTCCAAAAAAAAAATCACAGAGAAAGGCTGATAGAGTGCCTGTTTTAGCATGTGTGAGGGCCTGACTTCAAACCCCAGTGCTGCCAAAAAAAAAAAAAAAAAAAAAACCTCTTCTGGGAGCCTCAAATCCTTTCATTACCGTGGCACCTGCATAAGTGAATACCTGATCCCAACACCTGTTCAGCGGCACACACTGACTTAAATACTTAGCACATCATGTCATTTAACTCCCTTAACTATCTCTTAAGGGAAAATCTTCACTTCCCATTTTGCAGATGAAGAAACTGAGGCACAGAGTGATGCACCCAGTGTCACGCTGCTTGTGCCAGTAGCAGGAGAGGCCAAGCAGGCTCTCCAATGCTGAGATCAGGATTCTTTTATTTACTTATCTTTTTGTGGTGCTGGGGATAGTACCCTAGCCCTTGCATATATGTTAGGGGCGCACTCTGCCAATGAGATGTACCCCAAGTCTCTGTTTTTTAACTGAGGTAACTTTTACAAAGAGTGAAATGCGTGCACCTGACGTTCCAACTTGAGGAGTTTCAGAAACTGAAACATACTCCACAGAACGTGTCACCAGCCTCCAGAAGTCCCAGTGCCCCCTCTGCAGTCACTCCTCAGCCACTTCCAAAAGGAAACACTGTTCTGCCTCCAGTTACCTAGAGCTGGGTATTCTGGTCCCCCCAAAAGCAGGAACCCATGTTGCTGAAGGTGGTCCTGGGAGCCACCCACTTTCTTCTCTTGCTGCAAACGTCTCAGTTCCCACTTCCAGAATGATCCCTTGGCTTATCACAAAGGAGAAAATAACATTTGAAACTGCCAGAGAGCGGAGCAGCCCTTCAACCTAATGTAGCCAGCCACAGGCTAAATGCAAACAAGTGATGAGCTGGCATTTCTCAAAGGAAAGGTCCAGCGGGCTTCCCTGATTTACAAGCAAGTGGTAACCGCTTCAGGAATTCCAAAGGTCAGAGAAGAAAGAGAAATAGCCCGGGGCTTTTGTTCTCCCGAGCCTGGGTGTAAAAGCTGAATGAAAAGACTGGTACACTGTTGGCTTTTTAAATTAAACAGTCTCAGGCTTGGGTAGGGACAGGTTGAACTTTCACTGCTCCTTGAACCCACGGAACCCACTAACTTTAGGGGGTTACCAGAATGGGGGGAGAGCTCAAATCCACCAGAGGTGGCCCCAGGAAAACTCAGCTTCATCAGAGGTCCTGAGAAGGATCACCAAAGTCAACAACAGATTTGCCTTTTGAGAATCTAGTCAGTGAAGACGGCTAGATTAAAAAACAACAATAAGAAGGTCATTAAGATGGCAGGGTCTCTCTCACCACATGACAGCAAATGACTTATGAACACAAAAGGAGCCAGGTAATTGGGAAATTTTTTTAAAAACAGACTTGTTCAGGTAGAATCTATTTTAAACCATTTTTGGATATGACAAAGTACACCTCCTCCTGCTGCCAACAACAGCAGCTGATTTTCCTTTGCTGGTGGACTGATGCTCACCTAAGACAACCTGCTTGTCCTAGGCGAGGAAATTAACTTAAGGGCTGATCCAGAAAACATCAGGATGTTTTATTTTGCTTCAAGTGCCTGTGAATCATACTGACACTCAGTTCCAATATGCTCCTTGCAGTTTCTGAGTTAAAAACAGAATGCAGCAGTAGGAGCCAACACCTACATGGTAGCTGACTGTCAATCAGACAGACAGACAGGCTCCGCAGAACTCAGCAACAGGAAAGGATGTGGTCTGAAGTACACTCCAGCAAGCCTTAACTTCTACCAGCACCTTGTTTAAGCTGCATGCTTCCAAACACACAGCAGCTCAATATATGACACTCTAGGCCCCTCCTAACACAGTGCCGTTTAACCCAGCTCAGGCAACGGAACCTACACTTGCTCTGGGGCAAAAAACGAACTGTAAGGCAGCTAGAAATCCAGGCATCCTAACGTGCAGTGAAAATTTACATTCACACTTGGGTGCTCAGGCCCACCCCTGATACTTCCTGTAACCAGACACTCTCTGCTACAGATTCATGCCCCTCAAAAGAAAAGGGACTTTTTCATTTCATTGCTCAAACTACAGTAAAATCCTTGGATTTGAAGTCACCATGTGAGTGACAGTCAACTCCAAATTTCCGTCATCAAACAAGCTGCCAGTGCCCCGTCCTGGAGGTTTTTACAAGCCACAAGAACCTAAAAGCACCTCGATACTGAGCTATCAGGTCTGGTCTTCAAAGCACCCCACCCTTTGCCACCTTACATTCAACGTCCACAACCTTAAACTTCTCAAACACCATCGCCCCTTCCTCTCTGAGGGAGGCAACTTACATTTGCAACATGATTTGGTTCAAAAAGATGCCGTCCACTAAATCCATGTACATGGTCAGGTTGTCCTGGCTGCTGCTTCCAAAAGGGCCAAAAGTTTTCACCTGCGGGGAGGCGGAAAAGCAGAGAAGCAGGAAGTCACCCACGGCCACAAACGGCCTAACGCTCGGGGTTGGGGGGAGGAAAGGCGGGCTGGAATCGTAGGTGCAGAAAGGAGTCATCCATGCCCGCCGCACCAAGCCCACCCTTCTCCCAGCGACACTGTCCCCTCCCGCGCCAGGCAACAGTCGCGAGGCAGGAGGAGGAAAACTTCCCGGCCACTTTTCTCCAGCGTTCCAGAGCAGAAAAAAATTAATAAATAAAGAGGACTTTTCAATAAATTTCTCACGTCTCAGCTCCCTTAGAAAGCAGTGCGCCCACCCTCCGTTCCCACTCAGCGTCCCCCAGTCCCCATCCGTCATCGCCGTCCGCTGTCTGATCTCAGGGGTTCAGAAACTCCACGAAGATATCTTCCTGGGGAGTAGGGTCCATTTCCTGGGGACGGGGTGACCCTTCGGACCCCGTGAGCCGCCAGCCCAGCGCAGGGCGGGAACAGGTGTACCCACTCCGTCCCTGGCCCAGCCTGGGAGCGCGGCGGGGCGCGGGCTCCAGAGTTGGAAAGCATGCGGGCTGCAGGACGCGGACCCCGACCCCGGCCAGGAGCCACTTGCTGCGTCTACCGCGACCTCGGGGGTGGGGTGGGAGAAGGGGGAGGTGCACCCTGGAACCGGCGGGGCGGCGCCCCCAGTCCGGAGGACCAACAAAGGGGAGGTGGAGCGGGCGCACTCACCCAGGTCACCAGCGGGCTCTGCAGGAAGAGCTCCATGAGCTCCGAGACGGTCACGTCCATGCTGAGGCTACGCCGGCCGGCTGCGCGCCCCCCGCGTCCGCGTCTCCCCCTCCCACTCCCCCCGCGCCGCTGCACAAAGCGGCTCCGGCAGCGAGCGACCGGCGCGGGGCTGCGGCGGCTCGCGCCCGGGAAACAAAGGCGGGGCGCGCGAGCCCACGTTCCGCAGCTCCCGCGGCCGGGCGCCCCGCCCGGGCTGGGGAAGGGGAGGGACAATGCGGGCGCCCCGCCCCTCCGCAGCCCGGGACGACCGGTGCGCCGCCTCGCGGTGCCTGGCCCGGGGCCCGGGTGTCGGAGACTGCGCTGGGCGCGGGGAGGGGCGGGGCCGGCGTGGGCGGGGCCCGGCCCCCCCTCCCCGACGTGAGCCCCGCCGCACGCCCACGCCGAGCGTAGGCGGCCCTGCCCACGCGTGCGGGAGGGGGGGCAGCACGTGGTGTCCCGGCTCCCCTGCGGTCGCACGCACGCGAGAAGGCGCCACGTGCTGGCCAAGGTGCGCTGGCACCGGAGCACGCCTGGAGCTGGACGCCTGCCCCCACGAGGTCGCCCCTGACCTCTGCGCACTTGGGCACAGGTCCCCGGGCAGGTGCAGTGCCGAGACGCAGGCCCCAGGTTGCCCGTGGTGGAACAGCCACACTCGCGCCCCTCGTGCCTGTGTCCAGCGGGGAGACGCGCCGGGGCCAGGGATGCGGGGTTAGCTCAGGAGCAGGTGCGATTGCCTCCGGCCCCAAAGCAAAGAAGGAAACTTTATGTTGACCTTAGGCTGCAGGATTACGACCTCTTGCTTTCCACCCCTGCCACCTTTTGGGCTACCTGCCTTCTAGAAGTTCCTGTTGGAAGCCGGGGATGTGGCCCACCGAGTGGGCACCCCCCCCCCCAGCTGTAACTGTACCCAGCCTCCACCGCCAAACCACCACCACTTTCCCTAGTGGAGAAGGGCAAATCCCAGCCCTCGGTGTATTGCAGCAGCTTAGTGACCCCCCAGAGGATGGAACTCAAGCCTTGGGACCGGAACTCCATGCTGACAGAACCCACGCTTCAGACCCCTACTTCCAGATCAGTCCCTGCCACCTCAGCACCGCCTGGTGATAATTTCACACCACGATCCAGTCATTGTTCAAAGCCCTGTAAGATTTAATGAATGTAATCCTCACGGTAACACGTTTCCCAGACCAGCCAAGAGTTTGCACCTGGCATTAACGCTTAGTAAGTATACAACAAGCATTCAATGGCTGCCGGTTTGCTCATAATTTTGGAAATTGGCTTTGTAAAGTACTGGCGCTGCGACACCTGCTGATGATATGTGGTATTACAGCCCAGTCTGCTTGGTGAGGGTTGAGATTGAGGCCCCAGAGGCCAAGAAGAGTTAGGGGTCCAAAGAGAAGTGTGGAAGTCAGATTAACAGAGAAGACAGTGGGAGAGTGCAGAGGAACGCCTTGGAGACCGCGTGGTTTCCTTGTAATTGCCCTTGAAGTAAGTTGGTTGGAAAATAGGATGCGTACCTACATCCATCTTTGCTTAAAACACCCCTGATCTGAAAGGTGAGGGGTGCCCGCGTGGCCAACGTTTTCTTTTGTTCACACTGACATGATTTTTGAGGGAAGATGAGGAAAGACCTTTAAAGTTACTTACCTGATCAGCATGCTCTTTCAGACTAAGAAATGCATTGGACAAAATGGCTGGTGATAGGTGTGAGGGGTTCCCATCCTGGTGTGGGACTTTCTCCGTGGGAACATTGGGGAAAAGTCCCCGGGCCACAGCCACCTCAGCATTTCTATTTTGGGGGTCAGTTAGCTGTGTTGGTTCTGGCCTCTTCCTTGGCTGATTCCCTCACCCAGGTCAAAGGGGTTTAACCCAAGCCCCCTCATTCCCTATGGACGGCTGGACAGGTGAACTGGATGGTGTCTGGGTTATGGATCGGGAGATTCAATCTGGAAGTCAGAGTATGCATGGATTTTACAAGGTAAGTTTGAAGTTCAAGGTGGTGACTGTGTAAGGGGTGTGGAAACTATGAGCTTTGTAAAGATATTTAGTCACTTCCTCATCTCCTGGCTGCTTTAATAAGAATTATTTCCCCCAGAGTTGGCAGAGTGGCTCAAGTGGTATAGAGAGCACCTGCACGGCAAGCTCGAGTCCCTAAATTCAACCCTCAGTACCATCAGAAAAAAAAATTCCCTAAGCCTCCGTGGGGCCAGTGGCTTCAAGGAGCCAGTAAGTGGTATTCTCCATCCCCGTCCTTCCTTCCAGAGCACCTCATGGCTTTTGTTCCATCCATCTGTGCCTTGTCTCTTTTTTGTTTTTTGTACTGGAGAGTTAGTGTGAACTCAGGAATGCGAATGAACTAGGTTGGTGTTCTGCCTCTTAAACCTTGTCCCCAGTCCTAAGCCTTACCTCTTTAGTTTTATTTTTTTGTTGTTCATTTCTGTATATACACTTAGATTCTTGGAAAGAAGCAATATTTTATTTTTTTTTTATTTTTTTTTAAAGAAATATATATGTGGAGATATATACATATATACATATGTATATACACACACATATTTATTTATTTATTTATTTTCTTTTATTATTCATATGTGCACACAAGGCTTGGTTCATTTCTCCCCCCTGCCCCCACCCCCTCCACCCCCTCCCGCTCCCACCCCTCAATACCCAGCAGAAACTATTTTGCCCTTATCTCTAATTTTGTTGTAGAGAGAGTATAAGCAATAATAGGAAGGAACAAGGGGTTTTGCTGGTTGAGATGAGGATAGCTATACAGGGCATTGACTCACATTGATTTCCTGTGTGTGGGTGTTACCTTCTAGGTTAATTCTTTTTGATCTAACCTTTTCTCTAGTTCCTGGTCCCCTTTTCCTATTGGCCTCAGTTGCTTTAAGGTATCTGCTTTAGTTTCTCTGCATTAAGGGCAACAAATGCTAGCTAGTTTTTTAGGTGTCTTACCTATCCTCACCCCTCCCTTGTGTGCTCTCGCTTTTATCATGTGCTCATAGTCCAATCCCCTTGTTGTGTTTGCCCTTGATCTAATGTCCACATATGAGGGAGAACATACGATTTTTGGTCTTTTGGGCCAGGCTAACCTCACTCAGAATGATGTTCTCCAATTCCATCCATTTACCAGCGAATGATAACATTTCGTTCTTCTTCATGGCTGCATAAAATTCCATTGTGTATAGATACCACATTTTCTTAATCCATTCGTCAGTGCTGGGGCATCTTGGCTGTTTCCATAACTTGGCTATTGTGAATAGTGCCGCAATAAACATGGATGTGCAGGTGCCTCTGGAGTAACAGTCTTTTGGGTATATCCCCAAGAGTGGTATTGCTGGATCAAATGGTAGATCGATGTCCAGCTTTTTAAGTAGCCTCCAAATTTTTTTCCAGAGTGGTTGTACTAGTCTACATTCCCACCAACAGTGTAAGAGGGTTCCTTTTTCCCCGCATCCTCGCCAACACCTGTTGTTGGTGGTGTTGCTGATGATGGCTATTCTAACAGGGGTGAGGTGGAATCTTAGTGTGGTTTTAATTTGCATTTCCTTTATAAGAAGCAATATTTTAATTGTGTTCCTCATTCTGATAAAGGAATTTTCTCCTCCCTCTCAGGAAACATTGACTCGGCAATGTTAGCTAGTGGTTTTTCTATGTCACCTGATAGATTAAAATGTTTCTACAATTTCGGGGAAGGAGGGAGAGGCTATTTTTTTGGGGGGGTGTGGGGGGACAGAGGGGACTGGGGTTTGAACTCAGGGCTTCGCATTTGCTGACAAGCATTCTACCATTTTAACCACACCAGAGGGCCCCCCCAGGCCATTTTTAGATGTGTTTCTATTTGATAGTTGTTAAAATGAGTTGACATTATTTTTGTGATTTAAATATATATGTCTATGTACATAGGTTTGGAGTTGGGGTGGAGCAGTGGTGGGGATCAAACCCAGGGCCTTATGACTGTCAGGCAAGCATGCTACCACTCAGCTACATCCCTAGCCTCTAACAGTGGCTATGTAAAAGTTAAGTTCTCAGAAAATAACTTTATCTCTAAAAGTAAGTTGAATGGCCAGGTGCCGGTGGGTCACACCTGTAATCCTAGCTACTCAGGAGGCAGAGATCAGGAAGATCGCCAGTCCAGGAAAATAGTTTGAGAGACCCTATCTCGAAAAAAAACCTTCACAAATGAATAAATAAATAAGGGCTTGTTGAATTTAAGCCCCAGTACTGCAAAAAAAAAAAAAAAAAAAAAAAAAGGAGAGATCAGGAGGATTGGGGTACAAAGCCAGCCTGGGCAAATAGTTTGCAAGACCCTATCTCACAAAAAACCATCACAAAAAAGGGCTGGCGGAGTGACTCAAAGTGTAGGCCCTGAGTTCAAACCCCAGTACTGGAAAAAAAAATTAAGTTGAGTGGATATTTGTGTCTTCTGGGTTAGTAATAAGTGTCTTTTTCCTTTAAGTTATTAATTCTCAGTTGAACTCATTTAATTTTGCCACTTCACTTTGATATTTCAAACTTCAATTTAAACACAATTTTAAAGAATACATTTCTATATAAATCAGTGTAAAATAGTGAAACACACATATAAACAAGAGTACATTCGGCATAAGGTGCCTTATGCTACTTGGGAGGCTGAGATAGGGAGGATAGAGGTTGGAGGCCAACCCAGGCAAATAGTTCAAGAGACCCCCATCTCCAATATAACCAAAGCAAAATGGACTGGAGGTGTGGCTCAGTGATAGAGCATCTGCTTTGCTAGTGCGAAGCCCTGAGTTCGAACCCCAGTCCTGCCAAAAGAAAAAAAGTATATTCATAATTTTATATTCTTCCACAGATTAGACATTTTAGAACATTCTTAAAATACTGCAGGTTAATAATGTGAAAGTAGAAATACAAGAAAGGATTTGGCGTCCTTTGGGGAGTAACACAGAAGAGAATATGTATGTTCATGCCCGGTCCTTACTCATAATGTTACACTGCCACTTTGGGGACAATTTCAACAAGCTGCTTCCATGAAGTTTTTTCACACATCGGAAATAATACACTAGCTGGTGGAGTGGCTCAAGTGATGGAGGTCCTGAGTTCAAACCCCTGTACCGCATTTATGGAAATAAAGATTTTCAGCCATTTTCTTCTTCCGGCTTCTCTCTCTAGAGCTGTATAAAACTATTTGTCAAAGTTTGTCCTATAAAAATGGCAACTTCAAATGACTCATCCTAAAGGCTAACGATGACTGACAGCAAGTACTTGAGTGGTTATAGTCGGTATTCAAGCACTTTGCTGATTTAACACTTGGAACAGCCCTGTGAGGCAGGTACTTCCACTGTTCCTGTTGTAAAATCAGGAGACCGCGCCTTTGTGATGGACACCTGCCAAGTGCTTAAGCAAGAAGACGTGAACCTGTTCTCAAAAAGGAATTGAAAAATGAACACAGCCAGGTGCCGGTGCCTCAGTAATCCTAGTTACTCAGGAGGCAGAGATCAGGAGGATTGATGTTCGAAGCCAGCCCAGGCAAATAAGTTTTGAGACTCTATCTCAAAAATACTCTACACATAAAAGGGCTGACAGAGTGACTCAGGCGTAGAGCAGCTGCCTAGCAAGCATGAGGCCCTAAGTTCAAACCCTGGTACTGCCAAAAAAAAAAAAGAAAGAAATGAACACAGATAAAGTTAAACCTATAGCAGTTTTACTAGCTACATACATGTCAATCAAAATAATAAAAGTTTGGGGTTGACTCAGTTATAGAGCACTTGCCTAGCAATGTGCCATCCAGAAAAATAAAAGTTCAGTCATTTTTTATGAAGCTGAGTTAGAGGAGAGGCACAGGAGACCTTAACTAGGAAAGAGTTTGGGTCTGTCTGTGCTGCTGCAGCAAGCCCAGTGACTTGAGGCAGATTTCTTAGCTTCTCTTCACTGTGCTTTGTTCAGTGCAACACGTATCCTGCCACTAGTGTTCAGGGAGGCTGTTAGGCGTGGAAACAATCTGGGTAAAGTGCTGCTTGCTATCGCCTCAGTGCTCAGCAATTGTTAAATCATTACATTGCCAGAATGATGAGAACACCTGCCGTCGTTCCAAGCACACGTCCTTGTGTGATGTCAGAGCATTTCAGTGGAGGACATAGGTGGGTTAATGTGATCCCTCCGAACTTTCTCAGCTGATTCGGGAGGCTGGGCTCTTTCTTGATGACTACCCGCACGGAGACACGTGCTTTGTTGTAAAGGCGAGCATCGGCTCCGAACTGCACTCACTGTGGGCATAACGAAGATCAAGCGTGGCCTTGACTTTAAAAGCCTTACTGTGCAGAGCAGAGGTGACTTGTAAATAAATTCTCAGGTTTTTTGGTTTTTGTGTTTTGTCCCCTAACAGGATCTTGCTATGCTGCCCAGGCTGGCCTGGAACTCCTGAGCTCAAGCCATCCTCCTACCTCAGCCTCCCGAGTAGCTGGGACTGCAGACACAGGCACTGTGCCAGTTATAAAAGTGTCTTGGGAAGTAAGATCCAGGAATAGTACCAAGGAGGGTGGATTTGACTCTTGCTTTTGCCCAGAGTGTATAGGGTGAAAAAGCGTTTGTCCCACAGAGAGGTAGGAAGATGTTCCATGTGGAGGGCACACCAGGTAGAAGCTGCTAAGAGGCCGGGGGCCAGTGGCTCACGCCTTTAACCCTAGCTTCTCAGGAGGCAGAGATCAGGAGGATTGCTGTTTGAAGCCAGCCCAGGCAAATAAGTTCATGAGACCCTATCTCAAAAATACCTAACACAGAAAGGGTTAGTGGAACGGCTCAAGGTGTAGGCCCTGAGTTCAAGCCCCAGTATTGCAAAAAAAAAAAAAAAAAAAAAGCTGCTTAAGGCACTGCATAGTCCCCATGGCTGAGACGTAGAGGGCTGTGATGCCAGCGAGGCAGGGGCGGGCCCACTTCTGAGGGGCCTCCTGGGCCCTCTTAAGAAAAAGGATGGGGAGGGACTTGATTGGCTTTGTTTATTGTTTTTTTTTTTTTTTTTTGGCAGTACTGACGTTTGAACTCAGGCCTCACAGTTGCTAAGCAGGCGCTCTACCACTTGAGCCACTCCACCAGCCCTTTATTGTGTTGGGTATTTTCAAAATAGGGTCTCATGATCTATTTGCCTGGACTGGCTTTGAACCTAGATTCTCCTGATCTCTGCCTCCTAAGTAGCTAGGATTACAGGAGTGAGCCACCAGCACCAGTGATGAATTTGCATTTTAGGAAGATATCTCTGTGCAACCTTGAGGAATGGACAAAAAGAGGAAAAGGCCAGGAGATAAATCAGAAGATTTTGTAGTAATCCCTATGATGAAGGGTGACCAGAGCAGGAGAGATGGAGAAGAGGGTTGGGGATGGTCTGACTGGGGGTGGAGGAGAGAGATGCCACCCACCCTGGGAGCCCACCCAAATTTGTCTCATCCCTGCTTGGCAGGCCTGGTCTGTGGGACTAGCAGCAGTAGCATACAGCAAGTTCGAGCCCTTCTGAGACCCACCTGAATGGAGTCTGTGTGTGAATGGGACTCTAGCAGATTCCTGGGCACTGTAGGAAGAAGGCTCCATGAGCCCTGCTCCTTCTCCCTTCTCTTGCCACCTGGCCTCCAGCATGATCACGAGCCTCAGTTTCCACCATTGGCTGTGCAGGTGCAGGTTTGAAGGACACAACACAGCATAAACCTGTTCATGGTGTCTGGCACCAGCAGTATACAGGCCACCAGGAGACAATCAGTAAATGGCAGGCAGGAAGAAGCAAAGAGGGTGATTGATGTCAAAACTCCAGACTTGAAGCATGTTTTCATGTTACCTGTCAGCACTGTGAGAAGGTAGCCAACACTGGCTTCTTTGTTTAAGGGCATTTAAAAAACTCAACAGGGAAAAGACTCCAAGACCTTGTCCCTGAAGAAGTTACCTCAAAACCTCTATCCCACAGCCAGCAGGACAGGTGTTTCAGGACTCCATACCGACTCTGAGTGAGGGCCCTAACTCTGGAGATCTGATTAAATATTAAGACATAAGAGAATCAGCAACAATGTACAAAAGTGTCACTTCACCATCAGGGTTGAATTCAGGGCCTTGCACTTGCCAGGCAAACTCTCTACAGCTTAAGCCATGCCCTCAGCACTTTTGCTCTGGTTATTTTTCAGATAGGGTGTCACGTTTTTGCCCAGACTGGCTTGGCCCATGATCCCCTTATTTATGCCTCCCACAAAGCTGGGATGACAGATATGTGCCACCATGCCCCACTAATCAGTTGAGATGGGATCTCACTAACTTTTTGCCAAGGCTATCCTCCAACCTTGATCCTTTCTGCCTCTGAGGTAGCTGGGATTACAGCTACTTGTAGTTTGAATTTGCTTTTGGCTGTTTATGAGTGGATTTGTTTGTTTCTTTTCTTTTTTTTTTTTTTTTTTCAGTACTGGAGTTTGAACTCAGGGCCTACACCTTGAGCCACTCAACCAGCCCTTTTTTTGTGATGGTGTTTTTCAAGATAAAGTCTTGTGAACTATTTCCCCAGGGGTGGGGCAGGGAGGGGGGAGCTGGCTTTGAACTGTGATCCCCCTGATCTCTGCCTCCTGAGTAGCTAGGATTACAATATAGGTATGAGCCACTGCAGCCAGGCTTATGAATGGATTTGAACATCATGTTTTGGACAAGAATTTCCCTTGTCCACCAAGTGCTGGGGACCAAACCAAGCACATGCTAGGCAACTTCTCTACACCCTGAACTGTCTCCCTAGCCTGAACACCCTATGTCTCTAGGCCATCTTTTAATATCTGTATTTGTGAGCTGACTGAATGTCATTTGTCCATTTTTCTGTAGGATTTTTGGATAACTTAATTACTTTTAAGAATTCTTAACATAAGTCAGGCATGGTGGTACATGCTTATAATCCCAGCACTTGGAAGGCTGAGGCAAGAGGGCTGTGAATTTGAGGACTGCCTGGGCTATCTAGTGAGACCCTATTCCCAAAACAAAACAAAAACAAATTTTTTAATATAAATGAGGGCTCTTGCCTTTCAGTCTGCTACATTTGCACATATTTTCTACCAGTTTACCATTTAGCTTGAGTTTGCTTTTGGTATTTTTGCTACAAAAAAAAAACCCTTATGTATTATTCTATAATCACATTGATCAATATGGTGGATTTCATTGCCTCTGGTTGCTGAACCGGCCTGGCCTTCTTGGGGCAAACCTTAGTTGGCCCTGATGATTTATGCTTTTTATGTGTTGTTGGATTTAGTTTGCTAGTGATTTGTGAGAATGTTCACATCTACGATGAGGTGGGATATTAGTCTACAGTTTTTTTGGTATTGTCTTTGGTTTGGGGATTAGGTGATGTTGACATCATAAAATAAAAGTGTTTCCTGCTTTCTTTTCTCTCTACTTTTCTCCCCATGTTGGGATGGAACCCAGGGCTCGTTACCACCCTTCCTCTTTGTATCCCAGAAGACTGGCATAGAGTTGATATTGCTCTGTCCTTCAGTATTATTTGGTAGAATTTGCCAGTGAAGACATTTGGGCCTGCCATCTTGGGTGCTAGGCAGTTTTTTCACTACAAATTCTATTTCTATAATAGATACAAATTGATCAGGTTATCTGGGTTTTTTTCTTTTTGGGTAGGACTGAGTTTGAACTCAGGGCTTTATGCTTGAGCCTCACCTGCATTCCATTTTGCTGTGGTTATTTTGGAGATGGGGTCTTGAGAACTATTTGCCTGGGGTGGACCAGAACTGCAATCCTCCCTATCTCACTCAGCCTCCCAAGTAGCTAGGATTGTAGGTGTGACCCCCTGGCACCCAGCAAACCTGAGGTCTTTTGGGTTTTTTTTGCAGTACTGGGGTTTGAACTCGAGGCCTACAACTTGAGCCACTCCACCAGCCCTTTTTCATGATGGGTTTTTTCAAGATAGTGTCTCAAGAACTATTTGCCCAGGCTGGCTTCAAATCGAGATCCTTCTGATCTCTGCCTCCTGAGTAGCTAGAATTATAAATGTGAGCCACCGGCACCTGGCTTGGTTTTTGATTGGTTGGTTTTTGGTGGGACTGGGGCTTAAACTCAGGGCTTCATGCTTGCAAGGCAGATGCTCTGCCTCTTGAGCCACACCTAGGGTCTTGAACATGCTAGGCAAGGGTCCTGCCCCTGACCTTCACCCCAGCCCTCCTAGTTAGATCTATCATCTAATTGCCTGATCCAAGATCATAAGTATTTACCTGTTTTCTTGGAATGACTGCATGCTTTTAGCACTTGCATTTAGGTCTTTGATTCATTCTCAGTTTTCATATGAGGTAAGTGCATAACTGCTTTCTTTTGCATGTGACTGTCCATTTTAGCCTTTTCAAATTGCCTGAATTCAATTTCAGTTGATCTGTATGTCTGTATGCCAGTCCACACTATCTTGATTACTACTGGTTTGTGCCTTTTTTGCTTGTTTGCTTGCAGTATTATCCATTGAACCCAGGGCCTGTCACAGGTCAGGCAAGTGCCAGAACACCCAGCTACATCCCCAGCCCTAAGTTGCTTTGTTTTTGTGGTGCTGGGTTTTGAACCTAGGGCCGAGCACATGCTCTACCATTGAGCTATAAACTCAGGTTCTTTTGAAGATTATTTTTACTATTCTGAGTCCCTTGCAACTTCCTATGGATTTCATTTTATGGATTTCATTTGGTGCTGGAGATCAAGCCCTGGGCTATGTATATGCTAAGGGTGTGCTCTACCACATGCCTACACCCTCGATCCATGTGAATTTTAGAAGCAGTGTTTCTTCACACTTGCTAAGCAGGCCCACTACTCCTCGAGCCACTCTGCCAACCGTTTTTCCTGGTGGGTATTTTCAAGATAGGGTCTCAGGAACTATTTGCCCTGGCTGACCTCAAATCTCAATCCTAATTTCTACCTCCCAAGAAGCTAGGTTTACAGTGCATGTGCATGAGCACATTGGCTTGAAGAATACTTCTAAATGTTGAGATGAATGTGTTCATCAGCCAAGGCAGGGAGAAGAGCATTCAAGAAAAGGGGCACAAGAGCTGGTGGAATGGCGTAAGTGGTAAAAGTGCCTGCCTAGCAAGCGTGAGGCCCTGGGTTCAAACTCCGGTACCAACAAAAAAAGAAAAAAAAAAAAAGTAACCTGGATGGAGCTTGGGGAGTGAGTGCTCAGTAGATAGATCAGCCATTTTAAAGTACAGTGCTATTACAAGAGCCAAGGTATCAAGACTGGCTGGGAGCCAATGTCGCCTGTGTCAAGCCACATAAGGATGGTACCAGGGTCCACTGAATTTGCAGGTTCGATATGACTTACACCAGAGTAGTTTGGAATGATGCTGCCAGTGAAATTTAAAAAGCAAACAAAAACTGGCATGTTGGAAAAAATCCACTTCCCCTTAAGTCTGTGGAGGAATTTACTGGGAGACGGAGGTCAAGGGAAGTTGTATCTCCAACCAGAGCTACTTTTAAGGATGAAGATATAGGATCCAGTAGTTAAGACATCCCACCTATCTTTTTATTTTTGATTGGGACTAACATTTGAGCTCAGGGCTTCACACTTGCAAAGCAGGCGATCTACCACTTAAGCCAAATCTCCAATCCATTTTGTTCTGGCTATTTTGGAGATGAGGTCTTGTGAACTGTTTGCCCAGGCTGATCGTAATCCTCTAATCTCAGCCTCTCAAGGAGCTGGGATTACACTTTGTAATCCTCACGTTGTTCTGTGTTCCTGTGAGTGACAGTAATCCAGACCATGGAAATTTGGATTCTCTTGCTTGAAATAGATTTTAATGTAACCTGGATGGGAGAATTTTGAAGATCCTAAATTTTCCTCCCAAGTGCTTTTGACAATGCCATTTAACTCCTAGAAACCTGATGACAACCTGAGGTGTTTCACTGTAATCTTCCAGTTTAAACTTGTTGCTGTTGTGTTGCAAACCTTTACAACTACTGTTTAAATCAAAAACAGTAGCAAGAATGTTCTTCCCTGCTCCATGTCTCGTTTCCACATTTTTAAATATCAAATTGCAAACTGGAGTTCTGATGAAAATTACAAGATCTGAGTACAATTCTATTTTAAAAATGCCAGGGTAGCATTTGTGGACAAGAGAGAATGTCAAGATGCTTCCTGCAGTAATTATAAATATTTTTCAGAAATTGTTGGAGAATCACTCTGGGAGACTAATCTTTATTCCTCCATTTCAAACACTGCAAAATGAGCAGACTGGTATCATTAAAGACAGAACGAGGGCTGGGGGTATGGCTCAAGTGGTAGAATACCTGTCTATACCTGCCTAGCAAGTGCAGGGTCCCTAGTTCAAAAACCAAAACAAAAAAAGTGGAACTTACAGCCATTTTCACATCAGTTACCAAGATAGTCAGTAGTATTATGTATGGACTTTTGAGTTAAATGAGGGGTGTAGCTCAGTGGTAGAGTGAGTGCTTAGCATGTAATCCAAAGCATAGAGGGTAGGGAAGGGTGGACTTCTGAGTCAGACGTAACTGTATCAGTTCAAGGGTTGTATTTTCAGTATTACAAATTTCCCAAACATAGCACTTTGATATTCAGTTACAGTATGATACTATCATTTCCTGAAAATGAAGTTTTATTTACATTTGCAAATACATTCTTTGATAAATTCTAAACTCTTCATTTTTTAAAAAAAATTGAGGGTATGTAGAACTATTTATATTTATTTGCATTTCCTTGAACTTGAAATAATTTTATTAATCTAACAAAAAGAGCCTATTTTAAAACTTTTTTTTTAAGTGGTGTGGATTTGGAGGCCCAGGCCTTGTACCTAGTACTAGGGAAGTCCTCTTCCAGTAACTTCTCCCCCCAACCCCTAAATACTGTTTTAGTAAGGTGATATCTGATGCTCCTTAATTCTATATAGGAACCCTAATTACAGCTGGTATTCCAAAGGGAGTATTTTTTAAAAAAAGAAAGAAACATACAACTAATACAATTTCTATTACTCTTCACTTTTCTTTTTATTATTCAAAAGTCAAATGTTATTTTTAATCATCCATTCTCAATTTTGATTTAATGTACCGTCATTTCCCCAAGATACGAAATTTCAGAATCTCTTTGGAATACTAATTTCATGTTTCTAGGTTTAACAAAACTGTTTTAAGTTTTAAATTCCACTCTATTCCCTGAAATCTCAAGACAGTTGCTGATGTAAATTTTAATATAAAATACTTAGTCACAAAATAGTATTGCTTTTGTATGCACATAGTTGTAAGATTAATTTGTTTTTGTCAATAAAAACTATACCATCTTTCATAAAACTCTAAACAAATTAAGAACTGTGATGTAGAACAAAAATTACACATGGTAAAACAGGTACCAGCACAACGTTAGGTTATATTACATCAAAAAAAGTTTTAATGGTCCCAAATATATATATTCCAACAACTAAGCATACATTCAGGGGAGGAAAAAAATCAAAAACAAAATGAAACAAACAAAAAAATTATGACACAAATGACCACATCTAGAATTCCACTCAATCTTTAATCAAGTAGGGACAAATCCCCACTTTAAAAAAAAAAAAATCTGCAGTTTGAAGGGCAAAGGGAACAGATAAAAAAGAGGAAACTTTTTTGCCCCTCCCCCACAGAGGTTTTCCCAAACCTGTTGTAGCTTGACTAAAATGTTCAGAATGTATGATTTTAAAGGCAGGTCTCTTTATACAAAGAAACTGCTGGCATTCTTATCCAGTGAAGAACTATGGCAGAAAGGCCCATTCTTCCAAGTCTCAAACATGGTCCAAGAAAGCATATTCTGATTGTAGCAACTGACAGTCAATCCAGAGTTCCACTCACAAAACCCCTGCCCTGTTGGCTTTTTGTTTCCATCCTTCCCTGAGAAAAGGGCAATGTGTGGTCCAAGCTGGAGAGCTCAAAGGCTTAAGTCTTTCCCCTAAATGCATGGTATCTCCTCCTCCTGCTCTGTTGAATTGGCACTTGATGAGCAGAAGTCCAGTGTGCGCACTGATCTGTGTCATTCATTCACAGACACCACTGCACTTTGTTGTGATCTTTGTAGGGTGGGAGTAGAGAACCAGTTCTGTCAACAGGTACTGATCAAAGGCAGTTGCCATTATTATGACTCAAATTTTGCTTTCTTTGACAATGGTAGAGTGTCTTCCTTGTCTTCATCCTCATCATCATCTTCATCATCATCAGGATAATCTACCAGACCCACGAGGCCTCCCTATAGAGAAATAAGGATTTACTGAAAGGACAAAACTCCGTATCTAAAAAAATACCTGTGGTTAAAGACTAGAGAAAGCGTAGATCATAACCCCATAACCCAACATATTATCCATGGTTATTTCTAGGCAATGGAATTGTATGCAACTGAAATTTTTATGCATTTCCTAAATGTTCCTTTTTTTAAAAAAATACTGGGGTTTGATACTCAGGGCTTTAGGCTTGCAAGCCATGCCTAAAGCCCTTTTTGCTCATTACATTCAAAATACAGTCTCGATTTTTGCCTGGGCCGACCTGGACCACGATCCTATTTTAAGCTTCCCATGATTGCTGTAATGACAGCATACCATTCACTGAGATAAGGACTTGCAAACTTTTTTTTTGCCTGGCTGCCCTTGAACCAAAATCCTCCCAATCTCAGTCTCCCAAGAAGCTAGAACTATAGGTGTGAGCCACTGATGCCCAGAAAGAGAAAATTTTAAGCTGTTTAAAATTAAGACAAAGATTTAAGAATACTTCATGATCCTAGCAAATCATCCAGGAGATAGAAACATCACCGAATTATAAGGCCCAACAGTGTAGTATATTCATTTTAAACTATAACATCTAATAATATCAAAATGCAAATTGCAGGCTGGTGGAGTAGCTCAAGAGGTAAAAGCACTTGCCTAGCAAGCCTGAGGCCCCGAGTTCAAACCCCAGTGTCTCTCTCTCTCTCACACACACACACACAGCCAACTATAGAAGGTTGAATACACAAAATATGGACTGATAGGTTACTGCAGCTAAGAAAATTCTTATCCTCAGTTTCTCATCAGGGCGTCCTTTTAGCTCTGCTCCTTCAACCAGAAACCTCTCCAGCTCACTTATTTAGATGACCACAGAGAATTCACATTCCTTTGCACTTAGCCTGCCCCTTCATTTCAGCTTCTCTATGACTTAGCCTTTTGGGGTTCTCCTGCTAATATCAGGGGAAAAGATACTATGAATGGGCACTCTATTCCTGGTTTAGATAACGACTCCCCCGTGCCAGTCTGTTAATCGCTAGTCCAATAATTAAGGCATTTTACACTTAACGAGTACAGGAGAGGCTCAAGTGACAAAGCACCTGCTTAGCAAATACAAGGCCCTAAGTTCAACCTTAATACCAGCTGACTCAAGTGGTAGAGTGCCTGCCTAAGCAAATGCAAGGCCGTAATTTCAACATGGAAAGAAGAAGGAGAAAGAAAGGTTTTTATTCTGACATTTTATGTTTTCTTTCCCTACATTTTTGGTATTAAAATTTTGTCCCTGGCAGGTCTTCAGTGGCTCATACAATACTAGCTACTCAAGAGGCAGAGATCCACAGGATAAGGGTTTGAAGCCAGTCCCAGGCAAATAGTTCCTGAAACCTTATCCTGAAAACACCCAACACAAAACAGGGCTCATGGAGTAGCTCAAGTGGTAGAGCACCTGCCTAGCAAGCAGTAAGGCCCTGAGTTCAAACCCCAGTACACCAAAAAAAAAAAAAAAAAAAAAAAAAAAAACCCACCAACCATATTTCATTCCCCTTTTCCCACAAAGTCTTTATCTGAGTACTAATTGGGAAAGCTGATCAAGTAAATAACATGAACCTGTAGCTCTAAAATGAAAAATGCTTTCCCCCAAAACTAGACTTTTGTCTTCATCATGAGAAACTCTTGTGAAATTCCTCATAAGTAAATCCAGGTGGTGGCTGTGGAGTGGACCTGTTTTCTAATTCACAAGTGTTCAACTGGTTCCAGAAGAAAGAACCAACCAAAGTGAATCTCAGTTAAAATTATAATTGAGATACTTTAAGAGTAAAATGGAAATAGGAGTCCAGGAGTCAGAAATGTACCTTTGTGGTAATAGCTGCCGTCTGAGATGTACTTTTAGGGACAGATCCAGGAGAGCCTGGAGATCCTGGGGATCCAGGTGATCCTGGAGAACCAGGCAAGTTTGCAGATGACTGGCTGGTGAGGTTAGTCTTTGTCCCACTGGATAGAGAAAGCTTGAAACTTGGGCTCTGCCGTCCAGAAAGATTCGTTTTCAGAAGCACCTCCTTTTCCTCACTTTCTTTTACTAAAAAACAAGAAAGTATGATAATAGCTGTCACTCATACTAGTAGTTTTTTTTTTTTTTTTTAAACTAAAACATGACCAACTGGCTTTCTCCTTTGTTGAGGAGCAACTCTGAGGTTCAATTTATGAACAAAACTTACCAAAGCATTCATCATTATCCACTGGATTTTATAATGGAAGAAATGAAACTTTCATGTATTATTACATGAAATAATACACTCTTCCATATTCACTCAATTAAAATTCTAAAAACTCAGCCTACACTGTCATAACAGCTTCAGCCACCCCCTAAAAAGCAGCATACATTCAAAGCAGATTCTAATGTTGTCAAGAAATAAGTGAGAAAGCCATCATTTTTCCTTGCCCATCTTTCAACGTACATTTCTTCCTTTCCATGAATTTACTTATTGGGTCCATAATATCATCATCATTTTTAGCTTTGTCAGATGGAGACATTACAGCTTCTCCATCTTCCATGTCATCTTCATCTGTATTAAACCACATCTCTTCTTCATCTTCTAGTGTTCTGGCATCTCGACGGTATCTATGATTCCTCAAGATGGAACGCATACTATGAGTGATGAGAATAAAGTAAGTATTATTGTAGGACTTAAAAGATAGTCTTCAAGTATCTTCCCAATATATTGATATAACCTTAATAGGTTAATACATATACAGAAGCTGAGGAAAGTCAGGTTTCACCATACATGTAATTTAAAAAAACACAATCTTCCATATCAACTATTAACTAGCGGAAAGCAAAACCTTGTATTATCAAAACTGTCCTGTTACAGATCAGCTATTAAGCTTGTTAAGAATTAACAACAAATAATTTAGATTTTAAGATATACTATAAATATGAATTCAAGCACTTATATAATATACAATATGAATTCAAGCACTTAGTATAATATACAATATTTTAAAGAATAATTTGTAATTGAAAGCAAGTAGGACAGTATCCTAACTTATTTTTCAATCCCTGGAGCCTCACTGCATCTACCTATAACTAGTTAGAAAAAACTAACTTTTGTCTACTATCTGTCTGTCTCCCTCTTCCCTATCAAAGCTGTAAGAGCCAGCATCACACAACTCATGACTGAATGAAGAACAGTTTCAAATGTGTGGTAATTTACCTGTCAAGTTTGGGGTTGTCTTGCCTTTCTCTTTGTTGTTCAAATCTCAGTTTTAATCCTTTGAATGTCTGCACATAATCTACATCTTCCAGTGCTTTCCAATAATTCTCAATTACATGAGCAGTTAATGATTTTATATCTTCCTATAGGAAAGAATTGTAATGAAATCAATGAGATAAGAAAGTATCATTTTAGGCAGGCACTGGTGGTTCACACCTGTAATCCTAGCTACTCAGGAAGCAGAGATCAGGATGATCACAGTTCAAAGCCAGCCCGAGAAAGCACAGTTTTTCGAGCTAGGGACTCGACTTGTCAACTGTTTACTCAATCACAAAAAATCAGGTTGGTGGAGTGGCTGAAGGTGAAGGCCCTGAGTTCAAGCCCCAGTAGTACAAAAAAAAAAAAAAAAGAAGAAAGCAAATACAGTTTTAACTAGATGAGGCTCTTTAATGTTTACTTGCATAAAATTATTATACAATCTTAAGAGACAATCAGTGAAAACAGGAATAACAAACACTGGCTACTTGAGCAGTTTTTGGTATCACTCAGAACTGTTCATACTACTTTTTCCAAAGTAAATGTGCAGGTCCTACCTAGCAATGTTCACTCTCCGATTCTGGGCATGTGTATTTTAAGAGCGGGCCACAGACCAGGCACTGGTTGCATTTGAAAGTGCAGAAGACACTCAAATGTTTGTCTGAAAATATTTATTTTTTTGGCAGCATTAAAGTTTGAACTCAGGCAG
The DNA here is from genome assembly GCF_047511655.1 of Castor canadensis. NCBI lineage: Eukaryota > Metazoa > Chordata > Mammalia > Rodentia > Castoridae > Castor > Castor canadensis. Next base: position 17,459,565 of record NC_133388.1, on the reverse strand, counting down.
GGCCTCATGCTTGCTAAAACAGGCACTCTTACCGCTATGCCAGGCCTCTTTTTGTGATGGGTTTTTTTCAAGATAGGATCTGCGTCTCTCCAACTACTTGTCTGGAGCTGGCTTTGAATCTTTATGATCCTGAGCAGCTAGGATATTACAGATGTGAGCCACCAGCACCCGGCAGTTTTCATTTTCTTAAAATGACAGTGTTAAACTTGTTTTCAAACCATCTTATAAAGATTACTAAGAGGGCTTGAGGTGTGGTTCAAGTGGCAGAACACTTGCTTTGTAAGCACAAAACCTAGTTCCCCCCCAAAAATAAAATAAAATAAAAAATTACTGAAAGATTATTTGTCTATATGGAATTTCTTGTAAGATCTTTTATTTTTTTTGGCAACATGGTTTTCTTTTTGAAGATTATGTCTAGCCAGGCGCTGGTGGCTACTCAGGAGGCAGAGATCAGGAGGATCATAGTTCAAGGCCAGCTGGGGCAAATAGCTCAGGAGGCCCTAAAAAGGGCCCAAAAAAAAAGGGATGGTGGAGTGGCTCAAGTGATAGAGCACCTACTTAGTAATTGTAAGGTCCTAAGCTCAAGCCCCAGTATTTAAAAAAAAAAAAAAAAAAAAACACAAAACCCAAAAAAACCACATATAATCACCAGGCCAAAATACCAGTAATACATATTCAGTTTTCTCAATCACAACCAAAATTCTAGGTAAAAATACAGAACCTACCACTCTAATAAATTCAAACATTTCTATTATGGCAGAATTCATCAAATTGTAGCGGGATCCATTGTTGAGAAATGCTTTCACTACAGGTTCAAACAAAAAACTTTTCATTATGTAGCGGTTATAAAACTCATCTTTTAATCCAATAATCTTTCTCTTAAAACGAAGGGCACCTGAAAAACAGAGGCAATGTTGTGAAAGTCACATACCACATTTCCAGATTTCAAACTTACCAAAATAATAAACAAAACCTTTTTAACAAATATCAGTGTTCTTTGTGCACAGTGGTATGTTAGCACTTCCATAAAAATGAACCTAAAGATAATGATTTTAAAAGTGTTAGCAGAGAATGTATTCTAGAAGTAGTGTATGTCATCATAGAACCCAAGTCTTAGAAAGTCAGAAAAATTCTGGAAATAAGCTAGTTATTAATGACCAAAGTATAATTTACACCTAAAATAGGCGATGACTATCATACTACTTTAGGTGAAAAAAAAAAAAATTTTTTTTTTACATACATTTTTAAAACAACATTTAAAAAAAAAAAAACATGTTTTTATTAGGGCAATCCACTGTATATTATATAATAATTTGATCTTTAGTAGTTTTGGACACTCTTTTATTATTTCAAATTAGAGCTCATGGATTTACATTGATTTATTTGTGGATGGGGTTGTAAAGGCTGCAAACCCATAAATATCTGCAACCCCAAATTTTGCCTTCCCATAGTTTATAAATAAATTTAGAGGAGGTTGTTTAAAATGTGGTCCTCTATGCTTATTGCAGCGAGTATGCTTTTTAATTTTGTCCTAGTTTTTCTTTTTACAATTAGTTAGGCTTTAACTTACAGATTAAAGGGTATTATTTGCATCTTGAGGTATGGGGAGTTATTCAAGTCACCATTCATCAAGATCCAAATATACTCAGACAGCTAGACTCAGCAAAGCCCTCGTTTACCTACAGGGAATTATCAGTAAGTTAATGCCCCAGTCATTGTAAACAGTTCAAAAAAGCATACTCACTTCATGCAGTCACATCGTCTTCGGTTGGCAAGATTAAATATTGTGTTTGTATTTTGGTTTCTTTGGAGATCATGGAAGTGGCTCGTTAAATTGCCAATTTGTTATTAATCAAGTCCTTCATGAGCAGGTAGCCAGGCAACCATGCTGACACGGTTTCTGGGTGGGAAGGCAGAGGAGTAAAGCAGCTCAATTTTTCTTTAGTTGGCAGAAAAGAGGTCCACAAGTGAATGCCCAATCAGGTACAGTTGATTATAAACTGCTTTAACAATCCAACTTAATTAAGAGTGTATCTTTCCTAAAGAAACACTCTGGGCAGGGAGTTTCAAAATAGTGTAACTGCATTTAATTTTTTAAATTACTGAGTATTTTCAAAGACATAAACATGGTGAAATAATTTTAAACAGTAAGAGGCATCTTTCTGTGTGGTAAATATAAGCCTTAATATGGGTTTATTTTCTAAAACAGTGATTTCAGTTGTTTTTTGTTATTTTTTGGTTAACTGACAAAGGAACTTAGCAAGACAGTTCCACTTGTTAGAATAAAAATGAATATTCATGCTAATAGGTCAAATTTTAACTTTCCAGTAATTAAGGCAAAAGCTACTATTATTCTAAGCATTGATTCCAGTTCTGTAGGCTTTTCGGGGACTTGAGTCCTACTAAAACACACACTTGCCAACCTCTCTGGTATGTGAAAACAAATTCCTCCTTTTCTGGAAATACCTCAGATTAGGGCATATAGTTGATACTTTATGTCCTCAAAAATACTTCTATGCAGAAAATGCTCATGTAGATAGAAGATGATTCTAGTGGTCTTTATTTTTATTTTGTTTTAGGTGTAGGGAGGGTCTTCATTTTCATTTACCTCATTTATATCAGTACCTGTCCTTTCCATTCAAACCTATCTTCCAAAAGAAATCTGCATCAAAAATATACAACCACTACTCTTTGCTATTGAATAAAAAGTTGCTTTCCAAATTTCACAGTGGGTTCTATGAAGCCAGTCACTCAAAGGAGATTAGAGCAAGCTTTTTGAGAATAAGCTAAACTGGCATCACCATAGTGTTTTTCAGAGTAAAAGTGCACTCTGCCTCCACTCATAGCATTGCTAACCTTCATCAGCATGCCAGGAAGCCCCTGTAACTCAATTTCAATCATCTTTTTTTTGGTGCTGGGGATCGAACCCAGGGCCTTGGGCATGCTAGGCAAGTGCTCTACCAACAAGATACATCCCCAGCCCTACAATACAGCTTTAAAAAATTTCATTACTTTTATAGATTTTCACATCTGACAACAATAAAAAGCCCCAGACAACATAAAAGTTTGAGCTAATGGACTTTAAGATCAAAGAATCTTGAAAAGACCAAGTAAACAGACTAACTGAATGAGTACCCAGCTTATATAAACAGTTTAGGAGGATTGCTGGTTTTATCTACATACTTGCTTAATATAACAAAGTGCACTAATTAAGAAGCAACAGATTTAAAAGTTTCCTAAGTTCCCAAGCTGTACAGTCATTATCTTTTGTACTTACACATGTGCATTTAAGTATTTGTAAAAACGTTTTCTTGAAATACTATGCTTAATATTTTGTTTCAGTGTATTTTTCTCAGAACCACAAATTTGGTTTATTTCCCCAAATTTATGTCCAGTTCTTAGAAATCCTTGACAAAACCTTCAGTTGTATACAGAAGAGCTCTGCTGCTTAAGCCACACCTCCAGTCCATTTTGTTCTGGTTATTTTGGACATGGCAGCAACAGCGGTGGTGGTGGTGGTGGTGGAGGGGTCCTCTCAAACTATTTGCCCGGGCTGGCCTCGAACCATGATCCTCCAGATCTGAGTCCAGGTCCTAATCATCTTCTCCTCCTTTTCTGAGATACTGGGGATTGAACCATGTCCCCAGATCCCGGTCCCTTTGCTTTTAAGTTTGTTTTTTCGGGAGGTTCATCTGCTTTTGCTAAACCCAGTTTTGGACTACATGAAATCCGCCTTACTCCTCCTGAATATCTGGAATTATAGTTGTGTACCACCATGGCCAGCTTGTTTTTGAGGGCTGGCCTTAACCTGGATCTTATCTCTGCCTCCCAAGTTGCTGGGATTACAGACCTATTATCACCATACCTGGCTTCATCTTAATCTTCACTTTGTCAGTACCAGAGAAATGTAGTATGATCAACTCTAAGATGCCACTGATAGGAAAATTTTTTTATTTTTTTTCTATACTACTAAGGAAACAAAAAGAGAGCTACCAGTTATAATGGTAGGCCATTAACTGTAAGACTCACCTTCATTTCAGAGATGATAAATGTGTAAAGATATAGATCTTAGAATCAGTGTATTTATTTGTATAAAAGTGTTTAAACTTCTTCATTTATTAGTTTTTCCCATCTCCAAACTCCCTTTTCCATACTCAAAACCCTTTATGTCAGGACTAAAGATTCAAAGTTTGAACTTCCTATAAATTTGGTGTTGGTATCTTACTTTTGCTAAGTATATTAGTAAGATGGATTATGATTTTAAAAACCCTTCTTTTTCAAGTGCTGAGCTCACAGATGTAAATAATAGTAAGTAGAACATAAATAATGATTTATTTCTTGCTGTCCTTAGAAAGTCTAAAGTTAACACCACAAATGTTACCTATTTTACTTTTGGCTGAAAAAGATGACTCAAGTTAACATTAAAGACCCTGAATAATAAGCCAAAAGTAACTGGCAAGTTGCAAGCAGAAAATATGCTCCGATCACACATATTTTCAGTATTTACATATTGCAGGGTGCATATTTTCTGAAAAAAAAATTAAGTCAGGAAAAAGACAAATGCCACCCTGATAGCTAAATTTCTTAGAAACTTTTAACATCCCAACTTACCTTTAAAAATCAAAAGTCAAAAATTAGTTGCCAGCAGGTATCTCTTCAGCCTCCAGAATACCCTAACTTGATCTGCTAACTTACCAATAAGGACAGTTTAATTATGGAAACCTAAACCTACATACAAAGTCTGGCTGCTGCATGACCCAGACAATGGATTAGCCAATTTTCAATTCACAAATATGGATCTTAAGAACTCAGGGGAACACAATTAAATAAAAAAAAAAAGTATGCTAAACAAATAGTCTTGTTAAAAGCTCTGTTGCTTTAGGGCTGGGGGTGTAAATGGTAGAGCACATATTTATCATGCTGGAGACCCCAAGTCAATTCCCATACTAAAAAGTGTATCATACATATCACGTGATTTTTTTTAGGCATCATGGTCTACATATGGTCTCTGTAGGATATTTTTTCTTTTCTTAAGCCACTCTTTAGAAACCCAAAAGTTGGCAGAGTGGCTCACAACCAACAGAGGCACTCCAAGTTTCAGAAACCACCCTGAACTAAGGACATAGCTCAAGTGGTAAAGCAGCAGCTGTTGAGCAAGTGTGAGGTCTTAGGTTCAATTCCCAGCACTACAAACAAACAAAACCCCCAAAACAACAACAACAAAAAAACCCAAGCCATAAAGATGTTCTTTCAGTTTATGGGTTGTACAAAAACAAGCCACAGACTAGATTTGGGCAAAGCTGTAGTTCTGTACTTAGGCTCTAAAATAACAAAGGTGCTATGCTAACACTAGAAATGTACATCTTAAATTTGCAGATTTCTCTTAACCCTTTTGCTGCTTACAAATAAGACCACCTGCTCAATAACCTGCATATAATAAGGGTGCAGAACTAGTATAAAGAGCCTAGGTCCTCTGACCTATATGCAGTGATCTTCCTAGACAACAAGATTTAAAGATATCAGCAGCATGATAATATGGAAAGAAAGAGTAAATAATTCTATCAGAAGCAACACTTACATAATGCCAAGAAAGCATGCTTGGAGGCCATAAGAACTAGCACTCTTCGGAGGATATCCTTGTTGATAATGTAGTTCTTTATGTGGTAGGTATGGTGTTCCACACAAAATGTTAACAATTCCAATACAAGTGCCAATAACTGTGCAGTTTGAAAATCATCTAAAACAAACAGAACACAATTGCATGTGACTGATATAAACATAGCATAGTCAGGCCTGCCTGCCAGACACTGTCTCATTTTCAGTGCAATTGCCCTTTCTTTGCTCCCCTTGACTTCAGTGTTTTGTTCTTCCACATCAAATTATAATTATAAATTAAAATTACTGCCTTACTTTTATTGCTCACCAACCAGCAAGCCTCTGAAAGCATTTTACATACTTTTTTAATTCTTGTTGTGCCTTCTAAAACAAGTTCTAACTAGTATTGAATGGACTGAACCCAGTATGAACAAAACAGACAAGAAAAATCAATTTTCACATTTTAAAAACTTCATTCTAGAGCCATACAAAAGTAAATTTAGCATGTATTTTTATAAGTGGTGCTGTAAGTTAAATTTACAATATTGCAAATTCCTGACAAAATATTTTTATTCCTAGAGCATCAATAAGTAATTTACTAATGAAGACTCTAAAGCTACTTCCTAAACACGCATACAAGCTAAAACCCTAAAATATAATATAGTAAAAGAAAATATGGCCAGGCACCAGTGGCTCATGCCTCTAAACTTAGCTACATAGGAGGTAGGTATCAGGAGGATCATGGTTCAAAGCCAGCCTGGGGAAACAGTTCATGGGATCCTATCTCGAAAAAAACCAACACAAAAAAAGTACTGATGGAGTGGTTCAATTTGTAGCCCCTGAGTTCAAACCCCAGTACCACAGAATAAAATACAAATAACTCGATGCATGTTGTAATGCAAAAATAAACTCCCAGCATTCGAGAGACTGAGCAGGAGGGTCAGGTTCAAGGTCAGTCTGGGCTATACAGCAAGACCCTGTCTAAAAACCAAAACAATGACAACAAAAGAGAAAAATAAAGGAAAAATTAAACCCCAAAATAATTGTCGTTTCTTCTTTCACATGTTTATTTCCGACTATAGTACTTTTAAAACAAATTTTACCTTGAGCATTAATCTAATGGTTTGACATCTTAATGACTATCACTTTTGAGCAGAGCATGGTGGTACATGCCTGTAATCCTAGCACTTGAGAGGCTGAGGCAAGACCTGATGAATTCCAGGTCTGCCTAGGCTACAAAGCAAAACCCTCTCAAAAAAAAAAAAAAAAAAAAGTAAGTCACTTCCATTTTAGAGTACATCCTGCTGCCCTTCTTCCCTTCCCCACTGTCTCAATCTAAACACTGTTACTTAAAACAGAGAATGTAACTACCAACCTGTATTAACTTACCTTTACTAGGCTTGTCTTCGGTTGTATTTGCTAGTAAGGGAGCAGTGAGAACATGCATACAGTGCTTGTAGAAGAAACCCAGAAATTCAGTCTTTTCTGTTTTCTAAGGAATCAAAAACACTTCCATGAACTTTAACTGCACTGGTTCCTACCAGCAATAAATAATATACAAGCTACGGAAAAGAGGGAAAATGCCCACGGCTTACATTGGCAGTGGCTAGCATGTTCTCTGGGTCAACTAAAGTTCGAAGCAGGCCCATAAGTTGGACTGCTCCTCCAAGTTCAGGATCTGTATCACAAATCATGTGTTCTATAATGAGGTTGATGAGCAAAATGTCCTGGTAAGAAAAATACACATAAGGATCACTACAACACACATTATAACTTTATAGCTAGCTCTAGTTGTCTTGTTAAGTACAAATAAAATACAATGCCTGATTTACTTCTTTAGCAGGATATATATGGTGGTGTAAAGGTGGTACAGAGAAATTACACTAAATAGACTGAAAATAAAATTTTTCTATTTATCTTACAATTCCTCTGATTTAAGTAAAAAGTTTTAGTTTGGCATTAATAGATGTTTATGTCCTCTAATAATGCCATCTATCTAATGCAGAAAGCTCATGAACTATACATTCATAATTTTAACGCAGCACTTAAGTTTAACACTGTTCTAATGGTCATTTAATTTGTTTTCATAGATTCCCTCTATTTTTGAGAAATTATAACTGTTCTCCATTTATGGAAATAATATTGTTCCCTTTTTAAATAAACTTAGGAATAGTTGGTATCTTAATGTCTAAAGTTGAAGGAAATGAAACTCTAGTATTTAGAAGAGTGTACAGAACAGTAAGTAGATTATACAGGTTCCAAACATAAAAGAAAATAGACCACTAGTTCTTCTGAAGCCCTATAACTTCTAACGTTCCTCATTGAGAGGGATTCCCTACACTTGCCTGCATATGCAATGGAGTAAGAACAGAGAAAATGGACACTGCATATGCAAATGATCAAGAGTGGAAATCAACATGCCTGATCTGAGGGCAGTATTATAAAGTACTATTCTAGTCAGCTAGAATAGTGCTCAGTTACAGGGCCAGCAAGAATACCTCTTTTTTACAGACGAAAAACATGACACAACATTCAACAGTTTAAACTGGTACTTTTCTGCGCCTACCCTGGCATATAAATTCTTAAATATAGGCATTCCACTTCAGTTTGGCACATTAAGATCTTTTCAAAAAGTAACAAAGGCTATTTTCTCATTTTGTAAGAAATACCATAGGTAGCCACACACACACAAAAACCAACCACATAGGCTGGAATTCTGCAAATTTTTTAGTAAGGGGACATCTTTCTCCTTTCTCCCTCTCTCAAGAAGGAGTTGAAGGCAAACTAACTTAGTCTACTTCCAAAATTTTATTGGAGGAGGAGGAAAAAAATCAGAACTACAGGCTTAGTTATATGAAAACAAAGCACACACACACTTAGGCTCCCACATACATTAAGCACCAGACAATTTGGTGCCTTTCACATTAGCAGGATATTCTGATACTTTAAAATTGACTTGCCTGGGGCTGGCAGAGAGGCTCTCAAGTGGTAGATTGCCTGCCTAGCAAGCATGAGGCCCTGAGTTCAAATCCCAGTACCACCAAAGAAATTTTTCAAATTCAAGACTGATTGATCGATTATAATTTCTCATAACTACTAATATGAGAGAATATGTGTGAATATACATGGGTGTACACAACAGCAGCTAGTATTTTATGGTTGAGCAGTAGAGAAATAGCTCTCTAAATACTGTAAGAGACTGTTTCATCCCTTCATTCTTAATGATTCTGAGAATCTGCCCCTAGCAAAGTCAATGCTTTCATAAAGTTACTCATTATTGTAGAAGAATAATCAGTTAATTTAATGGTTTAAATAAAACAATACAGCAAGTTAACACCAGAATTAAAAAAGTTGATATCAAAATATTTTCAAAGAAAGTTGAACTTAAAAAATTGCATGTAAGACAATAAATTTATAAACTAAGACCGGAGCTAGTTTAGGAGAAGAACAAGCCAGTTGATATTATGGCTATGATTTTCCCAAAAAACAGTAATTTAATCTTAAAAATGAATAATAAACGTAGCCTCCTATGTATAAATACTTACTATTAGTACAAATAATATTTACCTTGCTGGTTATTTTTTGCTCTGTTAACTTCTTACTTACATCATCATTCTGTTGTGCCTCCTGCATGACAAACTCTCGTACCATGGATGGATTATATTCAACCAAGTATGAGAATATATCAGTAGCAGCACTTCGCACCTGTGTATCATCCATGCCCTGAAGAGAAAAAGCACTTATTCTCATAAATGTGAAACTTATAGCAATATAAATATCTAAAACATAACATATTATAACAAAATACCACAATATAAAAGAAATGTCTAAGAAATTCTGCTGCATATAAAACTCTCTTTCTATGGATAAAATACTTTCTAAGTCACCTACTACTGTGAGCTTTTCTATTTTAACATTTGACTTAATGTGCTGCAAAGTTAAAATTCTTATTAAAGGAATGGAGCTGGAGGTGTAGCCCAAGTGGTAGATCACCTGCTCTGCCCTGAGTTCAAATAAGAGAGAGAGAGAGAGAAATCGGGGCTGGTGAAGTAGCTCAAGGGCAAGAATGCATGTCTAGCAAGTGTAAGGACCCTGAGTTCAAACTCTAGTGTGATGGGGCGATGTGAAAGTGAAGTGGGGAGAGGAAGGAACAATGGAGGAATAAATCTAAAACATACTGTAAGCACATATGTAAATATCACAATGTATCCCCCATACAACGATTATATGCTAACAAAAAACAGGCAAATAAAAAGAAAAAAACAAAAAAATAGGCAGAAAAATGCAAAAGGCTGGGCATGGTAGCACATGGATGTAATCCCACCTATTCGGGAGGTAGAGCTTGGTAGGTCACAGTTTGTGGCTGGCTCAGGCAAAAAATTAACAAGACCCCATCTCAACCAATAAGCCAGCCGTGGTAGCACACACCAGTAACCATAGCTATGCCAGGGTAGCAGCCAGAAACTGGCCCCTGGCAAAAAGTTGAGACTTACTAAAAAAGTAACTATATCGAAAAAGGACTGAGGATGTAGCTTAAGTGATAGAGCGCCTTAAGCCTAGCATGCATGAGACCAAGTTCAAACCCCAGTATCGCCAAAAAAAAAAAAAAAAAAAAAAGAAGGGGGTTATGGTAGTGGAAAATTCCTTTAACTAAACATTCCTTCAATACAATGCAAGGACTAATACTGGACTTTTAGTGTTCCTTTTAACTTTATGTAATACATAGCTAATATCAAAACTGCCTATGATCAAATACTTGCATGTTAACATAAAAATACAATTTTGTGTGTGTGAATGGTAATTAAAAACAAAGAGAAGCAAACTTACAAGGATGACTTCTAAAGCTGGTAATATGCCCATGTTCGACAAAGTCTTGAAAAAAGCATCTCTATTTTGGGGTTGGAGCGTTTGGGAAAACGCACAAAATTCTTTTAAAAAGTTAACCTGAAATTAGGAAAAAGGATAAATGAATATAAAAGAAGGTATGTTGTTTTACTTTACACTTTTAATAATACCTAATTACTTACCAATTCCTGCCGCTTTTCCTCATCTGTTGCTTCATCTGTTAGTTGTGCAAACAAATCTGTCAGAAATTTTTCATCTTCCTATGAATAAAGGACAAAATTATGATAGTGGTAACAGTGTATAAAAATACAATTTCGGTATGCATTAAGATATAAACTGTAATAAATGGAAAAAGATACAATGTTGTTCTCCAAAAAAAAAGTTGACGAATCAACTTATCAAGATTAAATTGGAGATTACTGTCAGAAAGACCATTATATTTTGGCAAGGATCCATTTCCTAAGCCTACTAAGGGCCAGACAGTAAATATTTTAGGCTTTGGAGGCCATGTAGTTTTACACCTGCTCTACTTTCAGTGCGAAAGCAGTCAGACAATATATAAATGAGTGTGGCTGGGTTCAAATAAAGCCATTTACAAAAACAGGCATGGCCGGAGTTTATAAACCCCTCAATTGTACAAGCTCTTATAAACTAACTTTGCCTTTCTGTCCCAAGGGCTTGGTGGATGGACCAGGCTTAACCTGTGGGTACAAGAATCCCAACCAGGAGCAACCTTGGTCCCAAAGATGCAGCTGCCTCAGTTTGAAGCACATGTTGAAAAGTACAGGTACAGGTCATGGAAGCTGGTATTTCAACTGATTTACACCAATTACCACTCTACAGTTACAACAGGAAAGTGCCTCTAATATTCTTCCATGTAGTACCACCACAGAGCTAAGGCAGTAGAACAGTGTTGGTGGCGACAGGGCAATATGGCAGTGCTTCAGGCACCCCTTTCATTTAATTCTCACAACTCTGAGGTGGGTGCTATACTCCTATTTTACAGATGAACTCCAGTTTCCACCACATATAAGTAGCTCTGATCAAGGAGCCTCACATGTGTAACTTTGTGACTATGTGATTAAAATCACTTTTGACTTGGTGTCCCTGTGTAACAGCAAAAATATTTAACTAGATTAGGCTAAATTTTTTAAAGGTGTGTAGCGTAATGAGGTTTAAAGGGGATTTAAAAGACATGGTGGTGCTAGATGGTTACAATATTTAAGTTCACAATGATGGGCAAAGTTTGCATATGGGAAGAAATATGGTGTCTGATAAGATCCAAGGAGCCCACCACATGCAAGGTTCACTCCTAGTACTCAGTCTGCATGCCTAGTAATTGAGATTTTTTTTATTAGTTTGTATACCAGTTGCAAATAGTTCACTTTCCAGAACCTTTAAATAAAAATATTTATTTTTAAATAGTCAGGGTTTTACAACTTTTCCAGTAAGAATGAAGATAAAGCTTTCTTCAGGTCTCAACAATACAGAAAATGATTCAATTATTTAAAAAGCTAACTTTAAAGCTTTTAAAGATATATCTGTTATTTGGAGATAACCATTACGCAGACATGTATGTTCAATTCTTTTGAAAAGGACTCAAAACTCTCACACAATACTTATCTGGGTAAATAAAAGTACAGAACTTAAAAAGAATTTTTGATATTACTTTATGTTAGGCTCCTTATAATCGAGACACAGATCAAGAAATTTATTAAGTCTCATCAAATTACCGATGAACAGATTGTATAGATTCTTCCTTGCGGCCCTTCAATTTACTTTATCACTATTTTTTCATCAAGATTTTAATTAACATTTCAATTATATACTTCCTCAGCAGAAGTAGATTCAAGACTACTTTAGCCCTAGACACGCTGAAGTGTAAATATGTACTCTTAAGTGTGTATACAACCTCTCACTACATTATAAGCTATATTCACTATGGTAGGTACTCGGGAAACATTTTCTCTAAGATACTAAATTAGTTGGCTACTTCTGTATTTACTTTTCCTAAAATGTACAAATAAGCTAGACCTCATTACATACGGTTTTGTTACCAGATGATATATAATTACAAGATGTACTCCAGATTATTTTGAAGAAATTGCAGTGGAATAATGCCATCAAATTTTAGGGATATTAACCTAACCATTATTCTATCAGAGAACAGACTAGATTGGAAGAGGAAAGAATGTTTACTGGTATTACAGAAGTAGTAGTCAAGGTTGTCTGTATGCATGCACGAACACAAGTCTGGTAGAAACTTTTTAAAAATTGTTCCTCAAAAATGCTCCTGCTTTCACAGAACTTTGGAAATTAAGGACATAGCCTCAACAGAAAGAACATATCATAAGGAAGCAAAGATTTTAACAAATCCCTGCAAAACAAAAATAAAACCATATGGAGCAAAAGAAAAGGTTAGTAGAACTCAGAACTATCTATGATTATAGGCCGCGTGAGCTACTGGCGCCCAGCTAAATAAGTGAAATGTTTTAATTCATACTTTGACATAGTAAGGACACAGAAAGTACAGAAATTTTCTGGAGGCTCAGACACCAAGATTTAACATACTGCTTTATTTGTACTATAGGCTGCCAAGGAGCCCTTACTGGTATTTACTTATTGGTCTGTTAGTATTAACAAATGCAGCTTTTAAATATTTTACTGGAAGGTCTGAGGTGAAGTCTTAAGACATCTTCCATGTCATAGCACACTTATCTGTTATTCTTACAATATCATGGGCATCAAAGAAACAACCAATCCTGAGAGGTGAAAATAATCTTTTTTTGCATTATACAACCTTCTATTTCAGTTAGAGAAGACCAATTCACACAGTATGTGACACAGTTCACATTCAATTCACTAATCAATAGATACATTTTAAAAAAGCCCAACATCTTGCCTCATATGTTCAACACTTTACATCTATATATTCGTTAATCTTCACACAGCTTTATAGGGTAAGGCACTAATATCACTGTCTTTGGATGGAGAAACTGAAGTCTTAAAAGGTTTAGAAAGCTCTCCGAGTCACAGTGGAATGGATACTCACCTGTTTAACTCCCCCACACTCTTGCCCATTACAAAAACAGGCCTTTGAGAAGATATGTATCCTGCAAATGTGATTTACCTACTCTGCTATGTATTCCTTTGACCTGAAAACTAGTCCTTTACCATAACATTGCCACGAATTTCCACAAATCCTAGAGTTTGTACTCTAATGACATTCCTCTTTCTCTTGGCTTTCTTCTTCTCTTTCCTCTTCCAATCTAGTCTGTTCTGCTATTTATATTTGATACATTGATATCCCCAATATTATTATTTTATTATTCCCCTGCCATTTCTTCAAAATAGATTTCTTTTGTTTTTTTGGTGGTGTTGGGGATTTAGTTGAGGGCCCCAGTGCATGGTAAACAAGTGCTTTTTTTTATACTTACCTTCCCTACCCCCAAAACAACAGTGTTCTGGTCTCAAAGAATAATTATTTATTGTAATATTTTAACTTTAACAAAATTAAAACCACTTCAAGGATTTAAAAGGAAAAATTTTTTTCTTTTTACAAATGTGTGAGGGAGGAAAACAGGGCTGCCTGGCTAGGAGCAGTCCTGACGATGGTCCATGACGCTGATCTTTGTCTCCTGCCTGGCTGAGGAGAACAATAACCCCCACAGCCTAGTGGGAGAGAGGGCCTGGAAAAATTTTTTTTTCTTAAGGTAACTGGCAATTTCAATAGTATCAGTATCAAGCAAATACCTTTGTAAGTGGGGGAAAAAAAGAATGATCTAACTTACCTGTAACATACCAACAATCTCTACCTTATTGAAAAAGATAAAGGAGTGAAGTGTTGATAACATGTTTTCTTCAAAGACAGAAGGGGTAGGGAGAACCATATCTTGTATATACTGAACTCTGTATGTTTGATGAATTTTTTGTTTCAATTCAGGATCTGATATGGGAATCACTTCTTTAAACTTGGCTGTTTTTGTTAGAAATTCCCTGTGTTTTCGTGGTTGTGATAAAGCAGGATCGTATTCTAAGCATCCAATGACGTCCATTATACATTCTTCAGAGAACATAACCTCAAAAAGAGCAGTTCGATTCAAGAGGAAGATGCCTTTGATAATTTCATACAAGTGGTGCAGTCCTTCGATATTTTCCAAATCCTCACACACATGAAAAAGCTCTAAGAGCTTTTTAATATAACCCTCATTTTCCAATGCTAGTGCAAGTTTCTCACGACGCAGGGGGGAAGGTAAAGACGATGCCACAAGCTCTGCAATCTCCTCAAGGCGACTTAATTCACAAGATGGCAATTCTAAGCCTGGTGATGACATATCATCAAATCTCTCCTCTTCAGATTCATCCACAAGGTCCTGAGTGATGTCCACTGATGGGTCCTTTCCTTGAACCTGTAAAATAAGAAACTTGTGGTAGCTGACAAAACACAGGCAGCAAACCTAAATTGTACTGCTAAATGAATGTAAGAGACATTATAAGAAAACTATAATGATAATTTTCAAGTTTAAGAATCTTTTAAAGTGTAAGAGCGCACACTTAGCAAGCATGAAGCCCTGAGTTCAAACCCCAGTGCCACAAAAAAAAAAAAAAAAAGTTTTTTCTAGCTACCTACTTTTCCAATTACATCTCTCCAAATAACATATATTTTCAATTTTATGCAAGTTAATTCAAAGTTCAGAGACTGAACCTTCTTCTAAAGTACAAGATGTTAAGAGTAACTCTGACTGTCAAGGGTCAGTTACAGACCCACAGCATGATGCCAAAACACCCCTCAGCAATCTCCTGCAGGATAGACACTACCAAGCTCTTCAATATTTAAGAAAAATTCAAATAAGTATCAAATACCACAATGTTCTGATGATAGTAAATATATAATTATGAGCACAAAGGAAAATACTTCATGTCAAATGATCCTAGAAGCCAAAGGTCAAAGAGCACATGCAAACTGGCTTTGAACCAAAGTGGGTCAATGATTTGCTGTAAATGCAAGATGGTAAACTGATGATGAAGAAAAACTGGCTAGGATACACATGCACCTACACAAAAATGAAGCCACATATAAAGTGCAACTTATAAGATGTCTCCCAGGAATAGTTTTTGAAAAAGTTCCCCAAACCTGCAGCCTTCATAATCTCCCAAAAACCTTTGTCATAAATCCCAACTTTCAATCACTATAGAAGCTCTAATTACAAAAAGTTAAATATATTTTAAGGTAGCAGATTTTGCAATAAAACAAGTTTGTTATCTTAGCCCCAGAATGTGAAACACCGAGCACTAAAAGCAGTCCAACAGACCTGTAGTGGGAAAGAGATGGAAAAGTTAGGCTTTATATGAAATTGCTTAGCATGGTTAAGGGACACTGCTCATGGATATCAGAAGACTGCCTGAAATATCTTTCTGGAAATACGATACAAGGTCTTGACTTTAACCCAGTGCTTAGCACTACTGAAAGGAGGCTAGGCACATTCACAGTTTGTACCTGGCACATCTCATCAAATTGGCTCTAGATTTGTTAATTCCTTAAGTTCTCATTATAGCTTTAGGTTCCTAACACCCAAGCTATGGCTTTCCCCACAGAAAACTGGCAGATTTTAATCAATAAACCAAATTAAAAGGGACAAAAATGAGAATACTATCTTACTGAGTTCAGACCCAGTAACTATCAAGAAGGGTACTTGAAAATGGGAGAGATTTTTAGCTATTTCTAGATAAAAAAAAAAAAAAAAAAGTAGACAGGATTAAGAAAGACATGCAAGATCTCAAAAGCAGATTTTGAAAAAAATCTTGCTTTGGAATAAACCAGAATTCAGAAAATGATTACAACATAAAACACCCAGTGATTCCTAGGGTAAGTTATTGCAGAGAAAGCATACAGTACTACATCACCTGTGACCCAAATGAAGATAACTGAAAATTCATGGCATTAAAGATTACAGAAAGGTAAAGATCAGACAGTATTAAAAAAGACCCAAGCCCAGTAGTTACAGATTTAAGTCCAGATTTGGATTAAATATTGGCCTAACAGAAGACTGTGTCCAGGGTAAGTTTATTCAGCTCAATGACAAACAAGAGCAGCATGTCAGAATAATGGATGTTTTCTGCATAGCCTAAACTCATTAATCTCATCTCTTTCCATGGTAAAACTCTATAGGACAAAACATAGATGGATACTGCCATGCAAATAACTACTGAACAGAGAACAAAGAAAGAATAAAAGGCATTCCAACACAGATGTCGGTCCTTCATGTTCTAGAGAAGGAAAGACAGTTTAAAAGGCAGGTTAATTTATGAAAAACACAGCTGAGTAGAATATATAGGAGAAATAAATTCTACAAGTCAAGGAAAAAAACATGCTTCAAAGGCACTGTAGCTTTTATGAAGGCCATGACTCTCAAACTTCAGAGTGAACCCAAATCATCAAACCAGGGGTTGACAAACTATAGCCACACTCAGTTGATCATCTGTTTTTGTGAGCAAAAGTTCTCCTAGAAGACAGCCATGCCCAGTCATTCTTGGGCTGTCCATGGCTGTGAAACTGCAGAGCCTGTAAAGCTTAAAATATTTATTATCTTGTTCTTTACACAGGAAGTCTGACCTAGACAGCGTGTTAAGACATAACAATAGGATCCTACTTTCTGATTTAGTAGCCCTGGCCTGTGGTGACTCAAAATTTACACTTCCAACAGCTCCCAGGTCACACTCCTGCTACTGGTTTGAGGAACACATTTTGAGAACTAATGAACTAAAAAGTCTAGTAGATTATTCTCCAGCAGAGATTATGTTACTAGAATGAAGCACCACCAGAGGGAGTAGGGGAACTCTGGAATGAATTAAGTGCATTTAACCTTAGAGGCAAAGAGGTTGGGTAGTCAAGAGTCATAATGTTCAACACCAGTGCAAAGGTAGGTTTTATTTCAAGAGTCACAAAAATAAAAAGTGATGAGATCAGACTTGAATTTTTAAGATTATTATACTTACAATGGGAATGTGGGATGACCAGTGAAAGTGAAACCAATAAACCAAGCAAGAAATGATGGTAGCTTGATAGTGGAGAAAAAGAAGAGAATGGATTCAGGATTTATTATTGAGGGACTGAATGGATGTTAGAGACAAAAGAACGATAAAAATGACCCACAAGTTTCTGGGTTTTTTTTTTTTGGAGAAAGGCTGTCACTATGTACTCCAGTCTGGCCTCAAACTGGTCATCTTCTTGCCTCAGTCTCAAGTGCTGGGAATAGAGGCATGCATCACAATGCTGAGCAAAAACAAACTTTAAAGACAGCATATTTTTTATATATTTTTTAAATTACCTGACATATTTTCTCCCAAATCTCATCACATCCAGCTTTTTCTTGGAAGCTAAGGGCCAAGTCATAATTTTCTGCTTCAGACCACACAATGAGAGTGTCCTTTGGATTAAAAAAAAAAAAAAAATCTGATTAACATACATTATCAAAAATTACTTCAAAGTATATAGCAAATGATCAAAGCAATGGGCATTGAAAACCTCACTTTTTACTTTTTGCAATATTGATACTTATAGTTACACTCTGTCAAATCCATAAAGTGAAAACATGCTTTATTTAAGTTTGACCAGTATATGAAAAACCCTCATTAAGTTACATTTTATGCTATCTTTAAAGTTCCTGAAGAGGAAGTATGTAATAATTTCTGTGTGTCAGGACAGGATTAATACACAACACTTCTCCCTCCCCTCTGCTGTCAACAGGTATTCTTTAGCTGGGGCATGTAAGGTCCATGAGCCCTTGAAACTGCTGGCTGAATTTTAGTATGTGAATACTTATCAACACAGACATCTTTAACTATGACAAAAGTGCTATGTTTTGAGAAGGCAACACGTTCCTAACTCCTACCATCCTTTAGTCCTATTCTGACAGAACTTTAATTATTTTGAGATGGGATCTTGCTGCATTGCCCAAGCTAGTCTGGAACTCCTGGGCTCAAGCCATCCTCCTGCCTCAGCCTCCAGTGTAGTTGGGATTACAAGAGCATGACACTGACCTGGCTCTGAACTTTTTAATTTTCAAACAATAGGAAGTTTAATAAATAGCTCAACAATTTTTAAAGATGAAGTCTTATCAAGACCCTACACAAATAATGCTGAGACTGTCTTATATTCCTGATAGTGGAAAGCATCTATATTCTACTTCATGCATGGTTTAGGAAAAATATTTACAGGATTTAAGAAATTCTCTCAAATTTCTTTCTTCTTCTTCTTCTTCTTTTTTTTTTAATCATACTGGGGCTTGAACTCAGGGCCTACACCTTGAGCCACTACACCAGCCCTTTTTTGTGAAGGATTTTTTCGATAGGATCTCTCAAACTATTTGCCCAGGCTGGCTTTGAACCTCAATCCTCCTGATCTCTCCCTCCTGAGTAGCTAGGATTACAGGAGTGAGCCACTAGCACCTAGCCTCTCAAATTTCTCCATGGTAAATACATACACTGCTTCACAGCAGCCTACCATTTCAACAAAAGGACCTCTTTCTGGAGAGGCTTTTAGATCACCTCATTCAAGAAATGCTGCAAGGGAGAAGTTACTTTAAGGAAGGCTGAAGGGATACACAATAGCTATCTTCAAAATTTGAGGAGCTGTCACTCTCCATTTTTTCAAATTGGTCCAAAGAGGCCAGAGAATAAATTTAAGTATTAGATAGATCTGTGCTCAATATAAAGAAAATATTAAATCCAACTGATAAGAAACCAAAAGGGGAAACACACAAGCTGGATGATCCCTTATCAGGATGATAAAGGTTCCTATATAGAAAAGGAAACCTAACTAGATTATTTTTTAAATGCCCATGATTCTACTGCAGCAGTTTCTAATCCTTTTCTCTATCAATGACACGTCTATTGTATACAAATGGATCCCATGTTTAAAAATTTGCTGATGAAATCAGTATTACATGAGTTAGAAATTACTGTGGTACAATAGCCTCAAAAAAAAAAAAAAAATCAAATACCTAGGAGTAAACTTAACAAAGGATGTGAATGACCTCTACAAGGAGAACTACAAACCCATGAAGAAAGAAATCGAGGAAGACTACAGAAGACGGAGAAATCTCCCGTGCTAATGGATTGGTAGAATCAACATAGTAAAAATGGCTATACTACCAAAAGCAATCTACATGTTTAATATAAGTCCCATCAAAATCCCAATGACTTTCATCACAGAGACTGAAAAATCTAACCTTAAGTTCACTTGGAAACACAAGAGACCTCGAATAGCCCAGGCAATACTCAGCAAAAAGAGCAATGCTGGAGGTATCAGAATACCCGACTTCAAACTATATTACAAATAGCAATAAAAACAGCATGGTACTGGCACAAAAACAGATATGAAGACCAGTGGAACAGAATAGAGAACCCAAATATGAATCCACACAGTTATGCCCACCTTATTTTTGACAAAGGTGCCAAAAAATATATGATGGAGAAAAGACAGCCTCTTCAACAAATGTTGCTGGGAAAAGTGGTTATCCATCTGCAAGAAACTGAAACTAGATCCATGTTTATCACCCTGTACTACTATCAACTCAAAATGGACCAAAGACCTTAATAGCAGACCCGAAACTCTCAAGTTAGTACAGGAAGGAGCAGGAAACACTCTGGAACTAATAGGTATAGGCAAGGACTTCCTCAATAGAACCCCTGCAGCCCAGCAACTAAGAGAAAGAATGGACAAAAGGGACTTCATAACATTAAAAAGCTTCTTTACAACAAAAGAAATGGTCTCTAAAAAACTGAAAGAGACCACCCACAGAGTGGGAAAAAATATTTGCCAGCTATACATCAGACAAAGGACTGATAACCAGAAAATACGGGAAACTTAAAAAACTAAACTCTCCCCAAATCAGTGAACCAATTAAGAAATGGGCAACTGAACTAAACAGAACTTTCTCAAAAGAAGAAATTCAGATGGCCAAAAAACACATGAAAAAATGCTCACCATTTCTAGCCATAAAGGAAATGCAAATCAAAACCACACTAAGATTCCACCTCACCCGTTAGAATAGCCATCATCAAACACACCACCACCAACAGGTGTTGGCGAGGATGTGGGGAAAAAGGAACCCTCATACACTGCTGGTGGGAATGTAAACTAGTACAACCACTCTGGAAAAAAATTTGGAGGCTTCTTAAAAATCTAAACATAGATCTGCTATATGATCCAGCAATCCCACTCCTGGGGATATACCCAAAGGAATGCAACACACGCTACTCCAAAGGCACCTGCACACCCACGTTTATTGCAGCACTATTCACAATAGCCAAGTTATGGAAACAACCAAGATACCCACTACTGACAAATGGATCAAGAAAATGTGATATTTATACATAATGGAATTTTACTCAGCCATGAAGAAGAATGAAATCCTATCATTAGCAAGTAAATGGATGGAACTGGAGAACATCATTCTGAGCAAGGTAAGCCTGGCCCAAAAGACCAAAAATCATGTGTTCTCCCTCATATGCAGACTTTAGACCTAGGGCAAATACAGCAATGTTGTTGGACTTAGGTCACATGACAAGGGGAGAACACATATGGGAGGTATAGGGATAGGTAGAAAACCCAAAACATGAAAACATTTGATGTCCCCACTTCAGAGGAACTAATATAGAAACCTTAAAGCGACAGAGGTCGATATGACAAGGGGATCAAGCACCAGTGTAAAGATCAGTTAGAGATGAATCAACTTGGGTTGAAACACATTTGTCAAGGGAAGCAATGCTAGGAATCTCTCTGTATAGCTACCCTTAACTTAACTAGCAAAAATGCTTTGTCTTTTTCTTATGCTTTTGTTTTCTCTTCAACAAAATTAGAGATAAGGGCAGAACAGGTTCTGCCTGGAAGCGAGAGGGGGTGGGGGGGTAGGAGGAGAAATGACCCAAACAATGTATGTACATGTGAATAAATGAATAACAAAAAAGAAATGACTGTGGCAGGCCAGATGTGTTGGTGCATGCCTGTAATCCCAGCTATTTGGGTGGATGAGATCAGGAGGATCATAGCACAGTTCAAGGCCATTCAGGCATAAAGCTAGTGAGACCCCATTATCAACAAATAAACCAAGTGTAGTGGTTCATAGCTGTAATCCCAGTCAATGCAGGAGACACAGGTAGGAGGCTCATGGTCCAAGACCTGCCCTGGGCAAAAACACAAGACCTTATCAGAAAAATAACTGCAGCAAAAAAAGATGAGGGCACAGGTCAAGTGGTAGAGTGCATGCCTAACAAGCACAAGACCTGAGTTCAAACTCCAGTACTATCAAAAGAAAAAAAATAAACAGCATGGCAAAAGTGACTAAATTAGCTAGGGGCCGGTGGTTCATGCCTGTAATCCTTCTACTCAAGAGGCAGAGATCAGGAGGACCTTAGTTCAAGGCCAGCCCTGGCAAACAGTTCTCAAGATGCTATCTCAAAAACACCCAACACAGCCGGGCGCCAGTGGCTCATGAGTGTAATCCTAGCTACTCAGGAGGCAGGGAGTATGAAGATCATGGTTAGAAGCCAGCTTGATCAAATAGTTTACAAAACCCTATCTCAAAAAAAACCCATGACAAAAAAGGGCTGTTGGAGTGGCTGAAATGGGAGAGCACCTGCCTAGCAAGCACAAAGCCCTGAGTTCAAGCCAAAGTGTCACAAAAAAGTGTTATCAATTAATTATTTTAGAGTTCTTTTCACAATAAACTCATAACAATAAAGTGTATCCACTAAACTGCACAATAACTGTTCATTTACCCAACTGTCAATCAGGAGACCAGTGATCTCCTGACTACTGAAACGACACCAGCTAGAAAAAGAAGTGGTCATTTGTTTAGGCTGTGCAGCATTACTAATAGGATAAATACAATTTTTTTTCAGATTTTAAAAGAATATCTCAAGGTCCAGCTTTTCCAGAGATCAAAGCCTACCCAGAAAATCGGATCCACAGTTACTATGGATAAAAATAATTTACGTTAACTTTAAAGACAGACATGCCAGAAGTTAGTCATGTTGCATTCTTACCTTACCTTGTAACTCACCAATGCCGAGTAACTGGTTGTAGAAGAATCTGCAATTTACCTGTAATCCTTATGGCCTACATACTTCATAAAATTATTTGCTCAACAGATGTTAATTGAGCACTTACATATAAAGCTCCTTGTGAGGCAAAATTAAAATTGTTACTTCTCCTCAAAGATAGTATGGAATAAAAATACTACAAGATTTAAGAGGGAAAGAAGCCAAGGTATGAATTTTAATATCACCATCTACTTGGTGGGTGATGCCAAGAAAGCTATGTAATACCCTAGAGCCTCAGTTTCCTCATCTGTAGAATGAAAATGATATATACTGTTATGAAAATAAGTAACACTTCCTGGGAATAATGTTGAGGGAAATGGTATTTTGAAAGACTGAGAGACATCTTCCCCAAACCAGACAGCTCCCAAAATTCTGATTAATATGCAACTGCTTTAACATATTCAGAATCACTTGGAGACTGAAGCTTAAATCAGAGGATAGTAAGCTCATTGTTACTCATCTAACAAATTTTGAAATTTTTAGAAAATGATCTTTTGTTTGCCTTGAAGAGCTGAATGTTCACCAAATCATCTAGCCTACAGACTGAGACAAAGTTTTTGTTCATTCATTCTCAAAATAAGTTCCATTTCTCCTATTTTTCAGGTTGTATTTTTACTCTTAAACTGAGTAAAACCTCAAACCCCTGTATTTAATTATGGAATAAATAAAGTCAAACGTGAATCTACAGCTATTTCAATCAAACCTAAAATGTAACAAAGTGTCAACAGACCATCAAACTATCAAGAAAACATTTGTTTTGGGAGTTAATATCAGCTTTTCTATTTACTGTGTGATATCAAGCAAACAGCAATCTTTAGAGCTATCTAATAGGCAAAATAAAACCAATACTAACTTTGAGTACTAGATTAATGGTCAAATGAGGCAACGCACTGTATTTATGCACTAATTTATCCTCTAATTTATCTTCTAAATGTTATTTTGTATCTACACCTTTAGGGAGGGTAATAAAGGACCGATTTCACTGGCTTTGTACTGTCCTCAGTATATTCTGTGTGTGTGCACAGAATACCATTTGATGATAGTGCCCAGCACAAGAGAGAAAATTTACTTTCTGATATTCTTTGTACATTTAAAAGAGTGTGAGAGAGTGAGAGTACACTCAAAGTCTTAATGCTATTGAGGTTATAAAGATTCCTATTTACACTCCTGCTCTATAGGGACATACTAATGTTTGTGTGCAGGAGTACTGACAAGAAACAGCACAGAAAAGAATCGCCATCATTTAGAAAAGAGTAACAAGGGGGGTGAACATGATCAAAGTACAATATGCATGTATGGAAATATCATGAGACCCCTTTATACAATTAATATACACCAATACAAAGAGGGAAAATTTGCTTTAAACATTATTCAGATCGGCAGAAACCCTATTTTAGAATTGAGACTGAAAAAATACATTGTATTCTGAGTTTTTCATTGTAAAGATTGAGGTGGTGAATTTTCACTTAATTACTAAGCTGAAAGGATAATATACATGATAAGATGCAACAGCTTCAGTATTTTTTATTTTTTTACCTGTTGTTTCTGGTATGCGGTGTTAGGATTTATTTTGGACTCTAAAAGCAGAGAACCTATGAAACAAACAAAAATATTACATTATGTTATTGCAAAACAGTAAAATTATATCCTTACAAATACATGTATTTCTTTTTAAAACACTAGATGTACATATAACTTTAGTTAAGGAAAGAAATATAAGCTTAAATACAGTGACTTGTAACCTAAGAAATTATTTTATACATGCTTACCTTTTTGTGGTTTTTTCTTTTCTTGGGGTGGGAGGGGGAGGCTTGAGTCTAGGCAAGTGCTATACTACTAAGTCCAAGCTCTACATAAGGCTTAGGCTTACTTTTCACAATGCAGACATGGTAACAGAGTAAATGCTGGAATCTAACAGCTTATAGGCAGCACGGGTAGCAAAAATAGGAAAATATAAAGCCAGATGATCTAGGTTTATTTTTTAAATCATTACTTTATTATTGTATGTATTTATGGGGCAATGCAATCACTCTATACATGTATATAAGGTGTACTGATCAAATCAGGATAATTGGTATTTCCATCTCCTCATCAAGTTTCTGAGCTCCTCTCAGATCATATGGGTTATTTTATTTATTTTACAGTACGAGGTACTGAACTCAGGGCCTCCAAATGCTCTATTGCTCAAGTCTTTGAGGTACTATGTGACTTACAGAAATACTTTAAAATGTGCAAATAAGGATTGTTAACAAAATGTGAAAAATGTCAAGACTAAGAATAAAAGAGTTCACTTGTAAAATTTGGTAACATCAATCATACAAACCACTACCTAATTATACCACCAAATTACATGTCACCTTCAGGAAGTCCCATATTTTTTTTTCATTTCTTTTCCTTCCCTCCCTTCCTTACTGTTTGCTTTTCTTGGTTTTGTTTTGAGACATGGTCTTCCAATATAGCCAGCCATTCAATACTCCTGCCTCATCCTCCTGAGTAGCTGTGACCACAAGCATGCACACTGTGCTGAGCCAATATATCTATTTCTTAAAGAAGGAATTGTCATACTTCTCCATATCAAATAATAAATTTATTCTGCATAGTAAGATAGCTTGCACATTTCTGGTTTTACCCTACCAGTATAAGACTCATAATATTTAGAAAATAATTACCGCTTTACGTGAAAAAGCAAAGTTTAAGAATAAAATTATACCCATGCTTTCATCAACCTGTTCCAGTTTATCCAGACACAGTACCTAAAGACAAGTTCTGGCCCCAAATGCTTGAGAAGCAGTAGTTTTCTCTGCAGCTGTCTACTTCTAATACAGTGCTTCCATTTCTTCTCATATTATACTAGATAGTTGCTTTATCCATTTCAAATAGTGGCTAGACAATTAACAAGAGTCAGTACTCTTAACACTTCCAATGTACTTTGTCTTTAAGTTAAAAATCATTTATTAATTTTATGATACTGTGCAAGGTTAGTGATCTATTAACCATTCACAACTCTCTGCTCAGAACAGTACTAATTGACACGGAACACAGGAAAAACCCAGCGTTTACCAAACTGTGATGTCTCAGTCAGTGAATGTCCTACTGTGCACAGTTGTCTTGATTTAACTCAGAAATCTCTCTCTCATCTCTGAAGATTACTAAACACTCTATTATTGGTTCTACCTGTACAATTCTATCTATACAATTATCAGTTTTTAATTTTGGAGATATTAAAAGCTATGGTATTAATATTCCTAAGAAGAAAAAATGTAGCAGGTGAATTAACAGATGTCTATAACCCCTTAAAAATACTAAAAATCAGGGGGTAGAGGAATATACCTCAGTGATAGAACACAGGCTCATTTAGCATGTATAATCCCTAGCATCATTCACTAAAAAAACAAGTCTTCAATGATCTTTATAACATGTTCTTTTAGTGTTTGTTTTGCTTACCAGAACAAAACTTGTTTTTCTCCACTGAAATCATAACTATACCAGACACATTATTTATTTTTGGGAGTACTGGGATCTGAAATCAGGGCCTCAAACAAGTGTCCTATCGCTTTAGTCATGCCTCTAGCCCCTGTGCCTTATAGACCAGCCTTGGACCTCCCACATAGCTTGGATTAGACATGAACCACTTAGGCATGGCTTGTTGGTTTAGATGGGGTCTTGCTAACTTTTTTGCCCTTGGGTCTGGCCTCCAATCCAGGTCCTCCTGATCTCTGCTTCAAAGTAGTTGGTATTACAAACATATACTACCACACCTAGACCCTAGAACTTACTTTTTAAAGACTGGTGAGGGTACATATGTAATTATGCTCAGAACCAAGCAGAGAAAGTAAAATGTTCTTTACTTTTATTTTTGTGGGAGGGGTTTGAATTCAGGGCTTTGTACTTGCAAAACAGGTGCTCTACTCCTTGAGTCGTACCTACAGTACATTTTTGCTTTGGTTATTTTCAAGGAGTCTCATGAACTATTTGGCTGGAATGGCTTAAAACAATGATCATACCAATCTCAGCCTCCCAAATAGCTAGGATTTTAGGTGTGAGCCACTTGGGGCCCAGCGAGCAAATGCTCTTTAAAAATTAAGCTGTGGGCCGGGAGCTCATGTCTGTAATCCTAGCTACTCGGGAGACAGTGATCAGGAGGATCGCAGCTCAAAGCCAGCCTGAGCAAACAGTTTTCAAGACCCTATCTGGGTTCATCATATGTACATACGAATTAAAAAAAAAAAAAAAAAACCCTATCTGGGAAAAACCCATGACAAAAAAAGGGCTGGTGGAGTGGCTCAAGGTGTAGGCTCTGAGTTCAAACCCCAATACTGGAAAAAAAAATGTTAAATTGCACAAAATAAAACCTACTCCTCCCCCCGCCCCCCCAAAATTTGCACATCCTGTGGTAAATAATAACCTGGACACAGAATGGGGAAAATATTTGTAAATCATGAATCTGAAAAAGGGCTCACATCCAGAATAAATGAATTATAACTGTAATAAAGACAACACAAAAAAGTGGGCAGCAGACTTGAGTAGACATTCCTCCAAAAAAGATATACAGCCAATAAGGGTATGAAAAGACACTTGCTCATCACAGTCATTAGGGAAATGCCAATCAAAATCACAAATGAGATACATTTCACACTCACTAGGATATCTACAATCAAAGACACAACAGCAAGTATTGGAAACAATGTAAAGAAACTGTAACCTTCACGATGCTGTGGGAAGGTAAAATGCCACATCCACTTTGCAAAACAGTGGCAGTTCCTCAAAAAGTTAGGCAGAGGCTGGGAGGGGATAGGTAGCTCAGTAGTAGAATATGGACTTAGCATAGGAGGACCTGGGTTCAATCCCCAGCGTCTAACGACCCCTCCCCTCCCACCAAAGGAAAAAAGTTAAGCAGTTACCCAACAATTCCGTTCCTAGGTATACATACCCAAGAGAAATGAAAACATGCCCCCACAAAAATCTGCTCATCTATGTTTGTAGCAGGATGATTTATAACAGCAAAAAATGCAAACCCAAATGCACATCAACTGATGAACAGATACGTAAAATATGATATAGTCATACAATAAAACGCTACTCAGCTATACAAAATGAATTCTGACACATGCTCAACATAAATGAACCTTGAATCATATGCTAAATGAAGTCAGTCACAAAAGACCACATGATTGCATTTATATGAAAAGTCCAGAACAGGTAAATTCAAAGGCAGAAAATAGACTAGTGGCTATTTAAGGCTAGAGGAATTTTTTTTTTTTTTTTTTTACTGGAGTTTGAACCTATGGCCTCGAATTTGTTCGGCAGGTGCTCTACCATTTGAACCACTCCACCAGCCGTTTTCTGTTGGTTATTTTGTGTGTGTGGGGGGGTGGGGGGGCTTGAGTCACAATCCTCCTAATCTCTGCCTCCTGTAGTTAGGATTACAGGCATGCGCCACCAGTGCCTGGCAGGGAGTTTGATTTATTTCGGGATAAAATGTTCTAAAATTAGATTGTGGTGATGGCTGCAAAGTTGTGGGTATTAAAAAACAAAACAAAACAAAACTCTACACTTAGAACAGGTGAACTAAGTTTGTAAAAACCACTTTAAAAAGTTAAAAGTGTTTCGGGCACTGGTGGCTCATGTCTGTAATTCTAGGTGCTCGAGAGGTTAGGTCAGGAGGATGGAGGTTCCAGCCCAGGTGGGCAAATAGTTCATAGGAAATCCCACCTCTAGCCTAACCAGAGCAAAATGGACTGGAGGAGTGGCTAGTGATAGAGCACCTGCTTTGCAAACTCCAGTCCCACCAGAAAAAACAATGGAAGAAAAGAGTCTGTTACTTCAGTGCAAGGGGAAGCACTCCAAATTTGTATAATACTACATTACTGATTTAACCTTGCTGCCATGCTGTTATCAGCCAAACACAATGAAGACTAGACAAAGAGGAAAAAAGTCAACATGCAAATATACATACAACTGAATACCAGGTAACAATGGGTCGATGCAACATCGATGTGAATCTTACAGACATGAGTGAAAGAAATCAGAGACAAAGGCATATACCATAAAATGTCATTTTACATGAAGTTCAAAATGTAGCAAAAATTAATCTATGGTTAGTTTTGCAGTCATGGGGGGTAAGTGAAAAGGAAGTAGTAGGCTAAGTGCTGTTTACATTCTGTTATTCATCTATGTGTTGGTTAGTTTGTGAAAATTCATCTGTGTACCTTTTTGCTGTATTATATTTATTCATTTTTTGGTGGTACTGGAGTTTGAACTCAGGGCCTTACATTTGCTAGGCAGGTGCTCTACCACTTGAGCTACGCCTCCATTTTTTTTGTCCCAGACCTAAATCCTCCTGCTATGCCTCCTGAGCATCTTGGATTACAGACTCATGCCATCACGGCCAGCCTGTTGAACAGTATGAGGTTTCCCTAACTTTTTGTCTGGCTGGCCTCAAACTGCAATTGTCCTGATCAACACCTCCCAAGTAGCTGAGATTACAGAAATGAGCCACTCACTTTTTTTTTTTTTTTGGCAGTACTGGGGTTTGAACTAAGGGCTTTCACCTTGAACCACTCCACCAGCCCTTTTATGTGAAAGTTTTTTTTGATAGGATCTCATGAACTAGTTGCCTGGGCTGGCTTCGAACCACAATCCTCCTGATCTCTGCTTCTTGAGTAGCTAGGATTACAGGACTGCGCCACTGGCGCCAGCTTTTTCTTTTGTTTGTTTTTGTTTAAAAAGACCAATGGCACAGGGGACTGGAGTTATGACATCAGGTTGTGCTTCAAAGAAACACACACCTTGGTGCACCACAGGCTTCTCTATGGCACAAGCAAGGATCACTTCATGCTTCTGAAGCTTACAGTTATCACGTGTGGCCTCTTCTTCTTCCACCAGGAAGTACAAAACGGCCAGTCCATGAACTGGGAGGCTGTGGTGAGAATGGATGTGGTATGGAGTGCTAATGTGTGTGCCTGAATAGTTGAGATGATACTGGTCCAGTACATGCTTCACCTTGAAAAGGAAAGAAAAGCCAGAAGATCAAGACCACTGAGATGAGGACTGGATAATCAAGAAATGACTAATCAAGAGCTGTAGCTGAGCATGGGGACACACAGCCCCAGCACTTGGAGGCTAAGGCAGGAGTATCACCAGTTCAAGGCCAGACTGAGCCGCAAAGTGAAACCCTGTCTCAAAAGTCTACTGCATACATGAAAATGATGTTAGAATTCCCAAAAAGTTCAATTCACACTAAGAATCCTATGAAATTGAAATAAATTATCTGTGTATTTTCTCATAAAGGAACTGCCAAACTTCAGGTAGTAACAAGACTTTCTGTTATGACACTAAGACTTTTCTACAAAGGGAAAAGGCGTCCTATATGTCACAATATCACTGACAACTATAAGAAGGTACAGATCAATGCTGAAACAAGTTATTATAACAAAGGAAAAACAATGCTACTGAAGTGACTGTTCTTAGTGAAAAAGAAAAATAACTGTTACAAGAGAGAATAGTACACTAAATCAATTGGTTTGTTCAGTGAGCTTTACCAAAAGATAAACTTCAAAAAATTGTGGCAGCATCTGTTTCTCTCAAGGAAGGATATGAGAATTTCTTTTGACAAACTACAACACAGTATCTTTGTTCATGTTTTTGGCTGGTTATCAGTGATGTACTGGAGAAATTACC
Source organism: Castor canadensis (assembly GCF_047511655.1). Classification (NCBI taxonomy): domain Eukaryota; kingdom Metazoa; phylum Chordata; class Mammalia; order Rodentia; family Castoridae; genus Castor; species Castor canadensis. The sequence goes on along the minus strand of NC_133388.1, from coordinate 17,429,340 downwards.
TGTTAAGTTGGTGTTTATCATCCAGATGTCAAAGTAGCATTCAACTCCATGGATTTTAATGAAAATGGGGTGCTCACAGGATTAAAAGGGGAATCCATGTGCCTTGAAGACTGCAGTACGGTAAATGTAAAGACAACAGCAACATATGCTAGGGACTCCAAAGGAAATTTAAGAATGGCAGAATTAAGAATCAAGGTTGAACACATACTGAAATACATACATAACATAATGGATGTAGAGTTTTTAGAAAAGCACATGGGCTTTTATGGTATTTTAGTAAAAGATGGTTTATTAGAGACAGCCAAGGCTACATAGGCTTTTTTAAAATACAGGGTCTCACTATGCAGCAAGGCCTCAACCTTGCTGCCTCAGCTTCCTGAATACTGAGATTATAGGCACGCACCACCATGCTCAGCTTACAAAAGATTCTACAAACATTCTTCCAAGACATCTCTCCCATGGGTACAACTGGTGCAAGAACTACTCATCTGGATCACGTTTATAAAAAAAATTCTTGCTTTTGAAAATTTCTCTTTACATAACCCAAGTACTTTCAGACATGATGAATCCATCAACTAAAAGTTCTTTGTTCTCTCTCAATATACAGCAGATTTTTATTTTTTCATCAATACCTGTCAGATGTGGTTGTTTTTTTCTTTTTTTTGGAGATACTGAGGTCTGAACTCAGGGTCTGAATATATTCTTGACACTAGTTGAACACTTCATGTTCGTTCACTTACTTAGCCCTTGCAACAATCTCACATTTAACCCCATTTCCAGAGGAAAAACCTGTGGCTCAAGGAGGATTGGTAACATGTGGGTCACCCAGCTGTGAGGCAGTTATGCTGGGGCTAGGCAGAAAACTAGGTCTGTCTGGGTCCAGAGGCCAGGCTTTCACTTTCCTTCCTGGAGATCCTTCCCTCCTCTGTTACAGAGTGGAATGTGTCTTTGGAAAGCATCATTATGCTGAATGGCAGATTTTTAAAATTTTAAACAAAGTTAAAAAAATAATTCCTCACTTTTTGAAAGTGAATTCTATAAAACTGTCACATAGTTTTTGAGAAGTCTTTCTATACTGTGAGAATGTCTGTTTAAAAAGTTTGATGAAACAGTAAAATAATGTGCATGATTTTAAGTATTGTTATCTTTGTCATTTGGGTGAATTATGGTGGTGGTATCACTATGTTCTGAAGTTGTATTGTTTGGTTATTTTGTCTGGGTAAAATCAGTATTTAGGGGCTGGGGGCGTGGCTCAAGTGGTCAAAGGAGGGGGGAAAAAAAAAAGGCCAAAGGAGAAAAAAAAAAAGGTTAAAATAAAAAAATTTCTGCATTTACCAGAAAAGATTGGTAGTTGGTGTTTGAAAAACTTGTCACTAACTGTTACCAAATGCTCTGTATATGGAAGCACTAGTAATGAACACAAACTGAAAGAAAGAATGGGGCTGAAAGCATACTTCAGCAGTTGAGCACTTGCCTAGTATATGCAAGACCCTAGATTTGATCTCCAGCACCACAAAAGAGAGAAGACAAGAAACACACTTGTCTTGACAACTGTTAAGACAAACAACAACAGAAAGGCAATGGTATGACATTCTCGGCTACCTAATCTGTATTAACAATTATTTTTCATTGCCACTGGCTCTTGCCTGTAATTCTAGTCACTTAGGAGGCAGAGATCAGGGGGATCATAGTTCAAAGTCAGCCTAAGCAAATACTTCAGGAGACCCTACCTCAAAAAAAATCCAATGCAAAACAGCGCTGATGGAATGATTCAAGTGGTAGAGTGCCTGCCTAGCAACATGAGACCCTGTGAGTTCAAACCCCAGTACTGCTCTCCCCTCTCCCCACCAAAAATTGTTTTTTATGTTCCTTTTGCATGTTCTTCAAAACTCTCAGCTGTGTTATAGGGTCAAGAAAATTAGGAAAAAATTACAACTTGAAAGCTTAAAGTGTTCTATCTCAAAGTCCTGGCTACAACAAGAACACACTGGAAGCTTCTGGTGTTGCAATTTTTCTTTTTTCTTTTGGGGGGGTGGGGGTAGAGTGGGGAAGGGTTGGTTATTTAGGATAGCTCTTCTAAAATCCATTTCAGGTATATTCCATGACCCAAGTCTAAGATATCACTTTAGGAAGTCTAATTTGGTCTCTAATATCATATCCCCTAAGAGGTAAGTAGGCTAAGACATGGGAATCAGTCTTTTAGTTTAGAGGCTAAGCAAGAAAACAACTTAAGATATATTACTACTAGTTTTACTCCTAGGCCATCTAGGCTTCCCCTCGGACATCTACTTGTTTCTCTTCTTTTTGTTATGTACTAGGGTTTGAACTCAGTACCTCATATTTGTTAAGCAGACACTCAGCCACTTCACCAGCCCTTTTTGTGTTGGGTGTTGTCGATACGGTGTCACAAATGGACTTGGAACCTCAATTCTCTTGATCTCTGCCCCCTAAATAGCTAGAATTATAGGCATGAGCCACCAGCATGGCTCAGCTACTAGTTCCTATTGGGCCAAACTATGAACACTTCTCCAATCAACTGAAAAAGCTCCATTTAGTGTTAATATGAATTAACACAATCCTTCCTTCCAACAAGTTTACTTGTATCAGTTGTTATGGTTAACAATATGAGGAACATTAATTCTATCCTAATAATGTACAGGTATGGATGGGGATAGAGAGTAACTTTAGGTGAGAGGTATTCACAATGCCGACAGGGGAGAACTAAGAATGATCCTTAATAGGAGACTTAGTAATATTAAGGGAGAGGTAGAGAAGGTTCTCACAAAGTGTTAATACACACTTCTGATAAAGGGAATACCCAAGGTAACTTAATAACTGAGACACACATTTGAGACAGTCTCCTTTCTCATTTCACATGCTCCACCATGACACCTCCCTCACAACTGAGGAGGACACCTAGTCACACAGACCAAATAAAGGCAATCCTACACAGAAACTTCAATATCAACACTGGAGAAGGGTCTCCCCACTTCCAACTTGAAAGACTAGGAAAGTAATGCAGAAACAAGGCAAAAATCAAGAGTATGGTCAAGCTAAGAGGAATACACCAGTATATGTAACTAACTTTGTCACTGTGGAATCAATGACTTCAGGTCATCAGGAAACTCAACCATCTTCAGCATAAACTCAAAAGTAGCCCTGGCATAGCAAATACTTGAGAGTCCTTTCCCAAGAAGTTGTGGTAAGTGTACTAATTGATATTTGCATATGTACTTCCCCAAAATAACAAAAGGAAATCTTTAATTCTCATGTGCTCTGACCAAGACTGAAAATTAGCACCCTCTTTTTTTGGTGGTCCTGGGTTTGAACTCTGGGTTTCACACTTGCTAAGCAGGTACCACCCAATTTTTAGAAGGCCATTCACATTCATCTACCAAACTTTTAAATATGCACTACCCTTTGGTCCAACCAACCTTCTATGCAATCACCCTACACCTTCACGTGGGTGCAAAAAGGTGAATAAAGACTTACTAGCATTGTTTGTAATGGTGGAGGTAAGGGAGAGGAGGGGAGAGAGAGAATATGGATTTGGGGACATTAGGAGTTTGGAATGTCAAAACTAATTTCACAATACTAAGAATTTATTTGCTGGCTGTGACTCACGCCTATAATCCTAGCTACTTGGGAGGCTGAAACCAGGAGGATTAAGATTTGAGGCCAGCCCCAGGGTACGCAGTTCAAGACTACATATCCAAATTAACCAGAGCAGTATGAGTTGGAGGTGTGGCTCAAGTGGTAGAGTGCCTGCTTTGCAAGCACTTCGCCTTTTTCACTCTTAATTTTCTTGCAGTCCACAATGATACTGTAATAGATTGAATGCAAAAGGCGCAGATGAGAACCCTGGTTTGTTTTTTTTTAAAAATTAAACCAGACACCAGAGATATACATAAACACACACACATATATAATGACATTCTTACTAAATTCTTGCTTTGTGAGTTATGGTCCTTAAAACATTTTGTTAATATTTAATACTAACGAAAACATTTTTAGGTAAGAAAATGTTTCTTTTAAATCTCATTCTAAATTGCTAATATAATAAATATCAATAGAGAAAACCCAAATGAGTCGAAGTTCCCAATTTAAGAACATAAATGTAGGGCTGGGGGAGTGGCTCAAGTGTGGAATGCCTGCCTAGCAAGTTGTGAGGCCCTGAATTCAAAACGCAGTACTATAAAAAAAAATAAATAAAATTTAAGAACATAAAATGTATCCTGAGGGAAAGAAGTTTGGGAAACACCACCAACAGGGTACTGTGTAAATTAAATACATATGGAATATTGCACTGCTTTTAAGTGAGAGAGATCTATATATCCCTACTCAAACAGATACCCAAAATGTACCGATAATAAAGGTATGTCCACTCAGAATGTCACTAAGGCAAATGAAGGTAGGTGTCATATACAGTTAACAAAGAGTAAAGCTGTAATAGTACAGCTATTAGTATAATAATTAGGTCATTAAAAATGCTCCCTGCTTCATGACATCTTGGTTTCTCCTACAAAATAAGATGTGAGGACCCTTCTTAAAACCTGTAACCAACCCTCACTGAAATGAAACAAACATTTCTGTGGACTAGTAGTGCACAGTAAGATATCATTCACAAAAAGCTTCAATAATCGGGGAACTCAAAACTAGTGGCCACTGCGCAACTACAGACTGGAAAGACTTCAAATTAAAAACAAAATCTCGATCTCTGGTTAGGTACAGAAAAAAAAAAAAGAAAGAAAGAAAAAAGATCCACTAACGTAAACTATTCAAAGAATAAATTCACCAAGACTTATGGTAAGGAAAAACAGACTCTACCTCAAAGGACAGGGATGGGTGTTAGCTGAAAATTTATACCTAAGTGTCTACCCCAATAGCTAGTACATAACCAGCATTCAACACTTGGAATGGCTAGTGCATGCACTATCATTTAACTGGTGTTCTGATCATTTGCAGTAGGAAAATGAACTTTGATAAAGATGATCCAGAATCACATTACAAGTGAAAGGTTAACCAACACAGGTTCATTATACTGTTTAGCAAAGTAAACATTCCATAAAATTTGTTGACATTTTAAAACTTCTAGTATATAGCTTTATTGAGCTGGGACAAACCCTTATATATAGATCTTGCTTCTGTTCACTAGAGAAACAAGTTAGTAGAGAATTCCTGTTATTTTTATTGGTCTAGCCTCAATGTCAACAAATCAGGCAGTATGAGAATGTTTCAGGTTAAGAAATTTCAGCCCAGCCAGGTGCCAGTGGCTCTTGCCTATAATTCTAGCTAATCAGGAGTCAGTGATCAGGAAGGATTGCAATTCGAAGCCAGCCCAGGCAAATAGTTCAAGAGCCCCTATCTCAGGAAAAAAAAAGGGGGGAGGGGGGCTGGTGGAGTGGCTCCAGTGGTAAAAGTGCCTGCATTGCAAGTGTGAGGCCCTGAATTCAAGCCCCAGTGCTGCAAAAAAAAAAAAAAGAAAAAGAGAAAAAAATCTGAGCTCAGCCAGCCTAGGCAAGCAGACTCCATCTCCAAAATAATCTGAGCAAAATGGGCTAGAGCTGTGGCTCAAGCAGTAGAGAGCCTGCTTTGCAATTGTAAAGCCCTGAGTTCAAACTCCATTTCCCCAGTCTCACCAGGTGCCAGTGGCTTGCACCTGTGGTCCTTCTGTAATCCTAGCTACCTGGGAGGCAGAGATCAGATGGATCATGGATCATGGATCATGGTTCAAGGCCAATCCTGGCCTGGCAAACAGTTCAGGACATCCTATACCCTATCTTGAAAATACCCAACACAAAAAAGGGCTGGTGGAGTGGCTCAGGTGGTAGAGTGCCTGCCTAACAAGCTAGGGCCTTAGGTTCTAGCCCCAGAGCCACATTCAGAGGAAAAAAAAAAAGAAAAGAAATTTTGGTCCTGGCTTTAGTTGTAATATGGACAAGTACTACAAAATTTTAATAAATAGCTCCAGCTTTGTCATTCACTCCTAAGCAGCTCAACCTCAGCTTCTCCAGAATACTGTCTTCACTAATACTCAAAGCTAAGGGCAGGGACTTAGGTGCTATGTTTCATCAGCAAAAAGAAAACACCATCAAAAATGGGTTAATGAGGTGAGCACCAGTGGCTCACACCTATAATCCAAGCTACTCAGGAGGCAGAGGTCAGGAGGATCGTGGTTCAACAAAGCCAGCTTGTAAATAGTTCAAAAGAAGCTATCTTGAAAAACCCTTCACAAAAATAGGGCTGGTGGAGTGGCTCAAGGTGAAGGCCCTGAGTTCAAGCCCCAGCACAGCAAAAAAAAGAGAGAAAAAGTTAATGGCTGGGTGTGGCACCTCATGCCTGCAATTCTAGCACCAGGAGGCTGAGACAGGTAAACCTGGAGCTTGAGGTCACCCTGGGTAGGCTACATAGTCAGATCTTGTCTCAAAAAAGAAAAGAGATCATGGCACTGGGATAGCCCAGTTGGCTGACTGCTTGCCTAAGCATCAACAGAGCCCTGTGGCTGGGGTGCTGATGGCTCACAACTGTAGTCCTTAGCTACTTGAGAGGATCAAGGTTTGAGGTCAACCCAGGCAATAGACCTCCATCTCAAAAACAAAACAAAACAAAAAAAACCCCACAAACACAAAAAAACACAAACCCCAGAGCAAAATGGACTGAAGAGTGGCTCAAGTGGTGGAATGTCTCCTTTGCAAGCATAAAACCCTGAGTTCAAACCTTAAATTTCTACTGCATAAATAAACTCACTTCATGGAAAATCAGATAGACTTCCTATTTTGCTCATCACAACAAAGAAAATCCTCAACTATACTGTAATGAAGAATGGGTGGGGGAGGGGAACACACAATAATGGGTGACCCCAGCTAGTAGTGGACACAGCAGTAACTTTCACATGTGGCCTGTAGATATTCTTTCATCTTAAATATCTTTAGTCTAAAAACTATTTTCATTTTCTTTGAAATAAGTCTTAGGCCAAAAATAAAGCAGCAAATGCAAATAGACAGTGCTATGAGTTTAAATATGTTGTAAACATTACTGACACTAGTTTTAAGCCTTAGGCTGGATTTCTCACTCAAATTCAGACCACCATCCTAGACTGAACTGGCCCCAACTTACACTCACCATCTCTGAGCCTTGTATTTTAACAGGGAAACTCAAGTCTCTGAAAATTACACCCACTGTTTCAAGAAACCGTTAAAATGCCCTCGAAGGGAAATAATTTTTTCTCAGTTTTAAGTTATCTTTGGTAGCTTTATAACCTGTGGGCAATATATACTAAATTAGCATTTTTGCAAATCAAATTAAACATCAATGTTCCTAGAATCTTCAATTACAGAAGAGAATCTTATTTTTCATGGAATTTCAGTTCGGGGTACAGTCCAAAGAAAATTCCTTGAAATGAGTTTGTAATAATTCAGATACAGAAACACTACAATCATAATAAACTGACATTGTTACCCACTGTAAAATTACAGACTAATGTAACAAGAAAGGTGTAAGATAACTTTTTATATTCACAAGAAACAGTTTGAAAATAGTTACCCAACTGTAACTTACTTTTTTTTTTTTTAACATAAAGTGAAATTCATAGAATGTCACCCAGGAAATTGGCAAAGTCTACAATCTTTTAAAATGTGAAACCCTGTTATTTCCAAACAAGTTGGCCTTTGGACCTTGAGGGCCATTTCAAAATAGGCCCAGTGAAGTCCCTGGGGCAGATCCGAAAGGTTTTAAAAATATCCGCCAACTTCTTCCCACCTGTTGACGGAACCAAATCACGGACGTATGCTTAAGCATCCCAAAAAGTCTCGCAAAAAAAAAAAAAAAAAAAAAAAAGATACCAGATTTGCAGAACGTTTATACAGCCACACACCACCACCAAACCCTCCATTCCCATGAAAACCACAACTCGCTAAGTTGCCAGATTCGCCAAACCGTGTTTGAACCGAGATATTAAAGGGGGGGAAAAACAGCACAGCATCATCTTTCCTCAGCGAGCAACTGCGAGGAACTTTCTGAGCTCCCAGCAGCAAAGTTCCACGCCAGCTCTGCAGCCGGGTGAACCGAGACGCGAGATCGGCCGCGGTCCGCGCCTTACTCAAGGTCACTGGTGCCGAGGCACAGCACCCTGGGGCTCCCGATCCGGGTCCCCGACCTCTACCCTCCTAACGGGCGGCTCGGCTCTGCTCGAGCCCCAGAGGCTCCCGCGGGCCCGGACCCCGCCGCCACCCGCCGCCCTTACCGTCGCTCTCGGCCCTGACGAGCAGGGACATGCCCTTCAGCCGCTCCACGTAACCGGACGACACATGGCCGGTGCCCCGGTCATCCCACTGCCGGTCCTCGTTGAGCGTGTAGACCTTCACCCGCCGCCGGGTGTCAGTCATCGTGTCGCCCGGGGGCCGGGCCAGGGGCCCCGCCGAAATCGCCCAAGAACTGGGTCCGGAAGAGGGGGGCGTCCGCAAGCGGAGGGCTCCCGGGTTTCACTGCCGCCGCTGGCCGCCGCGGGGCCGCGCCGCCGCTCGCATGGCCCGGACTCGGGCCGCCGCCTTCCCTCGCCGCTATTGTCCGAGCCTGGCAAGCGCGGCCGCCTGGCAGCCCCGAGAGGGACGCGCAGCGCCGCGCAGCCTCCCGCCCCGCCGCGCTGCGAACGCCGGGCTCCGCTCACTGCCCCGCTCCCGCCTCCGCCATGAGCTCCACCGAGCCGCTTCCCGCGCCGCCGCCTCCTCAGGCCGCCGCCGCCGCCATGTTTTCCTTCCTTGTACCTGGCCCTGCCACCGCGACCGGTGGCTCTGCTCCGCTCCTGTTCACTTGAAGTGTCTGCAGCCGACGAACGCCTGCTCCTGCTGCAGCTTCAAGAGCTGCCCGGGAGACTGCGAACGCCCCCCGAGCCGCCCGAGCGCTCCTGACTGTTGGAAGTGGCTTTCCCGTCGCCGCCGCCTCTTCCGTCTTCCTCACAGAGCCAAAGCCGCCGCCATCTTGGCTCGCCCCTCAAAAGCGGCGCGCGGGGCCACCCAGGCAGCAGCGGCAGGGGCGGCCTGTCGGCCCCACCATTTAAAGAGACAGGAGCGAGGCCGGCAGCTTTGCTGCGGCGGAGGCTTCGGACGGAGGCGGGAGGCGGGAGGCGGGCGCCGAGCTGCCGAGGTGGCGGGAGCGGAGGAGGCGGGACGCTGGTCGCGCCGGTGACGGCCCGGGACTCCCTCGCGCTTCCCTACACGCGCCGTCGTGCGAGCACGGCGTGTGCGTCCGTCGCGCTCTGTGTTCGTCATCAGCCCTGCTCTGGGTGGGGAGGGGCGTGGAGTCTTCAGCGCTTACCCGGATCTCAGTCCGCCGCGCGTCTGGCGTTTAGGCTCCGAGGCTCGCGGTTTTGGCCTGGGCCGTACCCGCTGCTGAGTCCCGGTGTCTTCTCCGGGTCGCGATGGGGCGGGCCTAGGGACCCACTCGGAGCGCGGGATTCCGGGTTGTCCCGGCCTCGCGGACTTCAGGGTTCAGTTTTGAGATGAAATGGCGAGTGTGGAAGCGGGACGTCTCTCGTTCTCCTGGCCTGGGATTGAGCCCCAGTGACAATTCGTTTTTTCTTGGTGGGACTGGGGTTTGAACTTGAGCCTTGCCTTTGCAAAGCGGGCGCTCTACCGCTTGAGCCGCTGCTCCAGTCCATTTTGCTGTGGTTAGTTTGGTAATAGTGTGTGTGTTGGGGTGGGGGGGGTCTCGGAATTATTTGTCCTTGATGGCCTCCAACCGAGATCCTCCCGATCTCTGCCTCCCAAGTAACTAGGATATCAGGCATGAGCCACTAGCGCCTGGCTCCTGGTGCAAATTCTGAAACCTGTCTTTACCATGCAGCTGTCGGCTCCATTCCTCTGCCTTATATCCCAATTGATGTTTCCTGGTCCTCTTTCTTGCAAAGATAAATGCGGTAGTGTGAGATAAATGCGGTAGTGTGGAATCGGGATGAGTCATTCTCAAGATGGGTAATACTGGTCTTTTGACACCTATTTAAAGCGCTGCTACTCTTCAAGTAACAGCCACCATTTGACGGGCTTTTGCTGTTTGCCAGGTCATCTAGGTCTATCCTAGCCACTAGAAATATAACACGAGTTACATCTGTAACTTTAAATTTTATAGTACCCATTTTTTAAAGTACAAGAATACTGATGAAATTTATTTCAATTTTTTGTTGCAATATTTTCAAGACAATGTAATGGTCAACATAAAATTGAGACCCAAAAATACATACCTTTCTTGACACTTCATCCAGCTTCAAAATTTTTAAATTCAGATTAGAGTTAAAACTTTACTCAGTCACAGGAGCCACAGTTAAAGGCTCAGTCACTGCATGTGGCTGGTGGCTGCAGTTGTCAGTTGTCAGCTTAGCACTACCACACTATCAGAATTTCCCACCTATTCACAAAAGGGGTGGATAGCATTGTTGCAGGAAGTTGCTAGCTGAGATAGGAGACATTGAGGCCATTTAGCAGGAAGCAATGTTTTATTGTGCCAGCACAGACCCACCGAACTCGTGTCCAAAGGCTGAGCCCTGAGAACAAAGGGGTCTCACCTTATATACCCTTGCAAGCAGGTTACAGAAGCAAAAAGCAAGGTCTAATCCATATATGGTTATATTTAATTTTATAGGCTACTTTACCCTAGCTACGTGACTTTTTCCCTTCCCCAGTGCTATGTGACCTTCCTCATGTTCAGATTTCTCAGGTTTTATCTCTCTGCTGTGCCATCCCAACCTCCCTGCTACTTTCTCAGGACTCAGGTCTAGTCTGTTTTCTTTTGATCCTTCTCCCTGCTACAGCATGACCAGGGCTTAGGGGTTTCCAGGACCCCAAACTTTTGGATTTCCTATCAGAAGTTAGGACCTTCTACCCGCTCTACTTCAGAGACATGTGCTTGCAAAAATAAAACTCATTTGCAAATAAATCTGGAAAATTATGAAAGCAAATCAATTGCTCAATTCAAGCATGAAGGAGTCCAGGGATTGTCACCCAAAGGTATGGTTCCCTGGTATGCTGATTATTTTAAATTAAAGAGCTCAGCAGATGCTGGAAGAGAAGACATTGACAGTCCCCACCTGCCTTAATACTGTACCCATCAAATAGAGTACCATTGCCTCCCAACCCCTCCCTGAAATGCCACTGTTGCAGGAGAGAAGACAGGAAGGAAACCACACCTAAACAGACATTGTCGGTCTAACTCTCATTCAAATTTCAAAGGGAATCATTTACAAGCTAATTTTTGTCTCCTAGGTCCACACATCTCCCCTAAAGTCATTCTTTTTCTAACCTGCCTATACTCTCCATTTCCATCTCCCTGACAGGGTATTTAAGCCTCAACCATCAGGCCCTTCTATGAGTTCCATGTTTTGTATAGAACACAATACACACAAATAAATTTACATGTTAAATGAAAATTATAGGTCATCGTTTTGAATTAAGCTCTTGAATTAGGCCTCAAAAGGTCAGACTGAAAATCAAAATGGAGTCACTCATGCTAAAGTTCCTGTCATCTAGTGTACAGTAAAAAACCTAGGGGAAAAAAGTTAAAAGCCAGATTTCCCACATGGTATAGTTTAAGTCATCATGATAATGAAGTTTCCTCTGTTTTAATTTTGATACTGATGTTAACTAATCAGTTATTAATTAACTCCTGCTTGTTCTAGTCTCACCCCCACCCAGCCAGTCCCTTCCTTATAAGGAAAGTAAGTAAGTTTGAAATGACCAATCCACTTTTTGGTCTTTGTTTCTATTTTATTTAGTCCTTCTCTGTCTATGGAAGCAATTTCGCATTTTTTTCTATTTTATGAAATTAAAGTCTGTGGAATGGAAAATAAGGCCAATTAAAATGTTTAATTGTAATATTGTCCTTTGACAATGCAAATTGTCATAAATTTGTTATGGTTCTTCTATTCCTTTGTTGTCAGTTTATTTCAGTAGATTCAATTGCCAAACTTCAGAAGGAAAGTTTGAACTTTCCTACAAGGACATGAGAGCAATTTTGTCTATTTTCGATGCAGTAAAACATGTTAATTTTTTTATGTCCAACATGCAATAACTTGCAGAAATATCATTAAAGCAAATTAAATAGCAGGAATTATTTATTAAATGGGAAAAGATTTTTAAAATTATGTTACAAATAATACCCAAGATTAGATTTAAATAAGTTTATAACCACAATCCTAAGTAGCAGTGTATCAGACAGGGTTGTACCAGAGAAACAAACAGTGCTCAGAGAATTGGTTTCCATGACAATGGGGTATGGTAGGCAAACTAGAAACTCAGAGTCCAGGTGAGCAGACCCCCCAGGGCAGTCTATAGATAGGATTGCTTCCTCCTCAGGGTTCTTGAGCCTTTAACTGATTAGATGAGACCCACCCAAATTATCAAGGATAAATTTCTTCAAGTCAACCAATTGTAGATCTACAAGCACCCCACAGCAACACCTAGGTTAGTGTTTAATAGGATAACTGGATAACCTAATCAAACTGCTAGGACACTAACCAAACAATAGTAAATAAGATGATACTTGGACCTATTCTCAATCATCTGTAATGGTGATACAATTACAAACATTCCTAATGGAATTCAACAAGGTGGGTTGAATATCACAAAAGATTGAAACTCGTTAGAGTGGTCAAGGGTATGAGCGTTTTGGGTTGTGAATCCAGAGTCTGCTTCTTAGTAGCTGTGTGACCTTTGCCAGTCTCTTCAACTCTGTGTGTCTTAGTTTCCTCATCTGTAGGATATAAATAATAACTTGTGGACTGTTGTTGGGATTAAGAGAGATACTGATTCCTCCTGTGCTGTAAACTACTGCTTTCTGAGTGAACCATTGTGCCTTTACTGCATATGTAACAAAGCTTGTAAAATCTGTATTGAAGCCCTGAACAGCACCGGCATTGAAAAGCAAGATAGTTCGAGAGACCCACCCCCCATCTCCACAATAACCAGAACAAAGTGGACTCAAGTGGTAGAGCATCTGCTTTGCAAACTCGAAGCCCTGAGTCCAAACCCCAGTCCCACCAAAAACTTAAATAAAAAGCAGGCACAGGAGAGAGAACATGGCCAGAGGAAAACCAGGCAAGTATGTCGCCATGAAATCCAGGACAAGGTTATTTTAGAAAGGAGAGAGTTGGCTGGAGGCATGGCTCAAGTGGTAGAGAGCTTGCCTAGCAAGTGTATGGCCCCAAGTTCAATTCCCAGTACTGTCAAAAAAGAAAGTCGGGCTGGAGGCATGGCTCAACTGGTAGAGCACCTATATAGCAAATGTGAAGTCCTGAGTGCACACCTCAGTACCACTAAAAAAAGTCAATTTGAATACATTTGGCCGAACTATCAAAAGTCACCAGTGTAATTAGGTACAATTTTAAAATGATGATTAGCCAGAATTTCTGAAAATTAAAAATGCACATAGCTTTTACCCTACAATTCCACTTCCAAGAAATTAGCCTACAAATGTTATTTCCATATGGGTGGTTCCCACACCTGAGTCTCCCTTCTAAAGCTTTATGCACAGAGACCTATGGAGCGGATAGTTATTCTGCATTTTATAGACAGCTTAAGTGGAAGGAACTTCCAGGCTCATCAATAGAAGGCTAGGTAACTATAGCAGGCACACCTGGGGATGTTATGTAGACATTATAAATACCACTGCAGAGCTGTACTGAAATGGAAATGTATCCAAGATTGGACACATTAAGAAAAATGGAGGGCTGCAGACATGGCTCAAGCAATAGAGCATCTGCCTAGCAAGTATGAGACCCTGAGTTCAAACCTCAGTACCACACAAAATAAACAACAGTGGTTATTTGGGGCTGGTAGAGTGGCTCAAGTGGTAGAGCACCTGCCTAGCAAGTGCAGGGCCCTGAGTTCAAAGCCAGTACTGCCAAAAAAAAGAAAAAAGAAAAATGGATAGCCATGTACATGTTTTTAAAATCCATAGAAAATTATTTTTTTAAAAATGGATACATGAGAAGCTCTTCTTAGGGCTGGCTTCTGTAAGAGTTAAGAAGAATCTTACATATTTTTTGGATTTTTATTTTGAAAATGGACAATGAACTTTTTATAATTTTTCTTTAAAAATGAATTTTAGACTGGGGGTATAACTCCTTGTAGAGCAAGTGCTTAGTGTGGGAGAGGATCCTTGGTTCAATCCCTAGCACCAAGTAATAACAAAGTACTGATTTTTTTACTTGACCTTAGCCAAAAGGCCAAGAAGCAATCCACACTAATTTTTAGAAGTTTGGCTGTGAAGGGAAGGAGAAAGATACAATAGCAGTTGAAGACAAAACAGGATGGAGGAATTTCTTATTTCATTTTAGGTGAAGGAGACCTGAGAATTTCTCTGGAAAAGGGTGAGAGTGAAGATAGGAGAGAGGCAAAAAAACTGAGGAGGTCCCTAGGTGGGATTTTTTTTTTTTTGTCTGTGTATTGGGTTTTCTTTTCTTTCTTTCTTTCTTTCTTTTTTTTTTTTTTTGTGGTAGTGGGGTTTGAACTCAGGGCCTACACCTTGAGACACTCCACCAGCCCTTTTTTGTGAAGGGTTCTTTCAAGATAGGGGCACATGAACTATTTCCCTGGGCTGGCTTTGAACCGTGATCATCCTGATCTCTGCCTCCTGAGTAGCTTGGATTACAGGCATGAGCCACCTGTGCCCAGCTCAAAGACTTGTACTTGTAGGCAGGTGCTGTACCACTTAAGCCTTACCTCCAGTTCTTTTTGCTTTAGTTATTTTTCAGATCTCAAGTTTTTTGCCCCAGGGTGACCTGAGACCAGGTCCTCCCTATCTCAGCCCCCTAAGTAGATGGGATTACAGATATTAGCTATCATGCCCCACCTGCCAATCAAGTTTCATGGCCATTACATAAGCTGTGCCCTTCACCTGGAACATTTAAATCCACACTCACCTTCCAACACATAGACACAGTCTCTCACCTTGTCAATTCCTATTCAAATTTCCCATCTCATATTGAAAGTCCCTTCCCAGGAAGGCTTCTTTGGCCCTTCAGACCATGTGAGAAGCAATAGCCTCTTCACTGGCCTCCCTGTTCTTTGCTTGCTCCCCTCCAACCTGTTTCAACAAGGAGGTGCAGCAGAAATGTGGAGGTCAGGCTGGGGCAAGGTGGGGGTAGCTCAGAGGTAGAGCACTTGCTTGGTATGTGCCAGGCCCTGGCTTCAATCCCCAGCATCAAGAAAAGGAGAAAAAGAAAATAAATAAGTTGAAGTCCAATCCCACCACCCCTCTGCTCAAAGCCTTCCAATGGCTTCCTATCTCACTGAGAGTAAAAGTGAAAGTCCTAATATGCTGCAGGATTTGATTCTTCAGCTGGTGTGGTGGCACACACCTATAATCTCAGCACTTGGGAGGCTGAAGCAGGAAGATTGTGAGTTTGAGGGCAGCCTGGGCTACATGGCAAAACCTTGTCTCAATACTTACTGATATTACTCTCCTCCACTGTACTGACTTTTTTTTTTTTTTGTGGTAGTGGTACTGAGCTTTGAACTCAGGGCTTTGTGATTGCTAGGCAGGCACTCTTCACTTGAGCCATGCTTGTGTTTTTGTTTGTTTTTCAGATAGGGTCTCACACTTTTGCCCAGGCTAGACTCGGACCTCTGCCTACCTGGTAGCTTGGATTATAAGCATGTATCACCCTTCCCAGCCCTTGGACAGCCACCTGGCTCACTTCTTCACTTAGCTTTAGGATGTAACAACCTTGGAAATATTCTAAGTGAAATAACCCAGTCATTAAAAAAAAAAATACTGGAAGCAGGGGTGTGACTCAGTGCCAGAGCACTTACCTAGTATGCACAAGTTCCTGAGTAGATCCCCAGCATTGCAAAAACAAAAACCCAACCCAAATACTGTACAGTTCCACTTACATGAGTTTCCTAGAATAGTTAAAATCATAGACACAGAAAACAGAATGGTGGTTGACAGGAACTGGGAGGAGGGTAAGGGGAGTCACAGTTTTACGGGTACAGTTTCAGTTGGGGGAGGTAAAGGAGCTCTGTGAATAGACAATAGGGAGGGGTGCACAGCACTATGAAAACCACCATACATCATACATGTAAGAATGGTTAAACAGCCAGTCACCGGTGGCTCACGCCTATAATCCTAGCTACTCAGGAGGCAGAGATCAGGAAGATCATGGTTCAAAGCCAGCCCAGGCAAATAGTTCATGAGACCCTACCTCGAAAAACCCATCCCCAAAAGGGCTGGTGGAGTGGCTCAAGGTGTAGGCCCTGAATTCAAACCCCAGTACTGAAAAAAAAAAAAAGTGGTTAAGCTAATAAATGTTATGTGGCTTTTACTTCACCAAAAAATTTAAATGTCAACTCTGTGAGGTTTTCTGAGTCACCTCTCATAAAATGTCAAGCTCTCCACAAGTAGGCTGAAGGACAGAATCAGGTGAGGGTAGGGGCCCCCACAAGCTTGCTTTAGTTATTTATTTAGCAGTACTGGGGCTTGAACTCAGGGCCTACACCTTGAGCCACTCCAGCCCTTTTTTGGTGATGATTTTTTTCCATTTAGGGTCTTGTGACATATTTGCTCAGGCTGGCTTTATTTATTTATTTATTTGTTTATTTTTTTGAGTGGGACTAGGGTTTGAATTCAGGGCTTCGTGCTTGCAAAGCAGGCATTCTATCACTTGAGCCACACCTCCAGTCCATTTGGAGATTGGGTCTCTAGAACTGTTTGCCTGGTCTAGCCTCAAATCACCATCCTCCTGATCTCAGCCTCCCAAGCTAGGGTTACAGGTATGAGCCACTGGTGCCCCACTCTGACAAGATTTTTTAAAAATTTTTTCTTTTTTTTTGTATTAGGGATTGAACCCAGGGTGTTGCAGTTGCTAGGAGCTATGCCCCCTTCTAGACAACATGATTTTTTTTTTTTTTTTGGTGGGGCTGGGGTTTGAACTCCGAGCTTCCCACTTGCTAGGCAGGCACTCTACCACTTGAACCATTCTGCCAGCCCCCCTCCTTTTTTATTCTAAATTATTTTCATAAGTTACAGAAATATGTAAAGTACTATGTGATATTGGTGACAAAATTCTTAAAGAAAAAATGATCATGATACTTGTTAAATATGGTGTTCGATCAAAGCCTGCAAGACAGGGTGATCTCTGAAATCAAAGGGTTTATTGAGCTAGAACAGATGCTAGCCAGAAAAAGAAAAAAAAAAAAAGGACCAGGTCTTGGTCTAGGTTCCCACAGCTACCAGCAGCAAGGGTAGATAGCAGTTGAAAATATGTCTGTTAGACCTAGAGCTGACTATAAAAATAGATATAAAAATTGTATTTTAGCTGGGCCTGGTGGTGTTTGCTACTCAGGAGGCAGAGATCAGGAGGATCACAGTTCAAAGCCAGCCCCAGCCAAATAGTTCTTGAGAGACCCTATTCCAAAAATACCTAATACAAAACAGGCCTGGCAGAGTGAAATAAGTGGTAGAGCACCTACTTAGCAAGCATGAAGCCCTAAGTTCAAACCCCAGTACTGTCAAAAAAAAAAAAAAAAGAGTTCAAGGCTAGGCTAGCCTAGACAAAGGTAATGGTGAGATCATCTCAAAAGCAAAACATAGCTGGGCTGGTGGAATGGCTTAAGTGGTAGAGGGCCTGCCTAGCAAATGTGAGGCCCTGAGTTCCAACCCCAAGGCTGCCAAAACATAGCTGGAAGCTAGTGGCTTACATCTATAATCCTAGATAATTGGGAGGAGGGTAAAAATGGGAGGATGGCGGTTCAGGCCAGTCTGGGCGAATAGTTCATGAGACCCCATTTCCTAAATAACCAGAGCATTGGGGCACCGGTAGCTCAGACCTATAATCCTAGCTTCTGAGGAGGCAGAGATCAGGAGGATTACAGTTTGAAGCCAGCCCCCTGCAAAGAGTTTGTATGACACTATCTCGAAAAAAACCCATCACCAGCAAAGGCTGGTGGAGTGGCTCAAGGTGCAGGCCCTGAGTTTAAGCTCCAGTACTATGAAAAAAAAAAAAGAAGTAATGGTTTTGATTAAATGACTGTGAAGCAATCGTTTGACTTTTGATCTAGGTGCAGCTTAGTCAACTCTTTGTGTCCTGGATTATTTGCAGTACCAAAGTTCCCTAGTGGGGCAAAGAGCAGTTCTGAATTCAGACTGCATTTTGCCATGTTTTGTTGTTTCTTTCTCTAAGTTTCTTCTTTTTTTTCTTTCTTTTTTCTTTTTGGCAGTTTGGTGTTTGAACTCAGGGCCTCATACTTGCTAGGCAGATGCTCGTTTCTACCAGTTGAACTACACTGCCAGACCTTTTTTGTGATGGGTTTTTTCAAGATGGAGTCTCGTTAACTATTTACCCAGGCTGGCTTCGAACTGCATCCTCCTGGTCTCTGCCTCCTGAGTAGCTAGGATTACAGGCGTGAGCCACTAGCGGCCAGCTTCCCTAAACATTTTGAGATCCAAGGTACAAGAGAGTTGTTTATCAGATAAGGCTAAAGTCTATCCGTTTCAAATTAAGAAATGTGTTATACATACACAAAAACATAAACATACATAATACATAAACAATACATAAACAAAAACACGACGCACAGTTTATTGAGTAACAATAAAATGAGCGCTTTTTTTGTGTTTGGTTTGGTTCTTTGAAATGGTCTTTGCTGTGTAACACAGACTGACCTTGAACTCCCTATGTTGCTCAAGCTAGCCTTGAACTCTCTATCCTCCTGGCTCAGTCTCCAGAGTGCTCAGATGACAGCCATGTGCCACCATGCCTGGCTAAAATGAGCATCTCTGAATTGCCATCTACAATCGGCCATTACCTGAGTATCTGAGGAACACCTGTGTCACCGTCCTCTTTCATCTTCCCTCAGGAGAACCACCTTCCTCCCCTTTCATTTCCTTCCCCTCTTTTCCCTCCTCTCCCCTATTCCTCCCCTTCTTTTTTTTTTTTTTCCAGACAGGGTCTTATTACTTAGCTCAGGCTAGTGACCTAACTTCAGAGTGACTTAAATTCCTCCCAAGACCCCTCCAACTGGCCATATAGCCTGTGCTGGCCTCAGTCTTGAGAACTTCCTGCCTCTGCCTCCCAAGTCCTGAGATTATGGGTCTTTACCACCATGCTTGACCAATGTATGAATTTCTAAACAATATGCTGTTTAGATTTGAAAAACTGAATGTCAGGCATCAGGTTAGCTATGCAAAGAAAGAAGGCTAGGTGTTTTTGGCTTTTAAATTCAACTGCCCACCTCACATGCCAAGGTGGACTTTCGCCTCTCTAACAAATCACTCTTTTTTTTTTCTTGGTGGTAGTGCTGAAGTTTGAACTCAAGGCCTCATGCTTGCTAGGTACCAGCACTCAGCTACTTTGTCCTTTCATAAGAATTCTAATTTCGCCAGGTGCCTGGTGGCTCATGCCTGTAATCCTAGATATTCAGGAGGCAGAGATCAGGAGGATCATGGCTCAAGGCCAGCTCATGCAAATAGTTTGTGAGACCCTACCTGAAAAACATCCAACACAAAACAGAGCTGGCGAAGTGGCTCAAGTGGCCTAGCAATCATGAGGCCCTGAGTTCAAACCCCAGTACCACCAAAAAAATTTTAAAAATGGAGTCTCTCCCCTTTTCTTAAATCTGGGCTGGTCTCAGTGACTCATTTGTACTCAATAGAATGAAGCAGAAGTAATGCCACATGACACCAGTGGCTAGGTTGGGAAAGGCAGGCAACTGTCTTGGGTGCTTTCTGTGGGAAACCAGCCGCCAAATAAGAGGTTCGGTGCTCTCCAACAAAGGCCACTCGTAGAGGCTCTGGCAGAGTCCTGGCTGAGCTCCTAGCTGGCAACCAGGCGAATGTCCCATCTCAGACATCCTCAGAAGCCCAGGTGACATCTGACTGCACTGCAGGACAGACCTCAAACCACAACTGCCCGGCCAAACGCCTCCTCAACCCCTGACCCATGCAAGGGTTGCAAAATAAAATGTCTGCTTTTGATCACTAAATTTGGAGGTAATTTATTACACAGCATAGTAATTAGAACATTCTTCCCTTGGGTAACTGATTGTAATCTCAAAAAGATGTGGGTAGGAGTACATTTTTTTCAAAGATGGATGAGATGAAATAGTCTGTATTTTATTATTTATGGTACTGGGAGACTAAACCCCAGTGCCAGGCAAGCATTCTGCCTCTGAGCTACATCCCTGGCCCCCAATAGTTTGTATTTTCAAAAAACTTCTGACATATCTCATATCTCTGATAAAACTTTTAAGAAATACAATGACTATAAGCGATAGATGTTTGAGCACAGTCTAGATCTCTGGCTCCAAGATTTGATTGGGTAAAAGAGAGATCAGATGTTACTGAACCACACGTGTACTTCCTTATATTGGAAACTGTGGGAGCTTTTTTTTTTTTCTCTTGGGAAGTGGAGGCGGGAGGATCGTGAGTTTGAGAGTGGCCTGGGCTACACAGCAAGACCCTGTCTCAAGAGGTTAAAAAAAAAGAAGAAGAAGAAGAAGAAAAAGGAGCCTAGGACCTTCTTTTGATCTGTAACTAAATGGGAACACTGTGTTTTGTTGGCGCAGCAGTTAAAGGTCAGTAGTATTTTCTCCAGCCTCTGTGCAAGGCTAATTAAAGCTGAGAGTGGGGGCTTGTAAGATTAGTGTGGGAAAGGAGAGAGTTCATGGTCCAAGAGGCTGATCCTCAGCCAAGTCTGACCTGGGAGGCCACGAAGAAAGACCAGGGCCAAGCAGGAGAATGCCTTGCTGTAGTCAACAGCAGAAGCCTAGGAGATGGAACCCAGACAATTCTGAGACAGGAGAGCCACGCCTCTGGCATGGGTGTTTTCCACACAGCCCACTGCTGTGAATCCAGGGCTCATGTGCCAGCTCCTACCACATGTGTCTCAAGGTGGTCCCTTCTCCCTCTGGCTTTCCTCCCGTGAGTCACAGTGAGGCAATCACAGGTGTGATATAGGGTCCCAGAGCCATCCTGTGTGCTATCTTATTCCCAATATGTCAGGTTTTATAGTGTCTTGGTACTGATGGGAACATGTACTGTCCAAATGGCAGTTTTAGCCTTCCCACTAGTGCATGTAGCATAAGATGGGGAAAGGAGAAGACACAGGGGAGGTGTGACATGGCCGCCTCCATATATAAAACATTTTCTTTATCCATCAACCCATTGATGGGCGCCTAGGCTACTCCCACAACTTGGCTATTGTGAACAGTACCGCAATAAACATGGGTGTCCAGGTATCTCTATAATTGGCTAACTTTGATTCCTTCAGTATACACCCAGGAGTGGTATAGCAGGATCATCTGGTAGTTCTATTTTCCCTTCCTTCCCTCCCTTCCTCCCTCCCTTCCTTCCTTTTGGTGGCACTGGGGTTTGAACTCAGGGTCTCATGCTTGCTAGGCAGGTGCTCTTACAGCTTGACCCACTCCGCCCACTCTATTTTCAGTTTCTTCTCCATGCTGACTTCCTCAATGAGGGCTCCATTTTCTGTGAATCCTCACCAGCATTGTTGTTGTTCATTTTCTTGATGACTACCATTCTGATTGGGGAGAGAAGGAAACTCACTGTAGTTTCATTTGCTTGTTCCTCGTGTGTTTATTGACAATTTGTACTTCTTGTCTTGAAAAGTGTCTGCTTAGCTCATTTGTCCACTTATTGATTGTCTTATTTTATTGTTTGTTCTTTTAATACTTAATTGTTTTCAGTACATATATATGTATAGACATACACACACACACACACACACACACACACACATATATATTTTTTTTGGTGGCACTGGGGTTTGAACTCAGGGCCTCACACTTGCTAGGCAGGTGCTCTACCACTTGAGCCACTCTGCTAGTCCTCTTTATATATTTTATATTAATCCCCTATCACAAGAGTATCTGGCAAGGATTTTCTCCCATGCTGCATGCTTTCTCTCCATTCTGCTGTTCCCTTTGCTGTGCAGAAGCTTTTTAATTTGATACGAACTTGTTGTCAAACCTCACTATTGTTTCCTGAGCTCTTGGAGCTATACAGGAGCTATTCAGAAAGTTGCTGCCTATGCTACATCTTTTAAAAAATATATAATATGCTAACATTTATTACTTGTCATTATTATAATTTATTAGCATATAATAGTTGTAAAGGGGGATATATTGCCATATTTACACATGCTATGCTTACATCTTGAAGTATCTCTCCTGTGTTCTCTAGTAGCTTCAACTCCTACATTAAGGTCTTTGATCATTTTGAGTTGATTTTTTTTTTTTGGGGGTGGAACTGGGGTTTGAACTCAGGGCTTTGTCTTTGTAAAGCAGGAGCTCTACCTCTTGAGCTACACCTCCAGTCCATTTTGCTCTGGTTATTTTGGAGATGGGGGTCTCATGAACTATTTGCCTTGGCTAGCCTTAAACTTTCATCCTCCTGATCACAGCTTCCTAGGCGTGAGCACCAGTGCCAGGTGCCAGGATGAGTCTTGTTTTCTTTTTCTTTTTTTTAAATCCAAGTAGCCAATCTGTGTCTTTCTGTTGGAGAGTTAACCATTTACTTGTAGGTCATTATTGACAGGTATGGACTAATTCCTGTTACCTTTTCTTCTTAATGGTTTTTTTTCCTCTCTTTTTTTCTTTTTTTCCTTTTTTTTTTTTTTCTTTTTTCTGGTTGTTTCATTTCTCTTTCATTCATGTTAGAGTTTTGCTGGTTGACTGGGTTAGTAATGTTTTATTCTTTTCTAATTCTCCTTTGTTTTTCTATTCTAGTGAGAATTATTCTTTCCCAAGCTCTCATGACTGGATATGTCCTTCTTCTTTTGCGTGTAGTATTCCTTTAAAGTATTTTCTGCAATGCTGGCTAATTGCTTTAATTTATGCTTATCTTTGAGGGTCCTTATTTTTCCTTTAATTTTAAAGGATAACTGCTGGATATAATAATCTTGGTTGGCAATTATTTTCTGATGACTTGAAATACATCATTCTGTGATGTCCTGGTCTTTGAGGTTTCTAAGAAGTCTGCTGTTACTCTGATGAGTTTGCCTGTGCATATAACTTGGCACTTTTCTCTTGCAACTTTCAGGATTCTTTATTCTGTTATTACATTTTAACTATAATGTGATGTGGAGAGGTTCTTTTCTGGTCATGTCTATTTGGGGCCAAATCAACTATCTCAATTAATATTTGCATGAAATGTCTATTTAAAACCCTACAAGACATTTAAAGTTACTCACCCATTTATTATATTTTTACCCTTCATTATTTTTCTTCCAACTCAGACTCTTCATCTGGAATCATTTTCCTTCTGCCTGAAATGGATCTTTTATAACTTTCTATAGTGAGAACACACTACCAGAATACTCTTTTAGTTTCTATTTGTCTGAAAATGTTTTTATTTTTCTGACTCTTTTTTTTTTTTGGTGGGACTTGGGTTTGAACTCAGGGTTTTGAGGCCCTCTACTGCTTGAGCCACATATCCAGTCCTTTTTGCTCTGGTTACTTTGGAGATGGGGGTCTCACAAACTATTTGCCTGGGCTAGCCTCAAACTACAATTCTCCCAATCTAACCTTTCAAGTAGCTAGGATTACAGCTGTGAGCCGTGAGCACCAGGCCTTCATTCAGGGCCTCACGATGGCTGGGCAGGTGCTCTACCACTTGAACCAGGCCTCAGCCCAAGCGTCTCCTTCTTAAACCCAGTGTGACATTTTCTCTTCTCATATGCAGTTGCTAAAAAAAAAAAAAAAAAAAAAAAGAGTGTTCAATACGCCTTCCACTCAAAAATAAATAATGCCAGGAATGGTGGGTGTATGGTGGTGTGTGCCTGTGATCTCAGCTACTTGGGAAGCTGAGGTGGGATGATCCTGAAGTCCAGGAGTTTGAGACCAGCCTGGGCAACATAGGAGACTCCTTCTCAAAACAAGAATAAACAAACAAACAGAAGATGTAACGGACACTGAGCATATTATCTCTGAAATGTTAGCAATGGTCGCTGTAGGGAGAATACACCGAGGGCCTTCCTTATTACAGATTGCCAGAGTGACTCAAATATCAGTGACCAGCCCCATACCTTTTATTTGATCACTTAGTCAAAATGTATACTAACTGAAATTCTAAGATTATACACATTTCTAAGGATCCTTGAATCAACTGTTTTGGAACCAAAGGGCTCTATACTTCTGTTGCATTTCCTACCTGAGCCAGAAAGGGGTGGTGTTTCTTCTTGGCCTAGCTGTCCCTCATAAAAATGCCCTCCTTAGCTCTTGACAACAGAAGTGCAGAATCTTCCTTTGCAATTTGGAAGTCTGCTGTTTGAAATTCCAAATGGCATTCATGGCATTCTTGTCTTGAAACGTTAAATAGTATATCAGACATTAAAAAAAAACAATGGCTCATTTGACAAAATATTTGTGAGGATGCTTAACAGAGTTAACTTTTTCTTTTTTTTTTTTCTTTTATTATTCATTTGTGCATACAAGGCTTGGGTCATTTCTCCCCCCTGCCCCCACCCCCTCCCTTACCACCCACTCCGCCCCCTCTCTCTCCCCCCACCCCCTCGATACCCAGCAGAAACTATTTTGCCCTTATTTCTAATTTTGTTGTAGAGAGAGTATGAGCAATAATAGGAAGGAACAAGCGTTTTTGCTGGTTGAGATAAGGATAGCTATACAGGGAGTTGACTCACATTAATTTCCTGTGCGTGTGTGTTACCTTCTAGGTTAATTCTTTTTGATCTCACCTTTTCTCTAGTTCCTGGTCCCCTTTTCCTGTTGGCCTCAGTTGCTTTTAAGGTATCTGCTTTAGTTTCTCTGTGTTAAGGGCAACAAATGCTAGCTGATTTTTTAGGTGTCTTACCTATCCTCACACCTCCCTTGTGTGCTCTCGCTTTCATCATGTGCTCAAAGTCCAATCCCATCATTGTGTTTGCCCTTGATCTAATGTCCACATATGAGGGAGAACATACGATTTTTGGTCTTTTGGGCCAGGCTAACCTCACTCAGAATGATGTTCTCCAATTCCATCCATTTACCAGCGAATGATAACATTTCGTTCTTCATGGCTGCATAAAATTCCATTGTGTATAGATACCACATTTTCTTAATCCATTCGTCAGTGGTGGGGCATCTTGGCTGTTTCCATCACTTGGCTATTGTGAATAGTGCTGCAATAAACATGGGTGTGCAGGTGCCTCTGGAGTAACCTGTGTCACAGTCTTTTGGGTATATCCCCAAGAGTGGTATTGCTGGATCAAATGGTAGATCAATGTCTAGCTTTTTAAGTAGCCTCCAAATTTTTTTCCAGAGTGGTTGTACTAGTCTACATTCCCACCAACAGTGTAAGAGGGTTCCTTTTTCCCTGCATCCTCGCCAACACCTGTTGGTGGTGTTGTTAATGATGGCTATTCTAACGGGTGAGGTGGAATCTTAGTGTGGTTTTAATTTGCATTTCTTTATTGCTAGAGATGGTGAGCGTTTTTTCATGTGTTTTTTGGCCATTTGAATTTCTTCTTTTGAGAAAGTTCTGTTTAGTTCACTTGCCCATTTCTTTATTGGTTCATTAGTTTTGGGAGAATTTAGTTTTTTAAGTTCCCTATATATTCTGGTTATCAGTCCTTTGTCTGATGTATAGCTGGCAAATATTTTCTCCCACTCTGTGGGTGTTCTCTTCAGTTTAGAGACCATTTCTTTTGATGAACAGAAGCTTTTTAGTTTTATGAAGTCCCATTTATCTATGCTATCTCTTAGTTGCTGTGCTGCTGGGGTTTCATTGAGAAAGTTCTTACCTATACCTACTAACTCCAGAGTATTTCCTACTCTTTCCTGTATCAACTTTAGAGTTTGTGGTCTGATATTAAGGTCCTTGATCCATTTTGAGTTAATCTTGGTATAGGGTGATATACATGGATCTAGTTTCAGTTTTTTGCAGACTGCTAACCAGTTTTCCCAGCAGTTTTTGTTGAAGAGGCTGCTATTTCTCCATCGTATATTTTTAGCTGCTTTGTCAAAGACAAGTTGGTTATAGTTGTGTGGCTTCATATCTGGGTCCTCTATTCTGTTCCACTGGTCTTCATGTCTGTTTTTGTGCCAGTACCATGCTGTTTTTATTGTTATTGTTTTGTAACATAGTTTTAAGTCAGGTATTGTGATACCTCCAGCATTGTTCTTTTGACTGAGTATTGCCTTGGCTATTCATAGCAGAGTTACCTTTTTAAAAGATAGTTGAAATTGAGTCAATCTTTTGAGTTTCTAAGTGAGCAGAAGGAGGTAGAGAATAAGTTGATGATCCAATGCCCAGTTGGACCACTGCTGTCAGGTGACATTTTGATAATTGACCTGACCCTGATTTCTGCATGCTTAACTTCCTGGATTCTTGCCAGGAGAAATGTCTTATCCTCTGCTCAGATTGGCAAACCACCAGCCTGAGGGGCAAATAAATTTGCCTGTGTAGTTTAAAATCTGGTAGATTTTTTAAAATGAAATCAGGATTTCTTAAAAGAAAAAATAAAAAAATCAGGATTTCTGACTTCCCTGAGGTATTGGGAAATCTGGCCACATTGCTTGTATAAATTAGTTCATGATAAAAAGTAGAAATTAGCTGAGTGTGGAGAGCACATGCTTGCTCCAGCTTGCCACTGTCTGCTCCCTACCTATCACACTTTACTTTGCTTCTTTATTGATACCTGGCCTGTTGGAGACCCCTAAATTTCTGATAGTCTTGTTTTTTTGTTTGTTTGTTTTTGGTGGTACTGGGGTTTGACTCAGGTCCTTGCACTAGATGCTCTACCACTGAATGCTACCAGACTTGGTTTTTTTTTTTTTCTTGAGACAAGGTCTTGCTATGTAGCCCCGACTAACCTCAAACTCATGATCCTCCTTGCCTCAGTCTCCTGAGTTGCTGAAATTACAGTGTGTCCCACCACACCCAGCTAGTGTGTGACTACTCTTAAAAGAACCAGGAAGTGCTGCTAAGACTGGATGGCATGCTGGATGAGGCATCAGAGTAGATTTTTGTTTTATTCATGACCCTTTTTTGGTGGTATTGGGGTTTGAGCCATGTTTGAATCATATCTCCAGTGTAGATCTTTGTTTTATTTTAAAAAGTTTTCTGTGTGTGTAAGAAGAAAGATAAGTTCCCGAAATTGAGCAGACTTAAAATAAAAAAAAAAAAAAAGCAGCCAAAGGCATTTTATTTTATTTTTTCTTAAGTAAAATGTTTTATTTTCCCTGAAAATATTTCTGCCTGTATTTGTTTATTTATTTATTTATTTTTTGGCATTTACTTGGTTTGCTTTAAAGCACACTAGAACTAGATGACAAAAGATAGCATAAGGTCCACTTGTTTCAGTTTAATAGACATTTATTCCTTTAGTTGAACAACTTCTACATACAATCAGTATGTATGTTTTCTTTTGAGTAGAAAGAATTATGTCTCAGTGTTTTATGAGCCTGCTATGAATGCTTTCTGGAAATCAGCAGGCCCCTTTTAAAGCCTCTTATTAGAAACAAGATACTCCATCACTTACGTCTTCACACATTACTGTATTTCCATAACTTGACAAAGTGTTCATGAAATAATCTGCAGACTAGTTTTAACAGACAAATAACACCTTTAAGCAGACATGACTGTCCTAAATTGTTGATTCGGTATGAGTTTTACAAACGTTACTTTTATTATTGGTAACGGTGGAGCTGCAGAGTATAGGCCTTCTCCAGGGTGCATAGTGGGAACTACCAGGAGTGTGGTGGAACTTGCCCTTTCCAAGATCACAACTTTTGCGGCCTGCAGGCGTCAGCCCGTGCATCTCCCTGTGTGTGTGGGCTGGTTTGGTTATCCACTGGCTGTGAGGATTTCTTCATTCCATCCTTGTGGAATGGATCAATAAGGATAGCCTGGAAGGATTTGTACGGAGAGTCTTCACCAATCCAGTAAGAATTCAGGACTCTCAGAGACCCACAGTGACTTCCGGCTCACTCCTTGGCAGTAGACTGAAGGCTTCGTGCAAACTTCAGCTGTTGACACCGGGATGGACAGGCTTGCTATAAGTTGCACCTTAGGAATTGGGCGTTTGTGGCCACCACGGTGCATAGGAATCCTGTATGTGACATAATCTTGCTTGGCCTTTTAGGGGGCGAGGGGAGGCCTGTGCAGTGCAGAGCTGGCGGTACTGCCAGGATGTCCTCCCATGCACCCATCTTGGCCTACCTGACTGGCTGTCGCAAGACAGAAAGCCCAAAGGCATTTTAAATCTGGTGTAATGGCTCAAGTGGTAGAATGCCTGCCTGGCAAAAGTGAAGCCCTGAGTTCAAACCCCAGGAGCCCCTCCCCCCGAAAAAACAGGATGAAAATTTCTCTAGGCTGTGTGATCTATGTTACGTTTGAAATGCCTTAAATCTTCTGTTAATTAATTCATCTATTATCTACGTGCTTATTTATTTAACTTGCTTCTTTTTCTCCTGACCGGAACGTTAGAAAATTTCCCTGAAGTGAAGAATTGAATCAAAGTAGTCTAAAGTCCTAAGCTAGGCCGTTTTTCTTTCTAAAATGATTAACAATTTTTTTTTTTGTACTGGAGTTTGAACTCAGGGTCTCTGGCTTGCTAGGCAGGGGCTTAACCACTTGAGCCACTCCACCAGCCTCAATAACAGTTATTTTTAATTTTGAACTGTGACCAGGCAGGCATGTTACCTGATAGAATTTACCAGCAGCTGTTACTTCCACCATGTGGCTGTCAGAATCACTCCACAATTTTTGACTGTCATTCCGAGCACATTTGGGTTTCTAACGCTTGAGTAAATGTCACATGCAACATGCCAGCATCTGCTCTGGGACCAAGAACCACCAAACACTCCTTTATTCTCAGTGGCAAAACCCTAGAGCAGAGGCCATGAGCTGGTGACAGGATCACCCTCTTTCACAACTTCTGAATTAGTTGTACTGAAGATTACAATGCCTGGTCAGAGCGTCCACAAGCGGCCATGGAAATCACGTGACTGGGATAAACCGTGTACCTCCTCTCCACAGGCTTTGACTTTGTGACTTATGTCCCTGCTTTTTTCTTTTTGAACTCAGAAATATTACATGAAGTCCCACTTTCACCCTTTTCCCTATTGTTTTGAAAGTATTGATAATATATTGAGGCCTAAAAAACACAAAAAGTAGTTGTTGGAAATAATGAGACTAAAATATGATATTGTGTAGGTATAAAAATCCAAAGAAATCAGTAAACTCCTATAACTAAATTGACAGATTTTAGGGCTGGGGGCATAGCTCAAGTGGTAGAGCACCTGCCTAGCATGCACAAGGCCCTGAGTTCAACCCCACCACAGACACACAAAAAAGGTTTTTTTTTTTTAAAGTTTATTTTATTCATATGTGCATACAATGTTTGGGTCATTTCTCCCTCTTCCTCCCACCTCCTCCCTCCCCACCCCCCGCCCTCTCTCCCTTCCTCCCACCCCCTCCTTCTCCCTCCCACCCCCTCAATACCTAGCAGAAACTATTCTGCCCTTATCTCTAATTTTGTTGAAGAGAGAGTATAAGCAATAATAGGAAGGAACAAGGGTTTTTGCTGGTTGAGATAAGGATAGCTATACAGGGCATTGACTCACATTGATTTCCTGTGCATGTGTGTTACCTTCTAGGTTAATTCTTTTTGATCTAACCTTTTCTCTAGTTCCTGGTCCCCTTCTCTTATTGGCCTCAGTTGCTTTAAAGTATCTGCTTTAGTTTCTCTGCGTTGAGGGCAACAAATGCTATCTAGTTTTTTAGGTGTCTTACCTATCCTCATATCTCCCTTGTGTGCTCTTGCTTTAGTCTTGAGATCAAAGTCCAATCCCCTTGTTGTGTTTGCCCTTGATCTAATGTCCACATATGAGGGAGAACATACGATTACAAAAAAGGTTTTAACAGCAGTTTTGTTCTCACCAAAAAAAAATAAAAAAAAATCCTGGTAACTAGGTGAGGCAACAGATGTATTAACTAAGTTGGTCATGGTAACCATTTGAGACTATATACATCTATCAAATTATCACACTTACCAGGTGCCAGTGGCTCACAACTGAAATCCTAGCTGCTCAGGAGGCAGAGATCAGGATGATCACGGTTCAAAGCCAGCCTAGGCAAATCGTTTGAGAGACCCTATCTCGAAAAACCCTTCACAAAAAAGGGCTGGTGGAGTGGCTCAAGGTGGAGGCCCTGAGTTCAAACCCCAGTACCTCAAAAAAAAAAATCATACTGTCCACCTTAAACTTACATAGTTTTATTTGTAAATTATAACTCAATAAAGCTGGAAAAAACAAAAAGAATATTTAATGTTTCTGTGAACAAGATACTTATATAGCTGTTAATAGTGTGCAAACATTTCACTTCTTTTTGCAAATGTGCACTAAATGCCATCAGTTTTCATTATGTGTGCTACTTATATTTTATAAAGTTGTTCTAAACACCGAATTAGTAAATCTTAACTCATTGTTCCTAGGAGAAATACACAGTTAGGATATTGGAAGCCTCTGCTCACAGTTTTTCTTTTTGTAATCTGATCAGTGTATAACCTTGTTATATCTATCTATCTATCTATCTATCTATATAAAGTAGATAGGATTACAGGCGTGGACCACAGGTGCCCAGTTTCTTCCATTTCTTTTAACATTGCTAGTGTTCACGTTCATTGTCTTCTTTCACATTCTTCTTTCTTATAGTTTGAGGTAGAACTGAAATTCCCATATAAAACCACAGAGTTTCTTCATGCCTCTTTGATAATCCATCCTTCCCACTCTTGAACCACCCCATTGCCACATCCCTCCCATCCCATCCCTAGGCAGTCACCCATCTGCTTTCTGTAGTCTGGTTTAGTGTGCTTATTTGCCATCTCGTGTTAGGCAGTTTTCCATCACTGTAACTAGTACCCGAGATGATGAACTTGTAAAGAGAAAAGGTTTATTTTGGTCACAGTTTAAGAGGTTCCAGGCCATGATTGGGCAAACCCATGGCTTTTAGGCCTCTCGAGGGGGTACTGGATATCTATGGTTGGGGCATTTGTGACAGAGTGAACTGCTTACTTCATGGCCAGGAAGCAAGCAGAGAGAAAGGGGTCAAAGTCTCACAGTCCCCTCAAGGGCACGCCCTTAAAACCCTAAGGACCTTCCACTGGGCATCAGCTCTCAAAGGTTCCCTGGGGACTAAGACCTTAAAACATTGAACCTTGATGGGGAGGGACGTTCAAGATCAGAAACTAAAGCACCACGCTCTTATCTTCCTTCGAAGTATGTTCAAATCATTTGCCCTTTCAAGTGTTGGATTGCTTCTTTTCTTGCTATTCTTTTTTGAGAGTTTTTTTTTTTAAATATATTCTGCTGGTATGTGTGTTTGTTTTGCTTTACTGGTTATCAAACCCGGTGCCAGGGCCTCATGAATACTAAGCAAACACTCAACCACTGAGCTACATCCCCAGCCCCCCAAAATCTATTCTGGGTAGACGTTCTCTATTGGATATGTGGTTTGTAAGACTGTGTGAGCCCGTACTGGCAGAAGCCGAGAGAGTAGTGATGGAATTGCAGTCTGCGTATTTAATTGTGGAGAAAAGGACATAAAAGTACAGACAGGAGACTAAGATGGGGAAAACTATATGGACTTATTTACTGGGATCCGGGGAGGACCCCAAGAGATGCAGTTGTAGGAGGGGTCTACAAAACTAGGCAAAGTGATTGCCCAATGCAAGTGAGATGACTAGCAAAAAGGGCAGTAGAAACCAGAGCAGTTATGGGCACATGGCACACGTAACTGTTTGACACCAGTGGTCACACGGAGTACAGCAAGTGATGGAGGTATGTTGGGGAGCTGGAGAGAATTGGCTGGAAGCAGCCCCAACTCCATCTCACCAAGTACCGAGGCTTTTTTTTTTTTTTGCAGTACTGGGGTTTGAACTCAGGGCATATACCTTTAGCCGCTCCGCCAGCCCTTTTTTGTATTGAGTTTTTTCGAGATAGGGTATCACAAATTATTTGCCCGGGCTGGCTTCAAATCGCGATCCTCTTGATTTCTGCCTCCTGAGTAGCTAGGATTACAGGTGTGAGTCACTGGTGTCCGGCTACTGAGGCTTCTTGAGCCTGTTTTTCTTCCCTGTCTGGAAAGTCCCCACTCCTGCAGTGACCCCAGCTCCCAGTCTTCTGTGCTCGGGGCATTGGATTTTGATTCTTGGTTTGAATGCTGTTTTGATTTGACTTCTCAACTCGCTTCAGAAACTTCCACCAGTTATATACTTTGTCACTAGGGCAACAATTCAGTTAATTACCTCTGAAAATGGCTGACTTTCACTAAAGACAACTTAGAACTCTCCTTTGGGAGAGTTCCTTTTGGCCCCTTTGGGGTGTTTGAGATCTGCTGAAACTTGTCCAGCTAGTAGGTGCCCATGAATCTGGAATTCTGCACTTTGCATGTTTGCCCAGTGTTCTTCCAACGCCTAGGATGGGGTCACATTTCCCTTTCTTCATTACTCCAGTCTGGTTTTAACATTCAAAAACTTAGATGATTTCCTCGGACTCCCAGGAGTCTCTGAAAGCACATGTGTCCACAAGCCTCCTTTACCTATTCCTGGCCCCCGTCTCATGTTCCTATCCTGAAACAGCAAGGTGCAGGGCCTCTGCCTCACCAATGGGCTCCAGCCAATATGAGTTGAAAAATACAGAAAATCCATGCCACACAGAGTTGGTTATTATTTTTATACTATTCAAAAGATCTCAAAGAAAAGTTACACAAGTGCTGAAATAAATTTTCTATGTATTCAAAAGAAGAAAATGAAATGGCAAACCTATTGGTCAATTTGAATTATAACAGTAATTCTGCAGTATTTTACCTGGTTGTATAGTTAACATATGACTATATTGTTCTAGGACTTGGTTAGTAAAACTAGAAATTTGAGGATTATGAGTTGTTGACTACTGATATTTTCCTCTAAGAGCCAGCTACGTGACACTGACACTTGACAGGTTCATTTTGTTTCTCTGAATCCATCTTCGGAAGGCCCTCAGAGGGTGGATGTTATGCAGCTGGAACATAAATGCTGTAAAAATTAATCCCCCCAGCACTACGGCTGTTGCCAGGGCAATAAGTGCCTGCCCTGGAAATGGTAATGGTGTTTCGTCAACATAAATCTGCAATGAAAAGCAAAACTTTTCAGCTTTCTGTATCGAATAATAAAAGACACGGGGCATTATATGATTCCCCAAATTAATCACCCAGCAATGTCCTGCCAAGAGTTATTCATGCACTCAGCAACCTCCAGGCATTCACAGTCCCGCCTCCAGGATCCCGTCTCCAACCTCGTCCACCACGCACATAAATTCTGCCCAGTGCTTCTCACTAGCGTCCCTTGGATTGACACTTGTGGTGGCATTTCCCCCAGCCATCACCCTACTTGATACCTCGTGCATTCACAATACCTGAAATTCTTCAACTAAGTTACAAAAGGTGACCCCAGGAACAACGGACACTCTAAAGTGAAACAGCTCAGAGCCCTGTGGGGAAAAACATGCCTGGTCATATATATCACACACACACACACACACACGCACACACACACCACACACACACGTATATTCCTTGCAGTAAAAACGTACATTGTCATCCCTACAGATGCCAAACAGAACGATTTGCAGTCTGATACTAAGACACACACATCATGAATCAAATAGAGGGACTGAACACAGGAATTCAGTAACTGCAATTTTTTTCAGAATAAACTTAAAACCACAAAGCCTAAGTCAGCTTTGATGAGTTCTCTGGACTAACCCTCATATTTGTGGTTTTCATATATCCCTTAATTTTTATTGGTTTTTCACAGTCACGTGGCTTATATGAGCTTCCTGTGTTCAGGTGGCCAGATGGAACCAGAAGACCTATGCCTGTATATATCCACAAAAGCCTGTTTCTTCACCCTAGCTTTTAGAAACACCTTTTCTGCTCCTTTTTGGATAATTTGCCTTGCATGTCAGCTTAAAAAATAGTAAGCCTGCTGGGTGCTGGTGGTTTACAGCTATAATCCTAGCAACTCAGGAGGCAGAGATAGGAGGATTGAGGTTCAAAGCCAGCCTGGGCAAATAGCTCATGAGACCCTATCTCAAAAAAACCGTTCACAAAAGAAGGGCTGGTGGAGTGGTAAGACTGCCTGCCTAGCAAGTGTGAGGCCATGAGTTTAAACCCTAGTACCACCACCAAAAAAAAAAAAAAAATATATATATATATATATAGTAAGCTAATGTTAAGTTCAACTTTCAGATTCCTTTAGAAATAATAACATTTCTGTATACTCTGAAGTTCCCATTCTCTTCACTCATGGGTATCTATAACTTAAAACTAAAACCGATCTTATTTTAGTTATATGTGTTTTTCTTTGGCAGTGTGGGGTTTGAACTCAGGGCCTTGCCCTTGCTGAACCACACCCCAGCCCCAGACATATATGTTTTATTGAAACAACACAGTAAAAACAAAAATGTCATTGACTTACCATTATACTTAGGTTGAGACCTAAAGGATTATACACGGATTCATGAAGAACTGATTCTAAATAACTTTTCATTTTCTTAATATTTTCGGGTACAGTGTGTCCTAAAAACACATGAAATATATTTTAACCATACTTATGTTATTTTCTTATTTTGCCTAAACTTTGTCACATGCATTAAGGTAGAGTGAGAGACACCATGACTAAGTACTCTCACACTTTTAGTTCTGCTTGATGCAGTAGATGCCATCTTCAGGGAGAAATTAGGCCCTGTCCCACACCTTCTCTCAGGACACCCTGCAGAAGGACAGGGCTTCCGGCTGACCTCTTCCTTCCTGCCCTCTGCTCATGACCAGCCCTGACCTGAGGATTCTTCGAGCTTTTGGCAGTGAAATCATCTCAAGATCGCCTTAGTGGTGGGTAAGTGATTTTCAATAAGATGGCAGAAAAATTTCCCGAGAGGACCACTTAAGTCTTTTTTTTTTTTTTTTTTGGTGGGACTGGGGTTTGAACTCAGGGCTTTGCGCTTACAAAGCAGGCACTTTACAGTTTGAGTCACACCACCAGTCCATTTTTCCCTGGTTATTTTGGAGATGGGGTCTCACAAACTATGTGCCTGGGCTGCCCTTTAACTGAAATCCTCCCGATCTCAGCCTCCCAAGTAGCTAGGGTTACAGGTGTAAACCATGGGCACCTGGCTCCACTTAAGTCTTTTCAAAGGAAGTGATCTCTGTCTTTCATGTCATTCTTTCTAAAACAAGATAGATGGCGTAGGTGTTAAAAATTCCAGTGGAGAAAGGTATATGGGACCTAAAGGGAAAAATAAGGTCTGATTATAGCCTTGGCCAATTTCCATGGAGTAAATACTCTCAGAATACGTATTTGTTCATTTTTGTTTTTGAGACAGGATCTTGCTTTGTAGCTCAAACTCATAATCCTCCTGCCTCAGCCTCCTGAGTGCTGAGATTATAGCTGAACACAGTCCTGCCTGGCTCCATGGCTAATTTCCAGCTACCAATTGTTTAACAGCCAGCTTGTAAAATGTTTTAACATTAAAAATTAGTACTTCAAATCTGATAAGAGAAGTCTCTAGGACACTACAAAAAAATGGGAATATTAACTACAGCAAAATGTCTGGAACTTTACTGGATCTTTCATGCTTACAACTGCACGCTTGTTATCCCAGCTAAATCAGGAAGCAGAAATAGATGGATCATGATTCAGGCTGGCCCAGACAAAAAGTGAAATCCAATTAAAAAATAACCAGAGCAAAAAGGGCTGGAGGTGTGGCTCAAGCAGAAGAGCACCTGCCTAGCAAACTTGAGGCCCTGTGTTCAATTCCCAGTACTGCCAAAAAAAAAAAAAAAAAGGAATACATCTATATTGGGCAGAGTAAGGCTCACTGAATACCAAATACCTGGATATTTAGTAACATACTGATGACTGATTAAACTTTCCATTGAATTGAAATATAGTTCCTTTTTTATTAAAAATATTTCTGCATCTTTTCACTTATTTTACCATATAATCCTTAAGCAACTTTACTCAGAGCTGGGCACCAGGGGCTCACGCCTGGAATCCTAGCTACTCAGGAGACAGAGATCATGAGGATTGTGGTTCGAAGCCAGCCTGGGCAAATAGTTTTCAAGACCCTATCTCGAAGAAAACCTTCACAAAAAAAGGGCTGGTGGAGTGGCTGAAGGTGTAGGCCCTGAGCTCAAACCCCAGTGCCACACACACAAAAAAGAAACTTTGCTTTGATAATTAGAAGATAGATTATAATCTCCTCTGAATGAAGTGCAACACTAGACCAGCATGTAGCACAAATCCAGTCACTGTTATTGCTAATCTACAAAATGATTTTCTTCTTCCTTTTTTTTTTTGCAGTTCAAATTCTTCAAAAACACACTTCTGCCATGGGATCCAGGGCACTGAAAGTGATGGAGACAAAAGTGGAAGACAGTAGGAGTAAACAGCCACATGCCAAGTGATTGAGATCCTTTCCAAAGAACTATTGGCCCTCACTTTTCTAAACAGGCATCGGAAGGCACTGATCTTTTCCTCTTCTTGTTTCGGGTGGTGCTGGGGTTTGAACTCAGGGCTTTATGCTTGCAAAGCAGGAACTCTACCACTTGAGCTGCATCTCCAATCCATTTTGCTCTGGTTATTTGGAGATGGTGGTCTCAGGAACTGTTTGCTTGGGCTGGCCTTGAACTGTGTCTTTCAGCCTCCCAGTGAGCCAGTGGCGCCCGGGGAGCACTGATTTTAAACCAATAATAGCACTACTTATGAGATCAAATATTTCTGAAGACAGCAAACCTACTTAGCTGCCAGTTTTTTCTGCTATTCACTTCAGTCACTGTCACCAAATATGAAGATTTCACTGGAATAAGTCCACTTTCACTGAAAATTTCCAAAGACACGGGATAACTGGAAACTGGAAACTTAAAACGACGGACCTAAAATACAAATCCCAAGAATCCATGTAAATTTGGGCAATTCAACAATAATTTCATTTCCTGGTCAAGAGTGAATAGATATATTCACTCTTGAATATATCTAAATTCTAAATGTTCTAAATGAAGTGCTTGTAAGGGTCCCTATCCTTCAGGTATGAAAACCTCTGTCTTGGAACAAAATCCACATGAGCTTCAAAGGAAGCATGAACACTGGGGAATGACACAGCCTTCTGTCAGTCTTTTTCACAGGTATTTACTATATACTATAAGGTCATTCAAACCTTTTTTTTTTTTTGGCTAAACCATATCACTTGAGGCCCTAAATGAATTGGGCTCTTTCCCCAAGACCCCCGCCTGTCACAGTCTTTCAGGCATAGTCAATAACTCAGGCATTGTGGGGGAGGGTGTCTGTTCAAATCCAACTCCAACGCCTGTTAATAGTGTGATCCTTAGCAAGTTGCTTGACTTCTCAAGTTAAATGGGATGAATCATGGATAAGGCTAAGAAGAGTGCTTAGTAGATGGTAAATGCTCAAGAAATATTGTTCTTCCAGCACCCAGGGGGCTGAAGCAAGATCAAGAGTTCAAGGCCAGCCTGGGCTATGTAGTGAGCCCCTGTCTCAAAAACCAAACAACAAGCCAGGCATTGGTGGTTCACAAATATAATCCCAGCTACTCAGGAGGCAGAGATCAGGAGGACCATGGTTCAAAGTCAGCCTGGGCAAACAGTTTGAGAGACTCTATTTTGAAAACACTCAACACAGAACAGGGCTGATGGAGTGGCTTAGGTGGTAGAGGGCCTGCCTAGCAAGTGTGAGGCCCTGAGTTCAAGCTCCAGAACCACCAAAAAAAAAAAAAAAAAAAAAAGGAGAGAGAAAGAAAGAAAAGCAATATTATTCTCCTTCAGCAAGGGATCTATAACACCAACCCTAATAATTTACCCAATGCTGGCTTTATGCTCAGCCCTGTCTTAAACATATACAATCACATATAGTCAGATTACATTACCTACATAAAATATACAGTATCTCTGTATAGTGTTTTTTGAGATCCTTTGAATGGATCTGCATAAAAATTATATCAAATGCACTTGTGACTGTGCCAGTGCACACATGGACATTAATTTGATTTGTCTTTGGATGCTTTAATATTAACAGAATGAAATGTTATTTGACATAGAACCCATCCCTTTAACCAACATATTATACTGTCTTCTTTGTCACTATCACAAGAATAAGCATCCTGATGACAAGGACCTCAACTTCTGTATTCAAAGAACCCGATACATATTAGATACTCAAAAAAATTATTATTTAAAAAAAATTTTTTTGTGGTACTGGGGTTTGAACTCAGGGCCTACACCTTGAGCCACTCCACCAGCCCTATTTTTGTGATGGGTTATTTCGAGATAGGGTCTCATGAACTATTTGCCTGGGCCGGCTTTAAACGGTGATCCTTCTGATCTCTGCCTCCTGAGTAGCTAGGATTAGAGGCGTGAGCCACCAGCGCCTGGCTCAAAAAAATTATTTTAAATAATCAACAATCACCATCATGTGGTATACTGCTTTCAGGCGACACCTGGCTTTCACAAAGCTGTGTCTCTTTGTGTGGGTCCCATGTCACGGACAGACAGTACAGGTCTTTTTATTTTACCTTACAGGTAAGCCTCATTAACTCCTCTAGGCATATTTAAGTGCAGGCCCTTTCACCTGTGTGTCACATTTAGTTCTATGTTATACTAGACATGATTTCTACGTCCAAGCTTCATGTTTAACCAAAAGGCACACTTCCAAATCTTATGAATAGGAAAGTACTCTGTCTTCAGGTAACTAAAAATGAGCTTACTTTTTCTTTGCAATCCGAGAAAGCAACAGCGTCTGAAGACTTTTGGCCATTTGTACAATTGCACGCCTTCCGGTTAGGAGCGTTAGTACACTGCTTATATCTGCCAGTTTCCTGCAAGCAGAAACACAGGCTGATTTTCCCATGGCAGGGTTTCTCTGAACTGAGTAAGTGTTCAATAAACATTAGTTCCCTGAATAAATAAAATTCCCAAGAAGTTAAAAGGGGAAAATATCTGTAAACAATAAAATAATGGGAGGCTGAAGGGAGAAGAGGGGGGTAGCTCAGAGGAAGAGTGTTTCATGCAGTTGGTACAGGAGAGATTATACATGTTTGCCATTTTACTCTCTCTCTCTCTCTCTCTCTCATTTATCTAATTTTTTTGAGCACTGGGGATGGAACCCAGGACCTCATGCATGCTAAGCACACACTGTACCAAATGAGCTACACCTATAGTCCCAGTTGGATCATATTTTTAAAAGCACAAATATAATCATATCAGTCTCTTACATAAAATCCTTAGGTGGCTCTTGACTTCCATGGTATAAAAATTCAAAATCCTCTTGATGGACTGGAGGTCCTATGCTTTTTTTTGGCAGTACTGGGGTTTGAACTCAGGGCCTCACACTTGCTAAGCAGGCACTTTACCATGGGAGCCACTCCATCAGCCCTCTTTTTTGTTGAGTATTTTCAACATAGGGTCTCACCAACTGTTTCCCTGGGGCTGGCCTTGATCCTCCTGATCTCTGCCTCCCGAGTGGCTAGGATTACTGGTGTGAGCCACTGGCTCTTGGCTTCATCATTACAACTTGACTGGGATGTATTTTCTCAGGAACATCTTTTCTGACCCTCTTGGACTCCATTAGGCATCCCTGATACATATGCATCCTGCTTGCTTTGTGTCTGCTCCACTATTGATCTATCTGAAACTTTAGGGTAACTAGGATTAGCTGCAGAAATTTATTTAAAATGCAGATTTCAAAGGCTGTACCCCTAGTTTCTGATTTGGTAGCTATGGGTTGAGATTGTGAAAGCTGCATTGTAAAAATATTTATATAAAGTTCAAACTCTGGTCACGTTATTTATCTTATTTTTTTGGTAGTATCTGGGTTTAAACTCATGGCTTTGCACTTCTGAGACGAGATAAGTTTTCTACAGCTTGAGTCATGCCCCTCATCCTTTTTTGCTTTAGTTATTTTTCAGATAGGGCCTCACATTTATGCCCAGGCTGGCCTAGATCTTGATCCTCCTACTTATATCTCTCAGGAAACTGGGATTACAGGTACACACTTTGAGCCCTGCCCCCCCATCCCACTGTCCTTGAAACTTGAGCCTCCTGATTCCCCCCCTCTCAAGTAGCTGGGATTATAGGCATAAACCATTATGCCTAGCTATTGTTCAACAATTTTTAAGCACTCTCTATGTCTGACACCGTTTTGGGCATTAAGGATACAGTAGAGAACAAGAAAGATGGAAAACCTTGTCTTATCAGCTAACCTTCTTATTGGGTCAGAAGGGCAATAAATAAACCAAATTAGTAAAATATACAGAATTGTTGTAAGTTCTATGGAGAAAAACAAAGCAAGGGAGGGGGCAAGGAGTGGAGAATGATGGAAGTGGGGTTATGATTCCAAACAGAGAACTCAGAGAAGGAAAGCCTTACTGGGATTGCAACATTTGAGCAAAACCCTGAAGAAAGTGATAGACTGAGCACTGTGACATCTGGTGAAAAAGTGTACCAGACAGAGGGAGGAAACACGGTTGTCATATTTGAGAAACAGCAAGGAGGCCAGTGTGGTGAGACCAGACCGAGCTGGGGACAATCAGGTCATGTGTAATGTCACAGCTAAGTCATGACAGGCCTTATTAACCATGGTAAGAATTTGCTTTTCACTCTGAATGAGACGGGAAGACGATGAAGAATTCTGAACAAAACAAATGCCAGTTTTCTGTCTTCTTGTGTGCATGTGCAGGTGGGTGCGTTTTTTCTGGAGGTTCCTTTGAGAAGCTGCCTCACATTGTGCTTTTCTTCTGACCCTATGTGTCCTTTTGCTCTTTCTGTCTTGCTCATTCCACCTCCGGAGAAGTAGCTGGTTTCCTCCATGGAGCCAGGATACAGGGGTTGGGCTATTTTCTAGGTAGAACCATTTTTGGAACAAATTATCTTCTTCCTTTTTGGATGCCATTCTTTTCATAGGGCTAAGAGACATGGGGTGGGTCTGGAAAAGATGCTTTCACCCCACCTGTCCTCTTGATCTCTAAATGGAATCCAGAGAGAAGTCAAGGATGGAGCCATTTAGCTGGGTGCTGGTGGCTCATGTCTATAATCCTAGCTACTGAGAAGGCAGAGATTAGGAGGATCACGGTTTGAAGCCAGCTCAGGCAAATAGTTGGCAAGACCTTATCTCAAAAAAATCTATCACAAAAAAGGGCTGGTGGAGTGGTTCAAGGTGTAGACCCTGAGTTCAAACCTCAATACTGCAAAAAAAAAGGATGGAGCCATGTAGGCTTCTCACCCCAAGAATAGAGGTTAAAGGAGAGGGGCTGATGTGGTAGCAGAAAAAAAAGGGGTAGTGGTGGTAGTGATAGTAATAATGGTAATGATTAATAATGATTTTTCTCATTTAATCCACACAGCCAGGCCCACCTATAATTTTACTGAATGTGATTTCTTGAGTCCAAAATAAATACTGTCCTTGTTTACTTATAGGAAACTGACTCACCTTTGATTTATGGAATAGATTTCTTGGTATGGGTTTGCTAGGGTCTGCATGATAAAAATTATCTGTGAGTGGAATAGCAATTCCCATATTAGATGGGGGCCTGTAGTTTACCTGCAAATGATGAAGCAAAGAAAATCAAGGCATTAAATGCAAATAAGTCATTTTTATCTCCACATATTCAAAGTAAATTTCTCTTCCTCCAAAACACTACTCCCCCTTATTTTCTGGAATTTCAAAAACCTCAACCCACGGTAATATAATTTGGAACATACAAACAAGTGAAAGCTACTTTTAGTACCTAAAATAGCTGTCATAAAGTCAATGCAATAATGTTTGAGCGTTTTATAAAGGAGACTTAGTGATGTAGTTAGTACATACTGCTTACTGCTTCGAGTTTGGTTATTTGCTTTTTGTCACAAAAAATAAAAATTG
The DNA here is from genome assembly GCF_047511655.1 of Castor canadensis. NCBI lineage: Eukaryota > Metazoa > Chordata > Mammalia > Rodentia > Castoridae > Castor > Castor canadensis. Next base: position 17,387,429 of record NC_133388.1, on the reverse strand, counting down.
TAAGTAGTAAGTGTGAGAAATACGCTCACCTGGGCAAACTCAAGGAATGGATTCAGAGATAAGAGGAGTAAAAGTAAGACTTTAATGGCACTCTTGCAAGATCCGGTGCCTGGCAAGCACAGACCCAGGAACCTCTTACAATAAACATTATATTGCCTAGTGCGCAAATCCCTCCCCTGGTCCTCATTGGCTGAGGGCTGGGGCGTGCATGCTTCCCATCCCCTCCATTGGGTCATTTTAAAATATGCCTCTTTTGGGATTGGTCAGATTTTAGAGGAAGGTTTTAGATGGTATCCACTTCCTTTGTGGCAGGAAGGTCTCCCCGTGATCTGTGCTTTCTGGCGTGTACAGTTTTTTACCCATTTCCTCATGATTTACCCCTCCGAGTTTAAGTTCCCTTATCAGTTGATTCTCCCCCAACATCCGCAAGCTGCTATGCAAGGAAGCGGCCAGGTTTAAATGCCTTGCCTTGAAAATGGACCACCACTGACTTTAAATAGTAAGTTAGTTAATTTTTATTTTAAAAAGGATCACAGACTTACAAAGCACACAGTTAAAATTAGTACATTGAAATGGGACCAGTCAGATTAGTTTAGGATGAGTTGATGTCAGGGCAAATGGCTGTGTGTATCACGAAAGCCCAAGATTATACCACCATGATATCACATATGCTGGGGTTTGAACTCAGGACCTCACGCTTGCTAGGCAGGCACTCTTATGGCTTGAGCCACTCCACCAGCTCACTTTCCCGTTTTGGAAATAAGCAATCACCAGCGCATCCTCAAGACAAGGTTTGAAAACTGACTGAAGTGTTTGAGGCATCTCAGAAAAGAAATCCTGAAACATCTGAGCACACACACAGAGTGCATGGTTGCACGTCTCACACCAGTGTACCTAGGTGTCTTACCGGCAGAGTTTTGATCATATTGAAACCCTGACTGTCCATGTGGACGCCGCTAATCCAGTGTTCGTCTGGTATGAGCGTGCTGGGAACATGGTGCATAGATCTGAGGTAACTGCAGCTGCTCTTCAACGTCGGCACCAGTGTAGTGACGAAGCAGTCAGCTGCGGCTTCCCATAGAACCAAGGCTAGGGAAATGGAGTTCTGCAAGTGTACAGATAGATGAAGGACATTAGTAACTTCTGAGCCGGACTGTGCCCACCCGAACCTCACCTGTCGGAGTATAACCCCCTCATCCCAGAATGTGACTGTATTTGGAGAGACAGCCTTTAAAAGAAAAACGAGGTCATTCAGTGGGCCCTTATCCAGTATAACTCATGTCCTTATAAGAACAGGCGATGGGGACACAGCACATGGACTGGAGGGCAACCATGTAGGGAACACAATAAAGATATAGCCATCTACACTTGTGCCAGTGTTTTGCTCTTGGACTTGTTGCTTCCAGAATGGTGAGAAAATACATTTCTGTCGCGTAAGCCACGCGGTTGTGGTATTTTGTCATGGCAGCGCTAGAAGGCTAATGTAGCAGACAGCTACAATAATATAGAAAACTGGGGGTTGGAGGTGGCTCAAGTGGTAGACACCTGGAAAGCCCTGAGTTCAAATCCCAGTACCACCAACAGAAGAAAGAAAGATATGAAAAAAAAATAAGTAAAAAAAGTGATACTAGAACTAGAATAATAAATTTGACCATAAATATCTGTATTAACAGAAAAAAAGCATTCTTTTTCAGGAAGAAATATATTCCAGTTGAACTGATTTTGGGAAACAGCAGAAATGATCAGGGATTAGAAGGATTTATTAAACAAACAGCACTTAGCCAGGCATCAGTGGCTCGTGCCTGCAGTCCTAGCTATTCAGAAGGCAAAGATCAGGAGGATCGCAGTTCAAAGCCAGCCTAGGCCCATAGTTCTGTGAGACCCTATCTCAAAAAAAAAACTCATCACAAAAAAAGCCTGGTGGAGTGGCTCAAGGTGTAGGCCCTGAGTTCAAACCCCAGTGCCACAAAAACAAAACAAAACAAACAAACCACTAGTACATCTGACTCAGATCTATGGGCTTTCCTTCCCTCCATTCTCTGATGAAAATCTGGATATCTACTTTGATGGTATGAATAAAATAACTTTCTGTTGTTCTACATTTTGGAAAAAAATTCACTTAGTAATCTTTATCTCATAAAGGTAAGTTTTTGGGAGGAATTTATGCACAGTAAATATATTTGATCCTTGGGCACTATTCAAGTATTTAATAAAACTAGGTAAGTTCTGTTTGAAATTTTAGAGTGGTTTTGAAATTAAAAAAAATGCAGCAGTATTAGTAAGTGTATTGATATAGTAGACTCTGGTAGTATAGATTTGTCCCTGTCCCCACATGCTATAGCTGCCACAAATGCTGTATTTGTATGAACTCCTGGAGTTTGGATTTTGCATGTCCTGCAAAAGCCCATGTGTTGAAGGCTTGGTCCATAGCCTATGGGGAGGAAGTGGAACTTTTAGGAGGTGAAGCTTAGTGAAAGAAAGCTAGGTGGGTGTGGGTGGGGGTGGCCTTGAGAGAGATATTGGGGACCCCAGCTACTTCCTCTCTGATTCCTGATGTCATTAGGTAAACAGGCCTCCTCTACCATGTGGTCCTGCCATGATGTACTGTGCTGCCACTGGCCCAAAGCAATGGTGGCCTGGAGCCTCTGAAACTGTGAGTTGAAATAAATCTTTCTTCCTTATGACTTTATTATCTTAGGTATTTTGTCACAGTGATGGAAAGCTGACTATCTAACACTGTACTTTTACCAAGCACATTGAACCTGAATCCAAGCATAGTTCTATGCAGCAGACTAAAAGGCACAAGTTAAGATATAAGGGAGTGAGCAGAAAATCCAGAATGTTGGACATTCTATAGTATAATGGACCCAATTTATATAACAATTCCATGGCAGGGGAAGGAAATTGAATTGTAGGGACCCTGAAAGAAACTTAAGAGATAATAAAAAATAAAAAAAAAAAATCGAGAAACTTAAGAGATAAACAACCACATACTATGTGAATCTAGTTTGTATTTTAATTCAAACAAATTGTTAAATTTTTTTTGAGAAAATTGGGGAAATATAATTATGAACTGGGTTTTATGTAAAACCCAAGTCTTATTTATCCCATTTAATTAATGTATTAATTTTTTTTTTTTTGGCAATACCAGTGTTTGAACTCAGGGCCTTGTACTTGCTGGGCAGGTGCTCTTCTACTTGAGCCACACCCGCAACCCTGAATTTTTTTTTTTTTGAGAGGAGGTCCTGCTAAGTTGTCCAGGCTGGCCTTGAACTCACAATCCTCCTGCCCCAGCCTCTGAAGTAGTTGGGATTATAGATATGTACCACTGTTGCCAGGCTTTCAAGTATTATTCAAGAAATTTTAGGAGCCAGGTGCCTGTAATACTTGTTACTTGGGAGGCTGAGATTGGGAAGATCGAGCTTTGAGGCCAACCCAGGCAAATAATTTGAAAGACCCCATCTCAAAAATAACTAGAGCAAAATGGCATGGAGCTGTGGCTCGAGTGATTGAGTGCTTGTCATTGCGGGCTCTAAGCCCTGAGTTCAAACCCCAATGCCACCAAAAAGTAAATAAATTTAGGGATGAAGTGGCATGTTATATGACAGATAATAAGCTATTTTTTAGAGCTGTGTATTGAAGCATGTAGGAGAGAAACGATATCATGTCAGCTGTTCATTAAAAAATACATCAGAATGTAGACAAAAAGTGAAATAGGAATGATAAAAGAAGTATCACAATCTTGACTATTGTTTAATCTTAGTAGTGGGTAGATAGAAGTTCCACTTTTATCCATATCTGCACTTTTTTTTTTTTGTGGTACCAGGATTTGAACTCAGGGTCTACACCTTGAGCCACTCCACAAACCCTTTTTTGTGATGGATTTTTTTTGAGATAGGGTCTCCTGAACTAATTTGTCTGGGCTGGCTTTGAACTGTGATCCTCTTGATCTCTGCCTCCTGAGTAGCTAGGATTACAGGTGTGAGCCACCAGTGCCTGGCTATTTTTCTTCTTTTTATTAGCTTATGTCCTAAATTTTCTATAATTAACAGACATTTTTGTAATTAAAAGAAAATCTTACTTGACGTAAAGATTTGCTATCGACAAAAACTTCTATTGAATAACTATCAGTATCATCAAAATAGCTCTCTAGCTTAACTTCCAACAAACTTGGGTTTCCGACTAATACTTTCAGCAGAGGGATATCAATTGTCCGAGTACCTATGAAAACAATGTCAACAGTTAAAAGCATATAAGGAAAATTGCAAACATGGTTTTAAATTTTACTTTTGAATTAGCATACATTAATAACACGAGGGGGATTTCATTGTGAGCATTCTATGCATGCATACAGTGTTCCTTGAACATGCTCACCCTTTGGTAAACACAATTCAAGGATGATTGGTTAATCAGGATTTTAAAAGATTATGAAGACTGCATAGTGGCTGCAAATACAGTTAGCAATTATGTAGAGGCAACTTTAACCATAGTTCTTAGGACCATTTAGCTTCACAAATACTTCCTCAGAGAAATACTTTTCCCCTCCATCTCTCATTCCTCAACCAGGTTTTCAAATGTATAGCAAAGTCACTTGGAGAATGCTGGTTTTGCTGGCTGCTAGGTGGGTACACTTAGGGACAATTATTTGTGCTTTTGGAGTGAGGGAATGCTCCTGCCTCTTTAAATGACCCTTTAATATTCCTTCAAAGTTTTGTTTTCTGTTGTTGTTGTCATTTGTTTATTTGTTTCATATAAGGTCCTTCAGTGGAACTAGTCAGAACTGCTCAGTAACCAACTCACTATGTTTTGGTGACCTAGAGTAAACTTTGCTCGTCATCATACTAAATTCTCTGCCTGGAGGTAGTCCCAGCTGCCATTTTTTCTTTTTTCTTTTTTTGAAACATGAAAGTATAACCTCAATCTGAGCATGCTCAGGAATGTGCACATTCTCTACATATGCTGATGAGTTTTCCTACATGAATATATATAAATTTCTCCAACAGAAGCCCCTTTATGTCTTTGTTCAGGGAGACACTACTTTGGGAATTATATCAAATAATAATAAAACTTTCTTCACTCTTTTATCTTCTTATTGTGCTAACTGGTTCTGCATTTACCAAGAGGCAAATCTAAGACAGTTAAGGATTACTGCAAAGAGACAGAAGGAAAATAAATTCTGGGCTTCTTAACCTATTATCCATTAAAAGCAAAGTGTTACTGAGACTCCCTTCCCTCTAGTTTCACTAGCTCATAGTTGACTTCAAAATCACTAATTTTGGAGGTCACACAGCTGAGCATACATTATTAGTTTCCCATTAGTTTTGATGATAATGGTGTCCTTTGCAGACTTTTGCTAAAAGCATTGACTCTTCACTTGAGCCCTCAAGTGACTAAAATGGATAAAAGGCTTGATTTCTTTTGTCTTCATATTATAACAGGTGCTTAAAAACTACTTTTGTGCTGGTGGAATGGCTAGCAAGCGTGAGGCCCTGAGTTCAAACCCCAGTACTTTAAAAAAAAAAATCTGCTTTTGCTGAGGAGCACTGACTCTTTATTTGATCCCATGAATTAACTGAAGGCAGGATAAAAGCTAGGCATCCCAGCCTCTATATTGTTTCTATGTTCTCTGAGCCCGTCTCTCTTGTGTCATTTTACAGCCATCTTGGAATCCAGGAAGAACTACAGAAGACCAACCAGCTGCCAGGTGTCAATGACTCTTATTGTGGCAGGACCCCAGCTGACCAATCTTGGGACAGTGAGCTGCCAGACCACCTGTGATTGCTGCCTGCCACCTCTGACCACTGGACCACACTTGTAACTGGGACTGTTTAATTATTCGTACCTCTCCCCATGCTGGGAAGCCCAAGGTTAACACTTTTTTTTTTTAAACCAAACCAGCAATCTTCTCTCTGCTTTATCACTCTCTGGGGAGTAAACCTCTGTGGAACAAGACATACGACTTCACAGATGTGGTGCCAGCAAACTGGAAGATAAAAACCAAGGCCACCATCTGATTTGGGACATGCAATCTGTCTCATACCCTGTAACTGAGCTCCTGCACTTTCCCTTAAGATCCAGTCATTTTCTCTCAGGAGTAGGACAACAGAGCTTTGAGATTCAAATCTCTCTGTTCTTCTCTTTGTCTGGCAAATAGTAATAAGCCTTATTTCCTTTCCCTCAAAACCCTTTTTTTTTTTGTGGGTACTGGAGTTTGAACTCAGGGCCTTGCTAGAAAGCACTCTACTGCTTGAGCTATGCCTCCAGCCCCAAACCTGCTCTTTTTATTTGTGAATTGGCTGTGCAAGGCCAGGGAACCTAACTTTTGGTAACAATATTGTGTCTGTCCCCTTTGCTGCCTTAACCCTTGGGTCAGATTCTACTCAGTTCTGCTTGTGGACATGATGAGCATCTAAAAATCGTTTTGTCCATGTCCATAAAACATGGTTAGTGTGGCCAACTGCCCGTTGGAGGTGCTAGGTGTTTCTTCTACTCTGTCCTGTGCTACCTCGGCAGCTCCAGCACCTAAACCGAACCATGAAGCCAGGCTGTTTATAAGACCATGATGACAATGCAGGCTCTGGGAGGAACTCAGCCATTCCTGGGAAAGTCAGCCACCTGTTGACCTGCACACCAGATCAGAATGCTTGCACACAAAAAGGCAATGTCTTGTGAAACTCTGCGATGGCCAGTAGAAACTTAGCAAACTTTAGCAGCCCACTCTAGCAAATCAATAAAGGCCTGCTGCCTCCTTTGAGGAATGAGCACCCTGACTACTCTTTAATCAGTGCTGGCTCCCTTCTGCTGAAGCTTCTGCTGAAGAAGCTGTGCTCATCTTGTTCACAATGTGTGGTCTGTCACTTCTGTCATGCTGTAGGAGCCTGCCATCTGGAATCAAATGCATTGAGTTTGGTTATGGTAACACTGAGTTGGTTAACTTAATAGAAAAACTAGAGTATACATGCTCAGTTAAAGGGGCTGACAAACAATTGTTGCCAAGAGAGAGTCTTAGGCATTTCAAGTAAAATACTGTATTTGTTTAGGTCACTTGTTTGCAACTTTTAGGTCACTTGTTTGCAACTTTGCCATGCTGAGAACTTTATTGTAAAAAGAGATTTGAATATAGTCTAACTGCTCTTTTCATTAATCAGAAAATCAGTTGAGAATAACTCACTTGCTTGCAGTCTCTTCTGAAGCTGTTTCCCTTAATGCAAAGTGATCTGGTCAGTGCTTCTATAACAGGGTCTCTCTTAAAACTGTCTTTTTCCCCCCTTCCCTATTGCCCTTCTACCTCTCTCTCCCTAATCCTTTGTTCAAAGAGCAGCCCCACCCCGACATTAACTGCTAAAATCTTTCTTTGATTCACATTGTAACATCTTCCTTAGTAACTAGCTGCAGGAGGTCAAGTCCATTGTGATGTCCTGGAGAAGACACAGGCCCTTACTGACCAAGACCTGCCCACCCTGCAGCTCACTGCTTCCTATCTGGGAAGATAGAACTTTAAGGAACAAGCCCCTGAATCTTCTTCAACACATCAACTTTGAATAAACTTGATTCCTTTTTACCAACACTTATCTCCAGAATATTGGTACTGCCTTTTAGCAGTAAAAAAATGCACTGTAAGCAGGTCAAGAGTGCAGCTATAACAGGTACTGAGAAAACTGCTTTGGCTAAAGGCACTGTCTCATCACTTGAGCCTGCACATGTCCAGAGGGTAACTAAAAGCAGGGTAAAACTCAGCATCTCTGCCTCCATCTGTTCTCTGCTCTTAGCTTCTAGGAATGACAAGACTGATGGATAAACATCCTGTGGCTAGGAATATCAGGGAGCTGCTGTGATCACAAATCAGACGCGTGCTTCAAAGTTGATGGGCAAGGCAAAATTTACTTCTGCAGAAGGGTGTACCTCCGACCTAAGTCAGGCAAGCCAACACACGGGATGAAAGAACCACCTCAGTTTTTGTCCCTAATGCAGAACTGCCCCTTTGCTCTAAGGGAGGGAGCTGAGTTCAGTCTTCATGATTGACTAAGGTTGAGGTTTAGGGGAGGGCGTGGGGAAAAGTAGACATGATTGGAGAGCATGGACACAAAAAATTGGTTGGTGTACTCAAGGACAAAGAGGTGACCCATAAGGTGTGAATTCTAGGATTCTAGGGGAAACTGAGGCCTGAAATGACTGACCTAAAATGGCAGCACTAAGTATATAATTAACTGTGGGCCAAGGAGATCTTGAAGCAGAGATTCCTTTGGACAACGATTATCTTAAAACTAGCAGTTTGAGTTTTAGGACATCCAATGACAAACAATTCTCTGCTTAAAGGCAGAAACTTTACAGCCAGGCCATGTGCCACCAAGCACATAGATAGATAACTGGGGAAATTAGCTAATATCCACATAATGATGGACATATTCTATAGTCTGGTAGTGTGTGTGTGTGTGTGTGTGTGTGTGTGTGTGTGTGTGTGGGAAGAGGGTCAAACCCATGACTCTGAGATTAAGAGTCTCATGCTTTACCGACTGAGTTCTCTTACAGAAAAGACCCAATTTAGTTGATTCTCACACCATGACAAGAATCAAGATTATCCCCCCAGGAACAATGCCTTTCTTATCACGACAAGGCCCCACCCAACCAATCTTGAGATAATGATCAATCAGACCACACCTTTGACCTGGAGTGCTTGGCTATGCACACCTCTTGCTCTCTGCCCCAATTCTCCCTGCATTTAAACCTAAAACTGTGTCCCTGTTCCAAGATTGGCTGAAATGCTTGCTCTCCCTATTTCCTAGTACAGGTCAATACATTCATAAATTCTTTTTCCGTCCTTCACCACTACTCATCCTCAATTGGTATATTGGGGTGAGTAGCCTGACTGGACAGGTTGGTGTTAGGTAGCAGTTAGCCATGAGTGGTGGGGAGGCAAAGGAAGCCTAAAATGAATGATTCTTCAAGGTCTCTGACAGAAAAACATTAAAAATTCCAATTCTTAATGGCCTCTGTTACGCTCAAAATAGCCCACCAAGGCCATGGGATGTCACAAGATGTTTTTGAGTCACCCACCCTAAGATGGGTCACATCAATTCCTGAACCAATAGATCTTTACCTAACAAAATAAAAACTCAGGCCTGTAAATTAGACCATAGGGGTCAGGTGTATCCCATAATAGTTGGTATGTTGTAATCAATAGATCTACCCTAGTGACCTTGACCAGGACATTAGCATCGTGGACTGGTCCTGGGGAGGAACTTAATGCTCCAAGCCCCTTCTACTTC